>NC_143514.1:44720443-45920443 GCF_031878675.1 Megascapheus bottae | reverse complement strand
AAACTCTCCTCAAACCTTCTTTCTGGGAATCTCTTAAGCAAATCTGACATATACCCATCAAAAAACTTCTATTTATTTTTTTCATTTTTTGTTACAGAAAACCTGTAAAGAACAACTAAGGGCAGAGCAAAAAAAAATTACTTTCTCCTTTTATAAAGAAATTAGAAACAAAATACCCTGAGGCTTGTGATTTGCACTGAAATACATCTGAACAAAAAAAGAAGAAAAAAAAAAAAGGAAAGAATAGGGGCTGGGAGTTTGGCCTAGTGGTAGAGTGCTTGCTTAGCATGCACAAAAACCTGGATTTGTTTCCTCAATATCACATACATAGAAAAAGAACTCAGAAGTGGTGCTGTGGCTCAAGTGATAGAGCTCTAGCCTTGAGAAAAGCCCAAGGACAGTGCTCAGGCCCTGAATTCAAGCCCCAGGACTGGTTAAAAAAAAAAAGAATAGATAAAGGAAGCATAAGAGAGTTGATACTACCTAATATGAACAAGGAAAATATAGGTGTTCAATAAATTGCTCAAGTCATTATCTTTACATTTTTATAAAAATCCTAATCAAAAGTAAAATAAGAAGTATTGAAAGAAAACCTCTTTCCTTCTTCTTTTCCAATCTCTATAGTCCATTTTTACATTTCTACAACTTGAACCTTGGGTTTATATCCGGGATTTTAGTTCTAAGTGGCTCCTGGGAGTTTTAAATGCTTCTCCTGGAAAATAAAAGCAGTCCCTTTACTACTGTTAGTGGCTAGGAGGGTGCTTTTAGGGCAATCACGGATGCTTGCAGGAGCAGCAAGCTGTTCTTCATACTTGCTGCAGGTAGTTAACCTTCCTACACTCTGATCTCCTGGCTATGCTAATTGGCTTTGCTTTCACCAAGGGGTGAACTCAGTGCCTTCAGCCAGACTGTTGCCTCTATTTCCAACTCTCACCCTTAATTACAGAAAACAAAGCATATTCTTTTTTAAAGCCAGAGAGTTTAGAAGCAACACCTGCTATCCAAAGACTAAGTAACATATTTAACCAAAATGAATGAGAAAAGTGTTACTGCATTAAGAGACACAAAAATGTCGCAAGATAATTCTTACATGTCTACTTAATGGTAAAAACACACTGATGCACCTTTTCCTTGAAAGAAAGATGAGGGAAACTGAAGCCAGAAACAGAAATGGGCAGAAACAATCATTAGGGGACTCTATTAAGTATTTTTCTTAGTTATCACTAACTTTCATCGTCTTTGAGCTATATTCACATTATAATATTCACATTAATATCTTCACATTGTAATGCATTAATAAGAATGTAAATGAAAGTTGTTCATAGAAAGGAACTATGTCTGGTATAATACCGATTGATTACTACACCATGCATGGAATGTTTTTCATGTATTTGTCGTTCTTTCTTTCATTCTTTTTTTTTGTCAGTCCAAGAGCTTGAATTCAGGGCTTAAGCACTGTCCTTGGGCTTTCTCAAGGCTAGCACTCTACCTCTTAAGCCATAGCACCACTTTTCTTTTCTTTGTAAGTGGTACCAAGGAATTGAACCCAGGGCTTTGTGCATGCTAGGCAGGCACTCCACCACTAGGACAAACTCCCAGCCTGTTTGTATTTCTTATTGCCATTTGCCTACTGATAAAAGTCAAAATGGCTGCAGAACGATTTAAAAAAAAAAAAAAAGCAGTGAAAGAAAACACTCATTCCTAAGCATGGAGGCAAGGTAGACAGGTGAAGAGACAGGGAAGCTATATTCTTCTTAACAAATATCAAAAAAAGCCAGACTCAGCCAGGCTCCAACAATTCAAACCTGTAATCTTAGCTACTGAAGAGGCTGAGCTCTGAGGAGCAGTTTGAAGCCAGCCCCAGCAGGAAATATTGTAAGATTCCTATCACTAATTAAATACCCCAAAATGCTAGAAATGGAGTTGTGACTCAAGTGGTAGAGTACTAGACCTGAGCAATAAAGCTCAAGGACAGCCACCAGGCCCTGAATTCAGGCCCCAGAACAGGTACTCCCCCCTCTCCCCCCAAAAAAGAGGAGGAGGAGCTAGATTCAAAAGTTAAACCTAGGAAGTAAATCAAAAATCAGGTAAGCTCTCCTCACAGTATACCTCCCTTTTAATATTAAGTTACAAACCTGAGAGACATAGAAAAGGCTAAGTCTCCTTTCTCCTTTAAAACTGTAAAAAAAAAAAAATCAGGGAAGAAACACAAAAGAATAAAAGAACTATTTGGCAGAAGAATATATTGAAGTTTACCTGGATTTAAGTAAGCCTCATCCATCTTACCCACCCAAAATGATTGTCCTAATCCTTGGACAATCTTGTCTGTGTATACACACAAATATGTATATATGCATGTATATATACATATCCACATATGTATATACATATACATACCTACATGTATGTATATATACATATATGTGTGTACATATATGTTAGGAGCCAGAGTGTGGAGCCAGGCTGTCCCTTGAATCTGCACATCTGAATAAGATAACCACACTAAGAAGGGAGCTGGTGCCACGCCTAGGAACTTCTGAGCTACATTGTCTGTATTGTGAACTCCCTGATGTCTTTGATTTATTGATTTATTGCTTTATTGTTTTATGGCCTTGTCCTGCTTAACTGATCTGAGATTTACCATATGAATGTAACCCCTGGCAGTTCCCTGATTTCAAGAAAGTGTATAAGCTTCCATGTGAAAATACACGAGGCTGCAGTCTTAGGCTCACAGCCTTCTTGGGCTGCTGACTTGGGCTGTAGTCCTCCTGAACCCCATCTGTTTGTCTCTCTTCTATTTTTTCCTAGTCCCTGCCCCCTATTTCAGGAATCCAGGTTCGCTGCCGGCTGGCCCCGGCACATATATATATATATATATATATATATATATATATATATATATATATACTGTATCTCATAAAGTATAAAAGCTGATTAGGAAGAATCATTTTGAGTATTCAACTCTCATTTCCCATGTGGGATACAGCAAATGTTTCTCTTTCCTACTTCTCCTTACTTTAGCCCTGTTATACTATAATGAATTCTTGCTGAAACTTTTACCTTGTGAGACTCTCCTTTTTGAGAGATAGCTTGAAATTCTTTTGTTCATGAATTTCAAGAGCCTGAGATTTTTACTAGAAACCAGAAGCTTTTGTCCATCCTCCAATGACAGCCTTAGAGATGTGACAGCGGGGAGTTTTGCCACAGAGACCTTATAGTGGAAACTATATCTGCTACAGGGAGCGATTTTGAAAACCTTAACAAAATGTCCTAAGAGGTTTCAAAGAGATGAGGGAACCCAGTCCAGTCTCTTGACTTAGTCACACCCATGGACTTACAAAGTCACTGACCATCTTCTTTTGGACTGTTTCCCAAAGCTGGTAGTTTTGGTAAAAGCCCTGTTTTTCATTAGTAGATCAATGGTTCAATCTAACTGAACCTGAGTTTTCAGTTTGAAAATCTATTCTGAACCTCAAATACAACTGCCTTTGGATTTATTCCAACTTTATGACTTTTTGTTGTACACTATAATTCTTGAATTCTCCATTGCATGGGTTGCTGCAATATGCTTTGCTTCATTAATCAATGAGTTGAGCAAAATCTCAGATGTATTCACTTTCTATTTGTATAAATGTTTTTAAAATACTTATCCTTTAACTTATCCCTTTATAAAACCTTCAATGGAAATTGGAGTCTGACTGATTTTTGAAGTAATCTAAAGTTAATAACTAAAAATGTAAACTAAATAAACATAAAACTGGGGGTAGGAGGAAGGGTAATGGGTACCAAGACATGTGAAAGGGTATCAATGTATGTGAATTAATGCACCTTCTATCTGGCAAATATCATGTAACCCTTTTATTAATTACAATAAAAAATTAAAAATAAACATAAAACATTGAAATAGTCCTCCTCTGAATGATAAAATGGTAGGGGCAGTGGTGGTGGTATATAGTGGTGCTTTTGAAACAGGGTCTCACTGTGTAGACCAGGCTAGCCTCAAACTTAATATTAGCCTGCCTCCACCTCTCAAGTGCTCGCAAGTACTACCACACCTAAACAGAGTGGGTTTTGTGAGTTCTTTTGTTTATTTCGCCAGTCCTGGGACTTGAAATCAAGGCCTGGGCATTGTCCCTGAGCTTTTTGTGCTCAAGCCTACACCCTACCACTTGAGACACCACATCACTTCCAGCTTTTTCTGTTTATGTGGTGTTAAGGTATTGAACCCAAGGCTTCATGCATGCTTAGGCAAACAGTCCACCACTAAGTCACACTCCCAGCGCCTAAATAAAGTTTTTAAATTAACACATTTCCTAGTCAACCACTCCTAACATAAGAAATCCTGTCCAGCATCAACCCACATACCTATGGCCACCTAATCTTTGATAAGGGAACCAAAAAAATAGAATGGAAAAAAGACAGCCTCTTCAACAAATGGTGCTGGCAGAACTGGTTAAGCACCTGCAGAAAGCTAAGGTTGGATCCTTCTTTGTCACCCTAACACCAGGATTAATTCCAAATGGATCAAAGACCTCAAGGTAAAAGCAGACACCCTAAAAACTTTACAAGAAGGAATAGGAGATACACTAGGCCTTCTTGGTAAAGGTCAAAACTTTCTTAATAAAGACCCAGAAACACAACAAATCAAAGATACCTTGGACAAATGGGACTGCATTAAATTGCAGAGCTTCTGTATGGCAAAAAAACATAACAAGTTAAATAGAAAGCCCACAGAGTGGGAAAAGATCTTCACAGATCTACAACAGACAAAGGCCTCATATCTAAAATATATCAACAGCTCAAAAAATTGAATCTCTCCAAAACAAATCTCCAAAGAAACAACCATCCCATTAAAAGATAGGCCAAAGACTTAAAGAGAAACTTCTCTGAAGAAGAAATACAAATGGCCTATAGACACATGAAGAAATGCTCGACATCTCTGGCCATAAAAGAAATGCAAATCTAAACAACTTTGAGATTCTTCCTCACTCCAGTTAGAATGGCCATGATCAAGAAATCTAATAACAACAGATGCTGGCAGGGATGCAGCCAGGAGGGATAGCTACTACCCAGTTGGTGGGAGTGTAAACTTGTTCAACCACTATGGAAAGCAGTATGGTGGTTCCTCAAAAGACTAAACATAGAGCTCCCCTATGACTCAGCAATTCCACTACTTGGCACTTAACCCAACTGTCCAGAAACAAGGACATACTAAATTGACTAGCACAACAATGTTCATTGCAGCACTATTTACCATAGCAAAGATATGGAACCAATCCAGATGCCCCTCAGTTGATGAGTGGATCGACAAGATGTGGTATTTATACACAATGGAATTCTATGCAGCCATCAAAAAGAATGACATTGCCCCATTTGCAAGGAAATGGGAAGACTTGGAAAAAAATCATATTAAGTGAAGTAAGCCAGACCCAAAGGAACACAGGCTCAATGGTTTCCCTTATCTGTAATAATTAGTACACATCTAGAACACTCCTAGCAGAGGATTACAATAACTTAAACACTAGATACATAAGGCCATATAGGATGAGGTCAAATTAATGGACCTCCAGGACATGGATACAGGAGGTTAATTATAAGTAACTGTTATTCTTTATGCATTATGTTTTTCACCCTTCTCTTGTGTTGCCCTTTGGTTAATCTCATATTGTTACAGTATCCCACTTTGTTACCTGGTATATTATATAGATGATTACCTATTCATTTTAAATAGAAGGGGGAAAATGAAGGGAAGAGGTGGGGAAGGGAAATGGGGACAAAAACATAAGAAGAAATACCAATGTGTGAGAAATAATGCACCCTCTATCTGGCAAATATAACTGTAACCCCTTTATACATTGAAAAAATAAAATAAAATAAAGAAATCCTGTCCAGAAGAAGACTCTGAAGAGCATTACACTAAGAGAAAAAAGCCAGTTACAAAAAAAAAATATTAGATGGTTTCCTATGTGCATTTTTTTTTTTTTTGCCAGTCCTGTGCTTGAGCTCAGGGCGTGAGACTGTCCTTGGACTTTCTCAAGGCTAGAGCTCTACCACTTGAGCCTCAGCACCACTTCCGGCTTTTTTCTATATATGTGGTACCAAGGAATCAAACCCGGGTTTTCGTGCATGCTAGGCAAGCACTCTACCACTAGGCCAAACCCCCAGCCCTCCTATGTGCATTTTAAAATGTGAAATGCAAAGAAGCTGAATCAGGTGCTGGTGGCTCACACCTGTAATCCTAGCTACTCAGAAGGCTGAGATCTAAGGATCATGGTTTAAACTCAGTTTTAGCAGGAAAGTCTGTGAGACTCTTGCCTCCAATTAACTACAAAAACAAAAAACAAAACAAAACAAAAAAAAAAAAAAACAGAGTTGAAGCTACGGTTCAAGTGGTACAGTGCTAGCCTTGAGCAAAAAAGCTCAGGGAGAGTGCCAAAATCTTGAGTTTAAAACCAGGGACCAGCAAAAAAGAAAATAAAAAGAAGAAAAAGAAGAAGTTAAACAAGAGTGGCTTCCAGGAATTGAGGCTAGAGGAGTTAAGGATGGGAAGGGAGATATCAATCAAAGCAGACCAAGTTTCAGTTAGGAAGAATAAGTTCTGAAGAGCTGCTGTACGAAATGGGATCACAGTTAATGCACGTTATATACCTGAATGCTGCTGTAGTGCAGATCTGGGCTGTCACCTCCATACCCAAATAAGTACAGGAAGATCTATTCATTACCTTGATCTGACTATTCCACCATATATATATATATATATATATAAGATTAAGATGTTAGGTTGAACCCGTACAAATACACAAGCTTTTAAAGGTCAAGATAAACAATAAACACTCATAAGATCACTGGCTATATTTATTCCCAAGAACAACTCAAGGGTTTAAGAAGCAACTGCTGACAAACAGTATGACTCTTTATGTTCTACACACCAAGAAAAACAGCAATTAGTTATAAGGTGCACATGACAGTAACCAAGTTTAACAGAAAGGGAAGAAATGGATGCAAGAGAAGGAGGCTTTGTGATTAGATTAAAAGCTTCCTTTGAAAACAGAAAGCAAGACAACTTGGTGATAGGAGGGAGGAAGAATAAATCACCTCCAGCTTTTTGACATGTTTTTCTGAAAATATTGTTTTTCTCTTCCCTTCCCCCAAAAGCAATTTTTTCTAATAGCCCATTCATTTCAGTCTCAAGTAGATACACATCACATGCACCATAATGTTTTTTTTAAGGTTTTAGACAATGTTACTGTCAGGCTCACTGGCTTCCTATGATTCAGAGGCCAATTCAATTACAGCAGCTGCTATGATATTTGCCTTTCCTCAATACTCTCCACGTCAGACAAAATGAAATTCTGTAAGGTGAACAGGGTATGTTTGCGTACGTTGGCCAACAATGACATTTCACAGTAATGTTAAACACATTTCCTGCTCCTGAGAGGTATAATATTAATAATTTATTCATTTACTTTGCCCAATTATAAGTGTATAGGAATGGTTTTCACATGAGTTCAAGCCCCTCGCTTCCTGAAAGTTTAAAGGATTTAAGATAAAGTGAGATTAAAATGGATGCATTTATAGCCTGCCATTGAGTGGTTCTGAAACCTAAAACTGGAATATAGTAGGTCAGAGCATCAAGATTTAAAATAATGTAGCTTACAAATTAAGCTGACATTGAAAGCTGGCATTTTAAAAACACTTAAAAATAAATGCCAGTCACTAGATCTAAACTATAACTGGGCATGATAACCTATACAGGACTCTAGGCATTCACACACAAACTGTCAGACTACAAGAGAGTACCCTGAGGGGAGGTACCAAAGTGTAACTTCTCTGAACATTTAAAATACTATTTACCAAAACATGTTCCAGCAAATGGAAACATGGGGATTTGGGGGTTGTTATTGTTTGGTGGTGATGGTGGTGATGGTGTCTGTTTTGGCTTTTGGGGTTTTGTTAGGGGGAAGAGGCAGAAAGTGAGAGAGGCAGAATGAACAAATGCAGTCATGCTGTTCAGTATATACTATGTGGAAAATGAACTATGTAAGTTGTGGGAAGGGATGGGAGAGGGAAACTGGAAGAAGGGGAAAGAAAAGAAATATCATCCATAAAAAATGTACTCATTATCCTGTTTATGAAATGGTAAGCCCTTTGTATAATACCTTAATGATAACAGTAAAATTATAGTTTAAAAAAGAGGGCCGGGAATGGGGCCTAATGATAGAGTGCTTGCTTAGCATGCACAAAGCCCTGGGTTTGATTCCTTGGTACCACATACACAGAAAAAGGTGGAAGTAATGCTCAAGTGGTGGGGGTTTGGCCTTGAGAAAGCTCAAGAACAGTGCCTAAGCCCTGAGTTCAAGCCCCAGGACTGGCAAAAAAAGGGGGGGGACATCAAAAAATAAATGTCATTCAAATTAAGATCATAATAATGTAATGCTATGCAACAACTACAAGTTAAATGCTTTTCCTGGGTGTTTTATCGTTGCCTCCTCTTCATCTCCAAAGATGGATAGCAGAGAGAGAGACTTGATGAAAGAAGCAGGCATGAATACCTCAAGTAGATACTTGGGGTTTAAAATAAATCTGTGAAGCCAACTTCGTTTACTGTCTCCTATTCACATTTTATAAAAATTTTTAATGCAAAAACTGCAATAAAGTATTTCTTTGAAGGACAAATTATGATATACATAAATTTAAAGTATCAACAGTGTAACTATAATTTTAAAACTGTCACACAAACATCAACAGGTTGATACAACATCTGTTCTTCAATTTTTCACCCCAGTTGTTATGGTAACCAAAATATGTGGGATGTTTCCTAAATTTAACACAGTATTTCAAGTAAATAAAATTACAACATATCAGCTTATTAACAACAAATAATATTACTACTACAAACCTGTATTTATCCTCTTTAAATGCTAGTAGATTACAGCATTATATTTAACTAGACATTCACACATGCTTTACCTCAGAATTTACATAGCCAGGGTATTTTTTTTCTAATTTGGGGGTGTTATCTCGATTTAAAAACAAAACAAGAAAAGAACGTCTATTTTCTGAACAATATCCTGTGACAACACACTATAAAATGATACAACTGCACGGCTCTACAGGATCTACAGATCCCATCCTTCCATGAACAAGCCAAGCCTGCTACTAGGCTGTCTGCTGAAACCTTCCCCAGCATTTCATCTCTGTGCAAAAGCAAGAGTCCTCACAGGGCCCAACTTCCCTGACTAACACCTTTGAAGCTGCTCTTCCCAGCACCACTCATCTCTACTCACACATTACCTGTCTGTTAAACCCCAAATTCAGATTGTGAAGCCTTTGTCTCCAAGGTGAACCTACTTGGAGATGGAAGCCAAAGAAGATAATTAAGGCTGATAAGGTCATAAAGGGGGGAGTCTCGATTTAACGGGATTAGCACCCTTACAAGAAGAGACACCAGAGACCCACCTCTCCCCACCTTTCCTATTTAGAATAAGCTGTATGAGCATGGCTTTGTCTACCTGGCTACAAGACCTGCGACTTGGCACAAACAAGCAATTGATAACATTCATTGAATACATAAAATTTAAGTTCAAAATATCTTAAATGCTGGCATATTATAATAATATTTTTTAAAATAATGGATGAAATCCAGAAAGATCACAGGGAGAACATTCAGTTAATTAAAAAGTTATAGTTACCAAAATTGGTATTCTCAGCTTTGGTGTTAGTTCTTCTGTCCTACATCTTGTTCTCTACACAACTCCTGGTAAATTGGTCCAAATACTCCAATTTCAGTTCTTTAGCCATCACATATTTTGAGTGACAGAAACCATTATTTCTGGCTAGGTTTCTCCATGCTCTACTGCCATTTTCAAGAGGAGATGAGGGTGAAGAGGACTGGAGTTTGAACTCAGAGCCTTATAAGCACTTCCATCACTTGAGCCAAAACTCTAGACCTTTTTCCTTCTTGGTTATTTTTCAAATAGGGTCTTGCCTTTTGTTCAGGGAAATCCTCCCATCTCTGGCCTCTTAAGTAGTTGTGGTGACACGCTTGTGACACCCAGGCCCAGCATATTAAGATGAAGGTTTCACTGACTTTTTGCCCAGTCTGTCCTTAAACCAAACCCTCAGCCTCCTAAATAACGAGGATTACAGGTGTGAGCCATCACACCTGGCCTACAAGTACTTTTTCAAGGCTTATGTCCCTGACTGAGAGCCCAAAACATCAAAAGGACAGGCGATTCAATGATTGTGTATAACACTGTCCTCATTTAACGAGAAAAAAAATACTGTATATAAAACTTTAAAACATGGTCTTGAGTAGCATACAGACTCATATAATTCCATATACTGCCAAAGGAATTGCTTTGCTTCATTATAGAAATTAGAACTATGATAGAAGGGAATTCCAATCTTTGAGTTATGACTGTGTATTCTAATTAACAACATACCCTTGCACTAACTACCAGTTTCACTTCAATCACCGAGTTAGTCCCAATATTGTAGTAGAATTTTATTGCTTTCGAATTGAATTTAATCACTTGGGGGGGTGGATATAAGGAATTTATCTAAGGTTTTCAAATTAAATTTCTGAACTGGGATAGTTTATTTTTAGAAGAAAAATACCTCCTATGTTTTTCTTCATAAATGGCTCTCAAGTAACATTTGTTTCTCTAACCATTTTTCTCCATACTCACTATCAACCCACTGTTATTTTGTGTGTGTGTGTGTGTGTGTGTGTGTGTGTGTGTGTACGGAGGCTTGAACCCAGGGCTTCATACTCTTGCTTGGCCTTTTCTATTCGCAGGTGGTGCTCTATCATTTGAACTGTACCGTCACGTCTTAGTTTTTACTGGTTAATTGGAGATAAGAATCTGATGGACTTTCCTTCCCTGGCTGGCTTCAACTGTAATTCTTACATCTCAGCCTCCTAAGTAGCTACAATTACAGGGATGAGCTACCAGCACCCAGACAACCCATTATATTTTAATTATTTTACAGCCCTCTTTAAAGCACATTTTTTAACTTCCATGAAGACCTTCAGCAATTTGATGAAATTACAACTTGAAAACTTTTAAAAGTTAGCTAGGAGACAGAATTCATTCATTTACACTACATATTTCTAGGATTATAAAGAGAAATCATACATTTTTTGTGGCTTTAGAGACAGGCTGAGGTTTCCTAGGTGCTATAAGGTCTACAGCTCTATATAAGGTCTGTGGCTTTGCTACACAAGGTCTATGGTTCTTGTGCAGCAAAAAGGAAACTCTTAAAGGTACAAAGCTCAGTTCCAGAGAAAATATACACTGTCCTTAGCTTACACAGGACTTTGAAGATTACTACACATTAATCAGATAGATTTCTCTATTATTGCTTTCTCCATTTTTTTCTTTAAATTAAGTCTATCAACTGAATGGTTGTGTCCCTCAGAATTTATATGCTGGAATCCAAACCCCTAATGTGATGAGGTGAGACCTTAATGACAGGATTTGGTCACAAAAGTCCTCATGTGGAATTAGAGCTTTTATAAAAACCATCCCAAGGCAGGCATGGTAATCCACATCTGTCACGCTAGCATCAGAAGGCCAGGGAAGTAGGATGATAAACTCAAGGCAGCCTGAGCTACATATCAAGACCTGGTCTCCAAAACACAAGTAAATGATCCCTTTGCCCTTTTATCTTGTGAAACAAGAAGACTATGAACTTGGAAGTGGGCACTCACTAGACACTACATCTATTGGCATGCTGAGCTGAGGTTCTCCAGGGAGAAAGACCTTTCTATTATTTATGAACCTTTTGGTCCATGATCTTATGTTGTAATAGCCCAAATGAAACAAAGCATGTGTTATGAAGTCAGGTTTGATTGTCCCATATACTCAGAAAAGGTACAGAGATGCTGGGATTACCAATAAATCCTATCACCACTCAAAAGAACTCAAAATCTGACAGCTCCAACTCCCACTTCTGTTTCTGTGTGTCTTGTTCCAACCACCATCATTGCTTACCAGGCTTCTTTCATTAACCTCCCATGTGGACTCTTGTCCATTACAGTCCAGTGTCCATATTGTGATCACTACAGAGCATAAGACTCATCATCACACATCCATTTGAAATACCATACTGGCCTGAAGTAAATGCCAAGTCCTGATGATACCTGAAATGATCTTCCATGGCCTGGTCCTCTGGACCTCATTGTGGACTGGTTTCTCCCACCAACCTTGCTCTATTCATACCATGTCTTCCTTGCTATTTCTGAACACAACAAACATACTCTCGTTTTAGGTCCTCTGTTTCTGCATCCTGAAATCCTATGCCTACAAATATCCATAGGGCTGGCTCCCTATTTCCTCACAGATTCTGCTCAATGAATCCTTCCTTGACATTATATCATAAAACAGCACCTCCTTTCTGTCACCTATAATTCCACCTACTTTATTTTTCCCAGCATGCTTACTGATACTTGGCATATTATATTAATGTTATCAATATACATTATTTAACTGGGATGCTAGCTCCAGGAAAGCAAGAATTGTTCCATTCTTACTCATTTCCTAGCAATAAAGCACAGAATGATAGACTAGCAATTAATGTCAATAAATATTGATCTAATGAATGAATAAATAAATCCTGTGCTTGTTTCTTTACCCAGCACTCAATGAAGGCTCTTCAGCCTTAAACCATATGCTCATATTTCTAGTTTTCTTTTAAGAAACATACTCTTAGCATCATGCAAATATCAAGAAACACATCTTATTTCTCTTTGTCCCTATTAACAAGGACTTAATATTTGTTGAGGTAAATTTGAAGTGATACCAAATATACCTGAATCTGCTGTGCTGTCCTTGAGCAAGTAAGCAATACCACTTCTATAATCACTAAAGAATGCTCTGCTTTCAGGGGCTGGGAGTTTGGCCTAGTGGTAGAGTGCTTGCCTAGCATGCACGAAGACCCGGGTTCGATTCCTCGGTACCATATACATGGCAAACAGCCAGAAGTGGTGCTGAGGCTCAAGTGGTAGAGTGCTAGCCTTGAGAAAGTCCAAGGACAGTGCTCAGGCCCTGAGCCCAAGCCCAGGACTGGCAAAAACAAAAACAAAAACAAAAAAAAAATGAATGCTCTGCTTTCATAAGCAACTCACAAACAGAGTGCAAATGAAACTGTAGGAGTGTGGTGTCTAGCCAACTTGCATCTGATATCCATCTGTATTAATGTGGAAGCCACAGAAAATGTTTTTTATTATTGTAATTAATAGAGGATTTACAGTTATATTCGCCAGATAGAAGGTACATTACTTCTCATACACTGACACCCCTTCTCATGTTTTGGTCCCCATTCCTCTCCCCCTAGCCCCTCCCAATCTTCTTATTTCCCCCCTTCCCTTTCCTATTTCAAATAAACAAATAAATATATATACAATATATCACAGAACAAGGTAAGATACTGTAACAATGTAAGATTAACCAAGGGGCAACAAAAGAGATG
Source organism: Megascapheus bottae (assembly GCF_031878675.1). NCBI lineage: Eukaryota > Metazoa > Chordata > Mammalia > Rodentia > Geomyidae > Megascapheus > Megascapheus bottae. The sequence continues at coordinate 45,906,967 of NC_143514.1, read as the reverse complement.
AGAAATTACATAGTACTTTAAGAACAACAATCACACAGTATAAAGGTCTTGTTTCCATATCCTGGAGGTCCTTTCATTTAGCCTCATCCTATCTGGCCTTATGTATCTAGGGTTTGAGCTATTGTAATCCTCTGCTAGGAGTGTTCTAGATGTGTACTAATTATTACAGATAAGGGAAACCATTGAGCTTATGTTCCTTTGGGTCTGGCTTATTTCACTTAATATGATTTTTTTCCAAGTCTTCCCATTTCCTTGCAAATGAGGCAATGTCATTCTTTCTGATGGCAGCATAGAATTCCATTGTGTATAAATACCACATCTTGTCGATCCACTCATCAACTGAGGGGCATCTGGATTGGTTCCATATCTTTGCTATGGTAAATAGTGCTGCAATGAACATTGTTGTGCTAGTCAATTTAGTATGTCCTTGTTTCTGGACAGTTGGGTTAAGTGCCAAGTAGTGGAATTGCTGAGTCATAGGGGAGCTCTATGTTTAGTCTTTTGAGGAACCACCAAATTGTTTTCCATAGTGGTTGAACAAGTTTACACTCCCACCAACTGGGTAGTAGCTATCCCTCCTGGCTGCATCCCTGCCAGCATCTGTTATTATTAGATTTCTTGATCATGGCCATTATAACTGGAGTGGGGTAGAATCTCAAAGTTGTTTAGATTTGCATTTCTTTTATGGCCTGCACAGAAAATGTTTTGAATGATGTAAAAATTCAACAGATTTTCATAGGATAGTGAAAAACACGTGGCAGAAAGCTTGATCTATTGATTCTACATTAAAATATCCATATGTCAGCAGGGCACGGTGGCTCATACTTGTAATTCTAGCTACTCAGGAGGCTGAGATCTGAGGATTGGGATTCAAAGCCAGCCCAGAAACTAAAATCCATGACACTTTCATCTCCAATTAACCACCAGAAAACTCGAAGTGTGGCTGTGGCTCAAGGTGGTATCCTTGAGCTGAAGAGCGCAAGGACAATGCTCAGGCCCAGAGTTCATATCCCATGAGTGAAAAAAAAAAATAGATACATACTATGAGAAATTCTCTCTAAAACAACTGAATCAATCCAAAACTTCTATACAATTTATTAAGTGGTATTTCAAATAAAAAGCTTTCATCTACCAAAGAAAACCTAAATTATGACCAATGTATTGAAAAACTATGCCTCAAGTCTCAAACTTTGATCAAATCATTAAAATTTAAAAGTTATGGCTTCATATTCACAATAGCCAAGTGATGGAAACAACCCAGATGCCCACTACAGATGAACAGATACAATATATATATATATATATATATATATATGCACAGTGGAATTCTACATAGCCACCAGACAAGATAAAATAATGGCAGTCACTGGGAAGTGGATGAAACTAAAGAAAATCATATTAAGTGAGATGAGCCAAGACCAAAGAAAGAAAAGGCACATGTTCTCGATATGTGGATATTGGATCCAACAAGTACAAGATCGATGAATCAATACTCAGGTACCCAATGTCATTGCTATGAACTTGGAGATATAAGTATAACTATATAGACATATAAGTCTATATGGGATATATATTCTACAGACATATATTGATCTATTATATAGAATAATATGTGCCTATGACATACAAAGACTCAGCTTAATTTTAATTTGTTCTTAAATTTATGTGCCAGTGATTATATACAGAGATTCCCTTCTTGAATACTTATTTGTTAAACATGACATTTGAATTATGATGTAAAAAAATCAGTGTTAATAAAATCTTTAAAAAAAAAAAGTATGGCTTCACCTTTGAGAAAAAGTCAAGGGCATACAGTAATTTATTCCCCTAAGATTTGGGGAAAGCAAATCTTTGCAACCCATTCCTTTGAAAATTGATATTCCATAAACAGAATAACCAAACCAGCTGACACACTAGAACTCCTTTTTACTGGGCAAAAAGAAGTAACATTAACAATAAGGGATCTGGTAAATAAAGTTCCAGCCATATACAGTGCTGCTCACCTGTGGTATAAGTCTATCCAAGTATTCAGCTCGATTTCCATGAGAAGGGTGCGTGGATAACCATTCTGGCAATTTGGGATAACCATGGAGACTTTCTGCAAACTCCATCTGCTGCCAAAACACTGAACTGGCTCTTACGTCCATGCAAGCCTGAAATCAACATTAATAAAAAGCACAAAATAAGCTTAGTTGCAAAGGTATGTTTAAAAATTTATCTAGAGCCAGGCACAGTGGCTCATGCCCACAATCCTAGCTACTCAGGAGACTGAGATCTGAGGATCATAGTTCAAAGCCAGCCCACGCACCAAAGTCCATGAGACTCTTATCTCCAATTAACCACCAGAAAATCAGAAGTGGTACTGTGGCTCAAGGGGTAGGGTGGTAGCCTTGAGTTGAAGGTCTCAGAACTAGAAAGCAAGAACCTGTAAAAAGGAAAAGGAAGAGCCAGGCAAGTAAATCCTTACCTATCAATAATTGCTTGTATCTAAATGAATTTAAATGTTCAAAAAGAGAGCACTGGGTGGATTATCTAAAAATAAAAACAATACTGAACTATACATTGCTAACAAGAGCCTAATTTACTTTATTTTCAAATTTATTGTTTATTTATTAAAACCAGCATGAATATTAAGACATACTATTACAGTACAGCACAAAAACATTATCAAAACTGAGATCCCAGCAGACTTCACGTACAGTCTAAGAATTTGACCTGACTTTTAAGGAAACACACAGATAGAAAGTAAAGAGTTAGAAAAAAGATATTCAGGGAAAACAGAAACCAAAAGAGAGCAGGAAAGTTATACTTTCATCAGGCAAAATATACTTCAAGTGAAAAGGTATAAAAAGAGACAAAGACTCTCCTTGAACACTTGTTTGTTAAACTTGTCATTTAAAATATGATGTAAAAATCAACGTTAGCATATGAGAAAATGTTCATCATCTATGGTCATAAAGGAAATGCAAATAAAAACAACCCTAAGATACCACCTTACCCCAACAAGAATGGACAAGATTTTGAACTCAGACAATGACAGTTGCTGGTGGGGTTGTGGAGAAAAAGAAACCCTACTGCACTGCTGGTGGGAATGCAGACTAGTTCAGCCACTCTGGAAAGCAGTGTGGAGGTTTCTTAAAGAACTGAAAATAGACCTTCCCTATGATCCCGCCATACCACTTCTGGGCATCTATCCTAAACATCATGACCCAAGATATTATAAGGACACCTGCTCAGCTATGTTCATCTCTGCACTATTCACAATAGCCAGGCAATGGAAACAATCCAGATGCTCTACTGAAGATGAATGGATACAGAAAATGTGGTATATATACACAATGGAATTCTACATAGCCAACAGACAAGATAAAATAATGGCATTCACAGGGAAATGGATGAACCTAGAGCGAATCATGTCGAGTGAGACAAGCCAAGACCTAAGGAACAAAAGGCGCATGGTATCCTTAATATGTGGCTATTAAATCCAAAGAGTACAAGAGCGAGGACTCAATAACTGCATACCCAAAGCTATGGACATGGTAATGGAAATATAAACTATATAGACATAAAAACCTATGACTCTATAGACATAATGTTTTATTTCTTAAATTAATATGTTTCTATAACATACAAACCCTTAGCCTAATTTTGATTAAGTTCTAAATACTAAGTCCCAGTGATTGTAAATAGAGATTCCTTCCTTGAACACTTGTTTGTTAAACTTGTCATTTAAAATATGATGTAAAAATCAACATTAATAAATTCTTTTTAAAAAATCAACGTTAAGGGGCTGGGAGTTTGGCCGAGTGACAGGGTGCTTGCCTAGCATGCACAAAGACCCAGGTTCGATTCCTTAGTATCACATACACAGAAAAAAAAAAGCTAGAAATGGTGCTGTGGCTCAAGTGGTAGTAGCACTAGCCTTGAGAAATCCCAAGGACAGTGCTCAGGCCTGGAGCTCAAGCCTAGGACTGGCAAAAAAAAAAAAATCAACATTAATAAATTCTTTCATTTAAAAAAAAGAGACAAAGAAGGGATACAGTGATAAAGAGATAAATTCATTAAGAGGATATAATAATTGTCAACGTGTTTGCATCCAACATCAGGCCCCCTAAATACATAAAGAAAACATTAAAGGACCTAAAGGGAGCAATAATGGAATACAGCAATAGAAGGGCACTTCAATACTCACACTTTCAACAATGAGCAGATCTTCCAGACAGAAGATTAATAAGAAAACACTGAGCTAGAGCAACAACACCTTAGACCAAATGGAACTAATAAACATCCACAGCAACAAAACAGACATTCTCCAGGATATGTGATGCAGTCACCAGGCTAGATCAAATGTTAGAACACAAAACAAATCTCAGTAAACATAAGAACACTACAATTGTATCAAGCATTTTTTTCTAACCAGATCAATGTAAGTCTGGATCAGTAATAGAAAGTCTCCCGTTAAGGAGATAAATTCTACCAAAGTCTTAAAGTACTAAAGCCAATTTTTCGCAAATATCTCCAAAGCAAAATACATCAAAGAGAAGGGAATGTTTCCAAATACCTTTCATAAGGCAAACATTATTCTGATAATAAAAACTGATGCTGTTAAAAGAAAATTAACATTTAAAATATAATGTAAAAATCAATGTTAATAAATTCTTTAATAAAAAAAAGAAAAGAAAATTAAGACAGGCATCAGCAGCTGATGCCTGTAAATCCTAGCTGCTCAGAAGGCTGAGATCTAAGGAGGCTGACATCTCAGGATCACAGGGCTATAAAGCCAGCCTGGGCAGGAAAGTATATAGGACTCATCTCTCATTAACCACCAAAAAGCTGAAAATGGAACCATGGCTTGAGTAGTAGAGTGCAAGCCTTGAGTAAAAAGAAAACAACAAAAACAAATAACACCACTTCAGGGACAGCACCGAACCCCTAAGTTCATGCCTCAAGTCTGGCACAAAAAGAAAGAAAAAAATATATGGAGCGTGATTTCAGTGGTAGTGACAATCCATCAAGTATAAATCCCTAATTTCAAACTCTAGTACCACTGGAAACCAGTAAACAAATAAAAAAGAAAAAGACCACAGACAGGGAAGTGGAAACATCACATTGTCATTTATTTAATTTTATAGTGTTTTACCCAACTTCTCTACATCCTTTGATTGCCAACATGTCAGCTTTTATCAATTAATACAATAAATTAAGTTTTAAACAAATGTTCATATATGTTTCTTACATCAAGCTTTATCACAAGAAAATACTAAGAAATAAAATCACAGAAATTAGAAAGTAAATACTCATTTATATGGGTCATAAAATTAGGTTCTAAGTAAGACGGGGTATGTTTAAACAAGATGACTAAACAAGGTGATTCCTTCATTTGCTGTTTTACCTACTTAAATGACTAAGCCAAGAACTTAAGACAGAAACTCAAACAAAACACAAAGACAGTTCACTGTGATGAAGGCTCAGAATACTTCCTGGGAAAAAAAGAGTAGAAGGTAGGGAAGTGGGACTTGGCTCAAGTGTATGGTGGTAGCCTTGAGCTGAAGAGCTCAAGGACAGCGCCCAGGCCAAGTTCAAGTCCCACGACCAACAACAACAGAAAAAAAGAGTAGAAGGTCTTGCTATTAACTAGGTACATTATTAGATGAATGGATTTACTTCAGTGGCCTCTGACTTCTTACCAGTTAAAGGAGAAAATACATTAAATATACATTAAATCAGCTCCCATTTCCTTTCTGCTCCCAAAGCATATGATTCTACAATACACTATGTTACATCAAGCTTAGAATTTGAGTTTTTTTCTTACTTCTTATTTCAGTGGTGAAAGGAGATTCTGTTTGTTACCTAATTTTCTCACTAGATGGTGCTACTGGCACAATTATATCTGTTTACTTGAAGAGACCAGCAGTGTTTCCCAGAAGGGGAAAACTCTGGCATCTGGCATCTGGACAATTCCTCCCTGTCAAGGCATTCCAAGCCACCTTAGAGTATTTTTCAATCCTAGTTCCTGCCCATAAAACAAAGTAATCTGTCCACAATTGCTGCCACAATAAAAAAACAATTACATATACTATTTTCCCATGAGGCTACCCCAGTTTAGAATCACTAAAAGAAAATTAAGCTTTCCTTTCACATATAAATAACAAATTCTCAAAAAATAAATGTCTTAATTGCTCATAAAATTAATTTAAAAATTAATAAAAAAAATAAAAGGCCATTTTTGGAATGACTGTAAAATATCAAAGATTCCTTACAGTGACAAATGAATATGCACAGCCACCAAAATACTGAACCAAATATTTTCTTTTTTTTATATTTTTATTGCAATTAATAAAAGGGTTACATGATATTTGCCAGATAGAAGGTACATTAATTCACATACATTGATACCCTTTCACATGTCTTGGTACCCATTACCCTCCTCCCACCCCCACCTCTCATCTTGTTTTCCCCCCTTCCCTATCAAATTTCAAATAACCAAATATAAATATATCCAAAATATCAGATAACAAAGTGAGATACTGTAACCCAAGGGACAGCAAAGGAGATGAGAGATAACATAGTACATTAAGGACAACAGTCATTCATTATATGGCTTTTGTTTCAATATCCTAGAGGTCCTTTCAATTAGCTTCATACTATATGGCCTTATGCATCAAGGTTTTGCTCTATTGCAGATCTCTGCTAGTAGAGCCCAAGGTTTCTACTGCTTATGACAAATGAGGGAAACCACTGAGCCTAAGTGCCTTTGAGTCTGGCTTACTTCACTTACTATGATTTTTTCTAAGTCTTTCCATTTCCTAACAAATGGGTCGATGTCGTTTTTTCTGACAGCAGCATAGAATTCCATTGTGTACAAATACCACAACTTGTTGATCCACTCATCAACTGAGGGACATCTAGGTTGGTTCCATATCTTTGCTATGGTGAATAATGCTGCAATGAACATTGTTGTGCTAGTGGATTTAGTATGCCCTAGATTCTGGATGGTTGGGTAAATGCCAAGTAGTGGAATTGCTGGGTCATAGGGGAGTTCTATGTTTAGTCTTTTGAGGCACTGCCATACTGCTTTCCATAGTGGTTGAATGAGTTTGCACTCCCACCAACAGTGTAGTAGTGATCCCTCCTGGCCACATCCCCTCCAGCATTTGTTGTTATTAGATTTTTTGATCCTGGCCATTCTAACTGGAGTGAGGTGGAATCTTAGAGTTGTTTTGCTTTGCTTTTCTTTTATGACCAGAGATATTGAGCATTTTTTCATGGGTCTATAGGCCATTTTTGTTTCTTCTTCAGAGAAGTTTCTCTTTAAGTCTTTGGCCCATCTTTTAATGGGATGGTTGTTACTTTGGAGATTAGTTTTGGGGTGATTCAATTTTTTGAGCTGTTGATATAGTTTAGATATGAGGCCTTTGTCCGTTGTTTGGTTGGTGAAGATCTTCTCCCACTCTGTAGGCTTCCTAATTAATTTACTAGCTATGTCCTTTGCCACACAAAAGCTCCGCAGTTTAATGCAGTCCCACTTATCCAGCCTTTCTCTGATTTGTTGTGATTCTTGGTCCTTATTAAGAAAGTTTCGACCTGTGTCAAGGAGGCCTAGTATATCTCGTATTCCTTCTTGTAAAGTTTTCAGTGTGTCAGCTTTTACCTCCAGGTCTTTGATCCATTTGGAGTTAATTCTAGTGCAGGGTGACAAAGAAGGATCCAACTTTAGTTTTCTGCAGGTGCTTAACCAGTTCTGCCAGCACAACTTGTTGAAGAGGCTGTCTTTCTTCCATTCTATTTTTTTGGCTCCCTTGTCAAAGATTAGGTGGCCATAGGTCTGTGGTTTAATATCTGGGTCCTCAGTTCTATTGCATTGGTCTTCAGGCCTGTTCTTGTGCCAGTACCAAGCTGTTTTGATAATTATAGCCCTGTAATAGAGTCTAAAGTTTGGAATTGAAATTCCTTCAGCGCTGTTCTTTCTGCTAAGAAGTGTTTTTGCTATACGGGGTCTTTTATTATTCCATATGAAATTTTGAATTGCCTCTTCTATTTCTTTAAAGAATGCCATTGGGATATTGATGGGTATTGCGCTGAATTTGTAGATAGCCCTGAACCAAATATTTTCTTTGGTCAGGTGGTAACTAGATACATTATCCTACTAGTTATTACTAACTGTTTAACAATTCTCATGATTCTTATAATTAAGAGATCTTGAAGATGAAAAATTAAAAGAGTGATTTAAAAAATACAATCATAAGCCAGGCACAATAGCTCACACCTGTAATCCTAGCTACTCAGGAGGTTCAGATCTGAGAATCAAGGTTCAAAGCCAGCCTGGGCACTAAAGTCCGTGAGACTCATTTTTAATTAAACACCAGAAAACAGGAAGTGTCTCTGTGGCTCAAGGGGTAGGGTAGTAGCCTTGAGCTAAAAAGCTCAGAGAAAATATGCAGGCCTAGAGTTGAAGTCCCATGAAAGACCAAAAGAAAAAAAAAAAATATATATATATATATATATATTCTCATAAAATATACTAATTCACAGCAAACAGCAGAGCAGAAGAAGGAAGAACCTTAAGGAGGGTGAACAAGTCCTACTGGGTAACTTCATTTAGGAAATTTTCCATGATCTGTTTGTCCCTGGGCCATGGAAGCTCATAAATTCAGTGAAACAACACATGACAGGCCTGCCTCTCAGGATCCATTCTCACTGACCAAGCTCGTATGACTGAGACAAAATCAGAATTTCAACTTATTAATTTACAGAGATAACTTCAAAGTATACAGCACATTTTTTCTCTTTTAGGAATGTAATGATGAAAACCGTGCTTGAAAGAAGGTTGCCTAGGGAGGAGAGAATTAGGAAAAGTAGAATTAAGTTACATGACTTGAATATTAAGGCACAAGAAGTCTAGGGAATCTGATAGTAGTTACTCACTATTAGAGCACTATACTTAATCCATGAAGCCCTGAATTTAATCCCCCTGGAGACAGACAGACAGACAGACAGACAGACAGACAGACACACACACACACACACACACACACACACACACACCAATGTATTAATGTGCAAAAAAAAAAAAAAGATACAAGCTATAAAAAAGAATGAAGTCCAAGCTAGGTAAAATAATTATTTGAGGTAAATTCACATTTCTACGACTAGAAAAATGACTAAAATAGATAAAGCAATTTCCCTACAGTTATGGGGAAGATAAGAGATCAAAGATCTGTCTAGGGAGCCCAAATCTGAATCCCTATGCTAGAAAAGGTCTAAAATTTAAACTGCTAACATGAGCTCCCTGCCCATGTTTCCATTTTACTCTGTCACTGGTGCTCTGGAACTGTGTATTTTAGAAATACAGAATTTTGAGTTCCAGGATTAGATCACAGTTTTTCCTGCCCGTAAGCAGGTAAGTGGTATGCCAACCACTCAGCCCTTCCTCCATGAACCTATTTCTCTGAGAGGATATTCTTTTTCAGAACTGTACTTTACAGGTTACTTTCTCAATCCATTCCTTAAGCTGTTTTACTATCCATAGACCAAGTTATACCTCTTTGCTAAACTTTCCCAAAACCTGAATGTCTGTCTCCTCTGTGCCTTTTGTTAGAATTTTTATTGAATGTCTATGTCTCCTACTTTACGTCAGACTTTTATGAAGAGAATATGTATTATTACAGCCTAACATTTAGAGGAATACTTAAAATATATGTCCAATTGGTAAAAAAAAATCAATGTAACAAAAAGCAGAGTTTTTAAAATCTGCCTTCTGACTGAAGTAACCTATACACAAAAGAATATATCCATCAAGAAGTAAAGTGTTAGTCTTCCCAGAAAAGGCCTGAAGGTCAATATGCACTAAGTCTTTCCCAAAGAAAGTATCAAAGCTTACTAGATCTACTTCCTGTTTGCAGCAGGAAACAGAAAAAGAAGAGTAAATGGAATCTATAAATCTGTAAAGAGATGGGTGCAGGAGTCTAGGTACAAGATAGTACAGTTGGGTGAAAACTTACAAGTTGCCACTATATATGAACCAACAGATAAGTCATCCAGACAGAAAAAGTCCACAAGGAAATATCAGCATTAATCAGCACTATGGATCAAATGGAACTGGTAGACATTTATAGAATATTCCACCCCTCAGCTGCAGGATACCCATTCTTCTCAGGAACCCATGGAACTTTTTCAAAAACAGATTATATTTTAGGACATGAAGTAAATCTTAACAAATACAAGAAAAATGAAATAACTTTCTGTATTTTATCAGCCTACAATGATATAAAACTAGAAACCAACAAGAGAAATCAGAGAAAATATCTGAACATATGAAGATCAAACAATTCACTTTTGAATAAACAGTGGGCTGCTGAATAATGGAGGAAATCAAGAATCCCTGCAAGCAAATAAGAATAACAATACAATGTTACTGAAACTTTGGGATACAGCAATTGCATTAAAAGAGAGATATACAGCTTCAAAAAAAAGAGAAAACTACAAATAAGTAATATAACAATGCATCACAAGCTGTGTGAAAAACAAGAATAAACCAAACCTAATACCAGTAGACAGAAAGAAGTAATAAATATAAGGATAGAAAAAAATGCATATTTAAAGAAAACCATAAAGGAAAAATGAAACAGAACATTTTTACTTTGATAAACAAGATGAATAAACATTCAGCCAAAGGAAAGAGGGAGCAGAAATAACAGAAGTAGAGGGGAAAAAAAGGGAATTAATACCAAAGAAATCCAGAAGTTCAACAGGAAGTATTTTGAAATCCTATTGTCCAATAAACTGAAAAATCCAGAAGAAATGAGTAAGTTTCTAGTTTTGAGTCAAGAGAATATAAACCATCTAAACAAAATAATAACAATTAAATTGAAACAGTAAAAAAATGTCTCCCAACAAAGAAAAGCCCAGAATCAAATGGATTAATTGCTATACTTTACCAGCTATATAGAGAATTAATATCAATTGTCCTCAAATTATTACATAAAATAAAAAGGGAAGGAACAATATAAAACTCATTCTATGATGCCCTAATAACAAAACCTAATAAGATATATCAAAAAAAATAGTTTCCCTGAAGAACAGATATAAAAATTCTCAACAAAATATTCACACCTAATTCCATAACACATTAAAAGCACCGTATACTGTGAATAAGTTAGTTTCATTCTAGGAATGAAGGATGATGGCTCAACATATGTATCTCAAGTAACATAATAGAGTATATAAACAGAATCAAGAACAAAAATCACACAATTATCTCAATATGTGCAAAAAAAAGCCCTTTTCAAATTCAATATCCCTTTACAATAAAAGCCTGGAAGAAACTAAAAATATACTTCAACATAGGAAAGGCTATCTATGATAAACCTATAATCAACATTGAGGGAAGACTAAAACATTTTCTCTAAATGAGACAGAGTATCCACTCTCTCCACTCTTCTTCAATATAGTGGTTGGTTTCTTAGTTCCAATAAAGTAGCAGAAAGAAATAAAAGGAATACAAACAGCAGAGGTCAAACTATTCTTACTTGTAGATAATATCCCATTTCTTTACATTAAGAACTATAAATATGCCAACAGAACACTTTAGACTAGATGAACACTTTCAGAAAAGTAGCAGTACACAAAGTCAACATTAAAAAACAACTTTTCATAGCATTAGTAATAAGTGTTTGCTATCTGAATCTTGATTCATATAATATGCTCATTACTTCTAATGCTTATGAAAACCTTTTTTTAATTTATAAAAATTTTTATACCTTGAAAAAATACTATTTTTTCAAATTTAAATAAAAATGAAGGATATAAATTTTTTTTAAAAACTCATGATCATGAGTTTTAATTCTGCTTCTGCAGTAGGGTAACAGAAAGTTATTTAAGGTAGCTTTTTCTTACATCCCATTGGCCAAAAGCAAATCACATGGCCATTCATGGTAGAATAAAGCAAACATAATTCCACTGAAGGCACAGTAAGGGAAAGTTGATGAAGAGTATTAATAATACAGGATTCGTGCCACCACCTTATTTGATAGTTCCCTTAATCTCAAATTTAAGTGTGTATCACAATCACCAAGAAGGCTTGTTTCAACCCAGACCCTGAGCCTGGGCCTAAGTTTGTGACTCAGAAGTTGTGGTGGGAGCCCGGATTTTGCATTTCATGGGTGCAGGCAATGCTATGGGTGGAAAGATTCTGTGACTGGATGTGCATGAGGTGGGATTGTTCCAAGTCTAGGAAATTAACCTTGGTTATGTCTTAATTCTCAGTAATTTTTCATTAAATAAATATCGACTGTTAATTTCTTCACATATAGCACACATACAGAAGCCCCATCTTCTTCCTTGGTTCTTTAGTGAGGTTGACTAGATTATGATTAACACTGTTTTTCAGTTTCTCAACCCGATGTAGAAGCCTTACACAACTAATGACTCTAAAAATCAATGCTATGCTTGAATGTAAAAACACTGTCTGTTACTTCTAAACATGTATACTTTAGGCCAATAAATTGTTCTGTAAGCAACTTATCTCAGCCATAAAATGAATAGAATAAAAAGCAACTCTTATCTGGCAAATATCATGTAACCCTTTTATTAATTACAATAAAAAATATTTTAAAAAAATAAAAAATATGAGCCGGGAGTTTGGCCTAGTGGTTAAAGTGCTTGCCTAGCATGCATGAAGACCCAGGTTCGATTCCTTGGTACCACATACATAGAAAAAAAAAAAAGAAAGAAAAAGCAACTCTTCTATATACCAATAACAGAAATAAATCAGGAAAACAATCCCATTCACAATAACCTCAAAAAAATGAATACCTAGTATAAAACCTAACTAAGGAGGTGAAACTCTTCCACAATGAAAAAAAAAATGTAAAGAAGACATTAGAAGATGAACCCCTCCCCCACCATGGATTGTCAGAATTAATATTATGAAAATGGCTAAAAGACCAAAAGTAATCTATAGATTCAATGCAATCCACATCAAAATGCCATAGTCATTCTTCATAGAAACTTTTTAAAAATCAGTCCTAAAATTCAATCATAAAAGATCTTGAATAGCCAAAGCTATTCTGACAGCAATTCTAGAAATAACAAAATATATGACTTCATAGTATAACACAAAGCCTTTGTAACAAAACTGGCATAGTACTAGCACAAGAACAGACATATAGACAAATAGAATAAAAGATCCATAAATAAAACCACACAGCTACAGCTATCTGATATTTGTAAAATATGTCAAAATTATAGTTGAAAAAAGACCATCTCAACAAAACTAGATATCTATGTGTAAAAAATGAAATTAGATTCATATCTCTTAATTTTTATTTTAAAAAAATCAACTCAAAATAGGTCAAAGATTTTTTTGGATAACAGTAGGAACTTTGAAAATCCTAGAGGAGAACAGGAAAAATCCTTCAAAATGTAGACAGAGGTAATGCTTTTCTAAACAGAACAACAGTTTGCTCAGAAAACTAGAACAAGAATTGAAAAATGGAATTGTATCTAATTAAAGGCCTCTTACACAAGGAAAATAAATTTCATAATCACAAGGTTTCACAAGATGAGAGAGAATCTCTACCAATTATTTACCAGATAAAGAACTAATGTCCAGAATATATAGAGAGCTCCTATTAAACAACAAAAGAATAAATTATTCAATGAATGGGCAAGTGAATTGAACAGACTATTTCCAAATAAAAGACACAAACAGCTCAGAAATATACGAAAAAAAGTTTGACATTCCTAGTCATAAAATAAATGCAAATCAAAACATCATTGAGATCCCATCTCACATGCTTCAGAATGGCTATCATCAAGAAAACAAACAACAAACACTGGTACACATGGAGGAAATGGAATCCTTGAAAGGTAAATTAGAGCAGCCACTATGGAAATTGAGATGGAGTTAAAAAATAATTAAAGCTACAATAACTACAGTATTCTGTTAAAACACTCAAGGCCATACAGCCAAGGAAATGTAAGTCAACATACAATAGCGATACCTGTATACTCATATTCAAAGCAGCAATATCAGCAATAGTTAAACTATAAAAGCAGCCCACGTGCCCATCAGTTAATGAGTGGATAAAGAAAATGTGGTAGACAGACAGATGATAGAGAGAGAGATATATACAATGGAGTATGATTCTGTCATAAAGAATAATAAAATTATATCATATGCAGGTAAATGATTGGAACTAGAGATCCTGTTGTTAAACAAAAATAGCCAGACTGACAAGTCATGTTCTCTCTCATATATGGGATCTAGTCCTTAAATGTGAATGACAAGAATGTAGAAATAGTTCTGTTTGGATAGGTGCCAGCAGGAGAGTGAAATAAGAAGGTATGAAGGCCAGAAACATGGCCTAAGTATCCTATATGCACATATGAAAATAGAAGGAAACAGGGGCGCATATTGCATGCATATGGGAAAATCACTATGAAACCCCTTGTGCATCTTATATATACAAACTAAACAATACAAGTAAAAAGGTTTTTTTTAAACCAGAACACAGAATGCACCTAACATAAAAGGAATTGATGATAGACTGTAGTATATTAAAATTAGAAAATTCTTGCTACAGCCAATCTTTTGCACCGTTCTTGGGGAACTTCTAGTTTATTTACTCTAATAACTTCCTTAACTCTATGTAGTTAAAATTGGGGAACCTCTTAGTATATTTACTTTAATAACTCCCTTAACTCTACTTAGCTAAAATTCAAAGAACCACTTTTGCAAAAGAGTAGTATTTTGACTTAGAAAATTAAATTCATTAAACTCATGAGAGATTTTTAAAAATAGTTATATGTAATAATTAGTAACTATTTGGAAACTCAATAAAGGATCAAATAAAACTTGAGTTTAAGAGTAAATTGGCATTATTTACAATTCTTTTAAGTCCTAGCATTCAGTTATCACAAGTGGGTAAAATACACAAGTGTGAAGTGTCATCTTCACTAGAGAGGAAAGAAGCCAACTTAGTAAAAGCCCAGAGTTGCTTTCGGTGGTTTGAAAGAGAAAAAAAAAAACCTCATCTGCTACAACAAAAATAATATCAATGCCTGTTCTTCTACCACCTATACAAATAGCAACAACTCAGTTTGCTTAGCTAGGATCATAGTAACAATAATATCCATCTTTCTACAGGTGAAGGAGAACAATTACACATCTTTTGTGTATACAAACAAACAACTCCTTAAATGAAAGAAGCAAAAGGAAAGGAGCAAAACAACAACAAAAAGCTTTAGTTCTCCAAAAGGCACACATTATCAAACAGGGTTATTGGTGTGTGTGTGTGTGTGTGTGTGTGTGTGTGTGTGTGTGTGTGTGTGTGTGTGTGTGTGTGTGTGTGTGTGTGTTGGGGAGTGAGGGAGGTTTGTGCTGGTCCTGGGGTCTATCAGGTCCTGGGTACTATCCTTGAGCCTCTTTTTGCTTAAAGCTAGTGCTCTATCATTGAGCCACAACTCCACTTCCAGCATTTTAAGAGTAGCTTATTAGAGATAACAGACTCATGGACTTGACTGCCTGGGCTTGTTTCGAACTGCAATCCTTTGATCTAAGCCACTTGAGTAGCTAAGATTATGTTTTAAATCTTTAATTCATATATCTCTGGTCTGCATTCAAATAATTTTATATAAACAAAAATTATTTCTAATAGATTAAGAGCTGGGAACATGGCAAAAGTAGGAGAGTGCTCACCTTGGAAGCACAAACCCTGACTTTAAACCCTAGTACTGACAGCCCACCATACAAAAAAAAGATCTAAGATTTTATAAAACCTGATAATACTATGCTATAATTTCATATATTCTATGGAAAGTATAACCAAATCTCATATACAGAAGAGAGTTAGATGAAAAGTGTTATATATCCTTCCAGAATCCACACTGTTCTTATTTTATCATTCAATTAAAGTTGTATAAAGGGTACTATGGTTTGGACCCCAAGTGTCCACTATGATTAAAAGTTTCTATCCTACAATGGTTTTACTGAGAGGTAGAACTCTCTGAAGGTAGCACCTGTTGAGAAGACTTCAAGATATTGGGATTTACCCTGGAAAGATACTGGGAACTCTACCTGTTCTCTCTTTTCCCTCTGCTCTGGCTCCAATCTGACCAATTTTCCTCCCACAATGTGCCATCATCTTCCTTATACTCTCCCCAGAACTGAGCTAATGCAGGCAGAACTGTGAGCTAAACTAAACATTTCCTTTGATAGTAGCCTCCAGTATTTTGCTATGCCAACCTAAAGCTGATTGACACAAAGGGTTAGTGAGTCCAATTCTCATTCTCTGCCCATGCCAAACACTAGGACAATCCACATGCATCCCATACAACATGAAGGGCTTTCACTACGGATCACTTTACCTTTGCAGCGAGCTGAAGTCCAATTTTGTCAGCCTCAGACTCCAGAGTTCTGCTGTATGGTCTATCAAACATGAACTAAGAAGAAACGGTATAGAAAAAACTCTGTTAAGGTGATTCATTTCATGACTAAAGGAATAACAAAATGATTTTTTTAATTTCATAAAGAAACTAGGATAAAATTTTCTACAGTATGATTAACATTTAATAGACATTGAGATATAAGTGGGAATGTGGCCTTTATTACTACTACAGATTAATAATTTAAGAGCACAGAGAAGGTAGAAAAAGTTATGCTTACTTATTTTTAGGAAGTATGTAATATCATTACTTTATTTCTCATTTTAAGCTCACAACTAAATGCAGACCTCCCTAAGAAAGTTTACTGATGAAAGCTTTCATTATGGCCAAGGCATATTCTGGTTGTACAGTTTTAAATGAAAAAATATTTTTAAAAAATAGGTGTATAACATGCAGTAACACCTCTAGAGGATTTATTTCAGTAAGAAAATTAACCATATAGCAGAATGTTCCTTCTTTGATAAATTATCTTAATTTCTACTTCCTTTTCCAAGTATTGATTAGCCAAGAAAATGAAATTTTCTTTTGAAGTCAAATAAAAAAATACAAATAGACATTGTAACTTTAATTTTCCTAATTACTTGTATTTATGAGTATGTTTTCCAGTTAAATTCTAATTTTCAGTGAGTACTAAAACTTTTTAGGAGATGGATCAATATGCAGGACTTCTGAGGGAAAAAGCTATTAATTGGGGAAGCAGTTTTTCGACAGTAGCAACATATTTGTGATGGCTAGAAATAGCATAATCAATCCAATCCACAGGACGTGTAACTTTTTTCCTTCTCAAGCACATGTTTTAAGTTGACAAACTGAATTACATAATGTTTTCACTCTGAATGAGTAGTCTGCACCTGTTACAATGACTCTACTAACACAGAATTAAAACTACTGCTATAAATAAATGGTATGGCCAGGCACAATGGCTCATGCCTGAAATCCTAGCTGAGATCTGAGGATCAAAGTTCAAAGCCAGCTCGGGCACTGAAGCCCGTGAGACTCTTATCTCCAATTAACCACTAGAAAATGGAAGTGGGGCTGTAGTTCAAGAGGTAGTACAGTGGCCTTGCGCTCAAGAGCTCAGGGACAACACCCAAGCCCAAAGGTCAAGCCCCATGACCCACAAAAAAAAAAAAAAAAAAGCATTAAGCATTTACAGACAGATCAGGAAAATGACATTAATTCCTTTGTCCTCCAGCATATCAATGACAGAAACAAAGTTCAAATTATGAGGTCCTAAACAGAAGTACTATTTATTTCTTCTTCTTTATGAACCTTCACTGCATGTGAGATCAGATGATATGGCAACACTTAACAAATGACAGCTATTTTGTCTCAAAGGCAATTTGTCTCAAAGAATGCCGCATATTCAATGTGAACAGCACCCAGATGGCACTCTGATGGGTGCTCTAACAAATCATTAAATAAACAAATAACAGGCTGCTCCTAAATAACCAACCCTCTCCCAAGGCAAGAGGAAATATTTTCAGAAAAAGATGCAAAAGAAAATCATTAATCAGCTAACAAAGTAGTTGTGAAGACCTTCATTTGGTAGTGTTTTGAACAAAATGAGGGACTTAATAAGTACATAACTTCTAAGAACAAATGTCAACCAACACCTAGTAAGGCTGTTGCTTCCAATATTTCCAGAGAGTGTTCATTTAACTGGAAGCAGAAGTACACTGTAGTGAAACACCTTTAGTCAACCCGGCATTCATTAAGATTTGGAGGTTTCTTTTTTCCTCTTTTTTTTTTTCTAGTCCTGGGGCTTGAACTCGGGGCCTGAGCATTGTCCATGGGCTTTCTCAAGGGTAGTACGCTACCACTTGAGCCACAGTACCACTTCCAGCTTTTGCTGTGTATATGGTACCGAGGAATTGAACCCAGGGCTTCATGTGTGCTAAGCAAGCACCCTACCACTAGGCCATATTCCCAGCCCTGAAGGTTTCTTTTTAAAGTTCCCTATCAAAATGTAAATATCCAGGGCAGGGCCACTTGCTCAGTGCACATACCATAGCACTGAATGGAAGCTGGAAGGAAGGCTCAGAGACTAGGGTTTTTTTTTCTCTGTAAAGCTACAGTGCTGGGGGGTGGGGGTGGAGAATTACATTAACTCGAAGTTTCTAGGCCCTTCTAATCCATCCTTTATATATTATTTGAGGGATGTCCTATTCCTTAATTTAAATGCTCAGACACAAAAATATCCCTTAAAAATGAGAAAAGGTGACGCCAAAATTTAGTATCCATATTTTATAATACAAAAGACAAAAACATTAGTAGCTGGGCACAAGTGGCTCACATCTGTAATTCCAGCTACTAAAAAAGCTCAGATCTGAGGACCAAGTTTCAAAGCCAGCCTGGACAGGAAAGTCTGTGAGATTCTTATCTTTGGTAAACTACTGAGAAATAGTTAGAAATGGTGCTGTGGTTCAAGTGGTAGAGTGCTAGCCCTCAGAATAAAGATCAGTGACAGAGAAGACCCTGAGTTCAAGCCCCAGGACCAACAAAAAATAAAAACATTGGTGATGGGGCCAGGAGTTTTGCCTAGTGGTAGAGTGCTTGCCTAGCATGCATGAAGACCTGGGTTCAATTCCTCAGTACCATATATGTAGAAAAAAAGCCAGAAATGGTGCTGAGGCTCAAGTGGTAGAGCTCTAGCCTTGAGAAAGTTCAAGGACAGTGCTCAGGCCCTGAGCTCAAGCCCAGGACTGTCAAAAAAAAAACAAAATGTGGTATTTGTTGCTTTACCATAATACTAAAATGCCTTTGCCACAGGTAATTATTAATTCAGGTGATTATATCAGACTTACCTCCTGAAACTTAGACTGTATCCATTGGCCCAAAACTGCCAAGCTATCTCGTGGACAAATGGCCCAAATCATGGTGAGGAAAATCATACCCAGGAAATCCAATAAATGAACCAAACTAGCCTTTTCTGCCTAAAAATAATCAAAATAATGAAAATATTTGTAAGAAATAAAGTACATATTTACATTTTCCAGGCATCACGTGAATCATAAGATAATTAATTATATGTGTTCAACTAGCCTTTACCAACTAAGGTCCAAAACTTTCCTTCAGATTGGGAACAGTAAGCTCTCAGGAAGTTCTGGTTTTCTCTATATATGCCTTCATGCATTTAATTGATACTAGCATGCACTAAACATTTACTAAGCTATTTACTGTCAGAGATAAGTATAGCCATTCTATGAAGGAAGTACAATTGTCCCCACTTCATACATAAAGAAAGTAAGAAGGAATGAGATCTTTAAAGCTGCCTACCTTCCCACAGCTTTTACTCAAAGGATCAAAAGTCAAGCCCCGGAAGGGTTTTTGTTTTTCTCTATTATAGTCATTATATCTTTAAAAAAATATTTTCTTTGGGTTTTTAATAATTTTATTTGTGAATAACATGGGAGGGTTTCTTGCGGTAATGCATGCGTATACTGTAATTTGAATGAATTGCCCCCTCCCATTATATTCCCCTCCTTCTCCTTCTCCTCCTCCCTTTTACGGTGTTGGATGGGATTCATTGTGCTGTCTTCCCGAGTATGGATGTGTTTGTGGCATGTGTGTAAAATCCATTAATCCTCTTACCCCTAGGTCCCTCCCCCATGTATCCTTTCTTTTCCCTGTCCCCCTCCTCCTTTTCCCACCCACTGCCCATCTTTTAAGATTCATGGCCCATTATTACCATCATCACCACTATCACATCATTTTAGGTCTTTACGAGTACCAAATAAATATTATTATACTTACATATTGAGATAAAGATTACATACTACCTGACACAGAAAGTAGTTAAAATGGAAACAATTCAGACAAGGATTTAATAAAAGGAAGTAAGACTTACTTACATAAGACATACACTATGCCTTGAAAGCCATTTTTATCTACTATTGCACAACAGAATCGCTATGAGTCTTAAAATACTAGAAATAAACAAAAACCTGGGCTATTTGTAGAACAAAAGAAACAACATAAATGGCAGATTTAATCAAAGCTGATCTTCCCAAAAGAAAAAAAAACTGTGTTGATAATAAAGACCTCTGCCAAAGAGCTATTAATAACTATTTTGTATCAAGGCTGATAGTTGCATTTTGTATCTCACCTCATTTTGTTCTCACACTGACAAGAGACATCAAGGCTGCACTGACCTAAAAACAAAAGGACTGAAGGGCAGCAACATCCTTTCCCTGCTAAAACCAGAACCTGATTCATTTTTGCAGGTATGACACCATTACTTGAAAGACAGGAGATTACACATGATGACTCCAACTGCTTGGATTTATTCTTGCAGATAGTTAACAAAAATGCCTTTTCATTAAAAAAAATTTCCTATAAATCAGAAGAAACCAGGGAGGTAATTCCTATTCATGCCACAGAAAAAGCAGAACTCTGGTCCTATTCATCTTATTACCACTCTCTAAGAAATAGGTAGAACTGGGGAGGAGGAGGAGAGGGAAATGGGGATCATGTCATGAGAAAGGGTATCAACGTTTGTGAAGTAATGCACCTTCTATCGGGTGAATATAATGTAACCCTTCTATTAATTACAATAAAAAAAATTACAGGGGCCGGGAGTTTGACCTAGAGGTAGAGTGCCTGCCTCGCATGCACAAAGACCCAGGTTCGATTCCTCGGTACCACATACATAGAAAAAGCTAGAAGTGGTGCGGTGGCTCAGGGTAGAACATTAGCCTTGAGGAAAGTCCAAGGACAGTGCTCAGACCCTGAGCTCAAGCCCAGGACTAGGAAAAAAAAAATTACAACCCATCAAAAAAAAAAAAGAAATAGGTAGAACTTGAGATAACTTCAAGGTATAAGTATTACGGTTCCCATTTGGCATTAATATTATTTATATTTTGGATTTTGTGCAATCCTTTCACTATTGAACCTTTGTGCGTTCAATTAAAGAAAATATACTTCTCTGTAATTATATGGACAAAAAGAGATCTTCATTATTTTAATAAATAACAATTAAAAATGAATGAAACAGCCACATACCAGTGGTTCACATCTGTTATCTAGCTTAGCTGCTAAGGAATCTGAGGTCTGATGATTGTGGTTCAACCTGGACCTATAAGTCTGAAACTTTTATTTCTAATAAACTACCAAAAGACCAAAAGTAGAGCTGTGGCTCAAGCAACAGAATTCTATCCTTGAATCAAAAAGCTCAAAAACAATACATAAGTCCTGAGTTCAAGCCCTAGAACTGACAAGTGCACGCACACGCACACGCGCACACACACACACACACACACACACACACACACACACACACAAATGGACTGATACCAAGATCGGTAGATGTAGACTCTACACTAACCAGCAGATAATCACTACAGCAACAAAAAAAGGAAACCTAGACCAGCACATAGGCAAGCACCGTAGCATGTTAGTCATATGATTTGTAGTCTTTTCAAACATTATTCTCCTCATCTATAAAACAGGGATGATAAATACATGCTTCAGGAGACATTAAAGATACGAATGGGAAGGTACATATGAAAAACCTTGGGAAACTGTAAGAGAGCAAGGTAGCCTTATTACTTTGCATTAATTATACATGGCACATCATTCTAGACATTTCTGAGATGCTCCAAGCTATTCTGAGAATAAAAAAGGAAGGAAACTGATCTACCCACTTAATAGTGATATCACTTTGCAACAATTAATTTTATGACTGGATTATAAGTATGTTAATAATTATGGAAAGTCTAAATTTTAATTTGAAATAATTAGAGGTTGGGAATAATTACTTTTTTTAGCTGAAGAGACAGGTGATAAAAAATAGTATTTAACAGAAACACTAATTACTAAGTATCAAATACTAAAGGCCATAAAAATTCTCAAAATTAGCCAATCAGCTAGTTTTAGGTAACACTAAAAGGCATTTACTCAAAACTAAAGTTCCATCACTGAAATAAAGAAACCTGAAATGCTTCTGTTCTTTAAACAATACACCTGGAGGACTTCAAAACAGTATTTAAACAACTAAACATTTATTATAGTTACTTACTGCATGTCCAAGAACTGCATGTGCAATTTCATGGCCCAGAAGGAAGGAAAGTTGGTGGATGTCAGTCACACTATTTAAAAGCCCGGTGAAAATAAACATGTGTCCATTCTGCACCATAAGGAAAGTAATGTTGCAATTAGAAAACCTCAACAAGAAAGAAATGAGGACATTAAATCTAGCAATACAAAACGTGTTTGCACACACGGACTTACTGGAAGTACGAAGGCATTTATGTCAGGGGAATGAACCACATGAATAACCCAGTCGATTTCAGGGATCCCAGGAATGTCTTTGTTGCATTCAATTAAATGATGCACTACTTCTTTCACGGTCAGATATCGAGGGTCTTTCTCAGTTAGCATATCATTTTTAAATTCTTCCATCCACTAGAAGAGCAAGAGGATTCTTTATTTTACAAAATGTTTAGTGCCACAGAATATTTGTTTTACTTCATGGCAAGTGATGTAGCTAGTGTGGGACAGTTTTATTTTTAATCATGTAAAATGTATTTATTGTGCACTCAAAATTCCAAGAGTGTGAATTATTCAAAGGAATTTCACAAAGGAATAAATACTATCACTATGGTTTTGCACATAAATGCATCAAAATCAAATTTTTATTTTCTACTAGTCTATATTATCTTTACACCTTTAAGTATTTCAGAAAATAATATGCTACCTAGAGAATAAAGATTTAACATTACAAAGAAAGATGCATAAGGAAACTGCTTTTATAAGTCACAAAAAACCCTATATTTAATGTGAAATTTAACTTATACACAAGAAAAGACATTTCACTCATTTTTAAATTTTTTATTCACAGAGATTAAAGGAAATTACTGAAAGGGCGTAGATTTCTTCTACTTGATGTAGATTGAGAAAGACCAGCAGCTTCAGTTATGACTCTTTAAACTATAGTGAGAAAATTAAGGATGCTCTGAAAATATTCAATTTCCATAAAATGTATAACCTTCTTCTCCAAGATGCATTTAAAACACATACATTTAGGAAAGGGAATTATAGCTCAAGTGGTGGGATACCAGTCTAGAAAATATAAGACCTAGAGTTCAAACTCCAGTACTGCCAGAAAGTTAAAGTATGTAATTTTATTTAATATGGATTTAAAATAATCTTCATATGAATTAATATTGTAAAGTATAACTCATCAGTGTAAACTGAAACAGAGAGTCCAGGACTTTAACCTAGTGGAAAAGTGCTTGCCAAGCATTCATGAAGTTCTGGGTTCGATTCCGTGGTACCATACACATAGAAAAAGTGGTGCTGTGGCTCAAGGGGTAGAGCTCTCACCTTTGGAAAGCCCAAGGACTCAGGCCCTGAGTTCAAGCCCCGGGACTGGCAAAAAAAAAAAAAGTGAAACAAAAAACTATTTCTAAAGGAGTTATTATTTATAATAATACATTTATAACACATCTATAATGTAAAATCATGAAATGTGTTTGAATTTTCATACCAAACAGGTGTTGGTTTTAAAATGAAATAACAAAGTGTATGCACGTATAGACATATATGCACATGTCTTAAACATTTCTAAGCAATATAAATGAAACTAGTCCTATCTCCATCTTTCTAGAACTTTTTTCCTCAAAACTGCATCTGACTAAATGAATCCTAAGAAACATTCCAAACCTCTGTATGTATTCTACTACAAGAGACTGTTCTTACTTTAAAAACAGTCTTTATGGCTCTGAGTGCTTGTACCTTCTTTTATCAATGGCAGCTTTCCTTTCACAAACGGAAGTTCATTTGGAAAGGATGGTATGTGGATCTAATCATGTCAAAGCTATCAAATGAGGCTGAGACATCAACTGACTAATGGTAACTGAGCACATACTATGCATGTGCCACACAGGAGCGACATGATGATCACTTCTGTCCCTGTGGAACTCACCAGGGTCCAAATCTGCTACTACCTGGGTTATGGCTTTTCAAGGAGTTAAAACTTCTAAACTTCACTTACTGTGCATTCAGAAAATACAGCCAGGCATGGTGGTACATGTATAACCCAGCTCTCAGGAAACTGAGATAGAAGGATTGTGATTTGCAGGCCAGCCTGGGTTACACACAAAGTTCCAGGCCAGAAGAGCCTGGGTTATATAGTACGATCCTGTCTTAAAAAAAAAATGCAATAAATTGCCAAAATTCAAAAATGATATTGGGGGGGAAGCTAATTTATTATGCCTGACTTTCAAGATATAAAACATCACACTATAGGTGTATCTTCAATTAGTACACACTAAGCACTAATCTGCAAAACACCCATGGCCCTTGGTCCCACGGAGCTCAGTCTAACAATAGAGAAAGCACAGCAAGTTAATGCTTTGAAAGAAAAGCAAAGTAAGCAAAGAGAAGCACAGTAAGCTCCAAGAAGAAAACAGAGTAGGAGACATAACTCTAAACTGCCAAGCACAGGACACAACTATAACTGAGTTAGTTTATAGTTCAGTCTGAATGCAGAACATACCCTGGCACGTAGGCTAGTCACTCTGCCTAATCCCATGGGAGCATGCTAGGAAGACTTTCCTGAGACTGTCAGTAAAGGGAGCAGGCACTGAGCAGGAGTTGGCTGGGTAGATGGGAGCAAGAGCAATGCAGGCAATGGGAATCTAAGGTGAAAGGCCTTCTGGGATACACTGCCCACTTCATATCAAAGTCTAACATAAAACAAGTACATCTTTCATACTTAGAAACTTTCTTGCTTTGAGTATTATCTAATTAGAAACAATTACTACTTACTACTTCATATTCCAGCTCTGATAGAAGTCTGAAATGCTCTTTCCCCAATAATAGTAGCTTGCTCCGTCCTGTGATCGGGCTTACTTCCAGGTGAGTAAAATAAAACACTATAAATAGCAGTCCAAAGCTACTCAAACCAAGGAGTAACTTCCACTTATTCCTCCTTATACTCTCCTTAAACAGTTCCTTCTTGTTAGGAGGAAGTGCCTGCCACCATTTCCTTATGCCCCTGGAGCAAAGAGAAAAATTCAAAGTTCTGATCACTATATCAGCATGCATCACTGAAACTCAAATGCATCTGCTAGAATTTTATGTTATCAAAGATTCCAATCATTACATTTCACTGTATGAATAGGACTTTATTTTATGCACTCTTTCGTAAACAATGAAAGAGTAATCCACTGTATATAGTTGAAAATGAAAACTTTAATGCTCATGTAAGCTTTCTTCTTCAGCTATTTTAAGGACTAAGTGAGAAGTTATTGTGCTAAAACTCCTGCTACTAAGCATTTATTATATAACCCATAAAGTCCTTTTCTAATCATTACACATATTAATCTTCCCGTAGCCACATTATAGGAGACTGGGATACAGAGAAGTTAAGTGACTTGTCCAAGATGACAGAAGTAATACAAGAAAACCAGGTAACACAACGGCTAACATTACAGAGACTGATCATGTGATCGCTTAACTGGGATAAACTGCACAAATAAACATCAGAGTTTTAGGTACAGTAAATCTGTATTTTCAACCACTATGCTGCCCGCTGTACTGAGACTCACAGCATAATCTGACAGCAAGGGAAAAGGGAAACTACTTCAGCATTCACTTTTGAGGAGTAAAAAAATATTGCAGCTTGGTATGGTGGCTCAGGTCTGTAATTGTAGCTACTCAGGAGGCTAAGGTCTGAGGATAAAGATTCAAAGCCAGCCCGGGCACAAAAGGACCTAGGTCTCTTATCTCCAATTAACCTCTAGAAAATGGAAAGTGGGGCTTGGGTAAGGGATAGGGCAGTAGCTTTGAGCAGAAGAGCTTAGGAACAATACCCAGGCCCAGGATAGGGCGATGGCTTTGAGCTGAAGAGTTTAGGGACACCACCCAGGCCCAGGATAGGGCGATGGCCTTGAGCTGATGAGTTTAGGGACACCACCCAGGCCAAGGGATAGGGTGGTAGAAGAGCTCAGGGACAGCGTCAAGGCCAAGTTCAAGCCCCATGACCCACCCAAAAAAAAAAAAATCTCAGAAGCAGAAATTTCGCTATGTTGTAAAAGAGAAGTGATAAGAAGGCCCAAAGCACTGGAAATAAGAACATGGGAAAGTTCACAAGTAACAACTCAGGGTGAGCAAAAGGTCACTCCAGAGCTCAGCAGAGGTCACAAGCACTTCAACAATAAGCCATGTTTTCAATAATGTGACCAAAAAAAAAAAATTTACTTGTGAGTTATCTGTAAAATGTTAATACAAATCCAACATACATACAACATTCCCTTAAATTTTCTTTTGTTTTTACAATATAGTTAACTTATGAAAAGTATCTTACTTTTGTTACAATGTCTGGAAGAATCACCAAGGGTCCAAATAGTAAAGATCTGTTGCCAGCCTGCATCCTCTGGAGGTGGTGAGGATTTAGGAGGGGAAGCCAAGTGGGAGGTGGAACTGAGTCATTGGGTATACTCTTAGTGGGACACTGGAACCCCAGCTCCTTCTTACTTCTCTTTAGGCTTCCTGGCCATCAACAAATAAAAAGGCTTCCTGTACCACATGCTCCCACCATGAAGAACTGTGCCACCACAGTCCCAAGAAATCATGGACCAAAGCCAATGAAACTAGAAAACAGTGAGCCTCTTCCCTTCACATACTTCAGGTGTCTGCGACAGTGGCAAAATGTTGACTGACAGTGGCATACAGGAAATGCCTTAGAGAAGGCATTTGAAGCAGAAGGACCATAAATCAAATTATAAAATATACGTATCTCCTATTTCAAACTTGAGATGAACTTAAATATTTCATATTTAAAGTGTATATATTCAGTCTAGAAGTGTGACTCAAGTGGTAGAGGAGCAGTCCAAACCCCAATACTACCAAAAACAGAAAATAGAAAATGTATGCAGAACATATTCTAAAAATGAAATCATGGGTAACTTCCGGTGTTAACCAACAGCAAAATTAAATATAAATAATTTACAAGGATGAGAACACATTAAAGCTGGGAAAGCCGTTCCTTATTCCAGGAAATGATGATATGGTTATTTAGCCTGTAAGCCAACATAGCTGCTTATTTTCTGAGTGCCAATACTAAACTGCAAAGACAACATATTAAGGGAAGTTCTTGAGTTTTGAGTAAATGTAAATTGAAGTGTCACTATGGGAAAAAATATTAGTACAAAGGACTTCAGAGTTAACAATTTTAAGACGGCTTTATGAAAAGGTAATGATTGAATTGCTTTAATCTTCATCAAGCAAGAGAAAATAGGGCTTAAAAATGATTTAGCCTAGCTGGGCAGGCTTGGTGGCTCATGTAATACTAGCTACTCAGGAGGCTGAGATCTGAGCATCACAGTTTAAAGCCAGCCTAGGCAGTAAAGACGGGTACCAAAGACCTAAGACCTAAAAACCGTCCAAGTGTGCGCATCTTATCTCCAATTAATCACTAAAAATCTCCAATTAATCACTAAAAACCGGGATGTGGGGCTGTGGCTCAAGGGGTAGGGCGGCGGTAACACTGAGCTGAAGAGGTCAGAGAGAATGCCCAGGCCCATGGGTAGGGCAGTAGCCTTGAGCTGAAGGGCTCAGGGACAGTGCCCAGGCCCAGAGTTCAAGCCCTATGACTCAAAAAAAAAAAATTAGCTATAAAAATAGTAATTGTTATAAAGAATTACCATGAAAAAAAAATAATGTTTTGGAAATAGAACAGAAAAAAAAATAAGTTCTGATAGTCTAAGAGTTAACTTCACTAGACATGAGCCCTTTCTTATCAATTACTCAGTTTCATGATTTACAACCTAAAATTTCACAAATAGGCAATGTTCTTATACATGAACTATTGCCAATACTTCTGATTCTTGCAATTATAAATATTTTTAAATGACTACACCAACACACGACTTCTAAACAACACATTTCTCTACCATGATGTGCATCATATTACTTCAAAGATGATTAAATCACAATTGAGTGAAATGTACTGTTTACAAACAATATTGAGCTAAACATGATATGGGGGAAGAGTAACCAGGCTTCTTTAAAAGTATAGTTGTACAAATACTAAAGCCTAATTTTAAGTCAGTACAGATAATAAAAATAACTGTTCCACAAAAACAAAAAAAAAGAAATACAAAAGGTCATGCTGCCAAAGCATTCTACCTGCCCACAATGATTGCCAGCAGCTTCTGCATGGGCTTCAAAATGACCAGCAGGAGGGGCACTGGGGCGGCCCGCATGCAGGGAGAAGTGTGGAGACTCTGGGCTACTCTTCCTGGAGAACAGCTGGGAGGCTGGACAGCCCTGAAAACAGGAACTACAGCACCTTGCTTTATCAGCACCCATCCTGGATAAAAGCCACGTCCCATAGCGCCTTTATGTGCGTCCATCCACAATGCCCTTCTTTGGGTACTTGAGAGGTATTCTGGTCTGTTATTCAAAGTCCTATAGAAACGAACATTTCCCGGCAGGAAAGTGACCACATCACAGTGACTGGCTGACTTGAGTCCCTGATACCTATGTACTACAAGGAGACTTTGTACTTGACGGCTGCCCATGGAAGTCACTGTGCATGAGTTCCATCTGGCCCACTTCGCCAGTGAATGACAATGGGAGAAAAAATAGTTTCTAGTGCCAGACTGTAGTCCATAGAAGAAGCTCATCTTCCTTGTTCTTGATTACCTAGGACACAAAAGATAAAATATAAATACCCAAGGAAAAGATTTATGAAAGTGGGAATAGCATGCTTATTAAGTAGGTGCTCTAACACTCTACTCAGGGCCTTCCCTACGCAAAGCCCCCCTATGACATGGAGCAGAGAAAGTATGCATTGCATTACTGCAAGGTGGCTTCAGAAAGTAGAATTGTTTCTATCATTTTCTTATTTTCAGTTTTTTAACAAAGTATTTAGAAACTAACAAATAAACTATATGAAATTAACAAAAGAGTCAGTCCTCAGTAAGTGTAGGCAAGAAGAATATGTAACAGGATAGAAAAACCTAATTTTTGAAAACTTATCTTTTTTTTTCTTTTGGTGTCCTGGAGTTTGAACTCAGAATCTAGTACTTGCTAAGCAGGTTCTCTACCACCACTTGAGCCACTCAACTAATCCTGCAAAATATGACTTAGAAATTGAAATTTTACTCCTTCATATAAAATCCTGAGACTTGTACTTGGGGTAAAAAAAAATGGACCAAATTCACTTTCCTACTTAAACAATAACAAAAAAAAAAAACCAGATTGTGTGTGTGTGTGTGTGTGTGTGTGTGTGTGTGTGTGTGTGTGTGTGTGACAACTGTTTCAGCAGGCTGGACATGAGCAGTGGAGCAGTGGAGGACTGAGAGACTGAAGACAAACAACGTAAGTCCTAAAACTGCCCAGATTACTGCCTGGACAGTTCCCTGGCACCTGGCAGAGAAAACACATCACTAAATTGAAGAGAAGCTAGGAGTTCAAGTAGACTCAAGTAGCCAGTGCTTACTGGACAAAGAATAAGATGACAAAGGGACACAGAGGGACACCTGACCATCTGCAGAAAAGTCCTGGCTCCTATTTTGCTGAGTCCTAGCAGGATATATGTGTGAAGGGGAAAAAAAAACTCTAAACCTGCCCTCCCCCCCAAAAAATATGAAAAGACTAGAGCACACACAATATGCACAGCTCAGAGAATAGGGTCTAGTGTCTGTTCTGACCTTTCAGAGTTGAAAACCAATATGTTTATAATTCATGACTATTGAG
Organism: Megascapheus bottae; assembly: GCF_031878675.1. NCBI lineage: Eukaryota > Metazoa > Chordata > Mammalia > Rodentia > Geomyidae > Megascapheus > Megascapheus bottae. Next base: position 45,876,811 of record NC_143514.1, on the reverse strand, counting down.
AAGAATACACTGAAGAATTTGGCCTTAATGTCAGGTGAAAATTAGTCCTACAATAAAAGGTATTCTGGCCACACATCAGATTACAAGCAACACCCAGTGGCCTCAGACATTTGAGCTAAAACCTACTATAGTAAAAACAACACCCAAAATGATGAAACAGTTTCTAAGAAACAACATTCTGGGAACCCTGGGAGGGGAGAAGAGCAAAGTGGAGAGAACTCCATAAGAATACAAACATACCCAGCACTTTACAAAGTACAGTTTACAATTAGGTATTACTAGGAGTGCAAGAGGTTAAAAAAATACATTTTGTCCACAATCAAACAATCAATGCAAAATAATAATTAGACATATCAATATAAAATAATTAGAAACATCAATGAAAAATAAGACAGATTTCAGTATTAGTAGAAAGTATATTCAAGTAGCTATAGTAACTATATCGTAGACTGTTGATATGGGCATGCATACGGCTCTAGTCAGAATAAGGAAAAATTGGACAGTCAGGATGCCAAGTTCATATTGTACAGCAGATTTTTGGCTCATTTTTTCCCACAATGCCCTCAACTTCCACTATAAAGCATGCTACCTTTCAAGAGATCTAACATTGTCACTGTATGGCTCAAATTAATCATATTGACTTTTGCTTTGCTTTTGGGACACCATTTGATTTTAGAGAGGAAGACTGCACCATGATTTAAACACAACTGGTGTAAATAAGGGATGGACCCAGCTTCTCTAAAAACCAATCCACATATAAGCACGTGAGATTTAAGTTTCATTTTTTTTTGAGATTTAAGTTTCATTTTATATTTTACTTTGAGTATACATAGTCAAAACCACCTGTAATAAGTTTGCAAATATATAAGTTTATTGAATTCCATAGTTAAGAAGCTAAAGGAAAACTTGAGCATATTTTTGTAGAAACACGGGTTACTTCTTTTAAAAGGTCAACATGCTAGGGATGGTGGTACATCCTTATTATCCTGTAACTGTAGAGGCTGAAGAAAAGTGAGTCCAAGAACTTCCTGGGCTACACAGTAAGGGAACTTTAAAAAAAAAATTTTTTTAAGCCTACATTTAATGCAAACAAGAAAACACATCATTCTAAGGTAAAGATACACTGGATGAAATTTACACTAGAATTAAGTATTTAGGAATAAAAACTTATAGACTAGAAGACGTGCCAAACAGAAACACACTTAAAAGAAAGTATCAAGAGTCTGGGACAACTTTGAATAAACTAATATCCTTGCAGTTGTAATCTTTAAGAAAAGGGAAATCTTAAAAAAAAAAAAAAGTAATGGCCCCAAACTGCCAAAATGTGATAGAAACTAAAAATTCAATAGCCCATGAAGTTTAATGACCCCCCCACACACACAAGACACACAAAGTAAACAATTCTAAGGCACATCATAACTTCTTTAAATCAATGTAAATGACAACATCAGATCTGTTATTTTCCATGAGATGTACAAATTCTTCCAAAGGTGTGTGAATAAAAGCACATACCTGCAATCCCAGCCACTTAAGGGCAGGGATAGGAGGATCTAGGCTTTAGGCCATCTCAGGGAACAAATTTTAGCTAGAACCTGTCTCATGAACAGGGCATGATGGTACAAACACCATCCCAGCTTTGTGGGAAGTAAAGGGAAAAGATCCCAGTCTGAGGCTAGACCAGGTAAAAACATAAGACCCTTTCAAAGACAAACTAAAGCAAAAAAGATCAGGACAAGGCTGAAGTTGCAAGGAACTTGCATATTAAGTATGTGGCCCTGGCTTGAAAACCCCAGAACTAGCTGGCACTGATGGCTCACACCTAGCTTCTCAGGAGGCCGAGATCTGAGGATCAGGGTTCAAAGCCAGCCCAGGCACAAAAGGACCTAAGACTCTTATCTCTAATTAACCTCTAAAAAATGGGAAGGGGGGCATGGCTCAAGGGTAAGGTAGTAGCCTTGAGCTGAAGAGCTCAGGGACAGCGCCCAGGCGGAGTCCATGCCCCATGACCCACCAAAAAGAAAAAGAAAAAAGAAAGGAAGAAAGGAAGGAAGGAAGGAAGGAAGGAAGGAAGGAAGGAAGGAAGGAAGGAAGGAAAAGAAAACTACAGAACTACCAAAAAAGAGTCCCTAAAATTATGTTACACTCAATATACAACTACTATATACTAACTCCATTTCAATCTATTTTTAAGGTTCTAAAAAAGACACAATAACCAAGAGACAATGTGTAAATTTTGCATCTTAGACTGAAAGAAAAAAAAAGCTTTATAAAACAATTAGAACAAGATAAGGGAATCTAATATGGACTTGTTTTGAAGTTATTTTAGGCCATTCTTTTCTTAGATATATTCTGGTGACAGAAGTGGCTTTTATTACTGATGCTTGTTGAAGTATCTCTTCAATGATAACTGATACTTTCAAATTCTACTGAGAATACAAACACATATACATGTACAGATTTACTGAAAACACATGCACACATAAACAAGCTCTGCACACGGACAGAGCCAATACTGTTAGCAATTATCATACTGATATGATGGCTTATGTGTGAGTTCCTTAGTTTCCTTTTTTTTTAAGTTTTCAGAAGTCTTAAAATTTATATAGTAAAAGTTAGGGGAGGCAGGTAAAACTAACTCAGCTTTAACTAATACAGTACTATCTACAAAGATATTTAGAAAATGCAAATGGTAATAAACATTATATTAAACTATTTGAAAATACTCAAATTAGCCTCAATGAAGCTTATTCATTACACTCTTTCATTATTCATGTATAAAGTGAATAAAGGTCATGCTACATAAAAATTGATTTCAAGTTAGTACAAAATTATAATCTAGGCTGATTTATAATAGCTTGCCATCATTAAAAAGATGATAGCCCTTTTTATTTTCCTTTTTGAATGAAGCTGAAAAGTGGTAAAAATAATAATAATAATAATAATTTAACCCTAAAGATCATTTCAAAACTAGCAATCATCAATCACTTAACAATGGAATTTAAACTATCTAGTAGAAATCAAACTACAAAAATAAGACAAACCAATGTCCTTTCTTCTACTTCCTATCTAAGCTACTGAACAGATAAATGTCAAATCTCATCTTAGCCTCAACTTAGAAAATGGGGTATTAAGGACATATTGGTGCCTAGCGACCCCTACCACTGGCCACAGAGGAAGAAGTGGCTATCCTAACACAGAAAGTAATGCAAAAGTGTCCAGCATAACACTGTAAAGCCTGTGTTAAGTTGGCTCTAAAGTTAGTGGTATGCAGCAAAACAAAGTAAGAAGCAGTTGCACGTAAGTTCAGATAAAAATTAATAGCATTTTAATGTTATAAATGTTACTGGAACTACCTGGGGGTTCCTTCTGTGGCTTATGTTTTCCAATTTTCAGTGAGTCAGTTCTAAAACATTCTAGATTATCCCTGGTGACTTCTGACGTTCAAAAGATTGAAGTCCACATTAAATCAATCAATTCCACCTCCTAAATGACTCCACCCAGCTGTTTCTGGGCTTTGCCACCCTGGAGTGCTAGTTATCCAGTTCATCCCCTAAATTAGAGTAAAGCAATTGTTCTAAGGACCAAACAGAAGTACAGAATCTAGTAAAGAGTGCATATAAAAGTCCCATTTTATTTTTTTGTTTGTTTGTTGGTCATGGTACTTGAACTCAAGAGCCTGGACTCTGCCCCCAATCTTTCTAGCTCAAAGCTAGTGCTCTACCACTTTGAGCCACCGCTCCATTTCCATTTTTCTGATAGTTAATTAGAATTAAAACTGTCATGAACTTTCCTGCCCAGGATGACTTTGAATTGTTACCCTCAGATCTCAGTCTTTTGGGTAGCTAGGATTACAGGCAGGAGCCACCAGCACCCAACTAAATGTCCTATGCTGTTAACATTATGAACTATTGGAACCAGAAATCTGTCTAGGCAGATATTCAGGTTTACAAATAATAACAATAAAAGCTTCTCACAAGAACTCTGCTTAGTATGAGACAAGATTTAAAGCAGCACTCTACCACTTCACCAGATGTGAAGTAAAGGGAATGGGTCTGGCTTTTTTGCAGTTTGATTTCTAGTAGAGATGGAAATGCTGTGTATGTGGAGCCGCCCTGCAGGTGGCTACTGACATGGGGCCGGTTCATCTGAAGGACAGAATGTTTAGTTAATATGAATCAACAGCCAAACTATGGAGATCTGTAGGGTCAAGGCAAGATCCTACAGTACGAGCAAAGCCACAGAGAGGTTAACATAGATTCAAACCACCTAAAAAGAGATATAACTACTATCATGGATTTGAGCCTAGTAACAGCAAAAGCTAACAACTCAAAGTCCTACAAAACAAACAGCAGAAAATGCGGAGTAGAAGGAAAGGTAGGTGAATGAAGCAGGGGACAGAATACAGTCATCAAAATCAATACAGTTCTTACAAAATTAAGAAAACAGAGGGAAGTTTCAGTGCTCTTAAATTTCTCTCTGACTACCTTGATGAAACACTTCTCTCATTCAAATTTTGACCTCTAGAGTGTTATTCCAGTCATTCAACTTTTTCATTCACTCAATATTATATGAGTGCAACTATGTGCCAGACACGATTCTGAGTAAGAACAGAGAATAAAAACAGACAAAACTCCTTGTCGAATCTATAAAAAGCAGATATACACACATATATAGAGGTATATATATCTGCTATAAATATACTAATGTAACAAAGTAAATTTTAGGAAGCATATACAAGCTACTCATTTTGGGTAGCAGGAGGGTAGTATCTCAGAATTTAAGTCTTGTTTCTGGGCAGTTTACATTTTTACAGAATGCATTGCTTTTGTAAATCTTAAAATCAAGCGAGCACTTTTGTATTTTTAAAAGTCTTCTTTCATTGGGAATTGAACCCAGGGCTAAGGGCCCTATCATTTGAGTTATGCTCCCAACTCTTCCCTTCTGTTTCCGAGATAGGTTCTCATTAACTTTTTCTGGAGGAAAATCTGCCTGTGTCTGATTCCTGAAGCGTTGAAGTTAAAAGTATGCACCACTATGCCTATTTCATAGTAGTTTTAGGCTTCAATAAACTTCTTCAGAATGTGGCCTGCCACTACCCCAGGTTCTTTCATTAACCCCTCCTTCCCCCAATGCTAAATCCCAGAACCTATAGTTTACTTGCACATGTCAGAAGAGTCTCCTATGTCTGCCTGTGCACATCTACTCGCACTGCTTAGCTCTACTCATCTGACAAGAAAACTGTTCATCTCAGAACATGGGAGACATTCTTCACTGACAGAAGTAAAAACAAAAGCCCTAGCACATGCATATAATTAAAATCATTGTATCATTGACAATCAAGTGTCACTTAGAATGGAAATAGTAGCTAATAACCTGTAGTCCCTTATCTTAAATAAAGAATGGAAAGAAGAAATCTATTTATACATTTTTCTTATCTTAAAGAATGGAAAGAAGAAATCTATTTATACATTTTTCAAAGAGCCAATCACTAGACCATCAGGCACCTAAGAAACAATTAAGTGCTGATAGGTTCTCTTTAGAAGAACTGTGGCAGGCCAACAAATAGTGCTGGCAGACTTCTAAGATGACTAAATTAATGGTGTGAGAAAATAAAACAATTTGCCTTGCTGGCCTCTTTGAACATTCTTCAATTCTTCCTCAATTCTTTTCTGTGGCATCTCAGAATGAGCAAGTACATCACTCTCTGGCAATGGCAGCTGAAGCCTAGGAGAGTTTTCACAACTCCTGGTGGAAATGACTATTTCTTCTCTAGTTTCTATGGAAACTGCTGTCACATTGGCAAAAATAGGACATGTACTTTAAAATAGTCATTCAGACAAAGTACACACACGACTAGAAGGCTTTTAAAAAGAACTAAATAAGTTGTAAGGCAGATTTGATTCTTTGACTTCCAAATGTCACCCTGCACCCCTGATCCCCAGACCTGGTTGTGAGCGAGAGATGTGAATCACAAGGCCTCCTCCAGTTGATCAACTCCTGAATAACCAAATGAGGTCTTTCAACTGCCCTGGACTCACATTTCCTGTAGCAGATTGCATGGCACAGTAATAAAAAAATAACTAAATGAAACTATTTTTTTTTTAAATCTTGCTCTCATGTACACTGATGGTGACATTTAAAGAGTACCAAACGTGTGCTTTCTGTAGACAAGTTTAGGAAGAACTGGTCGGACTGGATATTTCCTTTTTTCCCATGCCGGGGGGGGGGGGGGGGAGTTTGGGGTGCGCCGGGCCAGCCCAGGGCGGGGCGGCCGCGGGGATGCCCTCCACGGCCAGGGGGCGTTACTCGGACGACCCGGGCCATGCAAACGCTTCCCGGAGCAGCAGCTCCCCGGAACAGGCAGCCAGGCGGCAGGGAGCAGGCACCTTCCCCGCCAAGGTAGCGGCCCAGCCCCGCAGGCGGGAGACCCGGCCCGGCGCCCCTCCACACCCCCCTCCTGAGCCCCCTCCAGAGCCCGCGCACCCCACCCGCCGCCTCCTCACCGCCCCCACCACCACCAGAGCCCTCCCATACACACACAGTGTCGCCCACCCCACGCTCCGCTCTCCCCCCCCACCTCGGGCCCACTACGAAGAGGGGAGGGCAAAGGCGTCACCGTGAGGACGTACTCTGTCAGTGGGAGAGCGGGAAGACTCCGCGGCCGGACCTCGGCGCACGCGCACTCTTCCCCAGACACCCCCCCCCCACTTCCGCATTTCCCGCCCGCGAGCCGCCGGGCCCCCTTTGCTCCGCCCACTTGGAGCAGTCGTTACCCACGCCCAGAGTCGTCCTCCCAGCAGGCCACCCCCCTCCCCCGCGCTATGGCTCCCCCTAGCGGCTGGAGGGGGATCACCTCTGGGCTCTAGGAACTAAAGGCTCCATTCTTGTTGGAGCCCACAAGCTTCAGTGAGTCGGATCTTATAAAGGACCAGGGAGTATGTAGCTCAAAGGGAGACGGTTTGCCCACCGTGGACAAGACCCTGGATTCGAGCTCCAGCATAAGAAAAAATAAAAGTAAAGTTATGCTACAGGCCAGGTCTGTCCTGCTTCAGTATTGGCAAATAGGAAAGGGACTTTAGAGACTGCCAAAAGACTAAAAATTCTTAGTTTTGAAGCTGTTGGTGATACAAATAATATTTGGAGTGTGGAAAAATATTGTTTGGATGTATCAGCATAACCCGGCAGGTTGTTGGCATACTGCCACCTACTGAAAATAATATGCTTCATTCCACCAAAAAACATTTCTTGAGGACCACCTGCATTGTCCATGCCAAGGATATACCAAGGAACAAAGAGTTCTGATTTCTCCATCTCCCTGTCAGGGCTAATCTTTTACAGGAGGACTCCCCTTCCATGACCTAATTACTTCCTGTGTTAACCAATTTCTCACGACAGTAATGGATGAAATACTGGAAATAATTAACTTGTCCAGAGAGGAAAGTTTATTTTGACACATGATGTTGGAGGCTCTGGTCCAAAACTGAGTAGACCCATTCCTGTGTCTCCCTGGTTGGAATGGCAGATGGCAAGGCAGGGAGTGAATGGTGGAGACAATCACATCATAAATCAGGACACATAATATGAAAAAGACAGGACTACACCCAGGGCCTCACCACCCCTTTGGGAGGTGTACTTTCAAAGACTCAAGCCTGGGGACCAGGCACTTACCACAAGAACCTCTGGGAAACATTCAGTATTCATATTAGCTCTTGCCAAAACTCCAAACTCTAAACACCATAGGTTTCAACATATATAAATATTCCAGCCAAGGCACGTGAAGGAATTTTCCAAATAGCAGTACAAAGAAGCTACATAGCCAGAACAGAAAATGTAAAGTGTAAATCCTCCAGATTCTATAGCTGTAGAAATGTGATGCTTGTATCTATGTGGTAATATAACTGAATGATCCCCCACCTCTGAAGTTATCATCCCTCACATTTGCTCACGATCCTCCAGCTGCTCTTAGCCAATGACTAACATGGTGTGAACTTTAACGGATGCCATTCTGTGAGATACAGGATTCCTCTAATGGGCTACTTGAAGTCAAGGACTATAATTCCAAAACCTTCTCTGGCTATACTATAGTCTGACACTCTTCTTATACCATTTTCCTTTCTCCCTACTCTCCTTTAGTATCAGACCTGAATTATTTCTGAGGGCTCTCCATACCTCTTTCTGCTCCCTCACCATGATCCTTCTTCAAATTTCCTGTTCAATAATCATTCACCACGTGTGACCCTGTCTTGGTCTCTTCTTCTTACAGCAAATGAAGTGAAACAGGTGGTACAAGAAATAGTATCATCTGAAGGAAAGGTGGAAAGTTAGGCTTTAAGAGTAGCTTGCCAACTGTCTAACTAGAAAGAGAACTCCATTGGAGTGTTATATAAGGTGTGGATAGTCTCTGACACAAGATATTGGGCCCAAAGATTTCAATAATGCTGATCTAGAGGAAATGTTTTAGTCGAAGGAGAAACCAATTCTGACTTTTGAGAGTTATGGAAAGAACGTGTCTGAGAAAACACTGGAGTGAACTAGTTATTACTACATTGCGTTGACACATTGCAGAGCATAATGAGAAACTAAGGGTCTTTAGTAAACGGTTAAGACTGAATGCAAGTTAGTGTCTCCTTGATAGATAACACGGGTTCTTGTCTCTCTACTAGTAGAGTAGGAGAAGCAAATATGGGGATTTGCATAGTAACAGTCACAGAACTCCAGCTTTGTTTAAATGTCTAAAGCCGATCTGGACCCTGGTTGAGAAAACCTGGTACTTGAAGCATGGAATAGAGCATCTGAATGGAATCCTTAAGGAATCTAAGAATCACCAAGTTGTGACTTTGCTTCATCTCTTTGAGCCCTGACAAGGCCGTGTTCTAAAATGTGTCCCCACATTAACTTTTAGCCAGTCTTCTTTCCTATTTTGAACAAACACCCTTAAAAACCAAATAACTACAAAACAGGAAAAGATGTTCATTAGAATGTAGCCATGTTGGCACCTTGCTCTTGAACTCCCAGCCTCCAGAATTGCAGGGAATAAGTGTTTGCTGTCTAAGCAACAAACTAATCCATGGCAATTTGTTACAGCAGCATGGACTGAGATGCAGCACAATTGGACCCCTTTCTGAGAACCAAAATTCTTGTATTAAGTTACTAAACTTAAAACATTGTGTTAGTCAGGATTCCAAAGTTATTTGTGCCAGATGGATTCAGAGGATTGACAAGAATATTTTCTTTTCATTATTCCCTTTGGAGAAGTGAAGCTTTCTGAGTAGAACTTGGGGAGGTATGAGAACCTTTTGTGGATGTTCTTAAATGAGCATTCATGGTAAATATCCCCATGAACTGGTGGGTCCAATAATTGAGAGGTGACTGGGTCATGATGGCTGAGGCCTACCCAATGGATAATCCACTAGTAGACTCATGATTTGATGGCATAATTGGGAAGTGGTGGAAACCAGAAGATGTGTCTTTATGAGAGGAAGTAGATTTCTGAGGGTGAGTCTTTAAAGGGTAGATATGGTCCTTAGACCCTTCCTATCAGTCTCTCTGCTTCCTGCCTGCCATGAGTTAGGGAGCTGTGCTCCATCATGGCGTCTCCTCTTTCTGTCTTCAGACCCAGAGCAAACAAGCCAGCAGAATCTGAACAGAAGCCGTGAGCCAAACTACATCTTTTCTCCTTTTTAGTGAATCTTCCTCTTTGTATAAAGAGGAAAAAGTGGCTTACCCAGGAGAAGAGTTCCCTGTGGGGTTCTGAAGCTTTTATCTTTTGACACCATCACGATGTTTAGCACTTTGGGTATAAACATTCAAAGCACTCACTTTCCTGCACACCAAATCCCATTTCAAAGAGGTACTCAGTTCTCATATCAGGAGCTTCTTGTAGATTGTTCTTAGTTGAAGGTGTGTGTGCGTGCATGCGTGCGTGCGTGCGTGCATTCGTGTGTGTGTGTGTGTGTGTGTGTGTGTGTGTGTGTGTGTGTGTGTGTGTGTGTGTGTGTGTTTGTGTATTTGGGTTCCACTCCAACCTCCTGCAAGGACAGCACCTACCCAACAAATACGTAGTCAGTCAAGTAGGGCTGCAAAGTTCTGGCCTCCATGCTTCCCTTGAGGATAATGCTTCAGGGTTATCCCACTCCACATTCTCTTTAACATTGGCTGAGAAGATCCATTTCTCCACCACCAGTGCTCTTCACCTTACTCCTTGTAAGAGTTGTCCCTGAGGTCTGGCTTCAGTCACTATGCACAAAAATATTGATCTCCATCTGTTTCCCAGGAACTGAGACTAAAACAATTCACTTTTGTTGTGTTTTGTGGGTTTTTTTTTTCTGGTCAGGAGTCACTTTGGTTCACAGAGACTTTCATTCATAAATCCCACAGGAAGAATTAGAAGCCACACACTGAAATAAAGAGGATAGATGCTCTGAAGAATTATGGAAGAGCTTTGAATTCATTTGTAACAGGTTTGGACACTCTTGACATTATTACTCAGATCTCTGTAGATCTGGGTGTGTACTGAGAACCAACCAGGTGAAATAGTCACAGGACTTGATGAAGGCTGCATATTTGGTGAGCCACACAATCTAAGTGTCACCTTGTCTTGAATAGATGTTTTCATATGACTGAAATGGCTGGTTGAGTCTTTGAAATCACCCCCACTTAGAGAATTTCAACATTTCCAGTCACATGTTCTATTCCAACAGCAGTTAATTTGGTATTTCCTTTATCCACAGTTGACTCCCTTTACTTTCTTGCCATCCCAATCCTTTCCTCCTTGTGAGTTAGCAGGTATGCTGTTGGAAATTTAAAGTTTTGCTTAAACAGAGTGGACACCTCAATATTGCATGTGCTATTTTCATGAATGCCATCTGGGTTCTCGTTGCATCCGCTTTCTGGCTTATTGTCTTGCCACATGCATCTTGAATAAACAGCAGCTGCTACATCCTGAAGTTGGTGTCAGAGTAACACATCAAGAAAGGCCATGGCTTCAACACACCATGGCTCCTTTTACACAGATGGCTTCCTCAGAAGTTCCAGTTGGGTATTTTTCTATGTGTTGGTGCAAATGATTATTTCTTATTGTGCAAGTAAAATATTAATGCCAGAAAAAGCAACATTAAAAAATAAGAAAATTACCCTTAACCTTACTACCCCAAAATAACCACTGCTAACATTTTGATAAGTAACCCTCTTGAAATGCAAGATTAAAATCCTTTAAATATTTAAAATACTTAAAACATTGATAGGATGAAATGTTCCTCCTTGTCATTTTAATGTGCATTCCTTTGATTCCTTATAAAGTAAACACTTTTTCATTCTTACAGGCGATTTGAATTTCTTCTTTAGCAAGTCTCTATTCCTGCCCTTAACCCATTTTTCTATAAAATATTCATTTTTATTTTATTAGCTTGTAAAATTTGTGTATGTATTTAAGAATTGCCTGCCATTTATGTAGCAATTTCCACACTTTGGTATTTATCTTCCTATTTGCTAATTCATGTATATAAATACATTAGTCCTTCCTTATTCGTTATCTATGTATAATGTGTTTTTGCCATATTATTACCAAAGGACAATAAATAGAAAAGAAGAAGAAATTTAAAAATTAAAAAAAGAGAGAATTCGTGTATTACGGAGCCAACTGATGTGGAGAATCTATCAGTTTGACATGATCTTCAGTTGTATTCACATTGTTGTGTGATCTGCAGTTGACTTTGTGAAAAATCTGCCCCCTAAACAGCTGGTTCCTAAGCAGCTGTGAATGCTAACGTTCTTAATTCAAATGTAAAATTTTAGATGTAGGAGCAATGAATCAAGTATATACAGTAAAGTACTGACCTCAGTGTATCCTCAGAGTTTAGTGCTGTATGCTTTAAGAGCGGTCTTCTTGGAACCACATGCCTGCAAACACCCAGGATCGATTGTATACTTAATTCATTTTTTTTTTGCCAGTCCTGGGCTTGAGCTCAGGGCCTGAGCACTGTCCTTGGACTTTCTCAAGGCTAAAGCTCTACCACTTGAGCCTCAGCACCACTTCCGGCTTTTTTCTATGTATGTGGTACCGGGGAATCGAACCCGGGTCTTCATGCATGCTAGGCAAGCACTTTAACCACTAGGCCAAACCCCCGGTCCCTTAATTCATTTTTTAAAAAATAATCAGTGGACATCCTATCCATTTATTCTTCGTGGTTTCTGCTTCTGGAGATATATTCATATTGGAGGATATATTTATATATGTTTCAATCCCAAGATGATACCTTTATCAATATTTCACCAAATACTTTAATGACCTTTTTTGTTAACTCTTTTTTAATTTACTAGGGATTTATTGCAGGAGATAGGAAGAAAAACATAAGCTAAAGCATTTTCTAAATTCTCAGGCTTGCACAAAACATACGTACATGTTGCCTCATTCTGAGTAGAACCACTAAGATAACTGACATCCCAACAATGAACAGAATGATTTGTCCTTTCCTGACTGCCCTAGGTGTCATTTTGGCTACATGTTAAGTTTTTGTACATTTTGAACGTTCTCTTTCTCTTCTAGGCTTTCTACATGATTTTATTATAATTTTGCAATGCACATTTTATTTTTTAGTATGTCTGATTTTCTTACACACTTAGCATACAAGATAAATTGTAATAAAACTATTGCTCCAGTCTCCTGCCAAAATGAATTGGAATTTTGATTTTGTCATTGTTTTTAATCTTATATTACTTTAGGAGAAATGTATATCTTTGCAGTGTTCACTATCAGTCCAGGAAACTGGCATGTATCTCCATTTATCCAGGTCTTCTTTTATGTCTCTCCATAAAGTTTTACAGTTGGCTTATATGGGTCAAAGCAGTATATTTTTTTTACAGAAACTATAAACTTTCACTTCTTAGGATTACAGAATCTGAGAGATGGAATGGACTTAAAAATCACCTTGTCACCCCCACTCCATCTGTCTCGGAGCCGCCCTCTTGACAAAATCAGAGCCTTGGATACATGTTAGTGTTTTTTTGTTTAAACATGATATCATTATATGTATATCCACACACATACACACATGTATAAATATATATATATATATGTATATATATAATAGCTTCCAGTATACCATTTGAACACAAGGAGAAATTGGGTTGTCAAGAGACATAGGTCAACTTGATCTGTTTTAATCAGTATATGATGTTCTGTTCAAAGAATATGGTATCATTTATGATTTCCCTGTTGACAGATATTTACACCAATTCTGTTATTTTTGCTGTTATGAATGATTCTAAAGTCAAAGTCTTCCAAATTCCAGACCCACACTCATTGACAGCAGAGTGCCCTTGTCAAAACTCACCACCTAGGGGCTTAATGCCTGTTCAAGGAAAGGCATCTCTTTGGCTAATGGTTCTGGAGGCCTCTGAAACTTCTGAATCAAAAGTAAGAAGTCTAGCTTCCAGAACCATAAGAAATGAATTTCTGTTATTGAAGACTCCCAAGTGTATGGTAAAGTTTGTAGGGCTGATCCAGGAAATTAATGCCCAGTCCAATCTTCTGCTCATTCAGCTTCTACATAGTCAAAAACATGTCCTCTCACCTTTAAGAAGAGCAATTTGGCTTTACCTCTCCCTGGAGCCCAGGAGTTCCCTTAGCTTAGCCAAAGGCTTACCCTCTGCCCCAACAAACAAAAAGAACCACACAGATTTACTTTTCTTGTGCTCTGAGAAGGCTATTTAAAAGGATGAAATCTGGGGCCGGGAGTTTGGCCTAGTGGTTAAAGTGCTTGCCTAGCATGCATGAAGACCTGGGTTCAATTCCTCGGTATCACATACATAGAAAAAAGCCAGAAGTGGTGCTGAGGCTCAAGTGGTAGAGCTCTAGCCTTGAGAAAGTCCAAGGACAGTGCTCAGGCCCTGAGCTCAAGCCCAGGACTGGCAAAAAAAAAAAAAAGGATGAAATCTCAAAAGAAAACTGACCCATGTTAAATGATGAGTTTTGCATCTAAGCCAAGCTGGTCTACATAGTGAGACCTGCCATAAATAAACAAATAAACAAAAAAATTTGGATCTGGTGGCAATAGGAAGCTATCTTGTTGAAGGGATTAAGTAACATAGGCACCAAACTGCTCTTCAACAATCTGAAAATGTCTGAAACTACACCAGAGGGAGTTGTGAAACTAACCATTTCCCTGGATATATATTACTGTTACATCGAGCACAACAGGAAGAGAACAAAATCCTATTTGTAAATCATTGTCACATTGTTGCTCATCTCTGATAAATTCCTTGATGGGTGTAACTAGGAAAATAATTTTGTCAGTCATTGGGCTTGAACTCAGGGCTTTGACACTGTACCTGAGCTCTTTCTCTCAAGGCTAGCACTCTTACCACTTGAGCCACAGCTCCACTTCTGGTTTCCTTGTGGTTAGTGGGAAATAAGAGTCTCATGGTCTTTCCTACCAAGGCTGGCTTTGAACCGAGATCCTCAGATCTCAGCCTCTTGAGTAGCTAGAATTAAGGGCATGAGCCTCTGGCACCGTTGCCTCTACTCTTCTTCCTTTTCTTCCTGTTCTTCACACTCCAGCCACAGGTAACTTTTAAAAACACAGATGTTACTGGATTCTCTCCACCCTTCCTTCCTCCCTCTCTCTCTCTCTCTCTCCCTCTCCCCCACCCCAACACACATACCACTCCCTGCTTTAAAAGCAACAACAGAAACAAAAATCTCACTTTTTTCCAATGGCATTCCTACATTCTTGATTGAGGAAGGTCGAGGCTGTGTCAGCAAGGAGACACAGCTTATTTTTTCCACACAGCTTTATCTACAAGTCTGTTTTTCATGTTCTTGACTGCAACTACAGAGGTTCCTTTGCTAACTGATATAATGCACATGATTTTGTCATCTGTATAAATATCAGAATATCTAATAGGCTCAAAAGGCCTCCCCTACTTTCCTCAAACAAATTCCTCTGCCTTTTCCTTGCAACCCATATTCCAGATAGCTGATCTGCTCAGGTTCTCCTGTGACTTTGGTTTCCTCTTGCCTCACCCATAATCCCTCCTGCTTCAAAACCCTTACAATATGTTGTTCTTACTGAGGAAACTGCTTCTCTTTTAGCATAATTAACATCTGCTCCTATCTTGCATCTCAGATCAGGTTAAGAATGTGGTTCCCCCATGATTGGGTCAGAATTCTGATCTCCACTCCATTATTTTTAATACTGTGTGTGTGTGTGTGTGTGTGTGTGTGTGTGTGTGTGTGTGTGTATGTGTCCATCAAGAGTTTGAACTCAAAGCCTCATGGTCTCACTTGAGACATACCTTGCTCTCATTTTCGACTTGTTACTGGTTAATTAGATATTAGTGCTTCAAGGACTTTATGCCTGGGCTGGCTTCAAATCTCAATCCTCAGATCTCAGCCTTCTGAGCAGCTAAGATGAAAGTTTGAGACACCAGCATCCAGCTTTCCACTCCTTTGTGTGTGTTGGGAGGTGGGGCAGGAGCACTTGTCTTCTTTTATTTTCCTTCTTATTTTGTGCATGTTCATTCTGGAGCTTGAACTCAGGGCTTAGACATTGTCCCTTAACTTTGTCACTCTATCATTTGGGCCACGCCTTCTGCCTTTTGGTTTTGGGTTTGGGTTTTCTTAGTTAACTGGCAATGAGTCTTGTTGACTGTCATGCCTGGACTGGCTTCTAATCATGATCCTCAGATCTCATGATCCTGGGTAGCTAGAATTCTGGGAATGAGCCACCAGTGCCCAGCTTATATCATGGTTTAAATGTGTCCTTACTTGTATGCTTATGTAATTAATCACTGTTTCCATCTCCAGACATAAGGGCAGATACTCTACTAGAGAGGATTCTTAGTTGTTACCAAAAAAAAAAATTCAGAAACTGATTTTGGCTTTCCCTAAGCATAAAAGGAATGTATGAGAGGATACAGAATATGCTTACAAAATCAGTAAGTAGTAAGCAGACATGGGAAAATGCCTGGGGGCTAAAATTCACTGTGCAGCAAACAATGTGACCCAAGTCTAGCTACAAGTCCATGTAATCAGGATTCTCCACTGATGGACACTTGGTCCCTGTGGAACAGCTGTGCTCCTGCAGAGATGATGTCACTGTATGCAATTTCTCAGCTGCCTGACTCATTGCTTTGTGTCCTCTGGATATGCCCCAGGCAGGAAAGTTCAGTTGGCTGAGCCAGATCATATGTCCAGATCACACATCCATATCCCAACCACCAGTCAGCTGGACCACCGAGACTCACATATCAGGGATATTTTGTCCTGTGACAAGGCTGCAGGAATGCCAGGTAAGACCAGAAAATGATAAATGAACATCAACTTCAGTAAACCGTATCTATTCAAATTGCTTTATATTCCCAAAAGTATTGGCGTAAAGACAAAGGGTTTGAAGAAACAAATAAATAAACTGTGGTGTACAGCTCTAAGTCAGACTCATGACTATTTCACAGTGACACAGTATGGCCTCCTTCACTGAGGCCACAGCATTCCAGCTACTCCCAGGCCAAGCGAAAGACAGGTGTCATAAGAAGACAAACAGCACCACTATTGGATAGAGTGAGAGGACATCATTTGTAACACAGCTGTGAGGCTCTGCCAAGTGAACTAACATATTCAAGACATGAAGAGCTATTACTTAGCTGGATGCTGGTGGCTCACACCTGTAATCTTAGCTATTTAGGAGGCTGAGGTCTGAAGAGTGTAGTTCAAAGCCAGCTTGGGCAATAAAGTTCACAAGATGCTTATCTCCAGTTAAACACCAAAAAAGCTGGAAGTGGAACTATGGGTCAAGTGGTAGAGTGATAGCCTTGAGTAAAGAAAACTCAGGGGCAGTGCCTAGACCCTGAGTTCAAGTCCCAAGACATCCACACATTTTAAGTATTAATTTTGCCATAAAGTATGATCAAACTATATAATTTGCAGGTAAGTGGATAGAATTGAGTCTATCAAAATAAGTGAAATAAGTCAGGTTCAGGAAAAAGGTCATTTTCTCTTCATATGTGGATGCTAGACCAAAAAGATAAACACATACCTATATACACATGCATACATAGAAGATGCTTGCAATTGTGGAACTGTTTGAAAGGATTAAAGAGGGAAAAGAAAAGACATTGTTCGAGGTGAAAAAATATCAAAATACACTGTATCAAGCATAGACAAACTCCCCCAAAAACTTGAGTGATAGCAGGTAGGGGAAATGTCCTTTTGCACCAAAGGTGCCCAAGCTCTCATCCCAGAACCTTATGAATCTGTTATCCTTTTCGTGGCAGAAGGGATTTAGCAGATGTGAATCAGGTTGGAGATCTTGATAATCCATTTCAACCTGGATTATCTTGGTGGGTCCCATCTAATCATATGAGTTCCTACAAGTGGGACATCTTCAAAAAAAGAAGGGTCAGAGAGATAAAGTCACTGACTGTGAAGATAGAGGAACAGACGGATGAGTGAACACAAGTGGGCCACTCTGAAAACTGATAAAGGCCTGTTCCAAGCCAGAAGAAGTAGTCCCATAACTGAAAGGGCCTAAATTCTGCTAACAACCTGGGAGAGTTGGAAACAAAATTTCTCCTGAGTCCTCCAGAAAGGGGCAGAATTTGATGACACTTCCCTTTACCCCTAGAGACCTGTTCTGAGCTTCTGAACTAGGGCACAGTGAGATAACAGATACATATTGTTTAAGCCACTAAGTTTAGGGTAACTTGTTAAAGTAGCCTCTGAAAACTAGTATACTATGGCTTGTAATCTTTTTTTTGGTAAGCCATGGGGCTTGAACTTGGCCTGGGTGCTGTCCCTGAGCTCTTCAGCTCAAAGCTACCACCCTACCCCAGGGCCTGGATGTTGTCCCTGAGCTCTTCAACTCAAGGCTACCACCCTACCCTGGAGCCAAGCCCCACTTCCAGTTTTCTAGAGGTCAACTGGAGACAAGAGTCTCAGGTTCTTTTGTGCCCAGGCTGGCTTTGCACTTTGTCCCTCAGATCTCAGCCTCCTGAGTTGGCTTGTAATCTTTAAAATAACTATATATATAACTATATATATATAGTTATTATAAAGGCATATACAGAGGGGTTACAGGTTTGGGCTTTTTTTGTGTGTTTGTTTGTTGTTTTGCTTTTGCCAGTGCTGGGGCTTGAACTCAGGGCCTGGGAACTGTCCTTGAGCTTTCTCAAGGTTAGTATTCTACCACTTGAGCCACAGCACCAATTCTGGCTATTCTGGGTATGTGATACCACGGAATTGAACCCAGAGCTTTGTGCATGCTAGGTGAGGAACAGTGTGCCACCTGGCTGAGCAGGACTGTTTTATACAGATCAGGTGAGCCATGGCAGAGGGCTTCCAAGTCTGCTCCTGCCTCTCTAACAGCAGAGGCCTAGGATCAGAGGTGTTCTCAGCAGCAAGTGGAATAGAAGAGCTGTTCACATGTCATAACCAGTGAATTTCCCTCACCCCAGGTCCTGAGGGTGACTTGCTATAACAGGGTACATTCATTAAATGATCTTTTTAGATCATGCATGGGAGCTTTAAAATGAAGCATGTTAGATACAATTACAACTCCTTTACAAAGAGGAAAACAACAGTAATACCAACGCTCATCCATCTTACACTTAACCGAAGTATCTCTTTATACTTACTGATTTTTAAAAGCTAAAGAAGAACCACAACTTAAGAAAAATGAGAAAAACACTTGAGAAAAAATTAAACAATGCAAGGTGCTCACAAACTATTTTGTTAAGTGACAAAAAAAATTCAATGCATATCCTACAAAATTAAGGGAGGGAGGGGTAAGTGGAGAGGGCTGAGTGATAACCTTGACATTGATTGAGATCTAGTATAATCATAAGCTGCTTTGTTGAGTGGCAATTCTTTTATTATTGTGGAGTTTTTTGTTTTATGTATGTATGTATGTTATGGGGCTTGAACTCTGGGCCTGGGTGTTGCCCCTGAGCTTTTCAGCTCAACATGAGCCCTCTATCACTTGAGCCACAGTGCTACTTCCAATTCTTTTGTACAACTACTTAAATGTAATAAAAACATTTAAAAATGAAATACACAAGAGACTATCAAATCATACAAGTCATCTTTGGTCTTCAGTTTCTTCATCTATAAAATAGGGGTATTACACTAAATGATTCTCTTATCGGCTCTAAAGGTTAAAAAATATGTAAGAAAGGAATTGGGATTAATTGACAAATGTTCCAACCTAAGGAAAGAGCAGTCCCAAGGCACATCTGTTGAGCCTGTTGGAGGCTCAGAAAACAAGCTTCAACCTGCTAGCTGAGCAGCTCAGGCCTCTCACATTCCTTCCCAGCTCAGCCCCAGGTCTGAGCTCAATCAAAACAGTGAATGGTGAATTTGGGAGAGAGATGAGATTGTGAAGGTAGACTGTAAGCCCTGAGGGTAGCTGGGCTGTGAGACTTCTCTTCAGCTGAAGCTAAACAGAAGCATGAGTTACTTAGGGGAAATGGGAAAGAAAGCTATCTCTACACCTATGAGATGGCAACCTGGGCCAGGGAGCTTGAAGCTAAGATCCTAGAGGATGTGAGTTCATAGGCTTTATCAGTCTCTTCAGACCTCCGTTTTCTCATATGTGTCATAGATATAACAGGGAGAAAAATATAGTTCATTGAATACTGGATTGTTTTAGGCACTGATATCAACTCTCTCATCCATCAACACTACAGCAAGAGAGAGACAGAGACAGAGACAGAGAGAGACAAAGATAGACAGTTGTGGTTTCATTTTTACAGGGGAGATACAAGACTGCCTCACAAAAAGGAGTAAACTTTGAACTCATGTTTATCAATACTTGTTACTAATTTCCTTAGTCAATATCTCAAAGATCATACCTCTGACCTGAAAGTGTTTTCCCAACCATGAGTGTTATGAAGTGCAGGAAATACTAGCAAGGGATTAGCCCAGAAACTTAATTAGGCGGAAGTGATACTCTGATGGAATACAGGGCTTTGGTGAGGAGCCCTTTAGCTCAATTTGCTCTCTTGGTCGTAAATCTGTTTATTTTCTAGTCAAGTGATCGTTTTTTGTTTGTTTGTTTGTTTTGTTTTGGAGTCACTCTTGAAACCACAAGGCTTTCTAATCCCACCTGGGTCATGGGAACTTTAGCCTTGAGCAGTCACTGTTTCTTTTCACCTGCAAAATGCGGGATTAGAGAATTGCTAAGATCTCACCTGCTAAAAGTACTTGGATGACCCAGACAGGGAAAAGCACCAACTTAAGAGTCTCATTGACATTGTTCCCTGTTTTTAACTTCTAGCACTTCTGGTTGTAAGGCAATCATCCCATTGCAGCCCCCTCCTTTGGGGAAGTCCTATTTCATTCTGAGAGGATGTTTGAGAATTGAGGATAGTTCTTCTCTAGCTGGGGCAACAGCAGATGCTGAGATCTCAGGAGACCCACCTATGTCTTACCACCACAGCCCAGCCCCAGGCCTGAGTTTTAAAACCAGTGACAAGAAAACAGTATGAGTACCATGAGGATGGCATCTTCAGCCATAGACTGTAGGCATGGGATGTGTCAACATAGACTGTAGAAGTGGGATGTAAGTAAGGACATGTTGATTCAATTTCTGGGGCAGAATCTGAAGTCCTGAGTCTAGTTTATTAGTTGCATGATATCCGATATATCAACCACTCCCTTCTTAATTCTCCCCCTCCCCTCCCCTTGTTTCCTTCTCTGGTATGCCGAAACTCCTTTTCCTCCTTAGCTGCCCTACAGTGACACAGATGGCTCCCCACAAATGAAGACAAATAAGTAAAAAGGAGAAGACTTCTGCAGTAGTCAGTGGCTGATTTTGACAGCAAATCGGAAATACAAGTCTTGACCGTGTATTACTAATAAAAGTTTATAATCTGACACACACAGCCAGATCACAGAGCCATTATAGATCAATTGTAATTTGTTTAGCTTCTTTTTAGACCCACAACAACACTTTGAGATTAGGAAATATGCCCAGGGGCTAACTGAGAAAAGTAGCTCCTATTTCAACATGGGGCTGGGTTTCAGAGGGAGACTGCTTGTAAAAGAAGTGGGTGTTCTTCATCGCCACTGTTAAGAAATCCTGTCCAGAGATAGCCAAGGAATCTGGCCTGCTTTCCCAGTGATAGCTCTGTGTTAGCCTTCTCCTTGTTAAAGGCAGTTTGTAAATCACCCTGACCACTCACCCTCTGCTGATGGAACCCAGGTCTTTGAGCATGCTAGATAAGTGCTCTACCACTCCCACCTCCATAATAATCTTACTTACAAAGAACATTTCTGTTGACCAGTGATGATAGCTCTGAAAATACCAATGCCGCTGCTCCTGCAAAGTATTGTTAGAATGTGAAATACAAAACCCAAGTCTTGAGAATATTAAGACAGATAAGAAATCTGGAAGAAGTTTTCCCATACTCCATCTTTGGGGTTGTGGTTTTTCTTATACTTTATTAAATTCATATTTTAAAAAATCACAGCAGCATTATCAAAGGCAGCATATATACAAACATTTTACAAAAAAAATTACTAATTTCAATTATACTAAAGGTGAGCTGAGGAATGGTTACAGGCTGTTTCTAGGCCAGTGTGCCTTCCTGTAAAAGATACAGAAAACCTGTTCTGGCAACCGAAACCAGCTTCTTTCCTGGTGGCCAATAAATGTGGTCGGTAATACAAACCATGGTGTATGAGGATAAGACCCAGGTTCTATTAGCAAAGTCCTCTTCTCTTGGGAAAGGTACGATGGAGGGAGCTCCTCCCGTAACTTAAACCCAAGATAGCAGAGATGCTGCTTTCCAGCAGGACCCAGGATGAGAGCCTTTGAGGAGGACTAGAATTCAGTCACTGGGAAAGGATGGCGGGTCTCAGAGGCTCGCTCCTGACAAATCAGACTGGTCATCCTTCCCTAACTTAGGTGTCTGGCTGGGCCCTAAGGAAGGCAGGGGGTTTTAGAAAACACTTCCTTCAAGAAAGGTGAAAGAAGAGACCCTGGATCCAGGATCTAGCATATCTGTTGCCCCGTGGAGACGGTAGGGGAGGGTTGGCCTTCGGGGAGAAGATGGACCTCTTTTGGGCCAGGAATCATGACGAGTGACTCACTTGGACTTGGGAGGTGACCCAAATCTGGTGTCCCCCGCCCCTCCGCGTACCCCACCACCCCTACCCATCTCCCCCCCCCCCTTCCCACCCCTTCCCTGCTTCTACAAGCTCGGTTCACTCCTCAGCTCCCCCAGTTCTTTGATCTCCACCTTCTTGTACTTCCCGGACTTCCTACGATTGGTGACCACCAGGACAATGAGCCCGGCCACCAGGGCCACCACGACCACCGCGATGACGGCGATGAGGCCGGCAGTGAGGCGCTGCATGGAGAACTCGGGGGGCTTCTCATCCAGGTAGTAGATGAGCGTGCGCTCCACGCTCAGGGGCTCCCCGCGTACGCGCACGTCCAGGTCCCGGCGCCCTGGGAACAAGGACTCGCCCTTGACGTCCCTCTCGAAGTAGTAGGCGGCGTCGGCGATGTCGACTTCGCCAGGGGCCTTCTGCGAGGCGTTCTGGCGCAGCTCGATCTGGATGGTGGGCTCCTCGTAGTGCACGGCCTCCAGGAACCGGGGGTGCAGGCGGTAGCGCTCGCGGAACAGCCGCCGCAGCTCGGCGTCCAGGTCGGAGTGGTTGAAGGCGCGCGCGGCGGGGCGGTGGCGGAGGTGGATGAGGATGTGGTGGGTGCGGACCACCTCGTCGCAGCGCAGGCTGGGGTCGCCCCGGTCGGTGCGGCGCACGCCCACCGAGTTCACGCACCAGCACACCGAGGTGGTCCGGTTGCACTGGCGCGCCTTGAAGCGGCCCTGGGGGTCGCAGTCGGGGTCGTAGAGGCCGTCGTTGTCCACGATCGCCTGCTCGCTGGGGCGCACCAGCGCGCGGCCGCCCTTCGGGGCGCTCATGCGGGCCTTGAGCAGCAGGCACTTGGAGGTCAGCGTGGAACAGTCCACCACCACGCCCGAGCCCAGCGCCCGGCACTGGCAGGCGCCTCCGGGGCCATCCGGGCCGCAGACGGTCATCTTGTTGGTGGCGCAGGTGCAGTTGTGCTGAGCCTCGGCGAGGCCGGCCACCGTCGCCAGCGCCAGCAGCAGCAAGAAGGGCGGAGGCCGCCGCTGCGGCGCGAAGCCCGGAGTCCGGGCCATGGTGGGGCGGTAGGGGCGCGTGGACCCCGACGAGGGCAGGCGAGAGGGCGGGGAGAGGATCCTACCGGTTCACGACCCCCGCCTCTCCCCCCGCACTGGGCACCGTCCGGCGAGCGTGTCGCCCGGGCCCGCTCCCTCCCCAGCTCTTATACTCCGCCCGACAGGCCCGGCTGGTTGGCCGTCAGTCACCCAATAGTATCTGGGTGACACATCGTGGCTCCCACCCGCCGTCCCACAGAGGACCCCGCCAGCCCAGCGCCGCCCGCGATAGGATCGGGAGCCCCGGAAAAACTACTCTCCTCCCCCTCCCCCCCCCCTCCCCGCCCGCCTCCTCCCGACCGAAAGCAGGGCAGGGGAAAAAAACCGATACTCACCTGCTGGGTGCCTGGGCCCGCCCCCTTACCTTTCCCTCCGGGCCCCGCCCTCCCCTTCGCGCGCGGCGGAGCTCTGGGGCCGCCCGGCAGGCTGAGACTCCCTGCAGCTTCACTGGGAAGCGAGGCTCAAGACAGTCGGCGCCCTCTCCTTCCGGACTACTCCCTCCCCTGCGATCTCCTTTTCCCAGCTCGTTTTTCTCAAGTTCTTCCCGGGGATCCGTGTCTCTTCCACCTGCTCTCGCACCCACGTTCTCCCAGCAGCACACGTCCACACGGTGTATCAGATCTCATCCACTCACACCGGTCCCCGACAGATCCCCCTGGCTACCTTTCAGTTCCACTGAGATCCCAAGTCACAAAGCCTTCGCTCCCCTCTCATTCCTGGCAAGAGTCTTGGTCCTCTGCCTGGCTCTAAGGAGACGGAGGGGGGGGGGGGGGGGAAGAAGGTCTGGGAACGCCACAAGTGTCCGGTGTATTTATTAGACGTTCTGTTAAACATCTTTCACATAGGTCTGTTATGTCTGTACATGGTAAGAGCACATTCTTAAAGAGCCAGCCAAGATGGGACTGGAGGTCTTTGTATAAATTCTAAAAGGGCAAGGGGTGTGTGTGTGTATGTGTGTGTGATTCCGGACCTTGTGTCTTCAGTTAGATTTTTCTGTGCAAGGTTGTTACTCTACCACTTGAGCCACATCTCCATTTCTGGCTTTTTGCTGATTAATTGGAGATAAGAGTCTCACAGACTTTGCCCAGGTTGAGCCACCACCACCCAACAAAAAAGGCAAATGACAACATTTGTTTTTCTGAATCCCATGTAAGTAGCTGGACCACTAAATGAAATGAAAGGATAGAGCCTGTGAGAAATCACCGCTCTGCCCCTGTGGCTCTCTTAATGGGATGGAGGGATTGCAATCTCTTCTCTGAATCACTGAGAAAGTCCAGGGTTCCAAAGCTGTGGTAAAATTAACAATCATTAGCAAGCTATAATTATTCCCAGGTCCTCCATCAAAGCACATTTTATACAATCAGCACTTAATGCACACTACCAGAAGCACAGGGTGGTGTTTGACATATGAAAGCCATATAATGGGCTTCTGCCCCATTAATTTTCAAGAAGTTCCTGCGGCAGGTAGATGGAAACATATTATTTTTGTCTATTATTACAGGTAGAGGAAGTGGAGATGTAAGCGACAAGAGATGATATGCATTTACCCCTGTGCTTTCTACTCCCCGTACTTCTGTTCAGGTCTTCCTTGGCCCAACAGCCTAGCCAGCTTCTAGTTTCTTTCCTGCTCACTAATCGCAGTTCACTCTGCCTCAGAGAACACTTCCTAAGTCACAGATGTGTTCTTATCTCCTCTGTGCTGAGAATGCTTCAAGCTTGAAGTGTATGCTTTGGAGAAAGGTGTACCCATGGCTCTTAGAATAAAATTCATACCCCCCCCTTTAAAAATGTTCTCTCAGTACTTATACAAGAGGATTTCAATTCAATAAATCAGTTTATAAGTACAATGCATCTTGATCAATGTCATCCCATGGCCTTTTAAATTAACATGAGATTGTTCCTATAATGACCTAATAGGCAAGCTACTAAATGTTCTGCCTTCATTTCTCATCTGTAAAATAAGTTACTAAAACACCTTACAAGATAAGCTTGAGAATAAATGTTGATAGATTTTTAGGAAAGTGTCTGACAGATGCTGTTATCTGTCATGGATGGGTGTTATTCTCTGTCCCTGTCAGGGTCTTCATTGCTCATCATCAAGAGCAAGGCTATGCCTGTCCAGGTTATGCTTGAAAGTCTTTGCTAAGTCTTCTTCTTAGACTCTTGCCTTCTTTATCTCATCCATGTGTATTTATTTTTGTTGGTCATAAGGCTTGAACTCTGGGTCTGGGTACTATTCCTGAGCTCTTTTGCTCAAAACTAATACTCTACCACTTTGAGCCATAGTTCCACTTCCTAATCAATGTTTTAAATTGTGTTTTCTACTCAGCTCTTGGCTCACCTTCATGAGGTTCTCCATATCACACCCAGTCCCTCTGCTCTGTGATTTCCACATCTTGAGGAATCTCAGTTGGTACATACTGCCTTTTCTGGGCTTCTGTCTACATCTGTAAAGTAGCTATCTCAGAGTTGCTGGTTCTGAGAATCGAATCTAAATAGATGAGGTGATCGATACCAAAGCTTTCTAAGCTTCAAGATTCTACAAAAGCATTATATTTTTATTTTCATACTCAGTCTTAGCCAAAAGTCTGACAAGTGATGCATTTTTATTTTAACACATCTGTGCTGTCTTCTCACTTTTTCAGTGATTGATAGTCACTAAGTTTTACCCACTGGGTCCCAGATTGGTGGAAAGAGAGATGAGAATTCTTGGGGCCAAGGAAAGCCCTGTGACAATAGCTGAGATGGCACCAAATGGCTGCATCACTGGGGTTAGAGCTCTGAGGAATCTATGCTTCAATCATGTTACATAGGGGGAGAACAAGAAAGGAAATTGTTGAGCCTTTCTCACTCCTCTCTGAGGGAAGATGGAGTGAACTAAAGATGGTCTCTGATTCCCATAGCTTCTTTTTCTTTTGCGGATCTGCCAAGCTTTCTCCAATAGGCACACAAACACCAGGATGAGTTCAGGAAGTAAGCATAGCCTCATCCCTGAGTCTCCCTCCATCTCTTAACTAGTTTTTTTTTAAGTCACATATTGACTATTCCTCTTTGTGTATTACAATTTTAAAATATTAAAGAAAAATATCCCCTCAACTCCAGCTTGTCAAATGTTTACAACGTGCAGGAACTACATGTGCTGAACAATCCAGCTCAAGCACCAGCACAGAGGAGGCACTAAGCCTTGTATTGGACTAATGTGACAGCATTCTGCAGACAGCAGCATCACTCAGAGATTCTCTCTTGATCTAAGTTACACCTTCTATGTCAGCATGAATCTCCATCAATACCTTAATTGGCCTTACAAATGCAAGGAAAATTGAGTAAGGATGCCTAATGATGCCGAAAGTAACTTCTGTTTTTGTGAATGATCCAAGACTTTTATTGGCCTTGTGCCTATAGGAAGAAGGAATGGGGTTTTATGAGTCCAAGAGCAGTCAAAGGTTCTGTAGTCAAGGCAGAGAAGGTGCTTATATGAAAATGGACACTGGCTCCACTCCCTTTCCCTTCAAATTCTAACTTCAACATTTACTGGCTATTTGGTTTTGAGCAAGTTATATCAATCCTCAGACCCTCGGTTTCCAGACTTGTAAAATGAGTGTAGTAATGCCAGTATTTTCCACCTTGCTATTAAGACCTCATTATTCCTCCACCCAAATGCACACTTCTTACCTTCTTGTGCTGTGTTTTTATAAAGTCTTTTCAACAACCCAGTCTCCTTATTATAAAACTAAGACCAACATGAACTTTATGTTCAAGGGTATGAAATACTAAAATAAAGCACATGCACACACCCATACACATTCAGTGTTCATTAATTTAAAAACCAGAACCAACTGGGCACTAATGACACACCTGTAGTGTAGTCCTAGTTACTCCAGAGACTGAAATCTGAGAATCAAAGTTTGAAACCAGCCCAGGCAGGAAAGTCCATGAGATTCTCATCTCCAATTAATGTCAAAAAACAAAAAAACCAACAGAAACAGCCCTGTTGCTCTCAAGTGATACAGCACTACATTTTAGCCAAAAGCAAACAAACAAAAAAAGCCCAGGGAGCCCTAGAATAAACACACACACACACACACACACACACACACACACACACACACACACACACACACAGGCAAAGCAACATCCACCAGAACTGTTTTTAACGATTTGGGATGAAGAACACAAAACAACACAGCATTTGAGTGAACTAAGTAGATTAGTCCTAGGTACTACTTATCAGCCTGATCAGGCATAGAAGGATGATCTAAGATTGTTAAGGAGTTCTGCACAAAACTAGTGATTATGGGGACTGTTGAAAATCAAGTCTAGAGTTGGGTGGAAAGGACAAGAGCTGCTGAAAGTACCCACCATCCCCTGACTCCGGGATACAGGAATATAGAGAATATCTATACACAAATAGGGCTTCTCCATGCTCAGTCCCATTCTCTGCTGGAATCCCACAAGTCCCTGGGGAGCAGGCAATAAGATATTATTATCCCTATCTTACAGATGTGGAGATAAAAACCTTGGGAGGGAAAGGGAGAACCAGTTCCTCCTCACATGCTTCTAAGTGGTGAGACCATGTCTAGAATCCAAGTCTCCTGACTGTAAATGTACATAGACATTAACAAAGATGGAATTAACACCAGGGTGAAAAGGTTGATATCTCATTTCATGCTTCCTCCTCCTCCATTACCACCACTCCCACCACCTGTTCTTCATCTCAATGCAAAGTCTAGGATAAGTTCAAATGCATAACTTTCCTATCTCCACCTCTCTAATGTTGGGATTATACCACTGAGCTATACAGACATTTTGTTCTATGAATTAGTTCTTTGTAGATTTTTGAATGAGCCAAAGTCAAGCTAGTGAGATGAGAAGCTGGGTGTGGTCTAGGTCTTGCTTACCTGGGGATGGTTTGACCTTTTCACTTTTCTGAGAAGATGATACATTTGTTTGTATTTGCTCATTTGGATGGAGTTATACTCAGTTCTATTTTAATTAATTATTTTTCCTGGTCCTGGATTTGAACTCCATCCCTGAGCTTGTTTTGCTCAAGGCCAGTGCTGTACCACTTGAGCTACAGCACCAATTCTGGCTTTTTCTTCCTTTTTTTTTTTTTTTTGCCAGTCCTGGGCCATGAACTCAGGGCCTGAGCACAGTCCTTGGACTTTCTCATGGCTAGAGTTCTACCACTTGAGCCTCAGCACCATTTCTGGCTTTTTTCTATGTATGTGGTACCAAGGAATTGAACCCGGGTCCTCGTGCATGTTAGGCAAGCACTCTACCACTAGGCTAAACTCCAGGCCCCAATTCTGGCTTTTTCTGAGTAATTTATTGGAGATAAGAGTCTTCCTCATGCTGGCTTCAAATTGTGATCCACACATCTCAGCCTCCTGAGGAGCTAGGATTACCAGCGTGAGCCACCAGTGCCTGATTTCCATTCTGTATTTTTGATGAGGGGTCTGTGGTTTCTCTAGGTTTTTATAGTTTATTTCAATTTTTAAAAGACAGTGATTCGGGACCAGGAGTTTGGCCTAGTGGTTGAGTGCTTGCCTAGCATGTATGAAGACTCAGATTCAATTCCTTGGTACCACATACATAGAAAAAGCCAGAAGTGGTGCTGTGACTAAAGTAGCAGAGCCTTGAGAACGCCCAAGGACAGTGCTCAGGCCCTGAGTTCAAGCCCTGGGACTGGCAAAAACAAAACAAACAAAAAAAACCCAGTGATTCCACCCATATTTGTCACAGTTCATTTCAATGCCTTCTTCTTGACATGATTTCTTTGTCACATATTGCATGTTACCAAAGGTCTACCCTTGTTCTGGTCTTTCCTTCTGGGTATAGCTGGCTTCTTTACCAACAGTTTATAGTAGAGAGGAAAGCCTGTAAAATAGCTAATAAGTCTGTCCTTCATTTGCTGTTTTTAATCTCACTGGGCAAGCAGTTTCTGGTGAAATCTGGCAACAAATGAGAGATTGGGAAATCTTGCCCTGCGTTCCTGTGGTGGCCATGTTGCTGGAACCCACAGAGATGAGTCATGTTATTTCCTTTCCCAGGGTTGGCCAGGTGATGTGTAAAGTTCCAGAGAGAGGGTGTGCAGGTGTTCACTGTGTCTAAGCACTTCTAGCGTGCTGGAGGTAACAGCAGGTATTGAGAGGCCTCAAATGTTCTGCTCTCACCCCCAATTAGCCTTCCTTTGCAATTTACCTCGATCCCAGTGCTGTTTCTTAAGATTACTGAACAGGACTGTAGAGGAGGAATCCTGTTTCAATTCTATGAGTGGGGGAAAGGGATGTTGTGCTAGTAAAAAAAAAAAAAAAAGACAAAGCATATTGTTTTTTTCTCATAGAACAGCCCAGTGAGAGCCCAAGCACCTTTATTACAAAGTATAGCATAATCTGGGGGCAGAAATTTGGCCTAGTGCTTCCCTTGCATGCATGAAGACCCAGGTTTGATTCCTCAGTACCACATACATAGAAAAGCAGAAGTGGTGCTGTGGGTCAGGTGGTAAAGCACTATTCTTGAGAAAGCCCAAGGACAGTGCCAGGACCTGAGTTCCAGCCCCAAGATTGCAAAAAAAAAAAAAAAAGTATAGCATAATCTTCAGTGGCCTTCTCAGTTATCTGTAAAATTTCCATAGTAGTGGATCCAAATTTCTAATCATGGAGCAATAAATGAGTGATTATTTTATCTTGTATTCCTTGGTTTTGGAAGTATTTGAAGCCCACTCTTATTTTCTGAGCTCCCTTCTCTCTCTAGATTCAACATTCTTTTTCCTTCATCCCTCCTCCTGGGCCAACCTCACTCCTTTTCTAAAAATTTTTTATTATAATTAATGGAAGAGTTATAGTTATATTCACCAGATAGACGGTGCATTACTTCACATACAACGATATCCCTTCTCATGTTTTTGTCCCCATTCCTCTCCCCCCACTCTTCCCCTCATCTTGTTTTCCCCCCTTCCCTTTCCTATTTCAAATAAACAAATAAACATATGTACAATATATCAGATAACAAGGTAAGATACTGTAACAATATGGGAATAACCAAGGGGCAACAAAAGAGATGAGAAATAACACAGTACATTAAGATCAACAATCACACATTATATAGCTCTTGTTTCCATATCCTGGAGGTCCTTCCATTTAGCCTCTTCCTAAATGGCCTTATGTATCTAGGTTTTGAGCTATTGTAATTCTCTGCTAGAAGAGTCCAAGGTTTGTACTAATTATTACAAATGAGGGAAACGATATCGCCCCATTTGTAAGGAAATGGAAAGACTTGGAAAAAATCATATTAAGTGAAGTAAGCCAGACCTAAAGGAACATAGGCTCAGTGGTTTCCAACCTCACTCCTTAGGTTGTGGTTGGCATTGTTTCTGACAGTGGCCAGTCCAGAAAATGATGTCATATGACCAAGTGGTTAGGAAGATACCAGCACAAAATTTTGGGAAAGCTGTGCAGGTTTGCTTCTGTTGTCTCATCTCTACTCTGCTCAAGAAGGTAGGAAGGATCCAAACTAATTTCTCATCCAACTAATTTCTCCTTTCCTGGGAACAGATGGTTCCTAGATAATACTTAGATGAAATTTATAGAGAGCCTTTAATGGGTCAGCAGCTCAACAGATGCTCCCTCTAGCTTCACAAGGTCTAAATGAGGTAGGTGTTGTTATTTTCCCTGCATAATTGGGGAAACTCAGGCAAATGGTACATGCCCAAGTATCTGTAGACAATTAATGGTAGAGCTGGACTTCATTTGTGGACGGTTCAGGGGCTCTGCCCTTTCTGAACTACTACTATGCTACAATAGACAAACAAGGTAAATTTTCTGATACCAAGTTTTTTCAGCTCCAGAACTGCTGTCCAAAAGTTCAAACTACATCTCAACCACATTTCCTTCTGCAGTTGCTGAAATAGAGCATAGCAGAAGAGGGCAAAATAGTCTCTTCACTGAAGCCAAAGAATGATAGAGCTGTGATTTTTTTTTAATCCAAACACTTCCTGTTTCTCTGGCACCTGAACCTCATCTTTTGGGGAAAGCTAACAAGGAACAAACAGCATTGTACAGTTGAAAGGACAGCTAGGTGAAGGCAAAGTATTGTCCAAAGCCAGAAGGCAGGATAAACCCAGAACCCAAGGTAGAAGATGCTTTCCTTAGCCCTGAGCTATTTTTCCCATGGGTACAAATACCCTACACCTAAGCAGTCTCCCTAGATTTGATGACTCTCCTTCTCTATACTGCCTCTGCTGCCATCCATCTTGAGTCACCTTTAGACACATCAGCTGTGGTCTGAGTCTGCTGTAGGTCCCAGACTCTACTCCTACTTAGCAGCTATGAGTCATCAACACACTACAGATGGAAGTGGAGGCAAGAAAGAGTGGGAGAGAGGCAAAGTTGGAAGTCTAGAGGAATGAGGAAGGGAGAAAGAAAAGACTTCACTGTTCTCTAGTTCTGGGATACACAGGCCCCAGGCAAAAAGGCAAGAAAGTCTCCATTGTTCCTCTGGCCTATGTAGGATGCAATGACATTGAATTCATTTCTTTGGATTCATGTGAGAAGTTCTGGCTCTGCCAGCTGAACTTGAGTTACAACCTTTCAAACTTTGACTCATGGGAAAAGGAGGCGGCCTTCAACAGCTTCCTTAAGGTCATAGGCAGTGACCAATCAGAAGGCAACCAGGACACAGGAGAACCAAAACACTCAGCACTCAGTTTCCTTGCCCCTCCCACTACAGATCCTTTGTATATCCATTCAGTCATTCATCCTTCTAGCCAGTGAGCTAGGATTCCTTTAGAAGTGCTGGGTCTGCACCAAGCATATGAGATATAGGCTAATAACAGCTACCATGGAAAAGTTAACAAGTACTACCTGGTGGGGCCCAGTACATATGTGTTGACAGAGAAACATAGGGATGATGACAATAAGCCATGAGTAGATGCCACAGGAAAACGAAGTTGCAGAATACAACACTAATAAAACCTAAGTTGCTCTTAAGCCTGTCTTCTTTTTCTTATTTTTTTTCAATGATAACTACTTAGAACATTGTATTTGAGGCAGGGAGAACCCCACCCAAGAGATAGTATTTGGGGAATTTTTTTGGTGTATATTTTTTTGTGTTTGTGTATGTGTATGTTTGTGCTAGTCAAGGAGTTTGAACTCAGGGCCTGGGTGCTGTCCCTGAGTTTTTGTTTTTTCTCTTCAAAGCTAGCCCTCTACTCACTTGAGCCATAGTGCTTGATTGGATGAGAGTCTTACAGACTTGACTAAATGGACTAGCTTTGAACTACAATCTTCAGATCTCAGTCTTCTGAGTACTTAGGATTATAGGCGTGAGCCATCAGCAACCAGCTCAATAAATACAACAAAAAATACAAACCAAAATAAGTAACACTTGGGTAGAAAAGACAACCTAAAGGGAGCATTTGGGAATACAAACACCATCCAAGCAGACAACTCTGAGGAATGCCACAACTGGAGAGAAGGCAAGAAGGCATGCCCAACAGAACTCATTTGTTTGTAGGCTTAGGCTCCAGTTCTAAGGAAAGTGATTCTTATATTAATACAACCATAGCAAGCAAACATACTGTATCTGTTAAGTTTCTCGGGAGAATATCACAGAATCCCCGAAGCTTCCTCAACTCAAGGACCCACTGTCCCACCACTGATAATTTCAGGTAGATTTCACCTTTGCCTAGTCTAGCCGGTACACTCCGCTGACTTGCTAACGGCCACATAACCATGTAACTTGCCATGCCTCTGCACAGACATCTGTAACCATGATAACAGTACTTCATGGGATCATTGTAAAGATTAGAAGGTAATCTAGGCTAAATACAAAATAACAGAGGCTACAAAACTGTTTTGTATGTTTATTTTAAATAGGAAGACTAGTTTAGCTTTTGGAGCTAAGGTCCAAAATTCAAGTTGATTGGGGAGGTACATATCTAACTAATAATGTATTAAAAGTATATAATAAGCTCATGGGCCGGGAGTGGTAGAGTGGTAGAGTGGTAGTGGTAGAGTGCTTATCTAGCATGCATGAAGACCGGGGTTTGATTCCTCTGTACCACATACAAAGAAAAGCGGGCAATGGTGGTGTGGCTTAAATGGTAGAGTACTAGCCTTGAGAAAAGTCCAAGGACAGTGCTCAGGCCCTGAGCTCAGTCCCCAGGACTGGCAAAAAAAAAAAAAAAAAGTATAAGTTCAGAAACAGAATTTGGCTAGTGGGCTGTAATTTGCTGACCTTTCACCAGCAATAGGAACACCAGTTTCTGATGTCTCTGCTAGAGCTGTTTTGACTGCTATTTATAGCTCATGATCCCCTTTGCACTGATACCAACAGGAAAGTAGGTGCTGGCCAAATCACTTAGCCAATCTGTTTGTTAAGGACAGGTTGCTAAGGTTTAAGCACCTCCCTGCCTCTCCCAATTTTGGGGATTTCCCACATAGGTCCAACTCAGTAGATGAAGCAGCTCAAGCACTATTATTTTCAGGGAAGTCTGTTCACCAGGCAGGAAGAATAAAGGTGGGTCAACAGGCCTTAGTTTCTGAGCAGAGGTTGACACAGGGGATAAGAAAGGGACCCATCTGAGAGCCAACAGTCTTCCAGTCTCCAGTACACACTGCCACATTCTAGCTCTGGAGCTAGAATCAATGACTTGATTCTTTCAGCTGGAGGAGGCCAGGTCTGCCGGGTCAGCCAGCTTCTGCCCACACCTAGCCTACCATATGTAGCGTGGCGGGTTAAACATGGCAGCAAATCATGAATATTGCTCTTCTTTCCCTTTGAGTCTGGGCTGGCCCCATGTCTTATGAATAGGACAGAATATAGCAAATATGACACCCAGGAACTCCCACATGGGCCAGGAGTTTGGCCTAGTGGTAAGAGTGCTTGCCTCCAGCTATTTCTGCCCTCCCAGGCCTGATGTCAGGCATGTGAGACAAAAGGCCACCTTGGTCACCCAGCTTGGCCACACCCTCAGATGACTTCAACCCCAGCCACCATCTAACCCCAAACAAGAGCCACCCTACTGAATCCCATCAACATAGATCTGAGAGGTAATAATTATTGTTATAAACCATTCAAGTTTGGGATATTTGAGTAGGCACCAATAGCCAAAGAGAACATCCTGGCTATAATTCCCATTTTAATAGCTAAGGGCAAGCTCAGAGAGAACAAGAGGACTTCCTAAATCATATGGATGCTGAGTGGTAGAGCCCGAGTTAAAGCTCAGATGCACTGTCCTTCACAACTGCTCTTGGGACTCCTTACTCTGTCATTACCATCCCCTCCCATGTTGTGGGGCAGGAAGTACAGGAGGGAGGCAGTCAGCCACCCGAGTCCTCAGGGTTGTCCCCCTAAGGGTGGGCCTCTCATGTTAGGAGTAAGAGAAGGGAGTGCCCCAGCATTCTAATTCTCCAAGCTCTCTCTCCTGTATGTCTCCATGTCCTTCCTTTCTCCAATCAAGCCCTACACACAGTCTGTCTGCCTGTCTGTGTGTCTCTCTATCTCTCTCTCGCTATCTCTGTCTCTGTGTTCAGTCTGTCCCTCTGTTTGTCTCTGTCTTTCTCTCTCTCTCTGTGTCTCTCTCTTGCTGGTTCTGAAGCTTACGCTCAGGGCCTGGAGTCTGTCCTGGAGCCACTCTGTGCTCACAGCTAGCACACTCTACCACTTGAGCCACGGCATCATTTCCAACTTTTTCTATTTTTCTGTTTATGCAATAGAGAGGAATCAACCCCAGGGCTTCATGTATGACAGGCAAGCACTGTACTACTAAGCCACATTCCCATCCCTAAGCCCTACTCTCAACCAGTCCACATTGGGAAGAAAGAAATTCACATTGAATGAAGATCATCTGGCTCTGTCTTTTCACATGGTCTTAACTCATACAATCCATACAGCCAGTATTCTCAGGTAGGTATGCCCAGACTCAAACAGAGCATATCAGAGCCTGGATTCCAACCCTTATTTTCTATATTACCATCTGCTTTCCTTATACTACAAATGAAGTTAATATTATATACACTGTGGGATTTTTATAGGATTAAGGGAGATAACTTTCACAGACACAGCAGCACAACATCTGATAAATCTTAGTCATTTGGCACAAGATTAAATCCCCCTTTCTTCTCTCTTATCCCTGATCCATTCTAGGTACATTCATGACATTTCTAAGTGTAAGGAAAGTCTGTAAGTAGAAAAATAATACTTAGGTGTGCTTGCTTGCCAGATTTTTTGGCTGTTAGTGCACCCTTCCATGCAGAAGTAAATTTTGCTTTGATGAAACAATGAGCTCTTTTGCTCATGGCTAGTGCTCTATCACTGAGCCACAGTGCTATTTCCAGGTTTTTTTTGTGTGTGTGGTTAATTGGAGAGTCTTATGGACTTTTCCTGCCCGCGCTGGCTTTGAATCTCAATCCTCAGATCTCAGCCTCCTGAATGGCTAAGATTATAGGCATGATCTATGTATATCTAATTGAGACAATTCTTTATTTTCATTCTGTTGTTCTGATTCCAATGGTTCTTGGAGAACATACTTACAATAAAGGGTAAAAGTTTAAAGAAAAAGAGGAAGTACAGCTAACATGCAATATATAATGTAAATTTTAGACAAATTTCCAGAGTATATAAAAAGCTCAAAAAAGTAAATAAAAGGACAAGCAATCCACTCCAATTAATAAGCAGGCAAATGATCTCACAGTCCTCGAAAGTACAAATGGCTACTATAAATACAAAGAAATGTTCCTTAGCCAGAAAGGAAATGCAAATAAAAATTATACCAAGCTTTTGTCTCACCCCAATTAAAATGGCATTCCTCAAGAAATGATTGAAGGGGTAAAAAATAAACCCTCAAATACTTTGTGGGATTATAAGCTAGTGCAACCATACATATATCAGTATAGAGGTTTCTCAAAAACCTAAAACTTGACCTTCCTTATGACCCCATTATACTATTATTATGCATATATCTGAAGGAGAATAAATCAATATACAAAGAAAGCTGTATACTGATGTTTATTACACTATTGTTCCTAACAACCAAACTGTAGGGTCCAAAAAATAAAAAAGAAAAAGGATTCTAAGTTTTTTTTTCTAAGTTTTTATTCACTTTGTGGAATAAATTCGTGGGTGATCTAAAGCTATCCTTCTAAATATACTTGCATTACGTGCTACTGTTAGCTGTCTTTTATAGACAACAATGTGATCAAGGCTCTGAGAACTTCCCCAAGATCATTCAACTAAGAAGGGATCAATTCAGGATCCAAAGTAGGGCCTATTTGTTTACAAAGTCAATGCTCTTTAACATCGAAGTCTGCCTGGGTACCTAAACCGGGAGCTCCCAAGTCAGGTGTACGCCTGGAAGTCTGCCTAATGAAGCAGGACTGGGCTGGCTGATTTAATGAGGTAACCGCCTAGGGAAGGAATGAGGTCGCATTCCAGGAGGCTGAGGCAAAGGCTGTTCATGCACCACTTGAGAAGATTCACTCCCTGGGAAAAATACTAGCAGGTTTGGATACTTGTGCCAAATAAGAAAACTAGAACACAGAAGGTCTATCAAGACTAAACCAAGTATTCCAACTTCCAAAGACATAGGCCTAAAAATGGGACCCAAGTACCTATACGCAAATGGGGCAGAAGCCTCGAACCCTTCCTCCCAGGGAATGTGCCTTGTTCCTTCCAACATCCATTCCCAACCTCCAGAGAACAACTAGCCTTCCTTCACTTTCGGCTTTCACCCATGACCCTCAGTATGTGGCTTAAGCACCCATCCCATTACTGTGAGTCAATTCATTTATTTTTTGACATTTTAAAAAACATCCACATTAGACACTAGGAAGAATGAATATGGTCAGATCATTAACCCTTTGGGCCTAAGAGTCAGTGAGGAAATAGGACATTAGACTAGAAATGAAGGTCAAGCTCAGGGAAGTACAGGATGCTATACAAATAATATGCTTTCCTCTTTCCCTCTTAGCCTTCCTTGTTCTCTTTTTTCCACAAATCCTGGTACCTACCATGTGTCAGGCTGATCTAAATGCTGGAGATAAAGCAATAAACAAGAGAGATAAAATCTCTGTTTTTTTTGTTTGTTTGTTTGTTTTGCACTCATTTCCCAGAGTTGATTGGTAGATTTGGCCCAGGACAGGAACAATGTATAACAGAACTTGTGAGCCATATTAAAGAATTTGGGTTGATTTCTGTTTGGTGAGAGAACTAATACTGACATTAAGCAGGAGTGTAGTCTGATCAGGTGTGTGTGTGTGTGTGTGTGTGTGTGTGTGTGTGTGTGTGTGTGTGTGACAGTGGAGAAGATGAGTAAAAGGAAGATCAGAAGGTGACTGGGAAATCATGAAGGAATCATAATGGTGACCGAAACCCAGCAGGGATGAAGAAACCAGAGAAAGCCCTTGGCTCACTCCTGTAGGGATAGTTCATGATAGCCAGCATAGTTAACAAAGTCAATGTGTCAAAATATACACATGCATCTATTTAGTGGGCATGGGGAGAAACATTATTTAAAAGTGCATGCTCATGCATCACATGTCTGTTTGTAGTCCTAGCTATTCAGGAAGCTGAGATCTCAGTTCAAAGCCAGACAGGGCAGACAAATCCAAGAGGTTCTGATCTCCAATTAACTGTCAAAAAGCTGATGTTGAGATGTGGTTCAAGTGACAGAACACCAGCTTTGAGCAAAGGAGCAGGAAGGCTAAGCAAGAGCATAAATCTCTGAGTTCAAGCCCATGTACTAGTCCTAGTACATCCATTCCTTTAGATTAACTACATATACTAAAGATAACCCATCAGATGATCTGACATTTTCTTTTATGTCACAACTACTCTGTTACTTACAGGTATGTAGCAGACTGACCCATGATAAGCCCACCTGTCCTGGTACACAAGGACACATAGGCAAGAACAGAAGCCTAGCTGAGACCATCTCTCTGTCCCTACCAGCAGGGTGTCAAGCATGTGAGTGATGATACCCTATGATTCTCAAACTAGCCTAGCAGCTTGCTGATTGAAACTGTTGAACCCATAAGAAGCTAACGCAGCTCCCAGATGAGTCTGCCTGAATTCCTGACAGTTCATTGTAAAATATAATACTAAGGCAGTATCTTCATTTGTGCGTAGAAGATCAGCAGAAAAGCCCAATTTGGAAGTCTTCATATATGTCCCTACTACGGCCATTATGGTTGAATCTCCAAAGTTCATTCATCTCTGTTGATTGGCCTGAGCAAACTGCAGTGGCCATTGCCTGATAGACATGAAATGCAGAGATAATGAGGGTCCATGAGTCACAAGAAGAGACCTGTGAGGAATCATTCTGGAGATTTAGGCTATCTCTTCTTCACTGGCTATGAAAGAAGACAACTGTGGCCAAATCACCATTTGCAGTCACCATCTGAGCGCAAGTTAAAACAGACTGAGGAAGATTGTAATGGTATTGAAGGTGGAAACAGGGAGAGATGGAAAGAACTAGAGCCATAATGGCATTGTCAAGTCACCAATCAACCAACCCTGAAACTTACCCTACTCTTGGACAGCTATAATGTGAACTAATTTTTACTAACTTAAGCTCATGTAAGATTGGCTGCTTGCTGCTCAAAGCAGCCTACCCAATGCTTAGGTTCCTTTCACTGAAATATGGACATTTGTTTGATGGACTCAAATTCTTCATTACTAGCTTATTCTGAAATCAACCTACACCCACTCACTGTAGTTAAATCCTCACAATGGAGAAGAAAAGAAAAATAATTGTAATCCTACTGTCATTTAAACCATAAATTTGATTTGCTACATGTAATACCATGACAGTAATTCCTCTAAACAGTGAAAGAGTCCTACAAATGAATATTAATAACAATAATTATGAGAAGGGTAACGAATATGATCAAGGAGTTACAATATATCAAATATTACTTTAAATGCCATATGGATCACCTTATTTAATTCCCATGGCAATTCCATGTGATTACAGATATTTAAATCTCCCTTTTACAGTGTGGAAGCTGAGACAGGGGAAAATTAAGATAATTTTTCTAGGTCATACAGGCAGTGTGAAATTAGAATAGTGGTGGCACTGGAATTCAAACTGGGAAAGTCTAGACCTGGGCATTGTGGCTTACACCTATAATCTTAGCTTCTTGGGAGGAGGAGCTATGAAGGTCAGGGTCCAAGGCCAGTCTGGGCAAAAGCAGGAGACCCTCTAGAGGAGTGGGGGGGGGGCAACAAAAATGACTGGGAGTATGGTCCAAGTGGTAGAGCGCTTGGCAGCAAATGTGAGGTCTTGAGTTTATCAATACCATCCCAAACAAAAAAAATCAAGCTGGCCAGGAGTTTGGCCTAGTGATGGAGTGCTTGCCTAGCATGCAGGAAGACCAGGTATCAATTCCTTGGTACCACATACAGAGAAAAAGCTGGAAGTGGTGTTGTAGCTCAAGTGACAGAGCTCTAGCCTTGAGAAAGCCCAAGGACAGTGCTCAGGCCCAGGCGAGTTCAAGCCCTAGGAGTGGCAAAAAAAAAAAAATCAAAACCCTGAGAAAGTCTGGCTTCAGAGCTTTGTATATGACCCGAAAAATTAGACACAAAGAAAAGAAGAGGAAAAGTTTTCATCTATTTGTTAGGAAGTAAGGATGAAACACAGATGTGGTGGGGAGATTTGGGGTGAATGGATCAATCATGAAGCCCAAGTAAGACCTCATCATCTTTCTTGCCCATGAACAGTATCTCCTATTGTTGTTGTTATTATTATTATTACCAGTCCTGGGGCTTCAACTCAGGGCCTGTATACTGTCTTTGAGCTTTCTCAAGAGTAGTGCTCTAGCATTTGAGCCATAGCACCACTTCTGTCTTTTTCTGTCTATGGCACCAAAGAATTGAACCCAGGGCTTTGTGCATACTCGGCAAGCTCTCTCCCATGAGGCCACACTCCTGGCCTTTCCTGGAGTTTTATAAATAGATATAGATATATTTACATATTGT
The DNA here is from genome assembly GCF_031878675.1 of Megascapheus bottae. NCBI lineage: Eukaryota > Metazoa > Chordata > Mammalia > Rodentia > Geomyidae > Megascapheus > Megascapheus bottae. Next base: position 45,836,629 of record NC_143514.1, on the reverse strand, counting down.
GGATTTATAAATCCCCCCTCTCTCTGTTTTGGGCTTGAACTCAGCGCCTGGGCACTGTCCCTGAAAGTTTATGGTCAAGGCTAGTGTTCTACCACTTTGAACCACAGTGCTACTTCTGGTTTGCTGGTGAATAACTGGAGATAGGAGTCTCGTGGACTTTCCTGCTCTGGCTGGCTTCAAACCATGATCCTCAGATTTCAGCCTCCTTAGTAGCTAGGATCACAGGCATGGGCCACTGGCACCCAGCTTCATATCTTTTTTATGTCAGGAGAAAGAATGACCCAAGACAACAATTGCCACAACTAAATCCCACAGCAGATCATTTTTACTTGGGGAGCCCTGGCTTATGGCTTTTGGCTTTGACCCTCTTGCTGACCTAGGAACTCACTTTCAACCATAAAGTCAGTTTACCTGACCACAAAGTAAAAGAGCTAAATCCCACAATAACTTCTGCATTCAATGGAGACAAGACCTCATTCCCCTCACACCCCCTGCTCTTCTGTTAGATCAAGGATCTTCAGACTTGCTGTTTGTTGTTGTCTGTTTTGTTTTTTTGGTTTTTTTGGTCAATACCTAAGTGCTATTGCATGGGACATATCTACTATTAAAGTTCTGTCTACAGGTATGTGAAACCTTTCAAGGCCATGGCCAGGCTGCCACTGCAACACCATCATCACCAACAGCTTGTCCTTGGAGAAGTGAGTCTAAGATCTCTTCTGAGTTCCATTTGTGCTGAGGAGTAGGCCATGACAACTTCTGAACAAAGACAATCTGCATCTCTGAAGATCCTGAGAATCTCATCCATCTGTGGAAGGAGACACACTCTGGCCTCTTTGGAGTCAGGTACTTAGGGAGTATCAGACATCAGGAGATGAGAAACATAGTTCCCTTTGGCAAATTTTACTCCACTGAGGCTTAATGAGGAAATTTAGTGTTTTTGTTTTTGTGTTAGATTGTGATATTTTCTTAGACAATGTTCAGGCCTGCTATCAACATGAGACCTGCAACCCTTTATACTTAGTATATCCAGTCCCTGTAAAACAAATCACAGAGGTTATAGCTCCCACGACAGAGGAACATTCCTGCAACTGATAGTCATATGTGCCCTCATCTTCTCTTTTCACATTCACTTATTTATTATTCAACACATTCATCCATTTCTCACGGAGAGACCAAATGTACCATGCACTGGGAAAACTATTAAGGTTATCGTTAGATAGAGTCAATGTCTGACCTTGTGGAATCTAACAGAGAAGCCAGATATACTCTTGGAGGAGGAGGGTGAATACAATTTGTAATGGAAAACTGCAGGAAAATGTAGTGTGTACTCTCAGCCAGGGCTGGGGTAAGATCGTATATCAAAGCAGCATGGACATTAAGGAGTTGGATGCATGGCACATACCTATAATTCCAGCACTCAGAAGGCTGAGGCTCGAATGAAATCCTTCCAACACCAGAGCCATATAAACCAATTAGAATGGAGGTCAAGGAATACCTTCTTGAGCAGGTGAAGTCTAATATAAGGCCTAAACATGAGCCAAGCTGGGCCAAGAGAACAAAGAGAGAAGTGTCTTCCAAGTTCACTACCCATGGTCCTGTATGATTTAAATGGTTTGACTATGAAATGCTTGCAACCTACATTCATGGCTTGATCCCCAGCTGTGCTACTATTTAGGGAGATTCTTGGTAGAATTTGGGGAAACCTTAGAAAATAAATTTAAGTTGGAGAAAGTAGTCCCCTTTCTGTCCTTCAATGCCTAGTTGCATCCATGGCAATGTGGCCCTCTCTATGTACTTTGCTCCCTCCCTGTCTCTCCTTCTTCTATCTTCCCTGTATACCTTCCATTATAGTAAATGACTTTCTTCCTTTTCCTTTCATCCCAGGGAATGTAGTATTTACTGAGCTGGAATTAGCTCTGGGTTCTGTACTAAATTCTCTTTCTGTAGTTTCTTTGTTCTGGGTTCAAATTTATCAATAGTCTTTGTATTAGACTTTTCTCAAATTCTCCAATCTCAGTGTGTTACCTATTTCCTCTTAAAACCTGAAGAAGACATGAAATCACTGTCTTCTCTTCTGTGTTTGACTGATTGCTATATTTTTCTACCTCTAGACTTCCTGTCACCTTAGACTTAGAGGCTCAACGACAGCAAGATTCAAGTATTTCGTTGGAGAGAAGGGAGGAAGATATTTCCTTGTTGGTCTCTTTGTAGCTCATTATACCCTGAGTGTCTGAGTGCCAGGCTTTTAGTCACTTTGAGGATGATCTGTGGATTCAGGTATTTCAGCTTCCACTGCATCTTAAAGTTCTCCATCATTTTTCATCTAATGATGTTTCTCTCTCACTGATTATTTTAATTAGATCCATTCTTGTGTTAAAAAGTTACGAAATGGATCTTTCCTCTGTACTCATTAGCTAGGATTCTTCCATCAAGAAGCTAGGGCATGAAAATAAAGAGAATCAGGAGCTTGAGGTCCGCAACACAAAATCCTGTCTGAAACCCAAACAAACAACTTCCCCTAATCATCTAAGAAGCTTCCTTCTCTTTTAAGATTTTTTTCCCATTTATTACCTGCAATTTCATTAAGAGATGACTATATATGCCTAGATACTGGGATTTTAGCAAGCTTTTCTCCATTGCCTCTCACAAACACACTATTATCCATTGTGCATTTTAGTCTTTGTATTATTACTGCTATTTCCACTTCAATATTTCTTTGATCTTCATTACATAATCAGTTAAAATATTACCTACAGACATATTCTCTCTTTGTTCTTTCTTTCCCATGTCTCTAACTTCCAACCTGAGCTTAGAACTCTCTACAATTTAGAGTCCTTAAATTTTCTTAAGTACTGCATAGATCAACAACATTTTCCCATGAGGGGAACAAAATGTTTAATCAGATCCAAAGACTGTTTTTTTGATGTCCTTGGGGGCTTTACCCAAGTCATCTAAATGGACTGTTCTTTTTTTCTTCCCACATATAATAACCAGAGACTACCTAGAACATCCACAATGGTATCTAGATACCCTGCATGTTTGCTAAGGTACTTTCTGTCTGCTCATTTCATTTGGGCATTCTTTTTTTTTTGCCAGTCCTGGGCTTGAGCTCAGGGCCTGAGCACTGTCCTTGGACTTTCTCAAGGCTAGAGCTCTACCACTTGAGCCTCAGCACCACTTCCGACTTTTTTCTATGTATGTGGTACCGAGGAATCGAACCCGGGTCTTCGTGCATGCTAGGCAAGCACTTTAACCACTAGGCCAAACTCCCGGCCCCTCATTTGGTCATTCTTTAAATTCAAATTATCTCTCATATTTTCATTTGTCAATGATACTTCATGCCTTTGTCTACTATATCAGTTCAGACTGCATATAACCACAAAAAAAACCTCAACTAAGCTTTTTGGTTTTGTTGTTGATCGTGGAGCTTGAAATCTGGGCCTGGGCACTGTCCCTGAGCTCTTCGGCTCAAGGCCAGCACTCTACCACATGAACCACAGGGCCACTTCCTGATTTTCTGGAGATGGGAGCCTCACACTTTTGTGCCCGGGCTGGCTTTGAACCTCGATCCTCAGATTTCAGCCTCTTGGGTAACTAGGATTACAGGCGTGAGCCACCAGCACCTAGCTTCAACTAGGACTTATACTCATGAATAGACATGTAAGTGTAGTGCTGGTAGTTGTAAGTCATAGCCAAAGATTTCACAATTTTCTTGGTGCCTATCTACTGACTTTAACACTTATTCTGTAATCAAGTATGTGAACCTGTCTCAAAAAATACCCCGATTCTCCTGCTTACATTTTACTGTTCATAACAGCCAGTGACAACCCCAGTCTGAATGAAATGTATATAGATGTCTTAGTTGTACACTGTTTTCTACTCTAAACAAAACAGTAGTTGTACTAGAGGCACCTCTACTATAGATTGGCAAAGAGCAGATTTTTTTTTATCCTTTCCCAACTGTCCCTTTAGCCTGTTGTTTCTTTACTGTCTCCCTCCTTCTATGAGAATATGAGTGCCCAAAAGGCAAAGATCTGGGGTGGGGAGTTTGGGCTAGTGGTAGAGTGCTTGCCTAGCACACAAGAAGATCCAGGTTCAATTCCTCAGTACCACATACATAGAAAAGCTGCAAGTGGTGCTGTGGCTCAAATAGTAGAGCATTAGCCTTAAAGAAAGCCCAAGGACAGTGCTCAGGCAGTGAGTTCAGTCCCTAGGACAGGTAAAAAAAAAAAGAAAAAAGAAAAAAGGCAAAGATTTCATTTGTTTTGTTCATTATTGTATCCCCATTTCTTAGTTCAGATTCTGTCATTTACTAACTGCCCAACATATCAGTTAAATGCCTGGACGAACACAGGAATGAACGTTACTATTTGTGACTGTTCTGTTCTACCTGGATGGCTCGCATTCATTCTAGAAAGTCAGGTGAGGTGCCCCCTCCTTGAACAGGCCCTCATGGTCTGTCCATTCTGTGGGGTTGGGGAGAGCTCTCTGTGTATCTTGGCCACTGGGCCTGGTCTCTGTTACAGAATGTCTCACTTTTTACTGGCATCGTAAATAATGCCTCCCATGCCAATCTCTAAGGTCTGGAGGGCAAAAACATCTTAGTTATCTATATCTCTAGTGCCTCACAAAAAGGAAATGCTCAGGGATGGCACTGGGCCTAAATGCCCCAAGTAGATTTCTGAGTTCATGACCACTGAAGAGGCCCACAGTAGTGGTCCTTGATGTGTCCTCCAGCCGGCCATCATTCACCCCAAATGCTGACGGCTTCATTCCTGCTTTATCCTCCAACTGCAAAGATCCTGTTTCCTAGCCTCAGCCATGGAGCTTTCAGAAATGTGTTTTTTTTTTTCTTTACATCTCAAGCTAATAATGAGCGTCTGTAATTTTACCTTTAATTATGTTCGTTGTCCTCCTCATTCCAGGCTCTATTGGATTTCCTGCCATGCTAAATCTGGAGCAGACCTTGAGCAGCAAGAAACACATGGTTTTTTACCACTGCCTCCAAATCTCATTCACCAAACATCATCCCTCTGATTGGATTTTCTTTTCCTTCTGTTTCCACTGGCCCCATCTCTAGTGTCAAAGATGGCTCTGCTCCCCTTTACTGTCTGGACAGTCACACCTCTATTTCTAATCCTCCTTCTTTGGTACTCCACAGATATTTTAGGTAGTTTTCCTCTCTTATCTTATTGGGCAATAATCTATTTAGCAAATGTAGAAATTCAAGAGAGGAAAAGAATGACACTGGGAATATTTTAGTCATCGAATGACTGGCTGGATAGTTATTGATTGATTCATATGCTAGAAAGTCTAATACTGCAGACCAGATCCACTGATCACTCTTCTATTTAGATGTTTGAATCAAAAGTCCAGTTCCTCAGGTTCCCAACGTTTCCAAATATACTTTATACTTTTGGAAAGCTTTTCCAGGGGAGCAATCTGACTGTTTAGATGGGAGGACCCATTTTCCAAGGTATGCAGAGTAGCAATTTGTTCAGTGGTTTCCCACTCGTAGATCTCTACAGGGACAGCAATGTTTCAATTACAGAAAATGCACGGTAGCAGCCCCATCAGATTTCCATTGTTCCATTGTTTCCATTGTTCCATTGGATAGTGTTTTTTGCCCGAAAGTCTTCTTTGGGTAAAGAATATCATCTCATTGCTTTTAGTGCTTTTTACACTTCAATCAATTGCCTCTCCCCCAAAATCTTTACACGTAAATCCAAATGCTAAAGGAACACTTTATGTCTTTTCCATCTTCCACTTTGTTATTTCCACCTGTGATCCTCCCCCTTTTCCATCCAGCCACACCTTTTCCTCAGGACTTGGAATCCTCCATATGTCACAATCACTCCCTTAGCAAATATCATCAGTTATGTCTTAAGAGTATTTTCAGAACCTATGAGTCTTACCACATCTAAAGAGGCTCCCACCACCACCTTCTTTGTTTGGAGTAGATCTTCTTAATGGTCTCTCAGCTTCTATCCATGTTCACTCTCACTGTGTGTGTGTGTGTGTGTGTGTGTGTGTGTGTGTGTGTGTGTGTGTGTGTGTGTTTCAGTTATTCTAACAGAGACTCAAATTCACTGTTGCTTATGAAGGAGCTGAGGTCTTCAGGCACCAGTGAAGAGATAGTATTTCCTGGATGACTAGCACATAGTGTGACATTCTGCTACTCTCTCCATGTTCATCAGCTAGTAGTAGAAACAAGATAAGAAGAGGCAGAATCCTTTCTTGGCAAGGGACCAGTAGGCTAATCTAACTGTGTGTTCTATAGGAGGTCACAGAACTAAATAGAACTAAATAGGGCATCGAGGACAATGCCACACCATCCAGTGGTGGAGAGAAGAGAACTTGAGCTCAGAAGAGCCTCTAGGATAATGGGCATGGGTATAGCTTCTCTAGTCACCTGGGAACTTGCTAGAAGGCAAATTCTGGCCAAGAGGCCTGGGGCTCCTCATTTTTAACAAACTTCCAGTTGATGTGGAGGCTGTATTTCATGGAAACACTTCAAGAGACAAGTCACTAGGAGAAGAGATTCCACTGGATGCAGAGATCAGCTTGGCATGAATTCTTGGGGTCCAGCCCTGTATCTCTTGCAGCCTTGAACCCTTTCCATTGATAATGAGTTTTGCACCCTGACTGCCAACATATAGAAGTCCCCTTTCCTCCCCCATATGGTAAGGAAGATAGCAGACATCTGTTGGGGAGTATATCTGCAGAGTGAGGAAAAGTATTTACTTATCCTTCCTTTCTACTTTTCCACATCATGATCCACTCAATTCTTTTCACTGTCTGGTTGGTTGTTTGGTTCCATTATCCTCATTCTTCTGAAAGGCAAGGTAATACCTGCTTTTCAGGTTTGATGTCTGGGTCAGGTGAACAATTAGGCTCCTCTCCTATCATCCCCTCCCATTCCTTTAAGCCCTATCTACTTCTCCCCACCGAGAGCACTGGAGAGCAACTTTTCTAGGCCAAAACAAAGGTCAACAAAGGTCAAGAGCTGAATCCACCCTCCAGAGGAATAAGATAAAACTGGCCTGATTTCCCACCTGAGGGGTGATATATAAGTTGAATTTAAAGGTTGAATATCAGGTATGTAAAATGTATAAGGCAGCATCATAATTTACTCTCACTAATAAACAATGTATTTCCTCTGTTAGGCTGAAAGCCTTATAAAGACAGAAGTTCACCACTTTCAGCTAATGCCTAACCTGTAGCAGGTACTCAATAAATATCCAGTGGATGATTCAACAGGATATTGGTAAATAGGAGCTAGGAAAGGGGTCAGTAGGATGAAGAGTCTCAGGCATCAGAAGACTTCAGGATGCCACTGATGGGGGACAGAGGAAGAGATGATGGAATCTCCTTCAGAAGCACTACAGTTTTGTGTAGGCAGCTTAGAGGAGTATCTGTACTTCACGTACCATAGATCTTTTCTATGCATTTTCCCTATCCAGTCTCTCGGGGTGGAGAGGTTTGTACTTGATAGATCACAATTGAAACACAGTATTTGATTCTACATGCATATGGAATTTCACATTAAATTTAAAAAAAAAACTATGCCATTGGGGGAAAACAATTGTGGCTGAGTGTGGTGGCTCATGCCTATAATCCTAGACCTTAGGAGACAAATTTGGAAGATGATGGGTCAAGCCACTTTGGAGAAAACATTCTAAAGATTCCATCTCAACCAGTAAGTGTGAGGTCCTTAGTTCAGACCATAGTATCACAGGACAGAGAGGGAAAAAGAAAGTAGAGAGGAGGAAGAGGAAAAAGAGAAAAAAGAGAAGGAGGAGGAAAAGAGGAGGAAGAGGAAGGAGGAGGAGGAGGAGGAGGAGGAGGAGGAGGAGGAGGAGGAGAAGAAGAAGAAGAAGAAGAAGAAGAAGAAGAAGAAGAAGAAGAAGAAGAAGAAAAAGAGGAGGAGGAGGAGGAGAAAGAGGAGGAGAAGGGGGAGGAGGAGGGGGAGGAGGGGAAACAGCAGCAAGTAAGTTGAATCTTAAAAGATACAATTATACTATATTGTTAACCAAAAGTTGTTGAAAATTAAGTAATGCAGGCACAATGTCATTAGGGAGTCACTACCCAGTGTGAAGAAGACAACACAGAGCTTGAAAGTAATTCTTAGACATAAACATAAAGCCATTTCATATTTATGTTAAACTATTTGAGATTTCCCATAAGTCACTTACAAATTAAATTTATATCAGGAGGGAAATAAAGATACAAAGAAAATAAAAGCAAAGGGAATAGAAATACAAAATAAAATGTCAGGAAAAAAGAAGTCCAAATACCTCAGTATTCACAAGAATCGTATTTGATTTAAGCTTGGCATTAAAGGAAGTGACATGACACAGTGACCATTTCAGTTTTCTTATCATGTGTGCTCTCTTGGCTTGCAGCCCTGTTTGGGTTTTCTTCTAACCTCACTGTCTTCCCCACTCAGCCTCCTTTTCTGGATACCTCTGTTATTCTCTAACTATGGCTCAACATTCTCACCTATTCTACCTTTCCACTTGTAGTGGTTTGGATATGTTTGTGGGTGTCCTTCTAAGTGGCTCATGTTGGGGATTAACAGCAATTGTGAATACTACAAAAGTGGAAAGGTAATCTGACTTTGGCACTGACAGGCAGGTATTTGGGAGGTGATTGGGACCACATGGGATTCTACTAGGGGGAAGGTCATTGTCACATGTAGCTCTGAACATGGTACCTTCATGATTTCTAACTAAACACATCTTTTTTTTCTTTATAACCCATCCAGTCTAAATTATTGTGTTATTAGCAAAAGGAAATGGACCAACAGTTCCCTACCATTCTCACAGCTTTAAATAGTACCAGATAACTTCACACTCCTAGAATGATCCTACATGTCTTGACCTTCATCTTTACTTTAAAAACATCTGTGTGACATCTGCACCTCATTTTCTAGTAAGCCTATCAAAATTGGTTAAAAAAAAAAAAACCTTGACATTTTGTAAACTGTCCCCCAGTCTTCCTAAGACTCTCCCATCTAAAAGAAGATAATCGGGGCCGGGAGTTTGGCTTAGTGGTAGAGTGTTTGCCTAGCATGCACGAAGACTCGGGTTCGATTCCTCGGTACCACATACATAGAAAAAAAGCCGTAAGCAGTGCTGAGGCTCAAGTGGTAGAGAAAGTCCAAAGACAGTGCTCAGGCCCTGAGCTCAAGCCTGTGCGACTGGCACCAAAAAAAAAAAAAAATCATCTTTAATCTCTTCTTATGCTCACAGGATGGTGGCTTAGGCCTGATTCTTAAACTCATTGACTATTATTTCCCCTTGTTCAATCCACTCCTGGAATATACCAAGTGTGTCGACACATTAGGACATGTATTATCCATTCCTTCTTTTTTTTTTTTTTCCAGTCCTGGTGCTTGAACTCAGGGCCGGAGCGCTGTCCTTGGACTTTCTCAAGGCTAGAGCTCTACCACTTGAGCCTCAGCACCACTTCCAGCTTTTTCTATGTATGTGGTACTGAGGAATCGAACCCGGGTCTTCATGCATGCTAAGCAGGCACTCTACCACTAGGCCAAACTCCCGGCCCTATCCATTCCTTTTTAACACCAGGCATATACTCTCTCTAATCTTCAATGGTCCCACTCTCACTTCGGATTCCTACTGAAATAGTCCTTGAAGAGCTCCTTCCTGCCTTCCTCAAATAAGACAGAGCTTTCCCCTTGTGTCACTCTTGTTTTTTTACCCAATTTTATTTCTCTTAGTAACACTTTCCATTACCTTAAGTTACATTTCCTGTGTACTTACTTATTAGCTTTTCAGTCATCTCCCCAGCAATTTAAGTTTTATAAAAACAAGGATTCTGTCTTATTCACAGCCACATTTCTAGTCACTATCATGGTGCCTGGGACATATTTTATTTAGTGATTTTCAGATGAGTGAATGAATAGATAAATGAATGAGTAAAAGCAGGCAGATCTGTTAGGAGTTAGAGGAAAAATCCAGGTAAGAAATACAAAACGTAAAAGAATTATGATGGTGAATTTTTATGTGTCAGCTTGGCTGGCCCATTGTGCTCAGAGTGATGAAACAGGAATCTGGATGCTTCTGCAAGGGGGGATTAGATGATATTTACATGAATGTCAGTAGACTTTGAATAAAGCAGATAACCCCTATAGTTTAGACGGGCCTCATCTAATAAGTAGAAAACTCAAGGGGAGCAAGATTAACCTTCCCATAGGAAATTCTTCCAACAGATGCCTTTGGACTTGAATTGCAACAGCACTGTCACGTGAGTCAATTTTTAAATGTCTCTTTTCCTCTCCCTCTGTATTACTTATCTATGTATCTATTTATCATCCATATCTATATGTCATATATCTATTCTGAGTATCTTTGTGCAGGTTCCTGTTCTCTGGAAAACTCCAATACATGAGGTCTATCCAGTAGGAATTGAGAAGTGAGGACGGATATAAGGACTTACATAAAGATCTGTATGGAAGCATCCAATCAGGTCCCTACAAAGGCACCTAGCTTCAGAGACTTGGGTGTACTATTGGCACTACAAACCAGAAAGAAATAAGGGTTCCCTAAGCAGCTGCCTCTCAGACAGGTGGATTCATTCACTTGTTAATACCTTCATGTGGCCTTACACCTATTCCATATATAAAGTACCTAAGGGCTGGAGAGATGACAGGATTTGCACGGATCATACTGCAAGTTGTTTAAGATGGAAGGTTTGTTTACTTGTATTTTCATTACATCACGGCCAGGGAATCCATTTTCTATCACCACTCAAAAATAAATGAAGTTTTCATACATCGAGGAGTCTCTCGTCCTCCTGATTATTTGTCATTTTTCAGAGACTCGGGTCTGTGCTATCCAGTGGAATTGAGGCTACCCTCTTTCTTCTCCAGGCTTCACCACAGATGCCTAGACTCAGTTTCCTCCCCAACAGGAAATGGGCTGTGAGGCTTAGGAGTATTATGATGATATCTCAGTAATGATGGGCGACATACACCTTGGGAAAGCAGAAGGCGGGCTGAATTATTATCATTAGCCTTCTTCAGAAGTACAAAGAATGGGATCCTATCTCCACGTGGAGAAGTGTGGGCTGAGCCAGCTGGATTGTTAGAGTTAATGGCCCTCCTCAGGAGAGATCTTTAACACGTGAACATTTTACCATTTCTCTAGTATGCAACTTACTAAGGGTTTGAAAACCTGTTGTGTTATGGGAAACAGACTGATGAGAAACCAAGCAACACTGGAAGAGAATTTGGTTTTATTTATACTGGTGGGCTCAGGGGAGTTTCTACTACAAGCTCTGGGCCCTGACTGACAGAATATAATCCTTTTATCAGGGAAAGCATGGGTGTTCTGAATTTTGGTTTACACCAACCATTAGTTTCTCAAAAGTTGCTTAAAAGCTGGTTCTGGCAATATCAGGTTGAGCTTGCTCTGTTTCCTTATCAATTGTACTATAGTCTGATAAATACACTTTGAAACAGATTTTTGTTTTGTAACTACAGATTTACCAAAAAAAAAAAAAAAGAAATTGAGGAGATCAGAGAGAATGAGAGAATGACTGATTTTCCAAAATTCAATACTTAGTATATTAATGAAACAGAATTCAAATCCATGTCATCTGGTTTCTAATCTTGGACACTCCCCTCTTGAGCAACTGGTTCCAAACATCAGAACAGGGCTGACCACATTGCAATGATTTATGGAATTGATTTAAAATGCAAATTTCACATAGATTAAGACATGTTGCATTTATAAACTACTTCGTTGAGTGGCAACCCCTTTGTACAACTGCTTAAAGATAATAAACACATATTTTTAATGCTGAGTTCTTCTTCCACCTCTAAAAGCTTGATTCAGTTAGTAGAAGTCCCAAACACACACACACACACACACACACACATTCCTTTTCTTTTCTTTTTTTTTTTTTTTTTGGTTGTGGGACTTGAACTCTGGGCCTGGGTGTTGTCCCTGAGCTCTTCAGCTCATGGCTACTGCCCTACCACTTAAGCCCCAGGGCCATTTCTGGTTTTCTGGTAATTAATTGGAGATAAGAATCACAGACTTTTTAGTGCCTGGGCTGGCTTTGAACTTCGATCCTCAGATGTCAGCCTCCTGAGTAGTTAGGATTACAGGCATGAGCCACCGTGCCCCGCAATATGTACATTTCTAATAAAAATATCCTGTGAAGCTAGGGTATTAACTATGCCCTGACTATAATTAGTAAACCATGCTAAATATAAAAGCCACAGCAAGGGCTAAAAGAATAAAGAAAAAACTGACATCATGGTGAGGTAAATATACATAATAATCATAAAAATGAGTATTTAAAAAACAACACATACAAAAGGAGAAAACAGGGTCACATTTGAATTATCTGCTTTAAATAGGGCAACAGGAAAATATGTGCTGAAAGAAAATAATATTGCAACAGAGACTAGAAAAGGTAAGGGGCTGAGCTGTGTTAGCTTCTCATCACTATGACAAAATACCTCAGGAAACATCAGAGGAGATTTTATTTTTGCTTCAGTTTCAGTTAATGTTTGCTCATTTGTCTTAATTATTCACTAAACTCCAAGATCTTCTAGGGGGTGGTGGGGAATGATGATATTTCAGCTCAGGTGTTCAAACAATTTCACTGTCAATTTTTTCCCATAATTAATGTGAAATACCTCTCCTTTACGATGAGGGGGTGGAGGGGAGTAAAATTCATTGCATGGGAATAGATCAGGCACAGTAAAAGCCCAGGTTTCATCACCTCACACATATACAATAATAAGGGAATATCAGTAACCCATAAGCTGGCTCTGGAAGCCGGTTTTTATAATATGGTGATGTTAATGTCTTTCTTAAAGAGAAGAAGCACTTAGTGTAGTGGATGCCTAAAGTGAACTGTGCACTCTGATAAAAAAAAAAAAGCTTTGTGTTCACCATATCTCTAAATTCACCAGTATGAGTATTTTTCTTTTACAGAAGACAAAACTTGTGCCTAGACAAATCACATGTTCTGAGCAAGCTCACAAGGCTAGTAAATGGCAGTTTCACATCATTTAGAATCAAAGTCTATCAGATCTACAAACATGGCCTTCAAAGTCCAGGGAACAAGAAAGCTTTGCCAGTGCCTTGTGATAAATGTCTTTGGTGCTTTTTATTGAACAGAAAATTGCATTTGATAGCATCCATTTTATCAGTCTTTATGGTATGCTATATGCAGAATACTCAATTTAAGTGATCTTTCTCTACTATGATAACATAAAAATATGATCTCATATTTTCTGCAAAAATTTTTAAAGGAATTCTTTCCCTTAGTCCATCTAGATTTGATTTTGGAAATGATACACGGGGTCTTTTATTATTCCATATGAAATTTTGGATTGCCTCTTGAAGTAAAACATTGAACCAATTATATACTTTATATATACAAATGAATGTTTATATACATATAAGTACATATATATTGGGGTGCAACAAACTGTCTCAGTACATTTCTAAAAAGTTTCTTCACCCCAACTAATTTATAACATGATATATGATATTCATTCATTCATTACCTATGTATTAAGAACCATCTTATGTCAGACACTGTCGAAATCACCAGGAGAAGTGTTAAAATATACAAGGCCAAAGAGACCCAGGCAGAGTTTCTGGACTTGAAAGGATGTTTGCATACAGAACAGTGATGAGCATTTTTAATGTATCTCAGAGCAACTTTATAACAATACAGAAATAAAACATGTAATCTCATTTTTAGATTCAGTTTAGGTAGCCCTGATTCTAGGAAATCCTTATTCTAGGAAGTTCGGACTCAAGAGTCATAAGCTAGATGACACCCTCAGGTTTCTTTCTTCTCTTGATGCTCTTTTCTTATGATAGTTTTCCGGTAATGTTAACAGCATGATGTCATTGCCTATGTGTGCACTTTGCCAAATGACAGGAATAATAACCAAACCATCTTGAGGACAGAGACTTTGCCTTGGATGGGAGCTTAGTTCGGGTGCATATTTGTTACATGAATAAATTAATAAATAACACTTTGGCTTTGGAGGTGTGAAGTATTTTAGAAAAAGCAATCTTTTACTAGTGGACAATAGTGAACTCAAAGGGAATCCTGAGGAAGACTTAAATGCATACAGACACACACACACAGACACACACACACACAGACACACAGACACAGACACACAGACACACGCACACCCTAAATTACTTTTTTTGTATTTTTTTAAAGAATTTAATGTTGACTATTACATCATATTTTAAATGACAAGTTTAACATACAAGTGTTCAAGGAGGGAATCTCTATTTACAATCATTGGGACTTAGCCAAATTACTTTTTAAAGCATTTGCTCAGGAAAAAAAAAAAGGTGAGACTGAAAGCCTGAAATTCAAGCAACAAAGGAGAGCAACAAGAGAATTCCCCAGATGGCAGATGGGCAATAGATCTTGAAAGCAGTCTAGGGTTTGTGGAGATGTCTCCATGTTGAAACAAAATGAGGAGGCCATGAGACAAAGGAACAACACTGTTGGAAAACAATAATGAACAAAATAAAAGCTAAAGCATCTATTTACACAGTTCTTATGTGAACCTTATTCCCAATTAAATTTAAACAATGACATGTGACAGATGGGAAACAAGAGTGTAGCAGAAAATGCTAAATGATCAGATCATCATAGACAATGAATGACATCTTTGTCAATGTGATGAAAAGGGAATGGTGATTTTAGGAATCCAGAGATAGTTTGGTGAGATAGGTTTCTAGTAGACAGTAGAAACAAAGGATAGAGAAAGGCTAGATGTGTTACTTTACAAAAGTCGTGACACTTACAAAAACTATGTGTATACGTTAATTTGACGAAAGCTTTTAAAAACTAGTGAGCTACTGATGTGCAAGGAGTTTTAGGTGCGTTGACTTTTTCTACCTATGAAAGAAGACAAGTATCTTACCCATTCAGAGAGCAGCTAGGTTTTAGCCCGGAAAGTTATTATCCCAACTCTTTGCTTCTTGTTGAGAAGTACAAGGAAAGCCATGAAATCATTCACAGCAACGAATGTGATCCCTGAACGTGCCTGCAACCATCACACTAATCTCGTGACTTGAGCTCTTCATAAAATAAATGGTTTGATCTCCATTCTTCAGGTGAAGAAACTGGAATTCAGAGGCACTAACTTTTTTTTTTTTTTTTTTTGTCAGTCCTGAGCTTGAGCTCAGGGCCTGAGCACTGTCCTTGGACTTTCTCAAGGCTAGAACTCTACCACTTGAGCCTCAGCACCACTTCTGGCTTTTTTCTATGTATGTGGTACCAAGGAATCAAACCCGGATCTTCATGCATGCTAGGCAAGCACTCTACCACTAGGCCAAACTGCCAGCCGGCACTAACTTCTTTAATTGACCTTGACCTTCTGAGCTGTTACACTACTGGAGCTGGTTAGCGATAGAGCAAGGATTTAAACCCCCGTTTGTTGATTCGGAAACAAGCAAATCTGGATAGAAAATGAGCCCTAAACAGCAAGGTGGTCCCATCCAACCTTGCCTTTTACATAGCTATATCTTTCCCATCCCACTGCAACTCTTTGCCCGTACATCCTTCTTGCACCTAAGCAGAGTGATCCCAGGCTTGCCTCTGCTCCCCACTCATAGTCAACGCTGGATATACTACTTCCGTTTTTCTATCTGGATACAGAAAGATCCCTTTAAAAAAATAAATAGGATCACAGGATGCATCTGTGTTCTTTTTCCTTCTTCTCATCTGACTGCTGATGAGCAGAGACACCATCACGATCTATTCCATAGTAAAGATCACCTTCACGTAGCTAATTTGTTGACATTTCTTTGGTGTCATTTACCAGCACTATGCCATTGAGGGCAAAGGTAGTGTTTTTCTAGCTTAGAAAGGTAGAAATGGAGGCATAGGCAGATAATTCTTTAGCATTAGCTCATAACCCTATAAGACAGCCCCAGCAGATTTTCTGCCACAGAGAAACAACATTCAAAACTAAAAATAAAATCCTCCTTGCTGGGCATTACCCTTAACCACAGACTGCTGTGTCTTTCTCTCCAAGCAACAGGTGAATTCAGGGCTAGCTACCAAGGCCTAGCACTGTCTGTCAACATCTGGACAATCATGATACCATCCACTGAAAGCTCCATTGCATCATGCTGTACTTCAGCTTCTCTTCTGCCCAACCATGCTGTGCTTACTTCCCCATCCTCCCATATCCATACCAGACTAGATCACATCTCCAGGGAGCACTATATGAGGTTCTACTGGTCTGGAATTCAATTTCATCCATTCTCTAAATTGTGCTTCTAGTGTATTCGTGGCACTTACCAATCCCTGATGTATGAGTCAGTTCATTATCTGGCTTCTCTTGTCCCAGAATGTATGTTGCATGAAAACAGGATTCTGCACTGTTCCCTAGTGTATCTCTAGCATCTGAAATATGGTATCACTAATTAACAAGAAAACACTGTTAGAGTAATTGAATGCAACTGAGAATTGTGGACTTGGCAGGCAGAAATGGATAGGACTAAATCCCTTGATGTTAGTCAGACTTCCATGAGTAATGGGGTTCTGCTTCAACCACACTTCCAGGGGTAACTTTAATCATCTGAGCCTCAGTTTCCTCACCTATTAACGGAGGCAAGTGATAGGACCAGCCTTACAAGGTTTTGTGATAGCTAAATTCAGTAATACATGTGAAGCCTTTAGAATAGAGCCTAACCTTTAATAAACTCAAAACTGTTAGATGGGTATTACAATTCTGATCAGACCTCTCCAAAAAAATTACAAAAATCCAATTCTCAATTCTTTTTCTAGACCATTAGGTTAAAATATTTGGGAAAAGTACAATTAGGCAATTGACTGTCTCTCCCAAACCCGCTGCTGAAATATTGTCCCTAATTACTATGTAGATTCCATTAGCTGGGTCTGCAACATTAAATTCAGAACACACACACACACACACACACACACACACACACACACACACACCCCTCTGTATTCACGGAGACAGCCTTTTACCTTAGCCATGGAAGCTCCCAAATGGAGCCACGTGCAATAGTAGATATAATTTGGAAAGTCTTGGAAGTGGGATAACTGGTTTTAAAGCCAGATGATACAGAATTAAGAATATGAAAAGCTTTTCTCTGAGCCCTTGTCACTACATCTGATGGCCATGTTATCTGGAATAGGCATCCATCCATCCATCCAACATTTAACAGGCATTTGCTGTAGGAATGGCACAGTGATGTGTTAGACCCTGGAGATAGAGAGAAGTTATTTCAATCCTCAGAGTTACAGCTATCAGGAAAGAGGACAAAACAATTTTATAACTAAGTGGCATGCACTGGCAGGAAGTATAGCATGTTAGTACTGTGTTGGGATAAAGAAGGCAGAACAGCTTGTTGGAGAAAGTCAGGAGGAAAAAGAAGGAATAAATTTCCACACCAACCCAACACATGAATGCCATGTGTTCTACTATTCCATTTTGTGTGTGTGTGTGCACACGTGCATGTGTGCACATGCATGCCAGTCTTAGGGATTGAACTCAGGGCTTGGGCACTGTCTCCAAGCTTTTTTTTTTTTTTTTTGCTCAAGGCTAGTGATCTACCACTTAAGCCACAGCACAATTTCTAGCTTTTTTTTTTTTTTTTTTTCCCCTGAGGAGTTTATTGGAGATAAGATTCTCCCAGAGTTTCCTGCTCAGGCTGGCTTGGAACTATGATCCTAGATGTCTCCTGAGTAACCAGATTTACAGGTATGATCCACCAGCACCCCACTGTGTCTACCCTTCCCAAGTCCCAGGAAACTATGAAGTGGCTTACAGAGAAACTCACCTGTTTGGATATTTTTGCTCTTAGGTATGAAAGTGGAGATGTGTCATCTATAAAATTGCCTCCTGGAACCCACTGCATCCATTCATAAGAGGAGCTTGCTTGGCTTGTGCTTAGGTGGTTTACATCTACTCCCCTCATGTTCAGAGGTAATTGAAGCAGCAGCAGTCACAGTAGCAGCAATAACTAACTCCAGCAGGCCCTATTACTAGCTTAGCTTACAAGTTCTAATGTCCTCACTCTGTCCTAGCAGCCTTCACCAAGACCCAGAATGTAAGGGGCCTCCAATAATTTTAAATGTATTCAGTTCCCCTCTGCATGAAATACAGTTGGTTCTATCTCCTACATCCAAATGCTACTGGTACATTTAAGTAAGAATATTAACATCACTATGAAGGTAATAACAATGATAAAAGCAGTATAATGGTAGCAGATATTTACTGAGTGCTTTGCTACATTCCAAGCAGTGTTTCTGCATGTGTTGACTCATTATCCTTCCAACAACCTAAATTAGGTAATATCAGTAAGTCCACTTAGGTAAGAAGAAACTGAGACACAAGATTTCCCAAGGTCACATATTTAGCTAGTAGTGGAGGTAGATTACCCCTGGATCTTTCAGACCTGATGCTACAGAATAAGTGGCCGGAAAGGAGTCGCTTTTAGGTCCTGTTTCTATCACCCAAACTACCTTTAACATTTAGAATCACCATTAGTCCCCAGTAGTGGGCCAACGGTCATTGAAAACAAAATTTCATTATTATGACTAAGAGTCTCATCTCAGAATCTGACTTGCAAAACTAGCTCAACAAGTTCTAGATAGGACCTTCCCTAAATTAGGTCTAAGTTGGGAAACAGGAAAATTTGTCTGTTGACTTCAGGCTTTTAAGGGCTCCAGGAACTCAGAGAGAAGGCAGACCCGGGATTACCCATGGGCAAATCCGGAATCTTGCTCATGTGAAGTATTTTTATTTCTCTCACTCCTAAATCTACCACAACTCCTCAGGGGGTAAGGACGATGTAGGCTGTTTTGCCTGTCTCAGCTGAGCCCATGTGTGCCTGGGAAAAGCAGGAGTTTTGTTTCTGGATGCATGTCTGGAAAAAATTTGAAAGCATACATCAGAGACCACTGGCAGCAACAACTGGGCAAGTTTTCAGCTGTAGCTTGGATTTTAAGATTTGGTGGAAGACCCACCAAGGGGCAGAGAACAGCTGTCCTAGTGTGGGCAAGTATACAGCTGAAGCTTAAGATGGGTTCTTGATCACAGAGAGCTGTAGGGTGGGGGAACTAATCCCAGGATACAGGAAACAGCAGGTCTGAAGGAGGAGCAGGGAAGGTGTCAAGGGCTTTTAGCGCTGGCACTGGGTTAGGGCCTTAGTGACAATGTATAGCCCTTAGTTACTCTGGAGTGTCTGTCTTTGCCCATGTGGCCTTTGATCACAACTTGAAGATGAATTTCTTCTCCAAGAATAAAGCGATTCATCTATACATCACCCTAACAATAAAATGGAAAAAAAGAAAAGAATAAAGTAACTCAAACCCTGGCTAGAACTTTGACTTGTTCTGGTATTTGACTCCAGGTTTCTATTCATGGCAGAGCTAGGGCCATTTCTTGTCTGGCCTTCACAATGGTGGTGTGCAGGAAGACTCCAGGACCTTTATAAAAAATCAACCTCAGGACCAGAAATGTGGCCTAATGGTAAAAGTGCTTGCCTAGCATGCACAAAGCCATGGGTTCAACTCCTTGGTATCACATACACAGAAAAAACCAGAAGTGGTGCTGTGATTCAAGCCATAGAGTGATAGCTCTGAGAAAGTAGCCCCAGGGCTCGCAAAAAAAAATCAATCTCCAAAATTTTTTCAGTTTCATTGTCATTGTTGTTGTTTATAAAAATAATG
This sequence comes from Megascapheus bottae, assembly GCF_031878675.1. Taxonomy (NCBI): domain Eukaryota; kingdom Metazoa; phylum Chordata; class Mammalia; order Rodentia; family Geomyidae; genus Megascapheus; species Megascapheus bottae. The sequence goes on along the minus strand of NC_143514.1, from coordinate 45,816,895 downwards.
TGTTCCTGGGGTCTGACTTAGCAGGCTGGGAAAGAAGAGGCAGATCCTGTCATTGGGAACTCAGGAAGGAACCTGATTTATGATGTGCAAGCCCCAACTTGAGAGTTCTCAGTACTAGGGGCTTCTACAATTGAGGGTGAGAATGGGATAGAGTGATGCCATTTTCCCTCAGTGCCTTCTTTCTTCTTCACCTCTGGGAGAGTTTACTTCTTTTTAGTATCTGGTTAAGGCCCTGCAGAGCTGGAATCGGGGGAAAGGGAGAATTAAGTGCTAATTTACATGTTCAGTTTTGAATATCTTTTCTTCATCATGGCTCTCTAGCCCTGGGTATCAGGTTTGAACTGATGGGAGATGGAAATGACAGTGGAAATGAGCAGAACTAGCTGCCAGGTCTACAGCACCTAACACTGTGCCTCATTCCTGCTAACTCTCCTTTTACCCCCTGGTATCCTCCCCTCTCCCCTTCCTTTTTCTCTTCTTTTCCCTCCTTTCTTTTCATCTTTTTAAAATTTTTTTAAAGACAGGCCTCATTATGTAGCTCATATTGACCTCAAACTAGTGATCCTCCTGCCTCAGCTTCCTGAGTGCTCTCCCACTTAATACGTTTAGACCATAGCAACTGTAGACAGACGATCAAATGTGGTATCTGTGTATAAGAATCAATCCCATCTTCAAGATGTTTTCCTCTTTGTTTCCTCTGTTACTTGTTCATTCACTGAACTTTATAATTGACAGTAGTATCATTTTAGGCACTGGAAGTACTGAGTTTAAAGGGTAGGTGCCATGATCTTTGGCTCATAGTTCTAGTGAAATGAAACTCTACGAAAGTAAAGAAGAGCTGGTCTAACTGGGCTCAGAGAGATGACATTGGGGTGCTGGAGGAGCCTGAGTAAAAAACCCTAAACCAATCTGAAGTAAAGGATAAAGAATCAAGGCATATTTCAAGGAAGAAATGTTTAAGTTGGATTTTGAAGGTTGAATAGAAGGAAGAAAATGGTCAGACCAGGAGAAACGACCAGGAGAGGTGTGCAAAAACCTGTAGGGATGGGGCTGTACAGGTGATTTGCCAATTATCTCAAGGATGACTGGGGCAAAAAATGCAAGGGTGAGTATGTGTGCAACCTGAAGTAAGGAGTGGCAAGACACAAAACTGGAGACAAAAAGAGTACATTTGAATCTCGTATGCTTCCACGTAGGAAGTAGTACAGAAAGCTCCATGAGCCACTGAAGTTTCAAGCAGAGAAGTTACACAGATATGTGTTCCATTAAAGAAATTCTTTTGGCTGTGGTGCTGAGAAGATGGAAGCAAGGAGACAACGTGGTTGTTGTTAAATGTAAGAGGCTCCTCTGATGAATTTACTTCCCTAGGCTAGCTGTAACGGGGAAGGAAACCATATGTGCTAATGTTTCTGTCTAAGAGGAAAGGTCTATTTCTTTTGTTGTCTGGACTGCAGTCATTCCATGGCACATCACCTCCTTAGTTGCGCAGGGAAGGGCAGGGATTACCATGAGCTATAATTTAAGGGCACTAGATAGGGAATGTGTAGACTGATCACAATATGGCAATTACTGTGCCCATGAACCAGACAAGTCATTTATCATGGGTATTAGGTTTCCTCTCTTAAAGTGTGATTGAACTAAATTATTCCTTAGGTTTCTTCCAGTTTTGAAAGCCATGAGAGCCAGATCAATGAGCTGGTCATTTAGATCTATTTGAATTCTGCCTCCATCACTGCTGGCTATTAGGTTATTTACAGCCTTTAAACTAAGTTTAAAGCAGGAATAAGAAAACTCTTCTAGGGCTATTGCAGGTACTACATGTGAAGCAATGGGCACTTATCTACCCATATGTGGACAGATGACACTGTTACAAAAGAATCTGAAACAAAGATGGCTAACTTGGAGAGACTATGAGACAAAGAAACTCACTCCTAGATCACAGCCCTTCAAGGAATCAGACAAGCAAATGTGCTACAGTACTTATGAACATGGGCAATCTTTTTAGTGTCAGGCAAACCAATATTACAGAATGGAGATCTCCAGGCTTCTTTCATTATGAGGGAGCACCCTCTAGTGGCTGTAGAGAATATTTCTCTAAAATGACTGAAGAACAAATGTGCCTTTGTGGACATGTAAGCAAATGTGGAGTATTTGGGGTTTCGTTAATCTTTGATAAATCTAATAAAGCTAATCTTAAAGTTAGCAGAGTAGCATTAATTATATCACTTTTAATAGTGATTCTTTAGTCAACTTTCCCATAAAAGTCATGTTCTAGGCATTTATAAGAAAGATCTTGCAGTTCTAAAAGAGAAAATTGCATTTTAAATTAAAACATAAATTATATTGAACATTGGAACTGCACATAAAACCTTTAGGGTAGTTCTGTATGTCGTGAAATTGAAAATTATTTAGCATACCCCAAAAGTAATGTGCAATAGTTCTCAGGCTGAATAGCGGAACTCTTTTCAGACCCATCCCTGCTAATAATTTGGTTATGTGACTGGGAATACTGTTTCATTTCTGTAGACTTGTTTCCTCATGTTAAAATATAGCACTTTAAACCTGAACATTTGTAAGGTCTTTCCAGTTTTAATATTCTTTGCTTTGAGAAAGACATTATTATGTATCAATAGTAGTATTTGGCAGTAGTGAACTCGGAGTCTGTGCTTGGTAGGCAAGACTCTAGAACTTGAGCTGTGTCCCAGCCCCTTTGCCTTTAATATTTTTTGAAGAGACTTACTTTTTGTTGGGCTAGCTTGGAAAATTTATACTTCCCTAATTTGTATGACAGTTGCATGCCACCATAATCTTTTGGGTCTTCCCCCCCCCCCCCAAGCTGGGTTCAAACTACGACACTCCCAATTTCAGCCTTCTGAGTAGTTAAAATTACAAAGTTGACTCATCACACCCAATTTCGATGCATGTGTAATACCTTAGGAAACTGCCCTTACTAAAATTTTCCTTAATGAACTTTAGGGTCTCAAGCATAATCGTTTCTAAGAACATTGTATTTATGACATTTTTTTTAAAAAAGTTTAGCCATCTAAAAGAGACTCTTGTCACTAATTCATGGTCCTCTTCCATAGGGGACCATGAATTAGTAGTTTTTACCTGAAGAGACTTAGAACAATGAAACATTCAATAGTAGTGATTCAATTAGGACTCTACTTAGCAATCTCCTCTGAACCTAGGCAGGATTCATTTTGTGCTAACAAAAATGGTGTGCATACTTCCAAACCCAAACAGGCTTAATTCTCCATTGTTTTTCACCTGTCTATACTACTGAAGGCTAGAAATGAAAACATTGGAAACAAGCTATTGAGAAGAGCCAACCCATCAGAAACATCGGAATTGGACTTAATGGATGACAATCAATATCAGTAAAATAAGTGCCTCATGGAATAAAACTTCAGAATTTCTTTGTATGTTGTTACTTAAATTTTTACTTGAGTTAAAATTTGTTACAAGGAAGCAGGCCTATGTAACTATGAAGAAAATTGGCTTAAGAGACTTAGAAGTTTCTCTACAAAACTAACACAATCTCAAAGATACAAAGTTCTTGTCCTAGCAACGAATGTTCTACAAATCTATTCTGAAAGCATGATAAGAGGTTAGAAAAAAAGAAAAAGAAATCATCCCTAACTGGAAAAATGGTATTCTAAAGCTCTACTGCAAATGAGGTTCAGTCAGGGACTTAGGATGGACACTGCAAAATGCTGTGCTATGGACCTAGAGCAAAGGATGACCAGCTCTTCACATGCTCATAAAAGCTGTCTTTGTTTCTTCTGCTTGTTGTTGGTGACTGATTGAAGAGCCTTATAGTCTCAGCAAGCAACCCAGGAAGATGTTCTGAGAGAGAAGTACAGAATTCAAAGATATGACCTTGTTTGTTTTTTTCTTTTCTTTTTTTTATCAGTCCTGGGCCTTGAACTCAGGGCTGGAGCACTGTCCTTGAGCTTTCTCAAGGCTTCGAGCCACCACACCACTTCTGGCATTTTTTCCTATGTATGTGGTACTGAGGAATCGAACCCGGGTCTTTGTGCATGCTAGACAAGCACTCTACCACTAGGCTAACTCCTAGCCCCCATCTTGTTTGTTTTCTTAAAATGTATGGGTTTCTTACTCATTAGAAAAGACAAGAAAGTTAATGATCTGTTCATGAGATTTCTGCTACACTTACTTTTTTTTTTTTTTTTTTTTGCCAGTCCTGGGCTTGAGCTCAGGGCCTGAGCACTGTCCTTGGACTTTCTCAAGGCTAGAGCTCTACCACTGGAGCCTCAGCACCATTTTCTGACTTTTTTCTATGTATGTGGTACCGAGGAATCGAACCCGGGTCTTCGTGCATGCTAGGCAAGCACTTTAACCACTAGGCCAAACTCCCAGCCCCTTCTGCTACACTTTCTATAACCTGATTTAGTTGGTTGAATGTGGACCGCATTGCAGTTCACATCTTCACATGCCTACTCACAGAGCATTCTAGCATTCTCTCAGGACTTTCACCTCTTGCCTCCACACCTGCACTTATCAGTGTGACATCTCCTCACAAACGCCAATGAATGAAACTCTGCCATGTTCTTCTTCCAAAGATGGATTTGTTTTTTCTAATCATCCTTTACTCTTAATGTTCTCTAAAGGCATTTCAATTCCAGCTTGAGTCCCAGTGTTGTTAGCAAACTGTGTTGGCTGTTTTTCCCCCACTTGTCAAACATGGGGTTTGAACACTGGTCCTGGGCACTGTCCCTGAGCTCTTCAGCTCAAGGCAGGCATTCTATCATTGAGACACAGCACCGCTTCCAGTTTCCTGGTGGTAAACCAGCCGTAAGAGTCTCATAGACTTTCACATCTTTGAAACCATAATTCGCAGATCTCAGCTCCTGAGTAGCTAGGATTATAGGCATGAGCTACTGGCACCCAGCAATAACAACTTTTTATCAATAAATGCTTGCTGAATTAAAGTAGCTTTCTTTTTGTAATTCAGTGTGCATATTGCTAACAATTCAGACAAAATTATCACCCATTTTATTTTCAAAAATTTATTTTCATGTAACCTTTATCAAGTTTCTCCTTAATTTTTTAAGATAAAATCCCAAGGCTTAAAGTCATATACATAATGATATGTCACAAATAAGTATGGAAGAAAGACCATAATCATTTTAGGGTAAGATATTTCTTAGCTCTAGACACCCATATTCACCATTCTCTAATATCAACAGTATATACAACATGGCACACACAAATGTACAATGGTTGAAATCACTGTATTGTTATAGAATATTTCAAATGTAAGGGAAAAAAATCCAACACTGACAACATGTGGGAAAAATAACAGTAACTAGTTTATCAACAAATCATGTAAAGATATACAGTAAACATATACAAACCATCCTGTACAAGTTTTTGATATAGATCTATTTATAACATGCTGAAATCTAAACAGACTGAAACCAATGTGTGTGGTCACCTATGAAACAGGAATTTAAAATGTGAAAACATTTGAAAGACTTCAAAAAACCACAAGACACTTTACAAAACCGCCCCCTTACAAAAAAAAGAAAAAAGAAAGAAAAAAACAGGCCCTGTTGAAATTAAAGCCCTTGTGAATATACTAAAAATTACCAAGGGAAGAAAATGATTCACAACCTAGATACTGAGATTAATTTACCTTCTGAAATTTAGATCATAGCAATTATACCTTTGGCATACTCATGGCTTCTCTGGGATATACATGATATAGTATATGTGTGTATGTGTGTACATTATATATTACATATAATATATATCTATACATACATACATACACTACATCATGTATATCTATACACACATATACTACAACATGTATATGCACATATACATATATTACTACATATATGTAATATGTATGCATATCTATATAATGTAGGATGTACTTGATGTCTGCAACCACTTGGTTCTAGGAATGACTTACTATGGCTTAGAAGTTCAATTTACAAAACACCAGTAAGTATAATTATAGGTAAAAATGGAAAAAAGAAAACAAGAGTTTCAGGTTACATCATACATTTTTAAAAAAAGGTCAGGAAATAACGAACTGAAGTATATTACATTACTCTCTAACAATGATTTTGTGGACATATTATAAAATATATTAATTTGTAAATACATGATTATAAGTACTGGTAAGCTATAGATTCAGATCAAATTTGATATTTTTTTTTTTGTGAACCCTCATGGAACATGATTATAAAATGTGCTTTTTTTTGGCCTGGAATCTGGCCTAGTGGTAGAGTGCCTGCTTAGCATGCATGAAGCCCTGCGTTTGATTCCTCAGTTCCACATACAGAGAAAAGCTGGAAGTGGCACTGTAGCTCAAGTGGTAGAAAATAAGCCTTGAGGACAGAGAGGCTCAGGGACAGAGTCTAGGCCCTGAGTTCAAGCCCCAGTACTTGAACTAAAAAAAAGTGCTTTTATTTGTGCTTCTGCAAGTTTCCCTTGATGCCAATAATGTGCCATGCTAGACTGACACATTACTTATTACACTGCTTATTACTAGCAGAGGAAAAGTTTAAGGGGAAAAAAAATGCGGGTACCCTGGCTCAATTCCCATGGAGACAACCAGACTGAAGGGCTGTTGCAAAAATAAGGTGGTCAGGTTTAGGTGGCTCTTTTGTTGGCAAAGGACAGAGCACTACTCCTAGGGAATCCTGACTACTCAGCTTCTCCAACTCTCTTTAGGACTCTGTAAAATACATGGGAAATGAAACAGCAGGAGATATTCTTGGTTGGCATGATAAAGCCCAGCCTCTTTCTGACCAGAACTTCAGAGCCCCTGACAGTTTGCAGGTGATAAACCTCACCTTCTTCCTGAAGGCAGGAGATGTGGAACATAACAGAAAAGGTTGGGGCAGCACTAACAGCTGCAGAGAGATCTCAGTCTCCAGAGTTCTGGTCAAAGTGCAAAGAAATGAAGATTCAATAGTGCGACTGAAACAGCGGGATGGCAGTGCTCTTACAGGGGGTGGGGTGGTAGTGGTGGTAGTGACTGCTGACTTTCCAATAAACACCCTTCAGAATCCAGCAGGGACAGCTTCTCCATGAGGCACAGTGCCTCAGGCTTGTAACGAGAAAGGCCCATAAAATGTTTTAATTTAATTTGAGGAGAGGAAAAAAAGGATCTTTAAGGGAAATGTTCCAATTTAAAATATTAATGAATTCCTTTTACACAAATTGAATCATAAAATATAATTTAAATTTTGTATAGAATAAGTCCAAGAAGGCACAAGTGCTCAAGGCTCACAAAAAAAATAAAGTTTTGAATTTATGGTCAAACCAACTATAGACATAGGAAACACAGATTTAAAAAGACAAAAATGATTCAGGCTAGAACAGAGAGCATAAACAGTTTAACCCTACTGGTATGAGCAGTGCTTGAGAGCCATTTCTGAATGTTATTCTGAATTTGTTTTTAACTAAGCTAAATGTAATATTAGAGAAATACTAGTATCAATTTTCATTAGCCAAGCTGGAACAAGGAACAAATTAAGCTTATTATTTTACAGTAGGGTGCAATAATAAAAGTCACAGAATTAGAGAAGAGCTCGAGGATTTTAATGTCCTTCTCCACTGGAAAAAGCCCGGAGTTCAGAAAAGCTCTGGATTGAATAGAGGTTGCAAAGTAAAGCAGGTAATACAATTATGATAGAGCTTAGGTTTCTTGATTTTTGGTCTAGACTCATATTCTCAGCCCTTAAAAGTAATTTTATAAACTATGTTGTTATGGGAAAACTACTCATTGTCTTAAAAAAATATTAACATGGGAACTGCATAACCTCAGAATTTAAAGTCTGCACAACCTTAGAATTTAAAGTCCACTAACAAACTGAATGAATGGTAAAATTTTAGACCTGGAAGGACAGTAAAAGGTAATTTAAACCTCAGGTACACAAAAGAATTTATGCCCACAGAAAAATAAACCATTCTCTCCAAAAATAGCAAGGTTGAGCCAGACCCAGGTTACCTAAAACTGCAAAGCTACTTCTTCCCACACTGTCTTGTTCTTCTTTGGCTACTGATTACAAGCACATAAAGCAGAAATGGACAATCACTTCCAACTGAAATATATTAGGACTGTTAATAAGAACGCTTAGGTATAAATCAGTTATTCTGGATTACCAGGAATAAACTAAAACCTATCAAATTTTAATAAAAGAGGTAGCATGTTTATTACTACTTGGAAAATGGACTTAATGTATGGATCAAACTTATGAGTTCTATTGTCTTTTCACAATGATCTAGGACCACTTCACCACCCACGCTCAAGAAAGTACACTAAATTCTAATGTTTTCAGTTCTCTAGATCAGTAATCTGCATTTTGTTAAGCATATCACATAATTTTTTTATGTGCTTACAAGTTATAAAACAATATACAAAGTATATGAGGGGTTAGAGGCGTGGCTCAGTTGGTAAAGTGCCAGCCCATGAGTGAAAGCAGCAGGTACTGAACTTGAGTCCTGGTCTCAGACAACAAAAAGAATATTTGATAGAGACCATGTGTGGCTGAAAAGCTGAAATCGCCTGAAAGCGGAATTCTCTATAAAAACAAGTTTGTTGACCTCCACTTCCCATTTATAAAGCACAAAATATTGAGTTAAAAATGTAAAATATTAAAAATTAAATTTCGTATTCATTCAAACTTCATTGCAGCTGGTCACTTTTTCCTCACAGTAACTAATATAGAGGGAGGTATTTGAGGATTACAGTTACCAGGTCTAATTACCATAAACAACTCTTGGTAGATAGAGGTACTTATATTTGTAAAATTCATTAAAAAATGTTTTAGATTGATGAGAAAAATGTTATAACTTACAGTAATGTTGCTATAAAAGAACAAATATCCATGATTAAAAAAGTGGTAACTTGGCTGGGAGTTTAGCCTAGTGGTAGAGTGCTTGCCTAGCATGCATAAAGACCCGGGTTCGATTCCTCGGTATCACATACACAGAAAAAAGCTGGAAGTGATGCTGTGACTCAAGTGGTATAGTACTAGCCTTGAGAAAAGTCCAAGGACAGTGATCAGACCCTGAGTTCAAGCCCCACAACTAGCAAAAAAAAAAACAAAAAAAAAAACAGTAACTTAATTTTCTCCTTTGGGACTGTCCCCTGGCTATTTCAAAGGTTTTCTCTTGGCCTCCAATAGTATGTTATTAGATTTATCAGTTCGTAATTACCATAGTGACTACCTAACTATATCTTATTTGCAACCCCAAACTGAAAATACAAATCTCATCAGAACATATGCAAAGAATGGAAGAACTAATGAGATATGAGACACCAAAATGGAAAATAATAAATTGTTAGTTCAGAGAAGAAGTAAAAATTAGAGATTATTTAGCGATCAATCTGAATACAACAGCAAGGCAGACTATTTGCATAAATTTTCAGTCTACCAAGTTATTTAATAAAGGACAGGACACTATAGTGCACCCTAGTTTATATAGCACCTATAACTGTTTCAAGTGATTTATGTGGCAAAGTTTAGAATTTTGTGAATTAAGATTGTGGCACAAGTGGTGCCACAATCTTACAATTCTTACAATTCCTTCAAGGTTATGAATTTTGAAAATAGTATCTATCATGTCAAAATTAAACATTTTGTTTTAGTTACATTAACAATTTCTTTGTATAGTTCTCTTCAGTTATTCCATTTTCTTGCTTGCTTTTGTAATCAGAAAGGAACAAATTTTCTATCTGAGTCAAGAATTCCTCAGCAATGAAGCAATTGGTTACGTTGCTCAGAGTTTTCCTCAGACACTCCAAAAGCTAATTGAGAATAAAAAGTTTATAATTAAATACATACAAAGTATAAGAGGCTTTTGTTTATCTCTTCCTTAACCACACATTGACAATTAAATAAACACCAGCTAAAGATTAACTTGTGTTCAATAATTCTATGGTGGAACAACGAAAACTCTGCTAAAGAACAAAGTCTAGTCTAGATTAAAAAAGAAAATAAGACACAGGTCTTTTCCTGATGACAGAATTCCGCAGTCATAGCTGTGTGTGGTGGTTCACACTTATAATCCTAGCTATTCAGGAGGCTGAGATCTGAGGATCACGGTTTAAAGCCAGCAAAGGCACTAAAAAGTCTGTGACTCTTTTCTCCAACTAACCACCAGAAAACAGGAAGTGGTGCTGTAGCTCAAAGGGCAGGGTGGTAGCCTTGAGCTGAAGAGCTCAGGGACAACATGTAGGCCCCGAGTTCAAGTTACATGACTAATCAAAAAAAAAAAAAAAAAAAAAGAACTTCAGTCATGATAAATATTCCTAAAACCCACTGGACTATCTGTAGGAAGAAAGGCAGCATCAACCCCACAAAGTGACACTGGCTGGCTGGCTGTTAAGAAATGCAAATATCTTGAACTCAGAGGAGATCAGGCAAGGGTTGTGATCCAGTCCTAAGTTTCATATTTTATTGTTATAAAAGTAATACAGGGGCTGGGAGTTTGGCCTAGTGGTAGAGTGCTTGCCTAGCATGCACAAAGACCCCAGTTCCATTCCTCAGTACCACATACATAGAAAAAAGCTCTAAGACATGTGAAAGGGTATCAATGTATGTGAACTAATGCACCTTCTATATGGCAAATATCATGTAACCCTTTTATTAATTACAATAAAAAAAAGAAAAAAAGACAAATGCTGTGATTCATTATGGAAGCAAAACAAGAAGTGAAATGAAAGAACTAAAAGCCCTTATTTGCTGCTTTAGAAAGTTAAATGACCATGTAAATTTGTTAGATTTTTACTGTCATCCTTAATAATGATTAATTGTTAAAGCTAACAAGGAAACATGGTGCATTTCAGTTTAATAAAATCAGAAAAGGCTGGGAGCTTGGCCTAGTGGTAGAGTGCTTGCCTAGCATGCACGAAGACTGGGGTTCGATTCCTCTGTACCACATACACATTAAAAAGCTGGAAGTGGTGCTGAGGCTCAAATGGTAGAGCCCTAGCCTTGAGAAAGTCCAAGGACAGTGGCCAGGCCCTGAGTTAAAGCCCCAGCACTGGCAAAAAAACAAAAAACAATCAATAAAGAAAGAAATGTCATCTTAAAAAAAATAAAAATAAAAAAATAATTAAAATCAGAAAAATCTCCACTGCGCACAATAATAACCTGGTAAGAAATTTTTTCAGTCAACACTGACAAATTTATTCTAAAATAGTATTATTTCTATGTGTAAGCTTGGGTAGCAAAACACATTACTAATTATCTTCTAGAAATTAATTTTAGGAAGAAAAAAGCAATAAAGAGCTACCCAGAAAATGTATCCACAAAGCATAAGGCATCATGGGAAAACACACTGAGATAAATAGCTATAGATTCTGTGAACAATGGAACCAATTAAAATGAAAGCAGCTTACTTTCTGCAAACAAGTTAGGTCAGAATCCCGGCGAAAGATTTTATCCATGGGGACGCTGCTGTAAGAAGAAATATGAAAACAAACTGATGAAACAAATACTATAAAGCAATCAGTTGTGTAATAAACGATCACTGCTGCCATACATCATGATTTTATATTTAACTTGGGTTTTCTGTGAAACATAATTTAATGAGAAACACTGCAGATGTGCAGCCATCTCAAACCACAGCACATACCTGCGGGACAGCCTGTATTTTTCTATTATCCATCTTGTCTTTTCAAACACGAATCCCCACCGAGGTTCTTCTAACATCTGTTGTACTTCAAACTTGTAAGGTAAACCTAGAAAACCATAAAGAAACATTTTCATCAACTATTTCTTAACTCTCCACTCTCCTTTTAATTACTTAAAATATCCCTTAATGTTTTTACAGCCACAGTATGGCAGATCAGCTGCCATAAAACACACTGGGCATTTGTTAAATATTTATTGCTTGAATGTTCTTGGTCCATCGAGCATTTTAATGCTGAACTATTAATAATAAAAAGGAAGAGTGCCACTTTCCTGACAGCTCTATGCAAGGCACTATGAGATGTAAGATGATCATATAATTTATTACCCAGACCAAGAGACTTTATGAATGGAAGAAAACACTATTAATAACCATCTCAGAACCAAAGGCTACTGTCTTAGGCAAGATAAGACATATTGCCAGCCATTCTAGTGATAAGCACAAGTTAGTAAGCATGCTATATTGCTTACATGATAGATAGCATTACTCCTATTTCTCAGATGAGAAAACCGAAGCTGAAACAGCTAAGTAATGTGTGGCAAATGGCAGGAGTTAGACTCTAGATCCTATCGAGCTGCTTGATTTCCAAGCCCATACTCTTTCCACCTTTCTATAGGTACCAATCTAAGTCCCTGGAGAGCCAGAAACCACATCTAAGTCAAAGCTTTTAATCTAAACTCCAGAGCAAAGAATGTACCAAAGGGTGGATATTACATATGTAGCTAGGAAAGGAAGAGTACCACACAGTAAGCCATCTGAATCGTCTCACATAACCTTCACATTCCTATATAAAGTTATCTGCAGAATAGTAAAGAAAATGCTTAATGTGGATATTCATAGTTCATGACTATAATCCTAACTACTCAGGAGGCTGAAGTTTAAAGCCAGTACAGGCAGAAAAGTATGAGACTTGATCTCTAATTAACCAGCAAAAAGAAGGAGGCATGGCTCAAGTAGTAAAGTATCAGGGGTTCAAACCCCAGTTTTGTCTAAGAGGGGAGGGACTCTTCATTACTCATCATTACATGATGCTTACCAGTATCAGGCCTAACGTGCTTTACATATGTGAAAATGTGAAATCACTTAAAGGACATAGCTACCACTCTGCGCGCTCGCGCGCGTGTTCTCTCTCTCTCTCTTTCTCTCTCTCTCTCTCTCTCTCTCTTTCTCTCTCTCTCTCTCTCTCTCTCTCTCTCTCTCTCTTTCTCTCTCTCTCTCTTTCTCTGTAAGATAAGGACACAAAGCCAAGGAAGGGTTGTAAATCTGCTGAACCCCTAGGCACACTGAATTTAAAAATATATGTTCTTAACATTTACATTACACTGCCTCTCCAGTGTTTCTTGTTTTGTTTGTCTACAAGGCATTCCAAGTAAAACCAATACTGTGCTATGAACAGGCTTCCTTCTCCTCCTTCCAGTTCTCCAGAAGGAAGCCTCTGATGATCACCTGCTTCCTCTCCTACTTCTCACTTCTTCCCTCCTGTTTTACTTCTCCCCTTCAGAAACTTAAGAATAATAAACACATTGTAGTTCATGTGGCTATTGAGGAAACTTCTTTTGGTGATAATAATAATTTACCTGACATGTTTTGATTACCTACTATGTACAATACCAATTATAATCACAGCTATTTGGATAACTATTATTTGCTAAATACCTCACATTCATCACTCACAATCCTAGTAACTATCTATCCTGTAAACCAGTTAATACTTTCTTCAAATTTTAAAGAAGTAGCAAAGGACATGAGAGAGGTGAACTCATCTGCTCCAGGTAAAACAACTAGAAAATGTCATAGCTGAATATAATTGAGTGACCTCCCTTCTGAATGAAAGCTAAAATGGGATTAAAAAGAGGCAAATGATATATTTTCAGCAAGGATTGATAGAAAAAGATAACACATACATATACAAACTATATACAGCCCTATTTGATATTAAGAAACAAATCTAAAAATTTGAAGAGGAATTAAAGTAGTAATTTCTATTTGTACACAATTTTTATTCACTACAATATAAATTTAAACCAATTCCTAAATATGTTTCTTGGCTTACACAAGTTCAAGACACTGAACCATCAAAGGCATTTTAAAGACAGACCTGAGTTAAAAGTACTACATGCTATCTCATAGCTTTCTTGTAGCTACATACTCTCTCATAGCGTTTGGAAAAGCTCAATCCTTGGACCAGGTTTGGAGAAGCAAAACAAAAAAACCTAAGATTTAAATAAAAAACTAAGTTCTAACAATAGATGTTTCCAGGCAAGTGTCCAACAGAACTTTCTACAATGACAATAGCAATGAATATCTGTGTCCTATGTAGGAATAGTTTATTCTTGAAGTGGTTCCAAGGATAAACAGCCTGGGCTGTTTCTTCACACTCATGTGCTAGTCTTGAAGGTATACTTGAAGTACATGAGGTGTATCTTCCACATATACTGTTAGTTCTCTGGGAACTTAGCTCCCTTGGTCTTAGCTCTGTGTCCTCCACTCAAGAGTCTGCTGGGCTCTTGCTGGATTTCTCCATACCTGATTTGTCATACCTGAAAACTATATACATATTTGTTGTTGTTCCTGGGGATTAAATTTGGACTTTGGGCACACTAGGCAAATGCTCTCATTACTTAAGCAGCATTTCAGCAGTTTGTCTGCATTTTGCTTTGGAGACAAGGCCTCTCTAATTTTGTCCTGGTTGTCTTCCTAATCCTTCTGCCTCCTGAGTGTCTGGGTTTATAAGCATGCTTGCCTAGCTGGAAAACTCTTGAAAACTCAAGTCAGGGGTAATGTGAGTCTCAACTGATTCATCTCCCATCTCTCAGCAGTCACCTTCCTTTGCTGCCTGAAGTTGTATTCTAAATAATGTTTTATTTCCTTAGTGTTTGTGGTTGCTTCAGAATGGTCTCTGTTAGTTACTTTACTTTGGCCAGAAGTTGAATCAAATAAGCTGAATGATAAAGGTCACTTGATTCCAATGAATTTAAACTTAAAGAAAGTCATATGTACCTAGTGACAACTATATTAGATACAAGCAAAACAGAGGCTTATAACCAAAACCTAGCAGACTGAGAAAAAGGAATGATTTAGATATAAAACATGTTAATTTTCATGTATTCTTTCTCTATAACTGTAAAGTTATTGTAATACAAAAGATTAGGTGTCATGCTCAGATTGGCATACTGGACTAAGGCTAATGCTGCCATTGTCCACTCAATAAAAACTTACTGTGGCTGGCTGATCCCAGACAGAAGGCAGTGGATTAGGAAAACTATCCATTGGTGCTTTTGGGTATTCAGTTTAACAAGATTTGCTAAATATAGTGTGGCTAGTGCTGGGAGTGTTTATCAAATATGTGGCATCTAAGGAATATAATTCAAAATGAAGAGGAATTAGCTATTAAGCAAACATTCATGTGTAACCCACTTTATCTGAGATCTTGTGCCTATACAGAATGAGCACAAAGATCTCATGATTTAACAAAGAGGAGTATACTGTGGTAACTGCAGTGAGGTGTAGAGAGGAAACCTCAACTCAAGAAGTAGCATTAAAGCCAGGTGCCAGTACCACATGCCTGTAATCCTAGCTACTTAGGAACCTAGAATCTGAGGATCTAGGTTCAAAGCCAGCCTGGGCACTGAAGTCCATGCGACTCTTCTCCCCAATTAATCCCCCAAAAACCAAAAGCTGCACTGTGGCTCAAGAGGTAGGGTGATAGCCTTGAGACAAAGAGCTCGGGGGCGGTGCTCAGATCCAGAGTTCAAGTCCCATGACCGACCCCCCCCCCCCCAAAAAAAAAAAGAAGAGTAGCAGCCAATTCTCTTTTCCATACATGCTCCTAGTCTGTCTAATATGTTCTAAAAGTCACTGCACTATGAATAGATACAACCTAAGAGGAACCAAGTTGGATGAAAAGCTATGCCAAATTTATCCTTGAGTTAGAATGGGAATTAAGACATGTAAAAACAGACCTTAGTGTTAGGCAGCTGTGACTCATGCCTGTAATCCTAGCTACTTAGAAGACTGAGACCCGAGGACAGCAGTTCCAAACCAACTCTAACAGGAAAGTCCATGAGACTCTTATCTCCAATTAACTACCAAAGCTGGAAGGGGAGATATGGCTCAAATGTAGAACGCTAGCCTTGAGCACAAAAGCTCAGTTCCTGGGTTCAGCACCACAATGCACACCAAAAGAAAAAAGAAAAAATTAGTATCTAGTAAGCCCAATATCACTGGGAGGTGAAGGAAAGCTGGAATCATTTATATAACATTACAGAGAAAGTCAGTCTACATTTACAAAAAGGTTTTCATTAGAAAAAAAAAATTCTGTCTTGTTTTTACTATAGTTTTTCCAGCATTCAGCACACCTACTGCTTTTCCACATATTCATCCTCTTGCCAAGTGGCATGGTAACACCTGTGGCCATGATGACAGAGAAAGGTGACTGCATTAGGTGTCGCATCAGTATCACCTTTCCATCAAGTGCTTTGCACAATTGCTTTGAAGTCAAAGAGATGAGTTTAGGATTGGTAAGAAGTTGTTATTGCCAAAAACTTACGATAGGTGCCATCTGGGCTCTTCTCCTCACTTATTACCAGGCAGGTCACCTGGGAGTATGGTAAAGGATTGTTCCGATTATAGGGACTAACAATCATTCCAATGAATTTTGCACCTCCTCTGGAGAAATAACTCTACAATTATAAGAAAAGTAGTTTTAGCCATACATATTTAAGTTCATTTTTTATCCATAACAACATCCTACAAGTCAAGTTACATTAAGAATCTCATATTCCAACAACAACTAAATGTAATGCCTTATTATTCACTTAACACTGTAAAATTTTCAAAAGATGTCAACAATCTGAATAGGCCCTTTAAAAAAAAGAAGAAAATCACATGGATTGAACTATCTGTATTTGCCACAAATATATTTACTAATATAATTAGTTAACATAATTAACTACATTTAGCTGTAATCCTTATTAACATAGTAATAAAATAGCAACCTACAGCAAAAAAGAGGCAGAATAAAGTTTTTTCCCTGTAAGTGCAAACTATATTGTTTACATTCTATTAATTATTCACTCAATCCCTGTTCTTGTTCCTCCTTACAGTTTTTAAAGATCCTGCAATTATCTATCCACGTTCCATTCATGACTTTTCTATAATCAACAATACTGCTGACTTTCCAAATGTTTACATAAACATGTATCACACCATTTGGGGTAGGAGGAAGCAAATTGTATCAAAGTCTCAGCTCTAAAATACTGGAAGCTAAACACAATAAAAGCATATTTAATAAAAAGCAATCTAAGGAGGAAATATAGTTTAATTTTATTTTCTGGTGCTGGTCCTGGGGCTGAACTCAGGACCTGGGTGCTGAGCCTTTGTGCTCAAGGCTAGTGCTCTACCATTTGAGTCACAGCTCCACTTCTGGCTTCTTGGTGGTTAATTAGATTGAGTCTCACAGCCCAGGCTAGATTCAAATCACAATCCTCATATCTCACCTTCCTGGCTAGCTAGAATAACAGGTGAAAGCCACCAACACTCAGAAAGAGAAGTAGTGTATATAATAATTCACAGATTAAAACCTATAAGCATACCTGGTATTTGGCTTGTGTGTCAATATCTCGTAAAGAAGGATTAGGGTCAAATGCAGGATGAGAATGATACCATCCAATAACGCTGTAGCCTCTTACTGCCAAGGTTTCTGAGGCTTGAGTTTGTGATACAGGGTCCATCTCACACTGTAGTCCTGTACTCAGGCTATTACATGGTTCTGCTGCACAAACCTACAAAATATTCATCCTTATATGTTTATACTGAAGTACTATCATTTTATCATTTCTATTTTCAAATCAACTGTATTCCAACAGTATGATTGTGGGCTAGTATGCATTTTCTATTCTAATTGGGTAATAACAGTAAAACTTACTTTTTCAGATTATAACATAAAATGGTAAAAAGTTTTTTTTTTTTTTTTTGGGGGGGGGGGTTGTGGGACTTGAACTCTAGGTATGGGCGCTGTCCCTGAGCTCTTCAGCTCAAGGCTACAGCCCTATCCCTTGAGCCACAGCGCCACTTCTGGGTTTTTTTGTGTTGTTTTTTTTTTTTCTGGTTAATTGGAAATAATAGTCTTATAGACTTTAGTTGCTGGGGCTGGCTTTGAACTGCAATCCTCAGATGTTAGCTCCCTGAGTAGCTGGGATTATAGGCATGAGTCACTGCGCCTGGCTTAAAAAGGTGTTCTTTTAATGAATGCTTCATTAGTGACAATTATTTCAATAGAAAAATGCATACTAACTTTAACTGTAAGAATTAACATGTATTTTTGGCCTCTTAGTTGTAGCTTTATATTGGTGAAGGTAAACAAAAGCCAAGGCCTGACTATATTCTATTGTTGATAGAAAAGCACAATACATAGAATATTCAGAAAATATTTAACTTCAGAGTATTTTTACATTTGCATACTTTCACATACATCTTAGGTTATTTACTTTAATTATGTTCATGGAATTTTATAAAAATATTTGGTATAGTAGCAAGATTATTCAGTAACTGAACTTTTTTTTTTTAATCAATTGTGGGGCTTGAACTCTGGTACTGGGCACTGTCCCTGAACTCTACCATTTTGAGCCACAGCCCCACATTCATTTTTTTGAGGTTAACTGAAGGGTCTCATGAACTTTTGTGCTTGGACTGGCTTTAAACTGTTATCTTCAGATCTTAGCCTTCTGAGAAGCTACAGGTATGAGCCACCAGTGCCAGGCTAATTGAACTTGTTTGAGTACTTTTGCTAAAGGCTCTATCACTTGAGGCACAGTAACACTTCTGGCTTTTTCTGTGTATGTGGTACCAAGGAATAGAACCTAGGGCTTTGTGCACGCTAGGCAAGCACTCTACCACTAGGATATACTCCCAGTCCTAACTGAACAGTTTTTAAAAGACTGAACTTACTTCAACCACTTTATCCGCTTCTAAGTATCTTCCTCCTAATAGACCAATTACTTCTGCCATAGAAACATGAGCATGCTAAAAGAAAATACAAGACGGACTTAGACCAAATGCAAACTCATCTGACAAAAAACAACAAAAAAAACAGAATAATGCTATCACAGGATAGATATTCTAAGTATGGCAAACATGCTTTTCTTCAATAAAGTAACATAGGAATGAAATTAGTTGCTAGACTCAACTACTGGGACTTAGATTTAAAGTTTATCTTTACTGATAACTGATAATAGTTTGAACCACACACTTATGACTCCATGGTACCACTTTTCATTTACAAAATGAAGAAACAACTTGCATATTTCAGTAAAAATCTTCTATAGAAAAGTACCATAAAAAAACTGTCAGAGATACTGATGGTTTAGTGCAAACAAGGAACCTCCAAATTACAGGGGTTGTGCTTTGTTTCAATAATCTAAAGGTAGCAGACACGGGATATTAGGAAATAGAAACAGGGTTAATGATGGTAAACAGTCTGCAAAACTCACATTAATTTATTTTCTCTAAAATATGGAAACATGCAATTGTCTGGCTTTTCTTCAAAAGAAAAGACTTATTTTAGATTCCTTGTAAAAGAGGATAGTCTTCCATACTCTTATGCCTGTAATAAAAATACACAAGAATAGAAATCAGAATAACTAAGTAAACACAATAGATTATCCTTACCAAATCCATTATTAAAAGTGCTTCTGAAGCCACTCTCACCTGAAATGGCTCCTGAAATATAAAAAAAAAACAAAAACAAAACAAATGGGAGCATAAAAACAGAGATTCTGTTCTTAGGCAGAGTAACCACCCTTTCTCCTTCACCTCTCCCAATAAGTTCTTATACCACTCAAGGAACAACACAAGCAAGATCCCACTATTTTGGAGTTATTGTTAAGTTGTTCTTTAAGCCCCAATACAAAGAAATTCCTTCAATTTTCCATCTCTATTAAAACCTTGTCTTGTCTGATTTGTGTGTGTGTGTGTGTGTGTGTGTGTGTGTGTACAAGTGCATGCACACATGTGCACACGAGCTGGGCACAAAACCTAGGGCCTTTTCCTTTTTCAAACTCCCATCCTTTTATACATACATGGCATACACACCAGAAAAAGAATGAGTATGTTTTGTCTGATGGAGGTATTACTTATGGTCATTTATTGATATAAAGAATACCTGCTTCTCTTCACTGAAAAAATTACAAGGTATCAGTTGGAAGGGATCAAATGAGCTGAAAAGGGAAAAAAAACATATTTAATATAATAAGACTAGGAAGAAAGCAGATTTGAACATGTGTTATCAACAATAAATCACATTTTGTATGAATAAGAAAATGATAAAATTAAAGGAATTTCTCAGGACATTTCATAGAATTCTTTTATAACGTTCAGATTTAACAACAACAAAAACAAAGAAGCAGCAGAAAGAGACTCTGGAAAAGTAATTCTCTCTTAATTTCCTTTAACATGTTTCCAAAGAAACATGATAATTAGATATGACCTATAAAGAACAAACACTAAAGTCCTTGAGACTCTTATCTCCAATTAACCACAAGAAAACTGGAAATGGCGCTGTGGCTCAAGGGGTAGGAGGGCAGTAGGCTTGAGCTGAAGTGCTCAGGGATAACGCCCAGGCCCAAAGTTCAAAACCCACAATTGACCAAAAAAAAAAAAAAAAAAAAAAAACTTCAATGAAGCTCAACTACTTCTCTGACATGAGATCTGCAAGTTCAAGAAAGATGTTTTTCAAAAACACTCCTGTCAATATAATAATGTGCCCCTCACAGAGCAAAGACCCATTCAATACTGAATGAATAACAAAAAAATGTTCAGAAAATAACACAAAGTCCTATGACAAAATTAATTTTAAAATGTAAAGAGATAGAAAATAAGAAACCTAAGCAAGGTTAGATTCAAACCCCAAAGAAACATTAGAAAGCTGTAGCCAGGAAAGAACTGAGGTTTCAGATAGTATTACAAATAATACAAAGGTTTTTTTTTTTTTTTGTAATGCCATATTCATTGAAAAAGAAATAAACAGAATATAACACAAGAATACGGTATTTGGATCCCATTCTACCAGAATGTAAGTTTTAATTTGTTTTGGAGAGACAGTATATAAGGTAACAGATTACATATTACCAGGAATAAGGATTTTTTTTTTTTTTGGTGGGTCATGGGGCTTGAATTTGGCCTGGGCGCTGTCCCTGAGCTCTTCAGCTCAAGGCTAGTAATCCTACCCCTTGAGCCAAGCCCACTCCCCGTTTTCTAGGGGTTAATTGGAGATAAGAGTCTCATGGACTTTGTGCCTGTGCTGGCTTTGAACCATGATCCTCAGATCTCAGCCTCCTGAGTAGCTAGGATTACAGGCGTGAGCCACCTCGCCCGGCTAAGAATAAGGATTTTTAAAGCTTGGCCTGGCTCATAGCTCCACTACTATGAGCACTAACAGGAACAAGTTACTGTAACCTCTTTTTGCTTCTCAATCTTCTCACCTGTAATATGGAGTGATAATGTTAACTACTACAGAGGATTGAAATTAAATGGGTTACTATAAGTGAAGTGCAGGGTTTAAAACACAGCAATACTTAATTTTATTTTATAAACGGCAACTCGGGGCTTACCCAAGAACACAGTACTACTAACAAAGTGATCTACTTGGACATCTTGTTTTAAAAGAAGCACTAAAAAATTGTAGTCTATTTAATAAGGCAACTACAGGAAATGAGAAAACCGAGCTATTTAACCTACTTGATCCTTAATTCTACAAATTACATTTGTAATATATACACATGAAAACCAACAAGCCCTATAACTACTGTGTATAATGATCACAAATAAAGAAGTCTAGAGGTGGGCTGGGAGTTTGGCCTAGTGGTAAGAGTGCTTGCCTAGCATGCATGAAGACCTAGGTTCGATTCCTCAGCACCCCACATACATAGAAAAAGCCAGAAGTGGTGCTGTGGCTCAAGTGGTAGCGTGCTAGCCTTGAGAAAGCCCAAGGACAGTGCTCAGGCCCTGAGCTCAAACCACAGGACTGGCAAAAAAAAAAAGAAGTCTAGAGGTGAATGGCCCCTTGTCATAAACAGTAATTCTTTGTAACACGTACTGGTTGAATCCCATGTTCACTGAACCTGAATTTAAATATTAACCAGTTTTTTTCACTTTTCCAACTAGAAAAATCTTAACTAATATTTCTTAATGTGAATAATATAATAAAGCTATTGGATATTTCCTCACACATTTTCTAACCACATGTGCTAAGTTAAAAACAATTATACGTGGCTCACACCAATAATCCCAGGTACTCAGGAAACTAAGATGTGAGGATTAAGGTTTGAAGCCAGCCTGGGCAGGAGAGTCTGTGAGACTCTTACCTGCAATTAACCACTAAAAGCTGAAAGCAGAGCTATGGCTCAAGTGGTAGAGTGGTAGCCTTGACAAAAAAGCTCAGAGACAGTGCTCAGGCCCTGAGTTCAAGCCCTAGGATCCAGCACACACGCACAAAAACACTCACAAACAACAAATACCCTTACCGGGCACATTGGCTCACACCTGTAATCCTAGCTACTCAGGAGGCTGAGATCTGAAGACCGTGGTACAAAGCCAGCCCAGGCACTAAAGATCAAAAGACTCTTATCTCCAATTAATCACTAGAAAACGAAAAGTGGGGCTGTGGCTCAAGGGTCACTATAGTGATAGCCTTGAGCTGAAGAGCTCAGGCACAATGCCCAGGCCCAGGGTCAGGGTGGTAGCCTTGAGCTGAAGAGCACAGGGACAGTACCCAGGCCCCTGAGTTTAAGCCCCATGACCCACCCCTAAAAAAAAAAAGGACCCTTATACAATGTAAAGCCATACCTTTTTGTTGGTCTTGACACTTTTGAAGATTTAGTAGACTTACATTTTTCCTCTTCCCTTCGTTTTGCAAACTCCTCATCAGAGAGATGCTAATTAAAAAAAAAAATCAGCTCATTAAAAAGTCTATCAAATAGTAAGAGTTGGAATAAAATTGTGTCTTTAAAATCAAATTTAAGGGTGTATGAAAGTCAGATTAAATGCTACAGAGGGTTTCCTTCTTTTGCTATTAATGAATAATAAGAATTTACTGGAAATTATACATATATATGTACCAGTCCTGGGGCTTGACCTCAAGAACCTGGGCACTGCCTCTGGCTTTGTAGCTCAAGGTTAGCTCTCTGTCAATTGAGCCACTTATACCTCTTCTTTTTTTTGGTGGCTGAATCTCACAGACTTTCTTGCTTTGACTGGCTTCAAACCTTGATCCTTAGATCTCAGCCTCCTGAGTAGCTGTAACTATTGATATGAGCTACCCAGCACCTGGCTGGCTAACATATATTTTAATTTATTAAACTACATGACCATATTTAAAAAAATGTTCCTGCTCTTGAGCTGTCCATGTCAATCAATAAGATGATTGATCCTACTGATTGACTTATAATCACAGAAGTACTTTTTTAACCTAGTTTAAGTTACTGAGATGTTGACTTTTCTTTCACAATGAATAAACAACAATGTAATGGTTATGACAAAAATCCTACAATAATAAAGACCTTGCCTAGCATGTGTGAATCATTGTGCTTAATCCCCAGCACAATGAGCAAAGAGGAAACACTATCACACAGATTCTGGAACCTTCTGAATGGCTGGCTCTATTCCTTATTAGCTGATGACTACAGATAAGATCTAACGCTTTCACACTTCAGTCTCCTCACCTTTAAAATGAAAATAGTAATAAAAATTTCATGGTGTTACAGTAAAGTTAACAAGTTCATGTTTAAATCTAGTCATTTCCTTTTATCACCATCCTTATAGTCTAGTCAGAATGAACCATGTGCCTTTTCCAGAATGTATTAGGTGCTCCTCATATTCCTCTCTGCTTGTGCCATTCTCTCAGCCTGGGATGCTTCCACCTGCTTTGCAATGATCTTTTTGCAGATACTCTTTGGTAAACCTTTCCTGATCACTCTTTTTTTTTTTTTTTTTTGCCAGTCCTGGGCTTGAGCTCAGGGCCTGAGCACTGTCCTTGGACTTTTCTCAAGGCTAGAGCTCTACCACTTGAGCCTCAGCACCATTTCTGGCTTTTTTCTATGTATATGGTACTGAGGAATCGAACCCAGGTCTTCATGCATGCTAGGCAAGCACTCTACCACTAGGCCAAATTCCCAGCCCCCCTGATCACTCTTTGAGGAGCTCTTTTGTGTGTGTGTGTGCCAGTCCCAAGGACTGAACTTATGACCTGGGTATTGTCTCTAAACTTTTGTGCTCAAGATGAGTGTTCTACCACTTTGAGCCACACAGCCATTTCTACTTTTTAGTACTTAAATGAAGATTAAGTACTGACTTTCCTTCCTGGTCTGGCTTTGAACTTTGATCCTCGTAACTTAGCCTCCTGAGTAACTAGGATTACAGGTATAGGCCACCAGTTGGAAATCTTTTAAGTGTTGGACTAATGTTCTAGAACTTACCATAGGTTTTGTCTTTCCTGCTAGAAAATATACATTTATTATGAACAACACCATGTACTAATATGGCTTGAAGACTGCCCAAGGATAAGGTTAAGAATAGGAAATGGGAAAGTATTGAGAGTAACATTTATCGAGTACCTGTACATACAAGCTTATTGAATACCTTTATATACTTGGTCTCTTATTTCTTGTAAAATGTGTTTTAGGAGGCATTACCCACATTTCATAAATTAAAATATGAGGTTCAGTGAGGCAAAATAGTCATCCAAAGTAACAATGCCAGTTAAACATACACACATTTTTTTCTTTCTACTATGCTGCAATCTACAACAAATTATATTTTTAGAGTTTATGTTTGTATACATACAAAAGCACATTCAGGGCCAGGAGTTTAGCCTAGTGGTAGAGTGCTTGGCTAGCATACATGAAGCCCTGGGTTTGATTCCTCGGTACCACATGGTAGAGCTCTAGCCTTGAGAAAGCCCAAGGACAGTTCTTAGGCTCTGAGTTCAAGCCCTGGAACTGGCAAAACCAAACCACAACAACAACAAAAAAAACAGCACAGTTATTTCTTGTCATGCCTTTTCCTATTACATTAGGTTTTAATTTTTTTTTGCAGGACTGCAGTTTGAACTCAAGGTCTCAATTATTCCTAGGCAAGTACTTATCACTTGATCTATGCCTGTAGCCCCAGGACTCCAGTTTTTATTAGCATTAATAACATTTCAGTAGTTAGAGCTCTGTATGTCAAATGCATGGAACATCATTTTAATTAGTGTTTCAATATTATTCAATAAGCATTTAATAGAATGAAGTGGGTACACAAACTTCTTGGCTGGCATATATTAAGACAAAGTTGAGAAAATGAGGCAAGTTCCTAGCTACCTGCACCACCAATGCCTTCCATTTAATTTTTTATTGGTAAATTCCAAATAGACAAATTGACATGGGAATATATATGACATTAAAATACACAAATATCTTGCCAATAAATATTGACCAAACAAAATAGTTTCAATGATGAGCCATGTGATAGGTCAAAGTTACCTCAAATGTTTGTCCTTCTAAGTCCTTGGCATCACACCAGTTTCCCCAGGGGTCCCGAACCCTCCGTTTTCTTGTACGCTATAATGAGTTTAAAATAAAGCAAAGATTAGCCTGGAGAATTAATAGTACATTAACATACAAAATTTAAAGCAATGATTATCTAAAATGATCACTTTATGTAAACTTGCAAATTTGTGTTCAAAATAACATCATTAATAGTGAGTTAAGAGGAAGAGGACTGAAGAAAAGGCAACGTGTAGGCCTGGAACTAACAGCACGGTTTATTCATTTATTTAGATCAGGTGATGGTTTTCTGTACTTTACTTTCATTTCTTCTTTTATTTTCAGTTCCACCCATAAAATACTACAGATAATCAGCAAAATGGATTCCCTCCAACCTTCTTCAGTAAAAACAACTTTGTAATAATACACAGAAAAAGGAATAATATTGAAAACTAGAAGCAAAATTACTTTCTGGCTTTAGAAGTGAGACTAACAAGTTAACAGGAGCCTGTTAACACAAATAATGAAAAACTATAAAATTCATTGATTACATTTACTAATGTAATGTAATGTTCAGTTTTAAACCTCATTATTGAGGTGTTGGAAATGGACCAGCTATCAAAGGACATTATAGTACTCATACTATCTCTACCTAGTTATTTAAAACATTCTTAGATAAGCATTTCAAGGTAAAATTATTAATACTGATAAAAACAGCTATTCAAGGTAAAATTATTAATACTGATAAAACAGCTACTTAACCATCTATAATTTTATTCTATTTCTCTTACCCTACATGCAAAACTAACAAGATCGTACTATAATTCACAGCTCTACCATTTGAGCCTACTTAGGCTCCACTTCTGGCTTTTTCTACATATGTGGTACCAAAGAATTGAACCCAGGTCTTCACGTACGCTAGGCAAGCATTTTTACCATTAGGCCAAACTCCCAGCTTGATTCACTAATTTATCTTCCTTCCTTCCTTCCTTCCTTCCTTCCTTCCTTCCTTCCTTCCTTCCTTCTTTCCTTCCTTCCTTCCTTCCTTCCGTCCTTCCCTCCCTCCCTCCTTCCTTTCTTTTTTGCCAGTCCTGGGGCTTGAGCTCAGGGCCTGAGCACTGTCCTTGGGCTTTCTCAAGGGTAGCGCTCTACCACTTGAGCCACAGCACCACTTCCGGCTTTTTCTATGTATATGAGGTGCCCAGGAATCGAATCTGGATCTTTGCGCGTGCTAGGCAAGTACTCTACCACTAGGCCAAACTCCCAGCCCCAATTTTTTTGGTGTTGTTGGTCATGGGTCTTGAACTTGGCCTGCGCGCTGTCCCCGAGCTCTTCAGCTCAAGGCTACCGCCTTACCCTTGAGCCAAGCCTCACTTCTCATTTTCTAGAGGTTAACTGGAGATAAAGAGTCTCAGGTCCTCTTGTGCCCTGGCTGGCAAAAAACCTCAATCCTCAGATCTCATCCTCCTGAGTAGCTAGGATTACAGGCATGAGCCACTGTGCCTGGCTGATTCACTAATTTTTAAACATTATAAAACTCACTGATTTCAGCATATGAAACACAATGAGCAGTTATTCCAAAATGAAAGCAAAAAGGAAACTGAACCATATAGCTTTAAAAGACAGATTTATAAATCAAATGGGACAGTTGAAGGCCATATAAAAAACAGAATGGCTCTAAATGGTTTGCAAGTCAATTTTGAGAACTCTATGGCTTCTTTTGTCTTGTATACCTAATAGAAATTGGAATAGAAACAAGAAAAGTGAAGTGCGAGAAAAAACAGCTTCTTTCAATAGTCATTTATAAGCAGATATAAAAAAATAAGAGTACCTTACTAGAGTAAAGAGTGAAGAGATTGTTAAGCAACAAAGCTGACTGCTTACCATAGACTGCAGACGCTGGGCAAGTTGGTAAGCTTCTACTGTATCTTTTCTGTCTCTGATTCGTATTTTATCAACAGGTTGTGGCTTGTTATATACAGCTTGTTCTATTGAAATTCAAAAAAGATAAAACAAGCTATCATTTGTGAAATCTGTTCTATAAGCAGGAAGATACATCTATAGCTGACCTCCTATGATTCTTATTTCACAATCATACATTTGGTGAGCTATTCTGCAGTTCCCAAATAAAGCATTAAAAAATGTAATAGTCTCAATATTCAGGGCATTAGGCAAACCAGGCCACTGAAAAGCAGACCTCAAGACAGAAGTGTATTCTCTATATAATATGAAATCATTTCTGTCAGGATGTTTTGTAGTTATTGTTTCACTTTCATAGACAAACACAGAATCCTTTCCTTTAACTATGAGTGGTAGGGTTCCATTTACCTTATGACTATATGCAACTATGGCTATTAGCTTTTTAGGAGTTCTTGTCATGTTGATCAATTAAAGGGTGGAATACATTTTGAAATTTGCATACTAATAAACTCCAAATTTGAAAAGATTAGGGTAAAAGAAACTTTCTTCAATGAAAATATTTTAGTGCTTTTTATGACTTTTATACTGTTTCCTTTTTTTTAATCATTGCTAGATACCATTTCTAGAGGGAACATTGCACAAGTTTGAGTAAGCATTAAAAACACTTGGGACAAGAAGCATTTCAAATTTCAGAATTTTGTGTATTTTAGAATATTTGTATAAAATGATCCCAATAAATGAATCTTTTAAAGTGCTATACTGGCCTCAGGCTTTATTTGCAAATTAAGTAGGTTTTCGCTACTTTTCATAAAATTTTATTTTCACTTGGTAAAGAACTATGTTCCCAAATTATTTCTATTTAGATCAAACATTTTTCTATTAAAATTACACTTTCAATTTTTACCATAGATAAAAAGAAATAGTTCAACCAAGAGAAATTTTACAGCAAAATCTTAGTATAACATATCTATTCCAAAAAAACTATGGTATATTATGAATTTTACATACTTAAATCTATTTGAACTGTAACCACCATAGATTTGCTATCAGGATAAAAAAATGTTGTTGGGTTTTTATTTTTACCACATCCAAAATTGATTGCTCCTATCAACTCGAGGTATGTATGAATCCGTCCAATACAATTAACATCCCCACAGTTCTTCAGGCCAGGACGTACTGAGGTCTTATTTAAGTATTTCGGTTTGCATATCTCCCTAATTAAAAGATGGAAGTAAAATTATTTTGGATGAATAAAATCAGGAAAAAAGATTCCTGGGGAAAACTTTTAATATAAAAGAAACCTTAAAAAGAAAACCTTATTTTACCCCTCTCAATGTGTAAATGTGTAGTAAATAAAATATCTAGTATCGAAGTGCACTTTTCTGAAATAAGATCTCTTTAAATGACTCAATAACTTCCAAGTATATGTATTGTGTGATTTTCTTTTACAAATATCATTCTTTTCCCAATGTTAAATTCTATAGCTCCAGTTTTCCTGGATTTTGAACTTAGAAGCTTCACAGATCTAAACTCAAGTCAAAATCCTCAGATAAAAGGGGTATTTAATAATACATTGAAAGAATGTAATATTAAGACATTTGTAACTTCTTCCCCCACTATGATTCTAGGAAACAAAATTTAAGCCTCACACATGCTAGACAAGTGTTCTACCAGTGAGCTATATCCTCAGCTTCTACACTTTTCTAACTTTTAATATAACTACTTACATTTTATAGTACCTCTGCCAAAGAAACATTTAGCTAGCTCATAAATGTCTGCAAGTTTTATATTCATTTTGAATCATAATACCAAATAAATATTAAATTCTCATTGCCTGCAACAAACAGAAATAGGTATACAAGGCACCTCCAGTAGAATCAAGAGACTCACAGACTATGAAAGAAATAAAGAGGCTCATATAATAAGACATGTATTTACTGAATAAATGTAAGGAGTCATGCTAGGAAGCACAATTAAGGTTTAATAGTAACAGAGAACTTAATAGAAATGAGTTTCCATATAAGTTACTGTGAGTTACACAACTATCTTTACAACTTCTCATTTTAGAAGTGAAAGAACCAGTGGGTTCAAGATTAAAACACTCTTACATAACCAAGTGACAGAATCAGGATTTAAGAACAGATACTATTAAATAGGTATTCAGATATATCATATGACAAAGATATTATCTATTTTATACTATGTGCATTTGTGCATTGTGCACCATGCATTGTTCTAGAGATAGGGCCATGGGGATGAACATTAAATGCCTGACTCTAGAGACCTTCTCATCCAGTAAGAGAGATGGTAGACTGAAATAGTGCTAAAATGAAAAAGTAAGAATAATAAAGGGACTAGAATGTAAAAACCAGATCTCTAGTCACAGACCAAATTTAAAGTAATAAACTTTATGAAGTCCAGAGAAGACAGAAACTTTCATAGAAAAGCTGAGATTTCAGGATGCCTTGAAAGAAAAGAAAACAAACTGTACAGTTGAAAACAGCAAAGCAAGAAAGAACATGTCTACTAAAAAATATCATAGGAGTATATTGGATTTATCTAAAGATTATGCAAATTGAGACTTTTATTCATCAAGACATCTAGATGAAATATACATTCAATAATCTTTTCTCCATAACAGAGAGGCTTCTATTTGAAGCACTGTCCTAGGTAGTAGAAAAGTACCAATAAACAACACAAAAATCTGTCCTTATGCTGCCAATATTCTCAAAGTAAGAAGACAATACATTTTCAGTGGTAATAAACTCTAGAGAGAAGATGAAACATGGGTTATGAAGAAAGAAAACCAGAAGATATATTTTAGAGATAGTGTCCAAAGTCCTCTCATTTCTCTTCAACAGACTTGAATGAGTTAAGAAAGCAAGATCTGGAGGGATATAAGATACAAGGCAGAATCAATAAGGCTGAACTGGAAGTATGAAAACACAAAATCAAGACTGGGAAATACCAAATTAAGATGGCAGACTCAGTGGCAGTGGTGGTAGATGACAGTATTCCAATTACTTAAAAGACTCAGGCCAGAAAATCGTAAGTTTGAGACCAGCCTGATTACACAATAAATGTGAAGCCAACTAGGTTGTACAGAGAGACCTTGTCTCAAAACAAAAAACAACAAAAAGACTCTGAAATCACCTTCACCTAGGGTGACCCGGAACAAGTTCTTTATCCTCTTATCCTGTGAATCTCATTTTCCTCATCTGTAAAATGAGGACAAAGTTGTCAAGAGGACTAGAGAAAATTTAAATATAATGCAGGGCATTTGGTAAGAATTCAATAACAGCATTGGTTACTGCTTTAACAGTTAATTTTAAAAAATGCCCTAGACAAAGACACTACTGCATCTGTTTTTGTAGAACGATACTTTCATCTACAAACAAATCTTCTCACCATTTGTCCTCTTTGTAAATCATTACTCTCAGTCCCTTTTTCTGAAGAGAAAATATTTGAATTCTGTTGAAGAATATTTCTTTTGACTTTCACACTGTTCTATTAAATCAGCATGTTTAAACAGCAATACTAAGATGGTTTCATGAGCTATGATAAAGACTCAGGATTATCCATGTAAATTATTTTGCCTTACTTAGAATCTAAAATTTCAAGTAATAAATAATCATAAATTTAAATATACAGACTGTATCTCAGATGTCTTAAGTAAACATATGCAGTCATTCCTTTCTCTACTATGGTATCATCCTTAGCCAAAAGTTACACTTTTAGCACTTTAATCAGTACAGATGACCATGAATCAAGATCAAGAACAAAAGGCTTTTAGCATACAGTCATCTTCAAAAGCCAAATGTCTAAATTATATTAACAGTGATTGATTTAACAAATTCTTTTGTTTCTTTTGGTAATAGTTGGAGGTCACAACAGAAAGTTGCTGTAATAGGATAAGAAGATTATTAATTTTTTTTTACTGGTCCTGGGGCATGAACTCACTGTCTGAGTGCTGTTTTTGAGCCTCTTCATGCTCAAGGCTAGAACAATACTACTTGGGCCAAAGTGCCATGTCCAGCCTTTTCTGAGTAGTGTATTGGAGATAAGAATCTGACTTTTCTGCCCAAGCTGGCTTCAAACTGTGATCCTCAGATTTTAGCCTCCTAAATACCTAGGATAATAGGGGTTTGCCATTGGCACCTGGCTAGGAAGATTCTTGATATAACAGAAGAAAAAAACAAGAAACAAAACAGAATCCCTACAGAGGAACTGGGAATCCTTATGTAAAGATGCCCTTATATAACTCAATTCTTTCAACAGTAATAGTAATTATGAGTGTTTAATGATTGCTTAATAACTTACTAAGAAAACTTCAAATTACTCTCTCATGTAGTTCCAGTAAAATGTACTAACAATTTAGAGGGCAAACTTCATCCATCAAAAAATTTCTGATGAAGTTGGATGAGAGTTCTGCAATCTAGCTTATACTTCATGACACAAGCCTTCAACACCAAATGGTATCTTTCTCTATAGTGAAGGCATATGAATAAACCTGGAAAGACACTGTCACCTAGGACAGAGGTGTTATTATATATTTATAGCTTCTCAACACTGCCCTAAGAAATTGCTTCTTCTTCTTTTTTTTTTTTGCCAGTCCTAGGGCTTGAACTTAGGACCTGGTTGCTGTCCCTTAACGTCTTCAAACTCAAGGCTAGCACTCTTCCACTTAAGCTACAGTACCACTTCCAGCTTTTTCTGTGTAGGGCTTTGTGCATGCTAGGCAAGCAAGGGCTCCACTAGGCCACATTCCTGGCCCAAGAAATTACTTTTTAAATTCTGCACAGGCCTGATTAAAA
The DNA here is from genome assembly GCF_031878675.1 of Megascapheus bottae. Taxonomy (NCBI): domain Eukaryota; kingdom Metazoa; phylum Chordata; class Mammalia; order Rodentia; family Geomyidae; genus Megascapheus; species Megascapheus bottae. The sequence goes on along the minus strand of NC_143514.1, from coordinate 45,784,953 downwards.
TACTTGAGTATAATGATTTTAAAACAGCATCTAAATAAAATGTAATTCTTACCACTGATCCAAAATGTAATTTCTAATTTTCAAGTAGCGTTCTGGTGTTTTAGCTTGTCGCCCCTCAAAAAACTCAGGAATTGCTTGTTTTTCTTCTTCCTGAATGACATTTCTATCTATTTCTACTTCTTGTTCTGGTGGCTTAAGTTCTTCTTCCTCATGACTTTCCTCTGCCATTTGGCAAAGAGAATGAAAAAGCATTTCATTATCACTCACATCTTTCTGCTTTTCACAAGGCTCTAGAGAAAGCCATTGTCTGGCATCATCTAGCATTCCATTTTCACCTTGCCCATCAAAACTTTTAATCTGTGTGCATTTCTGATCAATTAATTTAACTGAACTTTTGTCATTGTCATTTTGCTTTCCAGACTGTAATGTCATTTCTATCACATCATCTTGCTTTATACTCTGAAAATATTCCTTGGAAGATTTCGGAAAGGGACCAGACTCTGTGCGTATGAATTCTCCATGACTGTTTTCATTCATCTTACTATCAGCAATGTCTGATGAGGGACCACTGCTAGAATTCTGTTGTAGTGGTAGCGGGATCAATTCTTCCACTTCATCTGTGATATCTACTTCTTCGTCATCAGATAATGTTTCAATTTTTATAGCATTCAAGTTGGGATCATCACGCCCCCTGAGAGATGACAGTGTCCATGTCTTTGTCTCTTTATCTTCATTTTTAACCTGTAGATCAGCGCTGCTCTTCTGAGTTGACATTTCTGTCTCCAGACCCAGTTTGACCTGAGTAAGAATCAGAATAAAATCGTTATAATATTAAGACTTTGAAATTTAATGACCTGGCACACATAATACATAATTAGATATAAGAATATTAAACTGAATACATGTTAATGGTACATCATCCTTAATCTGACATATATTTTCAGTAAATTTATGAATATCATTTTCTTTTTTTCTGGTTCTGGGGCTTGAACTCAGGACTTGAGCACTGTCCTTGGGCTTTCTCAAGTTTAGAGCTCTAACACTTGAGCCACAGTGCTAACTTCTGGCTTTTTCTATGTATGTGGTACTGAGGAATTGAACCTGGGTCTTTGTGTATGCTAGGCAAGCACTCTACCGCTAGGCCAAACTCCTGGCCCGACGTATCTTTTAAATAAAGAAATAAACCAAATTTTTAGGTTCACTGAATGCAGTTTCAGTGTAATTACATTGTATTATGTCCTATTATAGAAACATTTATCCTCTTATAGATTGAAATACCATTTTTTTTTCCTATAGAAAAATATGAGAGGAAATAGGAAGCATGACTTTTTCCCATTGATTTGTGAATGGGTTGGTGAGGACTGAAAACAAAGCCTTGTCATGTTAGAAGTGTGTTCTTTTACTGAGTTACATCTCTATCCTTGAATACAACTTGAAATTAAAATTTTGACGTTCAGTTGGTAGAGCGTCACCAGCCAAAGAGCAAAAGTGTCAGGTGCCAAGCTCTGGTCCCAGACTTGTACAAAAAAAGAAAAAAAATATTTATAATAAAGTTTTTGATAAGCCTTGTAAATGATATCAAGAAATATGGTAGCTTTCAGTAAGAAATTATTTATAGATCCTTTACCAAATCAAGTTCTAATATGCTGTATTTGATGTTAACTAGCCTATTATGTAGAAAATAAATAGGTAGCAGAAGGAAAGGAAAACTAGCACATACAACTTAAAATAGGCTTTAACAACCTTCCTAGTTATGTTTAGTCTTCCAGTTTACGATCTTAAAATTTCAGATTAAATTTTGCATTCGGTTTCATAAAATACTAAGTTGGTTATAATACTCAAGTATATCCTTTACCCCTAGTCTCTAAGTATAATTGAGGACCATGGGGGTAAAAATAACAAAGTTAAGCTTTTACTCTTGTATTTAATACCTCAACCTTGTTAAGCTACTTTGAAACTGCTTTTGGTAGTTGAAAATTGAGGAATATAATGAATCTATTCCAGTACTTACTACTTATTCCTAGGTAATACTAGGCCAGATCTATCTTGTATACAAGGTACAATACATTTATATTAGAACGCATTCCACTTAAGATATTTCCAAGTTGTATATAACTGTACCTAGAACTCAAAATCTTTTATTAAAAAAATTCCATATACCAGCTCATGCCTATAATCCTAGTTACTCAGGAGGCTAAATTCCAAAAACCATGGTTCAAAGCCAGCATGGGCAGAAAAGTATCTCCAATTAACCACTCAAAATCTGGAAGTGGAGTTGTGGCTCCAAGTGGTAGAATGCTAGCCTTGAGCAAAAGAGCTAAATGGCAGTTCCTAAGCCCTGAGATCAAGCCCCATGACGAAAATATAAAAAAATTCCATATATCAAAATCATACAGCTGAATATATAAGGAATTAAAACAAAACTACATCTTTTTTTTTTCTTTTTTCTTTTTGAATTTTGGGCCTGGTCGATGTCTCTGAGCTCTTCAGCTCAAGGCTACTGCCCTTCCCCTTGAGCCACAGCACCACTTCCAGTTTTCTGGTGGTTAATTGGAGGTAAGAGACTTATGGATTTTAGTGCCAGGGCTGGCTTTAAATTGTGATCCTCAGATCTCAGCCTCCTGAGTAGCTAGGATTATAGGCATGAGCCACTATGCCCAGCTACAACTATGTCTTTCTAATCAATGTAATTACAATTTTAATTCTTCATAAACAATTGAAAAACTTGTCATTAAGTAGATTCAATAATATTATCATTTATGTTCTCTAAGCTCTAAAAATTTATTCTGAAGTTTTAATAATATATATACTTAGGGGCTAGGAGTTTGGCCTAGAGGTTGAATGCCTGCCTAGCACACACAAAGACCTGGGTTTGATTCCTTGATACCACATACATAGAAAAGGCCAGAAGTGGTGCTGCCTCAAGTGGTAGATCTTGAGAAAGCCCAAGGACAGTGCTCAGGCCCTGAGTTCAAGCCCCAGGACTGGCAATAAGATATTTCCTATCTGGCATGTAGAAAAAAACAAAACAAAAACGATTATAGGGCCAGGAGTGTGGCCTAGTGGTAAGCTGCTTGCTTAGCAAGCATAAAGCCCTGGGTTCAACTCCTCAGTATCACACACACAGGAAAAAAAAGGGGGTGGGGGACCAAGACTTTGGCCTAGTGGTAGAGTGCTTGCTTAGCATGCACAAAGACCTGGGTTTGATTCCTAGGTACCATATACATAGATAAGACTTTTAAGAGTTTCTCTTTGGGAGATTATTTGCTTTATAGGATACTGATGACTGCTTGTTTGGCTGGTAAAATTTTAACAATAGGACTTGAATGCTTACATTAAATATTTTTGTTCATCAGTTTATCTTAACTATTATTACTGAGGTTAGCTAAGTTATTTATATTCTGCTTACCTTATTTTTAAAGTACTGTCTAGCATAACTCTTCACTTGTAAAACAGTACGGCTTCCAACTAGCTTTGCAATTTTGGTCCACCTTCGGCCAAATTTAGCCTGTGATACAAAAATGGAAAAATATTACTTTCATTTGGCTTAGTTATATTTCAAGCAACTGCCACATTTCAAAAAACAACAAATGAAAATTTTATTTCCACTATTTTATAAAGCAAAAATGAAACCCCACCTATAGAATCAGCTTTTAAAATCAAAGTTCACTTTCCCCATTGAACTTTGAATTCCAAATTGAACAAAATTACTCACAATGTTTTGTAACTACCTAAATGACACATCATATATTACCTTTCTCTATGCACTCAGATTAAACATTCTAAAGTTCCAAATCTAAGGTATCCAGTGCCTAAAAGAAAAGTACATTTTCCACTTGTTGGATCAAATGAATATGATGTACACTAATTGCAATCATTTTATTTAAATGCTAGTTGTATCAATATTTTCCACAGAATAACCCATAGCAAATAATTTTATTTATACTAATATCACAATAAACCAACTCACAAAAGGAACAGAATCACTACCAATATCTTTTTTTCAACGTATCTACTAACACCTGAAACAGTAGTGGGAAGAATAGAGAATATGACAGGGTTCCCATATGGTTCTGAACTATAAAAGTCACCTTGACAATTTTAGAGATGACTAACTTAGTGAACAATCAATTCTTTTAGTCTAGAGTTAAAAGAAGGTAAATAATAGGATAGCATAGAACACTTCTAAAGACAAGATTAACTGGGTAAATATGAGCACTAGGGATGATAGGGGCTTAGAAAAGAAAATGGGAGATACTGAGTAAAGAAAATCTTCCAAAATGTTTAACAGAGTAAGATAGTCCTATATCAAAAAGAAGGCATTCCCTTCAGACACAGTTTGTCAATGGTCTAAGGTAAAAGAATGTATTACCGCTAATTCACTGGGTTTTGTGTGTAGAAAACCTTTTAAGTTTAAAATGTTATAATACATAATTTCTATTTATCTCCATGTAAATAAATTCCCATTTATTTATATATGAACAGAGTATCTCTGAAAGAATACAGGAAGAAGAAAAGACACTGTTTATCTCAGAAATGAAGGAGACTTAATATCTAGTTAACTTTAGCTTGTCATTTGGACTTTAGAACATGTAAATTAAGTCCCTACTACTACCACCAATACCAACAACAAACAAAAAATAAACCCTAAGTTCACAAGTCATTTGCATAAAGAACATACATATATCTAACGTCACACAGAGACTAAAGATCTTGTGCAAAATTGTCAGAAACTTTAAATAACTGGCTAAAGTTAAGACTACGATGCAATATATTAAAATGCTGATGTAAAAAGTGTCAAGAGTATAGAAAAAAAATTTCAAACAGATTAAATTTGAAAACAGGCTGGGGGCAGTGGCTCACATCTGTAATCCTAGCTCAAGAGGCTGAAATCTAAGGATTTTTGGACCTTGGTTCAAAGCCAGCAGGGCATAAAAGAACCTGAGACTCTTCTCTCCAATTAACCTCTAGAAAACGGGAAAGTGGGGCTTGGCTCAAGGGGTAGGGTGGTAGCCTTGAGCTGAAGAGCTCAAGGACAGAGCCCAGGCCAAGTTCAAGCCCCAAGACCCACAAAACAAACAAACAAAAAACAAATTCTACTTTTATTTAAGAACATCATGAAGTATATATAACATGGTCTTAAAATGCATTGTATTTCTCATTCATAAAAACGTTGAATTTACATTCCAAATCTTCTATAAATTATAAGCTCTATTTAATACATATATAAAATCTCAAAATTAACATAATACTGAGTAAATACAGTGTATACAATGAAGTCTTGATAATTTACAAATATTAATGATAATTTAAAAAATGAAACTGGACATAATGGCTAATAATTATTATTCCACCTATTCAGGGAGAAAAGATCTAGAGGAACTAGAAACCAATCCTGCCAACAAAAGTTTAATAAGATCCCATTTCAACCAACAGGGAGTGTAGTGGCATGTACTTGCCATCCAGGCATACTGAAAAAATAAATGGCAAGGTCAAGATGCAGGCTAGCCCAGACAAAAATGTGAGACCCTATCTCAAAAATAACTAAAGCATCATAGGCAGCCCACCTGTGCAAGGCCCTGAGTTAAAACCTCAGTACCATCAAAAAGAAAAAAGAAATCTGAATATTTTGCTAAGGATTTCTTAATAGTTAGGAGTATTTTCAGAATTACTATACCACATTTCCCTCCATTATATATAAGTTGTGTACATGTAAAAGATGTCAAACATTTATACAATAAATAAATGTATCTGGTTTTCAAATATGTGCAGTGAAATACATGCCAAACAGTTGAAGAAAAAAGAATTCAACTGACCATTCTCAAATTCACAAATTTTTACTTGTTTTTGTTCCGAGAGAAAACAATTAAATATTTGGCCTTTTAATTTTGCCTTAATTCAGGTACTTTTATTTCAGGTATCATATATAGAAACAGCCAATTTCTCAGGTTTTATCACTACCAAAAAAGTATAACTGTCAAATATTGATCCAATTTTAGTAACTTAGAAATAGAGTAAAAGGAATTTTCTTGTGCATACACTACAAGTATGAAAAAAAGAAAGGTAAGATTAATAGCAATTAAAAAGTTTGTTTCTACAAATAAATTTAACATAACTATATCAATACCTGATTCTAGAATCATTTTACTATAAATTAAAAATTGCTTTATTTACCAGCCCTTGTTCAAACAGCTCTTTTTCTTCTATCGTCCACTTTACTGAGTAACTGGCTGGTTTTGTAGGAGAGTGTACCCTGAGGGGAAAAAGAGGAATTGCAAAAAAGTTTTTCTGAAATAGAACATTCTATATTTATGCAACTAAAGGTTATAGATAGCCACAGGCTAAAATCAATACTGTTTTGAGTCTATGAATTAAAAAATAAAACAAAATAAAGGCTGCAGCCTCTACCCAGGGAAATAGGTTTACTCTGTTATATATCTCTACTCATAATATGTGAGTGAGTATAACACTAAAAACCATCAAAGGAAGTCAATGGGTAACAAGGACATGGAAGCTTAAAATGGTTCCAGAAATAACTCTTTGGTTCATTTGTGTAAATTCACATAAATATTGACCCCAAAAGGAAATTCAAATTATGGCAATACACTTATTTCTCTTACAAATCAATGTCTTAAGAAATAAACAACCATAACAAAAATATCACCATTAACCTTTCCATTCATTTTGTTTATTCAGGAAAATACAAATACCAAAGGTTGCTTAGCACTCAAACTCTTAAGAATTTAGAAACAGGTAAATCTACCCTTAAATACATCATAAACTTGAAAATCTATAAATATTAAATAATTTCAAATTTTATACAATTATAGAATAAGGATATTTTTTAAAGTTTCTGTAGATAATTTTGTGCATGTGTATGTGCTGGTCACAGGACTTGAACTCAGGATCTGAGCTTTATCCCTGTGCTTTTTTGCTCAAGACTAGCACCCTACCTCTTGAGCCATAGCTCTACTTTTGGCTTTTTGGTGATTGGAGACTTTCCTGCTCAGGCTGGCTTTGCACTGTGATCCCAAGATCTCAGCCTCCTAAGTACCTAGAATAACAAGGTACATGGCAACTTCTGTGGATAAAATTTGTATTTATTTACTTGTCTTTGCCAGTGCTGGGGTTTGACCTCAGGACCTGGGCACTGTCCTTGAGTTTTATCAAGGCTAGCATTCTACTACTTGAGCCACTGCCCCACTTCCAGCTCTTTCTGTGCATGTGGTACTGAGGAATCAAATGCAGGAATTCATGCACGCTAGGCCAGCACTCTATCACTAGGCCACAAATCAAAATTAATTTTGTTGAAATTTTAAAATTAGGTGACAGAATAGGAATCAAACCAATTCATAGTAGATAAGCATTTTTTTAACAAGGTTCCCACATATCTCTAGGAAGCTATCTTTACTATAATATGTATTCCTCTTCAAAAAGTCATTAAAAAAATTCAGCAATCAACCTAAAATTACACATTCCAACTTCTGTACCAAACACTGTTTTGATATTTGTTTTTTGTTTTGTTTTTTTTTTTGCCAGTCCTGGGCTTGAGCTCAGGGCCTGAGCACTGTCCTTGGACTTTCTCAAGGCTAGAGCTCTACCACTTGAGCCTCAGCCCCACTTCCGGCTTTTTTCTATGTAAGTGGTACCAAGGAATTGAACCTGGGTCTTCATGCATGCTAGGCAAGCACTTTAACCACTAGGCCAAACTCCTGGCCCTGATATTTGTTTTTTAATCACAAGAACTTTACCACTAGCCAACTATAGTTTTTAAAAAATTGTCTTATAAATGCCAACCAATCACAAATGTTTAAAAATATAAAACAAATACATACATGATTTTTGTTGTTTTCTGCAGACTGCACGACATGCAAAAAGAAAATAAGGAAGCTCGTGAAGGAGTTTCTAAAAATACAACTCAGATGTTTAATAGTATTAGAAATTGATTTTACCTGCTCATGTATTTTTTATCATCTTCCTTTTGATCAAGCCATAATTTTCCTGGATGTGATTTGCTTGATAAATAATATCTATGCAATTATTAAAGAATTTTCAAAAATTGTCACTGGAGATTACCTTTATGTGATTTATAAAATGGGCATTCTCAGACTCATAAAACTCTTACTTGCATTCTAGGAAAACTGCTGCTAGGTCAGTAAAACCTTATGATAAAATTGTGTACATGTCTCAGTTTCGGTAATGGGTTAATTACACATGAAAATCATACATCATTATGCCTACACAGAACAGATGCCACAGAAATGCCAGTTTCTCTCATCTTTCTTATTAGAAGTAGCTTATAGGAAAATATTCTCAACATTTAAAATCTTTGTTCTAAAGTATGAGAGATAGAGTAGGTGAGTCTAATTGGTTTTCTAAGGTATTCTGGACAATTGTTTTCTCATTTGTAAAATTAACAGAAATTTCTTCTCAAAGTTCTTCAAAGGAACCTACAATACTGTTATATTAGCCTGAAACATTATTCACAAATATTTACTTCCCACATAAGACTGATAAATTTTAAGACTTGAGAATTAGTTGAGAATTTTGCAAAGTCTAATTTTGTGTCCTTGGACAAATAAAGAGTTTTAGCTAATATAACTTTAAAAATGAAAGTGTATAAAGAGTCTTCTCTGAAGAAGAAACAAAAATGGCCTATAGACACATGAAGAAATGCTCAACATCTCTGGTCATAAAAGAAATGCAAATCAGAACAACTCTTAAGATTCCACCTCACTCCAGTTGAATGGCCAGGATCAAAAAATCTAGTAACAACAGATGCTGGAGGGGATGTGGCCAGGAGGGATCACTACTACACTGTTGGTGGGAGTGCAAACTTGTTCAACCGCTATGGAAAGCAGTATGGCAGTGCCTCAAAAGGCTAAACATAGAGGTCCCCTATGATCCAGCAATTCCACTACTTGGCATTTACCCAACCGTCCAGAAACAAGGGCATACTAAATCCACTAGCACAACGATATTCATTGCAGCACTATTTACCATAGCAAAGATATAGAACCAACCCAGATGTCCCTCAGTTGATGAGTGCATCAACAAGATGTGGTATTTATACACAATGGAATTCTATGCTTCTGTCAGAAAGAACGACATCGCCTCATCTGTAAGGAAATGGAAAGACTTAGAAAAAAATCATATTAAGTGAAGTAAGCCAGACTCAAAGGAACATAGGCTTAATGGTTTCCCTCATTTGTCACAATCAGTAGAAACCTTGGGCTCTCCTAGCAGAGATTTGCAATAGAGCAAAACCTAGAAACATAAGGCCATACAGTATGATGCTAAATGAAAGAACCTCTGGGATATAAAAACTAAAGCCATATGAGTGATTGTTGTCCTTAAGGTACTATGTTATCTCTCATCTCTTTTGCTGTCTCTTGGTTATCTCATATTGTTACAGTATTTCACTTTATTACCTGATATATCGGATATATTTGTATTTGGTTATTTGAAATTGGATAGGGAAGGGGGGGAAACAAGATGAGAGGTGGGAGTGGGGGGAGGGAAATGGGGACCAAGACTTAAGAAAGGGTATCAATGTATGTGAAGTAATGCACCTTCTATCTGGTGAATATAATGTAACCCTTCTATTAATTACAATAAATATATAAAAGAAAAAAAAAGAAAAAGAACAACTTTTATGCCTTAAAAACTTGTAAAGATAAAAGGGGAAATGAACAGGTTTGGGGAAGTGCAATAAACCTGTCTAAAGACAAATAAATAAATAAATAAATAAATGCTCTCTAAGCAAAAAAAAAAAAATGAAAGTGTAGACTTAGGTTCTGATTTAAATATTTTATCATTTCTCCTTAGTAACTCTTATATCAAAGAGTTGACAGAGAACAAAAACTGAAATGAGTCAGATCTTAGAGCCGGCAATAAAGTAGAACCTGAAGAATACAATGGTGTTTGCTATATCAGGGAGTAACGTAATAATAACAGTTAAGTTGCTAAAACTCATCTAGTAATTACAGTCTTTTTTTTTTTTTTTTGCCAGTTCTGGGGCTTGATCTTAAAGCCTGGGCACTGTCCTTGGACTTTATCAAGGCTAGCACTCTACCACTTGAGCCACAGCACCACTTCCAACTTTTTCTGAGTATGTGGTAGTGACGAATCAAATAAAAGTCTTTGCACATGCTAGGCAAGCACTCTATCAGAAGGCCACACTCCCGGCCCCTATTCTGTAACTTTTACACTGACAGAATTTTTTTAACCTTGAAACTTTTCCTTTCTTTATAATCATTAAAGGATACTCTTCTTCCAACAACATTTTCTCAATTACAGCTCTGTTCTCTTCACTGATGGAGGTATCCAAAGTCCAAGGCTAGTTAAAAACAAAAGTTTTATTAGTTTTTATTAATTTTGTTTTGTTAAGTAAAAACACATAGTGCTATAATAACAAATATTAACAGCTTATTCCTTTGATTCTCACAATAACATTATGAGACAAGCATTAACATTTTACCACATCCATCTCCCTGCTAGAATTTCCAGTGAAAGAGACCTGACTTAGAGGCATGTCTTCTGGATTCCAGGGCACATGGCTGATATCATGTACAAAGGAACATGTCATTAGACATTTTGCTAAACACTTAACCCAGTCCAAAACTCAGTACTTGTTTCCTTCAGCAACCATCTCTATGAATCACCATATTTTCAACTCTTAAGGTAACATATTTTCATCTTGTGCTTCTCTGGGCTCTTGACTACTTTATCAACTATTCACTAAAAATTTCCACTTGGATATCTAATTGGCTTCTCAAAGCTAACACATTCAAGACAATTCTTCATCAGGCCTCCATCTACTTTTTCCCCAGCTTTTTAACTTAGCAAAATATACTAATACTCACTAAGTGAATCTATAAAGATAGGATTTTTTTTTCCTTTACCCTCAATTCTGATATCCAATCTAACATAAAGCTCTAGTTCTAAAATATAATTCAAATCTATCCATCTTTATCTTTTCTCCTATTACCCAAGACAAAGCCACAATCAAGTCCTGTTTAGATTACTGAAAATGTTTCCTAACTGATCATTATAATTCTATTTCTGTATCCCTCCCATCTAATATTCACTTAGCAACCAAAATAAATGTTATAAAAATGAGCTTATATCTGCATTAAAGTCTTTATGAAATGTATCAATGCTTCAGTTCACTTATATAAAAAAAATTAAATGCTTTGACATGATCTAAACCATAAGCTGGGTATGGCAGAGATCTTACTTCGCTTTTCAACTGTCACTACTTTCTGGACACAGATGACAGTTCTTTCATCTACAGCTTTTCCATTTGTTTATTCTGCCTAGAATTTCACTTCTCATTCCTTCAAATATCTATCCATTCTTCCCATGACTTTCAACTTACTTTTTCAACATTTTCTTCACTGACAACTTTACCTCAATTATTCCCCTTCTGCTCAGTATTTTGCCAATACTTTGATTTTTTTTTCCTTCATAATTTGTAACAGGGTTGTCTACCTGCTTTTCATCTGACTGTTATTTAGAACAGAATAAAAGTTCCTTGAAAGCAGGGCCATTCCTACCTTGATTATAGTTATATTCTCTAAACCTGGCCCAGTGTCTGGCACATGGTAAGTATTCAGTAAATAATTGTGAAATAATAACAATGACAACAACAAAAATCCTGTGATATTCCCCATTTCTTAAACTGAAGAAACCAAGGCTTGCAAACTTGAGAAGTGGTAACTATTTGTACATAAGTCCCCTGACCCTGAATAACCTTTAATAGACCTTTTTTTTTTTAAGTCAAAAAAAAAAAGGCCAGTTCTCATATTCTTAAAATAATAAATTTATTTCCAGATACTGCTTCTGTAATTTTTGAGAACAAGAACTTAGGCAATGAATAACAGTTTAAGTCACCTAATTCTGAACAAAATACTTACAATATGGCCATTCTCATTTCTCCATGAATCAAGATAGTGATCAGCTTGTAAAACTGATGCTGTATTTCCATCATTTCTGTAATAATTAAGGAGTAAAAAATTATAATATATTAGTAAATAGAACCAGTCGACAAAAGAACCAGCTAGCTGTTCTTGCTAATAATTCTTTCTCCTCAACAGATTTAACACTACAAAAATACTTATGAGGGGGAAAAAAAAACCCTAATGATCCATCACAAATTCATTCCACTCTGCTACTAAATTCTTCAGTTGTATCTAAGCCACAACATCTACCATCTCCAATACCACCTCAAAACAAAGGAAAAAATGAAATTAGAAGAATCAAAATAGAAAGTAGTGAGGAAGTCTTAATGCCATCTCATAAAATTTTAAAATTTGGGTTATTTGGAGGATTCCTACGTTGACAGGAAGTCAATCTCATTCTTTCATTCACTTAATTGAACTAATACACATGAATGTGTACTTTATATGAAAAATAAAAGATTGAAATAGTTAAGTTTTGGGGGTCCCTATCTATGATATAACTTAGCGTTTTGCTTCTGCATGTTTTCAACTACAGTTTTTCTTTTTTCTTTTTTTTTTTGGTAATTAATAGAGGGGTTACAGTTATATTTGCCAGATAGAAGATGCATTACTTCTCACCCATTGATACCCCTTTTCATGTTTTTGTCCCCATTTCCCCCTACCCCTCCCCTGTTTCCCCCCTTCCTTTTCCTATTTCAAGTAAACAAATAAACGCATATACAATATGCCAGGTAATAAAGTCAGTTACAATATGAGATTAACCAAAGGGCAACAATAGAGAAGAGAAATAACATAGTACATTAAGAACAACATCACATGATATAAAGCTCTTGTTTCCATATCCTGGAGATCCTTTCATTTAACCTTGTCATATATGGTCTTATGTATCTAGGTTTTGTGCTACTGTAATCCTCTGCCAGGAGAGTCCTAGGTTCCAACAACAGTTTCTGAGTCAAATTACTTATTATTTTTTCTTTAGACCTAAGAATCTTGGAGTTCTAAGACAGCAAAAACTTATCAATAAACATACCCATACCTTTAGCTTTAATTAGTACTATAATGGGCTATGGTGCATACATAGGGACACCAATCTGAATTTCTGTAGGTACCACAAGTTAACAGGTGTAAGCCTACATCACCTCTCCTCCAAAACCTAGAATGTCCCCATTGTTATGAAAGTTGTCTTAGCCAATGGCACGTCTATTTTTCTCATTGCCCTACCCAGAAATATAAGCCTAAAATATAACCTAGAGTCTGTTGCTAATACTATTGTCACTTTTACCAACCCTTATGGTATATCCATACTTAGCAATGAGGTCCCATAATTTCAGGTTTTAGTATTTTCCTGGGCAAGAGATAAACACAAGCTATTCTTCTTTCTTCATCATTCTCCATTTGCCTCCATCTGACACACATAGTTTATTATGGTTTTTTTTATAAAGAATATTAGTTTTGTGAGAGCAAGGACATGCATTTTTATAACTGTTATATACTCAGGGTTTGGAATACAGAAGGTATTAACATGTGTTAATAGAATGAGCAAAGAAGATGAGTAGGGATCACACAGGTCTTCTGTAGGTAGGGAATGAAGATTTTATGACAAAACCAATTGGAGAGTGAAGGTAATATCATGATCAAATTTGCATGTAGTAAAGACTAACTTCAGGAAATAATAAAAGGAACCAAGGAGTAATAAAGTAGGAGTGGTTAAGGTAAAAAAGGTGGTCGTAACCTATAGATAATTTTTACCATTAGCTGCTTAAAAAAAAAGTTCAGGTCTGTGCTCTGGACGACTGAATGTATGTTGGTAATACTCACTGCACAAGGAACATCAGAGAGGCAGGTTTGGCTGGGAATGTTGGAAAGTGAGACTCAGGTGCTTGTGAGATACCCAAGTACAGACAGATTCAAAGAGTTAGCAAATGGGTCTGATGCTTAGGACAAAGAGATCTGGGAAGTATCAAGTATTAGGCTGAACTTAGGTAACTGACATTTTTTGTAGGTCAGAATGGCAGAACACTGGCAACACTACAGTACTGGTAAAATTTCATATCAAAATTAAGTCTTAAGAAATGCTATCTCCAGGTTGGTCAATATGTAAGTAGTTCTATAAAAAAAAACCTCAATTTCATGAGTTAAACAAGAAAAGATGAGATGAAATGGTAGAAGGAAAAGTTCAAATGCCATCTTGAACTTTGGTATCTTGCACTTAGCAAGATCTTACAAATAGTATGTTCTAATAGTAGTTCTCAAGAGTTCTGCAAAGGTTATGTTGTGCTGTAACAATACACCTCAAGAAGAACAAATCAAACTAAATCATTTACTGTAGCTCCAACACTATCAGACGTCATTTTGCCAGAACGTAATGTAAATGATGCTCCTTGAAATTGCATAAAACAAGACTCTGACCATGAGGAAACAATAACCTTTGTAATTTTCCTTTATGATATCAGCACTATCTAATACTCAATAGAAAAAAAGGAGAAAAGTAAAGCCAGAAAAATTACAATAAATTTATGGAAGCAGCAGACAGTTAATGCCATCCAATGACTATGTTTCCAAAGCAAATTTACTTCTTTATAGACTAAAATTATATATTCCTTCCTACTTATCTGACTTGTGAAAATTAAATCAAGCATTCAAAAATACTTTGTCAAAATTCAAAGGGTTTTTTTTAAATATAAGCAATTATTGTTATTAAAAGTTCCTATTGACCTGCATAACTTTGGATGATGTTATTTAAAGACTCAAATGACTTTGAAAATTTAACTATCCCTCACATTTAAAAAAAAAAAATAGTTAACAGTTCACTTGGGCCACCCTTCCAGTATGGCTTGTGCCTGGTTAACTATAGATAAGAATCACAAGGTTCTTTTTCTGCCCAGGCTGGCATCAAACAATGATCCTTCAGGCCACAGTTCCCTGAATAGCTAGGATTATAGGCATGAGCCACGAGAATTGTTGCTCCTTCATGCTTCGTGGGTAGGTCTAACACTCGTCTCGATTTAGAGTCACCTTCATATCAGGGTGAATTTGTCAAAGTTACATATAAAAAAGTAATCTAATATTAGGAATTTCGTAAGGTTGGACTTAATGTTATTGACAGTTCTAAGTAACTTAAGGCAATGCTTAACTTAGGTCTTCTGCTTCCTACCCAGTCCAGACCTCTTCCAAAAGGAAACAAACTTACACAAAAAAGAAAGTGGTCCCAAGGGGGTTCTATCTAAAATAACACAGACATTATATTCGATCTGAACTAGTAACTTGAGGGTAGGGGGCGGGGGTGTTGAGGAGACGATGGAAGGAGTGGCACTGACCAAGAAGTACTGTAACCCATACCCTGACTTATGGAGCTGACATCTCTGTACAACTACTCGGTAATTTTTAATGACTGGGTATGAAATCTTCATGAAAGATCAAGCTGTCTGCCGTCATTTCACTTGAGGACGACATCCTGGTGAGATTCCGTTTTCAGCTGAGCGATCTGAGACTCAAGACCGGTAGGCTGCCCGTCACACCGCTAAGCGGTAGGACCGGCGAAGACGGAGGGCGAAGCTAAAACTGTTCACCTCGGACACCTGACCCTTTCCACGTCGGTCACCACCAGCCTCACGTAGAAAGAGGGAATGTCCCGACCCGCCCGAGATGGCAGGAGCTGGCAAGCGATGGCACAGGGTTCCTGAGCTCAGGTCCCGTCCACACGTGCCGGCGCCTGGTTCCAGTTACCGTCGGGTGTGGGTGCTGAGACGGAGTGAACGAAAGGGACCGAATGACTGCCCTCCTCGCAGGAGGTAAAATGAGAAAAGCCCCCATCCGGAGCCCAAGGCCCGGCCCCTAGGGCTCCGGGAAGCCGGCAGCCTGGATCGGCGGGGCGACTTCCGGGCCCAAACCCGAGCCCCGCTGACAGTCCCGGGACGACCTGAGATCTTTCCGGGATCCCGGCAGAACGCCGGCGACTCTCCCAGCCCTTGTGTCCCTCCCCGCCCCGGCCAGACCCAGTTACCACGCCTCACCCGAGGTGTCCGGCTGCCACCACGTCCCCTTCGACATCTACATCCGCCTCTTCTGCCGCCATGATGGCACCTGACCTCGCCCGGCCTCTGGAGAGATCTCGCGAGAGAAAGAGAGGCTGGGGGCGGGACCGGATGTGTCTCGGGAGGAGAATTTGAGCCTTCTCCAGCACCAGCCAGGGAGGCGGGACTTCCGGAGGAAAGATTTCTTCCAGAGGCCTGTCTGGGTTATCTTGAATCTGTTGTCCTGTGAAAACTTAGGAAAGTGGCCTTGACTGGATTTCTTAATGCTCTTGGACAGATACTTTTCTCTTGTGTAAAATGCAGATACATAGCAATGTCTTTCCAAATCTACTTTGTGAACTGTGTGCAGGTGGCACTGAGGGACCCTTGCCTGTAAATTGTAAGTCAGTGTCTCTGCCTCTTAACTCGGTAGCTCTTTATCTTTCAACAATTTTTTAACGTGGATGTGAGTGTGGAAGGACTTACATTTCAAAATTCCACAAACGTACAAGAATTTAACTTCTGTCATTTTTATAGAAATCTTTAGAATTTAAAAATCACTTTCATAGTAGGGCTCTGATGGCTCACACCTGTAAGCCTAGCTACTCAGGAGGCTAGTTTCTGAGGATAGTGATTCAAACCAGACCAGGCAGGAAAGTCTCTGAGAGTCCCTTTTTATTTCCGATTAACTACCAGAAAACAGGAAGTGGAAGTATGGCTCTAAGTGGTAAAGAGTTAGGCTGGAGCAAAAGAGCTCAAGGACAGTGCCCATGACCTGAGTTCAAGCCTCATGGTTGACACACACACACACACACACAATCACTTTCATTAATATGGATCCTTCAATAGTACCCCAGTAAGGTTGATAAGTATCAGTTATACTTCACAGGTTAAAACACACACACACACAAACTGAGGCTCAGAAAGCTGACAGTTTCCTAGAAATTAGGAATGCAGGCCTTTTTGACGGTTGAGTAATACCATCATATGTGCCAAAGAATTTGTGCTTTTTAAGAAATTAGGCATTGCCTTTTACTGTTCCTGATCTTAGCATCTGTCACTCTATTGTTGAAATGATTGATTCACTTGTCCGCATCCTCCCTTGGATTGTGAATTCCTGAAAGGCAAAGACTGTCCTCTAGTTCTTACACGACCATTCAACAAGTGCTCAATAAACATCCAAAAGGTAAATGAATGCAACAATGAATGAATGAGCTTCTTATAATTTCCTGTCTGTTACTAGTCACCTGTGTTCCCAGGGCTGTACTTTGAATGTTCTGGCAGAAGATGAAGCTCAAGATTTGTTAAAAGGGAGAGCCAATTTTCAGAAAGTGGACCCTGTGTGAACCTACATGCTTTCTGTTGTTAAAGGGTTTATCCAATGGCCACTCCCAACAATAACTGAATAGTTCAGACAAAGCATTTTAAGAAGCGTCTCAAATTTAATTCAGAGCAAGGATTTATTTGTTGTGTATGTTTTCCACAGAGTTTATGTAGCAAACAGGGATTGGGGCCATGGCAGGACCATCTAAATGTTTATCATATTAAATGAGAAGAGCACCTCCTAGAGAATAATTAAGCATAAAATGTCTACAGTGTCTCCTGCAGTGCAGTAGTAAAGGTTTCTCTGGTCCACAGCATCAGGTGACACTGAAATATATGTGGAAGAAAGGAAAGGCCTATGCCACTTCCGAAAGGCTACCTGTAGTTTCTTAAAGGTAACAAGAGGAGGTGCAGAGTTACCAATATACATAAACCTGGCAAGCAATGGAGCAGAAATTCAAACCAAAACTAACTTCAGAGGTGGTTATTTTTCCCATGGCAAATATTTTTCCAGTGTGTGTGTGTGTGTGTGTCTGTCTGTCTGTCTGTCTGTCTGTCTTCAGAGTTAACACAGAAGGCCATCTCATCAGAGCAAAGATATTCAAGTAACTGGAAGTTCCCACATGAATTCACAACTGAATTAATGCACCTAACTTCACAGCAAAAAGTGATATCCTTTTCTTTACAACTGGAGGGCAATCACAGATTTCTGGCTCTTGTATGAAGAGAGATCCTAACATTTTCCATCTCATTAGCCAGACTATCTATGCTATGATAGGATCCTGTTTTTAACATTTACTTCTTTATTCCTATGACTTTAGCAGACCTGACTATAGAAATCTCAATAAATATTTGTTGCATATGTACACAAAAATTCATGATTAATGGCTTAAAACAATTGTGTTGGAAACATACTCTGTTTTTTTTAACACCACACCCTGAGAAAAGCCAACCTTCAGATGTTATGATTTGTCTTCCTACAAAAAAAATGTACCAGGTACTATGGTAGCTCATGCCTATGATCCCAACTACTTGGTAGGCAGAGGTTGGGAAGCCAATTTCTTGGTTATCCCAGCCCTGTTAGGAAAACCCTATCTCAATAAATCAGTTATAGTAGAGTGTGCATAGCCTCCCAGCTGTACTAGAGGCTGTAGGCTAGTATTCTACCACTTGATCCACAGCACCACTTCAGGCTTTTTTCTGTGTATGTGGTACCTAAGACTCCAACCTAGGGTTTTATGCCTGCTGGGCAAGCTCTCTTCCATGCTCCTGGATGGCAGTTATAATTCTTGATGCAAAGAATAGTTTGTCAGGATTGTGGCCATATCATTCCTGACAAGTCTTGAGATCTGGCCACTCACATTGAGGGGACCAGCCAGGCTACAGACTTCCCACGCACGTGTCCCACTGCTGTACATGTACCATGTCTTTCATTTTTCATTTTTGTACTAAAGATAGATAGTAAAAGATCCAAATTCAAGTTAGGTCTTTTTCTAACTCCCTACCATGTTAAACTCAGAAGGTATTCTGATGACTGCATATTTAGCTTTTTCTCAATAAAACAAACCCTTATTTTTAGTTCCAATCCCCTTAAAGTGTGTGTGTGTGTGTGTGTGTGTGTGTGTGTGTGTGTGTGTGTGTGTGTACGGTGTATTGGGTATCAAACCCAGGGCCTATTTCATACTATGCTAGTACTCTACCACTGGGCTCTATCCCTAACTATAATCATATATTTAAAAATGTATAACATACCTATAGTCCTATAAAAGAGGAAGACAGTGTCTTATGGACAGACAGGGCATATAAGGGCCAATATTGCCACCTACCAGATTTCACAGATATGTAAGAAGGTATCATTTTTGAACCTTCCAAGAGGCTGGGAGCGTGGTCTAGTGGTAGAGTGCTTGTCTACCGTGCATGAAGCCCTGGGTTTCACATACACAGAAAAAGCCAGAAGTGGTACTATGTCATAGTAGTTGAGTGCTATCCCTGAGCTCAGAGAGGCCCAGGGACAGTGCCCAGATCCTAAGTTCAAGCCCCAGGGCTGACAAAAAAAGAGAATCCTTCTAAGAAAGCATTATCACTCCCCCATTTTAAAGGGGAGGAAAATAAAATTCAGAGTATTATGGTTTCATGGCTAATGACTACCAGGTCTGGGATTCGCATGTGAGTCTTTCTGGCTTTCTATGCTTACTCTGTTGTATTTTCATATTGCAATGGAAAAAAAAGGGTATTTTTGTAATGCTGCATGAGCTAGTATCCTTACATTTGGTTGAAAAATACATCACAAATAGGTGACTTTCTGGATCTTTCAAGTTGTTGAAGTCAAGAAATGAGTAGAACGTATATTTTAAGGATGAGAGCCTTGTCCCATTAGTTTACAAATCCCTTTATATAGCTATCCCTTTGCCTTGCTCTTTTCCCTTTGCTGATCCTAAAGCAAAGTGAGCAGGAGGTGCCATGCCTTTAAATTCTCACCTTTGTTGTAAGGGAACATTCAGTCAATAATGGGCATGTCTCATATTTCAACTACGTTGGTCTCAAATCCTTTGGGAGACAGCTTATTCACTTCTTGGGTTTTCTCCCTATTTCCAGGCAGAAAAAAAAAGATCATTGTGTTTTCTTTATTGAAAAGACAAAGTATAATTGCAACAGTAATCCATAAAAGCTGGCATGTTAGTATTCATGCTAATTAGTTCAGATTTGTAAAGTGCTTTAAAAGCAGGAAGTGTGGTACAACTGCTCCTAATGTTATTATTACTTTCTGAGCTGAAACTGTCAGCTAAATGACTGCCAGGGATTCAAAAGAGTTTGAATTTAAAAAGTACAATAGCTAATATGTATGGAGATAAACCACTTTATCTATACAGAGGTGAGAGAACAAATGAATGCAGACATAGATTCATAGGCTACATTTGGCAGGCATTGGATATGCCTTGAATTGTTCCAGGAAATCAAGCTGCATTTTATTTGCCTTGCCCTCTCCAATTCCCTGAAATCACATAAGGTAGCTACTGAAAAAGCTGTTCTCAGTATGTTATAAGGAAAGTCTGCCAATGCACTTTTACATTTTAATTACAGTAATGCTACATCCATCTGACATTATTTGGAAGAGCAAAAGAAGATGCCAGCATTAATGAGCTCCTACTGTGTGCCCAGACATTTTATTCTCTTTAAAGTCAGACATCAGGCCTTTGAGATGGAAATTGTTATTCTGTTTACAGATGTGATAACAGACTCAGAATAGTTAAGTGGGTAGCTTGGAAATGTGGCTTATCTATCATGCTGTCTTAGCTTGGGCACCAGTAGCATCATTCAGACTTCTCAGTCACCAGTAAAGGGTTTATATTTCATTCCCAATAGCTCCAGGTGGATAGGCATAACCAAATATGAATCCTTGCCAATTTTGAAGTCAGGAGGACTCTGTTCTAACTGGACCACATAGACTAAGGAAGAATGACACCTTTTAAACCAAAGTATATGGTTTTACAAAGGAGGGAAAGAATGCTGGACAGGCAAAACAACAATGCCCACTGCGCTGTTGTATGTTCAGATTCCCACTGTTCCTCTAATTTATTGGCTAGTCATTTTCTCTTAGTATTACAGTGGATGAGTTACTCAACCACTGTAGATTCTTGTTTCTTCATTTCTAAAATGAAAATGGTCAGATGGCTTATAAAATAATCTTTCCCAAGAGTAAAATTCTTGGATTGATACCCCAGATATTTATTGAATAAATTGACATCTGTTGAGCACCACAGGGTAGGGCAGTGTTGGAGTTTGCATAGATATGTGATCATTGGTTATTAAAGTAGGAATCACAGTCAGAATGCCTGGCATCCCTACCTTGTTTTTCATTCCCAGCCCATCCACACTTTCAAGGGGATTCTGGCTGACACTATCTCACACGATCACACTATTTCTGAATAGCCACAATATCTGACTCAGCTTTGACCTATTACTGACCTTCTGAAACTCTGGCTCAAAGTTACTAGCTATTTTGATTTTTCTTGTAAAGAAAGCTAGAAATCATGATTAATTGTGAAAATCAGCTCAAAACTTAAAAGAGAAAGA
Organism: Megascapheus bottae; assembly: GCF_031878675.1. Lineage (NCBI taxonomy): Eukaryota > Metazoa > Chordata > Mammalia > Rodentia > Geomyidae > Megascapheus > Megascapheus bottae. The sequence goes on along the minus strand of NC_143514.1, from coordinate 45,763,580 downwards.
AACCTATTATATCAAACACTCCAATGGGCTACATTTGACCTGCAGTTTTTCATTGTTGACCTCCATTCTCTTGTTCCACATGTTAGGTGTCACTGTTTTTATGGTCTGATATGCCTGTCTATCCCACTATTCTGAGAATAAGAAGTTTGGAAAACATGGCTTTGCGTCTCTCTATCTGTGGTATCTGTCACAATGCTTGTTATGTAGTAGTTATCTAATTTACTTTTGTTGGATTAATGAGTCAGTGGGGAATAATAAGACCATAAATTTTCAAATTTAAAACAGAAAACTTATTTATAAATACACAAGTAATGAATAATTCAAATAATAAAAATATATTATAAAACCCATGATATCTTATCCCATTAGGATTGCCACTATCAAAAATTATCAGAAGATAAATGCTGAACAGGTATGGAAACATTGGAATCCTTGTAAATTGGTGCAGCTATTATAGAAAATAGCATGCTTTATCTTAAAAAATTTTTTAAAAGCACAACAACCCTTTATCTGTGAAAAAATTAACACTCGTGTTGGTTCCTTTGGTGATTCTTCTCCTTCCTATGTGACCCTAAGTCACTGAACATGTGCCGACTGGTGTTCATCATTCTAGATGGTGATTGTTTGAGGCCTTGCATGTGTCCACATGAGCTGGAGCATCTTTTCAGCCTACCAGGATTATATCTAAGTGATTCATTCCTGATCCTTAGTAGATATCTCATCAGTGTTTGAATGACTGGCATATCTTCTACATTATGAAGTCAACTGTCTCCAAGATTCAAGATAATCAATTAATTCCATATCAGTATTCATTGACTATATATATTCCAATGCAACTTACTAGAGGATTGAGACAATAAAGAGTAGACACACAAGACTGCTTATACTTTTGTGCAAGGGCTTACATGTTAGGACAAAGAAAATATGCAATAGGATAAGGAGTCTAGAAAGTGTATTTTGAGGATGAGATCCGTGTCATGAGTTTACAAACTTCTTTATGTAGCTATCCATAACCTCTCATTCCTACACTGATCCTAAAACAAAGTTAGCAGGAGGCACCATAAACAGCCTATAAACCCTGGCAGTTGCTGTAAGGGAGCATTCAGTCAATAAAGTGCATGTCTCATATCTCAACTGCATTTGTTTTGAATCCTTTGGGAGACAGCTTGTTCATTTCTTGGTGTTTTTATTGTTGTTCCCATTTCTAGGGAAAAAAGATCATTGAGTCTAGTGTTCACATAGTAGAGGCTTCCAATATTAAATATCCCAGGTAAGTCTTCAGGGGAAAAGCAACATTTGAGCCATCTTGAAAAAGGTGCCTGTAATCCTAACTACTCAGGAGGCTGAGTTCTAAGGATTATGGTTCAAAGCCAGCCCAGACACTAAAAACTGTTATCTCTAATTAACCACTAGAAAACCAGAAATAGTGCTGTGGCTCAAGGGGTAGGATGGTAGCCTTGAAATAAAGAGCTCAGGGACAGTGCGCAGGCCCAGAGTTCAAGCCCCATGACCAAAAAAAAAAAAAAAGAAAAAGAAAAAGAAAAAAGGAAAAAGGTGAGAGAATTTGCCAAGGTAATGTTGGGAGAACAAGTTCTAGGCAGAAGTAACAGCCTCATGCAAAGGCCCTATATGAGGAGAAATGAGCAAAAGGAAGCTAAATAGGAGGCAAAGGCACATTTTTAGGGCATGGGTATCATAGAAAGGACATCAGCTTTCAATTCTAAGTGACTGGAGAAGTTATTGTAAAGAACTGGTAAGATTAACGGTAGATGTGTGTGTGTGTGTATGTGTGTGTGTGTGTGTTTCTGTGAGTGTGTGCAGTACACAAGATCTGTGGCCTGAACTCAAGACCTGGACACTGTCACTGAGCATTCAGTGTAAGGCTAGTGGTCTACCACCTGAGCCACATCTCTACTTCCTGCTTTTCGGTGGTTAACTGTACATAAGATTCTTATGAACCTTCCTGCCAAGGCTGGCTTTGAACCACTATCCTTAGATCTCAGCCTCCTGAATGGGTAGTATTACAAACATGAGCCATTAGCTCCTGGTTAATGATAGATTTTAACAACATGAATTCATTGAAATTTCTTACTATTATATATTTATTAAAACTACATATAATTATTTTTTCTTTGGTAGGTTTCTTTGTAAAAAAAAAAAAGGCCCTGCCAGTTATAACTGATAATTCTATTGAAACAATTCTTTTTTCCCATGGTTGTAGATGATATTTTTGTTTGTCAATTTTGTTTTCAATCCTTTCTTTTACCCTACATTTCTTTCTCTTTAAAAAAAATGATTTTCGGGGTAATGTATAGAGGGGTTACAGTTACATTCATCAGGTAGTAGGTGCATTACTTCTCGCACATTGATACCCCTTCTCAGGTTTTTGCCCCTGTTTCCCACTCCCAAATCCCTCCCAATTATTTGTAAGATTTCCCTTGAACAATCAATCAACTGGTTGACAAATAGAGTAGCTGTCAACAAATTATCCATTTCATTTAAAATTTGTGTTTTTTCTCCATTGGTTCTAACAATATATGCTAGTGCTAGTAATCATTTGCATACAGTAGCAAACAGAATCTTCTCACCATTGCTAAGAACTTTAGTATATAAATTACTGATCATTACAAAGCAATAGAACAGATGCCTTGGCACCATGGAGGTTTACATGTCAAGTTAACTCTTTGACCTCTTGTGCATTGCCTCTCACCTTTTGGTTGACATTGTATTTTGTTGCCATGACAACCAAGGTTGACTAGGCAGATGTAGCTAGCACTAGTGCACTTCTCTTTTTCTGTACTAGGACTTCTTAGACCTCTTTACAATTTGGAAATGCAAAGGTGTTAATATTCCAACTGTGACCAGTAGGAAATAGTAGCTGATAAATCTCCTACCAGTAACAATTCTGAAGGGCATCTTTCACAATTTTTTAAATGTTCCCAGCTGTCCACAGTAGGGGAGAATATGGTGATTTGCATTGACTTTCTCTCCATCACTATTTCATACTTCTCAGTCCTCCTCATAATCCTTGAGGTTATTTCCAAAATAAATCATTGTCTTTAAGAACTGTCTCTTAAGCTGTACTTTCCTGCAGAAGTATAAACAAAAATACTGGTGTTAGACATGGGTTTTAAAATGGATGGAGAGATGAGAAAAGTAAAGGGCATTCTAGGCAATGGGGAAATGACAAGAAGGCATGGATAGGAAAAGATGTCATGAATCTGTACATGAGCTATATGGAAGGCTTGGTAGGAGAAAATTATATTACTGTTGTCAGAGAAAACCTATTAGAAACACTGAACTGAGAATATTGGGAAAACTGCTCATCCAAAGTATTGCTTTTTCTTCTCTAGGAATCAGTGGTCCATAAACTGGATAATGAGATTGAGCTAGTCAATCAAGACATAATAGAATGTTTGGGTGCAAGTTCAGATGCTGGAAAGTAAGATTCCTCACAGTGTGCATACTGCCTGCAGGTGAGTAAAACACACAACCATTTCACTGTGATTGAAAGAGGAGAATTCTAAAAAGTAAAGATAATAGAAATCAAGTGAGTAACATCCATGGTTATCAATTGAAGTTTTAAAAATAGTGTATTTTATCACTTTATTATTATTAACAAATTTTGCACAAGTGCTTTTCCAAAATTATTCCTTCCTTTACTCTCTTATTCATACATCAGGACTTAAGTTTTTCAACTTAATTCTTTTCTAGAGAGCAATAGTTTTTTAGATTTGAAAGAGAATATCAAGCTTGTTTCAGCACTATGTTCTTCTGTCTTATATAATAGTACTCTTATTCATCCACATAAACTTTATTGTAACAGATCATAAGTTACTCTATTTGTGTGCCACTTAAAAAGGAGAAGCTCTGACAACTACGCTATGACATAGTGTTAATTGTAAGTTAAACCCTGATTTCAGAGATTTATGTCCAGTTGTGGCTTAAAGTTTATGCCTGTAGTTTTACTTCCTCCAGTGACTGAATTCTGGAGGGCAGAGATCTGAGTGAGCCATTGATTCTAATATTCAGTGAAGTGGTAGAACATGTACAGTTCCCATTCATGTGTATCCAAATGTTTATTGAATTAAAATGATCAGGTCCCTTTTACCCACTTAGACAAAACTCCTGATAGACTACATCAGACACAGGACATTTCACAAGATGAAAATTTCATCATCCAGATCAGAAAACTCTGCAGAGTAAAATAGAATAATCCCAGTAGCTGTCAGCACCGACAAAAAAATCTCATATTACCATCCTTTCGTTTATACAAACTTGAGAGTTTCGGATATAGAGGATTTTCCCACAACAGACTGTATGTGTGTGTCCATGTCATGGATTATATCCTATCAAGATTTACAAGAAAACCAAGGACTTCTCTTTAAAAAAAATCATTGTTTAGTTAAATGTGATAGTAAAAATATTTTTTATGTAAGGGTGTGTGTGTGTGTGTGTGTGTGTGTGTGTGTGTGTGTAAGGTCACATGCAGTTCATAATGGAGCTAACCCTTTGAAAGGATTTATATTGGAAGAAAAAAATGGGAGATCAAGGAATACTTCATATATATTTCTGTGGTTTTCATTTAGGATGGGAAGGGATCTTTTCAAAGTTTTCCATGCCTTTGTTTTATTTAATTTCATGCTCACTGAAGCTCGTTTCCATCACTGAAACTGACACCTTGAACTGTCTGTGTTTTTTTTTTTTTCTGGTAAGCAGCCCAGACGGTATTTGGTAAGATTCTTGGCTTCTAAGCTCCATATCCTGGAAACAGATTTCACTGCTTTAGTGAAGTGTCTGGGGCATTCTTCTTACTGATCTGATGAAACCTTTGAAATTATACTATGACACTAGGATTTTTCAGCCTTAGTCTGGGCCTAGCATAAAAGGAGCCATAGAGTGGGAAGACTCCAATGCCTGTGGTGCAGTGGTCACACCTCATTAGCTCTAGGGCAGGGGCTCCCTTGCTCCTTCCCCTTGGGCCTCTGCATCTTTCATCCTGGCCTTAAGCCAAGGCTGCCTGGGCTATGGGAAGGGGGCACAGAGCCATCTGAGATCACTCCCAGGGGAGGTTTTAGATACCTCCTCCCATACTCCAGGGCAGGAATTCTTCTTTGAGTACGAGTTTCTCTTTCTTGTGTGACAGGGTCTCTTAAAGAAGCCAGACTGGTCTTGCACACACCATCTTCCTTCCACAGGTTCCTGAGCACTGGGACTCCAGACATATGCCATCATACCTAGGCTTCACATTTGGTTTTCTTTGTCTGCTAATAGTTTGTTCTTACTTAAGGTCGTAGGCAGATTTTCAGAATGAAAAAGATGATGTTTGCTGGGGTAAGTAATGCATATTGATGGAATAGAAGTGAATAGTCTATAATTCTGGATTTATCATTTATTTCTAATATGTCTTTGGACATAGTGGTCCTCTATCAGTGGGAAATGAATCTTCAGTGAATGCCTTAAGTTATGGATAGCACTGAGCCCTAGACAACACACACACACACACACACACACACACACACACACACACACACACACACACCATGGTAAAGTTTCACCTTGTCTATTCAACAAAGTACCTTATGGCCTCTCTTTGGTATATATAAATTGCCAGCTTGTGCTTTGGGCTATTAAGTAAAATAAGAATTACCTGAAAAGTCAACCTGAACCAACATAGCTACTAAGTGACTTGTCAGTGACTTGTAGTATCCATAGCCTGACCATGTTGGACAAAGGGAATAATGACCCTCTGGGCACAATGGAGCAGAGGGGTAAGAGTTTACCATCACACATAGAACTACATGTAAATTTAAACCAATGAATTCTTCATTTCTGTATTTTTTTTAACCTCATGTTTTCGAACCTCTATTGACTGCTAGAAATTGAAACCACAGACAAGGGGGATGGCTGTTTGTGGGCTCACTAGGTTTCAATTTCACAATCTGTAATGTGCAAAGTCTGTTGGAAGGATGGAGTGATATGAGATGAAATGAATGAAGATCCCATTGAATGGAAAGGACTCACCCAGGATTGGCACTTAATAAGTTCTCTTACATCAGAGATCATCTGACTCTGTCTATATTCTGACTATAAAAGGAACAGGGCCAGAAAGGTGCAGTTACAAGTATTTCTGAGCTATTATGAAAAGTAAAACATAAATATTTTGGAGAAGGATTAGACAAAGTTGTGTTTTGTTTTTGTTTGGTCACTTTAAGTATCATCTATATGGCTTAGTTTCTGCATCAAAATGTTCTCTTTTGTGTTGACCCAGATCATTAGAGTACAGGAATGTGTGAGGGGAAGTTCATCACAGAGCCATTAAGTGAGGTATGATGTACATGTGACTTTTCTTATAGAGATCTCATTAAAGAAAAGGGGCCTACATATGGTAGAAATGTGTTTTGTGGTTTTTTTTGTTTGTTTGTTTGTTTTTTTGCCAATCCTAGGCCCTGAACTCAGGACCTGAGCACTGGGAACTTGGGCTTTCTCAAGGCTAGAGCTCTACCACTTGAGCCACAGTACTACTTCAAACCAGTGTCTTCGTGCATGCTAGGCAAGCATTCTACCACTAGGCCAAACTCCCGGCCAGAAGTGTCTTTCTTATTGTTAAAAGGAATGTATAATCAGAGTAGGACTAATGAAAGAATTCCTTGGGTCACTTGACTCCCTAAGGTAGCAACCAAGATGGCTGCCTGAGTTACAACTGAATGCCATCCAGCAAGATAGGTGAAAAGGCAAGTGGGAGATCATTCCTCTTCCCTTGGAGAAGTTGCTTACCTGCTTCTGCTAAAATTTAGATTGGATGACTCCCCGTGCTTCAGTGAATGCTGGGAAGTCTTCATCATGGGAATTTGGTCACAGCTACAGGCAATCTGCCAAAATGTATCCAGAATCTAACCACATCTCATCATCTTCAGATTCATGATTGACCAAGCAATTATCACTCTCATCTAAATGACAGCAAGAACTACTTAACTGTCTTGTTTTTCTGCTCCTACTTTCCTCCAACATGTATAGACAGTAATTTAGAATTTAAGCTAGATGGTTAAACTCCTTTACTCAAAACTCTCCAATGGCCTATTGAGCCATCTAGGATTGGATGTTGGCTACCGATGGCTTCTTCTTTTTTTCCTCTTTCCTCCACTTCCTATAACATAAACTCTGTCTCTTACTAGTTCTCAGGTGACAGGACCACTTATTTTTTTTTTTAAATTGGGGTAATGTATAGAGGGGTTACAGTTACTTTCTTCTGGTAGTAGGTGCTTTGTTTCTCACACATTGATACCCCTTCTCATGTTTTTGTCCCTGTTTCCCACTCCCCACCCCCTCCCCATCATCTTGTTTTCCCCTTCCCTTTCCTATTTCAAATTAAACGTGTATACAATATACCCGGTATGGGGCCGGGAGTTTGGCCTAGTGGTTAAAGTGCTTGCCTAGCATGCATGAAGACCCAGGTTCGATTCCTCGGTACCACATATGGAAAAAAGCTGGAAGTGGTGCTGAGGCTCAAGTGGTAGAGCTCTAGCCTTGAGAAAGTCCAAGGACAGTACTCAGACCCTGAGCTCAAGCCCAGGACTGGCAAAAAAAACCAACCAAACAAACAAACAAAAAAACAGTATACCCGGTAACAAGGTCAGATATAGTGGCTGAACCACTCTTGTGTAAGCCTTTTACAGGCCATTCCTTCAGCCTAGAAGGCCCTCCATGTCAGATACTCACTGAGATAGCTCGACAACTTCATGCAGATCTTAGTTCAGGTCACCTCATATTTCTACCATGATTACCCTATTTAAAATTACAAGCTTTACTCTTGTGTCATACTTAATTTGTTTCCTTTGGTTCTATTTTTAAAATATCATATATACTCAATGCTATGGACATGGTATTGGAAATATAAACACAACTACATAGTTATAAAAATTTATGCCTCTATGGACATAATGTTTTATTACATAGATTAATACATATCTATGACATACGAACCCACAGCCTAATTTTAATTATGTTCTAAAATCTAAGTGCCAGTGATTGTATATAGAGATTTCCTTCTTGAATACTTGTTTGTTAAATACGTCATTTGAAATATGATGTAAAAGTCAATGTTAATAAATTCTTTAATAAAAATATCATATATTTTTAATATTGTTTTCCCTCTGCATTAAAAGAAGATTAGTTTTAGGACTCCACTAAGATTCCAAAATCTGTAGATGTTTGAGTCCCTTATATACAGTGGTATGGTATTTGAATATAACTTACACATATGCTCCTAGTTACTTTAAATCATCCTTAGATTTATTTATAATAATATGTATCTGTTGAATATAAGACTGAACAAACAAATGTAGCAAACCACCTCTGACAGTGTCATTTGAATGTATTGCACCAGAAGCAAACCTAATTCTAGACTTTGAATACTATGAATCAGTATATTCACTTTTGCTTATTTATTGATTAGGGCTAACTAAATCAATTGGAGTTGTGTTTTCTCATATCTATAAGAAAAAAAGCCCTGGCTTCCACAGCTAGCTAATGCAGTTTGGTAAGAGACTGAAGACCTCTGTGAGGAAGTGACATTTAAGTTGACATTTGAAGTAAAAATAGAAAGTAGCCCAAGTAAGATGGCAAAGAGGAGAGACTGTGCAGGGGAATACTATTGCAGGATGCTAGATGATGGTGTAGCAGGAGTTTTAGGCCAGAGACCCAACTCTAGGGATTCCACATACCAGCCCCAGCTGGTCACTTGAACCTATCAGATGAAAGGATGAGCAGTAGGAAAGGACAGATTTATTACTAAAGTGTTAAATGACCAACAAGAGTGTCTAAAATTAATAAAAGGTATAAAGTATAAGATAAATGAGACAGATAAATGAGATTTATTATGTGGCCTGAGTATACCATGGGAGGAGTCTGAGTAAGTACTCCAGTCCATTTTAAAGTATAGATCAGAGCTTTTAGTTTAAATAGAGGAAGAATAGGGACAAGGGCCAAATATGCAAAATTAAATATTCCAGGTCACAGGTACAGTCTGATTGAGAATCATTTCAAGATGGTTAGGCAGCAGTTTGACTTTTTTTATTAATAAAAGTTAAAAAAAAATTATCTTTAAGTAGATGTACAGGGGTCTCCAGTTCAACAAATCAGTTTATTAGGACAATGCATCTGGATCAGGGTCATCCCTTCTCTCCCACCTTCACCTATGCTCTCAGGGTAAGGGTTCTATATTTACATGTGTGCACTGAATAACTGAGTTTGTTTACCCTTCCTCTCTCCATTCATCTACCTCCTTCCCATTGACCAGTCTCCTGACAACACAGGTGTCATCTCTCAGTGTGACTCTTGCTACAAGATGTTAGCTTCCCTTATATTTTTCATCAGTTTCAAGGTGACTGTAAGGTGACTTCAGAGAAAATGGGTCAGAGAAAAGGCAGATGCAAAACAGCTTCTAAGTTGCCTGTTATAATGGGAACCCCATTGTTGAGGCTGAAACGAAATGAATCCATTGAAGGCAGATCACAGGAGCCCCTGAAAGCAAAAGGGAGGATAACTGATGGCTTTCTGCCAGGAAGAGAAAGCCATTTGTTGGTTTTAGGCAAGAAGAGGGTGTGACCTAGTATAAAATACTAAAATATCACTTTGGGGCATTTTGTGGTCAATGGAATGGTGTGTGTGTGTGTGTGTGTGTGTGTGTGTGTGTGTGTGTGTGTGTGTGTGTGTTTTGGGGGAACTATTGTATAAATGGGGGAGATCCGGGATCCAGATGGGGAACTATACTGTTTATATGGCAATGGAGAAAAGTAAATGAAATAGAGATATATCTTGGAGATCTAATCAACAGGATTTGCTAACAGATTGGCTGTGGGGGTGAGAAAGAGGGAGGCAACCAGAATAACTTCCAGATTTTTGGCTTGAGCAATGTGAGGGATACAAGGACTGTCTACTGAGACATGGGAGACTGAAACCGGAGCAGGATGAAGAAGGTCTTGGTCAGGGCAGCCTGGCCTAAAGTAGTGTTTGTCTGCTGAGCCGTGGTGACATTTTCTACTATAGTTAGACACTGATATATCTTGAATATGTTAGACAAGCAATTTCATGCAGCATGTTAAAATTCTCTTTTCATGAGGAAAAAGCAAGTATACTACACTGTTTGTTCCATTTTTCTCTGAGGATGATTTGAATATATAAATTCTTATATTTTAAAACACAGCCCAGTTAATAGCAATGGCTTGCTGGGATTGTGGTACTGAGTATGCAGTTCCCCCTGGAAAGCTATTCATAGACTAGACTGTAGAGATCTACACCCTGGTTTAATTCATTTCAAGCAGGATTTCTGAACAGAATCCTGACACATCTTACATCATGTGCTGCTGTAGTCGCCCAATTTCCCAGCATCACTGAGATTAAATGCCAAATGACCCTGCTCACAATCAACAGCACAACCTTAGGGGTGGAGCTGCACTTTCTGCAGAGAAGGACTTTCCCTGATCTTGTTGGGCCTGCAGTGATGAGGGATTGGATTGCAAGGGTGAGTGTGAACAATGGATGTGGAAGCATGACTATGGGTGAGTTAGATCAAGATCAAAGTTCAGTTTATAGAATGCCAGTCACTTTGGCAAGGAACCCTAGTGATAGTCATCAAGAAATGGTTATTCAGCAGAACAGAGAGAAAATGGAATCAACCCACACAGCCTATTTTTGTATCTTGGTTCTATTTACTGGCTGTGAGGCTGAGTGTATTACTTCATCAGTTCAGATCTCAGCCTCTTTTTCTGAGACAATAGGCCCTTCCTAGGCTTGCTGTGGGGATTAACCAGGATACCACATATCACAATCACTACTTGAGCCATTTCAATAGAAGCTTATTCTTTACTTTTGGCAGTTTTGTTGCCTGGGTTTTGTCAATGAGGTGATTAAGGATAACAGATGTAATGGAGAGCTCAGCCAGTACTGAGTAGCAAGTTTGCACTCGTCTTGAATGCTCAGGATGATAGGTAGCTGAAAACTACTGGGCCTCTCTGCCTTCATCCTAAGAATGTTATGTGCTTTCTGGCTATAGCAGTCATCTTAGCATTGCAATTGCATGCTCATGTGTCTGCTTCCATTCCTTGGAAGGAAGAGGCCTCACTATGTCTTACTTACACTCCTATGCCCAGGACCTAGCATAGACTCTGCTTCAGAAGAGGCTCCAAATAAAAACTCATTGAATGAATGATTGGATAGTAAGATGAATGAATCCATGAAAAGGATGATGAAGAATAGGCAGAAAATTGTCATATATGTCACCTTAACCAAATATCTATTTCCTTCCATGTCCCACACAGGACAAACAATTGAAAGCAGTACAACAATAATTAAACAAACTAATAATAAAGGCTCAAGAAAATGTAATAAGGCAGTTGCATGTTTATGATGATTAAAGAAGTTAAAAGTCATGTCGAGATTTGTATATAAGATGTGATAGGAGTCTCTGAGCCCTTGTTTTCCTGATGGAAAGTTTTTCTCTTGTTCTCTGCAAAAAAAGAACAAAGCTGTTAGAAGAAAGCCAAAAAACTTACTAACCATGGATATACTTACTTAGCTATATGGGCAAGAATAGCACATAAACAAGGGAACAGTCAAGATAGCAACCCGCCGAATACCTGACAACTTACTCTGCTGCATGTCAAATTTGTAAGGCAGTTTAGGGGTCCTTCTGAGGTACCAGAGGAGTCAAACTGATGAAAACATCAGATCTGAACATCAGAAGGGACTCTCAACCTGAAGCAGAATTGTCTTCCTCAGATATTCACCCAGTCACAGGTAAAATCAGCAAGCAAGCCTCAGGGGATGGAGGAGTATGCTCACAGGCCACAAAAGGGGGAAGGAAGAACTGGCTACCAAGAAACAGTAGGCTTGAATATCTTAGCAAGGGCCTATGCAGAATTGTAGACTGATGGAAGCTGTATCATACAAACATGAGAACAGAGTAACAGCTAAAAATTTGAACTACTATATCAAAAGCACATCATTAGGGCCAGGAGTTTGGCCTAGTGGTAGAATGCTTGCCTAGCATGCACGAAGACCCGGGTTCAATTCCTTAGTACCACATACATAGAAAAAAAACCAGAAGTGGTGCTGAGGCTCACGTGGTAGAGCTCTAGCCTGGAGAAAGTCCAAGGACAGTGCTCAGGCCCTGACCTCAAGCCCAGGACTGGCAAAAAAAAGAAAAAAAAGCACATCATTAATATCATGTGGTTCTTATAAGAATGCAGAAAACTTGAGCTATGTTCAGGTGAGAAATCTGAGATCCAAGATTAATTTATCTTGCTGGTCAAAAGATGGTGGAGTAAGTAACCAAAACAATGAATACAAGAAACCAAAACCCTAATTCTAAAGTCTCCGTATTCTCTGCTAATTGGATTATCATTTTCCTACTATAAATCTCTTGGGTTCTTTTATTTTTTGCCAGTATGGGGCCTTGAACTTAGGGCCTGAGCACTGTCCTTGGGGCTTTCTCAAGTCCAGAGCTCTACCACTTGAGCTATAGCACCACTTCCAGCTGGACTTTTTTCTATGTATGTGATACCAAGGAATCGAATCTGGGTCTTCATGCATGCTAGGCAAGCACTCTACCACTAGGCCAAACTCCTGGCCCCAAATCTCTTGTTTTACAGAAGAGAAAATTAGGCTCTTCAAATTCTTGTGAACCTGGACTTGAAAAATGATTTTCATGATAGTTTGACTGGTCTAATGTTTGTTCTGGGCCAGTGGATGATGAGCTGGATTTTGGGCAAAACTATTTTGCTTTATGGAATGTCCTTATAGAATATCATACTAGAAGAAAGCATGACTTCCATGACTCTGTCATCAAAGCTTCCCATAGAACGGAGCTCATGCAAAGCTACCACCTACTATATTGCTAAAGTGTGGAAATTCACAGTGGTGCATTTTCAGGGCTGGCCACACACTCATTCCATTCTAGAGTCGGACTTCAAGTTCTCATGTTTAAAATACGCTCTGGGTTAGACAAATGGAGTATTTGTCTAACACACACAAGACCTTGGGTTCACTTACCAGCCCTGAAAAAAAAAGTGAATAAAATTAAAAATAAGTAAGCGTTCTGTACTTATGGTTCTCATAAGTATAAACATGTAAATGTATCTCATAAGTATAAACATTTATACTTCCTTAAGGATCCTGAAATGAAAATCATGCTATCAACCAACAGTGCTCAAAAACAACCACAAAAGAGAAAGTAGAACAATATAGTTAGCATTTAAAAATGAATGTTTAAACCATCCATATCTCATTTCGACTTTTTACTAACTAGATAAAAGCCCTGGGGGGTCAGGAGAAATGATGAAATGATGGTCTTCAGATTTAACTCAACTGTATAAAACATATACACAGGCATATATCTATCATTCATCTATCTATCTATCTATCTATCTATCTATCTATCTATCTATCTATCTATCTAATTTATCTATTTTCTTACAGCTCCAGTGCAGTGGTGGTTCTCTCTCACGGCCTTCCACATAGCAATAGTGCAATGATAGCTAGCTCTGGAGTTAGGAAGACATTTTGCTCATGTCTGGTGTCTAGTCTGAGATGACTGGAATACCTAGCATCTCCCCTCCTCTTGTTTTTGTTTGTTTTGGTTGTTGTTTTTAACTTGTGTGTCCTCACAGCATAAGGAACTTAAAGTAATTAGGTTTTTTAGATAGAAGCTGGCTTCTTTTGTAGCTGATTTTATGCAATGCCCAAATGAAAGCTGTAGAGTTTCAACATCTTTGCAAGCAAAGTATGTGCCCCTCCTGAAGTAGTGTGGAGAGGATAGGATGAGAAATTAATTGGCACATCTGTTCTCATGTCTGCTTGTGAGCAGCCTGTGATCACAACAACTTGCTCAGGCCAACATTGGTCTCTCTCCAGGAGGTACCACCCCCACACCATTTGTGGCATGCATACTCTGTTGAGTCACCTCCTAAGAGGAGAGGCGGTTGACTTACAGAGAGCTTCCTATTAAGCCAGCCATTATCTCCCCCACCCCCAAGCCTTGGAAAGAGAACAAAACAACTTTTGCAGGAAATGACCACTATCCCTTTGTCGACTGTGAAACAGTCCACAGTTGGAAACAATCTCATAACCCATCAGCAATAGTATCCAAGCTCCTGCAAGTTCCTGAGGCTCAGACCTACTGCGGCTAAAGGGGCAACTTCCCAAGTCGGTTCTGCAGTGCTATCCAGGCCTAACTGCTCAAGAATGACATTTGTTGAGCGTTTATTAAATATACTGGGCACTAAGCAAAATAATCTAAATATGCTACTTCATTTTGCTCTCAAAACAAGCCCAATGTAGTAGCTCCTCTTATCTATGGGGAATATATTATTATACTTCATACCCCAAAACTATATACTATTGAATCATATAGATAGATAAATAGATAATATATGAATTATATATACACATGTGTATATTTATATACACTATGTATATATTCTTTTGAAAAAATTATTTTGGATATATGCCAGGAGTAATATAACAGAATCTTGTGGTAGTTCTATTTTTAGTCTCTTGCAGAACCTCCATACTAATTTCTATAATGGCTGCACTAATTTACATTCCTACCAACAGTGTCAATAATTCCTTTCCTGTGGATCGTTGCTAGTCTTTGGCTTGTTTTCTTGATAGTTGCCTTCAGTAGTTTCTGATGTGGTTCTTGCATTCTTCATGACTTTCTCTCAGGAATCGACACAATCATCCATCAGGTCGATGTTCAGTGCTCAGGACTCTTAACAGTCCTCCAGTGGTGGGGATAGTCTGTAATTCAGAGGATCCACAACTTCCCTCATCAGAATATCTGACTGATGATGTAATGAGGCAATTCAACATTTTAACAGTTATTGACAAGTCACTATGCTCAAAATATTTAGACCAGAATCTTGGGCCTTCCGACTACTGTGGCCTGCAACAGCTCAGTAGCCCACCGTTGAAACCACTACTCAGTGTCGTGGAAAAGGTATGGATAAGTAGAAATCCAAAGCTTGGGATCTTGCTCATGGTGATAGATATGAGGCCAAATGCTAAATGGCTTGTACATATTTTGTCTTTTAATACTTGGTGTTAACACAGACTGTGTGTGTATGTGTGCACGTGAGAGCGCATGCATGAGTGTGTGTGTGCATGTTGGTACTTAATCTCAAGACTTGCTCTTGGCTTTTTCCCTCACAGATGGCATCACTTTTTTTTTTTTTTTGCCAGTCCTGGGCTTGGGCTCAGGGCTTGAGCACTGTCCTTGGACTTTCTCAAGGCTAGCACTCTACCACTTGAGCCTCAGCACCACTTCCGGCTTTTTTCTATGTATGTGGTACCGCGGAATCGAACCAGGGTCTTTGTGCATGCTAGGCAAGCACTCTACCGCTAGGCCAAACTCCCAGCCCAGATGGCATCACTTGATTTAGGCTTTCAAACCAGCTTTTCTTTCTTTTTTCTTTTTCTTTTTTTTTGCTGGTCCTGGCCTTGGGCTCAGGGCCTAAGCACTGACCTTGGATTTTCTCAAGGCTAGAGCTCTACTACTTCAGCCACAATAGCATTTGTGGCATTTTTTTCTATATATGTGTATGTGGTACTGAGGAATCAAACCTGGGTCTTTGTGCATGCTAGGTAAGCACTCTACCACTAGACCAAACTCCCGGCCCCTCAGATCAGCTTGTTTGCTGGTTAATCAGAATTTTATTGCCCAGTCTATCTTTGAGCCAAAATCCTCAGATCCTAGTCTGCTAAGTAGTTAAAACTATAGGTATAATCCATACGCACTTGGCTATGGTTTTTATCCATGTTTTTGTTCTTGTTTACAAATAAAGAGACTGTGGCATAAAGAGACTCATAAAATGCCTCTGTCTGTAGCATTTAACTTCCAATCAGTTTGGTCATTCAAACTCTCTCTTATCTGTCAAATGGACATAATAATACTAATACCTGCTTTGGAGAATTATTGAGAGGACTTACCAAAATGATTTAGTGAAGTAATCATTAAGACCTATACATTTGCAATATATTATTTTAAGTATATTTTATTGTAATTAATAGAAGGGTTACATTATATTCACCAGATAGAAGGTGCATTACTTCACAAACATTGTTACCCCTTCTCATGTTTTTGTCCCCATTTCCCTCCTCCCACCCTCTCCCCTCATCTTGTTTTCCCCCCTTCCCTATCCTATTTCAAATAAACATATATACAATATGCAATATATTATTTTAAAGCTTCTGATTTTACAGAAGGCTTAGGGATATGATCTCTACACCTGGATGCCAATTTTCTCTCCTTGTCTTCCCATTACAGATTACTGTCAGTCCACATTTTTTTTTTTAAAAAAGGTTCTTTTGCTATTTCTGGACTTCTTTTTATAGATTAAGAACAATTGTTCCCAAATGAATATATGAAAGCTCATTTTATGCCCCAAACATACAAAACATCCATAAATATGAATTTGGCTATTATTTATTATTCTTCAGTAACTCAATTTTAAATGAAAACCAACTCTTTCCAAGTATTAAGTTATCTCAGGGCCACTGGCATGGTGTTGCACTGAGGTTCCAGCAGAGGGTGATGTTTCTCTATAATGCAGATAGCATAAATTTCACAATGGGACTATCAAACTTGAGAAAGATGTACATTTTTCCAGAGACTCCAAAATTAGATACATTCCTAAAATTATTAGGAATTAATAATAAAAGTGATGCCACTTGGATTTACTTCCTGAAGGGAGAGTCCTAGTTAATGTAGGAATCCTGTTTGTTGGTTAGTTGGTTGGTTTTCTATTGGGAAGTATTAACTCAGGTATTTCATTATATAGAACTCTTAGGAAGCCTGGAGTCCAATTCAATCTGCTTTTGAGTTTTGTTTACCCTGGATAATTTGATTATTATTGCTATGATACACTAGGAGGTTAACCAAAAGATTACACATTGAATATAGATGTATTAGCATTTCTTTTTAAAAAACAGAAAACAAAAGTTCTCACAATGCTGAGTCTATCTGCTTCTATGGCTATAATTACAGAATTCAATGCATTACTATTCTTTGGGCTCATTTTCCAGCCTTGGTCTAGCTCATTCGTGTATATCATTTATCAGAACCAAAGAGAATTGAGCTTATTACTCATAAATTCTGGTCTAAGCCCTTCATGCCACCAATGAGAAAACTGGAGACTAAAAATAAAAGTCTTTGCTCAGGGTTACAAGTGAGGTACTGAGACCAGGCTTTCCAATCCACAGAATCACAGTCCTTTCCCATCCCTAGAGCGTCTCAGAAATGACTACTTCTCCTGACTCCTGACCATGCTTTAGCCAGAAAACTTTATCCTTTCCTCTTCCTTCCCAGAAACCTGGGGTTCCCAGGCAAGTTAAGGAGTGGAGAGTAGTCCCAGACAGAGTAAGATACAGAGAGAGACTTTTGAGGGCAGCAAGAAAGGACAGGGCTGCCACTGACCTTTCCAGCATATTCTTATCTACTACTCTCTCAGGATCACTTTTGCTTGTCAAACTCCAAATTTCTTTGGTGAACTGACAGGTCTTGGAATCAGGGCCTTGATTTCCTCACCTGTCAAATGGGAATACTTGGGCTGGAAGTGTGGCTTACTGGTGGAGTATTTGCCTATCATGCAGGAAGCCCCGGGTTTGATTCTTCAATACCAAATACACAGAAAAAGCTGGAAGTGGTGCTATGGTTCAGGTGGTAGAATGTAGCCTTGAGAAAGCTCAAGGACAGTGCCCAGGCCTTGAGTTCAAGCCCCAGAACTAGTAAAACAAAATGGGAATACTCTTATTTGGGGGTGGTTGACTCTAAGTAAGTGGTGAATGCTAGTGTACATTTAGAGCTGGAACATGCAAAATCCTTAATCAATCAATAGTACTAGTTACTTGAGAAAGAGGAAGAGATATACTCCCAACTTCCCTGTCTAAGCTATGCCTCTGGCTTTAACCTCTTTGCTTCTCAAAACCTGACTTCCTACACTAGTGGTAGCACATTGAAATGTTCTGGGGAGCTGTTTTATTCATTTTTTTATTTAAATTTTATAGTAAAGGTGATATATCAGAGGGGTTACAGTTACGTGAAGTAATGAGTACATTTCCTTTTGAATACCACCTCCTGCATTTTCTCCCAGATTTTCCCCTCCTGTCTCCCATCCCCCCAAAGTTGTGTGGTTTACTTTCAACATAGTGTCTACTGGGTTTCACTGCTGAATTGGTTCACTCTTTGTTCCATCATTTCTCTCCAAATCAGATTAACTTAGTACACAGGATAAATGATACAAAAATCAAAAACAGTGCCAGAATGAATAAATCAAAGGAAAAAAGGAAAGAATAAAACAATAAAAAGCAATAAAGGAACTGCAGACCACACAGTAGAAACCTTCTTCCATTTCTTGGAGGTCATTTCAATAAGCAACCTAAACTCTGGGCCTGGGTGCTGTCCCTAAACTCGTCAGCTTAAGGCTAGGTCTCTACCTCTTGAGCCACAGCACCACTTCCACCTTTTTCTGTATTTGTGGTACCAAAGAAGCTTTGTGCATGCTAGGCAAGCATTTTACCACAAGGCAAAGCTCCCTTTCCTATTTCAAATAAACAAATAAATGCATATACAATATACCAGGTAATAGTCAGATACTGTAACAATATGAAATTAACTAAAGGGCAACACAAGAGAAAACACATAGTACATTAAGAACAATAGTCACTCATAATTAAGCCCTTGATTCTATGCCCTGGAAGTCCATTAATTTAGCTTCATAATATATGGCTTTATGTATCTAGAGTTTGAGCTATTGTAATCCTCTGCTAGGAGAGTCCTAGGTTTGTAATAGTTATTACAAATGAGGGAAACCATTGAGTCTATGTTCCTTTGGGTCTGGCTTACTTCACTTAATATGATTTTTTCCAAGTCTTTCCATTTCCTTACAAATGAGGTGGTGATGTTCTTCCTGATGGCAGCATAGAATTCCATTGTGTATAAATACCACATCTTGTTGATCCACTCATCAACTGAGGGGCATCTCGGTTGGTTCCATATCTTTGCTATGGTAAACAGTGCTGCAATGAACATCATTGTGCTAGTGGCTTTAATATGGTTTTGTTTCAGGACATTTGGTAAATGCCAAGCAGTGGAATTGCTGGGTCATAGGGGAGCTCTATATTTAGTCTTTTGAGCAACTGCCATACTGATAAGCTTCAT
Organism: Megascapheus bottae; assembly: GCF_031878675.1. Lineage (NCBI taxonomy): Eukaryota > Metazoa > Chordata > Mammalia > Rodentia > Geomyidae > Megascapheus > Megascapheus bottae. Next base: position 45,744,364 of record NC_143514.1, on the reverse strand, counting down.
TTTATCTGATCTTATACAGAGTTATTAAGTCTCTTGTGCTATGTACCATTCATAAGAAAAGTAAGCCAGACTTCATGGTTTCCCTTATTTGTAATAACTAGTATTCGCCTATAAATCTACAAGTAAACCCAATGGATAGTAAAACACAAACAATTATTCCTGGACATGATTAATTAAACAGCAATCTAAACATTCACATAGTGATAACAAAGGAAGACATTCCTAGGAGAGGATTGCAGGGGAGTTTTTAAAAGTACAATGCCCCTGCTGGCTTTAGACACAGGAAATCAGAATTGTCTTTTCTCTTTCTATTTTTGCATATCCTGGGGCTTGAACTCAGAACCTGGGCACTGTCCCCAAGCTTCTTTTACTCAAGGCTAGAGAAGAGTCTAGACATCAGTATTGTTTAAAGCAAGCCCCTTCTATCCAAAAGGTGGCCAAAGTGAGTGTTATCTCTTCATTGCCTTGGCCCCCAGACCACACCCTGACCTGGGAACTATTTTCACTAGGCACTTTCTTTCCTAAATCCCTATCCCTATGCTGGGACTCTGGATGTAGTGAGTAAACACCTTTGAGCCTTAGTTTTCTTAGCTGCATTTTTTTCTTATCTATCTAAACCAGGTCCTTAATTGCATTATTTACCTCCTTTTTCTGCCTTCCAACCAAAAGACAAATTTAGGAAGCTTTCTCCAGGAGTGGATGCATTCGGTCCTAAGTTTATTCTATCTTCTTCTTCTTCTTTGGCCTGTCCTGGGGCCTAAGCACTATCCCTGGGCTTTCTCAAGGCTAGAGCTCTACCACTGGAGCCACAGCACCCATTTCTGACTTTTTCTTCATATGTGGTACTGAGGAATCAAACCCAGGTCTTGTGCATGCTAGGCTAGCACTCTACCACTAGGTCAAACTCGCAGACCCAGTATTCAATCTTCTTTTTCTAGTGGTTGCTTAGTAATGTGATTCTGGTTTACTTCTGTTAACTAAGAGGTGAGAGGAGGCTTGGGGAAAAAAGGTTCATTTATTTATTTTTGATCCTGAGAGAGACCAAAAAGGTTCTACACTGCAACTTGGTTTGGCAGTTGGAACCACTGCTAACATCTTGTAACCAACTTGAGGATGAAGGAAGCCCAAGGACCAGCACTTAAAGATGAATGTTAGTTAACTGAAGTTTTTAGTTTAAAGTCACAGGATGATGTGTGGAAAGTAATGTTTACTGTGTTTTTATCATGTGCAATGACCTCTATTAAACCCATTAGGATATTTGCTATTCCATGCTAATTCTGACAACTATAGTCTGATATTATAATCTAGTCAATCTATGTTAGATGAATGATTTGAATTTTAATTCCAGCAAATGTTGTAATCTCTCTAAATGATAGTTTTTTGTTATTTTTAAATTATTTTTAATAGTTCTACAAAGGAGGTTCTATTCAACCTGTCACTTATGAGCACAATATATCTTGATCAGTATGACTTTTATCATTCTCCATTCTCCCATTTATTCTATTCCCTGCCCATCATGTGACCTGGTTCCATTTAATCTGTGAAATAAGAATAATGATATCTTATTATTGCAGTGATGTTGGAAGAATTAAATGAAATAGTACATGTAAAAAATTTTGAATATCATTAGAACTTCATGAAAATCCACTGGGTATCAGGGATTCATTTTTTTTTTTTTTGCCAGTCCTGGGCTTGAGCTCAGGGCCTGAGCACTGTCCTTGGACTTTCTCAAGGCTAGAGCTCTACCACTTGAGCCTCAGCACCATTTCCAGCTTTTGTCTATGTATGTGGTACCAAGGAATCGAACCCGGGTCTTCGTGCATGCTAGGCAAGCACTCTACCACTAGGCCAAACTCCCGGCCCTCAGGGATTCATTTATGTAATCTTTCCTACTCAGGAGGCTGAGACCTAGGGAATCAGATTTCAAAGTGGGAAGAAGATGAAGAAGGAGGAGGAGGAGGAGGAGGAGGAGGAGGAGGAGGAGGAGGAGGAGGAGGAGGAGGAGGAGGAGGAGGTAGAGGAGGCGGCTGTGGCAGCGGTTGAAGAAGAGGAAGATTAGGAAGAAGAAGAAGGAGGAGGAGGAGGAGGAGGAGGGGAAGGGGAAGAGGAACAGGAAGAGGAAGAAGAAGAGGAAGATGAAGAAGAGGAAGATGAAGAAGAGGAAGATGAAGAAGAGGAAGAGGAAGGGGAGGAGGAAGAGGAAGAGGGAGAAGTCATCCATGAGATTCTCTCCCAATTAACCAGTAAATAAAACAGGCTGGATATGTGATTCAGGTGGTATAGATCACTAGCCTTGAACAAGCAAACTAGGCAAGTACATTCCAGCCTTAGTGGTAGAAAAAAATGAAAAAAAGACATCTTTTTATAATAAACTCTTCACCGTGTTATTATCACTGTTGTTGCTATTGTCATTGCCATCTATTTTTCATATGTAGATAAATAGAGAATTAAAACCCGTATGGACTTGTCTAAGACTACATTCTGACCTCCTCATGTTTACTCTCCTGCTTGCCATTCTCGGTTTTGGAAATCCCAACATTCTCCTTCAGCAAGTAATGCATGGGAGAATTTTTCCCCGACATAGTTTGTCAGCAAGAGAGGAACAAAAGAGAAGATGAGTCCAAGGCAGGGTGTGACTCAGTGAAAGGCAAGGCAGCCCTTTCAGCAGGCCACATGTCAGGCTGGCAGATAAGGAAGTCTCAGAGGACCACAGAATCTCAGGACCCAAAGAATCTTTGGAGACGCAACTCATTGCTAAGCCTATGAGGTAGGGTGTTCCAACATTCCAGAGTGGAGCAAGGTGTTCTGGGAGAAAATAAACAAGAACCTTACTGGACTGACTAGATTGTCCCTTCCTTGTTTGGTGGGAAATTTCAGGCTGTGCATCATTGAGCCTACTGATTGTAACCAGGGTGCTTGGAGGACACTGTGGACAGTACCACTGTGGACAGTCCATGTGGGACCCTCTGAGGGTCCATTTCCTCTTCTGAATTTTCTAAGCCTTGCTTCTTATCTTCCTGCAGAAGTTGTGGATTCTCCATACTTCCACAATCAGTTCTTTGTCTGGTATGCATTAGCCAGTTGCAGTTTCTGTTGCTTGTACCTAAAGACCTCAGAGTTCTTAGGTAGCAGAATAAAGGGAAAAATAACAGGATAAGGTATTCATAAAATAATCTTGTAACAAAGAGGAAAATGGAATTTAGCCTCTATTACCAATACTTATCATAATTAATGTTATATTTATTTCGTAGACTGCAGATACATGTTGATTTTTTTTGTTTTTGTTTTTTTCTTTTTTGCTAGTCCTGGAGCTTGAACTTAGGGTTTGTGCACTGTCCTTGAGCTTTCTCAAGGCTAGCATTCTACCCTTGCGCCATAGCACCACTTCTGGCTTTTTTGGTGCCTGGGGTACAGAGGAATCAAACCCAGGGCTTTGTGTATGCTTGGTAAGCACTCTATCACTAGGCTACACTCCAGGCCCTGAATATTTTTATTTTAATATTCTGTGTGTGTGTGTGTGTGTGTGTGTGTGTGTGTGTGTGTGTATGTATTACTAGGGCTTGAACTCAGGGCCTGGGCATTGTCTCTGAGCTATTTCACTCAAAACTAGAGACACAACTCTACTTCCAGCTTTTTGCTTGCTAATTGGAAATAAAAATCTCACAGACTTTCCTGTCCAGGCTGGCTTTGAACTCAGATATTCAGATCTCAGGCTTCTAAGTAGCTAGGATTACAGGCATGAGCCACAGGTGCCCAGCTATTTTAATATTCAAACAGTTAAGTTTTTCATACTATAGAAGGGTGGGAGAATGCAGAAAATCATTGTATTATGTTATATATTATATATTATATAAGTAAACATATTACGGTCGGAATTGTGATTCTCTAACCAGGGCAGGATTTATACTATTCTGTACTGGCTTCTTGGTTAAGTTTTGATTTGTTTTTGTTTCACAAGGAATGTGCGCCAGTGCTTATTTTCACAGCCAAATTAATTAATGAGAAAAATCCTCAGACTTTCCATTTATCACTTCCAAACACCCACTTTTGATGAGTCAGTTGCCATTTGGACAATATAGGATGATTTTCAAAGTAATTAAAACTGTCAAACAATACAGCCCATTGCTTACTCAGGTTTCTCCAAGGGATTATGACTTCACTAAACTTTGGACCACCACCTCATTAATCACCTTTCTCCAGTGGGAGAGGACAGTAACTAAGTGCTGCAGCAGTTATTCAAAAGAGGAGTAATGGAGACTATTCAACCAATCTGAAGTCTTTCTCAAGGCATTGTTTGGGAGGAGTCACTAAACATCCATCACTGCATTTATATACTTAGTAGTGAATAGATGGCATGTGCTATAAGGACTTGGAAAAATATGAAATAAGAATCACGAGGGGATCCAACGAGGTGAGACAGATACATAAAGAAATGAAATGCACAGATACTATTGTAATGTTCATTAAGCATAAAGCTGCTGTTGCTTCTCCTCTGAAGACAGTGCAAAGTCTGGTTTCTTAGCATGGGTACCATTGCTCTGCCTCTGCAAATAACTGTTATCTGAAAGACAATTTCATGTCTGGCTCTTCCTGTGCTCACTCCACTCTGTGAGTGTATTTTCTTGCTTCTATCACAGGGATGGGACATGCACATCACCCATCATAAACTCTCTCCCTTTCCCTGCTCCACACACCTCCTGCTTTCTCTACTGCCCCAGTGTGGCTTCCTTACCACTGAGCTCAGATATCCTGTGCCTCTCTCTCACTCCAGCTTTCTCTCCCTCACCTGAACTTGAGAAACAAAACTAAGTAATATGAGACAACCCCACCTGGATGTCTCACATGTGTATGGGACTCAATAAATCTAAGACCAAAACCATTTCTTTTCCCCCCCTTCACCCCTCTTCTTTTTTCTCTGGAAAATAGTTCTGGAAACTCTCACCCTGTTCAGAATCTTGAAACTCAACCTAGATGCTTCCCTTTTCTACAGACCTCTCTCCAAGCCAATCAGCCAACGGATTCCAAACTATTACTTCTCACGGTTTCCACTACTGTGCTCCTGTTCTGGGATCCTACTCTCTATCTGCTATTTAGTAGTATTAGGCTTTCTCTTCTCCGATATTCATTTCTCTAATACTATCCGCATGGCACAGCTAAAGGAGTCATTTGTCAGTGCATATGTATTTATGCTGCCTACCTGACTTCAGAATATTCATTGCCTCCTCAGTGTCCTAGCTACAAACTCTAAACCTTTATCCACAACCTATAATATCTCTTAGGATCTGATTTCAACCCACCTCTCACCTTGCTCTTGTTTTCTCCTCATTTCATGGAGGTATTTACTTCATTCCTTTAATTACCTACCAAACACTTGCCAACATGTTGAGATTCAACCTCCTCCCACAGCAAGTCTTCCTTAACTTCCTCAAGATGATAAGACCAAAACGAAAAGCCTTTCTGTTTCCTTTACCGCTTCCTTGTATGGTCCCCTGGAGAGACCATAACTCTTCATGGTGGGTCACTACTCCTTTCAGGGTGATCTTCTTGACCCAGCTGTTCCCCCCCCAATTTCTGTACCCAAGTTCCACCTTAATTCTCTTGAATCTAGGGGTGGTAGCAGCCCACTGCTGCTAGCTTTGGGTTTCACACAGCTCATATGGTTTCTGGTATCCCATATATATCCTTTGAAACTCTCCCTTCATATGTACTATTTTTGGATTGTTGTAATTTAGCCATCTCATCCATTCGCTTATAGGACTCCAATTACATTTATTACCTATCAAACTTCTGTTTATCTGCCAACACCCAGCTCACATCCAGCCACCTCCTTCAATAAGCTTCTTTGAACCCTAGTAATGAGATGAATTTTAGTAAAGAACAGGTCTCTCTTTCTTTTTAACCTTCCCTTTCTGAGGAATTTAAAACAATGCAAATGGATTCACAACTTTCACTGCTACTGTTTTATTTCTGAATGATCTTTCGTTGTTCTTGGCTTGTAACTCCAGATGAAATATGAAGGGGAAATGACCAAGAAATTGGAAAAAAAAACAGTATTGAAATCTATTATTTGTATTTCCAGGACATGGTTCTTAATTCAAAAACAATTATCAACGTGTCTGTCTCCTTCATTAGACAATACATACACCTGGATGGCAGGGAGGCAGTACCTGATCTTCCTCACCATTCATGCCCAGCCTGGGCCTGAAATACAGCTGATACACATTAAATATTTAATTAATTAAAAAAGTTGTACAATAGGGGCTGGGAATTTAGCCTAGTGGTAAAGTGTTTGCTTAGCACGCACCAAGACTCGGGTTTGATTCCTTGGTACCGCATACGTAGAAAAAGCCAGAAGTGGTGCTGTGGCTCAAGTGGTAGAGCTCTAGCCTTGAGAAAATCCCAAGACAGTGCTCAGGCCCTGAGTTTAAGTCCTGAGACTGGCAAAAAAAAGTTGTGCAACAAAAGAATAAATAAGAAGAAAAATAGTTGATGTTCTAAATCTGGAAATCTTAGGTAATGAAGCTGCTAACAGTTGAGCCTCCCTCTTTTGTCCCCATGTCAGGACACTGGAATGTTATTTTGGTGGATTTGGTCATGTCATAAAAGGAGTTGGAAATAATATTTCCTACCCCAAACACCTCTGGGCCACAAAAGATGTCTCATTCTTGAAGAGACAGCAAGGGCAGAGAAGAACCAGAATCCTAGTGCTTATGCCCATCTTCTCCCTAAGCCATACTCCTGCCCCTTCATATCTGACAACTCAGCAGTCAATTTGCTATTATCCACAAGGAAATTTTTATTTACTATGTTGAACGAATTGGAAAGCAGTCACTTTTTATTAGCACCATCACAGGCTCTTGCATCAGGGGAGAAACATAATTATGCATCTTCTTGTGGCCCAATGCCTACAGCTACAGCCTCACTCATTTGGGTAGGAAGTGGCCTTTATAAAGAGCAGGGAAAAATGCAGCTGGGAGTTTGGCCTAGTGGTAGAGTGCTTGCCTAGCATGCATGCACACCCAGGTTCGATTCCTTGGTACCACATACTTAGAAAAAGCCCGAAGTGGTGCTGAGGCTCAAGTGGTAGAGCTCTAGCCTTGAGAAAAATCCAAGGACAGTGCTCAGGCCTTGAGCTTAACCCCAGGATTGGCAAAAAAAAATTTTTTTCCCTTGATTGTGGGAATTAACTCTGGGTTTGGGAATTGTCCCTGAGCTCTTCAGTTCAAAGCTACTGCCCTACCACTTGGCCTGGGCATTGTCCCTGAGCTCTTCAGCTCAAGCCTACTGTCCTACCCCTGGAGCCATAGGCCCACTTGTGGTTTTCTGATGATTAATTAGAGTTGAGAGTCTCTCGGACTTTTTAGTGCCCAGGCTGGCTTTGAGTCAGGATCCTCGGATTTCAGCCTCCTGAATAGCTAGGATTATAGATGTGAGCCACCTCCTGCCCTGCTCAATGTTCATTCTTTTTATTTAAATTTTTTTATTGTCAGGGTAATGTATAGAGGGGTTACAGCTATATTTGCCAGGTAGTAAGTACATTACTTCTCGCACATTGATACCCCTTCTCATGTTTTTGTTCCCATATCCCTCCCCTACCTCCTCCCAATCATCTTGTTTTCTCCCCTCCCCTTCCTTATTTTAAATAAACAAATAAATGTATATACATTATAGCAGGTAACAAAGAGCAACATGAGATTGATCAAAAGGCAAAAAAGAGAAGAGAAATAACATAGTACATTAAGAACAACAATCACTCAAGATAAAGCTCTTGTTTCCATATCCTAGAGATTCTTTCATTTAGTCTCATCCTATATGACCTTATGTACTTAGGTTTTGAGCTATTGTAATCCTCTGCTAGGAGAGTCCTATGTGTGTACTAATTATTACAAATGAGGGAAACCATTGAGCATATGTTCCTTTGGGTCTGGTTTACTTCACTTAATATGATTTTTTTACAAGTGTTTCTATTTCCTTATGAATGGAGCAAAAAAGCAGAATCAAAGGCAGTCATTAGGATGTTGTAGAAAGGGTATGGGTATAGGAGTTAGGCCAGCCTGGGTTTGAACTCTGATTCTTCTTATCACCTGTCCATAGGATCATGCCAATTATTTTGAATCTCATCTCTTTCTCTCTCTCTCCCTCTTCCTCTCCCTCTCTCTCCTTCCCTCAACACTTTCTTCTTTAGTTATTTTTGGGATAGGTTCTAATGTTTATACCTCAGTGGCATACTGGACCGTAGCTCTCTTTTTTATGCTTCTTGGATAGCTGAAGTGACAGGTTCATGTCACCATGACTAGTTATTGGTTATGAAATGGTTTTGTCTGGGCTCACTTTGAACCATGATCCTCCTAATCTCTGCCTTGTACATAGCTGGGATGACAGGCCTGAGCTTCCACATCTGGCTTAGCTGATATCTAATTGTATATTATACAATTCTTTGTGGCTGATGCATAATCATACATATTATGGGATGTAGCATGTTTTTGTACATGTACAGGTTGTGTAATGATCCAACCATGATAATTAGCATACTCGGTGTTTTAAACATTTGTGTTAAGAACATTAAAATATATACACTTTAAGGGCAGGGAGTTTAGTTTAGTGGTAGAGAGCTTGCCTAGCATGCATGAAGACCAGGGTTTGGTTCCTCAGTACCACATATATAGAAAAAAGCCTGAAATGGTGCTATGGCTCAAGTGGTGTCTTGAGAAAAGCTCAAGGGCAGTGCCCAGGCCCTGAGTTCAAAGCCCAGACTGGCAAAAAAATGAAAAAAATACACTTATTTTTGTTAATTATGGTCTTTGAACTGTGCAAATAGTACACCAGAACCTATTTTTCCTACTAAGTATAATTTACTATCCACTGACCAACTTTCCTTATATCTCACTGTCCTTTCTTTTCCTCAGCCTCTGATAGCTATCATTTTCTTCTATGAGATCAAAAGGTTTTAGATGCCACATGAGTCTAGTCACATAGTATTGTTGTTCTGGATCTGGTTTATTTGCCTTGACACAATATCCTCAAAGTTTACCCATGTTATTGACAATGACAGGATCTGGTACATTTTAATAGTACATTCTATTGTGCATATATCACATATCTTTCATTCATGCATCCTGTGATCGACACTTAATGACCTTCCCGTTGACAAGTTAGAACTAGCAACTAAAAGGATTCCCAGGGTAGCAGTGAGGATTCTAGATTCCATTGCTACTCATGGTTGTGACATGACTTGACAACTCCTGGTGTCATCTCCCACTCCTCAAAGCTGGCATTGTTGCTGCAGCCTGACTTAACTAGAGACGATACCCCAGAGCTGGCCATCCTTTTCCATGATCCCTTTGTACCCATTAAAGTCACATGCTCTTGTCACTTCCCTGTTCATCTAGCCCGATTCTTAAAAGTGATGCCTTCTCTAAAGCCTAAGCTCCTCCCAGAACAGGCCCTGACACTCCTATTTCCATTAGACTTTGGAGGTAGCTCTTTGTAAGAAATGGCCACACAAGGACATGGACTTGTCTGCTTGTATAGCTGTTCCCAATATCCAACTGGGCTTTCCTTTTTTTATGCCTACTGTGAGCACGGTGCCAGACATAGCCTGGATACACATGTTCCTGAGCCGCCTACTTTCCTGAATGGATGTGGCAGGCACTGATGATTAGGGAAGCTAGTCTTAATATTCTCCCTCGCAGGCTCCCACAGTGGAGGCCTCTAAGCTGTTAGGAAGAGAACCTGGTTCCCAATTTGGGCCAATGAGACATGGGAAATACCTGGGCTTCTGTTTCTAGGATATTTGAGGAAGCAATTGGATCTTGGCACATACAGAGTGCCATTAACCTTTATCCAGCTTTGTCCCCTTGATAGCCAGTTGTGGCCTTGAGAACCAGAGAAATGAGGGCCTGGGTTTGAGGTCTGGCACCATTTTCTTATAAGAAATGATGCAGAATGGTAACTTAGAGGACTGTGCTGGGAACAGACTGCCAAGTTGAAGTGCTAGCTTCATTTTGAAGTAGTTTGACTTTGGACAAAAGACTTTATTTTCTAGTGTTCTAGTGTATAAAACCAGGGCAGTGACAGGGTTGAGAAGGCTAATGGATATAAAGTACTCAGAAAGTGTCTGATACACCATTAGAGCTAGATGAGTGTCAGCTTTCTTGTGTTCAGAGTCTAGTTTTGAAATCAGGTAATTTCATAGGCTCTCTGGATTTGGTTTGCACATTCCTAAGATGGGAGTTAGAAATGCCTGCATTACAGGCTTGTGTTGAGGTCAGTTTAGATATGAGAGGCACCAACAATGATAGAACAAGGCTACAGCTGTGCAAAGAAGGAAGAAAGATTTCTATGTACTTTGAAACTTATTGTGTCTGAGCAAATCCCGACAGAAGATTGCTCTCACCTTGGCTCTTCGTCTCCCCTGAGCTCTCCACCCTCAACCTCCTATTTCCTCAGGGAGATGGAGCTCCCCACTCAACTCTTAACACTTCATCCTTTTCTTGTCCTCTTGTTTCTCCCCAAAAGGAGAATAGATTTCTGTTTCTTCTACCTTAGAATAAATACCTTCTCTCAAGAACAGGAAAAAAAAAACCTGCCGTTCCAACTCTCCTTAGGTCTCATTCTCTTTCCATCGTTTTCACAGCCAAAGTCAGTGTAGTACTTATCTCTACAACCTGTTTCTATTTCCACACTTCCCACTCAATCCTCCTGATGGTACAGCCTTTAAAAAACAGCTTGAAACTTAGAGTCTGGAGGCAGGAAAGAAGGGCAAGAATTGTTTACATCCTAGAGAGATAGAGTTGGGATTTGTTGATGAACTGAGTAAGTGGGATCCTTTTGGTGCACCTTGGCCTTTATGGTCTGATGGGAAATCCAGGTTTGTAGTATGTTGTGAAAAACCTTCAGTTTGCTGGGTTCATGACATAGGTGGGTATGCACCTCTTTCCAAATTATCAGCCCTTTCCCTGACAGCAGTTGCATTTTAATCAAGCCCAATGTAGCAGCACCAGTCCCTTATAAGCAATAACCTTCCTTGTATAAGGAAGAACCCATAGGTTCAGTGTAGTCCAAGCAACTCTCAGACCAGAGAAGACTTTTTTTTTAGTTCTTTTCCTGTGTTTACCCTTTTCCTCATTTTTCCCTTTCTGCTATTTCAAATATCATGCATAACAGACCTGAGGCAGATGCAGTGAACCTAAGATGAAACTCCAGAAAGTGAGTGTTGAAGTATTCCTTTTTCTGTAGTCCTTGGAAATGGGGGATGGGCTCCATTGTGTACTACCCAGCTGGCTCAGGGGCTCTGTGGGTGCTTCTGGAAGGCAAGTTCTCAGTCCTACTCAGTGCCATGACATCTGTGGAGAACATTGCTTCCCTACCATACCGACTGCTCTGATGGTGAGGAATCTGTCTTATCTCTCTGCCCCAGTATCTGTCAACAAATTGTCAATCAACAGATAGTATCAGAAGAAAAAACAACAACCCTTTTAACAGTCATGAAGGGAAATATACTTCACTTAGAAAAAGAGTGTCCACGAACAAACTTATCCGTGACCCCAGAATCAAATGTTGCACCTAGAAAGGTTATTAGGAGCCTGTTTAACTTTGAAAGCATCAAATCTAGCACTATTCTCCTCCCTCTTCTTTTTTCATGCACCCAGAATGCCACAGGGTAGCCAGTTCCTGAAGAAAGGACTATTTTTCTTCTGTCAAATCCCTTATAAAAACTACTTGTAGCCAAGTGAAGTGGCTCACACATGTAATCCTAGCTATTCAGGATGCTGAGATCTGAGGATCAAGGTTCAATGCCAGCCTGGGCACAAAAGGACCTGAGACCCTTATCTCCAATTAACCTCTAGAAAATGGGAAGTGGAGCTTGGCTTAAGGGTAGGGCAGTAGCCTTGAGCTGAAGAGCTCAGGGACAGCACCCAGGCTAATTTCAGTCCCCATGATCCACAAAACAAACAAACAAACAAAAAATCCTACTTTTATCACAAGGAATTTGGTTCAGATAAGAGGGCTTCGCATTCTGTGGGTTCAAATCCCACTGGGCCTCTGAGTCCTGCGATGAGCTATGGATGCTACCCTCCATTTCCCATGTATGAGATGGAAAAGATAGCACCTCTCACACTTCCCTTACCGGTTGTCTCTGCCAGGTCATATAAAGGTTTTGGTTAACCTAGAGTTGGGATGGGAATTTCTAGCATGCCAAGTCTCTCATTGTTCTGCACAAGGTGTCCCTGCAAAGCAGGGGGCTCTTTTCCTTCTTGTCGCTTTGAAAATGTGCTTAGATAGTCAATAGCTTCCTGAATATTCAGTCTGCATTCCTCAGAGGGCCTACTGTTAGGTATTTTTCAGCCTGCTTATGTAGACCTGTTTCATCCAGGACACAGGTCAGTTTGTGTTGGTTTGTGTGTTTTCCCCTCCTCTCAAGTGCTATTCTCTGAGTTAGGGCTGTGTTCTTTTAACTCTCAAACATGTGTCTGCTACCTACCACTGTCACTGATTTTCCTCAAGATGGGTACTAATATCAACCCAAAGAGTTCCACACGGGGCTCAGGTCGCCACTCAGTGCAGGCTTGCTGTGAGTCACAGTGCATCTGTGTGCACAGAGGGCTGGCTGAAGCCATCAGCGATGCCCTTTAGAAAGTCTAGTTTTGCAGCCCAGAGAAGAGCCCTGAATTATGGGGCCTGAGAGACAGCATCTCTGCCTTCTGCCAAGGAAACTGGAATGCCACAGGCTCCACCAGGAACACAGTGGCTATATCCACTTTAATGTCCTTGTCATTACTCACAGGAAGTGAGTTTAGAACACTCGACACCGGAAGATGACTCGCTCCTCCCAAAAGATTCAGAAAGTCTTTCCAAAGAAAGGGTGTCTAAATACCCTTTACATTTGTCTGCTTATCTTCAGTAAATCTCCTAGCTTGAGAGGTGGGCTTTTATCTGCAGATTGACCTAGCTGTAGCCTCCCTCAAAAACTGACATGGTTTAGTGCCCCTCCAACACTCTGCTAAATTTTTACTTTTTACATCTGTTACAGTGCTCTGCAGTCAGTTCCGAGTATGCTCTTGTACAACAAAGGATGAATTTGTCATAGCAATAGCATGACGAGTATGCTGCTTTCACAGTTGGAAACAGCACACAACTGTGGTGATCAGGCTTGAGTACAGGCAGAAGGGATGGGGAGAAGGCAGAAGGGCAGAAGGGCGATCTACCTCTTGGCCTCTTGGCTATTTAGGAGCAGGGAGGTTCGCCAACATTGCAACCAAGGGGATGGGTTAGTCTGGTTCTCATACTCAAAGATAGATGAATCTGAAGTGGTAACTCTGCATTCTCTAAAGTCAGGTAGGGATCTATTGCCTTTTGGAAGGTCTATGCACCTGCAAATGTCCAAAGAGCAAAAATAGCCTCTGGAACCCAGCCTTCATGGAAAGGAACTAGAAAGAGACATGGACCAAGAGCACCAGCCAATATAATCAGAAGAATAATAGGCTGGAGGCTTTGGGAAGAGATACTGAGGCAGAAATTAGTCCTAAGGTATTAGGGAGTGCAGCACTGTGCTATGGTGAGGCTGTGACTTTGAACTTGGAGAGGTAGAGATTTCAATCCATTTGGTATCTATTAGCTATGACTTGTTGGGGTGGGGGGGACACCACTTCTTGGAATGTATCTGTGCAATATTCCTAGAGGGGCAGCACTGAGGCCATTGTCCTTGCCAAATAGGCTTCGGTTAGAAACTCTGGTCCACCATTTATTAACCATAAAGACCTTCCTTCCTGCCTTCCTGCCTGCCTGCCTGCCTGCCTGCCTGCCTTCCTGCCTGCCTGCCTGCCTGCCTTCCTGCCTGCCTGCCTGCCTGCCTTTCTACCTGCCTGCCTGCCTCTCTCCCTTCCTTCCTTCCTTCCTTCCTCCCTCCTTCCCTCCCTTTCTTCCTTTCTCTCTATCTCTGTCTCTGTCTCTCTGTCTCTCTCTTTTAGGTTTACAGATTCAGGGTCTCTTGCTTGCTAGACAAGTGTTCCATCACTTCAGCCAAATGCATTCTCTTTTGCTTCAGTTATTTATACACAGAGTCTCACATTTTTGCCCGGGGCCACTGTTGGATAATGATCTTCTTATCTATGGCTGGAAACACAAGTATATGCCAGTATGGCCAGTGGTTTTTTTTTTTTTTTAGATAGACTCACAAACTTTTTCTCCTATGCCGCCTTCAAGTGACAATCTTCCCAATCTTAGCTTCTCTGGTAACTCAGGTTATAGGCATGAAACATCATGCCCAGTTTTCTGTTAGTAAAAAGTTGATGAGAATTATCTAAAGATCCAATGTGAGGATTAGCTGAAATAATGCAGGTAAAACGTTTTTGTTTTTTTTTTAATAAGCCCATAAGATGGGTTCTCTGTGAATAGGAACTAGTACTCAGGGCCTGGAATGTTGTGTCTTGATCCGATTGGCAGGTAAGGCACAAGAAATAGGAATCTGGTATGTCAGCGGGTACGGTGGAAGTGTGTAGGTCACCCAGCCAAGCCCATAGCCATTTAGTCCACTTGTTCTGGGGTCATACATGAGACTGTGCTCTGCTCCACCCTGGGTAAGCCACTATATTCCAGATCTGAGGACATCTTTGAAGTCCTGTTGCATGAGATGAAGAGGTGACTGAGGTGAGCTTTTAGAAAAGGCTTGATCCTAGAACCTTGTGATGGAAGGGCAGGGTTGAAAGTGCCCACTTTTACTTATTTGATCCCATGTGATTTACTTGCTACGGTTTGCATTCCCCGAGTTCTTAGTCTATGAGGGAATTGGGTCCAGGAAGTTAGTTGCTGGTGCAGGCTCTAATTGTGAATGGGAATTCGAAGTCAGGCTCTACTCATATCACGGCAGTGCTACAGTGATCACCTTTAATACATAAGATCTGGCCAATGCTCAGTAACAGTGCCCACCCTGTTCCTGCTCATACTCAGATTGCAATCTTTTTCGGGGGCGATAATAATATATACCACCAGATTGCCAACTATGGGTACTAACTGCTTTACATAGAGACTCATATTTTTTCATAAGAAAAAATGCTATAAATAGGACTTGTAGTATCCTGTTTGTAGATGAGGAAAGGTTTATCAAGGTTGTGCAAGGATACACAGCTAGAGGAAGTGGTGGGATGCAAGGCCCTAGAAGCACTTTCCTCATTCTTGATGACATTCCATTTCCTTTCCTGCTATGGTTTATTGTGCAGCTAGCCTAAGCCAAATTATATATAATGCAGTATGAATTATGTACAATAAGATTCTGTTATGAATTTCCTATTCCTCTCCCACTGAGCAGCTGATGAAACCCTTTGTGGCTGGATGTGACTAATACAATTGTTAATGTTCTGCTGGGATTTTAATTTCTACCTTGGCTGGGTAGACAAGTATGAATGTTCTGTTGTTAAAATTCATTCTCTTTCTGCCTCTCTTCATTTTTTGGGGGGGGGGCAGAGGGGAGTGGGAAAGTAGAAGGACAGTTGCTCATGCCTTTTCCCATACAGTTATAAGAAGACTTTATGTATCAGGGAATCTAGTTCTCCTTGTTTTTTATGTGTCATATATTTTACTCCAAGTGGCCAATGGTCTATTAACTGCATATGTAGTATTTTGGGAGACCATACTCTAGAGTTGTATTATTTTTAGAAAGCTTTTCCATTCCAAGAGAACAAGTAAATTATTTCTGTATCTGTATCTGCATCTTACAGAGTTTTTAAACTTTACTTTCTATTCTCTTCTACTGAACTATCAATCTAATATTTCCCAGACCCAAATTTTTGCAATATTTATAGCTTCAAAATTTGAGTTAACATCTGTCCTCTTTTAGCTCTTCCCTGGCTTCTCTAGCATGTCTATATTTTCGTTTATTAAAAAAATTAGGCTGGTGGAGTGCTTGCCTAGCATACATAAAGACCTGGGTTGGATTCCTCAGTGCCACATACATAGAAAAAGCCAGAAGTGGTGCTGTGGCTCAAGTGGTAGAGCTCTGGCCTTGAGAAAGCCCAAGGATAGTGTTCAGGCCCTGAGTTCAAGCCCCAGTACTGAAAAAAAAAGTTAAGCTGAGTGTGGTGGCTCATGCCTGTAATCCTAGCTACTCAGGAGGCTGAGAACTGAGGATTGCAGTTCAAAACCAGCCTGGGTACTAAAGACCAAGAAATTCTTATCTCCAATTAACCACTAGAAAATGGGAAGTGGCACTTTGACTCAAAGGGTAGGGTGGTAGCCTTGATCTGAAGAGCTCAGGGACAGTGCCCAGTTAAGTCCCATGACTTCCCCCTCCCCAAAGGCATGGAGACACCAAGGCATCAGTGTCTTATGACTATCATTCTAGATACTCAGGAGACTTGGTCTGAGGATCATAGTTTAAAGCCATCTCAGACAGAAAAGTCCATGAGACTCTAATCTCCAATTATCCACCTAAAAACTGGAAGTGGCACTGTAGTTTAAGGTAGTCAAGAGTACTAGCTTTGAGCAAAAAACTCAGGGGCAGTGCCCAAACTCTGCCCATTACCTAATCAGGATTCCCATTGTCTGATATGCTATGTTTTATTTACCCATTTCTTTATTGTTGACTATAGACATTCTAGTTTTCCATTTTAAGATATTTTATTTCAGTCTAGGAGTGAATGGATCCTTCTACACATGGATTAACATTTGATCTAGGATATTCTTTACCACCTTGGTGTTGGGTTTGTGATGTGCACATTAGCTTAGCAGTGTTTCCTCAAAGACTCCTTTCCTTCACAAGTACACACTTGTGAGGGTGAATAAGGCTAAATTGAGAAATTAGAGTGTGCTACAAGATGTTAGATACCTAAGGGTAATATCATCAGAGAGACCTCACCTCATTCAGGCAGAATGAAATAATTCTTTGTATTTGTGTTTTGCTTTTTCTTGGTCATAGGACTTGAACTCAGGGCCTGGGCTTCTCTCTCTCTCTCTCTCTCTCTCTCTCTCTCTCTCTCTCTCTCTCTCTCTCTCTCTCTCTCTCTCTCTCTCTCTCTTTCTTTTTCTTTCTTCCTTCCTTCCTTCTTTCCTTCCTTTCTTTCTTCCTTCCTTCTTTCTTTCTTCCTTTCTTCCTTTCTTGTGGGTCATGGGGCTTGAATTCAGCCTGGGTGCTGTCCCTGAGCTCTTCAGCTCAAGGCTACCATCCTAAGGTTGAGCCAAGCCCCACTTCTCATTTCCTAGAGGTTAATTGGAGATAAGAGTCTCAGGTCCTTTTGTGCCCAGGCTGGCTTTGAACCTTGATCCTCAGATCTCAGCCTCCTGAGTAGCTAGGATTACAGGTATGCACCATCACATTCAAGGAACTGGGAGATTATTTCTGGAAGTTATATGTGCTAGAAGTGGCTTTCTAGCAGATGTGGAATCTATTCTGAAATTAATGGATTTTGGCCACTGATTCAACCACAATGCCTCATAGAAGATGCACTTGAGTTGGGTATAGTAAGAGTGCTGTTGATCAATGGCTGATTTTCTTTCTTTCTTTCTTTCTTTCTTTCTTTCTTTCTTTCTTTCTTTCTTTCTTTCTTTCTTTCTTGCTTGCTTGCTTGCTTGCTTGCTTGCTTGCTTGCTTTTTTTTGCCAGTCCTGGGCTTGAGCTCAGGGTCTGAGCACTGTTCTTGGACTTTCTCAAGGCTAGAGCTCTACCACTTGAGCCACAGCACCACTTCTCACTTTTTTCTATGTATGTGGACGGAGGAATTGAACCTGGGTCTTCATGCATGCTAGGCAAGCACTCTACCACTAGGCCAAACTCCCGGCCCCTGGAAAGTAACTTTTATTGGAGGCTAGCATTGCAGGTCACCTAGATAAGCTGCAAGTTTGGGTGGAGGAGTCTAAAGGTGGTAAGGCCAGAATAAGAGCATTTGGGTAGTGGAGGCAGGGAATGGAGAAGGTGATGAAAAACTGAAAGGGTGCAAGCAACACTAGCTGTTTATTTATCCTGCAATGGCTGTCTCTGGCCTTTCCTGGACTCCTGACCCCAGGGAAGATCCTGTCTGCGGCTCACCCTTCCTGTTGTTTTGGTTCTTTTGTTGGATGCCTTTGATGAAAGTAGACATGGAAACCTAGGTTGTCAGCAGAAGTGCCTTGAGAACCATCTAGGTCTACAAGCTCATTTCATAGTTCAGAACACTGAGGCCCAGGGCAATAGAATGCTTCATCCTTGGGTCTCCCCCTAGTTTCTTCCCCTGTCATGCTGTCTTTTCCTCTAACAAGAAATCACAAGGCATATCCTGAAAGGCACGCAATTTTCATTTTCTCTCCATTAACTCTATACTGCTAGATTTGGATCGCAGCTTGCCATTTCTTTGCTGTGTGATCTTAGGCAAGTTAATCTCTTCCTTTAAGCTGCAGATGAAAACACTGACCTTGAAGTGTGAGGAGGTATGAGGACACTGACTGATCAGATTCTGACCTTCTTAATAAATACATACGTATTTACTGTCGGTTGTGAGACTTGAACTCTGGGCCGGGGCCATTGTCCCTGAGCTCTTCAGCTCAAGGTAATCGCCCCTACCTCTTGAGCCACAGTGTCACTTCTGGTTTTCTGGTAGTTAATTGGAGATAAGAGTCTTATGGACTTTAGTGCCTGGACTGGCTGTGAACTGTGATCCTCAGTTCTCAACTTCCTACTAGCTAGGATTACAGATATGAACCACTGCAGGCAGATTCTGACATTCTTATCCAGTCCATCACCCCCACCCCTCCAGCCCCTAGAAATGCCCTACCCTGTGTTCCAGAGAGTATGACAGAGACCTGGAGAACATTTATTTCTTTGTAAATTGTTTGAGTACCATAATATAAACTTAGCATATTAAATAAACAAGTATTGAGAAATAACTACATCTCCCTTAATCTTTCATTTGATGCTTTTATGTTTAAAGTACAAATGGGAATTAAACCCTGGCCACTAAACCATCCTCCAAACCCCCACCCCCACCCCACTCCCATGAGCCTGTACTCATCCCAGTAAATTTCATGTTTCTTAAATAAAAAACTAAAGAAACAAAAGAATCTTCCAGTTTTGAAGGTGGGAGTAGGGACTCAAAAAAAAAAAGTGATCATAAGGAAGGTTTTGTTTTTTTTTTTTTCCAAAGAGAGTTTTGATGGCACATAGTTATTTTTCCTTGTGCCCTGATTCTGAGATGCTGTCAAATAACAGTTTTTATTTTGAATATCTGTTGTTACTCAGAGAATAGAAAAGATTGTTTTGAACATTTCTTATGGATAAGTGGAAGCTGCACTCTTGCTACAAATGATTCATCTGGGAGAAATGATACATCAACAAGACTGCCTGCTTGGAGAGTAGATGGGAGGGTAAGTTATTCCAGAAGGGCTTTTCTCTCCCATGCCAGCTAATGAGAAAAACGATCTCTCAAACTAGCAGGGTGCCATGGAATGGAGACTTTAACAAGTTTTTGACTCTTGCATTTCACGTTCAATATCAAAGCAGGCATTTCTTACCCAGGCTAGTTGCTTTTCATGCTGATGACATATCAATAGGTTATTTAGTATTTGCCCTGCCTGTCAGTATGACCTGTGTGAAAGAGCTGGGGCCCTGGCTACCTACTCAGCAGAGCAGAACAGAGAGATAATAGGTGCCTAAGGCACGAAATTTAAGGAGGCACCTCACTGTAGGGTCATATAAACATACACAGTTAGCACTTGTATGATCTTCAAAGCAAGTGCCTCCTTAAGTTCTGCATTCTGGGTGCTATCTTGTCTCACTAGTTTGGGCTTTAGAATTGAGTTACAGTTAGGGTTTCATTGACAATTGGTTATGTAACCATTGGAAATCAGAATTAAACTTAGCTGCTACAGAAAAATTCAGAACAATATAGACCAAGTCTGATATAATGACCTTATTCTATAGTTAGCAGCGCATTGTTCTGTGATCCCTTGCATTTCAACTTTATGATCTATAATGGCAGCATTCATGATCTGAAATGAAGACATCCACGTTCTAGGTAGAAAATAAGGAAAGTAGATGAATTGTGTAAATAGATTACTTGTTTTAAAGAAGGCTGTCAAATTTTAGTCATTAAAATATAGATCACATTTTTAAAAATAGAAAAGAGAATATATATATATATACTATCAGATAGTTAATTCTCCTATAATTATTATTTCCATTGGTCCCATTTCTAATCCCTAAGTGAACATCAAATTTATTGCAAATATTAACGATAGACCTCCATAAATGAAGGTATTTCTAGAAAGAAGGAAAATAATCAATCTTAATTTTGAAAGAACAAAATATTCTTGAAAGAGTCACCTAGAGTAGAATGGTAAGCACACCATGTGTGTGTGTGTGTGTGTGTGTGTGTGTGTGTGTGTGTGTGTGTGTGTGTGTAAGCAAAACTACCAGGTTCCATTACCTACATACCATCAATTGAGCTGTGAAATTGGAGGTAGAAATATAACCAACATTACAGCTCCCTCTTTCCTACAAATTTGTCTGTTGAGGATAGTTAAAAGCAGCACAAAAAATATGGCCAAGGACCATTTTTTTTTTCTGAAAGAGCAGCCCAAAATCAAAATCTGCTCTGGATTTTTTTCCCTTTCTGGAAACTTAAATCTTGTCTCTGATAACCCATGTCTCCCAGAAAATCTCTCTGTTTAAGTTCCCTAGAGATCATTTTTATTGCTTGAAGCGAAGAATCCAAACAAAAACCATTATTCATTTTTCTATTTACTGACAGAATCATACAGGTTGTTCTCCTTTGTTAGTTTAATTTTTCTTTTCCGGTGTCTTTTGAATGAAACTACTAATGCTTCAGACTTTCTGAGTACAGACTTAGCCCTGCCCTGATTTTGCTAGTGCAAGATATGAAGAGTTTGGTTTTCTACTAAGTAGAACAACAGTCATCCCTTATATATCTGTGTTGTCATGACTGATTGTTCTTTTCTGTCTTCAAAATAATGAGTGAGTTGTACACATGCTATCAGAGAAGATGTCCACAACCAGGCTGAGAAATTACCTAAAAGGCAGTATTCTAAGAAGGGAAGTCTCTAAGTGCCATAGACTTTATGAAACATAGCTTGCCTGTTGTACTCTCCTCTGTATTTCTATCAAGAAAAGCTAGTAAATATGTACTGTGTTAAGAAATGAAAGAGCAGTAGTAGTTAGAGCACTGAGACACCACATGAAGAGTTCAGGTTGCACTAAGAAATGGAAAGGAAGGGAGCAAGAATCTGTAGATCTGAAAATGCAAGAGAGATTGGATTTCTTTAAGGGCCAAGTTGGCTTATTATCCTTTGGTGCAAACATATTTAATATATCCTAAATATCTATGTGCCTTTAACATTCTCGTCTCCCTTAAAGGTGGATTGGGCCATGTTTCTAATACTCTAATACATTTTCTTGCTCTAAGCAAGAAAGATCTAGATTGTTTTTTGAGCGGAGGCACTTATTAAGTCAAGATACCATCTCCCAATCTGTTTTCTGGCACATAACTTTTCTGGAAGCCACATGAAGTGGAGTAATGCCACAACACAGAGGGGAAGGATCCTTAAGTCAGTGGATGTAGAGGAGTTCCGACTGATCTGCCTTTAGGTCAGTAAGAAATTAACTTCCGGTAAATCACTGAGAGTTCTGCTTATTCATTGCTACAATGCAGATAAATGTACCTTAATGATAAAGTCTATTTTAAAGAGATTGTCTGGAATTATATAACTTAGAGGGCTACCAAGTGATCAGTTTTTTTCTACCTCATGATAGCCAAGCTCTATCTTAGCCTCAAGCATCACTTGGCATCCTTGACCCTGCCATAGCTCCTGCCATTTGCTGCAATCCAAATCTTTCTTTTTTTCCCCCCTCCTTGACACGAGATGAGAGAGCCCTAAACTATGACACCAAAATCACAGAATTGTTTCTAATGTTGTAATTCTGCCTTAGAATTTATTTAGAGTTTTGGCTGGTTGAGCGGAACATTGCTGAAAATGGCTTTTTAGCATCTGGCTCCTATTTTGCCTCTGACTAAAACAAAACCTCAGAATTCATTTCATCACTGGGTTTATACAGTATTTTTTTTCCTTGTTGAGCACAGTGAAGACAAAAAGTGAGATATGTCCATAAGACTGTATCTGAATCATTTGGGTTATTGTAATAACTTGTTTATAAGATAAACTCATATATTTAACAAGTCTTCTATTTTAGCGATAATGATAGGTACAGGGCATGGGAATAAAATTTTACTAAGAACTTTTAGCTCTTACTTTAAAGAAGTGTCCAATTTAATGCTTGAATAAACAAATTAGATGCAAAAAGTGTGATAAGTATGCAGAGACACCATGGTGACACATGAGAAAATGATTTCTTTCCCCATCTGGAGTGGTCCTGACTCATGCATGAATGGGTTTTAGCAACAGGATTGGAAAATTTGCTGAAGAGTCTTCTTTCCTCCCTTACAACTTGTACATCTATCTGACTCAACTGTTGTTCAAGTATGGGAAGAAACATGCTGAAAGTCACACATCTTGGATTCTAATTCAGTTCTGCCCAAGTGTGGAACTATGCATCTTCCTTGGCACACCAAGCTAGTACCTCTGGTAAGGCAGCTAGGTTTATTCCAACAATGCAAATCTTCCTTATCCCACTATCCAATGAGTTCCCTCAGTCAAGACCTCCTCAGATTCATCACAGCTTGGGCCTTTCGAAAAAATCAGTGCTGGTTCCCACGGCCTCCCTACCCACTGGGTCTCATTCTCTCATTCTCCATTTCTGAAATAGAAGCTGGTGGTAAACAGCATCTGGTGCTCACTTCCTGGCCTCTGCTGGTAGAGCAAGGGCATTTCTAGTGCATACATTTTCCTGTTCTGCTAAAACAACCACAAACGTGTTTCTACTTGATCCTCATGGAAGGTATACAAGGCCTGCACTTGGATTAAATTTGTTGGTTGGGCTTTTTCTTTTTTTTCCTCTGCTTTATTGTAATACTTTATTTATTTATTGTTACTTTAAAGGTGATGTATAGAGAGCTTAAAGTTACATAAACCAGATAAAGAGTACTTTTATTTTGAACAATGTCACCCCTTCATTCCCTCTCTCCCAGTTTTTGCCTCCTGTCCCCCATAAAGAAGTTCATTGTCAACATAGTGCTAGTACCACTGTTGCATTGTTCACCCTTCACCCCCACATCTGACCATATAAAACAATATTTATTGAAATGAACTCCGGGAAATGGAAACATACGAGAGGTGTTTTGTTTTGTTTCATTTTCTTCTGTCTTGTTTATCTATCTGTCTTTGGTAGGGTAATGGTTGGCACAAAAAAAGGCTGGGATTTTTTTTTGAAAATTCAATTTTATTGTCAGGATGATGTATAGATGTACTACATAAAGTAGTAAATATATTTCTTGTCAAATATTGTTACTCCTCCCACATTTTTGTCCTGCTTCCCCTCTCCCATCCCCCCAGCTATCAAGTTCATTTCCAACATATTGTCTTGTGATGATCAGCGTTACATTGGTCTCATTATTTTGTTGTTTCTGTGAGAACCCCTGCACCTCTGCCAGCTTCTGAGGTCTGGCTGTTCTAATCCTTTACACCCTGAGGAAAGCGCATCATGTCTGCTCTCTGGCGCCATCTACCGGTACTGTTTCACATCCAATAAACATTCCCCTTCTGGTCTCTGAAGAGTTGTGGTGGTATTTGTTAATTCATGGATCAAACCCTGCCACTTCATTAGCAAATTTCTTTTTTTTTTTTTTTTAACTTCAAGGACTAGAGTATGACCAACTGGTTAAGGAGTTATGTAGCAAGTGCATTAGAGAGACAGTGGTCTCCTCTGTCCCTTATATTTCCACTTGATCACTAGTGACATTCCTTCAGTTTCAAGTCTTTCCTTCTGAAAATATTTAGTTATTTATTGTACAAAAATCAGGGCATGGGGCATGCAGCCACACACCTGAGCAAACAAGATGATTCGTGGTGTAATGAAACTCATTAGTTTTGAGCTCATTACTGTGATTCCACAATGAAAAACCAAATCCCACTTAAGACCCGGGAGTAAGTCTTCAAAAGAGTTGTTGTTCCAGGCTTGTGGCTGGTGGTGTGCTGCTCCTGCAAGCCCTTGCACAGAAATAACCATGTTCACAGATCCAGATGAGTCAGATCAAAACCAGGCCTGGCCTCCAGACCTTAAAGCAATTCCTTGAAGCAATCAAAAACTGCATTTTACTTGTCCATTTTCAAAACACAGGCTGTTTTACTCACAATATGTAGCTCAGCCATATGATGGTTGCTCCCTGCTATATTCCATGTATTAAAGAAAATCTTGACTTCATCCATGTTGGCTTTTCCCCCTATTTTAAATCCAAATAGCTTGGAGGAGGTTTTTGTTGTTGTTGTTGCTATTGAATTTGCTTGTTATGAAAAGCTGCAATGGAACATAAAACATCAAGGATGTGATGCCCAGAGGTGGATAAAAGAAAAAATAAAAAGGCCTTTTTATTTCTCCTTCCATGCTAAAGAAAAGAAACTGACATTCATTGTAGTTATACCACTGTGTGTAGATCAGCGGAGCCACTGGAATCTTAGATTTGTAATGCTTTTCTTCAGAGGTGGTGGGATGTGGTGCTCAAGAGCTCCACCTTCAGGTCAAAGCCCATTCCTGTTCTTTAGAGTCTGGGATCCTTCTCTCTTTTCTGTAACCATTCACCTCTGTTTTCTCATCTGGAACATATCTGAGAGAATAAAGCAAGGTAATGCAAGACACTTGCCACAGGTCAGATATGCACGAGTTCCATCAATAAACAGCAATATCAGTCCCTCGTAGCCAGGCATTCTATTTTATGCCCAAAGAACAAAGTAGTTTGGCATTCACAAGGTGCCTGATTTCCTTTTTCTCCCCATCATGTAACATCTTGCATTTTTGCAGAGATGATGGTTTAGGAACTATATTTCAATGTGGAAAATTAAGCTACCCATCCTCTAGAACACCTGGCTCCGTGGCCTTTTCTCCCTGGGGAAGGGTATATTCTATTGACACTGGTCTTCTCCTTCCTTCTAATACATGCCTTTGCCAAAGAGCTGAATGTTCTCTCCCCCCACCCTCACATGCCAGATTAGTTCTTTAGGCTCTTACCTTAAATATCACTGCTTGAGGAGCCTAGTGATCAGGCGGTGTTGAGATTCTCACTGCCTTGACTGGGTGCTCTGGTTATACTGCCACAACACCTTGGTGACATTGTCATAGAAATACCAGGTTTCATAGACTTATTGCAATAATCTGTGCCAAGACTCTTTTCCTTACCGAGTAATACACGAGGAGGAGCTCCATCCAGTTTGTCCATGAAGAGTTGAGGTTTGATTAACAGACACTCCAGCTGGTTTACTTTAGTCCCTGAAAACCCTCTCTTGCGTAAACACCAACATTCAATTTTACCAAATGACTACTAATTTTTTAATGGTGCAATCCCAAGTAATCTCTTCAGGAAAGCCATTGTTGATTGCCACTAGTTTTTGATAGTAGCACTGATGATTGATGTATTACATCAAACTCCAGAGTTTGGTGTGGGTTAAAATAGAGAGAAGGCTAATAATTCAATCCCATATTAGTATCCTGCATTACAAGGATCCTAAGACTATGTTAGGAATTGTTTTCCTTTTTTTCTCCTAAATATATTTTAAGCAGAAGCAGATATCCACTCAGCTGCTCTGGTATTACATGCTATAACATTGGTTTTATGTTTTGTTTTGTTTTGCTCATGGGGCTTGAATTCAGGGGCTGGGTGCTGTTCCTGAGCCTTTTGTGCTCAAAGCTAGTGCACTTTGAGCTACAGCTCCACTTCTGGTAATAAGTTGGAGATACGAGTTTCAGGAACTTTCCTGCCAACTACAGCTTTGAACCACAATTCTCAGATCTCAGCCTCCTGTGTAGCTGGGATTATATACATGAGTCACCGGGCTATCATCTACTTCTTATGTTTATAACTTGTTTTCATTTTTAATACATACTGCATCCTAAGTGTTAGGATCTCATTGTGGAGAGACTGAGAGAGAGAGAAGCAGAAGCAGCAATTGTTGTACATTGATATTTCTCGGCATTTAATCATGACAACTGTTGATCTTATTCTCTCTTCCTTTTTTATTACTCAACCATTGAACTGTAAATATTGATGCAGACATTGATAGTCCATACAATGAGCAAGGGAATAAAAAAAAACAGAGTGGAAGTGTATGAATTAGGAATGGTTTTTGACATTTCAATTTTGAACCTTCAATAGACTTGATAAGCCTGGATGAGTTTATTTTTATGATAATAATAATAAATACAAGATTTAACCTATTTTACATTTTATGTAACCTTCCTGGACACTTTCTAATAAGGTGGAATATACATGGTTCTCTAATTCATTAAAAAATAAAACAGGGGCTGGGAGTGTGGTCTAGTGGTAAAGTGCTTAGTAGTAGCATGTATGAAGCCATGGTACCACATATACAGAAAAAGCCGGAAATGGTGCTGTGGCTCAAGTGGTAGTGAGCTAGCTTTGAGAAAGTTCAAGAACAGTGCCCAGGCCCTAAGTTCAAGCTTCAAGACTGGGGAGAAAGAAAGAAAGAAAGAAAAAAAGAAAGAAAGAAGAAAAGAAAGAAAGAGCAACAGCAACAACAAAAAATAAGTAGATCATAAAGTGTAATGGAGTTTTTGAAGAGGAGTAGCTGCTTTTCCATCCTAATCTGTGAAGTTTGATGATGAAACCAACAGTAATTACAAAATGAGTGGGCTTTAGTAATTGGCATTCTCTGTTTGATTCTCCAGCATCTATTTCCTTCTAAAACCTGACTTTTCTTTGGAGATCTATCCCTCCCGCACTGTCAGGCCATGTGATTTGACCTTCAGCACGTCTCTTCATCCATTCCCCAACCATTGTGATTGGTTCAGGGATATGTGTAAGACCTAGTGAACCAACAAAACACAGCCCTGGGAACACCGTAAGAAACTGCTGTCTTCATCTTATTCCTGCTGACAGAGCACTTGGACCTGCTGGATACTACCACATGGATACTAAAGTTGAAGCTAACTCTTCCTGTGGCAAGCTGAGTATGGCAGGATATTGAAATCTCATGCTAGAGCCCTATTGATAACTAAATCTAATGCCTTCTCCCACCCCCAATAGCTTGTCAACAATATGCTTAATGAAATTTACTTTTGCTTGGTTTTCTTGTCACTCGTAATCACAGAATTCTAATGGAAACATGAATAATTTTGACATGTTAGTGTATGTAGTCATTGCATCCCAGTGTTGCTATCTTCATTTCATTGCTAATGAAACTGAGGTGTAGAAAAGCTATATCTCTAACCCCAACCTGCTGTCATCTAGGGCTTGGGTTAAAATGTAGATCTGACCACTGCTAGAGAACATGGCCTGAGGGTGGCAGAATTCTTTCCATATTCTCTTTTATGTACTCCCTCCCTAACACTCCTAACTCATTCTGCCTCCCTGCTCTGCACAACACTTTGACCCAAGATCCCAGAGATTAAGCATTAGCACTTCTATCCACCAAACTCCCAGTGCCCATGTTAGCTAATTCTCGTACTCAGAGATAGGGCCAAATCTGCTCCCTTTTGCCACTTTGCTGATGATAATTTTTTTCTTTTCTGGCACAGATCCATTCTTGGGGTAAGGGGCCTCCTTGGCTAGCACCCAGGGCACCCCAGGCTGATAGGCACCCTGCTTGGGACAAGCATTTCATTGCCTGGGCATTTGTGTGCAGCTGGTTCTATTTGAAATCCTTCCTCCTTCTGACTTCACTTCCTGAATGTGCTGACAGGCCTGCGAGCCAAGCCAAACAGGTTCACAATGCCTTGCCTGGAGAGTGTTCCCCTGTGAGTACAGCTGGGGAAACAAAACTTTTCTCCAGCCTGCAGAGAGTACCCGCCAGCCCTTATATGACCAAGATGCAGGCCCTGTGAGACCTTGTGGAATCTTAATGGGAAGTGTTTTCATTTCTGTGCTTGCGTGTGCATGTGTGTGTGTGCATGTGTGTGTGTGTGTGTGTGTGTGTGTGTGCGCGCGTGTGCGCGTGTGCATGCGTGTGCGTCTGCCCCAGTCATTTCTTCTTAATTAATAAGTCCAGAATGAAAAATGACTTAATGATTGCTGCTCTGTACAGGTACTTTTCGTAAAGGATCTTCTGGATAGCATTCTGTGGTAGCTATGGTTGGTTTCACTTTTACACAGGAAGGATTTGAAGTTGAGCAGTACAGGAGACCTGCTTCATGTCCCCAGCCACAAGCAACAGAAGCCAGATTTAAATGGCAACACTTAACTCCTAAAACACTGCACATCTAACTCATCACACCTCAGTTTTCTTCTCCAATTTCATCGTGCTTCAATGCTTGGTATATAATGAAAGGTAATGAGGAATAATGGAACCCAGCAGAGGCTCTGGTGTCATTCTAGCTCTGTCGGATTCTGTAAAGTTAGATGTTCTCTGAATCTGTTTCCTAATACACAGAATGGAATGGTGACAGTGCCTATGTCTCAGACAAGTTTTGAAGGGTAATTGCAATAGAAATTTACCTGGCAATACTACTACAGGGCAAGGTCATGTGTGAATGAAGCAAGATCTCTGAAGTTACAAAGACTTGATTTTGGCAATAGGCTTCTACCAGTTGATTATTTTATGAACTTGAATGAGATCTGAACTTATTTTCTCATATATAAAACATAGCCGTAACAGTTATCTGGTAAGTCCTAGTAGCAGAGCACCTGCTACAATGTAGATGTTTAGTAAATTTTACTATTATGAGTATTATGTGTCAGTTTCTATTAGATAACATTCCTGCAGATTAGTTCCTATTGAGGATGCTACTCCTACTGTTGAATGTTAGTGGAGTCAGGATGGGCTACGTAATACCCTAAGTATAAGCAGTCCTCAAATCTTGGTATCCCAAAAGAACAAATTCAGTTTTCTTGCTCATGCTGAATATGAAGTCTAGCTACAATGAGGGGTGAGGCTAGAAGGCTCCCATGAAAATCCCTGTTATTTAATGACTCGTGTTGATGGGCACTGCAAGTCCAAAGATACTGAGACTAGGGAAAGGAAGCATGGTGAAAATCATACTCTTATCTTGATAGGTCACTGTGGCTTGACTATCATTATCTGACTTAAGTCAGAAGGCTTCACTTTCCCACACAAGTTCAAAGAGGCAGGAGATCTACCCAAAATGGCTTTTCTGGCTCATGAAGGGGAAAAAACATGAGAGTAAACATCTCAATATGGCCAGTATCTATTGTGTTTACTTACTTGTGATGCCAGGAAGTGCTGTAGGCAACTTGAGCCCACTAAAGAAATGTCCTTGACACACTGAGAATGGTGAAACAAAAAGATGAAGGCAGTTGGATGATGTCATTGAGTCACTATATGTTTGCCATCCCTTCACCTGTTTCATATCTGGATTCCTTGTTGAAGCTATATCTTATGCTCCTGACCCCTGTAAGCATTCTACCTAGTAGAATGGCCCATTACATAATAGCTCGGCTGCCTGCTCACCTTCATGTAAGATTTCAGATAAAGTTAGGCAAAGTTCCTCCCCAAAAGTCAGAGCAATAGGAAGTGATGGATAAACAACCCTGATGACATCTGAGAAATATTCAAATTCCCTCCTGATGACTAGTGAGTACTTATAACTTAGGAAGGCAGTAACTTAATCAATGGGTTGATAACTCAATTTTCAGAAGCCATGATTAGTCAAGGACCAAGCAATATATTTTAGTGTTGGAATATTTAGGGCATTTATATAGCAAGAAACAGAACTGCTCAGCACAGAGTATGTGCTTTCTTTCAGAGTGGGGGGTGATTTGGTGGTTTGCAATAGGGCAAGTGGAGTTCATTAGACATTGCTGCAGTGTGGACCAAACATCCCTGGAGAATATCTGATTACCTTTGCTCAGATGCTGTGTACATCAAAGGACCTTCTGATGACCAATTCAGTTCCTTAGAGTCCTAGATGTAGAAGTGGAGGGAAGGTAGGTTGTGGATGAGAGAGACAAGGTTACCAGGGTATCTGATTCTGGGAACCAAATAGCAAAAGAATATGGTTGCTGGTTGTCTGATAGCTGAATCATGGTTCCATCAGCTATTGGATGTGTGACCTCAACAAAAACATCTAAACTTCACTGGGTGCCTTGGCTTCCTCTACTGTAAAACATACCTATTATTAGTTATTACCCAGAGTAGTGGTGAAAATACAGTCAGAACTTTTTCTTAGTTCATGAGTACAAATCTTATTGTTCTTAACATTCCCTTTGCTTATTGTATCCCAAAGACTTAGGTCTGCAAGCCCCAGCTTGTCTTTCCCAAGTTGACCCTCTACTTGAGATTCCCTAACCCTCTTTCTCTTTATCTGGTGAACACTTAGTCCCCTAAGAATCTTCAGCACAAGTAGTTCCCCTGGGAAGACCTTCTTTGCTCCTCTCTCTGTTTAGATTGGGTCTCTGCTACTGTCCAGTTCAATATTATACTTCTTAGTGTGCAACTATATACCTTTTGAACATTTTCTCATTTGCTAGCTCTCTTCCTATGTTATAAACTCTATAAAGGTCTCCTCTCAGTTTCACTCTCCACTGTTTTATTAGTACATGGCACTAAATAGACAATTACTACTATTTATTGTAGAAAATGTGTTATGTGGATATAAGGTGTTATTGCTCAATTCCATTAACATTAATAAAGAAATCTATATCAGAATATATAGGCTGGGCTAATTAATCCCACTGAGCTAAACAAGTTCTGGATGACTGGATAAAAATCAGATTTGGGTTTTTCAAGATCCATTCTGCCGGGCACGGTGGCTCATGCCTGTAATCCTAGCTACTCAGGAGGCTGAGATCTGAGGAGCAGGTTCAAAGCCAGCCCAGGCACAAAAGGACCTGAAACTTTACCTTCAATTAACCTCCAGAAAATGAGGAAGTGGGGCTTGGCTTAAGGGTAAGCTGAAGAGCTCAGGGACAACACCTAGGCCCAGGGGTAGGGTGGTAGCCTTGAGCTGAAGGGCTCCAGGACAGTGTCCAGGCCCAGTACAAGCCCCATGACCCCCCCCCCCCCACAAATGATCCATTCTGAACTCTCACCCTCTGGGAGGCCTGGTCTAGCCAGTTATAGGCCTACTTTTTCATATCTGTCTATTTGAGCTTCCTGACACTTAAAATTGTAAGATAGTTTTCCTTCAGAATATTGATTTGACACAAGGGAAAGGAAAACTTAAGTTTGTGACAAGTAGCATAGGTGGAAAATGAGTTTCCCCCTGTTCTTATTTAGGCTTAATTTTCCAGAAAGTCATGTGAGAAGAGATGCAGTGTGGTACTGTTTGGAACAAGTTATCTCCCCCCTCATCCCATTTCTCTTCAAACTCTAAACTACTTTTAAGCCACGGGCATCCTATGTTGAATCCTAGTCTCCTTTTGCTTGTTACTTCCTTTACATAGCCTTCTTCTCATCTGTCATTGCAGTATGCATCTTTCCTAAATTGAATGTTCATGCTCTTCTTTGAGTATCTCTGTATTTCTCCATCACCAATAAAATAATAGATGAAGAGATGTCACTATACAATCGGAGCCTTAATGCTGCTTTATCACTTTCATTTTCCTCCTCATACCTTCCCAGCTTTTCCAGGCAGCTTACAAATCCCCAAATATACTGTTTGTTTGTTTTTCATGCACCTATGCTTAGCAACCAAGGTCCAATCCCAACATTTCTGCCTTGTGAAATCCACTGGATCGGCTCAAAGACCACTCTCTCCCATGGATTTTTTTCCCCTCATAATGGTCTCTTCTCCCCTCACTTGGCACTTGTTTCTAATAGCATGTGTTGTTTGCCATTAGATTAGTGTCTGCTTCCTCTCCATACTCTCTCTCACAAGATTCTGAGTTCCTTATGAATAGAGATGATGTTTTCCCCATCATTACTTCCCTATACCCTAGCTAAAGAGACCTAGGAAAATGCCTTCTTTGGGGATGTCCAAAAGTCCCAAACCAAATTAGATCTGTTTTCCAGACTGAGGAAAGACCCCCTTCACTTCTGTTGCTGTTTAGCCATTTGATTCTCTTTTCCTCTTTCATGAAACCTTGCTTGGCTCTTGTAGAAGTTAGTGGTGGAGGCCAGAACTAGGATGAGCTGGAAAGCATTGTATTTTTCCTTTGGTGTTAACTTCTCTCACTATAAAAGAATATGCATGACAGATGGTTTAGTATGAACTCTGTGTCAGCAAGTAGACCTTGAGTATAAATGTCTGGCTATCTGAAATACATATAACATTATAAACAGAAAGTCCCTTTGTCATGAACGAGGAAGCAGGTTGTTTTTAACAAAGTCACATCTGGAACTACTTCTTTTGTGCCTGCTGAATGATATACATATTATCCTTCCCCATCTCCACCTCCAAGCCTAATGTTTCAGGCAGACTCATTTTTATATAAGATGCTCATTTGCATTAGTGGAGGCAGAAAGGGATGCTATGTGTGAATTAGAGGTATGAATGTGCTAACAGCTTAATTCTTTGAAGAATACTCACAGGGAACTAGGCTTTAAAAGTTTGCTAATTAATTAACTTTGCTAATTAATTTAACTTAGGGGTGGGGCATGTGTTTAACTCATTTGGAATTGTATACCAAAAAATGGATGAAGTGTATTTGTTTAGAATGATGTATATTTGTATAGCGTATTGGGATCCTGTGATTATGTTGGAGGACAATTTAAATTCACTTGTTCAGTCATAAAAAAAAATTCACTTCACAGGGCTGGAGTTTGGCCTAGTGGTAGAGTGCTTGTCTAGCATGCACGAAGGCCCAGGTTCGATTCCTCGGTACCACATACATAGAAAAAAAGCCAGAAGTGGTGCTAAAGCTCAAGTGGTAAAGCTCTAGCCTGAGAAAGTCCAAGGACAGTGCTCAGGCCCTGAGCTCAAGCCCAGGATTGGCAAAAAAAAAAAAAAGTTCACTTCACAAACATCTGCTATCTATGTGACAGGTACTACAGTAGAGAAGTGAAGATCCTTTGGTGAATAATTTAGGATTCTAACCAGAAGACATTGGGCTTCTTAGTATTAACTAAGCATAGATGGTCACCAACTTTAAAGTGCTGTCACAGAACTTTTAAGGAAACTATTTGATGCTCAGGGGGAAAGATTTCATAGGATTGGTACAATACCAAACAAACCTTAAAGAATAGGTAAAAATCCACCAGTTGAAGCAAAAGGGAAGGCGGTCCAGGCAGGGGGATGCAAGCAGAAGCTTAGAAGAGTCAATGGTGATGAGATTCAGATTTAAACAAAAATGTATTTGTTATAAACATCTAGCCATTAAGTTTGAGGCTTTAGCAAACATTTCTGGGCATATAACTCTGGGAAGGTCAAATAAAAGTCAACATTTCAGCTAGACACCAGTGGTTCCTGCCTGTAATCCTAGTTACTCAGAAGGTTAAGATCTGAGGATTGAGGTTTGAAGCTAGCCTGGGCAATATTCTTATCTTCTATTAACCATTAAAAAAAATCCAGAAATGTATCGGTAGCACAAATGATAGTGGTATTACGTTGGGCACGAAAGCTCAGGAACACCACCCAAATCTGGAGTTCAAGTCTACACACACACACACACACACACACACACACACACACACACACACGGCCAATATCTCTTTCCATGAAATTTCTGTTCCAAAAGAGTTAAAGACTCCATAATGGAGCTGGGCATTGGTGGCTCACACTTGAAATTCTAGCTACTCACACTTTTAATTCTAGTTACTCAGGAGGCTGAGATATGAGGATCAGAATGGAGCCTGTGGATCAAGAAGCAGAGCACCAGACTTGAGCGATAAAGCCAAGAAAGTGTGAGGCTCCAGTACAGGCACACACAGAAAAAAGAATCCATGATTGAATTATTCTATGATCAAATACAACAAATTGAAAGAGGATTATGAATGCTGTGAGCCCCATCCTAATTCTGAGTGTTACCATGATGAATAACTCATTAGTTCATAATAAAATTAAGCATTGAGTCTATAAGTAATTAGCTGTTTTTTCCCAAAGTTTATAGGATATTATAATCTCTTCTTCCCTACTACAATTATTTATATTTTCCATTCCTCTAGGTTAGAATTTTAAATATATACATTTAGAATGTTTGTTCAGAGTTTCAAATATAGGGATAAGCCTAAACATCATACTTTATTTCTTACTTTTTCTTTTTCTTTTTTTTTAGGCATTGGCTGCAAACTGGGGAGTGGTGTGGCTTTTCTGTACAAGTCTGTTGTCTGGGCTTAGTGTACCTTTTGCAGGTAATTAATTCCCCAGCCTGCTTATTTTTTCTAGTTGGCTCTTGTTTAGCTACCACGGAGCCCCACCCTAAAGTGCTTTATTGTCCCTCTGCTCACTTATTTCTACATATGGTCAAAATCAACTCACCTTCCGGGGTTGCTGACATCAGCAAATTCACTGTTTGGCAACCTGGGCTCTGCTCCCAGTAACCCTTTGTTCAAGAGTGTTTTTACAACAGAGTGCATCTGATACCTAACCAGGTTGTCCAATCTCTTGCACTCCTAAGGAAAACTCTTTGTACACTCGGGTTTACAGCCACAGGCGGAATATTAGCACTCTTGGACCCATTGGGTACTAGAGCACTGCTAATGAGCAAACAGCCTTGCCTCAATTAGTAGCTTGGGAAGTATTCCTGGATATCAAATTGCTTTTGCTGCTTAATAATCACAGTAGCTCTTGGGATAAAACACCAACCAAGCAAAAATTGTTTCCCCTATTGAGGACTGCTTGTTGATCTAAGTTGGTATGTGTAGGTAGAATGGAAGTTTGCCATTTCCCCAGCTGAGGTTTGAGTTTTTTACACATGATTGTTGTGCTGGTGTTCAGTTTCTTCTATGAACCTTTTCCACAGTATTTAGATTAGCATCTTCCCTGACTGATTCTATAATTAATTAAACTGGGTTGATTACTTTAGAAATAAATCTAGATTTTCCTTAGGCATAGGCATCTAATTTAGAGGTAGAAGAGAGGAGATAGACAGATAAGATAGATAGACATGGGGAAAACATTCTAGTTCTACTCTTCACAAGTTATTTGTTTCTTAATTACTGGGTAAATCCAGTGTGATAATGTTAGCCCCAGAAACCGAAAACTTCACTATACAACTTGAGAAAAAAAGAGAAGGGAAAGGAATTCAAGATTTTTCTATTGGTGTTTGAATATATTTATTGTAACAAGAATGCTGTTATATTCATAAGCAAAGGCCATCTTTTTCCCTAAGAATTGTTAAAGGGAAGATTCCAAGTCGGAAGGATACATCTTTTGTGAAACTTGCCATGAGTCCCTGCTTTGAGAATAAGCAGCTATTATTAAATCTCTAACATTATAAATGGTCACAGCACATGCCACTTGATACAATCCAAAAACTTTGAAGTGTTTGACTCCCCAGCAGGCTGCCCCACATCACCGCACCTCCCCCCCCCCCCAGCCTTCTGAAACATCACACTATACTCTGGCAAGCATTCAGTGCAGAGAACTGGGGAAGGGATGAGGACAACCTTATGATAGCATCAGATGCATTTATTTCTAAAGCCTAAGGGAGAATAGAGTTCTAACTGCTTGACAGCAGGAGACACTCCATAATTGACAGTCAACCCTTTCAACTCTGTTGAACACTAATATAATTTCATCTATAGATAATGCAGCAAAGAGGTTTTGGGGGGGGTACTTTTCAATATTTTATTGTATTTTCTTAAATATCCTCTCTGGAATTCTCAGAAACAAAACATAAAAAAAATTATATACTTTATTACAAATGGTAAACTCAGAGTGCTCCAAATCTCTTATGTACAAACAACACTGGGCAGGACACCCAAACAAACAAACATGAAATAACTTACAAAGGCAGGAAGCTGTTTATTTGACAGTAATCAGCTTTCATCAAATTAAAAAAAATATGTATATGTACATACACCCTTGCTGAGGCAGGCCAGGAGTTCAATGGTAGGTGCGGCCTGGCCCTCATACACCTCCCTCCAGCCTCCCCTCCCCTCCCTCCCCGCTTTGTGTTCTTAAGGAGTACTACAGAAGCAATCTACAGTCTCTATTGCAGTTTGAAAACCCCCCGCCCCCCTTTAATACTGAAGGAGATCGAATGTTAGGTCCATGCAGTTCTTGGTCAATGTTAAAAGTCTATCTTTCTGTTCGCGCGGGGGGCGGGGGGGGGGGACAGCCCCTCCGCAAAGCGGGGCAGCCCGCAGGCGGCAGCTCCCTGGCGGCGTGCCAAGGCGAGGCGCGCCAAGTCCTTCCCACTCGTGCACACTGGGGGCGCCGTCAGGACGCAGCCCAGTCCAACTTGGATACCCTTGGCTTTAGTCCTTGGACTCTCTCTCTCTCTCTTTCTCTCTCTGGCGCAACCTGTCGAGTTCTCAAATCTGTCTCTGTGTTATTACTTATTTGCTCTCCGTTGTCCCTACGCCCCGACAGTCTCTCCTCAAAACGTTTGCAACTGCTGCGTGAGCATGAGCTGGCACCCGCTGTTAACGTGGTTCATGACTTTCTGTTTAAGCTGGGCCACCTGTTCCCTGAGCATGTTGGCCGTGGACGCCAGCTCCGAGTTCTGCGCTTTCAAGGTTTTCACTTTTTCCTCCAGCCGGGCGATCCTCTCCAGCTTCCTTTTCCGGCACTTGGAGGCGGCGATGCGGTTCCTCATGCGTTTCCTCTCGGCTTTGATCCGCTCCTGGGACTCCATGTCGATGGGGGACAGGGGCGGCGTCTCTCCGGGCATCTCGGGCACCGTCTGCGGCTCCTCCTTCAGGGCTTGCAGGCGCGGGTGCTGCACGGGGATCTGCTGGGGCAGGTGGTGCGGCTGCGGCGGCGGCGGCGGCGGGGGCTGCTGCTGGGGCTGCGCGGGAAAGGCCAGGCCCGCCGCGCCGTAGGAGGGCGCCCCGCCGCTGCTGCTCAGCGCGCCGGGATTGAAGTTGCTGAGGTTGGCGTAGACCGGTGGCTCGCTGTGCAGGCCGGCGCCGAAGCCGCCGCTGCCGCCGCCGCCGCCGCCGCCCGCCACCGAGGCCACCGCGGGGGCCACCATGCCCGCCCCGCTGACCGGCTGGGCCGCCGACGTGACGCTGGGCAGCGTGTTCTGGCTGTGCAGTTCGGCCAACGCGCGCACGAAGCCCTCGGCGAAGCCCTCCTGCTCGTCCGTCACGTTCTTGGGGCACAGGAACTGGGTGGGGGTCGGCGTGGTGGTGATGTGCCCGTTGCTAGACTGGATGATCAGGCGCTCCAGCTCCGGGGAGGCCAACTTGAGCAGACCCACGTCGGGCGAGGTGAGGAGGTCTGAGTTCTTGGCCCGGAGGTGCGGCTTCAGGCTGCCCACCGGGTCGGCCAGGTTCAGGGTCATGCTCTGTTTCAGGATCTTGGGGTTACTGTAGCCGTAGGCGCCGCTCTCGGACTGGAGGAACGAGGCGTTGAGGGCATCGTCGTAGAAGGTCGTTTCCATCTTTGCAGTCATAGAACAGTCCGTCACTTCGCGTGGGGTTAGCCTGGGCGCTGAGCAGAAGTTTCGGGGCCCCCACAGCGCGCTGGTCCGGGGTTCCTCCGGCAGGAAAGTTTGTCTAAGCGCGCGCGCTCCCGCGGGCTGGCCTCCTCCCCGCGCCCGTCTGTCTGCCCAGCTCGCTCCGGGCAGCACAGGGTTAAGACGCCGCCCGCACTCTTACTTGTCCGCTGGCGCGCGCGCGCGCGCTCCCGGCCCGGCTTTGAAAAGTCGCGGTCACTCACAGAGCGCTCCGGATCCTCGGAGTCCCGAGGACGATCGCGCCTCCCCGGCGGCAGCGGCGGACCCGCGGCGCGGCGCGGCGCCGAGCCCCCGCAGTGACGGCCGGCGGCGGGTCTCGGCCGCCCCCGGGACTCGGACGACGGTCCCCTCCTCCGCTGAAAGGGGGAGGGGGACGCGCGGCGACCGGGGCTCGCGCTCGCGCAACTTCAGCAACCGGTGCGCGCCAAGCCGAGCTCCGCTCCCTTCTGTCCCTCGGCGGCTGCCTGCTCTGGAGGGGCCGCCGCGGCCGCCTCTGGCGCAGGGAAAAACAAAACAAAACAAAAAAGAGGTTTGCAAAAGTTCGCTCCGGGACCCGGAGCCACTTGTCCCCTCCCCGGTCCCTCCGGGTTGGGAAAGTTGCGGACTGCCGCAGCCGCTCGTCGGTGTCTCGGCGCTGTCAGCGGCGCTCGGCCGGCGTGTC
Source organism: Megascapheus bottae (assembly GCF_031878675.1). Classification (NCBI taxonomy): domain Eukaryota; kingdom Metazoa; phylum Chordata; class Mammalia; order Rodentia; family Geomyidae; genus Megascapheus; species Megascapheus bottae. The sequence continues at coordinate 45,706,139 of NC_143514.1, read as the reverse complement.
CGTCCTCCGAGGGTAACAGGAGAAGGGGATCTTCAGGCGCTCCCCCAAAACACCAGCGCGGGAGCCGCAGGCGCCGCCGGCTCTCAACAGTTGATGAGAAGATGGTAAAGAAAAAGGCCGCGGTGCAGATCGGACTCCACGGCGGTCCTGGCTGGCTGGCCGAGTCTGTCTGTCTGTCTGTCTGTCTGCCTGCCTGAGTCCGCGCACCTCCACTCCCGCCTCGCCGCCTCAACCACACTCAGTGCAACTCTGAGCCCTTAACCAGCCCGAGCTCAACACTTATCTGCTACCAGTCAACCCCTAAAAATAGCCCATGATGTCACCCCAAGGCCTTCCCATTGGCTCGCGTCGCTCTCTGGGGGGCGGGCCCGCCCGTCGCCATGGAGACCCCACCCTAGAAGATTCTTCTCCAGGCCCGCAGAGGCTCACGGGATGAGGTAATGCTCCACTGCCCTCCCACAGTCGGGCCCTTTTTTCTCCGCCTCGCCCTCCCCCTCCCGTGCGCCGCTCCAGCCCCTTCCCCCCCCCAGTACCCCCCTCTCCCGGTCTCCTCCTCGCGCGTCTTTCCCGGCCCGCCCGGTGCATTGTGGGCTGACGTCTTGGGGTTTGTCTGTCTAGTGACGGCGGTTGTCGCGAGCGGCCGCGAGCTCGCCGCGTCTGCCCGGGGCGGGATCGAGTTCGGTCTCGGGGACTTGGGGACCCTCCCCCCTCCTGGAGATCGAGCGGGATGGAGGGCGCGGGCAGGAGTGGGTTCGGGGGAGCGGGAGGTGGGAGCTGCGTCCGCACCCCCCCGCACTTCCGGGGGGCGGGAGCACCGCGCTTAAGGTGGCCGGGGAGATCCCAGCGAGGGAGCGCAAAGTGGGCTCAACTTTAGGGGAGGGCGGCCTCGCGAGAGGGGGGACCCCCCACATGGAGGACGCGCCAAAGTTTGTCTCTTGGTCAAGACCAGGGGGACAAGTCCACGCGGCCGTGTGGCTAAGCCCGGGTGCCGCCGAGCGAGTGGAAATTTTGGAAACTGAGGCTCAGCTGAGTCCCAGGCCCCTCACTGCACATCCTGGGAGCTGGGGGAGTCGCGGGCAGGGGTTCAGGACTTCGCCTCCTAGGGGCGAGTGGGGCGGAGGGAGGTGAGAGGGGGAGCTAAGCCTCGGGATGAACTAGGCGGTCCAGACGCCGTGGTCTGAAAGTCGTGGAGCCGTGGCGATCGCTGGTGCCTCAGCTCCCGCACACCACACCGCGCGCGTGCACACACACACACACACACACACACGCACACTCACTCACTCCCCTCCCGCCCGGGCTTGCTTCCGGGAAAACAATCCTGAGCGCCCAGACTCTGGCCACAAGTCACGCAGTGGAACCAGGAGTCCCGAGTAGAGAGCCAGCTGCCCTGGCCACTCCCCGCCGGGCGGTGGGCGCCGTCCCCGCGCGGCCTCTAGGAAGCGCTAGACACTTGTAAGTGGCTTCTTCCCGGAGATCCTGTGATTTCCTCCTCCCCTACCTCCCAGGACAAGAGTTGTCTTGCTCTCTCGCACGAATACCGAAGCCAGGGTTGCGGGCGCCATGGTGCGAATCCAGGAACTTCTTGGCGCTTCGTTTGCTCCATCTACGTATACGTGGTGCCAGCCAAAGCCATCACTTTGGACTTGGGGGTGCTCACCAGACCCTCCCTCTCCTACCCGTCCTCCAAGTTGCCCAGTGCGCCAGGACATGAGTGTGATTTGACAGGGTCGGCTGTACCCGACTTGGAGGAGAAGCAAGAGAAAAGAAGGAGAGGAAGGGGAAAAAGGGTTAGAACTCTTGCCTTTGCCAAATCTTCTCTCTCGATCCGGGCTCTGAAGTGGAACCTGCAGCCATTTAGAGTTCCCAGGTTTCAATTCGGACTTGGAGGCCTCTAAACTTGGGGAGGGGAGGGGGGGAATTCAGCCGTGGGTCTGTAGCCCGGAGGCCTTCAGGTATTTGTGGTTTTGAGAGTTCAGAAACCAACAGCAGCTGGTATCAGTGGGACATCATCCAACTTTTCTTCACCCCAGGCACTTTGCTTGCTTTTCACTCATGCAGCAAAGAATACCTGGCTACTGCCAGCCTGGCATGGAGCAAGGACGGGGGCCGGGGGGTAGGGATAGAGAGATGACAAGATCCAGTTACTTTCCCCAAGAAGGGAACGTGTCTTTGTATCTGTTGTCTGAATAATAATCAGTGAGCTTGTCTTATGACAACAGTAACAAACATAAATTCATACATGAAACGGCCACTATCTGCCAGGTATTTTCAGCAGTTTTTAAATACTGCTGTCCCACAGCTCTCTTGAGAGATATGTATTATTATCCAGAGTTAGACTACTAAGAAAATAGACCCAGAATGGTCAAGTGTCTTTTGGAAGTGACACAGACAGCTGGAAATGGTTCTAGGGTCTGTGTTATATTTCTCTTGTATTTTCTCCACCCTGGCAAACTTTCTTGTAAAGTAATATTTATCTGTAGAGGAAACTACCTTGGTGGCATAGAAGAAATGTTTTGGTATTGGTATCCCCCCTTTTTTTTTCAGAGCTCCTGTGTTGAGATACTTCAAGATGTAGGATTTTCTGTAAATATACATCTTTTGACTTAGAGTTCTGTGTGTTCTTCTGGCTTATGTGGTTTAATAGGCTGAATTTCTCCTTAGGTTGAGAAATAGCATATTTCATCCAAAACATAACAAATCTGTTCATGTTAATGCCCCTGCTTGGAAGCTTTCACTAGCTTCTCCTTACAACCAGGACAGAATTTTGATTTTTTTTTTTTTGCCTGGGAGAAGACCCCTCTCTCTCCCCCTTCCCCCCAATCTAGCTTACTCTAGCCTCAGCTCTCACTCCCAGGTCTGTGTCAGGAAAATCTATGTTAAGCCCCACTAAGGAGCCCACCTAATATTTCAGCCTTGCAATGTTACATTTGTTTCATACTCCTTGTGCATCAGCAGAGAACTTTGCTTCCTGTGTTCACTGGAGGACTCAGGCTGAGGAACTTTATCTGGTCACGTGATTGTTCCAGTAATTATGGCTGGGGGACAGGTGAGGAGCACTGAGCACAGCGTTGTCTGGCCCATAGGCACATCCTCCTGGAAATGGTGCACACCATTTCTGCCCATATACTGTCTGCCAAAACAAGTCACACGTCCATGCCTGACTTGAAGTCTCTCTGAACTCTGCCAAGTGTCTGGAAGGGCTTGCCAGAAGTATTTGGGGGAACATTGATGACTAACAGTCTCTCTTGCTGGTCACCAAATGTTTGGTTCACTGTCTTCCTGTGGGCAGAATTTTCTTACCCTTTCCTCAAGGGAACCAACCCTCAAGACCCTTCTAGTCACAGCATGCAGCTCACTTCCCAGGCATGGTGAGTGTAGGAGAGTCCCCACTGGGACCAGATTCCTTGTCTCTCCTTCTAAAGAAAAACCATCTACTCCACACACTACCTCAATCTACCATGTGGTGAGACCAGGTCTTCATTTGGAATCGAGATACTAATCAGGTAAGAATCTTTCTAGTACAATAGATGTTAATCAAGTAAGAAAAAAATTGAGGCTGCCCCCCTTACAGTTCCCCAGTTAGATCCTGGTTCTGTTCCCTGAATGTAACTGCCCTCCATTTTTTTCCCTTGACCCCTGAATTTGCCCCAGGAGTGTGTGTGTGTGTATGTGTGTGTGTGTGTGTGTGTGTGTGTCATGGGGTTTGAACGCTGGGCCTGGGCTCTGTCCCTGAGCTCTTCAGCTCAAGGCTACCACTTACCCTTGAGCCAAACCCCACTTCCCATTTTCTAGAGGTTAATTGGAGATCAGAGTCTCGGGTCCTTTTGTGCCCAGGTTGGCTTTAAAACCTCGATCCTCAGATCTCAGCCTCCTGAGTAGCAAGGATTACAGGCAGGAGCCACTGTGCCCAGCTCAGTCCTTTCATATGTAGACCCCAAGCCTTTAAATACGTTTTAAAGTTGGTGAGCAATACAGAATGGATTTGTACCTTGAGGATGGTCTTCTTTAAACCAGGCTGCTGTTCCTTGGGCAGAACAATTCTGAAATGTGGGTTCTGGGTGTGCAGTTTGCCAGTAACTACAGCTACCATTCTGGTCCAGGTGTACTTTCATAGTTTTTTTTGTTTTTTTTTTTTTTTGCTTTCTTACTTACTTGCTTTCAGCTTGAATCTGGGTATTCCAGACATATTAGGCGCTGATGGCTCAGTCCTACCTTCCTTCTCTTTTCCAGAGCCATTTTGTTTAGTTGAAAGTGTGTGCTGGGTAATACCTTAATTTGTTGTGAGGTATTAATAATGTGTTAATACCTCTTCACTTGTACTTACTTCAAGCCTGTTTTCTTTTTTGCAAGACTCTTCTTGGTAGAAAATATTTCTTTAAATTTTTTTATATTGTATTAATTGTGATTAAGGAACCAATTTCACTATTTTCATTAGCATAGATTAGTTGTACAAGGGGAATTTCATTTCCATCCATTCACAGTTGTATCCCATCAACCTCACCCCCTATATCTCCCCTAATTCACCCTCCCTCCCTCTCAAAACAATTTCAAATTGATTCATTGCTCTATTCTCACACAAGAAATGAATGTGTCTCACCCTGCAAACTCCTGAGGTCATGGATTGTCTATTCCCTTTTGTTCCTGTTTACAAAATGGCCACATCTTCCCTCAGTTTACCTCAGCAGCCACTCATGCATGCTCCAGAAGTTCTGTTTGTAAGTAGGTTATAATAGCTTGCTTTCATTGATTAACTTCATTATCTACCTCCTCATTCATCTCAGATGATAAGTTCATCAAGCAGATCACAGCCTTTCGGCTTCTGATCAGTTATTGCCCTCATAGCAGATGTTCAGTTCTCATGTATTGTTGTTATTGTGCTACCTGGTGTCTCTAGATGCCAGTTTTTATATCTGGGGAGGCTAGGTCATGCTGCCATAGCAACAATCCTAAAATCTCAGTGGCTTAACAAAGAAACTTCATTCTTACTCATACTGACATGTTCAAGGTCATAGAGGGTGCCTGATGTGCTCATCAACTCCAGAGAAGATTTTTCTTGATGCATGCATCCCATTCTTCTGGATCTCCTTGGTAGGAAGGAAAGCATGGTAAGTTTACATTGGCTTAGAAAATTTCCCCCAGAAATGGTCATATCACTGTGTTTAGAGATAACTGACCAAAATGAGTCACATGACTATGCCCTTTAAGGGCATAAGGAAGTGCTGTACTACTATGTGCTCAGAAATTAGATAGCTGGAGACTTTTGTCTGGGCCACTTTATGTGGTGATAGTGACCCATAAAGCTTCCTGGATTACAGCCATTGAGTTATTTCTCACTCATATCACATATCCATCAAAGTCACGAAAGTCAACTCTGTCTCTGTTGTACACACATCTTTGCTTCAAGACCCTAGTTAGCAGATCATCTTCTTTCTACAACACTGCTGATGGTTGTGGCAGAGAGCATGGATTTAGGGCTTCTGCTGAGAGTGGTTCACGTGGCCAAGCCTGATGTCAGTGGGGAGGGGCAGCGAGCATTTGTGAATAGTAATGCAGTCCACACCCTGCACTCTGCATTCCCTCCATTCCTCTTTCTCTCAGCCTCTCCAGACCTTTTCTACTCCTCTTAACATTCTCCATCTTTCCATTCCTCATAACATTCTGTCTTTACTTTTATTCTTATAACAAATGTGAACTGGCAAACTCCTATTCATCCTTCAAGACCCAGCTCAAGTAATCACTTCCTTGAAGCTTCCTTACCTTATCTCCTACCTATCTGTCACACTGTCACACAGTGTGGCTCTTACTACAATGAGTGTATAACTGAAGGAGTGAATGTCTACCGTGTGTGTGTGTGTGTGTGTGTGTGTGTGTGTGTTTGTGTCAGTGTCAGTCATGGTATTTGAACTCTGGGCCTGGGTGCTGTCCTTGAGCTCTTCAGCTTAAGGCTACCACCCTACCCCTTGAGCCACAGCACCACTTCTGTTTTTCTGGTAGTTAATTGGAGATAAGAATCTCATGAACTTTTGTGCCCAGTCTGGCTTTGAACCTTGATCCTCAGATCTCAGACTGCTGAGTAGCTAGGATTACAGGCCTGAGCCACCATGCCCGGTTCTACTATGTGTTTTCTTACGTCTTTGACTCTATCTTCAAACTATCTCATTCATTGTGAATCTTCAGTTCTGGCAGATGCTTGGGTTTTTTTTTTGTCTTTTTTTTTCTTTCTTTGGTGCTGGACCTGGGGTTTGAATTCAGGGCCTGGGTTCTGTCCCTGAACTTCTTTGGCTCAAAGCTAGCACTCTACCACTCGAGCCACAGCACCACTTCTAGCTTTTTCTGAGTAGTTTATTGGAGATAAAAGTCTCCTGAACTTTCCTAGCTAGGATTATAGGCATGAGCCTTTAGTGCCTGGCTGGTGATTTTTCTTTTTTAAAAATATGTATTTTTATTTATTTTCAGCAGATTTAAACTTAGGGCTTCAGGTTCACAAGGTAGGCACTCTAATGCATGTGCCACACCTGCAGTTTTTTTTTTGCTCTAGCCATTTTGAAAAAGTTTCACTAGATCCTCCTAGACCATGATCAGTCTGTTTATACTTGTCATCATAGCTGAGATGACAGACGCATCTACCATTGCCAGCTTTTTCTGTTGAGATGAGGTCTTATACACTTGCCTTGGGGTGGCCTTGAACTGGGAGCCTCCTTATTTCTGCCTCCTGAGCAGGAGTGTATCCTAGCTAGGATTGTATGTGTGAACTAACTGTGCCCAGCCTAGATTTTGTTCTCAAGTAGGCTTTCCACAGGGAAATTAAGGGAATGTTTGAATAGTGAGGTAGATAGTACCTTGTTTTAATACCTTATTTTAATATACATTGCTGGAACCTGTCAGACTTCCCTGCTGGGATGCTAGTTTGAAACGCCTGCATTTCTCACCTCACTTAGCTTTTTCCAGTCCTGCTGACTAGAGTAAAGATTTACCCATTAGATTTATGACAAAACCTTCCATTCCTTGCTCCTGCTCCATGTCTGTGAAGATTGGCAGCATCTCTCATCCCATCTCCTCTGGGAACGAGGCTGATGGAGCACCCACCTTCAGGAACCTGACAGATCTCGTGGCAGAAGGAAAGGGCTTTTCAAAGACTCTTATCTGGGGAGGTAGATATCTGCTTCATCACATGTTGCTGGCTTCGTGGTACATGCCTGAAATTAGACCATTTGAAAGGCTGAAGTAGGAGAGTTGAGAGTTCTGGATCTACATTGAGGGGTCAGGCCTAAAAATAAATAAATAATAAAAAATAGCATATGTTATTTGTCACAATCATTGGCTAAAATGAATCTTATAACCCTACCTGACCACCAAGGGACCAGGAAGTTCAATCCTACTTGTCTAGAAAGCAGACATCTGCAGTTATTTAGTGACCAGTCCTGCTCACTGCCACACGTCTTCACTGATTCCCCAAGTAAGACAAATTCTTTGCCTTCTGAGAATCTAAGACCCGTGTTCCCCCTCTCCTTAGCCAATTTCTGTTTTCCTTTGGATGTTATTGACACTAAAACACCCCACTACTAACTAAATTAGATCCCTTTATTAGCTGCCATTCTTACATTCTTTTGAAAGTCTCTATAATTTTCCTTTGTAGGCACTGGGATTTGAGGAAGTTATTTCTTGGGTTCAGAGCCAGCTGAAAGCTAAACACAGGAATCAAGTGAATGTAGATCAAAAATGTCATCTTGTCAGATGACCCAGCCTGGTTTGGAGGGCATGGCAGATGTGAAGCCATGATGGATTTTGTGATGTTTCACCTCTGGCTTAAACCCACCTTCTTGTTCCTGGCAAAGATGGACAGCCTTATACTGCTTCCAAAGGGCCCCAGACTTTCATCCTTTGAGTGAATAGACTGAGAAGGCAAGTTGCTGCAGTGGGCATGCTGGGGCCGTTCTCATTCTCCTGCACCTGGAAGTAAATGAAAATTGAAAGGAGAGAACAAGAGGAGGCTCTTCCGTTATCCCATCATGGGATAACGGGAAAAGACCGTTTCCTCATATCACTATAGTTTAATTTGTTGTTAGATATTTCTTTATATAATTTTGCAATTTTGATTTTTATGGTACAGAGATGGTCCACTATGGTATACAAGTCTCTGTGCAGTCCTGTAGATTAACTAGGTTTCTCTCAGGGAAGACTGTGTCACTGACACCTACCATCACAATTGTGATGATGCCTTAGCACTTAGAACTTCCACAAAACCTACAGAGCTGTATAGAAGCCCAGGCCCTAAAGCTCATCTTCCAGGCCCCTTCCTTCTCCATTGCAAACCTTCCGTTGCAACATCTTCATGGCTTAAATACTTCTAAGTCACAAAGTAAACATGCAAGCATGTGATGCCCAAATCCAGGAGTAGTCATTCTATTAAGTGCTGCTTAGTGGATGCCATTGGGGATATTGGTGGGTGTGGAACTTAGCAAGTGGGGCCAACCATAGAGATCTTTGGGAAGGGTAGCCACGTGCTAAAAAATGTGAGACCATGCCTCATGCAGAAGAATGGAACTGAGACTAAGAGTATATGGGTTAAGGCTGGGAGTTTGGCCTAGTGGTAGAGTGCTTGCCTAGCATGCATGAAGACCCAGGCTTGGATTGCTCAGTACCACATGCAGAGAAATAGCTGGAAGTGGTACTGTGACTCAAGTGGTAGAGCTCTAGCCTTGAGAAAAACCCAAGGACAGTGCTCAGGCCCTCAGTTCAAGCCCCAGAACTGGCACAAAAAAAAAATAGAGTGGGTTGAGCACGTGGGAGGAGTGCTGAGTGCACATAGAAAAGTCCTATGCAGGACCACAGGAAGAAGTCTCATGGAGGAGTCAATTTGTTCCATAGACTGTGAAGGTAGAGCTAGGATAGTCGTTTAAAGGTAGTGAAGATGACTCTGCTTTATTTAAGAGTGAATTTTTGAAGTTTTAAGTGTAGCACACACTATGCCAGTCTTATTAGTGATAATTCCTAGTGAGCTTGTGGTACCTGTGGTTATGGTCACATTATTCTCACAGTTCATAGACACCATCTTAAATGAACTTGTTTAGAATTTGGGAGTATTCACCAACAGCCGTGGTTTCTCAGTCTAGAGCTAACCCTATTTTACCTAAAATTTTGTCAATCTGGAATAATATTTTCTTACATTCAGTGGTAGATGCACTTCCTTCTAGCAAATAAGTCTTTTCAGCATCTGTAAATCAAAATTACCTGTTCTTAGGCCCAATCAAATAGTCTAGACATTCCTCCACCATCTGTGGCTGAAGAACTACAAAGTATGTGCCAAACCCTTTTCCTTTTCCACATGTGTATACCGTTGGACTACATTTTGTGGCTCCTTTGTAAACAGATGTACCTGAGTTTTTAGCCATGCCAAAGGGTGACCGTAATATGTGTTGCTTGTAGGCCTGCCTCAGAAACCATCCCTTCCCATCTCCTGGTAAAATGCAAGGGTCTCTGAGGGCAGAGCCACACAGGGAAGGAGCCAGGATCTCTGAATGACTATTAATGTGGAAGGTTATCTACTAAGAATAGTCTCACAGTTTCTTTCTCTGTAAAAATGAAAATAGGTAAAATGAATTACAGATTATTTAAAGCGTAGAAGATTATATGGCCATTTTGAAAGATAAGCTTACCTGGAGGAAAGCCCATGGCATAGAATTTTTTTTTGCCTGTCCTGGCTTGAACTCAGGGCCTGAGCACTGTCCTTGGGCTTTCTCAAGGCTAGAGCTCTACCACTTGAGCCACAGCACCACTTCCAGCCTTTTTCTATATATATGGTGCCAAGGATTTGAACCTGGGTCTTCTTGCATGCTGGGCAAGCACTCTACCACTAGGCCAAACTCCTGGCTCTCCATGGCATAGCTTTAAATGAAGAATGTAAGTTGTGAGTCCATCTGTGTAACATGATCTTATTTCTGGATGAAGTTAAAAACAACAACAACAAGCCTTTATTTGAGAAGTGAGAATAGCCATGGAGAGTTTAAATTGTATTTAGTTAATAAAAGCAGCTAACATTTAGTAAGTGATTACTTTATATGCCCAGCTACTATATTCTTTATTTAAATGCTCATTTAGTCCTTAGAAATGCTCAAAAAAGAAGTAGAAAGCTTTCACCAAATGGTTAGTAGTTATCTCATTTGGAGGGGAATCGGGATTTATTTTATTTTATTGTCAGGGTAACTTATAGAGGGGCTACAGTTACATTTGTCAGGTAGTGGGTGCATTGCTTCTTGCACATTGTTACTCTTCATATGTTTTTGTCCCAGTTTCCCTCCCCTCCACCCAGGATATTTTTATTTACTTTTAAAGTTTCCATACATTTGTGTTTATCACAATTGGTGAACTAAGCTGTTTCTGCTGGAAAACAACCACAAAATCTGAATGCTGTCCAGAGATGAGTACTTAATTTCTGTTTGTTGGTCCCTATCAGTAGAGGTAGTCCAGTCTTCCTCAGGTCCCAGTCTGTCTTCTCTGCCCTCTACTGTATCTACCAACCCTGAAGTGTTCTAAGTAGTGATGATGGCTTTTCTTGTAACCGTTTTCTTTAATGACATGTTGAGTATATACAGTATGCAACCTATCTCATTCAATAACTCTTAATAGGCAGACTATACAGGGGATATATTCTTATCAGGTCATAGAATGAGGTAAGTGAGAGCATGAGAAACTTTTGGAAGGCCTAGTCTTGGAACTAGTATATTGTCATTTTGGCTCTCATTCTGTTGGCAGAGGCAAGTCACATGGCCAGCTTCAATATCAATGGAGCTGGAAAGTCTAGGGAGTTCTAATAGGGAGTATTTACTTAGTAGTAAGATATTAAAATAAATACAAATTGCTTTATTAGCTGAAAAAAAGCTTTTCAATTAAGCAAGGAAATAAGATTACTTATCACAGAGAGTTTAAATCCGTTCAATATATTGTCCTATGCATTTTTGAAAAATACAGACTCTATAATTATAATGAGAACAATGCTATTAATATGAACATTTAATTAACCAGAGCATTCATTCCTTGGTAGGGCAGATAAGAGTTTACACAGCTTGTCTAATGCTGCCTGTGGTATGATATTAATAATAATCATAATCCAGAAACTGTTTAATGATCCTCTGTGTATATTACTGCTACTTGTGTGGCCATCTGCAATTCCAGAGTGTAAAGTCATGAAATCACTGACTGGCAGTCTTGGAAAGACTCTGGTGCCAATAGTAAGCAGGTTCCTTCTAACTTATAGGGAATCTGCTTTTGCTAATGCAATTATTCTTGATTGAATATGTCTCATATTGCTGAAAATGGTTTTAGAAATCAAACCCCCATATTGATTTAGAAACCAGTAGGGACACTGAGGTCCTTGGCTGTGACTTAATTGAGTGATGTAAGAAGTTAGAAGCCAAAGATGGAATGAAAAGCCCCCATGTTTTAAGTGGTCCCTAGCCTTTTACTTTGTTTCTCTGCACAGCTTATACAGCAAGGATGTAGGATACTTGGGACTGTTCATTAGGCTCTGAAAATCCCATTACTTTCTTAAAAACTGCTTAAAGTCATCTTCTACTACTTATTCTATCCTAAAACAATACAAGCACTTTTTTTTAACAGTGGCTACCCTCAGAGTCCTGTGAACAAACAGTAACACAGATTAATGAAATAAAGAGTAGCATGTGAAGTCTATTAAAGATGCTGTCCAGGGGAACAGGGGACCAGCAGCTCCTCACACCTATAATCCACTGTGGAGGTTGAAATCTGAAGATTACAGCTCAGAATAAGCCTAAATAGGCAAATCTGTGAGACTACTATTTTCAAATAGGTGTTCTCTCTCTCTCTCTCTCTCTCTCTCTCTCTCTCTCTCTCTCTCTCTCTCTCTCTCTCTCTCTCTCTCTCCCTCGCTCCCTCCCTCCCTCTCTCTCTCTCCCTCCCTCCCTCTCTCCCTCCCTCCATCCCTCTCTCCCTCCTCCCCCCCTCTCTCTCTCACACACACACACACATACCCAGAAGTGTGGTCAAATGACAGAGCATTAGCTGTGAGAATTCCCATCCCTCTGCCAAGACAGCAAGCACCTGAGTTCAAGTCACAGTAATAGAAAACAAAATGCTGACCAGGGAATCAGTATTTTAGGAAAATAGATATTTTTCTAAATATCTTCTGTTAACATAACCTATGAGAACCAAACATACACATATACACAAACTTGTTAGAATTAAGTCACATTTCTGAAATTTCAGTCATTCATAATGTCATCCATTTTCCTATATCTAAAACAAATTTATTTAATGCACTTCTTTAAATGACTTGCTTTTGTAAAGGTTTTGGTGCTTTTTTTTTGCCAGCCCTGGGCTTGAGCTCAGGGGCTGAGCACTGTCCTTGGACTTTCTCAAGGCTAGAACTCTACCACTTGAGCCTCAGCACCACTTCCAGCTTTTTTCTATGTATGTGGTACTGAGGAATCGAACCCCGGTCTTCGTGCATGCTAGGCAAGCACTCTACCACTAGTAGGCCAAACTCCCAGCCAAACATGAAGGTTTTTATGTGAGAGGATAAGTAGATGGTATTGAATTGGATTGAATACTCTTGTAAGTAAATAGCAAATATCAGTTTCCACAGACATGTAGACAATGTACAAATGATAAACTAACAAGACAAATAGATTTCCATGTATTTCTGAAAGTTGTCACCTACTCTGCAAGTGGTAGGCATTGCCTATTGATCCAGTAGAGAAGCATGAAGTTTGGAGGCATGTAAATTTCTTTCCTTCCCAGTAGTATTACCTTTGATCATTTCCCTCAGTGGTTAAGCACCAGTGTCACATCTGTAAAATGAGGTAACAAATACTAGCTTCCATCTGTGTGGGGGTGTTTTAAAGTCTTCTGGTAACCGTCTTAGTGTGTAATAACATTTTATTTCTTTTTTCCCTTCAATGTTTCTTTTTTCATTTGTCAAAATGACCCTTATGAACTATATTACTAAATAGATAAATTATCTAGATATAGTTTTATATGTCTCACAACTTACTGATTGGTTATCTGCCCTGTGTTGGGAAGAATTTTGAGCACTTATAGGTGAACTGAAGACTGTACAAATGGGTTTGGAACTGAAGACTGAGATTCAAGTTCTGCTTCATCTCCACTGGATAAATCACTTAACAACTCTGAAACTCCATTTTTTTTCCTCTGAGAAAATTATTGTGGTAACTGATATTTACTTCAGAGAACTTATATGAGGAGTGTCACAATAGTTTATAAGGAAGCCATTGGTGAACTGATAGAGACATTTCTGTTTTATCATCACCTATAAGTTATCTGACACATCTGTATATATTCCCGAAAGAGTTTGTATTCTGAAATTTGTACTCTAAAAATAACAGGGCTTGTGCAAATATAGGTTTAGTTTAGTGCAGACCATGCAAAGCTGCCACAATACTGCGGGACCACACTAAAACTCTGAATATCTCAGTGAACATAAAAGAAGATTAAAAGTATTTGTTTATTTGAAATAGGAAAAGGAAGGGGGGAAAACAAGATGATTAGGAGGGGGTGGGGAAGGGAAATGGGGACAAAAACATGAGAGGGGGCATCAGTGATATACCCTCTGTCTGGCAAATGTAAACTGGGACCCCTCTATACCTTAAAATAAAATAAGAAGGTTAAAAGACCTGTAAGTTCTGAATAAATATACACATATATTCACGCCTCCGCTGATGTGGGACTTAAGACTGATGAAAGTAACGAAGGGGTGCGGCTGCAGAGTGATGGAGGTCAAGGAACATGCTTAAGGACAAGGGGACGCTGGGAAACAAGTACATCCAAGGAAGGACATATGAGCAAACAGCCCAGCAGGGTGGGGTATGTGTAGTATCTCCAGCACTCTATTCCTCTGACATAACTGCATTCCCTTGTGTTCAAGTACTTTCTTCTCTGTTGCTACTTCTTGGTTGAACCAAGTTTTAACATCTTGAGAAAAATTCAGTAACTTGCCTGTTGCCCTGCTGTCATCCCTTCCGCCATCTTGCTGTAACATGCATTAGAGCAGAGTTGTCTACCTAGGCATCTGACAGGATGCATCTCCCCACAAAGTGCCAGCTTCATGAGCAGAGTGAGAAGGCAATACCTCTCACAGGCTGAAGTCAGTAAGAGCTTCTCTCTCTGGTCCCTTTTCCTCCTTTCCTAGCTTGATTTATGGTTTCAGGATTTCTCTTCCTCATTAGTCTGCACATTCCTTTAGAGAGAGCTCTTTCATATGCATCTGTGTGCTCCAAAGGCCTAGCTTAGAAGCCCTGGAGCAGAACAGTTGCATTATGGTCCTGGTTTGGACCCACTAAGGCAGTCCCAAGATTCATCTAGGGTGATCATGAGTTGAGGATAAAGGTACTCCTTTAGGAAAGAGCCAATCTCTCATTCCGTTCTATCGCCTTCATCTATGTGTCTATCAGGAATGGTGGAATCACTCAGTGGTCTCCACTTTTTACTCAGAAGGCCACACTAGGGCTAGCAGGACACCTTCCTCTCCAGTCCTCCTCCTTTCTTCCTCTCTTTTCCCCTGCCTGCCTTCCTTCTAACACAACACGTGTTTACTGAGCTCCTGTTCTTCACCAGGCATTTTACAAGGTCCTAGGGATGAGGTAGTGGACAATAGTGCTGTCTTATAACTCAAGTGCTAGATCAACTGGGTCCAGAATTTACCTTCACCTTTTTACTTAATCTATGAACTTGGCCAGATTCCTCTCTCATTCTCAACTTCTCATCTATAAAATGGCACTAGTAATAGAACTTGTTATGAAACATATATGAGTTGATATGTAGTTACAACAGTACCTGGTATATTAAATGCTCAATAAATATTAATGGTAATATCTAGTCTTATAGTTGCTATATAGAAATAAGAAATAAAATTAATGGGGCCAGGAGCATGGACTAGTTGTAAAGTACTTGCCTAGTATGCACAAAGCCCTGAGTTTGATTCCTCAGGACCACATAAACCGAAAAGGCTGGAAGTGGCTCTGTAGCTGAAATGGAAGAGCACTAGCCTTGAGAAAGCCCAAGGACGGAACCCAGGCCCTGAGTTCAAGCCTCAGGATTGGCACAAAAAAAATTCAAATTAGGGGCCAGGAGTTTGGCCTAGTGGTAGAGTGCTAGCCTAGCATGCACGAAGATCCAGGTTCGATTCCTCCATACCACATACATAGCAAAAAGCTGAAAGTGGTGCTTTGGCTCAAGTAGTAGAGCTCTGGCCTTGAGAAAAGTCCAAGGACAGTGCCCAGGCCCTGAGTTCAAGCCCCACAACTGGCAAAAAAGAAGTCAAATTAATATAAAATTATAATAATCAGAGCATGTTGTGAAGACAAGAAAGCTATAGGAACTGCTTGTAATCTGGAATTGTGCTTTTTTTCTGTGATATACATTGGTGGTCTAGTAACTTACAGAGGAACTGGAAACTCCTGAGCCTTTGGATCCAGAAGATCTCTAAATAATCATCTACTTTTGAATAAGAACAATAATGAGGACCATCTTTCAGGGGATGATCAGAAATGGCCTCCCTAAGGAGAAAGGACAATGACATGAACATTGAAACTGGCAAGAGAATGGTATGAGAGAATATGTCAGGCAGAAGAAAGACTAGAACTAGCCCAGGCGAGAACGAGCCACCAGCAATAACCAGATGGTGAGGACTTTCTCCTACAGGGTCTATACTTGATCAGTTTTGCTCAATGAACCTTTGTTCCTAGAGTGCCAGTCTCTGGGTCACGGTGTAGGGAGGCTACTATTATATCTCTTAGATACTTATGTTTAAGTAGTGATCCATTGCATATCCTGAAGATTAAGAACTCTGTATCAGGCCTAACTTCCACCACTCTTTATATGCTCTGTCCAGTGAACACTAGACCACCAGGCACTTTGTTTGTTCCTTATAGCTGTATATAGTAAAAAACAGCAACATAATAAAAATGACTGTGTACTAGGGTTTAAATTCCATTTCAGGTCCTACATTTATATCAGTACACTGAGTTGGTTGTCTACAGTTCTGGTAATATTGGTTACATTGTCATATAATTAGCTTGTTCCTTCATGGGTATTTATTCAACAGATACCAATTGAGAAAGAAGTATGTGTGTACATGACAGATAGACAAGTCATTTGGGGCCTCAGCTTCCCCATCCTTGGAGAGTTAGGCGAGATCATTGTTTTTTAGCAATAGAATAGACTTCTAACCTCTGTTTTCCTTAAAAAAAAAAAACAAAACTAGGGGGTATTCAAGATTATTCCTGTAATAAGTTTTGTCTCGTTCTTTCTCAGAGAGAAAACAATACAATAACAATAGCAGCAGGGTATTATTATTATTATGATCTAAAAACGTATTTCTCTCTGCCCATATCATTAAGATGTATGAACTCTACTTGTCACAAGTTGCCATGGAAACGACTGAGAATTACAAAACTGGGTGCTCTCTGTAGGACTTTCGAGATCAAGGTCTTGGGACGTCTTTCTTCCCTCCCTTCTTTTTTCCCTCCTTCCTCTCTCCCTTTCTGTTTCTTTTCATTTGCTACTGTTTCATATTCATACTTCCTGGAGTCTACCTGGTTTCTCTCTATTCAACCTCTATTCAGGCATAGTCCTTCCATTCTGCTTAGCTGTACCTGTCAGGTCACCTCTGCTTGACCGTCTTTTACAGACCTTTTACAGAGCTTTGGTCTCAATGAATCTTGATTGTGCATGTATCTTCCCACATGAATGATATTTACTACTCAGAGGCACTCAGCAACAGCTAGTTGATGAATTTGAAAATTCTTAATATTTTTTAATAATCTTAACAAGCACATACATATGTGTGCACCCTTCCCCCTATGCTTATGGATCATTTGATTTCTTTTTTGAGGCTGATTCTCATCATGGCATTACTAGATCCAAAGTTCTAAGCAGATTTCATGTCATTACCAACCACCAGATTGCTGTGGCACTTGTTTCATGTAAGTAGAAATATTGCTGGTAACACTTGTGGTAATTAGTTATCACATTAGCTTAAATAATCAAATCAAGGAATACTGTCCATTACTTTCTGAATATTGATAATTTTGCGTGGCAAATTCCGCGAGTTTCACTAAAGCTCTGAATCCACCTTCTCTGAAGGTATGAGCTATTCCAGCTGTCTGCTCAGCATCACCTTATGATGTAGATAATGTTAACATCCTGTGAGGATATTATTAGTTCCATTTTGCAGATGAGGAAACTAAGGCTCAGAGAAGTGTGGTAACTTCTGCCAGTCACACAGCTAGGAGATAGCAAAGCCAGGATTTCCATCTGGCTCCACAAGACTGGAAGGCTGGTTTCTTGCCACTCAATTACTCTATACCACTCCCACAGTGGACGCTCAGGGTCAGGAGTAGCAGGTCTGTCAGGTTGGGCAAGGCTGAGCTGTTTATCATTGCGAAGGACACTCATCACTGTGCTAATTACATTAATTGCTGCCCACTCGGTGGCTAGGTGGGTGGCTTAACAACACCTAGCAACGTGGTAATGATGCCTGGACCTGCCTTTATGCCTGAAAACATCTGACCTTTTTTTTTTTTTTTAAACTCCTTCCTGTGGTGGCCAAAGATAGTAATTAAAGGTTCTATTGGTTGGAAGTTAGGGGCTGTCTACCATGTAAGGGAAAGGTCAAGACTCTGAACTTTGCCCTCTATCAGTCTCTTGACTAAAAAGGGGATGAAAGATGCAGGTTTACTAAGAATCAATTATGTGTTTGTGCTTGGCATTTTATTTAAGGGATTTTTTTTTCTAATCTTCACAATTGCAGGTTTTACCCTTATTTTGTTTATAAGATAAACTTGCCACCTGCTTGGTTCATATGTCTAAGGAGAGTTGGAACAGGCTTAGGAACTAAGGAATATTTAGTATATACAAATTTCCCTATATCATAGTGCTTCTTGACTTTAGGCTGGATTTTTTTTTTTGGATGCTTGAACTTGAATTACAGACCAGGAGAGTTGAGTCTTTAATTCCAAAGTAACAGCAAGGCATTAAAATTGGTATTGTGTGAATTCTCTATTCCTAAAGGATAACTATTTGAAGCTTCACCCCATCCCTGAGCTTCTGAAGGAAATGAAATGTAAATTAATGAATGTAAGTATGCTTTCCAGATGACTTTTTAAAGAAATTGAAGACTACAGCTCTACACTAGTTGGAAAGAGACAAGATGGCTCTGGAAATTCATTGTCATTGAATAATGACTTAACTTCCAGACACTCAGATAGCTGAGGCTAATTTAGGAAGTAATTGACTTTGGAATGCTACGTGTTCCTGTATTTTATGGGTGTGCCTATATCTATATATGTAGGTACATATGTCAACAATTGCATTGTGTGCATGTTCTTTGGGTAGTCGTAGAGTAGTAGTGGACTTGGCACTTCTACCTTACCTACTGTATAGTTTGAATATTGAAAAGTTTCCCAGAGGCCCTTTCCTGGAAGGCTTTATCTTCAGCTTGATAATATTGGAAGATGGTAGTCTTTCAGGGGGTGAAGTATTGCAGGCGAGTGTGCCTCAGAAGGGAACTGAGAGACATTGGTCCCTCTCTCTTTTTTGTATCCTATAAGGTCAATGAGCTTCTTCTTTTGGTATATACTCTGGCCATGATATACTGGGACACACAGGCCTAAAGCAATGGGACCAATCAGTTATGGACGGAAACCTCCAAAACGGAGCCAAAATAAACCTTTCTTCTTTTCAAATTGATTTATCACAGGTATTTGTTATAACATTGGAAAGCTGACTAATATACCTGCCATATATATATGTATATATATGTATATGTATTTAAGATACATTAAATCCTAAAAGAATCACATCATATAATGATAAGGTGTAATAGTTAAGATGTTTGAAGCTAGACTAGGGTTTGTATCTTGGCATTGCCTCCTTACAAGCTGCTATGCCTTCATCAAGTTGCTTAGCCTTTCTGGGTACCAGTTTTCTCATTTCCCAAAACAGGGATAACTTTTATGAGATGATGGGGTTCTTGTAGGTCAGGAGGGATCTTTACAGCAGAAACTGTCCATATGCTGCTTTGAGACTGAGGCAGAGCTTTGGACTTACAAATGCCGGGGTTCTCATTTCAGCATTCACATGGTGACAATACCACCTTGAGAACTTGCTTCACCTTTCTGTGCCTCCAGTTCCTCATCTGCACAAAAGAGGCTTGTTCCTCTCTCTAATGATGGTGATATGATAAGGTGGGACATGTGAAGACCTGTGTACAGTTAGCACCTGGGAGGCAGCCAGCAATGGCTGGTTCTTCCTCCTCTTCTTCCATTCTAGATTCTGACATTCATCAATGGACAATTGGGTGCTTGTTGGATGGTACAACATATTATTTTATCTCACCCCCCCTCTGTTTTCTCATCTTTTTCTGTTTTCTCATATCCTTCCTATACTTTCATTTCTTTTCTCTTCCTGGTCAGCTCTGCTGTGCTTTGCTGTGATTTAATCCTTCCACTATGGCTGCTACATCTGTCTCTAGATCACCCAGCAGCTATCTTCTTGCCTCTTTACTTCCATGAGTCTGTCCTTCCACAACCCTAACCAGATCTTGCTTCCCTTTCTTGTTGCTCCCTTCAGGGACTCCTCCCTGGCTCAGAACTCTCTGTGGCCCTCATGCTGGCCTATAGGACTCTATGTGAACTCTCTGGCCAACTTTCTGACCTAGTTTCCGAGTACTAGTTAACTCCAGAATCCAGGGCTCCAGGCTGTGTCTAAAACTTTCCAAGCAGATATTTGCTGTGGATCTTTACTACTTCCACTTCCCTCTTTCTCCTGATGGTCCTCTTCTTTGCCTAGGCCTCTTCCCATAGGTCACCTTCTCAAACTTCTGTGATGACTTTATGTAAACCAGCATCCTAGCTACCCTTAGCCCTTCTAACATCATCCTCATCTTCTCACTTAGTGACATATTATGCAGTTATCTTTTCTCTTGTTCTGGTTGTACTGGAACTTGAACTCAGGATCTTATGTTTGTTAGGCAGGTGCTCTGTATGTTGGACCACAGTACTACCCCTTTTTGCCTTCATTATTTTTAGAACATAGTCTCACTTTTATGCCTAGGCCAGGTGGGATTGTGATCCTCTTATTTACTCTTTCCATAGCTAGGATGACAGGCATAAGATTTTTATCAGTCTTGTGAAAGTTTTGTGTAGGCTGGCCTCCAACTATGATCTTCCTGATTTCTGCCTCCTAAGTAGATAGGATTATAGTTGTGAGTTATTGTGCTAGCCTCACTTACCTTTCGATTTTCTGCCTTTCCCAAAAAGAATGTGAACTTATTAGACTAGACTTCAGTGTTTTTTTTGTAAGTGGCACACAGTAGGTGCTACGTAAGTGTTTGCTGTATTGATGAATGTGTGTGCCTCTTCAGGAAGTGGCAAGGAGAAGCTTCATGGACACTCCATGTGATTTTAAGCATACTTTACCTCACACAAACCAAGGCAATAGGAAAGGAAGTAAGCAGAGCTTGGGAGCCACTCCTCTACACATGTGTCCTGGGACCAGCATGCTTCATCTGTGACTGTGACATCCTTGCCTTCATATAGCTGCTCTGTTGCCTAAAATTGATTCATATTGTTTATAGAGTTGTGTGTCAATCACAGATAAACATCACTCAAGGTTTAACTTTGCCACGACCATAATAAACTGAAAGTCAGAGGTGTGCTACCTACCCAACTACAATGTCTCCTCACACTCCTCACCTTCCTCTCTACCTTTCCTTGCTCTTTCTTCTGCTTCCCTGTCCTGAGCCTGTACAAGTTATAAACTGTATTAGCATTATGAAGTGACAACACTGAGAGTCCAGGATTCCATCGACAACATCACCAACTCATCACTCTGAGCTCTCAAGCTCCCCGGGCTTTGGTTTCTTCATCTGTATAGTGGATCTTCTTGAAAAAAGAACCAAATGGTTGATTTTAGCAGCAGGTCTATGAAAGATAACCATTGAGATATCGCTAGGTAGCCCTAGCGAGCACTAGGCTTGTGCTAGTCTCCTTCCTGCTGGCTATGCACCCCATTGAGGTGTCTTCATAACATTTGGAAAGACATCCTAGCTAGAAACAGAAACAGGTCATCACAAGGCTGTGGCAATCAGTTCCTTTTTATTGGTCAAGATAGAGGTCTTTGAAACAGGCCTCTGTGGAAATCCTACTGTGTGTGCAGGAAAGGTTGAGGAGTCAAGGGGATAGAAGCATCAAGGGACTGAAAAGTATAGTTTTATTATATTAGTGTCCTGTAGTTCTGATAAGAAACTACTTTAAGCTTAGTAGTTTAAAGCAAGAGAAGCTTACTCTCTTACAACTCTAGAATACAAAAATCTGAAATCAAGGTACTGGCAGGGCCACATTTCCTCAGGAGGGCTTGCCTGAGACCCCAGGGACCCTGATCTTGCCGTGGCTTGCTTTATCATTACCCCAAACTCTTCACATGTCCTTCCTTCCATGTGTCTCGGTGCCTCCAATATTCCTCCTTTTTTCTGGTACAGCCACAGATCACTGGACAGAGGGTGTACTCAAACCCCTTTCATCCTCATCCTGACCATAGAAGGGGCACACAGGAGCTTCACCACACTGGTATGCTGATAACAAAGCTGCTGTGTTATTTGAAAGTTACTGACACGCTTCTCAGACTTTCACCTGCCTTCTATGTGGATGCTTCCCTGTACCCTTCCCCTGCTCCCATGTGTTGACAAAGAGGCAAGAAACAGAGATGTGTCTCTTATTGGCTTCCCATTCCAAAATGAGTAGACCACATTTGGGCTGCTCTTCCTTTGTCTTTCTTTGTTCCCACTCTGCCTGCTCAGTGCTGGGCTTCTCTCTCCCAATCATGTCCAAAGAGGCCAAGAAAGGAGGGCAGGAGTTAGGAGCAGGGGAAGAGGGTCAGGGTCTTCCCTGAGGACCCGCTGCTCTTCCCCAGTAGTATGCTGGGCATTTGGGATGGAGGTATGGAGACACAGGAGGAAAATATGGCCTCAGAATTGGTCTACTGTCAAGCTTTTTAGAAGAAAGGCAGAAGCAGGCCAATAACACAGTGAAGACACCCTAAGGTCAAGGTCTTAGTGTCAGAGGCAAATAGTTGTGAATATCTTTGACACAGAAGACATAACATCTATGGGTAAAACAACACAAAGGAAGTGACCTGAGGACTAGACTCTCAAATTTATGGCTTTATGCAATCATTAGCTTCAAGCATATCCAGTACAGAGGGCCATTATTTTATTTTATAGACCTTATTGCAACCTTACAACAACACCCAGAGGTAAGCATGATAATAGTCATCTTTTGGATTCAGGAATCCAGTTGTATGGTAAATAACCTGCTTAATGTTGTACCACTATTCAAAGAAAGAAACAGCTTTGGACCCACATCCACTCTTCTCCAGGCTTCTGCTCTGTCTGCTCATTATCTGATTTTACCTGCGTTGTGTGGAAGGGAGCCATGCATTTTATCAGGCTGCATCACATTGCACATATTTTTAGTATGTGTCTGAGTACATACCAGAAGGCATGTGGGAATCTTGCTGGGTGAGTTGCAGTGATTGCATTTTCACTGGCAAGGCCTGGCACAAGGAGACATGGCAAGCAAAGCCTACAAACCCACTATGAATGAAGTTGGTTACACTGCTTGAAGGCTGCTCTTGAACCAGCTATGGGAAAATGTGTCTGTTTTACCTTGGTAGAACTGTACTTTACTGGGTGCTCCCGGGTTTGTCCATGATTATTTGATTTTCTTTTGCCATTTAAAATTGTTTAGCATCCATTTTTAAGGCACAATACCTACTGTTTAATCATGCCATGTGTGTCATCATCTAATTCTCATAAGCCCCTCTCCAGGGGCTCCATTAGCACCTGTGTGCAGCCCAGGCCAAGAGTCAACAAGAGTCACATTGATATTTAAAGTTATTGAGGGGACATACTGTTTTTCAATAAAGTTGTAGATTAGTTTCAGCTTTTGAAAGAGGGTGCCAACATACTGATTCTGCTTCTCCTGTTTAGAAAAAGAAATGCTTTTATCCTTTTATTCCTGGGTAGTTGAGCTGCTGTGCCTGGAATGAGTCTTCTCACCGCATCACAGGAGTGATTGCTCTTGCTTTTTCTTTTAGGTACCTGGCCTCATTCACGTCATTTCCCACCCACATCCCTTACTTTATCCCCATCCTCAGAGTGTGGAGTTGCTGGCAGAGCCCTATCACCCCTAGCAAGGCTGGGACCTGTGGCCTGGATGGGCCTGTGGCTTGGGAGACAGTGGGCATGATGTGCAGAGGGATTTCAAATGCCCCTCAAAGACCCCTGCTCCTCAGTCACAGTGCTGCCTCCTAAAGGAAAGGATTTTCTCAGTGTCATCTGAGAACATGTGGCCTCAGAAACAAGACTTTGGGGCACTGTCCCTCCATGCCCTTAAAAAGTGGATCACAATTGCATTTGAATGGTCTTCATTTCTTACAGCAGAGGGATTGGATCAAAAAAGGCGCAGCTTTTACAACCCTTGAGCAGAAAGCAGTAGGGAAAGGGGATGGAGGCCTGGGGCCCAAAGAGCTGTCAGTGTGGTCTGGAGTGGGGAAGTCCCAGGCTTCTGTCCTTGTGACTTAGGCATGGCTCTCCAATGAGGTGCTCTGCACTCTTGATTTCCTCTTTCAACATGGTAAAGCTTACTCCTCCTCACTCATATCCACAAGCCTCATGTGGCTGCGGAGAGAATGAAATGAGAATATGTTTATGGTTTGTTTTGGAACAGAGCCCTAGCTAGGGGAAGTTGCTTAGGCCAAAGTTTAAGAAACATGAAGTCTGCTCTAGACTCTGCCCTGAACTCTCTATGCTCTCTCTCCCTTCCTATGAAAGGAGGGAATTTGATTAGTGGCTTCCCCCCTGCCTACCCACTCACTACAGTCTCATTTGACTCTAAAATACCATCCATGATTCTTTGGTTAAAAGGTGGATTAGGAGAAGCTTGTAAAAGATGAACAGATCAACTAATCTTTAGCATTTTTTTTTCTTGGCCAAGATTTAATGAAACAATGCGTACTAGGCACAATTCCACATAACAGACATAGAGTGGTAGCCCCTGCCTTCATCAGACTTCTATGCTAGACTAAGACTTTTAGAGAAACTTCCTTATCTCTGATGGCTGAAGAAGTTCCAAGGCTCCAAAGGGGACATTATTAACTAATAAAACAATATCAGGTGTATTTTTTAGGTGAATAAATCAATGTGAAAACCTTCAGGAAGTCCTCGGGTCAAACTTAGCCTTAGGAGCCCAGTGAGACTGAGGAGCTGTGGCCCAGGGTGGGTGTAATTGCTAAAGAGTTTGTTTGTTGAGACACCTGTGGATGGGTGGATCTGCCCCTACCTGCCCAGTTCTCCAGGGGGACATTTACTGAGAGCAAGGATAGCTTCATATGTCAGCTTCTTTTGACCCAGCGCAGATGCTGGAATAAATGAGGAAGACAAAGAAGCATAGCTAGAGAAAGAAGTATGATAGGATGGCAGTCAGGCTGAACTCAGAGGGTCTTCGATATTGTAGTCTTTCATCTGCATCCTGGTGGAGAGGGACCTGGGATATGTGATCACAAACACACACGGGGAAGGGAGAAGGAAAAGAACATGGAGGCTGATTTGAGTTTGAAGGCCAAGGATCACCACTGGGAAAAATCACTTAACCTCCCTGGATAGGCTTTCTGGTCTGTGAGATATCAGAGTGGGAGCCTCTGTGAGTGGTCATCTGGTCTCAGGTGTCTCAGGCACACACAACTAGAACCTGGAGCCAACTGTGGAGCTAATCACGGGGATCTGAGATTCTGACAGTGTAGGGAGTAGCCTCTGTCTGTCTGTGTAATACTGATAGAAAGTGAGAGGAACACTCTGATGAGGGAACTTAGAATGAGGTTGAGAATGTTATCTGTCCTCAGCATTCGTGCAATACTGAAACAGAACTGAGTGGATTCAGAAGACTTTAGCTTGGCTTCCTGCACTCACTGACCAGCTGACTGACTATAGGTAGACACTTCCCTGAGACTTGGTTTTCTCAGTGGTAAGGGGGAAATTTATAGGCTGATTTATTTCCCCATATCTATCCATTAAACTTTTGTTGAATTTCTACTGTGATCAACAATATACTGGCTGAGTGCTAAGGATATGGGGATGTGTCCCTACGGGCAAACTGTCCAGTGAGCTCACAATGAAGCAGATACTTAGAAGACTATAGATAGTGCAAAGCACAGCAGGGCACAGCAGGGCCCAGACTTGCACTAGGAAGACTTCCTGAGGAGATGGCATTTATATCCAAGTGCTGAAGGATGAACGGTGTACAACTGAATGATGGACTGAACAGTGGCAGTGGAAGCTGAGATCTGGGAAGGGCATTCTAGAAAGAAATAATCGCATGTGCAATGGATGAATGTGGTGAGTATGCCTTTCTTCAGGTACACCCTTATGAAAGCTATGGGAAGTTAGGGACACACTTTAAGCAAAGGTGTTGGAGTAACAGAGTCCAGAGTTGGAGTATTGTAGAAACTACTCAGGTACTTTTTGGCTTTTGGGGGAGGGAAGTGTGTGTGTGTGTGTGAGTGTGTGTGTGTATCTGTGGCTGTGTGCATGGGTGTGAGTGTGTGTGTACGCTCCTGCACGCGTGTGCTGGTACACGTGCTGGTCTCATAGGCGTAGACATTCCTGCTGGGGCTAGCTTTAAATCATAAGCCTCAGATCTCAGTCTCTTGAACAGTTTGTTGTATAGATGTGAGCCACCAGTACCTGGCCTGCTCAGAATTGTGGTGCGTGTGTGTGTGTGTGTGTGTGGTTTTATTATTTTATTATTTTCCTGATCATGGAATGTTTCGCATAACATGAAATAATTTACAAAACAGCTTTTGTTTAGTGCCTAGAACATAGATGATCTCCAATTATTATATGTTTCTCTTTATTTTCTTAAGGCTTTTTTTTTTTGCCAGTCCTGGGGCTTGAACTCAGGGCCTGAGCACTGTCCTCAGGCTTTCTCAAGGCTAGAGCTCTACCACTTGAGCCACAGCACCACTTTTGGCTTTTTTCTATATATGTGGTATGGAGGGGTCAAAGCCAGGTCTTCGTGCATGCTAGACAAGCACTCTACCACTAAGCCAAACTCCCAGCCCTCTTCTCATTTTTAAAGATAGGTCTTGAAAGAGAAATCCCTTGGCAAGAAGAACAAGTTGTGACGGAAACGGTAAGGGTGTGGTTGTGTATCTTCTGGCCGGTGTGTGGGGACAGCCCGCAGGATTTAGGTCAGGAAGTTCCCCAGACACCTCAGCCTCAACCAGTTATCAGGGGTTTCAGAGAAAATAGGGGAAGGTCACTGAACTTCTCCCTGACCTTCCATTTCAGGCCACCCCTCCTCAGTACCTGAGTCTGTAAAACCTACTAGACCTAGGGGCATTGTGTCCGTCAATTGACAATGAATGAACATGATAGAATGCGACCTTTATTGCCTACTTTGGGCCTGGACTTGAACTATTGAGCAGATATTATTCCTATTTTACAGAAAGAGAAACTGAGGATCAGAGAGATTATCTCCCATGGGCACAGAATAAAGGGGCTGTAGCCAGGAGTCTTGCCTCCTTCACCCTTTCTGTAGTAGAGATGACATGTCTATACATCCAAGGATCTATCAAGCACTTGAACCATGCCCCAGCTCTTTCACTTTTAGTTTTTCTAGTAGGGTCTTGCTTTCTCCACTAACCTCAACCACCATCCTGCCTCTGCTCTCCTGTAATCTGCAATTACAGATGTGTGCCATCACAGCCTGTCTGAATCTCTGGCTTTTCAATAACCACATCATGATACATTAATTTGCTCTCCTTTGAGCCACTAAGTGCTCCCTGGGCTCTTATGATTCAGGTAGTCCAGAAATTTTGTGCAGAAAGACAGAAGGAATGAAGGAAAGAGGCAGAGTTTGGAGTCTGGGAAAGGCTTTCCTGAGAGTACCCTGTGTTTTCCTGCCTCACCTGCTTAGGGTCTTCTCCCAGACGTGTGTGGGAAATGACACAGGCCCTCCCTGTCTGACTCCTCATTCTGCAGAGATGTCTGAGGTCAAGGAGGTGTCTGGTTCTTGCTGGAATGGATCCCCTATTCTGAGTGTAGTGGCTGACAATGGTTTACAAATGCATTCTTTCATGTGCCTTGATTTTTCTATCCAAGTTGTCATCTTGGCCTAGCCCTCTGAAGCAAAGGTTCTGGAGCTTCCTGGAAAGCCTTCCACTTTGGTAGCACGGATGGGATGGGTAATAGAGGCCCATCTGGCCGCCCTGGGACAAGCAGAGGACAAGGCCTCTGGCCCCTTGTACATGGCCTGAAAGATCCAGAGGATTGGAGAGGCCCATTGCATCCAGCCCTCATTCCCCACTGTGGACCTGTAGCTAAGTACAGGGCACAGATGTTGCTCAGCACCTCTGAGGATTTATTAGGTGGTCCTAGGAGGGCTAGCCAGTGTTTCTGTGGATGGCTTTAGGTTGGGTCCACTGGCTGATTGACTGGTTCATGGTTCACCTGGGAACCAGAACAGTCTTCAGACAGGTTGAGCAATAAACTTCCCTTCCTGCCCCCAGGCAGAAGTCAGGCCAGGGAAAGTGAAGAAACCAGTTTAGGGCTGCAGTGAGGTGGGTGTGGGCTCAACCCTGCTGGGAACAGTGGAGCTGTTTCTATTGCTCCAGGACCGGATGTAGAGTGGGGATCTGGGCACACCTGCCTGTCTACTCCGGGCGGTAAGCTGGCTTTGACAATGACATGACCAGGGGCTCTGGGTCAATGATCACTGGCTGTGTGACTTCCGGTTACTAAATTAGGCAAGCAGGTGAGGAAGCAGCAAGTCAGCTGAGAGATGGACCGGGAGAAGCCCTAGGCCATCAGATCCATTGGGTCAGTTGGTGAAGGACATGGGAGGGGAGGGAGTAGCAGGAAACAGCATCCAGAAACACCAAGGGACATGAACTACATCTCTGAAGCATCCCCACTGCACATTTTTTCTGCCTCACTCCCATGTTTCCTGTGCACAATTCAGTGGGATGGAAGGAGTCAAGGGCAGAGTTAGGTTTGCATCTAAACTATGGCACTCTGCAGTCTTTTGTGTTCTTGGGCAAGTGACTTCACTAATCTGACACCAAGCTTTTCTCAGGGGAGAAATGAAAAAACTTACCCCAAAGCATCTTGGGAACAAAAGGCAATGGAATAACAGAGGGAAGTGGGCTAGCTCTTAGTAGGTACACAATAGTGTGTGATTCCTTTACCCTCCCTAGATCTCAGTATCAGCTCTCCAGTTGCATCACATAGGCAGACAGACCCTAGGACAGGCAGTGGTCTGGGAGGCCCTGTGGCTATAGCCTGGAAGTCACTCAGGGTCATTTAAGGCTCAGCTTGTTTATGAAATGGGATGGGAAGACATGGAAGGGTCCCACTGCAGGGGTCCCAGGAGCCAAGCTCAATGTAATCTTTTATCCCCTTCACTTATTCACAGATTCTTATCAGGCTGCCTCTCATCCCCTCAACTAGTGGTCGGCCAACATTTTCTCCATGCAAAGGCAGTCTCCACTAGCTGCTCTTTGTGTAAATAAAACCCTGGCCTTCCGCCTGGCCTGCAGGTAGCCGCAGGTCCAGCTCACAGTAGTGCCAGGCTCTAGTGAGGAACTGGTGCTACTGCCACAGGCGCATGCCTGGGGAAGTCTTGGCCACACCCCCTCTCCAGGGCTGGCCACGCTTACTGGGCGCAGGCGTGGACAAGTCCAGGCTCAGGCCGTCCAAGTGCCTGGTTAGCCCAGTGTTCCCTTGGTGCTCAGGAATCCTGGTAGCTCTGCCAACAGGGAGTTTCATTGTTTATTACCCTGGCGAATGGGGTTTGGCAAATTCAAATGGCTTGACCATGGCCTCCCCCCTGTCCTGCAAAAAATAAACAAGGCACACAAAATTCTAGTGGAACATATATGGCTGCAAAGCTCAAGTCTTCCTTCCAGCCACTGGTCATTAGTGAGACTATATGAAATATGTCTACAGAGAGTGAGTCACACTAACAGATGGATGGCAGCACAGCACAGAGTCCTCAGCCCCTCCTCCTCCCCCTTTCTGGGAGGGAGGATATTAAAAGGGGAAACTGAGGCATGGTCTAAGCATCAGGCTTATTTTCCTATATAGCAGCTTAAAATCCTTTTTAATTTTATTGTTGGGGTCATGTATAGAGGGGTTACAGTTACATTCTCAAGTATTGGGTGCATTACTTCTGGAACATTGATACCCCTTCTCATGTTTTTATCTCCCTTTCCCTTCTCCCACCCTTCCCAATCATCTTGTTTTCCCTCTCTCCCCTTTCCTATTTCAAATAAACAAAAAAGAGGCTTAAATCTTTAGGATGATAAGGCTCTCAATTATTTTAACTGAAAACAGGGACCACCTCCCGCTGTCCCCATGCCCTTTCCTGGGATGGTCGCCCAGGACCTGATTTCCCCAGGCAGAGCAGAGATGGCAAACCCAGGAAGGGAATAGGGAGCTATTTCCAGGCTTTCATCTTGGGGTGTGTAGGTGCTGTTTGTAAATAGGAGTTCCAGGACAGCCACATGGTGGTGATTCGGAGTAATCCCTGTCAACCTCAGGGGCTGGGGGTCCGGGGGAGGGGAGAGATAAGAAAGGAACTGGAGGGGTGCTAATAGGGTGGGGCCCTGAACCCAGCAGGGCCCAGGGGCTTCAGAGGGATCACTGGGCTGGGCTCAGTGGCCTCTGGGTTCCTCCCCAAGGCCCTACCAGGCATTAGAGGGCAGCACTGGGACCATGTGGCTCTGAGCTTGATCTAAACCTTCTTAATACCTATAGACCTGTCCCCCAAGGTGCTATCCCATAAGGCTAGGGCCTAGAATAACAATACACATCAGGAGCTCCCTCTCAGGGGAGCTCTCCCTTTGTCCTGTCTTTCCTCCCATCATTCCTGGTACTAGGCAATTGAATTCAGGGCCTTGAGCTTGCTAGGTAAGTGCTCTACCACCCCAGCCACACCACTGATCCTTTCCCTTCCCTCACTTCCCTTCCCCGTCCCTCCCCTTCCCTCCCCTCCCCTCTCCTCCCTTCCCCTGCCTTCCTTTTCAGACAGGGTCTCTAGCTTTCTCAGGCTTCCAACCAAGATCTCCCTAGTTCTGAATGTTCTAAGTGATTGGGGCCATGCCCTCTTGTTTATTGAAATATGGTCTAGCTAAGTTTTGCCTGGACTTGTCTCAAGCAGTGATCTTCCTATCTCTACCTCCCACGTAGTAGCTGGGATTACAGATGTGCATACCATACCAGGAAGGGAATCCTTTCTGAGTTTACTGCAACCCTTTACATGTGCTTCAGTATGGCATGTACTTTATTATATTTTACATAAGATACCTTGCACATAGCAGGTATTCCACACTGTTAGTGTCCTTTTGGATGGAAATTTGGGGTCCAGTTGCAAGTGCTTCCATGGAATGTGCAGGTGAGGTTTTGGGGTCAGAGCACTTGGCATATCGTAGGTACTCCCTCTTACTTGAACTTGAGATTTTGTTGCAAAATAGGCTGAGACAGCACATGCCTAGATTTAGACCTTTTAATAATAATTGCCTCTGCCTCTAAGAATTACTGTCTGGGCTGTGGGGTTCCCAGAACTAAGGGTGAATTTACTGTATTTATCACTTAATCATTTCCAAAACAGCTTATGACTACACATCAAAGGCCCAGAATTCTCCTTCTCCACCTCTCTCTAGGGAGTCCTGTGATAATTCTTGCTCTAAGTGGTTAAAGGTATGAGACAGAGCACGTATATCATCCTGCAATGCCACCCTTACATTCATTGCTTGAATGTCATGATCATTTAAAATTTGGCTTTTACACTCAAAGCTTTGAGTTTCATGTGGAAAGTAAGGAAAGAAAATGTACATTATCTGGAAATCAAAACATGCAGGAAGTATGTTTCCAAATAATGTAATAAATAGCTGTAAAATCTGGTGTTGCCCCAAGCAGTGTCTCAGGGGCCCATCCTCATGGTGGTATGATTCTGAGAGCTCCAAGCAATGTGAGATAATCCAATAAACTCCATGGGCCATAACATATTGAATGGTTAGTGTCTCCTGATGGGAGAGATAGACCAGCCCGTGGGAAACAGCCCAGAGCAAGCTATAGTGACTAGCACTGGAAAACACCTACTGTGTGCTAAGTGGGCTTGTAGGTGGAGTTAAAAAAAAAAACAAAATAAAATAAAACCGATGTGGAAGCCTATATGGAGACTATTAGGTTATAGAAGGAGCAGCTGATACTCCAAAAAAGTTCATTAACTTGCCAGGAGGAAGTGGTACAGGCTGGACTAGAATATGGGCCTGATTCCCCTCCACCTTGCTTTTTCCTGTGGCCCAAATGTTGGTCCTCTGAGAGCTGGAGCCCACACTGAGAGCAGATATGAAGATTCCCTTAGCCAAGGTTTCTCTGCCCCTTTGATAATCTGTCACCCTAGGGAAACAAACACTTCCCAGTCTCTTTTGATGAGATTCTTATTCAAAATAAATATCACCATTCAGAGTAAATCAAAGCCAGGGTACAAGGTGTTCATATTTTCCCTTTAAACAACACAAGCCCTCCCAGGACTTCTGGCTCTGGCCCCACCACTGTCTTCCACCAACCCTGCTAGAATGCCACCAATCTTCTCCTTTTCCTCCTGGCCATTGACTTCCCAGGAGGTTGAACCCTGAGAGGACTGACTTGCTAGTGGCCTGGTCAGTCCTTGGATTCGGGTCTCAGTGACTACTAGCTTTGTCCAAACAGCCTGCTTACCATTCAGCCTGGTCTCTCACCATGCCCACGCACTAGGGTCACCCTTTAGTCTTTTATCACGTCAGATTTCCAGAATGTGTGTCCTTCCAGGCCTTTCCAGGCTGTTCTGATTGTTCCTCTACCTGCTTCACTGAGTAGGTGCCCACTCACCACAGTCAGACAAAACACAGCTTCTTCTAGGAAGCTTTAGGGACCTCTCACCTGTATCCAGTGAACTAGACTGAATCCAGTGAACACAGATCCCTGGAGAAGTATTTCCTGAATCTACTGACACTCTAATATGGTATCTATCTTAATCACTGTGACCTTCTGGGCATATCAGACAGACAGACAGACAGACAGACAGACAGACAGACACACACACACACACACACACACACACACACACACACACACACACAAAGACACTGCCAGATTATTTTACATTAATGGCACCTAGTTTTCACTTGGGCCTAACTTCTCAAGGATAATTGTGTTCATTTGGGGAACCATCCCCAAGACTACATAGAAGCTTGCTTATGGCATTGTATTGTAGATGTCTCTGTTTCCAAGCCTTTGCAGTCTTTCCCTGGGAAGGTTTTATTTCATAAACAAGAGACGGAAGAAGGCAAATTTGACTACTTTTTTTGCTGATCAGACTTGTATCTAGTGCCTACTATCTCCACACCCCCTCTGCTTGCACCAGGGCTATACCATGAAATGTAACAGTGGGCTAGACAGACAAGATAGCTTCTCTTTTAGTTTACTTTCTCTTGAGAAAGAGACAATAAGTAAATAATAAATATATCCCTTTAGATAGTAAGAAATATTATGAAGAATTATCAAGACTATAAAAAAACAGGTAGCTTGAGGAATCTTTCAGATGACAGAGCCTGGAAAGGTTCTTTGAACAAGTGCCAGGTAGAAAAGCCCCAAGTGCAGTTCTGAAGAGACCAAGTGAATACTCTGAGGAAGGGTATCCTAAGTAGATGGAACAGCCTGTGTATAGGCCCTGAGGTAGGAATACCCAGGCCCATGGGAATAACAGTAAATGGCTGAAGTAATGACATGAACAAGGTCTGGGGTAGATCCAGATGATTCTCTATGGTAAGTGCTTAGGTAGAGGAGATAAGATGGAAGATGGCCACTTGTTCAAACCAACTGTGAATGAATGAATGAATGAATGAAAAGCACCTAAGAGACTTAAAAAGAGACCTTGATCAAATTTCTTATTGTGCACAGTCAGCCACAAAATGAGGGGTTTTGGATCAAAACACAACAACAATATGATCTTTAAAATGAATTTAGATGATTAAAATAGTAGACAGAGTTAGTCTGAGAGGTAGCATTTTACTGCCTCTTTTTTTTTTTTTTAACCAAACTGTCAAGTCTTTCCTAAGATTGTTTTTAGTGGAAACACACATGAAACCTCTTTTCCGTTAACTGGGAGATCCAGTGAAATGCAGGGGGCAGCTTCAGTTCTATCCTGCTGAGAAACTAGAGTAGGCTGATGTGGGGTCTTCTTCCCCCCTACCCCCACTGGCCATTCCCAATCCAAGGCTCAGGGTCTTCCAAGAACAGCCACTAGGGCTCATCAGTGCAGATGGGCCTTGAGATCCACAAAGAATCTCAGGAAAGAGGAGTATGGAGGAGTCTGGTGTGACAAGGACTATCTGGAAGATTCTGTGCCCCAGGGCTGCCTCGTAGCAATGATTACACTATGGTATCTGGGAGATGAAAGACAGGTGGGTATCCTATAAACTGTACCGTACCAGGAGAGAAGGAAGGAATGACAGTCTCCTTCTCTTGGTCATGATTGTATCCACAGTCCCTGAGAAGGCATCCATGGACATGCTACTCCTTCCCTCTTCCAGAAGTGGTGGGGGCACAGGGCAGGAGTTTGCTTCTAAGTCAGAGAGGCATCCCATCCAATCGCTGCCTTACTGACAGCTGGCTGCAGCGTGACCTTGGGTGACATGTTTAATTTTCCTTTAGTATCCTTTGAGAATTCAGAATATTGAGACCCACCTTAGAGACGTGTGTGGTAAGACACACACAGGAGAGCAAATAGAATCCAGCATAAGCTCATCAATGCTAGGTACTTCTATAGCCAACCTTCCTCCCTCTTAGGATCTTTAAGGTGCTGTGGGAGGGTGTGGGTCACATTTACTCCTAAAGCTGCTTGTCACATGTAAGATGACTCATGCTGAGCTATACCAGTTCCTTGTTTCCTGAAGCCCTTCCCTCCTAGAAGGAAGGATGTGTGGCCTGCCGTTCTTGCCTCTGGTATGTTCCAGGTATAGGTCTGAGGGCTCATTGGAGAAGATGGTATAGGGCAATTAAAGGAAACTCTAGAGCCTGGCCCTGTAATCCTAGCTACTTAGGAAGTTGATATCTGAGGATTGTGGTTCAGCAAGTCCATGGGATTCAGTAACTACTACTAAAGCTAGAACTGGAGCTGTAGCTCAAATGGAAGAACCCTAGTCTTGAGCAAAAAACACCCATTAAGAACAGCGCTCAGGCCCTGAGCTCAAGGCCCAGGATCACTACCAAAAAAGAAGGTGAAGGAGGAGAAGGAGGGGGGCAGAGAAAACTACCTAAATATACAGATCTGTATATGATAGGATGCTGGACAAATCATGCAGTGATTGAGACTCCATTTCCTCATCTGACACATAACTCAATAGGACTGCATGGATTTAGTCCTGGCCCCACATGGCCCAGGGTTGCTAGGAGCACAGAGACATACTTGGGAAACAGCCAGCATGCTACCTGGCATATACTTAGACTTTGTGAGTAACTGTGGGCCAACTGCAGCCCTCCCACTGTTCATTCCATCTTTACAATGTGATCTTTGCCTGGACAGAGGAACTCTGGAGTTCGCATAGAATGGTGTACCTAGTGAATGGCGATGTGTGTGTGGGGGGGTGTGTGGAATTGTTTCTTTGGACATTGTTCAAAATTGCCTGCATATAACACATGGTTTTTAAAGGACTGACTCATTATGCTTTGCTTATTTGAATTTGCAGCAGCGGCCAATGCCTCCAATTTACCTCGTGACCTGCACCCTGGTGGGCTGCTTCTTTCTTTCCATTCTTGCATCTCCACTGAGTCAAATGGGGGTGAGGGTGGCATGGACAGCTTGGGGTAGGAGTGGGGCAAAAGAGGCTACCATTACAAGGCAGAGCAATGGCTGTGACTACAGGTGGCTCCTGGGCTCCACTGGGTACTGAAGAATAAGAGACCACTCACCTTGGTCTTGGGGTCATGGGGTCTCAGGCTGGAGATAACCATGGGCCCAGAACACTCACAGGATGAATCTAGGCTGGCTTTACAGGAAGCTCAGGATTAGGCAAAACATGAAGGAGGAAGAAGATGTTTCCAGTGCCATGTTATGGGAGCCTACATGGAGTTTCATTGGGCAGAATCCACTGGTCCATTCCTCCTATCTAAAATTCCTCTAGGGAATGATTTTCAGTTTTTACTGAAGAAGGTTTCAGCATCCTGCTCTGTTGTCTCTGAGTCCAGTCTTGGTTGGGACCTTGGATTGGCCCTTAGCCATGAGGCTATTTCGCAGGGAAAGCCCTTGGCCCAGTAAGACCGTGTTTTCTTTTCTTTGGAAACTATGGTGCTGTCTGTGAAAACAAAGGGATTTGGATCCTGTTCAGGAAAAATGTTAACTTACAGACAAATAGCCTTGGAAAATCTGTGGCTTGCCCTCAGCACAGGGTCAGGCACACAGGGATCCCTGTCCCTTGGTGGCTCCCTAGCTGGAGGCCACCCCTTTGACCTCTCCTGGGTACTCCATCTGGCTGCCCCATAGTCAGTGCCTGCCTGTCTTGCAACTCCTTCCTGTGTTGCTCAGGCTCCAAATCTTCTGAAGCCTAAAAACCCGCTTCCCTCAATCAATGAAAATAATATTCCCACCTTGACTTTTGCACAGGTTCTAGCTCACTCACACACGAAACCATTTTTGTGGTCTGTAAAAATGTCTAAGAAGGTGTGCTCTTACTGTTGGAATCATTCTGGACTCTGCACTCACCGCCACAGTTAGCAGAATACAATACCCCCCCCCCCCCCGATATCTGTGACTGGATTAAAAAAGAAGGATATATTACTTTTTTCTTCTTCATAGTGTACAAAAATGTAGTGCTTTCATGTTTTGAAATATTCTTTTTCTTTAAAGCAAGCACCCAAGCATGAGCCTCGATCTTTTAAAGGGATTTTTTTTTTTTAAGTCCTTTCATTTTTATCACTTGCTGGCTTAAAGATCTCTGACTTTGGATTTCAGAGTCATACTTCCTCAGAAAATATCCCATCAGAAATGCAATCAAATAATTTAGTATTTTTGTCTGTGGTTTTATGGACTTCAAGACTTGGGAAGCTAGGGGCTGTACGGGGAGGTGTAGAGAAGTCAAAACATGGGCTTACTCTGAAGGGGCTTACAATCTGACTTGGAAACCAGAGCTAAATTCTAGATGCATGGGCAAAGTGTATGACCCAGAAATAGAGAGATTTGTCTGTTCTGGGGTTTGTGAGGACTTTAGAGAAATTGGTCCTTGTGCTAAGCTTTAAAGAAAAATGATATTTATACATAATCTTTGTAAAACAAGTCATAAGCATAGGGGAATATCCAGTCCAGGGATGGGGCCACTGAGTCGTGCTGTAAGGTCAATACAACAGGATTATTGCTTCTTTTAGTTCTTTGTGAACAAGGAGGAGGATATGGGAGCATTTTAATGCTTTATCCATTGACAGATGTCTGAATACAAAAAGCTGCCAATACTTGTGGCTGATGCTTTTCCTGAGAAGGTGAAAATCTCCATTCTTCATCAGTCATGAAATACTACCTTGAAAGATGTCAGAGAGTTGTTTACAGAAAATTTTAATTTTCTGGCTCCAGCATAGTGATGAGTAACAACAGATGCTCCTGGATCTATAAGATCAAACCACAATGCTTGGGTTATAGGAAAATTCTAATATCAATTCAAAAAATTTAAATATACAATTTTAAACCTTTTGACAAAGAAAGGAAAAGAAGAAAACAATATTAGAAATGAAAATAGAGATAATGAAGCCAAAGATATAGTCAGAGGTAAATGCATAGCCTTTACCCTTGTGTTTCAAAATAAATGAAAAAAAATCTAATGTAGGAATTTAAACTGTAACAAGCAAAACAAACTCAAAAAAAGCAAGGCAAAAATTCAAGGATAAAAAGTGAATTTAAAAAATCAACAAAATATTGAATTCTTTTCTAAGTAAATACGATCTCATCCTTGGGGGCAGGGGCATAAAATAGAAAAAATTCCTCCAAAAATGCTCAAGGAGAAAAGAGAAAATTCAACTGACTGATATCTCCAGTTTGTATAATTTATAAAACTTGCCCATTCCTTATCACTCTTGGCCCCTAAACTAAGCAACTGTGTTAAATAGTTAAACTGCAATTTTGATAATGATTAAATTGAAGATCAAAGACTTACTAGTTTTTTGCTTTTTTTTTTTTTTTGTGGGTCATGGGGCTTGAATTCTGCCTGGGTGCTGTTCCTGAACTCTTTAGCTCAAGGCTACCATCCTACCCCTGGGCCTGAGTGATATCCCTGAGGTCTTCTCGAGGTTAATGCCCTACCCTTGAGTCAAGCCCCACTTCCCATTTTCTAGGGGTTAATTGGAGATAGGAGTCTCAGGTCGCCCAGGCTGGCTTTGAATCTTGATCTTCAACTCTCAGCCTCCTGAGGAGCTAGGATTACAGGCGTGAGCCACCACACCTGGCTTGAGACTTACTAGTTTTTGCATCACATAGCCTGTAAGTAGTAAAATTATTGGAACCCAGGTCTTGGTCCTGGCTGACTGTTTCCCCAGTAGCCCCCTAGTACTTTTTCAGCATCAGAATAAAAAAATGCAAAACGAAATATTGATTTCCTGGAGTTTCTGTAACAAATTACCACAAATTAGGTGGCTTAGAACAGGAATATATTCTCTCATTGTTCTGGAGACTAGAAGTCTAGAATCAAGGTAACAGGCTATATTCGCTCTACACTCAGAGGTTGTGAGGAACTCTATTCTTGGTTCTTCCCAGGTTCTGGTGGTTTCTGGCAGTCTTTAGCATTCATTGGTTTTAGCCAAGCACTCTAGTCTCCAGCTCCATCTTCATACAATGTTCTCCCCACATGTTTTTACATCTCATATATATATGGATATATATATATATATATCCATATATATATATGTCCCGTTGGTACCTTCCACTTATCAGAACACCAGTTATTGGATGAGGACCTACCCCAAATGTGTAGAAACTTATTTAATTATCTGTGTAGTAACTCTATTTCTAAATAAAACTTCATTTTGAGATTCTAGTTAGAAGTTTGGGGAGGTCACCACTCAACCATATGATATATGTATTTATTGTGGCTTCCATAGTCTGTATCCTTCTCCATCTACCTAGTGCATCTGTATATGTGTGTATCCATTGATCATCCATTCAGTCAGCTAGCCAGCCAGGAGCCAACCAGCCTGTAATAGTTTACTCAGAGCTTAAAGTGAGCTAAGGACTTGATTAGACTGCCCACAACACACACACACACACACACACACACACACACACACACACACACACACACACACACACACACAGATCTTAGAGCATATGACTAGGAGTTTACTACAACAGGGGTATAATGGAAATTATAGTCCTACTGAATAGTCAATCTTAACCAGAGAACTATTCAGATTTGGATATTTTGTAAGGGTGGTAATGTAATTAGAAATAAGAGGAAAGTGACCAGTATCCTAAAATCTTATGATTTTGGACACAGTTAAGGGAAAGGTTAGAATGAGGAAGAAAATCTCAGAAGTGATTATTGGTAGCTGGGTAAGCAGAAGGGAATGATAGTTATAGGACTAACAATAGGATCTTGGTATACACATATATATATCATACATATATACATGCATATCTCATAAATATATATTTACAAATATAATATATAAATATGTAAAATATATGTTTTTTGTGCCAGTCTTAGAGCTTGAACTCAGGGCTTGAGACTGTACCTGAGATTCTTTGCCTACCTCTGGATTTTTGATGGTTAATTGCAGATAAGAGCTTCATGGACTTTCCTGCCTTGTCTTTGAACCAGGATCCTCTGATCTCAGCTTCTTGGATCAGTAGGATTACAGGTATGAGCCACCAGTGCCCAGCTGGGCTTTGTTTTTATATCTCTGGTTATTACTATTCAACCAGTGGTTGAAATCTACAGAGATTTACATTTCAACTTGGTGAGCAGAAGATCTTGAATAAATCTGAATGACTAGGATTGGTGGTCCTGGTTCCCATACACTTGTAATTGTCACCCTTTACAATTGCTGTAGCTGTCTCATGTTGGAGGAGAGGAAGGCAGTGGATGAGAGAAGGGAGGATTGCTAATAGATTCTGTTAGCTGCTGACCTCTTCAAATTAGTCATTATATATATGTACATATTTTTTTTTCTAGTCCTGGGGCTTGAACTCAGAGCCTGAACACTATCTTTGGGCAGTGTCTAAGAATAGTGCTCAAGGCTAGCACTTTGCCACTTGAGCCACAGCACCACTTCTGGCTTTTTCTGTGTATGTGGTTCCAGTGAATTGAACCCAGGGCTTCGTGCATGCTAGGTGAGCACTCTACCACTAGGCCACGCTCCCAGCCCCATAGAGATTTATATTTAAAAATTTGTAAAATGCACACTTTAGCATGTACAGATTTACAGTGCTTTACAAGATAAGCACAGTGGTTTTCATAAAATCCAATTACCTTTATGTGCAGGTATTGTGCTTGGGCCTAGCAATACAAAGATAGAAAAGATACAGGCCCCATCCCTAAGGGCTCACAATATAGACATAAGAGAGACGCAACTTCATTGTCTAATATTGTTATAACTCTAACAATGTGAGAATTAAGTGTTTCATAGATATTAAAGGAACAAATCATTGAGTGTTCTCCAGAGAATTTTTGCTGTTCTTGTTCTTGTTTTAGCACTGACATGTAGTGCAAGCAGATATCATAATGTCTAGGATGGCAGGTTTTCTTGGCACATGGTATTTTCAGTGCTAGGACCAGGCAAGCCCAGAACAAACTGAGACAAATTGTTCATGCAGACTTACAGGCTTCCAGAAAAAACTATGACAAACTTAAAAAATAATCATGGCAACAGCAACCACAATGGTTTTGGTGCAAGCCTCTTACTGTCATGTTTCTAGCACCCAGCACAGTGTTTTATACCTAGTTGGAATTCAGTCTGTATTGGTCAAATACATGAAGTAATTAATGTAAGCCAAAATGCCTTTCAGCTTCACTTTAGCATTTTTTTGTTCACAGAAGAAAGAGGTGGGTGTGGATTGATTGCAAAAATAGAGAACCTGGGCATAGTAATTGGTAAATATGATGTTTAGTGGAATCTAGTCTTTTTTTCCTGTGGCTATTAATATATTCTTGGGGAAAGCCCTTGAAACAATAAGTCTATTATATTTCCTGCATTCATTTTTTCCATTCTGAAGACCTGCCCCCACCCTCCTTTTTGGCTTCCTTCCCTTTTCTCTGCTGGAAGAGATAACAGACAACAGTTTCACTAGATGAATAGAGAAGGCTAAGAGGTATGCCAGACATGCAGCAAGCACCTACCCTCCTTAGAAGCAAGGCAAAATTTTGACATTTCTTGACATCTCTGCGGTTGTTTGGATTTTGAATTCTCCCTCTATTCCACAGACTATGTATTGAAGGTCTGTGATGCTATTGGGAAGTAGTGGACCATTTAGGAAGAGGGACCTAGCAGAAGGAAGTTAGGCCATAGGGGTGGGGGAGGGAGGAGGGGGTATACCATGTAGATGGGACTCATATTTGCCTTTTCTGCTCATCTTGCTCCCTAGCTTCACCCAGCTCTCCCATCATGACATATTGTTCTGCCATACATCCAAAGGGGCCATGTGACTATGGACTGAAATCTCTGAAGACATGAGCCAAATAAACATTTCTTTTTCATATTGTCTCAGGCATTTGCTGCAGAAATGGAAAGCTGACTCACACATCACACTAAGAAATTGTACTAATTAGAAGGGCGTAGTTACTGGCAAAAGAAAGTTAAAAGATCTCATGAACCTAACTAGCCAAACTGCCTCTGTATCCCAGGGCTTGCACCCATGGTTTATTAGCAGAACAGAGAGGAAATATAGAAAACCTAGACCAGGCCTCAGCTGCCACTGTCACTCTAGCTGTGTGGCCCTAGTTCCTTTACTACTTGCAGTTTCAATTACATTATCTCTAAAATTGGTGAATTATATTTTCTTTGTGTACCTCAGAAAACCATACTGAGAGATTACCTCGAGTGTTGTAATAAATCATAAATCAGAGTATAAGACAAAAAATGAAAGACATTAGCTTTCAGTCCTTTGTGGAACAAAGTGGACATAAATAAAATAAGGAATAACATTGTTATTTCTCTGTGGCTAATCAGTTCAAGTAAAAGAAACAGAAATACTAACACAATCTAGCTTAAGCCAGAAAGGGCTTTTATGTGCTCAGATAAATCATGAGAGGGCATGGAGGGAGTCAGACTTACTTGTGGCTACCTTGCTTTGGACTCCGACACCACCAGATTCTATGTCCACTGCCACTTCTTGTCATCCTTCTCTACCGTTCTTCATGAGCTTCCTATATACAATGGGCATATGTGTGAGTGGTGAAGCCTCAGGCTTGCTTTCTAATTTCTAATTTACCTTGCATATATATGCAAAATGTGACACACTTGGTAAAGTGCACAGTAAGATGTGCTCAGTTCAGCTTCCAGTTTTACAGCTCATGATCAGAGAGGAGAAAGTTTGTCCCTACAACTTTAGGTAGGATATCCTTATGGAAGTCTGTGTTTGGTCTGGCTAGGATTGGCCTTGCTTTGGCCTGCCTTGAGTCTTTGCTTACCTGTGGCAGAGAGGAAGAGGAAGAACGGAGGAGCTATGGCTACCAATGGAATTGAAATGATGACAGGAACATGATACCTATGCAGACTTCTGGCTTCTCAGCAATGCTCTAGCTCTGGGCATGTGTTATTGCCAGGATATATAGGAGAGATTTGGTACTGACAGGGAAATCTTGCAATCCTCATGTAGCCTAAGTTTGACTAGATGTAGATAGGACAAAATAAGCCTCTACTAACTTTGTCAACTTCAGTACAGAGAATGGAGTGTAATGAATCTGCCTGGGAATGAGCTTTGACTCATTTCTGTAGAATTCGACCCCTACCTTCCCAAGTGTAGCCAGGGGATAGACATGGACTATCCATATAAAAGAGAAGTATGGAGGACTCAACAGCACGTATCAGGTACCAAGGGTGCACCGACATCCACTCTGATCAGGGAAGTGCCACAGGAAAGCTCTCTTGATGGAGAAACGAGTAGATATATGCAACAGTCCTGGGGTTAGAAAGAACATGACAGCGGAAATAAAAGGGCATCAGTGATATCTTGATATGGAGTACTGGAGTGGGGGAGCTGCTTACAGTGAGAGAGACAGAGTTAGTTCAGGCATTTGAGAAATACTCAAAATTGGAGCTCATAATGAACACTTACTGGAGCTATCTCTCTCCATCTTTGGCCATCACCTTTATGGGAGACCTGTGACTCAATTCCCAACCCCACCACATCCTTTCATAATGTTGTCCCCTTTGAGAATGACAAATCATTGTAGGGCTCTTTCCTTCTTTCAAGAGACCTAAGCTCTGCTAATAATAATAATAATAATAATAATAATAATAATAATAATAATTGCTAAGTATCACATTTGACACCTGTGCTGCCACAGAGCATGTGAATGCTCAGTTTCCAGGAGCAATGATTGCCCTTGTAGTCCACCATGCATCAGGTAAATAAGGGTCTGGTAAGTAGGGATCTAGTTCCATCCTGAGAAACAGATTCCTCTTTGGCCCAGAGCAGGAAAAAGAAAACACGTAACAAAGCCCCTGTGATTCCCACTATCAAAGAGAGAGGAGAACTGGAAGGAGGGGACCCTGGCCTTACAGCTGCACCATGAAGAAGGGGCTGGACTTCCAGACGTCAAATATTCCCCCAGATTGACATCACAGCAGGAGGAGAGTGCCAGCTCAGCATCCACAAAGGAAGGGGATAGGGACAGCAGATTCCCCTCCTGATGCAGCTGACTGCCTAACAGAAGACCCACGCTAGCCCAATGTGCCACTGACACCCAAAGGACCAAGCCCAGACGGCCTCCAGCCCTACCGTGACCTGTGGTAAAGTGGGACCAAGTGCCTCTAGGTGTTTGATGGATCAGCAAACCCTCCCGGGGTTTGCTTTAGTTCAAACAGGACTTTACCTCAGATGCACTATGCAGCATAGGTGGCACAAGGCAGTGTGGGAAAGTACAGAGAAAGGTGAGCCCTAAACTTGTGGCTTGCAGGCAAATGCAAGCACAGATAGCTAGCTACCGTCCAACGTGTGTTTGAGAGCAGGAAGAGCAGGGACTGTGGGACCCTCCATAGATGGGCATCCCCCAGATTAGAGGAGCCAGGGAATGGAGTGAAGGGAGCCTATCCATGACCAAATATCAAAATCTCTAGAAAAGAAGCTGTTTCAATATCCCTACAGGTTGTGCATGGTTCCTTCTCATCGAATCCTGAAGCTCTGAATCTCTCTCTTGAACACCAAGGCATTTCCAGCCCACCTTTGTGTTTTGGAATTCTTCTTTAGGCATGAAGTTTTATGGCCTGAATAAACAGATCTGATGATGATGACGATGACGACGATGACGATGACGATGATGACGATGACAGCCCTTTAGGTTTGCTGAGTACTTCTCAATACCAGGCACATTCAGAGCCTTCACCTCTGGGAGCTCAGACTTCAAGGACTGGAGCAGGTGACCTGCTCACAACACCTGCTTATCTTCTTTGCAGTCAGGTGCTTTCTCTCACACCCCTGCTTTGGATGGGGAAGAGAAAAAAATGCCAAATATCTACAAAATGCCTGCTGCTTGCCTCCTAAGCACTTCACACAAGTCATCTCATTTCATTCAGCAGTCCGCCGAGGCCAGCTTCATCTGATCCACTCTCTTACAGGAAATGGAAGTTCCTAGACATGTAGTCTCACAGTTCATAGGAAACATTTCCTCAAAGGCTAATCTAGCTATCTACTCTTAGACACATAATGCTATTTGGTAGGAATCTTGGGATTTAGCAATTTCTTTTTGTGGGTCATGGGGCTTGAACTTGGCCTAGGTG
Organism: Megascapheus bottae; assembly: GCF_031878675.1. NCBI lineage: Eukaryota > Metazoa > Chordata > Mammalia > Rodentia > Geomyidae > Megascapheus > Megascapheus bottae. The sequence goes on along the minus strand of NC_143514.1, from coordinate 45,662,071 downwards.
CTGTCCCTGAGCTGTTCATCCCAAGACTACTGCCCTACCCTTGAGCCAAGTCCCACTTCCCATTTTCTAGAGGTTAATTGGAGATCAGAGTCTCAGGTCCTTTTGTGCCTGGGCTGACTTTGAATCTTGATCCTCAGATCTCAGCCTCCTGAGTAGCTAGGATTACAGGTGTGAGCCACCTTGCACAGCCAGGATTTAGCATTTAATGCCAAGCGTGTAGTAGTTTAGGGAATAGAAAGAGGTTGGACTAATACATTAGGTTTCTTCCTACCTTTCTTGTTCTTGAAGTTGGCCTATGGAAGGAAGGGCAGGAAGTTATATCCTTGGTAAGCATCTGCAGGCAGGGAAGAAACACCAGTTTCTGCCTAGGTACCTTTTTTTCCCATCTGGAAGGCCTCCAGTGAGGAGTGGAAAGTTAAGATGTTAGAGCTCTGACTGCCCAAGGTGGATGGCTTCTTCCCATTCCCTGAGGCTGAATATCAGTTGAGGCAGCTGCCCAACCACCTGAGAATAGCTCTGTCCTTTGCAATGTCCTTGTCACCTTACTAGGATCAGGGGCACATTGTCCAGGCCTTTCTTTGGGGACTGTTTTCCCAGCCTCATGTGTTGGAGGAATCATACAGGTGTGCACATGCTGTCTTGACGGCTTGACTTCTCACTCTCAATTGTGATCATCTCTATCTCCAGACTAGTGTTCCTGTCCCTAATTCTTAGCTACCTATCATCTCTGAGATGAACTTGTTCCGTTTTATCAGCATTGTTCAGTAACTCCCAGGCAGTGTGGAGCTATGTCATTAGGACTGCATTGGAACTGAATTTGAATCCTGGTTTTGCTTCTTATTAACTGGGAGAGCTTAGGCAAGTTTCTTTGCTTCTCCATTTTCCTCATCTGTGAAACAGGAAGGTCATGATGCCTAATGAATTTGTTTGGAATTTTAAATTAGAGTGTAAAATTCTGACCCTGATCTTGGCACAGGACAATGTTCAGTAAATGTCAGCTATGGTCATAGTCAAGGTGTGGGGCCCAGAACTGAACACAACTTGATCTGGGATAGCTGGCCCAGAGCTGGAGTTCTGCCTCATGTCTGACTTTGGCCCTCATATGCAGCAGCCAAGGATTATTGGCCCTTCTGGAAGACACAGCCTCTGCTGACTCACCCCAGGCTGCCTGGTCTCTTTACTTCTTTCTCTAGAGCTGCAATGCTAAGTCATGTCTCCCAACCGTTCCCTGGAGCTGTTAGTGTGGTGGAGTCTTGTCCAGGGCCTGACATTTAGGCTTGTGAAATTCCACTGTGGGTACATTTAGCCTATCCTTCAAACCTGTCTTGAACTTTGGTTTTGTCTCCTAATATTTGCTAGTCTGTTTTCTAATAGGATTTCCTCCCATCTCAATTCATATAACAGAGTACAGCCTGGAAAATGGTTTGAAAATTCTGTTTTCTTCATATGCCTCTCCTGTGCAAAATATTTCCTTGCCTGCTGAATGCATAATATTCGAACTCCTTAGCCAGCAACCAAGACATTTTCTGATCTAACATCAACCAGATTTCTGGACTGTTTTATTTTTTTGTTCAGGTCCAAGTAGGGACGGCAAGCATTTTCATATCACATGATTTCTGAGAGGATTAAATGAGATCATGCAGGAAAAGCACTTAAAACATGACTTTCAGGAACTGTGAGGGGTCTGTGGTCTTCAACCATACTCAAACTGATAGGTTAGCTTAGCATCATGTTATGGCCATGGGGCCAGAGACTGAGTTTTGTCTCACAGAGCAGAGGCAGAGACAGTGTTTTCTTATGTCTGTTCCTGAGGCCCAATTCCCATGGGGCTGTGTGAAGAGGAACAGATGAGAGTCTGGTAGTAAATTTTGGCTGTTAAATTGACTAGATTGGAGAATGCTGTTATTTTATTTATTTATTTTTTGCCAGTCCTGGGCTTGAGCTCAGGGCCTGAGCACTGTCCTTGGACTTTCTCAAGGCTAGTGCTCTACCACTTGAGTCTCAGCACCACTTCCAGCTTTTTTCTATGTATGTGGTACCAAGGAATTGAACCTGGGTCTTCGTGCATGCTAGGCAAGCACTCTAACCACTAGGCCAAACTCCTGGCCCTGGAGAATGCTGTTATACTTTGGGTTTTGAATGTTCCTCAAAGATGGGGCCCAAAGGCCCATGTGTTTAAGACCTCGTCTCCGGTGGCTGTTTGGAAGTAGTGGAACTTTATTTTTTCTTTTTTGCCAGCCCTGGGTCTTGAACTCAGGGCACTGTCCTTGGGTTTTCTCAAGACTAGTACTCTATCACTTGAGTCACAGCATCTCTTCCAGCCTTTTCTGTGTATGTGGTACCAAGGAATCGAATCCAGGGCTTCATGAATGCTAGGCAAGCACTCTACCATGAGACCATGCTCCTGGCCAGAAGTAGTGGAACTTTTAAAAGGTGTTCAGCTCATTGGAACTATGCCTTCAAAGGTGATAGTGTAGGCGGATGCTGGTGGCTCACCCATGTAATCTTAGCTACTTAGGAGGCTAAAATCTGAGAACTACAGTTTAAAGTCAGCCAGGGTAAGAAAGTCCATGAGACTGTTGGTGCTAAATGTCTGAGGAAACATGAGTACTAAAGGGAACCATGAGCTTAAGAAACCTGATTGTGCTGTGTTTGTGTGCTCTAAGTGAACCTACCTTTTGCTTTACAGGGAGACAGCTTCTGCCACTTCCTGTACAAACACCCTGGAAAAGAGAATCTGGAATGTGTGTAATCAGACTATTAGATCTCAAAACGCAAACATGCGACATTCATGGAGTGTTGCCTTCCAGCAAGGACAGTATGTTGTAAGTGCCCTTCAAGCACAAGTGATGGTCAGGATGATAGTATTGGTGTCCTATGCTTTACCTCTCTGGCATGGGAGGTTTTCCTTTCAGCAAGAGCCCTATCCACTGCCTTTCATGATATACATAGTTCCCTCATGTCCCTAATCCTCCAGCTCCATCTGTGATCTCTGTATACAAGTCCCAGTTGTCCAGAAAAATCTCTCCTGACCAACCTCAACTCAAAGGAACTCCCATCTCTGAACTCTGTGTCTCCTCCTATTCTCTCTGCATTTAGCAAATGCTGCGTTCCTCCTTTCAAGCTTTTGCAATGTCTTCACCTGGAAAGCCTGATTACCTCACCACATCCTTTGCTGATCAGCTAGATGACATTGCCTCCAGAAAATTTTCCTGATCTCTCCCATACCTAGCCTGGATCAGGGGGAAACTATGTGTGCCTTCCTCCCCCCTACTTTGTCTCCCTCCCCCCTTCTTTTGGGGCTCCAGCTCTCCCTTGGCTGGCCTTTTTTCACTCAAGGCTGGTATCTACTTCTATCTTTTCCTGGTTAATTGGAGGCAAAAGTCATGGGCTTTCCTAGCTGGACTAGCTTCAAATTCCAATCCTGAGATCTCAGCCTCCAGAGTAGTTAGGATTATAGATGTGAGCCATCAAGTGCCTGTAGCTTTTCTTGCCTTGATTCTCCTTTAGAATTAGAAACTCTAGAAGATCCTTGTATGCCCAGTACCTGGTTGGCACAAAGATAATTAATTATATTTATAAGTGAACAATTAGGCCCAGATTGTGGCCTAATGGCAGAATGATTGCCTCCCATGCATGAAGCCTGGGTTCACTTCCTCGGTACCACATACACAGAAAAAGTCAGAAGTGGTGCTGTTGCTCCAGTGACAGAATGCTAGCCTTGGGAAAGCTCAAGAACAGTGCCTAGGCCCTGAGTTCAAGCCCCAGAATTGGCAAAAAAAAATCATTAGTATAAGTGAATGATTATATGAATGTAAGAATGCTTGAACCACATATTTATGTAACAACTCTATCTTTATTGGAATCTACTGCAGAATGACTGGTAGACAGTGCTCCTTCAGTAAGTATTTAGCATTTGTAGACTGGTTGGCAAGTTATGCAATGACGATTAGTCCTTATATTTCCCTCTAGAACTGTCAAGTCCTTCTGACTTTAGAGGGTATCTGTGGACCTCTGCTTAAGAATATCAACATGATCAAAGGTACTATTCATTCTAACTTTACATAAGGGGAAAATTCTGGTAAGCCTCTTCATAGTAATTTAAAATCCATAAACTTCATATTCCTTTAACTTAGTAAATATCAAACTCATTTCATCCTTAATAGTCTACAAAATCAACACTAGCTTAAATTAATGGTCTGTTTGTAGCTTACATGGCAAGTTTCAATTGCAAATGTGTTTTTACAGCACCTTTTGAAGGTTGATGTTGGAAAGAGTGACAGAGAAGTTCCCACCAAACCTTGGAGTCCAGTTTGAGGCTAGAGCTTGGCTTTCCATGGTATGATAAAATCACACCAAAGAAAGGAAAACAGAGAAGCTCAAACCAAATGATATGAGCCCACATGACACTTGGGGAAGCGTAGAACACAGTGGAAGGAAACGTAGTCCTTTAGGGTCATATGAATCAACGCTTAAGTCTGCTTCTCTCAACTACTGAGCCTCAGTTTCTTTCTTGAAAAATCAGGAAAATAAAACACACAGCATAGGATTGCCATGGAGAAGCCAACAAGGTAACATATGTGAAAAACAAAAATTGGTGTGGATGCTGGTAACTCAGGTAATCCTAGCTGAGTTGAGGATTTTAGTTTAAGGCCAGCCTTGGCTTACAATTGCAAACTCCTCAACCAATGCTGAGTGTGGTACTATAAACCTGCCATTCCGACTATGGCAGGAAGTTGTAAAATACACAGTGCAGGGTTCAGGCATGCAGTCTTGGGAAGTTGAGATTGTGTCTCAAGAAATGATCTGGGCTGGACGTTTGGCTCATCAGCAAGATACCTGCCTACTGACCTGCAGGCTTTGAGTTCAAATCCTAATACCTAGAAATGCAGTCCCTAAAAAAATTTAGGGCATTGTATGGCACAGAGTAAGCTCTCAACAAATGTTAGCTATTAATGTTACTAATTTTATAACCAGAAAAACCTAGATTTCTATGCTGGTTCAGGTACTTACAGCTGTATGCTGGGGCCTCCAAAGCAGAGGAGCGTAGAGAAATTGTCTCGACAGACTTCAGCCTCAGTTTTATCATCTACTAGGTGGGGGCAGTAATAACACCTGTCTCATAGGGATGACGTGATGATAACACATTGGAAAAGGATCTGTAATGTGCATAAACAATGTACAAAAGACAGTAAACAGTAGCATCAGGTAAAATAATAAAATTAATTATTCTTTGAAGCTTTTTTCCCTTCCCAATTGCAAAGTTTGTTTCTGTGTGAGCATAAAGTACTAGAAACAATACTTATAAAGCACCTAACCAGCTGAGTACTGGTAGCTCGTGTCTGTAGTTCTACTGACACAGGAGGCTGAAGTCTGAGGATTCTACCGAGTTCAAAGCCAGCCTCGACAGAAAAGTTCACGAGACTTTTCTCCACTTAACAACAAAAACGCCACAAGTAAACATGTGGCTGGAGTGGTAACCTTGAGTCAGAAACACACCCACACCCACACCCACACACATTCTTTTTAAAGCAACTAACTCAAGGTTAGGCACGTACCCAATAGATACCCGAGATGAAAGCTGCTGTTTCTAGACCCATTCCCTGCCTCTGTCTGGTTTCCAGGCTCTGGATGAATGAACGCAGCCATTTCCATTTTCGGGGGCTACCCTGACAGCACTGAGTAGAGGGTAGGGGCAAAAGGGACTCCATCAACTGGAAACCGCAACCTGGAAGTGAACTTCCCTCATCAGCGATGGCGAGTTCCAGCAGCTGGTTCTACTTTGGGATGGATTGGATCCTCCTGTGCTCCCCTTGCACTTTTTCCTAGGAGGAGCAAATGTTGTTCCACGGCTAAGATTTAGAAATTGGCCACACTGCATCAGAAAGAGATACCTCCGCTGCAAGGTCAGGGTTTCCAGGCCAAGCACCCCCCACCTCCAAACCAGCAACCTTTTCAGCCTGCTGGGGAGCCTCCAGCCAAGAGTCAAGGTTGCCGGTGGCTCCTCCACCAAGCATTGTCCCTTCCTGTCATTGGCTGGTTACCATCCAGAATTCCATTGCAAAGGGTGAGTCACGTTCGGATGTGGAGAGCACGTTAAATCCCAATTTTTAGGATGTGACTGTTCGGAGTGCAGAACAAGAATGTGTTTGATTTGGGGGGGGGTATGCTCTCTAAATGCCTGCCTCATAATTTCTTCCATCCACCCACACTTCTGGTGGGGTTCTTCTGAGGCCTGAGGGCCCACCTGAGTGGGTACTGGAGGATGTTGTCTGAATGGCTGGCTGTTCTTACCAGTGCCTGAGGCTGTATAGAGTCACCCCAGGGATGAGTAAACCAGAGGAGAGCAGAGTCCGGATTCTGAGCTTACTTCTGTGTGGCCTCAGGCAAATGCTTTGCCTTCTCTGAACTTCTGTTTTTCATTTCCAGACTGAAGAGTAGGGGTATATTCTCTAGAATGCTCCCTTGCAGCCCTTTGATTTTTTCCCCTCCCAAGTGCTCACAGATACTATGCTGTAATTGCCCAATGGGGTGCAAAATAGCAGCCTGCCACTCATTCACACTTGACTGGTTTCAGCTCAGAGTGAGGCACTTTAGAATGCCATTTAATTAACTGAATGGATAGGTGCAAATACTTAGGATCTTTTCTGCAAGAAAGAATAGTAAAGGAGGGAGGAGAGGCATCCAGCACTTAGTTCTTATTAGGTAGTTCCCTACATGTTGAAATACACCTTTTCTTGCCCCCTTTTCAAGTTCTAAATCTAATCACTTCCGTGTGTAGAGAAGAAAATTGCACCTAAAGGGAAGATGTAACTCATCATCTCACTGTAAGTGTACAGTCAAGGATTGCAATCCCACTAGACAGGGGCTATCTCTGTGTGTGTTTCTCTGCTGGATATTGAGGCCCTTTCTTATTGTGGCTAGTGTATAAGAGTGCTGAGGCCAGAACAAGTCCTGAGCAAAGGTGGACTGAATGAATGAAGGGAATCTTGAGGATCCGTATGTAGAAAGCCAAGGCTCTTCCCAGGCACATATGATGTAAAGTAATCCCACGAACTCCATTTCACATTCTAGTCATTCCCCCAAAAGCTTCCTGGAGGAGGATGTCCTGCCTATTTTATAAACAGTGAGGTGGACACCCTTACATGCTCACCCCCAGCTCTCCCTTTCCACAGAGCAAAGCCTCCAGAAACACAAAAACACTTCACAAGAAGTTGTGATGCTAGTCCAGAGACTGTATCCTAGTGAACGTAGGAGAGACCAGAGCCCAGGAGTCATGATTCCCACAAGAAGTCTTTCTGAGATAGAAGCACGTCAAATTTGAAGAGTAGTCATGCTTTTAGTTAGTTAGTCAGCAAATCTTTTCCAAGTTCCTATTTGCATCTTGGAACTTCTAGGTACCACTGTAAAACAGGCAAAAATAATGTATTACTACCCATGTATCACTTGTCTTCTAATTGGGGGGTCGAATGGAGCAGGAGGTATATTGGTTTTCTTTGACTGTCATTAGAGATGGCCATGAAGTAGATGGCTTAAATCAATAGGGATTTATGGTCTCACATTTTGGGGGATATGTGTGTGAAAGTGTCTGAGGAGTGTGTTCTTTGGGAAGCTGTGAGGGAGGATCTCTTGCACTCCTCTCTCCCATCTTTGGGAAGATACCACATTCATTGGTCTTTCTGGGCTTCCAGAAATACCATTCCAATCTCTGACTCCTCCAATCTCTGGCTCCATCTCTGCATCACCTCCTTTGGTGTGCCTTCTTCCCTTCTCTTTTCTTTTTTATTTTTTGCCAGTCCTGAGGCTTGAACTCAGGGCCTAAGCACTGTCATTGGGCTTTCTCAAGGCTAGAGCTCTACCACTTGAGCCACAGCACTATTTCTGGCTTTTTTCTATATATGCAGTACTGAGGACTTGAACCCAGGTCTTCATGCGTTCCAGGCAAGCACCCTACCACTAGGCCAAACTCCTGGCTCCTCCTTCTCTTTTCTTATAAGGACATTTTGTCATTGGATTTAGGGCCCACTTAAATCTCCCAAAATTCTTTCACAAATAGAATTATCATCATATGTTTTCTATACATCCCTTTCTCTTTCTGTATATTCACACCCTGATTGTACTGTGTTTCTGGGGAGTCCTGGCTAACAAAATGGGCCAGAGTAGAAAAGCAGTTACTTTTCTCTTTGATTTTTAATATAGCATTGGTCATCAATTAGAAACCTCTTAAGATTCCCTTGGGGAGAAATGTGAGACTATTAAAATGTGGATTAGGCAAGTCTTGTAAAATAATACATAAGCAAGATCTTCTAGAAAAACCTAACTAGACTTACCAAAAAAAAAGTCTAGATGAGTCATAGAGACTCAGAATTTATGAGTTCTTTCTACTGTAAGAACACGGAGGCGCAGAGAGAGTGTCTGGCTTGTCACAATGCATAGCTTAAGGGGACAATATTGACATTAATGCCCAGATAGTTTGATAACCACTATTTGATGCCAATATAGTGAATTCAGGATTCCCACTCTCAGTTCCATAGCTCTCAGGCAATTTCAGGCCAATGCAATCCAGTGTCGGAATGGGATGATGATGAAAGAAAAGGAAGTGTTTTTCCTCTATTTTTCTTTCTGCACTCCTGGGTGGATGTTTAAAATACAGGATTTATCCATGGCCCTGGGTTGTAAGAAGAAATATTTTGGAGTCAAACATATCCTGGTTCCAGTCCTAGCTCCTTGCTTACTGGTTGCTTCATTGCATAAGTACCCCATGTTTGCAGTTCTCATTTTCATGTGAAGATTGTAAGCTAAAGCATGTGAAGAGCTCCACAGGAGTGCGGAGGGGAGAAAGGAAGCCAAGTTCATGCTGCTGTCCTTGCCCTTGAATTCCACAGTAGCCATGGGTGCTCACATGGTTCTCATCATGCATGTGTTGTCTCCCTCCACCATGGGAACTCACTTTTGTCTCTGGCTCAAGATTGTTTCTCTCTTGCGCACGCTCTCTCTTTCTTTCCTTTTTCCCTCCCTACTTCCTCCCTTCCTTTCTTCCTCCATCCTTCTCTCTCTCTTCCCCTCATACCCCAAGATGGTCTTGCTAAGCCAACATCAAGAGAGGAGAACAACGATTTCATGTTGTACCCTTTTTAATTCACTTTCTTCTAAGATCTCAGGTATTATTCAATGACATTTGTGACATGGGAGTTAGAAAGCTTGGAAGGAATCTGGGTTCTTCCGCTTGCTGACCTTGCAGGGTCCCTCTGAGCCTTGGGCTCCTTCTTTGCAAAATACTTCGATCTTGGTGAATGAGATCTAGAGAGATCCTCCAGTGTCCAGGGCCTCATGGTCAGCCGTATATGAATTTCCTTCCTTCTCTGACATAGGAACTCACTTTGAATATTCTTTCAGTGTTATAACACACAAGCCATGTTGGTGTTCAGGAAGGAGTTATTGAAATACGACAGCAATTACAATGGAAATTGAGTTCATGGTAGGGAGTGATTATCATGGACCTGGGACTAAGTGCTTTCTACCTATGGCTCTTAGAGCAGTTCTGTGGGTAGATTATCCAATCCCAGTTGTCAAACGGAGGGTGTCAAACTTGCCTAAGGTCATAAAGCCAACAACTCTAATACTACTAGAGCTGGTCATTTGGAGATTTTTTTTTAACTTTTTTTTTTTTTGCCAGTCCTGGGCTTGAGTTCAGGGCCTGAGCACTGTCCTTGGACTTTCCTCAAGGCTAATGTTCTACCCTGAGCCACCGTACCACTTCAGGCTTTTTCTATATATGTGGTACCGAAGAATTGAACCTGGGTCTTCGTGCATGCTAGGCAGGCACTCTACCACTAGGCCAAACTCCCGGCCCCCATTTGGAGATTTTGATGAACAGTAGGTAAGTAGTAGGACTATACCAAGCCACCATACTCAACCTAAAAACTTGGTCTTTCAAGAAAGTGGTAGAGGCTGCATTATTAACAAATATGCCATTTCCCATGCTTTTCAGAAATGACTTTTGACCTCCACTGACCCTCTGAAAGTCCCACTGCCACCAAAAGAACTCAGAGACAACAAATTATATTTTTCACTCTTTTACACTAACCTGGGGTTTTAGTATGTGAGGAAAATGGCAACTAGAGCCAAAATGTTAATTACCACACTTAGAACCTTGTTTAAGCATGATAAATTATACATTTATCGAACATAGCAGCTTCAAATTTACCAACAGCTTCCTATGTAATGATTCATTTGCTGAAGGTATTTTTTATTTTCATTTTTTTGCTATCTTTAGTAGTTGTACAAAGCTTTTAATCCAATATATCCATTTATAAGTACAATGCATCTTGATCAATATGAGTCCTTCCATTGTGCTCCCCAATCTCTCTCAACCCCATCTGGTTCCATTTTGATGAAAATATCAAAGGTAATCATAAACACAGTTCATTGGAGGATCTACTGAGCATGAAAAATTATTAGGCAATTTAATAATGGCCTAATAAATGTTTGTTTCAACAGTTGGAAAGATATACATTTCCTTAGGAATTAGGTATATTTATTATGCCATGGAATCTGCGAAGTTGGTTCTTATCTGATCCCTGTGATAGATGAGGAGGCAGAAAGAAGCGCAGAGAGGTTAAGAAATGGACCCAGGCTTACACAGTCAATCAGTGGAACTTAAAACCAGGGCTTTCGGACTTAAAAATTTGATCTTCTCTAGAATTTTGCTGCAGCCACTTAATAAGCCATAGCGTAGGCAGACATCAGGCCAACTCTGCAGTGGTAAGTGAGTGTAGGAGAGTTGAAATAGGCTCTCTGCTTTATTGTCCTCTCTAGAGAGCATCCTGCTTAATAGCTGTACATGGGGGCTTTGGACCCAGCTCACACGTGCCTAGTGATGGGACCTATGAGTTCTTAATGATGGATAGCCTTGTCATTTCAGCAGCTCATAGCCTCCAGTGAAGATCGAGTTGGTGTCTGTGTCCTCAGCTGTGTTCTGCCTTGTGCATCTGAACCAGAGCATGCCCCATCATCTCCACATGCTTCAGATGACACACCATCCTTTCAGTGGGGGCCACTGGAGTCTCGGCAGGGAAAGCTCACTTTGTGGGAGGCTCCTGTGAATGGAGGCAGCCCACAGAGCCCCCTTGAAGCAGATCAGGCCCTGACTCACGCTGAGCTGTCCCCCACCAGGCTGAACCCGACCCAAGAGCCGCCCACCTCTCTTGCACCACCGCCTTCTTGGCATAGAACTCTGGCTGTAGCCTTTGGTCTCTGGGCTGCAGAATTACTCACTCACGGATTCTTCCTTTGGCATCTGCCAGGATCCAGGAAGAGGGCTTTGTTGTCTCTCTCCCTCAGCTCTTTCCCTGCCTCCTTTATTGGCCAAATTGCTGCAGCCACAGATAAAATTTATTCTCACTTCCTCCAAGAACCAGAATCATCCAAGCACTTGAGAGACAGGGAGAGGGAGAATGCCAGGTCTGGCTTCTTGCCGCTGGAGGAAGAGTTAGTCACTTTGCTACTGCTGGCCGAGAGCGATGGGAGGTATTAGGGGGAGGAAATGCATTTCGGATGAGTTAGTGGAGCATGGTCTCCACCAAAATTGCCTTTTTATAAAAAGAGAAAGTGGCATGCTGATTTCCTGATTTCCCCCTCTGAGACTGCTAACTTGAATGCCTCCTCATCACCCCCCACCCCCAAGCCGCCCTTAGCAATTCCTGCCTACCCAGAACACAGAAGTCACAGGAAGCCTGTGATAAAGGTGGAGTCGAGAGAATAAGATGTTTTACACATTGAGTGTCATTTGTATGCCCACAAACACCTTATTGTTTATGATCTGTGATTTTCAAAGGTAAAACTCAGTAGCCAATGCTCGTCTAGAATCACCTATGCATCCCTGTGTGGGCAAAGTCAAAGCTGCATCAGGTGAATGGCTCTCCTGGCTTTCTGCCTCCATTTCCTCTTTGCCTCTCTGTTCCATTTGTCATCTCCTCCTCCAAGGACTTAGAGATTTTTCCAAAGCATGTTATACAATATATAATTTTGTGTATATGCAATACAGACTCAATAAATGCATATTGAGGCTGGATATTATATACCATGCCTTTTGGCAGTATTTGAATTTTTGAAAAAGAGTCTTGGAAGAAAAGTGTTCCTAACACCAAAGATTAAAAGATGACTTTTTAGCACTGTTTCTGGTGGGAGATTTCACTCTCCTCTCCCCTTCCGTCTCCTTCCTTTCCTTTATCTCCCCCCCACACACACTTCTTTTCTTCACTCCCAGTTTCTTTCAAAACAGACACTGACACTATCCTAGGTACTTTGTAAATATTTACTGACTTCATCCTCATAACCACTGTACAGTGTAGGTACTATTAATAGCCATATCCCCTTCTGCAAGTGAGGAAATGGGTGTGGAGTGGCTGAGTTACCCAGGAATACACAGTTTACCATGAACAGAGAAGGAGTTTGAAGTGAGATGCTCAAGCTCTTTAAAGATAACCATTTCCCCTCCAGAGGTAGCTTCCTTGGGCTACTTCCAGCCCTTGCATGCACCTGACATTATATACTTGGCAAGGTGTGTTCACATGATCCTCCCCAGTGGCCGAGACATGTGGATGGCTGTTCCTGGTAAGACAGAGCATGCCCTAGCTCAGAAATTTAAGGGACTTGCAGGACTATATGCATGATCCTGATAGGTGAGCAGAATTGAGGACTCCATTGTTTATTTTATAAATGAGGCTGGTACTGAAAGATTTTAGCTGGCCAGAGCTTTGCTCTGAAGAAGAAAAAGAAATGCCCAAAGTGCTCCTTTTCCCCCCCTTTCCCTGCCCCCACATTGTAGAGACATGCTGTGTGTGTGTGGGTGTGTGTGTGTGTGTGTGTGTGTGTGTGTGTGTGTATAATAGTTATGAAAGTATTCATCAAACCTTGGAGTTTTAATGAAATGTAAAAAACATTTTCCCCAGAACTCTCCTTAACTCCCAGACTTTAGGTGCTGTTTAATTTAAGGAAATGTAATCCATATGTTTGATTATTCATACTCCCATCATCAAAAACTACTGCTGATTCTTTGAGAAGCATTTGATGTTTGGAAAGCTAGGTTTTTCCTTCCTCTGAAGTTTGATATCTGAAGGCAAGGAGAAAGAGAAGAAGTTTTTATTTTATTTCTATTTTTTCATAGTAGCCTCCTCTTTTCTACTTTTTTACCATTTTATTTCTCGTGAGAAGCACTTTCTGTCATTTGACTGGGAGATAAACAGTGATCATTTTGATAATTCACTTTTTCCTGTGTCTTTTAAAAATAGTTGATAAGTCTCAAAAGGCAGGTTTCAATCCCAGGGCTTTAGGTGTGCCAGGGAGGGACTGTTTGCAGAATCCTTATTTGAAACAGGAATTTACCCACACCTTCCATGTTATTGTTTATGACACCCCAGGGAAGAGAAGTCAAGGGCTTCATTTTATAGAGGAGGAAAATGAGTCTTAGATGGCAGTAAGTGGGTACAGTTAACCCACAAAGTCCAGATTACTCACTTTATGTTATAAGTGAGCCTGGATGTTCTAAAGAGTTGAATTTTCCTAAGTTTGGGGTTAGGAAGTTTAATTCCCCTGAGTCCATGTCTTTCACATTACCAGCTGAAGATGCCCACAGCTCTAGAGAGGGGAGAAGGGAATGGGGCTGCCCTGCACATCTTGGTATCCACGGCTGAGGGAGCTCCTCTCCTGTCTGAAAAGTAAGAGAAATGCAGGGTGATTCCAGACATTGCTCATTATCCAAGTGACAACCATCACTACCAGTAGCGGCAAATAGTTTCAAGCAACCAGCAAAACAGACAGCTTAGGGTCTGAAGTCACAGAGCATTCTAAGGAACACTGGGGGTCAAAGGCAATAGTAACAATCACAAAACTCTACACCATAGGCAGGCCCAGCCACTCTGTTTTTCACCCATAGAGTCCAGCAGTGTTCTCTTCTCCCCACCCCCGCTTCCCTACCCCCAGGCCTCCAGCTTCCACTGGTTGACATTATTTTCTGGTTCCCTTTATTATGAAGGCTTTTGGGGCCATATCCTGCCTTCAGTTTGGAGCCTGACTTCAATGCACATTCTGTACAGGGCCAGAGAGGCAGGATGCAGCTTTCTCCTGGCCGCCCTGATACAATAGGGTTTTCTACTGAGATCAATGGATTAATTGCAAAAGCTCCATTCAGGGCCATAAGGAGATGCTTTGTTTTCACACAGCCCCACTGTCCGGCCATTAGGGCTAGGCTTGCCAAACTTCATTTTTGAAAAGTCAGGGGAAATAATTTTGTAAAAAGGGGTGGGGGTGGAAGAGTATGGCAGAGCAATTTTGCTCATCTCACTAAAGGTCAATAACAATTATAGTGAAAATTCAGAAGGCACATTTGTTCTCTGACTGAGGCCCTGTCTGGAAAATTCCATCCAGAAACAATTTTCTGTCTCTCTTAGCCTTTGCCTCTTCCCCAGGCTGTTTCTCTAGTGGCTACCCTCTTATCCCGTCCCCTGCCTTCTCCCTCTACAGCAGACATTGTCTCTTGGAAACAAGCTTTGAACATCTGGCCCAATGAGTTCAGTTCATTATTGGCATCACAGAAATGTGATACATGTAAGAGCTCTGCTGAGACAGAGCATTAGACATGGCTTGATGGAAGCATTAGGTAAATTGCATGTGCTGAGTTCAAGCCCTGGAACTGGCACCAACAGGTGGGTAATCCCAGCTACCTGGGAAAAAGATGCAGGAGAATCTTGAGTTTGAGACCAGCCCAAGAAAAACAGAATGAAACCTTGTCTCAAACAAAGCAAAATATGTTGGGTATAACTCAAGTGCTAGATGGTTGCCTGGCATGTATAACATTCTGGGTTCAATCTCTAGTATGACAAAAAAGTTATATAAATGAGAAAAATTGCTTTTCTGCTTTTTAAAAAAGATGTATGGGGTTGAAATTCTTTTATCTATTTGTTTCTATAAAGCTGCTAATTGTTTTTTTTTTTCTGTTATTCAATTATCCTTCTAGGAGGTTCTTCTGAAAAGTTTAGCTCCTTCAGCAAGACTGGCTCCTCTCCTCCCCTTTTGCCCATTCCTGACATGGTAATTCTCTTTACCAAGACCAAACAATTAGTTTAAAAAAAAATAGAAAAGAGTGGTGAATTACTCAACTGGTGAAAAATGTTTTGTAGTCTATGTCTGAGTAAGCCCCAAAGATTCCATGTGATAGGACCGGAGGCAGCGGCTCTAAGGTGCTCACACCTACAGCTGCTTCTTCCTCTTAGAACGAAGGGTAGTGATACCAGCCCACATTCCAGAAGACATCCGTTCTGGATGCTAAAGCACAGGATGGAGTGCTTTTTTAGTCCTTATAACAGCTCTGATGCTGTAGCTATTGCTGTCTCCATTGCATTGCCAATGCGTCTGAGAATCAGACAGGTCCAGTGACTTGGCTAATCAAAGCTGGAGCCAGAAATCAAAGCAGGGCTTTCTTCACATTGCCTCATTTTCTCACCACAGCTGAGATTCCCCTGGCCAACCCAGATCAGAGTCTTCATCCTATTTTCCTTTCATGCTGGCTCTCGCTGAGTTGCCCTGGAGATGAAACAGAACCAGAACAGAGCTATGTGTTTTGTTCTGTCACACCTCCTTTCCCAGGATTTCAAAGGCCTGGCTTCCTTATCCAGATACTCAAATTCTCACCAGGGGCGCTAAGCATTAGACAGGGCTGGAGCATAGAATGCTGTTGTTTGCTAAGGATGGAACAACACTGGTAGTGTTTATATTTAATTTTGGAGACCTGGTTAGAAAAATATTTTTAAAGAACGGAAGGAAGGAAGGAAGGAAGGAAGAGTCAACTCTGCACTCACAAAATGTAGACTCTCTGTCATGTTGTGGGGAACATTTGCCCATGGACTGTGTTCCCAGGA
This sequence comes from Megascapheus bottae, assembly GCF_031878675.1. NCBI lineage: Eukaryota > Metazoa > Chordata > Mammalia > Rodentia > Geomyidae > Megascapheus > Megascapheus bottae. Next base: position 45,646,154 of record NC_143514.1, on the reverse strand, counting down.
GTGGATGTGCTCAGACCTTAACTGTGTTAGAGATGAAAGGGAACCTTTCACCATTTCCTCCCATTGTCTGCCCTTTCTCCCTGCTTTGTCACTGTCATGTCATGTTTGTTTCTGGAATTCCACTAATGTGGGGGTTTCCCTGTCCCCAGAAACAATTAGAAGGACTGGCAAAACCAAGCAGGAAAGGTCTGTGGCTTGCTCCTGAGTGATAGTCAGATGTCTTGTGATGGTTTGATGTTCCTAGGTTTAAAAAAAAAAATTGAGCTCCAGAAAGGAAAGCACAGAAGCACCAGATGAAGTGAAAGGTGGGCTGTGTACTTAAGCAAATGGTTTAGACTATAGCCAGACACTGGGAGGGCGAAGCAAGTGGTTTAGACTATAGCCAGACACTGGGAGGGCGGAGTATGACTGACTTAAGAGCCAAAAGATCTGAACCCTAATCTTGTTGATACTTTGACTGTTTAAATGACCTCCAAGTTCATCTGTGAGAATGGGGATCCTGCCTGTTATTTGTGTACCCAGACTTTGGGGGTTAATGAAAGTGCCTGGTCCATGAGAACTTTTAAAAATGTCTTTCTCCCTTTTTCTCTCTCTTGGCACCTCCCCTCCCACCAACAGTTGCCAAAGCAGAACTTTTGAGATGGCCAAGGGAATGATACAGAGACAGTCACACTAGGAAGCTTCCGGCACTGGCAGCTTCATTTAAGCCGTGATGAATTGTATACATGTTTATTTGCATGTATGCTTTGAAGCAGTCATCTGTAAGAAAACAAGGGACTGCTGCCCATGTGAGTTTTCAAGTGGTCTCCAAATACTTGTCAGAGTGTACAAAAAGTAAGCCTGTCATTTCTAATCCTGGGTGTCATGTGAGTATTATCTTGTTTTCTCCCCACAGCCATCTTATGAATTAGGGATTGGTACTCAAATTTCTGTGCAAGGACTTCAAGCTTAGAGAGCTGGTCAGCAGAGGGGTTGGGATTTTTTTTTTTTTTTTTTGCTAGTCCTGGGGCTTAAACTTAAATCGGGGCACTGTCCTTGGACACTTTTTGCTCAAGGCTAGCACTCTGCCATCTGAGCTACAATGCTACGTCTGGCTTTTTCTGTGTATGTGGTTCTAAGGAATCGAACCCAGAGCTTTATGCATGCTAGGCAAGTACGCTACCACTAGGCCACGCCCCCAGCTCAGGAAACATTTTAATTCTTCTTCTTCAAAAGGACTCCAAAACCATTCCTATTACCACAGAATTACAAAAACTCCATGTCCTCTGAATGTTATATTAGTGTTTAATACATAGAACTTGTAATCCAACAACTATTCAGTCAAGGATTGATCATAGACTGGGGACTCTTCTAAAAAGAGAGATTCAAAAATTTAAATTCCAGATTATCTTCTTAACCTGTAAATAGAAATAGTACTATTTATTTGAAACTTTGGGAAGATTATATGAAAAATGTCTGAAAAGTACCTTAGAGTATACTTGGCATATGGGAGGAAGAAATATGAGACTCTTAGGAGACTCAAACTGAACAGTTGGAAGAAATAAATTATTGGATAGAAGATGCAGTGATGGACAGATTGGTGTCCTAGGGCTAGCAATTTAAGGTGACTGTTAGGATCCTTAGCCTACAGGATGAAGGAAGAGATAGTTATGGAACCAGAAGCAGGGAGCCACATAGAGAGCCTGTGAGCTTCCAGGAGCTATATAGTCTTTGGTGGAACAGAACACCTTGGAAGAGAAGGAACATAGAGCAGCTTCTGATCTGCTGATAGTTTCTACTCCATTAGGGATAAGCAGCAAAGGCATTCACTGATGTCTTCTATCTGGCTGGCAGGTGGGCATAGAGCTGGGTCTTATGAGTAGGAAATGGATATGTATAGAACATTCCATAAATGCTGAAGCCAATTTGGATTTGTTTATGGTCAAGCAAGGCAGATTAGACCTTCATTCAGTGTTCATAGCATGTTACTAGTACAGTGTATTGAGTTTGAGCTCAACTGGGTACTGCTTTATAAATTGTAACAGGCTGCAAAGGTTCCCCAATTCCACACTACCCCCCTCTCCTCTCCACACCAAACTGAAGACCCTCCACATAGATAGAATCATATGTCTTCTTATCTGCTGGGTGACTACATTAGAAGGCTCAGTTTAACATTTATCCCATAAGCATGGTTGTATCTCTGTGCTTTGGATAAAGTGCTTCCTCCCTTCTAGCAAGCTCTCCCCTTATCTCCTCATTCATCCCAGAATTCATTGTACATCCTACTTCCCCACTGACCCCTTCTCTGCTCATTTCCATTCAGAGCTTTATTATAACTTCCCCTAAGATTCTTCGTCCTGATGTTTGCTTGTCTAAGAAAGGTATATGCCCTTACCAACATCTCATGTAATAGCACGCACTGAAAGTCTATTGAGTGCTTGTGATTCTGCAAAGAAGGGACTATCAATCAAATTAGAAATGGACCTAAGCCTTAGAAAACTCCTCCTTTTCCTTTTATATGACCCACTACTCTCCAGATCTAGTGTCTTAAGGACAAGGAAATCAGTTCCATTATCTTTGTGTTCTCAGTGCTTAGCACAGAAACCTTTCAGACAATATGGGGCTATGGGAGAAACATATGGAAAGAAAAAAAGAGAAATGAATTAATGATTCACCATTATTTGCTTAGTGACTAAAATAGGCTAGGCTCTGATGGACGATGAATAGCACAGGCTATACTCAGCACGGTGTGTGGGGGTTGTGTATGATGGTGTCTACAGAACTGGAAGCACAAATGTAAGGATGTCCATCTTGTTTACCTTTTTGAACAGAACCATTCTGAACTTGAGGGGAGTTGAGAAGAGACCTATTTAGGGTGATGGTTAAAGGCTCTTTTCAAATAATTTTTAAAAGCAGGTGATTTTTTTTGCAATTGAGGCATATGGTATTTGGATGATATAATTTCTTTAATTGAAAGTGTTATCTTAACCAGAGAGTTTTTCAAAACCTCAAAACAAAGACATCTGTTGCTGTTTTTGTTCTTTTCCCCAGCAAACAATCTGGTGGTGAAAAATAGGAATGACTAAATGGAATGCCAGGAGAAATTGTAGATTTGAAAAACAAACCCCTATGTCTTTAAGAGGGGGATAGTTGATCAGGACACAAGGCAAGAAGCTTCTGACTAGACTTTTAAGAGGCCTTGGGTCATCAAAACCCAACTTGTTTATATATGAGTTTTTAGCAATGTTAGTGCATGTCTCCGTAGCCCATGAACCAGAACTATCAGCTCTGTATGCTTGACTAATCTCTTGATCAGATGTTTTGATTCACCTGTCTCTTGAATATCTCCTGGTATCCCAAAGATACCAAAAGCTGAACTGAGTGTAATTGGTTTGCCTTCATTCTTCATTTGCATTGCTTCTCGCTACCAAATGGTGGATGTGTGCTGGAAGTTTTAAGCATGTACTTGCCTGATTTTCTTTAATGTGATTTTTTTTTTCTTGCCAACCAAACTGCTTAGGGGTGTGTGTGTGTGTGTGTGTGTGTGTGTGTGTGTGTGTGTGTGTGTGCACATGCACATGCACATGTGCCAGTTCAGAGGCTTGAACTCAATGCCTCAAATGCCTACTGGATGTTGTGCTTGAGGTTGGTACCACTTGAGCTGCACCTTTATTTCTGGCTTTTTGCTGGTTTGTTAGAGATAAAAAGTCTTCCATTTGTTTGCCTGGGCTGGCTTGGACCCTTGATTCTCAGAGCTGCATGGGATGGCTTTGAACCTACTTACCTAGGCTCCTGAATAGCTAGAATTACTGGCATAAGCCACCTGTGCTGGGACAGATTACTTCGTTTTTTAAGGATTACCTGAAGTCACTTGTCCTCAAATTCAAAGACTTTTTCAAATTTAATTTTCTTGTAACCAATATAGATCTTACAAGTGGCACGTGCATATAGTATAATCTCTCCTGTTCAACCTAAAAGTTAACAATTCAGTGGTGTTTCTTCTAATGAATGGCATTTTAGAATTTAAGAAATTGTATGGTTTTATAATGCTCAAATTATTCTCAACATTCTGTAGCACACATACAATTGTTTCAAAACTTTTCCCCAGCTGCATTATTGCATTAAGTTTTCAGAAACATAATTTGGTCAGGAATAAAGTACATGGTGAAAACTCAAGTAGTTTTTTTTTTTTTTTTTTGTCAGTTGTGGGACTTGAATTCTTGACCTGGACGTTGGCCCTGAGCTCTTTAGCTCAAGGCTACTGCCCTACAGCTTGAACCATAGAGCCACTTCCTGTTTTCTGGTGGTTAATTGGAGATAAGAGTCTCATGGTCTTTAGTGCCCGGGCTGGCCTGGAACCACGATCCTCAGATCTCAGCCTCCTGAGTAGCTAGGATTATAGGCGAGAGCCACCGCACCAGCTAAAGCTCAGATATTTTTGTGTCTACAGTTGAAACAAATGTTAGAAACATGCTTTCAGGTCAGTAGCTTTGTGCCACTTTACATTTGGTCAGGATCAATAAATAATAAGTTGCTGAGCTGCAAGTTCATGTTCTTTCCATTGTACTGAACAGTCTTTGGTATGCATTGAAACAGCCAAGTCAAAAGTCAACTATTTCAGGAAGAAGTCTTTGATGCTCATCCTGAGATAATGGTACTCTTTGTCTTTTTCACACAATCCTAATATTCTACCCATGAAAAGCTAATGTTTGTGCCTTAAATGATGATGTTTTTATGTCTGGCTTGACCTGCCATTAGATGCCAGTTCCTTGAGAAGCAATTAAGGGACCAGACTCTACTAGAAGACGCTGCTCTTGTGATATTTTCTTTGTGACACATAATTTAGGCTTTGGCTATGGGTATATATAGTTTTCATCTATGATAGAGGGTTGATAGGGTCCCAACTGCTGTCTTACTAATCTTCATGCCCTACAGTGATTGACTATTAAATCCATCCTATCTTAATTTGATTGTTTACTACAAATAATGTGACCCCACACCAGTAATGATGATTTGAGGCCATAATTACAGTGACATACACATTTTCCCTGAGTAAAATAGAATATCATTAAGAATAATAAGGTGTTTTTGGAAGCATTTTATAACAAATACTTTCACATTCATTATATTGCTTTATTCTTATACAAATCCTATAAGGCTGCTAAACTCATGTCATGAGACACAGAAAGAAACCAAGGCTGAATCACTTAAGGTATTCATTGTCACCAATGAGTGGCAGAACCAAATCTATAATGCTATCATATCCCTACTTCATAACCACACTGAGTTTAGCAATGCAATAAATGCTAACATGGCTTTTTTATTGTTATTAGAACGCTGTATCTGATGTAAATCATTATAGCAATGAGATCCTTGTTGGTCAAGTATTTGATAGAAATCTGTTATGCAGCTAGAGTCCTCCAGGGAACATCTCAGCTAAGTAATAATTATAAACTGTCAAACAGCAGGTACCATTAGTTGTACTTGCCCTAGAGATAAACTGAACTGTGAAGGTGAAAAGTTACCTTCCTCTACCTTCTCCATGGGGCAAATAGACAAAGTCTTCCCTGGGTAGTAAGAAGGCAAATATGTTCTTATCTGGACACTTGCTGGTGGTACAGTCAACCTCGACAATGGACATGGCCTAGGGCATGGTTTTCATGAAGGAAATGCTTCTATGATGTGGATTATCCCCTGGCTTTTTTTTGTTGTTGTTGTTGCTATTTTTATGTCCTGGCCCCTTCCTAACTTTGTCTCCTGTTTCCATCACTTATTAGGAAAAGTGGTCTTTGAAAATGACTCTGAAAGGCACCAAATTCTTATTGGTTGGACTGTATCACCTGGGTGTGGGCTTTTCAGCCAGTCAGTTTTCAGACCCTGAGAGCCCAGGGGGGGATGTTTACCTTTCTTTGTGTCTGTTCAATTCAGCTGTGTAATGGAAGACTTCTAGTTTCACCCTCGAAAGTGTATTGAATAGTTGTTTCTCCATGAAGCTTACCTTGACCTGTTTAGATAGAATTCAGCATTCTGCCCTGCTGCTGTTCTTTGTTTTACTCATCTTGGGATATGATGGAACTAGTTTACTTGGTAGCTTTTCTCTCTTAAGATTTGAGTGCCTCAGGCCAGAAACTGTGAATTCCCCAGAATCTAGGAGGGGGTTTTTACAGAGCAGTTCACAGAGATGAAAGGATGCATGAGTAAATTACTGAATAAGCTAGCATCAGAATACTTGGTTTTACACAGCTAATTGTCCAGCTGTGTGCCTTGGATCTACTGGTATTTATCTGATCTCACTTTTCTTCCCAATACCATGGGCAAAATAAAGCTGTCTATAATGGTCAAAAGAAGCAATGTGTATGGAAATGCTGTGCAATGGCAAAGTTATAGAATGTGATGTTTTGTACTTTTGCCACCAATAAGGAACAAGCACGATATAACTGGTATATTTCTGGGAATTCAGTGAAGAGCAAGCAAACCTGTGGGTGTGTCTATGTTTTGCCACTTAATTTTGATGAGGCTGTAAGAGTAGGGGAAATAGGTACCACTGGCCATCTCAGAACAAAATATTTAGTATATTTATCATTTCTTAAAGCTCTTTAGAAACATTCCTTCATGTCCTTTGTGATAGAACCGTGCACCTGGGTGCAATCTGAGCAGTCACAATTGCATACTTTTATCTGGTGTAATCCTTGGCTGTCACCATCTTGAAATGGTTAATGATTTGGAACACAAAAGAGTCGTACATTTTCATTTTGTACTAGTTTCTGCAAACTGATTTTAAGGTCCTGTTCACATTCTCTTGAGGTGGTTGCTTGGTTTTCTATTTTTTTTGCCAGTCCTGGGGCTTGACCTCAGGGCCTGAGCACTGTCTTTCAGGCCCTTTCTCAAGGCTAGAGCTCTACCATTTGAGCCACAGCACCACTTCTGACTTTTTCTATGTATATGGTACCGAGAAATCGATGTCAGGTCTTTGTACATGCTAGGCAAGCACTCTACCACTAGGCCAAAGATATTAGTCTAAGATATTAGTGAACAGCTGTCTTCTAATTCCCTTCTAGCCCAGAATTTCTTTCTGTTCATTTCTTACCTATTGATTTGAGATGTTACTATTGTTAATTATTGCACCGAATATAATCCATTTCTTGGATATATTGCATTCCATTCATCTGCTTATATTTTATACTAACATTACACAATTTTAATAACTATAGTTGTGTGACATGATCTAAGATGTATCAAGAGTAGTTTTCCATTGTTATTTGTCTAACTCAAACTTGTATTTATCTGCTCTTTATTAATCAAGATGTTTATTGCATCCCTAGGATAAACTCTACTTAGTCATAGTGGATTATTCTTTTTAATACACCACACAATTCAATTTGCTGCCATTTTGTTTAGAATTTTCACACACTCTTGAGCTACAATTGCTCGTTTTTGTTTTCTCAGATTTTAATATCCGTCTTTATAAAGATTGTATAAAATCAATGAGAAAACTCTTTGTTGTAGGACACTTTGTATAGCATAAGAATCTCTTAAAGCATGAAATAATTCACTTTATAAGGGCTGAGGCTTTCAAAAGTGAGGGTAATACTGAAGACAATGTTTTTGTTTTTGTTTTTGTTTTTATCAGTCCTGGGGGTTGAACTCAGTGCCTGGGTACTGTTCTAGGGCTTTCTCCAGGCTATTGCTCTACCACTTGAGTCACAGCACCACTTCTGGCTTTTTTTTTTTTTTTCCTGTGTATGTGTAACTGAGGAATTGAATCCAGGGCTTCATACATGCAAGGCAAGCAGTCTACCATTAGGCCACACTTCTGGCCCCTGAAGACAATATTTTTAAAGTGTTCTTTAACCACTGTTATATTTACTTCTCTATTTCTTCTTGGTTAATTCATCATTTGTATTTTCTCAAAATTATCCAAACTTAAAACTCCCCCCCCCTTTTTTGGTGCTGGTCCTAGAGTTTGACTAAGGTCCTGGGTGCTGTCCTTGAGCTCATTTTTGCTCAAGGTTGGTGCTCTCTACCACTTGCACTACAACTAAAAAGTTTGAAATAATAAGCTGTGGCTTTATAAGTCAGATAAATGTAAAAGAAAAGCAAAAGAAGTGAAATACCAGTCAAAGCAAAGTTTCAAAGGGAAAACAGAACAATAGTAACTTTATATTGATAAAATTTATAAACCCAAGGATAATATAATTGCAATAGCTCATTTGATTTAAAATACAATAACTTTGAAAAATAATAAGAAAATGGCAAGCCAATAAAAAGTAATAAGAAAATGGCAATCTCAGTGTACACCTTTTCTCTTAGGTAATTTATGATTTTTAAAATTTAACCCAGGTTTTTACCTTATTTCTATTTATCCATGAATGTTTCATAGCTCCCATACCAATATGGCTAATACTATTTTAATGGTAAGTTTCTAATAGGTCCACACCTTTTAAAATCTTGAGTTGTATGGATTCTCATTTTGCCTTCTACAATTCCCATCCAACTTTTTAGTGGTTAATTTGAGATGAGAATCTCTTGGACTTTCTTCCCCAGGCTAGCTTAGAATGTCAGGCCTTAGATCTTAGCCTCCTGAGAAGCTAGGATTATAGACATGAGCCACCAGCACCCAGTCTAACATTTTTTGAAGTATCAACACACAGCTCTATGTAGCATTGTTGAGCCATTTATCGCTTCTGTGAGTATTATATTCATTCTACATTAAATTTTTTTCTTTTAAAGCTTGTCTCAAATTAAAAAAAATATTTTATTTTCACATCAAGCAATCTTTAGGCTTATATGAGAAGTCACTCTCATATACTCCATGTTGATCTCAAATTAGTTAATTGTTTTTTTTTTTTTTTTCTGATCCTGGGACTTGAACTCTGAGCCTGGATACTGTCCATGAGCTTCTTTTTGCTCAAGCTAGTACTCTAGCACTTGAGCCACAGCGCCACTTCTGACTTTATTTTATTATATTTTTGAGTAGTTTATTGGATATCCGAGTCTCATAGACTTTCCTGCTGTCCTGGTTTCAACTGTGATTCTCAGATTTCAGCCTCCTGACTAAAATTATAGGTGTGAGCCACTGGCATCTGGCTAATTTTATTTATTGTTTTTGAAAATTAATTTATTTTGGACCAGTCCTAGGTTTTTTTGTTTTGTTTTCCTTGTTCTTTGGGGGTGGGAGTTGGTCAGTCATGGGGCTTGAACCTGAGCCTGAGAGTTGTCCCTGAGCTCTTTTGCTCAAGGTTAGTGCACTACCACTTGAGCCACAACACCACTTCTGCTCATTTTAATTTCTATGGCCCTTTTCTATTTCTCATCACTTTGGTGCAGATGGTTCTATTCATTAATTTTTTCTAGTCAGAAAATTATTTAATTTTTATTTAAGAATCATAAATTATCTAAGAGAAGAGGTGAACATTGAAACTGCCATTTTCTTACTAGTTTTCATAGTTACTGTATTTTAAATCAAATGATCTTACTGCAATTATGTTATCCTTGGACTTATACATTTTTTCAATATAAAGTTACTATTATTCTGTTTTCCCTTTGAAACTTTGCTTTTATTAATATTTCATGTCTTTTGCTTTTCTTTTACATTTATCTGACTTATACAGTCATTTTATTTTTTTAAACTTTCTATGACATTTCATGTGTCTGTCTTCCAGAGGAACAAACCATTGGTTTCCATTTTAAAAGTTAGCTTGGATTTTTACCCTTATTTCTGTTTATCCATGAATATTTTATAGCTCCCACACCAATCTGGCTAATACTATTTTAATGATGGGTTTATAATAGGTCCATATCTTTTAAAATCCTAAGTTGTATGGATTCTCATTTTGCCTTTTATAATTCCATCTACCCTTTCCTCTACTTTTCCAAATGTGCTTGCTTCTCCCTAGAAATTAGCAAGTTGCAGCCAGAATAATCACTCCTATAATTGCTTGCCTAATGCTATTACTTCTCAAAATTATTTATCTAAGAAACCTAAGAAAACAATATATTGGTAAAATACCAAAAGGAATTTACAAGTAGAGTGTACATGTGGATTAAAGTAAGATTCCCAGATGATGTAAATTTTGTAAGGAATATTTGTTTTGATTCATTCTAATGCACTGCATACTCGATAACATAAAAAAAACAAACAATGCTTGAGAAAACAATATGAAATATATGTCAGTAATCAGCCAAGTAAAACAAAATCTGTGAGTGAGTTGGAGGTAAGTATTCACCCTTTTTTTTTTTTTTCATGGAATGTTGTAGGTTTGTAAACCAGGAATCTCTCATGAGAACATCAGGCATTCCAATGCCTGATGTATCATTTCCCTCTATATATTGTTTGACTAGAGTAACCTGCATGGTGTGCTAATATATATGCATGAGAATATGTTTTAGAAGTATGCCATGTATATATATATATATATATTGCTAATTGATTAGGACAACAATTATCAACTTGGTAACATTTCACAGAACATGATTTGGGGTAATCTACCTTAGTAGCAAGTAGACAAAAATGTTTTTGAGAAAAATAAAAACTTAAAGATGGAATTATTCAACCATTCAGTCATTTGTGCATACAACAAACACTTATGCAGCATTTACTTGGAGCTGAATAGCATGCTTACCTACCAGAGCTATGAGTCTGAATATACTGTGTTCCTTGTGAAAACATCATCACTAGTGGGTGGTTCTCAAAGATAGTATGATGGTTGAGTGACTCACTGTGAATTAAGCATCATAGCAAAGATGCCTTGATAGACCAAGGCATGGAAGAGCAGTCTCAGAGAAAGCCTGAGTAGTTAGGGATGGGAATATGAGAGCCAACACTCAAAGCTAGAGAGACATGATCTCTAGCTGGGGATGGTCGGTGAGGGCCATGCTAGCTGGTCATGGGCCAGAGATCATACAGGCTCAAGACTATAGAGAATCCCCTGTCCTCACTGGTGGCCATCATACAACTGATACCCATGGAGGAGTTTCAAAAGATGGATGCATAGTGAATCCCAGTGGCCTCAGACTCCATGGTTCAAGATAGTTCTATTCACTGAAGCTCAAATAGGGCCAACAAGAACTGTCTGGTGAGTGTTAACATTTCTATTTAATGAACATCTATTTCTTTAATGCTGCATGGATTGCTACTATGAAATTGGTGGTCTGAGATCCTTCCTGTCAAGGCTGGATTGTTTTCCTAAAGCCTACATCTTATAAATATGAGCAAGTTATTGGGTAGACAATTTTAATCCCTTTGAGATGTAGACTGTTCAGTTCCACTCTGTAGGTCTCAGTTTCATCCTATATAGATTGAATCAATTCTGATCAAGGACAGAAGCTATGAGGTGACCAGCTTCATGTTGCTCATACTAATTCTTTTTGCCAGTCCTGGGCTTGAGCTCAGGGTCCGAGCACTGTCCTTGGACTTTCTCAAGGCTAGAGCTCTACCACTTGAGCCTCAGCATCACTTCCGGCTTTTTTCTATGTATGTGGTACGGAGGAATCGAACCTGAGTCTTCGTGCATGCTAGATAAGCAGTCTACCACTAGGCCAAACTCCCGGCGTCATAGTAATTCTTAAGTGAATGTCAGTTTATCCAAATCTGTCAAGTGCTTTCAGAGTTTCTTCCCTGCATCCCTTACTTCTAGTGTCATGGTTTGGTCAACAACTAGCACCAAATGTCAGGTACTTGATGCGCAAATTGGTCCTGGAACCAATTTGACAATTTTCCAAGGTTGCTTACTTTTTTTTTTTTTCCAAAAACCCCAATTTCACCCATTTCAAAATGAGGAATGAACTATGTTCAATGTTCTTCATTGTTGTTGCTATGAATTTTTATAATTGTTGTTTTAATCAAGGAAGAGGTCTAAGCTTTTCAGCGTGTAAAACTCAGGATTGCCACGTTAATTACTTTCGTATTGCTGTGCCGAAATTATCTGACATGATCAATTTGGGGAGGACTGATTTATTTTGGCTCATAGTTGCAGAAGTTTCAGTTCGAGGTTGTGTGGATCCTGCGCTTTGGGCCCCAGGCAAGACAGATTAATATAAGCTAAGAGAGCAACTGCTGGCATGATCAAGACTAAAATACGCCCTTCAAAGACACCCCTGCCCTCAAGGATCCACTTCCTCCAAATAGCCACCACTTTCTGCAGCTAAACCACTTCCCAATAATATGTTAAACTTTTGACTCCATCAGTTGATCACTGATCAACCGTTAATCAAGACTTATTTGTGGAATTGTCTGCCAAACGTCCTTATAGACAGAACCGCAGGTGTGCTTTACTGATTTCCTAAAAATTCTTTTAATTTAATCATGTTGACAATCAAGATTAACCACAACAACATCACACCCATAAGTACTTTCTCTACATATGCCTTGGTATGCAAAGCATCATCATTTATTGAAGGTCCTCACATGTACTGAAGGCATACTAAGTGTGAGATTCTCTAGGAGATTCATTGCTATGTCTAGTTGTTTTCTTCACGTCCTTAGCTACTGTTAGAAGGTAGTGATGAAAGTTAACTCTGGTAGATGTGAGTGGAAATGAAGTTTACCTTAAGCTTTTACTTGTTGCTTGTTCCCATAATGGTTTCTAGATATACCAACAGTAAGAGTTGAGTGTAAATAACTTCAAGACATGCCCAGAAAAGGTGAGGAGCTGCAGATCTTTGGGATTTAGAGATGCTATACCACTTACAGTCATAGAATTACCATTTTAGAGAAGGAGAAACTGTGTCTCAATGAGATTGGGAGAAACTCAGAGTTATATTGCTTCAGAAAGATATGACTTTGGTTAAGGTCCCTTCTCCCATATGCCATCATGGTAATGGAGCAGTCCACAGACCTCTTTCTGGGTGAAGGTATGCCCTCATGTTCAGTTTCAGCTCCAGAAAGACATCTTTGCTAACATGTGCCTAAGTGTAATTGTGCTGCCCAGTGAAGTGGGGATCACCATGCTTAAGCCTGGGATCCCTGGTTTTTCATTCAATAACTCATCACTGATCTGGGCAGCTTCACCATAAAACAACAAAAAAAGAAGTGATGGTGCCTCACCTCCAGTCTTGACTTATCACCTGCTGGTCCTCTTTCTTTGGACTTCAGTTTCCTTGTTTGAGAAATGGGGCAAAACCATATTGGTTGGGAGAAATGAGCAAAGGTGTATGAAAATAATCTAATTCCTAGCACAGACTTAGTACTCATTAGCTGACCTTCCTTGCATTCCTGTTTTAAGCCACCAGGCCTTCCAAGAAAGCACCAGACCTTTGAGGAAATGTTTGGGCTAAGGTTATCTTTTTAAAAATTTTTATGCCATCCCATTCAGTCCCATCTCTAACTACTCTGTTCTGGATGTCTTTGTCTCTTATCTTCTTTATAGACCTAACATTGATCCGTCCAAGCCAAGAGTGAAGCCATAAAGACGTTAGAGAGGCAGTTGGGCCCCTGGGGAGGAAAGGGATAATCAGGTCTCATTTTATTTGTACAGGTGCATTGTAATGCTGCCTGTGGTGTGAACATTTTCCACTTCATTACTCCTGGCCCTGGCCCAGGTCCTGTCTGCTCCCCTGGCCCCTGCCTTGGTTTAATTTCAGCAGTTCCTGGCCTTTGGAAGGTAGAAGTAACAGAAAAGAAAACAAATGAGGTCGTCATAAACATCTTTGCACACTGCCCAGACAGGGCAGATGGGCGTAGTTGTGGAGCAGAAAGGGGACCATTTTGGCTGGGGCTGTTGGTCACCCCATCAAAGCAACTCAGTCCCCACAGGCTCTTATCAACTAAGCCCAGTCTTTCTAGTGGGAACCAACTCTGGATTAACAGGTTAAGAATGACCCAAAACAGATACCTATGGATGGCAGGATAGCATAAGCTGTAAGAATTGGGCGAACCAAATACCTAATAGCCAATATTTGTTAAGTATTTTCCATGTGCAGTATGCTTGTTTCAAACATGTTAGATAGATATTAGAGTGAATGTCTTGGTGATATTCTCATCTTACAGATGAGGAAACTATGTCCCATAAAATAGTACCAGAGTCTGATTTTATCTGCAGCAATCAGGATTCAGCATATGTACATATAAAACTGTGTTTTCACACCTCCTGATGTCCCATGTTCATGGACTTATATTTTAATGAGAAACTTCTGGGTATGCATCTATTATGCAAATCTATAATGGTACAATTTGGACTATTTCTTGGGACCACAAGGTAATAAAGTCTGAAAACCATTGATGCTGATTATCTGGATAATATTTACATACTCTTCTTGGGAAACTTACTCTAATATGAGGCATTCCAATCCATTATGTGATGTTTTAACTGAAAGGTTGTGTTGCTAATTCTCAATATGTGGAATAATGTATTTTCTTAGTCCTATGGAGAGAGAATTCAGGTAACTCTGCCTAGCAGAATGCCTAGCACAGTAGAAACTGAATCCCTCTTCCTTGTTTGCTCCCATCCCCCTTCTTTCACAAATTACAAAGAAAATGTGTACTCACACAGCTGTGGGGAGGCATTTTACAAAATAACATTAGGTCTGTGTTTTATTTAAAAAGGAAGAGATTCTACAGGGTAGGTCGATCTGATTCCACATATTTTTTTCTACTCTTACCTCTCCCACAAGGTTTATGCAGACGCAGGTGTCAGACATTGGCTAGGCACAGGCTGAAGAATGGAATGCAGAACCTACCTGTGGGGAGTTCTGGTCTGTCATGACAGCTGCCAGAGACACCTGCACTTAGATGTGAGTGTGTAAAAGATAGGGGAACCCAGCAGGAGTGGCTGGCTTCTGTTCACCAAGATAAATTTTTCAAGACCCCTTGGGAAATATGTTTGTCATCTCCTAGCAAATTTACTTTGTAACTGAAAGTAATGTTCACACTTTACCAAAGTGTAAAATTATCCTTATATGTATGGTTTTATGAACAGATGGGCCATGTCATTGTTGTAAAGACACACCAGGGATTATAATGGATCCCATGTTTCTCACCTACTCAAAGGTAGTGTCCTATTCTAGTCTCTCTCCCCCCTTTTCTTCTGTATCATCAGTGTATCCCTCTGTGGTAGGCCATACCTATCAGCACCATCAAGTAACATCAACCATACTCAAAGAGGAGACCTCCTGTTGGTCCCTGGGTTTTTATTTCTCTAGTCCTTTTTTTCAGGGGCAAATTCTTCAAAGATTTGTACCCGCTTTTAGTTTCTACTTTTTTCTCCTATTACCTCTCAAATCTACTCAATCTGGTATTTCCCTCACTACTCACCGGAAGAGACATGGTCAAAGGTAATAAGGGATATGCTTTGCTAACTCCAAAGGTAACTTCTTGGTCCTCACCTTAACCAATCCCTGCTTGGAGCTTCTCAAACACTGTCCTTTTTTTTTTTTTTTTTTTTGTCGATCATGGGACTTGAACTCTGGGCCTGGGCGTTGTCCCTGAGCTCTTTACTTTCCTTCCTTTTCCCATAGGGCCTCCAACATGCATCCTGAAGCCTCTTACTGAGAAAGTGGTCAGAATCACAAGCCTCATCATGTCAGTACCCCTGCTCGCCTGTCTGGTTGCAGTGACCTCCTTCCAGTCTCCCTGTTTTCACCCTTGCTGTCCTCAAGATTACTGTGCACGTGGGAGCCAGGGGATTTTTTTTTTTGATACACTAAGCCGCATGATTGTTATTCCTATGTCCCAATCCTGCCTATGGCTCTCATTTCACTTGGTAGGGGGTAAAAATACAATATTTATTTCACTGTCTCTGAGGTTTTTTGTTTTTTTTTTATGAGTTGGGATGTTACTTCTTGCTACTTCTTCTTGCTTCATTTCTTGTCAGTGTCTGCATTCCTCTTGCTGCAGCCACACTAGCCTCCTGGCTGTTCTCCAACATGTCAACCCATTCCCACCTCAGAGCTTGATACTTGGCCTTTCCTTCTACCCCATCCAGCTAGGTCCTCACTTCTCTTAAATCGACAGCGAGAACTTCAGACCAAATAGTCCAGCATCATTTTTTCCACTCTGATTCCTGTCCCTAGTACTCCTTGAGTATTATATGTGCTCTGTATTTGTATTTTATGTATATTTTTAATCTACTTCCTCCCCCTAGAGTTTCAACTTTCTTAATACAAATGCCTTTATTATCTTTATCCTGAGTGTCTTGGACAATGTCAGTATCTAGCAGCTCCCCAAGACTTACTTGCTAAAAGAATAAATTGGCAAATATACGCTGTGAGTCCCCAGCATTGCCTAGAATTTCTTGGTGACCTAGCCAACCACTTCATCTTGTGCGTCAGCACCTTCAGTCTGCCATGAGAACAGCCACTATTGTGCCTCCAGATTCAGCAGACAGCAAAGAGTTCAGCAAGCTTCAGACAGGAGAAGCATGCTATAACAAAGATGTGATAGATAAAATGAGCAAGGGACTAGTCCCTCCCAGTTATACCCAAACTGGCAAACCCATCGTGGTTGCAACTATGTTATAAAAGTGTATGGACTCTTATTCATAAGTCAGTTTGAAGAAGGAGGGAAATGAGCTTTTATGGTATAGCTCCTCTCACTGGCTGCCTGACAGGGGCACATGGCAGGATCCAGCCTCATATTTACTACAACTGTGTGTGGTAGGTCCATGAGCTCCCTGAGGACAATAGCTGAGTGCTTTCAGATTTGTAAGCCTAGTATCTAGCTCAGAGTGGGTATTCCTAAATGTTTGCTAATGTGGGGTTTATTGATGTGTTTTGGTGATACTGAGATTTGAACTCAAGATCTCATGCTTTCTGGGAAGACATTTTTCCACTTGAACCATGCCTCCAGCATCACTGATAGTTTTTGCTGGGGAAAAGGCTCAATGACACGAAATGCCCAGGTCATAGATAGTATTTCTGGCACTGTCCTGTGTCAGAACCAGCCCAGTACACTGGGCTGCCTTGTTATGCATGAAGCAAACAAGCTTCCCATTAGCGTTAAGTCCCTTAAAACAGATGGAAGGCAATGGGCCCATCTTTACACACGCCTTCACCGTCAAAGCAGCAGTAGATTGAAGCATAGCTGAGTACTCTTTGAAAGGAGTGTATAAAACTCCTCAAGTGTATGGAAAGGACACCTCCCAATCAGGCTTCACATTGCAGCGCCTCTGGTTTGGATGTGCAAGTTTCAGGGTTTTGCTATGGCCACTGTGGTTGCTGTGGAAACAGAGCAACAAATATTTGGAGGCCGGCAACACCTTCCCCCCAGAAAGCCCTGTCAAGAATGTTTGGGACAAGGTTCCCATCAGGCTGCTGGAGTTGCAGCTGAATGCTGCCTTTGTCACTAGCCTCTTGGCCTGCCACCAGTCTCCAAAGAAATGACTTGGCCCAGATCTCTCTAAATAGTGTTTGTGTTTCCTTTGTCCATGGAGAAAGGGTAGGCGGGAAGTACGACACAATGCTAAGAAACTCCTCCAGCCTATGGCTGGGTGTCAAGACGTAAATGATGCTTCATCTCACTTTGTGAATATCATCCAGAATAGTTGTGCCGGCTGGTGAAGAAAGGGTAAATGTCACTCCTCACCAAGTGTGACACATACGGGTTCTCTCTTCTCATAGAATGACAACAATGTGGCTGCATAAGCCTGAGTTGGTACTGCCATTCTGCAGGCAAGAGGATGGATATAGTTGGCAGAAAACCTGCATTAGTTCAAGTTACCAGACTAGAAAGGGGTGGTACTGAGGTTGAGCTGTCTGTTATGGTTGGTATTGGCTTCATCGTAAAGTTCCCTGCATCTCACAGAGATGGAGGGGAGGGAAGCTGGTACCTCCTCAGAGCTTCTCACCTTGCATTACGTTGGGGGTCAGTCTCGTGAGAGAAGACATGCTGTGAAATGGAGAGATGGAGCCTTTGCTGGGATATTTTTTTTATGGGTCCTTGATTTGCTTGCTTATCATTGCAGCAGGCATTGTGTATTTTTAGTAGCGTGAGAAAGCCCATGCTTTTCACATCCACCTCCAGCTTTGCTTGGGGGGAAAGGCGGCCATGAAGGAAATTGGACTTAAGGGCAGGTGTTGCTTGAAGGGCTAGAAAGGTGCCATTGTCTTCTCGGCAATAAACTGCCTGGTTTTCACCTGCTGTCAAATAGCAAATCCACTCACCATTAAAACATTGGGGGCATTACTTCATTACTTTAGTAAGGCTTTATTAAATGCCTAAGAGGGTCAAGCACAGGGGGGTATAGAAATGAATAATATTTGTTTAACAAGTCTTTATTGAGTGTCTGCTGCATGCCAGGTATGCTAGACCTTGAGGTAGTCACTTTGAGGATAGCTTGTGGATAAACCAAGGAAACAAGATACTTGCCATAGCAAGAGTTACTTTGCAAATATAGACTGCTAAGGGAGTATTCAGCAAGGACACTGAAATTAGTCCTCCCTGCTACATCCAAATCAATAGCTACCTGTGGCGAGCGAATACATGAAATGGGACCATTCCTAGTAATGAAGCCCAGTATGTACCAAACACATACTGCATTTTGAAGTTTTAGTATTAAAAAAAGTAGAATGTAGGGCTGGGCCTGGGAGAACATACCTGAATTCCCAAATATGTGGGAGGCAGAGATGGGAGGATTGAAGTTTAAAGCAAGAAGACAACTAATTAAGCCAGATATGATGTATATCTGTAATCTTGTCTATTTGAGAGGTAATAGTAGGAAGTTTATGGCCTGAGGTCAGCTCTTGGCAGGAAGAAACATGATTCCCTATCTGAAAAATAACTGGAATACAAAGGGCTGGTGGTACGACTCAAGTGGCGGAGTAGTTGCCTAGCAAGCTAGAGGTCCTGAGTTCAATACCTGCTGTGCCCCAAAGAAAGAATAGCGTGCTAAGTATCTCATTAGTTAAACTGATTGCATATTAAAGTGATATTTTAAATTAAAATATTTAATCAAAGTCAGTTATTTGCATATCTCATGATGCCATGTGAGCTACCCAGCAACCCTATAAAGCTGACAGTCTTAATACTTTCTTGCTGATAAAGAATGGAGTTACAACCAGGTGCCAGTGGCTTACACCTGTAATCCTAGGTACTCAGGAAGCTGAGATCTGAGGATCAGTGGTTCAAAGCCAGCTTGGACAAGCAAGTGTGAGACTCTTACCTCAAATTAACCACCAGAAAGCCAAAAGTAGAACTGTGGTTCAAAGTGGTAGAGCAGTAGGCTTGAGCAAAAAAACCCTCAGGGTAGTAACTCCCAGGCCAGGACCTGCATACACATACATACACTCCCTCCCTCCCCCCTCCCCTCTCCCTCTCTCTCTTACACACACACACACACACACACACACACACACACACGCAGAATGGGGTTACAGTGAAGAGATGCTTTAAATTCATTTGTTCAACACCACATAACTGGATCTTCCCACAGAAAATTCCCATTGAGGATTTGGTAGAAGGATTTTTTGTTGTTGTTTTTTGTTTTAAATTTTAAGAGCATACAGGATATGTCAGAAACCTGAGTCATACCTGAATCTACTTTTCAGAGCAGGGGAAATAAATTCTGAAAGTGCATATTCATAGCTTCAGCCTCCTTAACGATGGAACTCTGAATGTTTAGCTGAGCTTGTAGCTTTGGAAATAAAGTCTGCAAAACTTGTTCAATAATGATATAACTAACATACTAACACTAATGCAGATATTAGGATAGCAACCTCTGTGGAAAGTTCTGACATGTAAGAGTCATGCCCCTCCATCTGTTTTCCCTGGTACTCATTGGGGGTGATAGAGTACCATGTCAGGAATCTGGGACCCTGTGACCATAGAATGTGATTTCATCTGGGCTCCTGTTGTATGTGAGAGAAGTAAACTTGGTGACTACAACGAGTTTTCTTTTAATGACAAGTGACTGTCATCCTCATAATATCACCATTAAGCCTTTCTCCTTAGGTTTGTTTGTTGGAAGTTTGTTCCTCAGTATAGTAGGTTGAAAAGTGGTATAGATAAAACCTTGAAGAGGAAAAATCTAGTGGGAGATGTTTAGGCCATTGTGTGTGTGGAAGGGGGATGGTGCCTTTGGAAATGACGAATGTAGTTTTTGTATGAGCAAGCTTGGCTCCTTCCTCTTTTTTGGCTTCCTCTGTTTCCATCTGATCTCTCCCCCTACCACATACTCCTGGCATGAAAGTTGCTGCCACATGTGTCTATGACAAATTTATGATTTTCATGAGGAGGAAGGTTCATAGTGCACAGACTGAGATCTCAGTCATGAGAAAAGATGTTCAGGGCCAACATTTGCGCATTGTCAGTGAGAAGTAAGAAGTGAGTTAGTTCACCAGGCTCAGTGATTAATAGGTGTTGTCCTTTGAGCCTCTTGGGAGAGAGGGGAGTGGATCCCATATGACGTTCTTTTACCTGCTTAATCTCTTCCATCTGCTCATACAGGGTTTCCCGGCTTTCCTTGGCTGTCTCAAAGGATCTCTGGGCATACCTGTACAACAAGATGGCTCTTTGCTGTCCTCAGGTCTAGAGTTCTCTTTATCCGTGACTCAGTGTGAGAAACTAATGGGTTGGTTTAGTGACACCTGGGTGGAAGGTGCGGCGTGTCTAGTAGTGCAGTGTCACCCTGCCCCAGCCACAATGGCCTGTGTTGTGAAATCTAGCAGAAAGGTCGTCACAACAGGTCTGAAGATGCCTTGCTTAGCTGAGGATTGTCAGGTAGCTCATGAACTCTGTACACAGTTTTGTTTGCTCTTTTCTTTTAGCCAATGGATGTACTTGTCTGGATTTTAAGAGGATGAGGTTAAACAATAAGTTTCCCATCAGTCTATTCCACTGATGTTGACTGTTCCATGCTAAGGTACTGGGGACAGGGGAAAGAAGAACACACAGGCCTTTCTTCAAAGAGATTAAGGTTTTACAGGGACATAGATAGTGAAGCTCTGGCTGAAAACTAAACTTTCCCACACATCTTGAGTCATGTGTGGTAGTAACCAGTTGCCCATCAGGAACAGATGAGGAAACTGAGACAATCTGGAAAATCTGTTTGCCTTTCCTTGTGTTCTGCAACCCTGTAGACATAAATCCACCACAGCCCTTAGTAGTCTTGAATCTGGATAGAGGCTGTTGAATCTGGATAGAGGCTCAAGTGCTTATTTTCCTCACAAACTTGAAACTCCTTTCAGAAAGCTCTAGCTTGGGGAAATCTTTTGGCCACCAATTCTTGGCCCTCAAATTTGGCATATAATGATAGAGGGCTGGAAAGACAGGAGAAGAGAATGGAGGTAGAAGGTATGCAACATCTGCCATATGCCAGGCTTGCCTGGGGCCACATGCTTGTTTCTGGTTAACCTACTGGGAGCAACTTGGAAGGATGGGTTGATTATTCTACTGTAAAGGAAATGTGCCAGGGGCTTAGATGAGTTATGAAATTTGCCCAAGGTCATATTGAGAGAAATCTGAGAAGCTTGATGCTCAGAAGCAGCCCTGGGGAGATGTGTATTCTGAAAGTGGGAGACAAATATTGGGGAGCCCTGGACTGCAAATGCAGAATCAGAACAAAGTTCTGCTAGGAAATTTTTGTCTGGGTTCTGAAGGGTCCTCATCCACATAAGTCTGATCTTACATTCAGGATGTTAGTACCTGTGTTCTCTCCACTGTAGCTTCCAGTTGCCCTGTAGACTCTCAGTGAACACTGGCTGGAGAAATGCTTGCCAATATGCCAAATTACTATGGTCAATCTCTGCCTTCTACCTTCTCCTTTCATCCTCTCTTCATCATGATGGAATAAGTGCCATTGTGGCCTGGCATTCGTTGAGAAGAAATTGAGACTTCAAGATGTTAGGATTTGGCTTGAAGTCACAAGCAAAGATGAATTCAGGCCTTTCTGGTTGGGAAGCCTAAACTACAAATGATGACTTGAAAACTAGTGTGTGTATGAATGAATTGGGGCTGCCAAACTCTTCTGGAAGTGATCCTTGGTCAACCATAGCAGCAAGTACTCCCAGGAAGGGGTATTTTTTTCAGTCCTTTATGGATCATCTGGTTTGACTCTCAGATAAGTCTTGTGTTATTTCCCTGGAGAAATCAGAGGGTGCTCCCAGCATCCTAGTGGGTCTTATTGTATTGTATTCAAGAGTTTCAAAGGCCACCCCTAAATGGTTCCCCCAAGGTAACTACTGAGGGAATCACTCAGGAGTCTCAGCATCATGCGACTGAGATTGGCCTTGAGCAACCAGTTCATGGAGAAGAAAGGACAGTGGACAGGAAATTGGGACATGAGAGAGTAATTAGTCAGCAGTGTGGTAGCAGCTGCCAGAAGAGCTAATGTGAGCTTCAAAAGTCGCTCAGGGAGCACTGAGAGTCAGCACTTCCTCTGTGTTAGAGCTGAAGCTCAACTATGGGAGTGAGGGCTGCTTTTGCATTTTTAGATTGTTGTGGTCAAGGGCAGAACTCAGCCAGAAGAGCAGAACTTGAGCCCCGAAGGCAATATAGTCTTGCCTTCCAGTGCTGACCGGCCTGAAGTTCCCAAGGAGAAGCAGAGACAAGGAAATAGAGGGGAATAGGCCTTGAAAATCTCAGAGTTATGATCTAGACAGTAGATCTCTTCTGGCTGAACCTACAAAGGAGAAATGGGACTCAAGTGAGAAAATGATCCATATCTAGTGTTAGATTCAAGCTGAGCCAGGTTTCTGTTTCAGTCAAGGAGTTGACTGAAGAGGAAAATGCTTTCAAAAAGGAAAGGGAAAGAGAAAGAAAAAAAAATTCAGGTACTTTCAGTGTTCTGATTTGTGTGACCCTGTTCAAGTGCTCTGTCCTTCGAAGCCTTTTTTCAGTTTCCTTTCTGAAAGACACAGGTGTGTCATATAATCATCTAGCAGTGTGCAAACTCATGATGCTGAACAGAGGTTTTGTACATGGTCCTGAGACCATGGCAGGACCCCAACCTAGTTAGGATGACCTCAGTGATTTCTATTAACTTTCTAGTGCCCTGGTTTCCTTATCTGCAAAATGGGGATGGTATATAGAACACAAATAGAAATGCACCTGTCCCACAGAGAGTGCTCAGTGAAGTTTCTGCCCCCCCCCCCTGTATATCTGAAGTGATTGTTACAATGTATGCTCTTTCCCTCCTTCCTTTTCTTCCTCCTCTAGGGAACTCTTTCCAGGAGGTTCTAGGGTACCAGATTCTTCTCATCTCCAGACTTATGAAGAATGTTTTTAGATAATGCAACACGCTTGCCTGCCTGCCTTTGGATTCCCGCTTAGTGAATGAGGTTAAGAATGAGAACATCAGCTCCCTACTCATAGAAATGTCTGATTGCTCCAGATTTGGAACATTTGTGCCTCCATTGTCTCATTACCCCTTCAGCATGTGCTGAAAGTATGGAGGCTGAAGACTTGAATCCAGTGGGTCAGGAACTCATAAGTGGAGGGGTCAGGACTCCAATCCAGGGCTTTTAGCTATGAACATCAGCATTTACCTGAGCCATTTCCCAGCTTTTAAAAGCCCACATACTTTCCTGTCCTGTGATTCAGCTGGAAGAAGCAGAGATCCTCTAGCCAGACTCCTAAACTGGAGGCCAAATCCTTGCAGCATTAGAGTCAAGACCAGGGAAAAGAGAAGGGAGCTGGGAAAGCTGGATGTTTTTGCTGCAGAGAAGAACCCTTAAACCTGAAGACCTCACTAGAGCCAGTCATCTGTGTCCTTGTAATGGGTGTCATGTAGAAAGGATGTCAGGAGCCCAGTACTCTCGCCCTCCAATGCTCAACAAAATTTCCTTCCTTCCTTCTTTCCTTCCTTCCTTCCTTCCTTCCTTCCTTCCTTCCTTCCTTCCTTCCTTCCTTCCTTCCTTCCTTCTTTGTTTTTGTTTATCTCTCCCCTACTTCCTTCCCTTCCCTCCCCTCCCCTCCCCTCCCCTCCCCTCGCCTTCCCTTCCCTTCCCTTCCCCTCTCTTCCCTTCCCTTCCCTTGTGCCAGTACTGAGGCTTGAACTCGGAGCCTGGGGACTGTCCCCTTAGCTTTTTCACTCAAGGCTGGTACTCTATCACTTGAATCACAGCTCCACTTCCAATTTTTTGGTGCTTAAATGGAGATGAGTCCCATACCTTTCTTGCCTTGGATGATTCTTAAAGCCCTGATTCTCAGATATCAGCCTCTTGAGTTTTACAGGTGTGAGTCCCAGTTTTGGAGAGATTTTTGTGATTCCTGTATCTGTATTGTCCAGTAAAATGGTTCCTAGCTAGCCACAGGTGGCTACCAAATACACAAAATATGATCATGTGACTGAACTATCACCATCCCTATTTTGTAGTTGAGGAAATGAAGGCTCAACCACGAAGCTGGTGGGGGTTGGCAAATAGAGTTCCTAGGATGAAATGTCTTCTTGTCTGGTTCCAAAGACAAATCCTTTACCACCACAGTAGCCTCTTGTCCTTGTCTCCAAGGAGGATCTTTGACCCTTCAAAACCCAGACAGGTGGTCAGGTCATGTCTGCCTGGGTGGAAGGGTCTCACTTCCTGCCTGGCTCCATCTGGACCCAGCTGTGTGAGGCACCTGTGTTGTTCTATTGATAACAGTGTTTGCCCTTCCAAAGCCAGAGCGATAAAAGGCAGTTTTCAAAGTCATTGCCGCAGAAGTGTCAATAAGAGAGGGAGTCCAGTTGTGATTTCTGAGGTGAAATGCTACCTCTGGGTTATGGAAAAGTCTACTGGAGATATCTTTAGAGTACAGGGTCCTGGGATGTAATCTTGCTCCTATCACTGTGTGACATTACTTTGCACAAGTTTCATACTTTCTTTGGGTTGGGCCTTATAGTTATCATCATCATCATCATCATCATCTTCATCATCATTATCATCATCACCACCACCATCATCATCAGTGTAAAGAGAGTGTGGGTCTTGGAGATCTTAAAGAGCTCTTCTTATTTTGTGTCCTCTGCTTTACATTCTGGGTTAATGACCCTGATGAACTGCTTTATGAAGCAACCTTCAAAATAAAATCACCCCTAAACTTAAAACTATTAAAACAATTTTTTCTAAGATCTTCAACAATGTCACTATTGAGGCAGTAGAGGTACTCATTAATATCTTGTAAAAAGTGATTTTGTGGCTTTTCTAAATGTATGAAAAAAAAATCTTCCATGCTCAAACCTGGGCCCGGAGCTCCAGAAACATAAAATCACAGTCAGACCCCAGGATTCTACAATTCTCAGGTGCTTAGATAAATTGCTTGCATTTGAGAATGCAGGGC
The DNA here is from genome assembly GCF_031878675.1 of Megascapheus bottae. Classification (NCBI taxonomy): domain Eukaryota; kingdom Metazoa; phylum Chordata; class Mammalia; order Rodentia; family Geomyidae; genus Megascapheus; species Megascapheus bottae. Next base: position 45,620,989 of record NC_143514.1, on the reverse strand, counting down.
CATTTTCTCAACTTTAAGAAGTTCTCTCCCTCCCCCTCCTCCTTTCTGGGGCTTTTGCCCTGGCGTATAACTCACACCACAAATAAAACTGTAAGCCTCTGGCTGTGAGGTGTAGAGCAGAGGCTGCCAAGATCAGCATGGCTCACTCAGGCTCATTCTCTGCTGCATTGAATGCCAGATCCCCAGAGGACAGCACACACACAAAATTTTCTTTTTCTTTACTAATCACATCAACAACACAATAAAAATATTGCCTTTTATAGGCTGGGGAAGGGGCAGGCTGTGCTGATTGATAATAGTTGGCAGAGAGACTAAGGCTTCTTGTATTAAGTCAGAACAAACCACTCAAGTCAAAAACATTTCCAAATTCTTTGCAGCTCTCCTGCTAGCTTCCACTTGTGTCTACGATTGTCAAACCTGGGGTCACATACATGGTTGTCTGCGACCCATTTGTGGTCCAATGAATGCATTTCTACAAGCATCATTTTTTGTCTATTTTTTTTCTTTTTTTGAGCTGGTCCTCAGGTTTAAACTCAGGGCTTTAGTGCTGTCCCTTAACTATAACTTTCTTTCTTTCTTTCTTTCTTCCTTCTTTCCTTCCCTTTCTTTCATCTTTCTTCTTTCTTTTTCTTATTGCTGGTCCTGGGACTTGAACTCCAAGAGTGGGCATTGTCTTTGAGTGTCTTTTGCTCAAAGCTAACACTCTACTATTTGAGCCACAGCATCACTTTATGGCTTTTTCTGAGTAGTTTGCTAAAGATAAGAGTCTCATGAAATTTCCTACCTGGGCTAGCTTCAAACTGTTATCCTTAGATCTCAGCCTCTTGAATAGCTAGGATTACTAGAGTGAGCCAGAAACACCCAGTTCCCTTGGACTTTTTGATTAGGGCTAGCATTCTACCACTTGAGCTACAGCTAAACTTTTAATAAATATTTTTTTGTTGAAAGATTTATTGAATACCAAACAGAAAGCTAAGTACTTTAGTTGGAATAACCTATCCCACAATCCCAGATGACTTTAACTTGCAAAGATTTGTAGGGTAAGGAAACAGACAGAATTAGAACCTATGATTGTACAGCTTGGGAGGTACTTTTGCATAGGCAGTACTTACAAACATTTAAAAAATATCACATCTCTATGCAAATGTCTGTGCGCTAATTTAGTTATCATGGAACCTATTGAAATGAGGAGGTTGAATGAATGTTCCAGAAATCATTGACTTATTCTTTCAAACATCTAGGATATTTGAAGAAAGAAAACCATCCATTGCCTGGGAACTGGCCCCTAAAAAGATTGAGTGACTAAATTACACCTATACTTTTTGCTAGCTAATTGGAAATAAGAGTCTGGCCTGACATCAAACTACAGTCTTCAGACCTCAGCTTCCTGAGTACAGGTATCAGCAACTAGTGCCTGACTTTTTTCTTACCCTTAACACTGGTATCTCATATTCTCACTCTGTAGCCTAGGAAACAGAGGCTGGCCTACTTAGGGTCATTGTCATGCAGTAATCTAGTAGGGCTGGAGTGGGAAGCCAGGATTGTCCCATACTAGTTTCTAAAGCCATGTACAGAAATTTCTGCACTTACTCTCAGACTGTTAAGCCAAAGAAACATAGTATTTCCAGTCTTGGAGGAAGCCAAGGCTTGAGGGACATGTGAAATGAGACTTATCTTCTCCAAGGGCTTCTTCTCTTCCACAACCTCTCAAATTCTCTCACTGGCGATAACGCTGACCACAGAAGTGTCAGCGTTCTTCACAGCTGTTTGCTGGACACCAATGCACAGGTCTATGAGTGGTGCTGTACATAGTGCCTGGGCCAAGAGGGCACCTTAAGTCAAGTACATCAGTCAGCAGTATGCAGACATTATCCAAATCTTGACTCACGTGCTCCACTGAGGCCTCAGTGCCAGAAAGAGACCAGCAAATCATTTACTCAGTGCATGATTGAATAAGTGGAAGGATGTATTTTCCCTTCTTCTTCCCCCAGACAATTTATCTTCAATTGCCTATTTCTACCCTTTGGCAGCCTTGAAGTCAAAAGCCTAGCACCTCTCCCTGTCTTATGTGATCCATCAAATTGGTTACCATATTCTTCCAACTTAGCCTCTGATCTGTCTTTTATGCCCATTTCTTCTTCTCCAGATTTGAATACATAAATTTTTGCCCTTTAGTGTTCAAGACTGTGCTGGTTACAAAACGCAGAATCTCAACTTGATGTAAATCAGAAGAATGCAGGGGCAATGACAGAATTGATGGAACCTCACTTCCAAGCCCCAGGAAAGGCAGGGTTGGCAAAAACAGTGGGCTGTGGACCTGACCACTCCTTTTCTCTTTGGTTCCCCTCTTTGGAGTTTGCTGATACACCATCTCCATTCTCTCTAAGAAGCTTCCTACATGTCACGAGGACATAAGTACGTACAGGTTTCCACCTATATAATGTTAGGACTGGAGAAGAGAATTCTCTTTCCCATGTGCTTCAATATGATATCCCCTAAGTGCAGCTGATCTAACATGGTCTGCCCAATAATTTCAGCTGTCAGTACCCTGTGGGAACTGAAGAATGGATCATTTTCTGGGTGTCTTCAGTTCCATAGGCATATAGCCTGCCCTGTACAGCATGGGCTAGATTCTGATTCCTGCATCACTGCCAAGCAAGCTTATAGAGAGAATAACCTGTATGATGGACCTAGCAGGCAGAGGGTGTGGACTCGGAGCTCTCCCTGACCAGTTTGGATCAGATGTCCATACTTGGCCAATCACTAGGAAAGTAGCCATGTAAGCCATCTGACTTTCCACTTGTATCATTTGATCGAAGTGGAGAAAGGATTACGGAGAGATCATTTTCTCCAAGAAAGGAAGGTAGCACATTCTGGGATCCCAGGGGGATGATCTGAACTGGAATGTGTTTACAACTCCCAAACCTGCAGCTCCCATTGGTTTTCTACATTGGTACAAGGAAACATCTGCCCAGTTACTCTGGCCAAAACCCTGGGAGGTATCCTGAATTCTTTCCTCTCCCTCATGATAATCCCCTAAACATGTCTCAAATATATGCTGATCATCTTTCCATTGATTCTGCCATCTTCCAGATTAAGTAACAATTATTTTTTGCTTAGCATGTCACAAAAAATGGCTGCCTAGCAAAAACATAACCACAAATTTATCCCATTCTTACCGCCTCTAATTGACTATGTGACTCTGCTATTCTGATCATCAAAAAATGGCATCTAGAGCTGAAAGTAAATGACTTGGCCTCTAATTCTAGTTACTCAAGAGGCTGAGATCTAGGGATCATAGAGTTTGAAGGCAGCATCGATAGGAAAGTCCGTGAGAGTCTCATTTCCAATTAGCCATCAAAAAAGCCATAAGTAGAACTATGGCTAAAGTTGTAGTGTTAGCCTTGAGCACAAAAGCTCAGGGACAGAGCCCAGACCCTGGGTTCAAGTCCCAGGACTAGTGCAAAACAACAAAAAATAGCATCTGTTGCTCCAACCTTGGAAGCTGTGCTTGGTCATGAGACAACCCAAACAGGGCTTGAAAAGTGCTTGGGATTGGGGCTAACTCTCTCTCGCTGTTCTTGATTGGTACTACTATAAGAAGCTCAACATAAGACATGTAGCCCAGTGCCCCAGGACCACAGAGCATTGCTAGTGCTCACCCCACATACATGCATTCCAGACATGAGACCAGTCACAGCTTACAGGCTTGTGAATTATAAACTGATTATTGGTTAGGCTTCTCTAAGTTATGAAGTGGTTGGTATACACCTGTCTTCCTTTATCCAGCCTTTCCTCCAGTGCATCCACACAGATACCCCATTAACATCCTAAAATACAGGTCAGACATTGTTACTCTCTTCTTCCCTAACCTCTGCTGGGTCAGTTTCCACTAAAAAAGTAAACAAATCCATTTAACCTAGCAGTCTAAGTACTCTGGGATTCAGGTCCCAGTTTTCCATAGACTTGTTCCTGTCTTCAAACCATAGCTTCCGTTCTTTCTCTAGACCCGTTATTTGATTTGATACTCCAGTGTCTGATTCTATACCTGGATGAAATAAGAGATTCTGTGTCTTTTTCTAAAGACTCCTTTGCCTTTTAATTTTTACAAGGTGAGCTCAAATGTCTGTGAATTTCCATTTTACTTCATTTGTTTTTGTTTTGAGGCAGAGTCTTGCTATATGATCAAGGCTGGCCATGGCCTCCTAAGGTTTGGAAATTATAGGTGTGTATCGTGTTGTTCAGATTGTACTTCATATTTTGGTTCCATTAACTTCTTACCCATCTTCCTCCTGGAAGATGATTTTAGGAATCTTGCTTTTTTTTCACATATTTTTATTGTAATTAATAGAAGGGTTATATTATATTCACCAGATAGAAGGTACATTATTTCACAAATATTGATACCCTTTCTCATGTCATGGTCCCCATTTCTCTCCTTCCTCCCTCTACTCGCTTGCTTGTTTTTGTGTGTGTGTGTGTGTGTGTGTGTGTGGCACTGGGGAGTCAACCTAGAGCTTCCCACATGCTAGGCCATCTCTGCTACTTGAGCCACACCCCCGACCCTGCTCTTAGAACTTACTGCTTTGTACCTTTCTCAGGCTGCCCTTGGTATAGTATCTAGAAAATGAGGAATGTTCATCTTGGGAAGTTCTAATAGCCTTCCACAGTTAGACCAGGTTACTGTGGTCTACAGAGGCAAACACCAAGACAGTTATAGGATTTATGAGTAGTCTCTATGGGTCTGAACCCTGGATATTTTCCAGAGTGCCAATGTTATTGAAGAAAGTCACAATGCTTCACTTCCCTCACTTACAATTGAGAGCAGTATTTGAGCCTAGATCATAAAGTAGTTATGAAGAATGAGGTAGAAAGGTTATCTACCCAGAATAAGCACTTGTTAAAACATGGTTACTGTAAAAGTGATGATGGTAGTGGTGAATGGTCATCATAGTTGCAGTGGGGGTGGTGATCTCTTCTGTGGACCCAGTTCTTCCTGAATAATTCTCAGTCTGCAGGGTATGGATTATCATTTCTCATCCACTGAGTTATCAAAGTACTGGCCAGAGGCAAAATGGTGAGTAGAGAAGTCACGGGCTTTCCACTTGGAATAAGTGAGCTCAAGCCTTTTGTCTGCCCGCTAAGTGATCTTCACCAAAGTTCTTTCTCTTCTGTGATTTCAGCCTTCATTCATAAAGTGGGTGTGGCTTCTCTGAGTTGTGGGGAAGTTCTGCAAGAGGCATAAACTTTGGAACATCCTCTCTCATTCAGTACCTCATCTTTTTGGAAGGCACCTGTCACCCCAACATGGCCTGGGTTAGATCCATCACCCTGTCTGTATTTCTGTAAGCCCTGCACGTATTCACAGATATTTCTTGAGCATACACTAAAGAAACTGAAATTTTCCATTTTTTCCACAGTGTTGTATATATTTTATTTAATATGTTAAAAGTTCCAGACAGAAGATCCATTGGCTTTCATTACTGAAAAGCAAAACATATGCAAGGTCAAAGAAACACTCTGGATTTCTCTGCAACTGTACTAATGAGAAACACCAAAGACAGAAAGAAACAATGGCTAATAAATAGCACTGGAAGAACATTTCACTATCTGATTAAAGAGAATATTTGCTTTCCTTTTGGATGAATGTTCCGAGGCTGCAGATAAAATATAGTAATTCATGTAATTGAGAAAAGATCATCTGGTTAATTCCTTTTCCAGCAGAAGAAAGTGAAAAGAACATGGAATCCCTCTTTACTGGTAAATACATTGATTCATATTGCTGCTGAAAGGAAATCCTTACTAACCAAATTCTGAAATTTTCTAAATTTGCATATACTAAGTGCTGGGATAGAGCACTGAACAGAGCACAGCCTTTCTTATACTATTTGTTTTGTCAGAAGATAGAGACTAAGTCATCAAATAGTAATGTGGTTTTAGTTTGCTAAGCTCCAGAAAACTTGGAGGTGTTTATTTTCCTAAATGTAGTCTGTTAGTCTTTGGCAGCCTATGTTGTCATCATCCATTTGTGTATCAGTCACCTCCCCTGCTATGAATTCCTGAAGGTCCAGAGTTCCTTTCACTCAAGTACCCAGCATAGCATCTGGTCTGTAGTAAGGGCACAATCTAGTACATCACTTTGTCCTAGGATTGTCTCTTATCCATTAGACAACTTCTTAGTGAACATTTATGATCTGCTATGTTAGGTGCTAAGGAGACAGAATGAATAAATTATTCTAGTGAATGAAGGATGTAGAAAACAGACTATCAGAGATGCAAAATATATTGCATGATGATAATGTTAGTAAGAAAAACAAGAGAAGGGAGCCATGGCCTGCCTAGAATGGCAGACATAGAACTCAAGTTTTAAATGCAGTGCTCATGAAAGGTCCCATGGCAATGTCATTAAATCAGAAAGTTAAGACCTCAAAGGCAAGTCACAGGAGGCATCAAGCTATATATCAGAAGAGAATGTCCTAGGCAGAGGAAAAACAGATAACCTTTGAAGATCAAATCAGTTCTCTTCCTCCTCCCATTCTTTTCTTCCTTTTGTCTTCATTTATTCCAAAACTACTTATAGAGTTAATGGATGTGATGATATAGGTCTCCTAGCACTTGGGAGGCAGAGATGGAGGATAATGAGTTGGGGGCCAGTCTGAGTTTACCATGTCTCACAAAACTTATATAGGTATATATTTAGGTATATATGTATGTACATATACACATATATGTATTATATGTGAGCATATATATATGTTAGGACTAGGCTAGTTGCTATGTATTATATTCATCCTTATAGGTAAAAAGAAAAGCCCTCATTTTCCATATTTACAAAAATCTACTGAGAGATAGCTAAAATCCCACAGTTGGTATTTTTACCAGAGAAGGGGTGACCATTCTAATTATAGGATACTTTTGTGTGTTCTGGTGGAATCTACAGCTCTTTCTCAAAGTGACATTTAAAATGCATACGCTTCAGACTGACAGCATGGCCTACTGGTAGCGTGCTTGCCTGGCATGCACAAACTCCTGGGTTCAATTCCCCAGAACCACATACACAGAATTTTTTTAAAAAAAGCCAGAAATGATGCTGTGGCTCAAGTGGCAGACTGCTAGCAAAAATTGTTCAAGGACAGTACCCAAGCCACATGACTTGCAAAAAAAATGCATGTGCTTCTTATAATAATGATTTCCCCTAGTGCTAAATCTCAGCTGCTGCCGATCCCACTGAGTTGAGCCTGCATTTGTAATTAAAGAAAATGTTAAATTTTAGGTAGTAATGAATGGGTGCTAAGAACGTGTTTTCTCCATGCAAATTCGCAGAGCTGAGTTCTGGCTCTAGAATTTTAAATCCTGACCATACATACGTGAGCTGAGAGCATGCGGGAATCAGAAAAGTCTTTGCAGAGGAGCTGGCATCTTGGTTGGGAGACTAAATATTAGAGAAGATGACAAGGTGTAGGAAGAGCAGCAGGCAGCAGAGAACAGCGTGCTTCACTTGGGGACCTGGAAGCTGGTGTGGTTTTCATAGGTTGTAGTGGAAATAAAGAGGGGTAACAAGGGATCGGAGGAAGAAATGTATGGGTCTAGAATTGATCTGGAAGGTGGTGGGGGAACCCTTGAGGAATAAAGGGCCCATATGTCAGCAAGGTCATATCGACAGCTGTGAGATGATGGAAGCCAGAGGCAAGGACACCTATTAGGCTTTAGTCCAGATCAGCTACACGTTCTGGAACTGGCTCTAGATATGGAGGAGAGGAGATGTACACCTGACACATAAGAGTGTTTCAGTCTTCACAGAGGAAGGTCAGAGAGAGGAGGAGATCAAAGCAAACATGCCACAGATGAGCAGGCAGCCCGTGTTCAGGATAGTAGCTACTCTGAGCTGCAAAGTTGTCCTGCTTGTTCAGACTTTTACAGAGCCATGTATGTTTTTTCTAGGATTCCCTCTCCTTTTGTTGCTTCTTCTTTGCTAGCTCTCAGGTCATCTGACCAATTTATTTCCTCCATCGTACTGGGAATCCATGATGATAACAGATGGTTATCGAAACTGCAGCCTGATCATAAGAGGTCAGATCATAAGAATCCCTTATCTGACTCTGTCTAGCTCTGGGTACCTTTCCTTTGTCAGAGACCCCTGGGCTCCTCTGGAGCATGGACATCAGGCTCATAGCCCAAATAGGGGCTTTTGGTTCCCCCAGGAAACGTGAGGTGGGAGGGCATCAGTGTGAGAGTTGGCAAGACATAGAGAACCGTGTGTTCATCTGAGCGCCAACAGCACTCACGCTGGAAGTCAACAAGGGAAATGGAAAGGGAGAGCCCACATGGGGTTCACGCCCTGGGACCTGGGCCAATGTGAACAGGGTTTTCCGGGTGAGGATTTCCCCTTGTAGAATGGGAACAGCAGCTGAAGGCCAGGAGAGATGAATTACTTGTGTGTTCCTTCTATATTGTCTTAATTACTAAAACATTGTACAACTCCTGTGTGTTGCACATGTGTCCTCATGCATGCACAGCCACACTTTTTAGATTTACAGATTTTAAAAAAAATGAAGCCAGAGAAGCTAAAAGACATACATAAAATCACCCACCTAGGACAGCACAGGGAGCGAAATTAGAGATGAGCCCCTAAGAACCTTTGAGATCTGTAAAGTCAGGAGAGACTTCAAAGGAAGAATTTGAGCGAGATTCAAAATTTCATTAGGGAAGGGAATCGTCACTGTTTTCTGTGAGGTGTGGCTACAGCTCTTCCTTTGCTCACAGGCCAGCCTCCACATTCTTACTGGAGACAGTTCCAGTGCAGAGTGGGACAGGGACACAGGCTCTTCTTTTGGTTGTTACTGGCATGTTTGCCCCATGCTGTGTCTCCAGCCTCCTCTCCTGACATTCTTCCTAGCTTCCTTCTATACATAGCCCGTCCTTGTTAGCAGCTGGCCACTTCAAGCATGTCTCACTCAAGATGTTTTTACTAGAAGCATGCTGTTTCTCCTTCCTGGTGGGTAGGGGATGGAAGGAAAGCAGGCGGAACTCCACTGATATGGAAAGGGCATCCCTCTCCAGAATCCCATATTCCAAAAGCTAAAGATGATACATTGTTAGACAGTTACTGAAAACAGTGAAATGATACAGGAAGGAATATGACTTGGAGACAGTAGAGGAGGTCAAAGGGGAAACCTTTACCAGATACAAATACAAAAGGGTGTCACCCAGCCCAGTAAAGCAGCATCTGGCCAGGCCTCTGAATTGGTAGCCTAGGTATTGACACATCCACACCCATCAGAGGCCACCAATATACCTCTTTAGAAGGATGGGGGCGTAGTTGGGGGGGAGGAAGAGGCACAGAAACAAGCTGTCTCTCTTTGGCTGGGAGCCTTCCTTAGGAATGCAAGTAGACTTTCCATGGGTCAAAAGCAGCTGTGAAGAGAGGAGGCAGCCAAGCCTGCATGAGGAAATGGGGGAGGGGAAGGTACCAGGGCTGAGGAAGGAAGCAGGAAACAGAAGGGAGAGGAAATAGGCATAGCCAGGAGAAAGAGGACATGGGATGGGAATTGAGTCATCTTTACTAACCACTCTCATAACTGCTGGAGATTCTGTGAGAAGATAAGGCATTGGATGTCCAGGAGAAGAGGGAGGGTACTTCCTGTGACAGCTGGAGGTCTTGTAATATTAAAAAGCTCGGGTGAGGCTGGTCTGCCTGAGTTGCCAGGGTCCATTTCCCACCTAGAACTGCCCTCTTGGAACCAAACCTTGGGAAGCCTAGACTGCTCGGGTCAAACAGCATTAGGCCTGGAGGATGCCCTCTGAAGCTGGTGGTTTGGTGGGGGAGAATGCACATCCTGCCCTAGACACCAATAGTGGCTGAGATTCCAGGAAGGATGTTCAATGTCTTCTGCCACATTCTGGGGAACAGGTGCAAGACTCGGGGAAAAAGAATAAATACCTAACATCTAAAAGCATGTAGACAAAGGAGAGTTTTTACATTGACTTAGTGGTGAAGAAACTCTGAACTACAAGAATGAAGAAAAAGCAATCTTCATTGCATGCCTATTTTAGTTAGATGCTGGAAGACATTCAGGAGATTGAAAAATAATGGTTGTCAGAGGGCCTGTGTATTTTGTGCCTGCCACATGGAAGGACTTCATACCACTATCTTTTTCATTGCTCACTTCTGCCTGCAAGAGGTAGGCCTAAGTGCAATTGAGAAGCTCAGCTGTGGGACACCCAGCTGTGGGACCCGCCCCTCATCCCACTGTACATGACCCCATCCCTCCACCATTGCAGAAGGCCAAGGTCAGTGCTTTGAGGGCTTAGTCCATGGTTACGGTTGAGCTAGGGGAGAGAGCTGAGCCTACTGGCTCTGGTCTGTGGTCCCTTAATACCCATGTCCAAGCTTTCCCAAGTGCTCAGGGCCAGAATAATGAGCTTGGCTGCCATTTGGGGAGATAGACCCATCTGTAGGATTCCCAGACAGGCACCTAAGGCTGTCTTCTTAACAGATGGCAGCTTCTTAAGTTACCAGTGCCAGGACAGACTTTTCCTCTCTGAGAGGCTCTGAGGCCCACTTAATTGTGCTCTTAGGATGGTAATAACAACCTAGGCACAAGCTGATAGAGCCCTCTTGTTGATGGAGGGATTCAGAAAGGGAAAAGGATGGTGGGAGGCCAGGAGGGCCAGGTGGCAAAGCTGGGCTGGGTGTGTCTGGCAACTAGTGATCCCCAGAGAAAGAGGACAGGCTCAGGGGACTGGCTTCCTTGTAAACAGTGCGCAGCCAGTGCTAAAAATACTCCTGCCCTAGACAGGGCAAGCTCAGCTCCAGGGGCCTCCTCCAGAGCAATCCCAGGGGCTTTGCTCCTTTCCTGAAAGGTCAGGGGATAGGAAGAAAATCTTCTTGTCAAGAGTACAATTTCCTTAGCAAGGAAAGTCTAACAATATTTCCTTCCTCTGCAAAACAGGAGGACAACTCCACAGGTTTTCACAACAACAATGAAAGACAAAATCCCCAGAGACCCTGCTGTTACTTCTGTAATCTGAGGCCTGGGCCTTACCCAGGTCCAATGACTGATTCATCAGAGTTAGGGAGCTGAGAGAAGACCTCTGGGCAGGAATCAACAACTGTTCCTCTTGTAAACCTGTGACCTATATAGGACTCAACTACTCAATGCCTCAATTTCCACAATTACACAAAGGGATACTATTGTTTACTGGGATGTGGAGAAGACCAAATGAGATTTTGCGTGTGTGTGTGTGTGTGTGTGTGTGTGTGTGTGTGTGTGTGTATGTGTGTGTGTGTGTGTGTGGTTGTTGTCACACAGTGCCTGTTGCATGATAAGCACTCAGGCTTATTATGGTTTAGGGGAGGAATCAATGAAGACTTTAGTGGGAAGTTTACTAGGCAGGTAGAGTGACATGGGTAAGAGGAGGCTGAGATATAGAAATCATATTAAAATCTGTTATCTGATAGGTGAGGAAACTGATCCTGGGTAACAGAGAGTAGTTGTCCTAGCCCAAACACTGTGTTAGCAGCTGCCTCCAAGTCCCATGTAAGATGACAATGTGTTAAGACCACTAAAAATCTCAGATGATTCTAAGTCTGCTGCACTGGGAGTTAGAAGGATGCTCTTCATTTACACAGAAACATTAAAGTTTAGAAAGTTCTTTCCAGGGGAGATAGACTTGGCAGTCTAGACACTGGATGGTGTGTACAAGAGCACTACCAAAACAGGCCTTCTCCTTGGGTTGCTGGCATCTCTGGACCATGCCCTTGAACCCAAAGACCATGGAGGAAGGGAATTGAACTGCCAGGCCTATGCTAGCCAAGTGTGGCTTTTGAGAACTTGGAACATGGCTTGGATTTCAAAGACTTTGTTAAAAGTCTTTGAGACCATCTCAACAACTTGTATTTGTTACTTGTTAAATAATATTTTTTAGATTCACTGGGTTAATTAACCATACAAACTAAGATGAATTTCATGTATTTCTTCTTCTGCCCTCCTCCACACTCAGTAGCTCCTAAAATATTCAAATCACATGTATGGCTTGCACACAATTTTCTTTTGGACAGGGTTGCTATAAGCACTCCAGTAGTGTAACAGTAGAACCAGCTTGTTCACCATATAACCAGTCACTCCTCATAGGAGGTGCTTTTGTGAGTGGCATCTTCACAGCTAGATGGAGAAATTGTGAATCCCACAACCCTGTATTTCCAGAAGGTACTCTGAGGAGTAACTGCTCATTGTAATATGAGTTATATAAGAGATAAAAAGATTGGTGATCATTTTGAAATGGGGAACTTCTTGCTTTAGAATGACATTAAATTCCTTTCAAAGACTTCCAAGACTTGGCAATACATTGTGGGTCTTTATGGATGTTATATGCAACATTCCCACAGCAAATCGTGGGCCTCCATCTGTGGTCTATGCACTAATAGTTCAATTAGTCACAGAGCCAGGCATTGGTGGTTCATGTCTGTAATCCCAGCTACACAGGAGGGTAAGATCTGAGGATTGGGATTCAAAGCCAACCTGGGCAGGAAAGTCTGTGAAATTTTTTAATCTCTAATTAACCACCAGAAACATGGAAGTGGCACTGTGGCACAAACGGTAGATTGTTAGCTTGGAGCAGAAGAGCTCAAGGACATAGCCAAGGCCCTGAGTTCATGCCCCATGGCGGACAAAAAAAGTAAACAAAAAATTAAAAAAAATCAATTGGACACAGACTATGAACTGGGAATAATATATAATTACATTCATTCCTAGGGTATTGCTGCCCTCAAGTTCCCAAAGGATATGGATTCTGTTACCACACAGCACTGAGTCTGGGAGTCTGGCTGTTTTGTGAACTTGGATATGCCCCTTCGGCATCAACCATAGAATAAGGGAGAGGAAGGAATGTTACCTCTCAGGATAGCTTTGAGGACTATAGTTCCTTAAATGGCTGGTCCACAGACATGAATGGCAATCCTATTTAATAAATACTTAGAGAGGGAAAGCAGCAGTGCCAAGCACATGGAAGAAATGAATGGTGGTGGGAGGCTTGGAATCTGCATCTGTGGGCCTCCCATTCATCTCATTTCTCTAACTTAGCAGTGATATTTAAGAAATCATCTGACAAGGAAAACAAGAAGTCTCCCCTGATAGGTCAAGTTGACACAAATATTTCCTCCTTTTCCTTTTCTTGTTGTCCCTAATCCTGGCCAGAGGAAGCCGCGGTCAGGCCTGACAAGCCCTCCCCCCTTCCCTTCTGCAGGTTTTGTTCCTGTTCCTGCTGGTCCTGGAGCCCCCAGCAGATGGACTGCCCTTATCAGCAGGCTCCAGGCCAGAGGAGGAATCCTCTGGTCACATGTATGTGTCTCCCAGGAGGGAGGGAGACCTAGTAAATAAACATAGCCCACACAGAGGAAGGGGGGAGGGTCAGGGGAAAAGAATCCTTGACATTTTGGTGACTGGGCCAGGGTTAAAGGGCACCAGGCATAGCCCTTATTGGCTGTTTCTGAGAGGAATGACAAATCCATGTAATGTCCCTGGATGACAAGCCTGTCTTTAAATAGCTCTGGATGCTGGGGCATTCCCAGTGTGCTGTTGGCTTGATCCAGGCCTAATCCCTGCCCAGGACTGACCTTTCACAGTTTACAGAGCACTTTATCTCCTGGCTAGGGGGAGTTTTACAGAACCCTGTGAGAAAAAGGAGGTTTATTATCACCCCAATTTACAGATGAGAACAGGAGGCTCCAGGGTAAGTAAAACACTCCTGGCTACACAACTACAGTGCTGGAGTCTGGACTGAGAGCCATATGTATGTATCCTGATATCAAATCCAAAAGGCTTTCCATTCCACCTTAGTCTCCTCCTCCATAGATGTTCTTACTGCCCAGCACTGGACTCCAGGCCCTGGTTGAGTCACCATCCCTGCCTCAGTGAAGTCTCCAATCTAGGGACAAGTAAGAGTGAAAGACAACAGCCCTCAAAGAGTCCATGCTACCCAATTTTAGTTATGGAAAAACTCTAGACAATGCACGCTGATCTCTAGTGAGAGAGAACAGACCAATAGTTATTTGGGGAAAGGGAGACAGGAGGAAGAGGAGAGATAGGAGACACAGGGACATGAGGAAAAGTTGGGTGACAGACACATTTGCTATCCAAATGGTGGGGAAAGCCTTGGTTCTGTATATCAAACCGTCTACTTCAAATACGTGAAGTTTTTGGTGTATCAATTATACTTCCCTTAAGCTATTTAAAAAGAGGAAAATGAGAAGGGGGATGAAGGAAGTTATTATTAAGTAACTTTGCAAACTTTGATGGAGACACCTAGTACTATGTGCATATGAGGAGAGAAACTTGCTCTTGGGAGGGAAATACCAGGGAAGCTCTGGAATCAGCATTTGACATGGCTCAAGGAATGGATAGATAGATAATATGTGGTTTAGAAAAATAAAGGAGCCCTGAAGTTAAAAAACCAACAGCTATAATCTCTTTTTCTTTGGGAATTCAGACGTATACCCTACTTGGCAAGCAGCCACTTTTTACTAGCAGTTCTCTTCCTCTCTCTGCAGCTCATCCCTTCAGGTCCTGCTGAGTCCCCAGCCCTCTCAGATTTCCCCTTTGAACTGAGCTGCCAAGAACTTGCTGTCTGAGCTACCAACCAGCTCAGCTCTCAGAGCCCTGGGTGCCCCCATTTTGGCCTCTTCAAATCCCACAGTGAGAGGGTTTGGGAAGAGAGATTCATGTGCGCTGTGTTGGGATTCTAGGTTCAAAATAGAATTTTAGGCTTGTTGACTTTTCTATACTTTCTGGATGAGACCATCAGAGAATTCTGAACATAGATGACACGGAGCACTAGGAATTTAAGAATCATTAAGATATTGTACACTGAGTAATGAGCTAATTCATTCCAAAAGCAATTCTGACTACTGCTCTCACCATGTGTGTAGTACTAATGGATTTGGATGATCCTGTTAGTAAAACCTTTATACATGTACTTTCTCAGTGACATGCGAAACCCACATATGAAATTGTGGATTAGTTCTTGCTAATCAATTTCCTTGGCATGTTTATTGATTTTTAAACTGCCCCCTTTTCAAAAGTTTCCTGTTGATTAAATCAACGGGTCAGCCATAGTCCCTGTATCTAACTCGACACTCAAGTATAACTCAGATCTGGAGTCAGCTTTTACGGGGCATTAATCACGAGGAGCAAAACATGACATTTGAACAGCTGTTTTGGGTATTGGGAGTCAAAAGCCTATGGGTCTAGAGAAGGGAAGTTTGGGATTATTTATTAAATACCTACCTTGTGACAGGTACTGGAGATTTAATAATCTAAACTTTAGTGTCCTGCCTTCTTCAGGCACAGCAAAGTCAAAGGTTACACAATTTAGGACTGGTGCTGGTGGCTTATATCTATAGTCCTTGCCACTGAGGAGGCTGAGATCTGAGGATCCAGGTTTGAAGCAGCCTGGATGGAAAAGTCTGGAAGACTCTTTGATCTCCAATTTACCACCCAAAAGCCAGAAGCAGAGCTGGACTGAAGTGGTAAAGCATCAGCCTTAAGTGGTAAAGTTAAGAGACAATGCCTAGGCTCTGAGTTCAAGCCCTTCTTTCCCCTCCAAATAAAAAACCCCAAACATACGGTTTATAGGTGGTGTAGGGACTGGAATCTATATGATGTTACTCTAAAGTTCATTCTTCTGTCCATTTCCTACATCTATCTGTTTACCTTCCCAGCCCCCAAATGTAGGTACCATTATTATCAGACTGTTTTGTACTGGATAAGAAACTAAAAGCTCAGAGAAGTAATATTTCAACATAGTATAAATATACATTCTGAATTTGAATTCTGTGATCCTGGAATGATTACTTTGCCCATTATCCACCCATCATCAATCATCCATCCATCCATCCATCCATCTATTTACCCACCCATTAATTTAATAGCTAATGTCAAGTATATATTCTGCTCTAGGGACCATTCTATCCGTATAGATGAAAAGATATGTAAAATCAAACTCTTTCTCTTCAAGAACTCATTGTTCAGTAAAGTAGGCAAACTAAACGAAAAATGATTACACTTGGCAGGTACTACTATTTAGTATAGAAAAGGCTACAGGAAGGCTTGGGCACAGTGGTTTGCACCTATAATTCCAGCTCCTTGGATGGTAGAGACCATGCATGGATCAAAGCACAAAAAGATCTCAGGTTGTGGTTCAGATATAGAGTTTAGCAAACAGAAGACCCTGAGTTCTTTCTAAAAGAAAAGAGAAAAGCAAACTATAGAACCATAGCAGAGAAAGCATCAAACTACTTGGTGAATAAAGCAAGGAAGGTTCTAGAGAGGGAGGACATTGGACTTGAATTATATGCTTTCCAGGCGGAGTAAAGGGAAGGGAGTTCTTTTAGGCAGAGAGGCCATCAAGGCAGAAATTGATGCCTTGTGACTTTGGGCTCATATATTGAGTGGCTATCTCCTGCCATAAGTAGCCTCTCTAATTCCTGCCACAGGGCTATGATGGTAGGTATCATTCAGACCACTTTATGAAAGAGGAAACAGGTACACGAAGGTCAAGTACCTTGCCCATGATCACAGTGCGTAAGGAAGAGTTAGAATCCAATGCTGGCAGCCTGACTCGTGGCGCCTACTAAGACACTCAGGTCTGAGTGTTTGGAGACACCAGATGGGAGCCCCTTATGAATGAGGGCCATGAGACTGGCTGCAGCACAGGAAGGAATCAGGGTCACAGGCATTTCGTGTATACCATCTTTGTGCTACTTTTCTTATGAAGCTGTATATATTCCTGATCTAAGGGCCTTAGACTTTAGAGGGTTCCTTAAAAGCCTGAGTACTGTCATGTGCTACTGGGTGGAGAGATGGCATTTTTTTTCCCTCTAAACTGAAATTATAAAGGAGGGTTTATCAGTTTTATTTACTTTTGGCTGAAACAGTATCTGCTCACTGTAGATGGGTGTGTCTTGGGCTCAGCTTAGTTCTCCTGGACTAAATGTTAGCATTTTGAGTTGTTCATTTTCTGCATGCCCTCATGAGTCTGGAACATCTACAAGGACACATCCAACAAAATGCCTGGCCAGAGTAGATACTCAATAAATATTTGCTGAATAAATGTTTACTAAAATCTTGTTGAGTGAACTTTGAGTCTCTGATTAGTAATTTATTTGGAAGATAAATTGTGATTTAATAAATTCAGTTTGGCCAACAAGATATTTCACACTGTGCATTTAAGAGAATGCATGTATGAGAAGAAAGAGCATGTTAAGTCTTTGACTCAGGTGCTGAAATTCTAGCTACCCAGGAGGCTGAGATGTAGAAATCAGACTTGCAGCCAGCCTGGGCAGATAAATCTGAGAGACTCTTACCTTCAGTTAACCACCAAAAAAACTGAAATGGAGCTGTGGCCCCAGGGGTAGAGAGCCAGCTTTGAGCAAAATAGCAAAGAGACAGCACCCAGACTGGCATTAAAAACAAAATAATTTTTAAGGCAATTCAGTGATTAGTAAACCAAAACTGAAGCTGTGCTTGTGAAACAGCTTGCTGTCAAGGGTTCTATTTCTGCCAGTCTAAGGCAGTGCCCAAGCTTTCCAGGTGTCTGGAAATCTTCCCAGACCCTTGGGCTTAATATTTGGGGATGATAAATTGAGGACCCCTTCCCATTCAAAGTTGGGGATGGTAATATTGATGTTTGGGGATGGTAAGTTGAGGACCCTTTCCTGTTAAAGTTGCTCATTCACTGTGTAATTGAACACTGCCAGGAGCGTTTTCTGGATGTTCTAGACAGACTGCCCAGCCCCCACTGGAATAAGGACGCAGACCACAAAGCAGGGTCCCTGCCCTGAATCCTTCTTAGGTACCAGACAAGAGCCATGGCGTTGAAAGCCAAAAGCCAGGCATGATCCTCATCTTAATAGTTAAGCAAACCACAGCACCTGGGCTCAGTGGCTTGCAGAAGCCCGGGGGACCCCACGTCCTTTGTGCCTGGACACCCGGGGGGAGGGGGAGGCAGCGCTGGGCTGGCCGTGGAGGCCTTGTCGGGGCGCCCCGGGGCTGGGCAGGGTGGCCACGTCAAAGGCGCCCCGCTCGCTCCGCCCAGCCGCCAGCAGCCCCATAGAAGGTAAAACCCGGGCAGCGTCCCGCGGGGGCCGGCCAGGCCCCGGCAGCTGGTTTCAGTTTCTAAAGGGCTGGGCCCTGAGCAAACAGGGGTGAGAGGGGAGGAGGGTTCTGGAAACCATCCCAACAGATAGCAAGTTGAACTCCCGGGGTGCCAGGGAGCCACCCACGGTGGGAACGCGGCTGCCCGGGCCTGTGAGCACAGAGACCTCCCTCTCGGTGTCCCTGCCTCTCCTCCTCGGGCTTCCCTCAACTCTCCAGGGCACCCAAGGTCCAGATCCAGTCGGGTGCTTTCCAAGACATCTGGGTTCAGGGCGGCCACCCAGCTCCACCCTTCAGATGGGGGACCCCTCCTCCTCCTTGGTGCCACTAACTCCGGTCTCTTCCTCCCCTCCTTGTTCGTCCGCCCCCACCCCGCCCCTTATCCAGGCCTTCGTGTTCCAGCGTGTTAGCAAACTTCTTCAAATGTTTGTTTTCTTTCTGAGAAAGAAGCAGAGGGGCATGGCCAAGACCAACAGGAACTCCGAAGCAGGGCTTTCCCTGGGCCCAGCATTTTTTTCTGGATAGAACATGGTGTGAGGCCTGTCCTGCCCTCCCCAGCCCATGTCCTTGGGGTCTTTCCCTTAATCTCTCTCGGCCTCATTATCCTCACCCATAAAATGGAGCGAATGATAACTATCTTTAAGATCCTTCTGAGGATTAGATTAGATAAATAGAGATTATACATATTAAGTACTTAGTGCCTTCAATAAGAGCAATTAACATTATTATTAATTATATTGTTATTCCAAATGACTAATCATGACAGTCAGGATTATGAATGCAATTGTAAGATGAAATTAAAAAATGTTCAATTAATTTTTTTTTTTTTTACTGAGGGATATGGTTTTATGAGAGGTGAATAGAGAGGAATGAATGGTCCTGAGTTAGGAAGTGTATACACCATCATTGAGTAGACAATTTTATAAAGCAGGCGTTACTAGCCTCTTCTACAGACCAGGAAGCTGAAGCTTCCAGAAACTTGCCCAGTTCACAGTGCATTGATTTAGGACCTGGTATCCTAGTCCATCTTGCCTGTCTCTCTCAGTCTCTGGATTGTGCATTTCCAAGATGGTCTGAGAGGCTTCAGAGTCCAGCTCCTCAGGTTTACATCTTGCTTTACTAAGTTACTTGGTTTGGAAATCTGAGTAATTGATTTTACTCCCTCTCTGCTTCACTGCCATTATTCACAAAATGGATCAACAACAAGATCTACCTTGAATAAGTGAATAGGTAGAAAGTGCATTGAACCTTTAGATGACAGATGTTCAGTGGAAGAAGACAGGATCTCCGAGGTCTCCAGTGTTGCTTAGTAACAGAAAGTGGAAGGAAATGCCCCTTGTGGAGTTCAGAGCAGGGTCATGTCAGATTGCCACTCTCATCCTGTCTATGTGTAACTTCATGTGTGGGCCAGCCCACACTGTTACTTCCTCTCTCTTATGTATCTCCCACAGAATAAGGAGTTTCTACTGCTAGATGATCTTCAGAGGGTCGTATGAAGTGATGTTCATCACCAGTTCTGTTTCTAGGACTTAGGCTAGAGAGACTAGTTTCTTGTTAGGCTTACAGAAGTGACTAAGACTTGTGCAGAACTAACTGGAAGCATGAGGCTCAGCCACTGTCCACCATGAACACACAAGTAGGGGACTATATTAACTGTGCTAATTGCCAGCTTTCCCAAGGAGGACCCCATCCCTGACATTTGGCTAAGTGCCATTTTTGTTTTTTATTTATTTTTTCAATAACCCTGCAGAGGAGTCACTGCTGTTGAAACTGGGTTTTGAAAACTCCAGACCCAAAGTTCAGAAGTCCTAAGTTAGGAGTGGCCACTTCCACCATATTCCAAATGTTAAAAAAAAAGATAGATGGTGAAAGGCAGTGAAAGGAGATTTAGTACAGCCCTGGGAAGAGAGTATTTCAAGGCATCTTCAGCTGTCTTCTGGGGTAGCTTTGGGTTAAACAGGGAGAATTGGGAACAGGGTGTGAGAAAGGTATACATGGTTAAGCTGTCCTAAGTTGAATGTGTGGCCCCATTGACAGTAAGCTCAGTATTTGTCACTGGAGGAATTCAGAGAAGTTATCACTTTGTTACTAGGCTAGAACATGAACAAAGTTGTTTCTAGAGTTTGGAGCTGTTTTCTTTACCATAAGAAGGCATTCTCGGAGTAGATTGCTTTTTACACAAGATACTCATTTGAATCTTCTCTTTTCTCCTATAAAACAAGGTGATTGGGAAGGGTCTGCAGCAGAGAATAGCTCAATTTGAAGAGCACAGGGAGAAAATTGGGGAGCTGTTAAATTTCAGGTTTTGGAAAAAAGCATCTTTTGAGTTGCTTGTTACATTATGACCCACATCTACAGCTGAGAAAATAGAAGCTCTGAGATGAAAGATCTTTTGATTAATGGACAAAGAATAGGAATCTCATTTGTGAGATTCCAGTTCCCAGCCACCTCTCCCAGTACTGTTTGTTCAAGCACCTCAGGGGATAAGGAGTACCTTATCTCTCAAGCCTGCCCATTAATATTTCAAAGAGCTATAAAGGAAGAGCTGCCATTTTCATACTGGCTTCATGGTGTTGGTCTTGGGCTCCATTCAGGAATGGTTTTGGCTTAGAGGGTTAAGGGAAGGAAGAGAATGAATGAAAGAGAAATGTCTGTGGGCTTGGCCATAGATCCCTCACCTCAAAATTCCTGACTGGGACAGAGCCTGGGCTCTGTCTGAAGGATATACTCAAAGCAGAAGAACTATTATTCATCTGTAGTCCCCAGTCTATTGACACACAGCATCTTGGCAGGTGGTGTTTGGGGTGTGGTAAGGTAGAAATACATGAATAAAAAGAGCAAGCCAAGCATCAGTGCCTATTATCCTGGTTACTCAGAAGGCTGAGATCTTGGTTCAAAGCTAGCCTAGGGGGAAAAGTCTGCAAGACTCTTCCCCTCAGTTAACCAGCAAAGAGCTGAAAGTGGATCTATGGAAAGCACTCATGCCCTGAGTTCAAGCCCCAGCCCCAGCAGACACACACACACATACACACACACTCAGGACTGAAGAAAGGAAGAAAGGAAATTAGCTCTGGGATGAGTGGCTTTGTTTGGTTTGTTTAGCTTGTGATTTTTCAAAATCAACAAGACGACAACAACAACGACAACAACAACAACAACAATAACCTTTTGAATAGATCTAGAGGCTTATCATTGGTGGGTGGCATTCAAGACCCTTCACAACGTGATCACAAGCTAACCCCTTTCAATTACTTCTTCCTCCATATGCCTAGTGCAGGTCTCATCTAGAGATTTCTGCAGGTTCTCCGAAATGCTCCGAGATTATTCCCACCTCTGTGAACTGCACATGCTACTCTTTTCACTCAGGGCATGCCATGATCGTGTACATGAAAGCAACCATCAACCCTCTTTTCAAATGACTCGACTTTCTCTCTTACTTGTAAGATTCTTCCAAATAATTTCTGCAAAGAGAGAATCTGTTCTGCCTTTTGGGAATAGGATTACAATTCAAAACACAACCAGCCAAGTCAAGAAGGATTAAGGATAAAACATGAGAATTAAGATATTGAATGGTTCCCCGTGTGGAAAAGCAAAAAATCCATGATGATGAATGTCACTGTGACTTGGAAAGTCTTGTATTGCTTCCAGATAATTATGGTGATGTATGCCTCAGTTTGAACACTTTGTTTGCTTCAAGGGTGCTGTATTACAGTCACAAGAAGACTAAGAGGCTTTGATAGGGAAAGCTCATACTTGTTCAGGAAGTTTGCCAGGTGAAGTCTCTTTAGGTCCCATGGCATGGACCATTTTTTCATAGGCCTGAATGTGTATGGAATAGGGGTCATAATTCTGTTTCATAATACTCTAATCTTAGCAGGGAGAAGGTGAAATGATTTGGTCTGCCCAGTTCTGGTTTGTGCTGACATAGTTATCATCAGTCCTCTCTGATTGCCAAGTAGCCTAGATTAGAAGATAAATTACATGGTGGTCACTGTTACATGGCATGACCAAACAAGAGCTTGTGGAGATGGTTGCTTTGCCATCTTTTCTTTCTTTTAATTGTTCTTCTTCTTGTGCTAGTACTGGGGTTGAACTCAGGACCCCCAGGCACTATCTACCACTATCTACAAGCGCACTTTTGGCTCTTTGATTAATTGGAGACAGTAATTTTTTTTTGCTATCCTGTTTTGTTTTGTTTTTTCCTCAAGGCTAGTGCTCTGCCACTTGAGCCACTGCTCCGCTACTGGCTTTTGTACAGCTGTGAGCCACCAACACTGGGCACCATCTATTGAACTCCAGTTCATGTTTAATGATCAGACCAAGTGAACAGCTCCCCCTGTACAGTTTCACATTATTGGGTACACTCAGGATTGAGTCTGGAGCACTCAGATTTTCCTTGGCTTTTTCTCCCACTGGGCAGTAGTGCCCCACTCTAAGTACTGTCATGTTGTGTTCTGTGCATCACCTTCCACAGGGACTAGGTAGGGTAGGTTCTTAGCAGCAGATTGCAGGACGAGTTAATTTTGGAGGGAAAAATTCCCTAGGAGGGTTTTATTTTTATCTATTTTATTTCTAGTCTTCAAAAGATTTTCAAGCATTTAGGTTTGTATGCCTGAACACTGAGAAGAAGAGCTCAAACATTTCTAAAGGAGAATCAAGAAATGTCTAAGAAAGTGACAGGAGTAACTGAACGTGTTTGCTGCTGTTGTTAAAAGTTTAAAACATTATCAAACTTCTCAGGTGTTTTTTTTTTTAATTCAGAATCTCAGTGGTAACTCTTTGGATAAAAAAAAAGACTTGTTTTTTTCTTTCTGCTCTTTGGTAGCCTTCTTTAGCAACTCTGCACTACAACATTTTTTTTCTACAGTAACTATGTATTGCTTTTTAACAGGAAGGGTTTTGTTCTTATTAGAAAACACACATTTTTTTATACAAAAAGTTTTCTATGAGCATTTTGAAGTCATTTAGATAAACGCTTTTATCTTATATTCCAAACAGTATGTTGGAGTTGTAGTGTAAAGAAAATTAAAACAGGAACCCAGGAACTTAAGTGATTCAAAAGAAATCTCACAGTCCTTAAGTGGCTGGGTAGATTCTTGAACCCAGTTCTTTAATCCTTGCCCCTTGCTTTATGCAAAACATTTTTTGGATTCTTTCAGACAAGAAAGAAGCACTTGAACACTTGATTCTTTTCTTCTTTCTGGAGTCAGAAGGTAAGCTCTATGCTTTTGCTAGGGTAACTTGGCTGGGGTTAAACTATGCCCAGCCCCAAGTGCAAAGCAGTCAAGGAAGAAATTACATGTGGATTCAGAAGTGTCAGAAAGGCTGGGGTTCAGCTCCTCTTGGTTCCCACTCTTAGTTTGCTAAATGATTTTGGTTAAATTACTTAATTTCCATGAAATTCCTTTCTCTGTCTTTTTACTCTTCAAAGAGGGGTAGCAAAGTTGTTTTTTTTAAAGCATTGGGGAAATTGAAACAAAATAGCAGATGTAAATCATTAATCTTAGAAGTAGTAAATACTCAGTAATTTGCAGGCATTTTTATTACAATCATCATTACTACCTCAGTCCCCAAGCTGGAACTGAAGCAGAGACATCAATTTGAAATGGAAACAAAAGATAAATTCTTTTACCTTAGCCCAATGATAGATCACTTAATGACAGGAATGTTCTAAGAAATACATCATGAGAGGAATCAGTTGTGTGAACATCCGAAAATAAACTTAACATAACTAAGATAGCTTCAATTTCAGCAGATACAACCTATGAGAGCTCCATCTTACATGTGGCTTATCATTGACCAAAGCGTCTTTCAGTGATGCATAAATGTCAATACTACAAGTGACTTGAACGAAGAACCCTTCTTGGGGTATGAAAATTAGAGTTCATCTGGAGAGGTTCTCATGACTGAATCCCATGTAATTAGCCAATTTTCCTGTTTCCTTGACTCCCAGGCACCACTTGTTTTAAAAGTAGGCTTTGCAAACTTTCTGGTGGGTAGTCTTAGTCATCTTGCTTCTCAGTATATTCTGAAGCTGGGGAAAATATTGAATGTCCTGATGTGTCAGTAAAAGGGATCACAAAGGAAGGTGCTTTTCTTGTTCATTCTCTTAGACTTTTGGTTAGCAATTCTCTTTTCTTTAATCCTTAATGATAATTAACTTTTTTTCTTTTTTCCCTATTACTTCCACAGATAACTAGTTATCACTGAAAAGAAAAATAATCAGAATAGTCTGACTTGTTTGATATATTATTAAATAACTATACTAGGTCCTGTGTGTAAGGCATAGGCATTTAGAGATGCAGGCTACTTGAACTGTGGATGCAACTTGAACTCTGACTAGCATGGCTCAGACCCTTGCTTCTTCAATTGCTATAGATTTGATCTTGGGCCTGAGAAGCTACTGACCTCTGAATCAGTTTCTTCTCTCATTCCCTGTGTGAGCCATAGAGTCATTTGTCCCAGCTCACCAACCTCAGAACCATTTTATTCTCTTCTTCAACCCTTCACCTCATGTGTAACCCAGTCATGCAATGATGCATGGTTTGATTTCTGTATCTCTGGGATACACCTTCATTTCTAATTTATTCGACAAATATTCACTGAAAGCCTGTTCCAGCTCCAGTCCCCTGTAGATACAGGGTATCTGTCTCCAAAGAGCTTCCGGACCAGTCAGGTACACTCATAAACATACACTTCCCCCTACAGTAAATGAGCATAAAGATAATAAAAATCCACATTTATTGCCTGCTTAATCATAGCCAGACATTGTTTGAAGTGCTTTATATATACCAAATCATTTAATCCATAACCCAAGGAGATCAGAACTGTTATCTTTATTTACTAGATAAGGAAACTGAGGGATGGAGTGACAAAGCAACTCACTTAAGGCCACACAGCTAGTGAGCCTGGAGGAAGAAAGCAATAGTTTAAAATGCCAGGCTAGGGCAAGGAGTTTGGCCTAGTGGTAGAGTGCTTGCCTAGCATGCATGAAGACCCGGGTTTGATTCCTCGGTACCACATACATAGAAAAAAGCTGGAAGTGGTGCTGAGGCTCAAGTGGTAGAGTGCTAAGCCTTGAGAAAGTCCAAGGACAGTGCTCAGGCCCTGAGCCCAAGCCCAGGACTGGCAAAAAAATAAAAATAAAAAAATAAATAAATAAAATGCCAGCCTAAAATCTGAGGCTACTAACTATTGGGACTCTATACCTACTTTGGTGTAGGGGCAGTGGCGGGGAAGTTTCTAACCAGATTGAAGGC
Organism: Megascapheus bottae; assembly: GCF_031878675.1. Classification (NCBI taxonomy): domain Eukaryota; kingdom Metazoa; phylum Chordata; class Mammalia; order Rodentia; family Geomyidae; genus Megascapheus; species Megascapheus bottae. The sequence goes on along the minus strand of NC_143514.1, from coordinate 45,595,578 downwards.
CTCTCCTTGAGTTACTGTCCAAGCCTGAATAATCTTCCCATTTCCCCTACCCCCACTCTTTTATTTATTTATTAATTTTTTTGCCAGTTCTAGGGCTAAACTCAGGGCCTGGGCACTGTCCTTGGGCTTTCTCAAGGCTAGAGCTCTACCACTTGAGCCTCAGCACCACTTTCAGCTTTGTTTTTTCTATGTATGTGATACTGAGGGATCAAACTCGGGTCTTTGTGTTTGCTAGGCAAGCATTCTACCACTAGGCCAAACTCCTGGCCTCTTAGCCCCACTCTGTGTGGACCTCAACCAGCATGTGGATGCTCTGGCTACTACCTTCTTACCTCCTCTGCCTCAATGAGGTTTCTAATCAACTTCATTATTCTCCTGTATGTAATAAGAATATCTTTTTTGTCATCCTCAGGAAGAAATAAAAGTTCCTAAGCATGGCTACTGGGCTTCCATAGTGTGTTTTTGGCACTCCCTGCCATATGGGTCTTCAGCCATATGGGTCCCTCATGGTCCTCTGGATGCGACATGCTAATCTTTACCTTGGTTGTGTCAAATTCCATGATCTCAGTATTTGCCAATCCTTCTACACTCCACCTCTTTCCCCTAATGCCAAAGTGTAAGAGCTATAAATAGCATGTCCATCACACCCCAAAATACTTTTAGCTTAGTTCTTCTACTGACTTGAATGAGCTGAGTTTGGAGTCTGTCTCTTCTATTACACAATACATATATCCTAGCTCCTACTAGGATGGAATGAATGAATACGTAAATGAGTAAATGTAGAACAAGACAAGGTTTTATGTATTTATTTTTTAATTTAATATTTATTTACTTATTTTACCAGTCCTGGGTCTTAAAATAAGAATCTGGGCACTGTCCTTGAGCTTTCTCAAGCTAAACAGTCTATCACTTGAGCCACAGCACCACTTCTGGCTTTTTCTGTGTATGTGGTACCAAAGAATTGAACCCGGGGCTTTGTGCATGCTAAACAAGCAAACTCCTAACCTGGTTTTACTTATTTTTACCTATTGAAAACCATGGACCGTGCTGAGAACATGTAGCATCCAATTAAATAATGATTCTCCTATTATAGTGTGGACATAGTCCCACACTGTAATGATGAAAGGGTGAATAGCAGACATGAAGTCAAAATCATATCCTGAGGAAAATCTTGGGCAAATGTTAAGATGCATTTTGAGGAAAACCTGGGCTTGCTGTCCAGGTCCTATCACCAACTGGCTGTGTGACCTTATTAACCTCCTTTCTATAACACTGTTGTGTAAATCATAAAGAGGACACAAATGCTGAAGAAGTATAAACAATGAAGGGCTCGGCGACCTTCATGTCTTTGTGCCATGATTCCTCATGCTGATCTCCAAGTAGCAGCAGTCTAAGCTAGAAGAACTTGGTGCTACTGCAAGCTAAGGGCAAGACTTTTCCACCCTTTCTTCTTTCCTTGGCCTGAGTCCAGGAATATTTCCATCTGTACCTTGTCTGCAAGCCAGACTCTAAACCTAGGATTTGGAAAAACAGGCAAGTTCCATGCGTCCAGGTGTATCCTGTCTATACACAGAGCTGTAAGGCCAAGTTTGTTCTTAGTGAGCACACACGTGTGCCTGTGTGTGCGTGAGTGTGCGCAGTCTCATTATCGAAGCAGGCAGGGTTTAGCATAATGAGGGCACCTGTGGAGTACTGGCAAAAACTCTGAACATGGCATCCTTTGGGTCCAAAGTTCACTCAGTCACTTATGTGCTGGGTGACTTTACTTGTGCTCTTCATTTCTTAGAGCCTCTCTCCTTCTACCTAAAATGAAGCAATGCATTTGCTGTTGATTCATCATAACAAATAGACGAAATAAGGAATAGAAGTCAGCTATCACTGAGCCTGGTGAGATGTTAACTGGTTTATATTAATTGTTATCAATGATAATAAACATAAGTACTTTCTGCATTCTATTCATACTGTAGATGAAGCAGTTTACATGTGTTTTGGGGTTTCAGTTTCATAACAATCTTAAAAGATAGATCGTGCTCTTCCATCTCATAGAGTAGGAAACTAAGTATAGTAGGGTAAGCAGCTACCCGCCAAGACCAGATTAGAACTTGTTAGAGAACCAGGGCTTGGATACATATTTCTGTATCCTGAAGTGATACTCTGGGGATTTCCAGTGTAATAATGTCTATTGAAGCCAAATTTGCTCACCTGCTCCTACCTTAAAATTATACTACAGATCCAGTAAGAATTAGGGGGAAATTCAGAAGACTCAAATGGAGTATGATGTAGGGGTAACATTGATCAAGATGCACTGTATTCATACTTTGTTATATGGACCCTCCTTTGTATAAGTACTTAAAGATAATTTTAAAATAAATAAATGGAATAGTAAAAAAGGACATGATTTATAATATGAATTGGTAGAGCTTGTACAACAGCAGCAACAGCAAAATAAGGATAGAGCCAGGCTCATGCCTGCAATCTTAGCTATTCAGAGACTGAAATCTGCATCATGGTTCAAAGCCAGCCTGGGCAGGAAAGCCCATGAAACTCTTATCTCCAGTTAACCACCAGAAAACTGGAAGTTGTGCTGTGGCTCAAAATAGTAAAGTGCTAGTCTTGAACTGAAGAGCTCAGGGACAGTGCCCTGACCCTGAGCTCAAATCCACAGCTGAAAAAAAAAAAGGATATTACATCAAGTTGTAATTCAGCTGGTAACCACTAGACCATTAGACTATCCCAAGTTCGAGTGGTTTAAGTTAAGCTGGCTTCACTTCTGATTTCAGTCCCAATGCACTTTCCCACTTAAAGCAATCAAAAAGACTAACCAAAATAAGATAGAATGGTTTTCAAGACACTGAACATCAAGCAATGAAGGACAGTGATCGTTGAAAGCCAGGAGAAGAATGGGCAGAGTCCTAAGCTTGTCCTCATTGTATGCCCTCGACAGTTTCCAGGCTATAGCCCTAGCAAGGAACCTAGTAAACACCCTTAGGTTCCATCAAACAGAGCCTAGAGAGATGAACTCTGAGTATTCACAGATCAGAAAATGGGACAGAACAGAGTCACACAGGTGGAAGACTTTGGAGTCCCAAAGTTTTTGATCAGAGCACACAAGGGAGAAAACTCTCCACAGCTGGGGGGTGGGGGCCCCAGCATTGCTTTGACTTGTAAGTCAAAGGGAAATTATAAACTATTTCTATTGAACGAAAACAAAAATATCCTATTTAAAATCTACAGCAAGCCACTACTAAAGTAATAGTAACACTCGGTATAGCACTGAGCACTTATAATAGTAGGCCTGCATTCAAAAACCTCAAAGCCACTCTCAGACCCCAAGGGTGGGAATCTCTATTTAGGGGAATAGTTTGTTCTCTAGGATATAGAATTTGTAGTTAGCATATGAGTCGTTCCACTCCTGAGTACTATCTAAGAGATAAGGAAGTATGTGGCCATACAGAGATGTTTCTCACAGATTTATTTATTATAACTAAAAACTGGACAAAGATGTTCATCAGTAGAATGGATAGAAAAAATTGTGGTTAGTACAACAGAACACTACTAAGTAATATAAACGGAGCCAAGTGCCAAGCCAGCAACAATGTGGATGACTCTTAAAATTGTGCAATTAGAGAAAAAAAAGAGTTCGTGTATAATTCTATTAAAAGACAAATTAGAAGACTGGAAACAACAGCAACAGCTTTGTAGAGATAGTAAGCACATCTGTTGTTGCTGTGGATAGAGATGGAGTAGGACATCGATTATGATGCAAAGGTTTAATACTAGTAGCACACATCTGTAATCCTAGCTCAGCAAGCTGAGAGCTGAGACTGAAGCTGGCCAGGAAGGAAAGTCCATGACATCTTTATCTCCAATTACTCCCCCAAAATCTGGAAGTGGAACTGTGGCTCAAGAGATAGCGCATTAACCTTGAGTGAAAAAAGCTAAGCACTAGTACCCAGGCCCTGAGTTCAAGTTTGAGTACTGAGAGAAAAAAATAAGAAAAAAAATGGAACAGAACGGCTGCAAAAGGCATGAGGGAAATGTTAGGAATAATGCAAATATTTGCTATGTAGAATATATGGATGGTTAAAATACACATTTACCAAAACTTAATAAAATGCACATTTTAAATAAGCTCACTTACTTATAAATCAAATGTAATAAAGTTATTACAAAACCCAGTTCTTATTAAAACATATTGCAATGTAGAATTATAACAAAATTAGATTATATACATGTATCTTTGATATTAGCAAGTTTAAACAGGCTTCAATTTACCTATAAGGAGAAAAAAGACTATCTGGGTCATACAACAATACTAGAATTTTAATGCTCTGTTTTCTCTATCCACTCTATCTTCACATCACCTGGGAGACCTTCTGAAATGAACGACTTCTACCTCATTGTCCTTATCTCTTTTCCCCACAGTCCAAAGATGTTGCTTCATCCTTGCTTTGAGCTAAATTGATTGAGGTAAGGATGTGGCCACTCTTTGCTGGTCGGCTCCCAGTTCACATCAATCCCTAAAGAGGCCTTGTCTCTGGACTAGGGAATCCAGGAGACAGCTAGAAAAACAAGTGACCTCCGAGCCATGTCCTAGGACAGGGACCTTGGACAATGCCCATAATTTACTACTCAGCAAGCTGGTGCTCCTCTGGTCATCAGTTTTACCTTCGTAGCCACACGTGGCTGAGGTCATTGGCCTTTAGAGATTACCCTAACACTCTCTGATTTTCATTGGTCAGGCCTCTTGGCTAAGTGTGGTGGAGTATTGGTGATAATTATTACCGTGAAATGATCCTGTTTGGGAAAGGCATAAATTCCTGTCTGTTGGCATTACTGCTAGGTACCTAGGTGTGACAAGATACTATGCTTGGTTCTCTTTTTTTTCCTCTTACTTCTTTTGGTCTGTGTCTCCTCCACGGTCTTGCCCTTTCTCTCTTTATCCAACAAATATTTATCAAGCTCCTACAATGCACCCTCTTGGACTTACTGTCATGGAACTTATCAACCAAGCAGGAAAAAGGGGCAATGTGTGAAGATCATGGTACCTGCAAAGCTAAGAGAGATCAGGGCTGTGGATGAAGAAACAAGGCATTAACAAACATTCATAGCATGTCCACCAAATTGGGATCAAGGAGGACAGGAGCTTCTCTGGGTAAGTGAAGAGGGAGATCACGCAGGACACAGAGGTCACAGAGAGCATGCAATCTATCCTGCCTGCCAAGGACATGTGGACAGGATTTATGCAGATGAACTACATGATCAGATTGATTCAGTGGGATTTCTTTGGCTGCAAGGCAGAGGATAGATGGGAGGAAGCAAAGGGGGCAGAAGAAGACCACAGAGTAGGAGGAGAAGACCCGCAGCGGTTACTCCCATGGCTCCCCCCGCTCCCCCCTTCCCGGCATTCACAGCTCAAATCAGTCTTTTAGAACTGGGTTCAGTTGCCAGTGATGTGTGGCTCACACCCATAACCCTAACAACTCAAGAGGCTGAGGTCTGAGAATCATGGCTCAAAGCCAGCCTAGGTAGATAAATCAGTTGACTAGTAAAACAAAAACAAAACAAAACAGACACGAGCTAGGTGGTAGTAGCTCATGCCTGTAATCCTAGCAAATCTAGCAAATCAGTAGGCTGAGATCTAAGAATTGTGGTTTAAAGCCAGCTGGGGGCAGGAATTATTTTTTTTGCTAGTTGTAGGACTTCAACTCAGGACTTGGACCCTGTCTTTGAGCTTTCTCAACACCAGTGCTCTACCACTTGAGCCACAGCACCATTTCTGGCTTTTTCTATGTATGTGGTATTGAGGAATCTAACTCAGGGCTTTGTACATTCTACTCTACCACTAGGCCACACTCCCGGCCTCTGTGAGACTCTTATCTCCAGTGAACAATAAGAAAAAGCCAGAAGTGGAGCTGTGGTTCAAGTTTTAGGACACTAATCTCGAAAACAAAAGCTCATGTCCCGAATTCAAGCTTCAGGACTGGCAATCAATCAATCAATCAAACAAACAAATCAAACAAACAAAACAGAACTGGAAGTGTTGGTTAAGTGGTGGAGTGTCAGCAGTAAGTGAAGAAGCTGAGTGAGAATAAGAGGAGCCCCAATACTGTCACACACACACACACACACACACACACACACACACACACACACACACTGGATTTGGGTCCAGATATGGTCATTTGTGAAAACCAGCATCACACTAGAGACTCATGAACTCACTACCAGTACAGAAAGGCTCAAGGCCAAGTGATGGGATGGCTGAGGGAGCTGGACTGTCAGGCATGTAGATGTTGAAGTCTGACAATGCCGCAGCTCCACTCATGTGCAGGGTGAATGGTGTAGCTCCAGAGCCGCCTGAAATGATACAAGAAGACCAACTAGTAGAGGCAAAAAGACTTGTGGGCTCTTCTGAAGAACTAGTGAGACCAAGTTCTTTTGAATAGTGCAAGAGTTTTCTCCAACCCCTTTCTTTCTATAAAGGCATCCATATTTGATTCCCTGGGGAATAAACCTGTTTTCGTCGAGAAGATTTCTGTGGGTTCCCGAGTAGGAGTTGGGGACGGCTGCTGTCAGGGAACGGGGAAACATATGGTGGTCTGTTGTGAATGTGATCTTTTTTTTTTTTTTTATGTGTTGTTAAACTTCCTCTCGTTAGCATTGGGTCCGTTATGTAAGAGCTCGAAGGTCCATATGGTTTGTTGCATAAGACGCCAAAGAAGAACACGATTTTTGGTTACCCTGCAGCTAGTCCAATTGTGAGTTTGGAAAACATGTGTGACCATAGTGTTACATTTGGGCAATAAAGCTGAAGAATCCTGGCTTGATGCCAATTCGAGTAACCTCGAGTAGCTGTGTAACCTCAGGCAACTGATCTATCTTCTCCAAGATTTAAATTCTGATATTCCATTTTCTCCTATGCCAATGAACAAAACAGTATTCATGTAAGTTTGTTCATGAAAGTGCTTGAGAATCCAGAATTGATGTGATTTAAGATAGACATGTTAGGGAATACAGAACTAATCATATAGTTTATTATTTACTATTTGTAAAAATTTGCAGTACTGCATGTTATTTCATATAAACTACACAGGGATTTTTGGGAGTAGCTGTTATCATCTTTGTATTTCAGACGATGAAACAGAAGCAGAGTGACAGAGTGGCTTTCCTCACCTGATAGGGAACTAGGGAGCTAAGATCCACACATAAGTCCTGTCCCAAAGCTTGTGGTATTGATCAGGCATCACACACACAACATTGCATGTGACTGTGTCCATTGGACTTTGATTACTATGACAAATAGGCAAGGTAAACAATTTTAAAAGAGGGAAGGTACGTTTTGGCTCATGATTCCAGAGGTTTCAGTCCAGGCTGGCTCTGTTGCTGTGGGCTTATCGAGAATAGAGTAACATAGAGATAGAAGGATGTGGTGAAGCAAACTCTATTACTTTCTATGGTGGGCAGGAAGTAGAGAGGTGAGAGGAAAGGGCAGAGGACCAGGGATAACCTTCATAAGAACACCCCTTACTGACCTACTTCCTCCAGACAGGCCTTGTCCCCTCAAGTTTCCATTACATCTTAAAGTTACATCATCATTTCTTCAACACAGGAGCCTGTGGGGGACCTTTCAAAATCCAAGGGTGTCAATGACGCTGCTCTATTCAGTTCTGTGAGGTCAAGGCATTTGGGTAGCCTGAAAACAGGGCCTGGGAGGGAGTAGGGGATATAATCATCACCTTTTGGACTCAAGAGCTAGGTTTTGCGTCTATGACACATATGTTAGCTAGAGCTGGACCTGCTTGAGTGTGAATCTCAGATTAGCTACGTTCTAGTTGTGAACATAGGCAACTTCCTTGGCTGGTTCATCTCCCAGCCAGGATTACTGCTCATATATGGAGGTGAAAGATCATGCCTTCACACTAATTGCAACTGCCCCCTTTCCAGCTGTCCTCCAGATGTGTGCCTCAACCCTCTGTCTCGGGCTTAGTCATCATGCCCCTCCTGCCTAATACAGAAAACACACACACACACACACACACACACACACACACACACACACGGAGAAGGAACTTACCTGTACTTTCTACTAAAAAGCTCCTATAAGAATTATGAAAAATGTTCCTAGGTAATATGAACATATGCAACAATGAATCTGTTGTCTTTATCAGACACTTCACCTCTCAGCAAGTACATTATTGATAGGTGGCAGTTTAACCCATGGCATATTTGCCTATTGTAGAATCACACCCAAATTCTAGGAAGTTAGTTCTCAAGATCTATTGGTACAGTTCACAGGTGTGGCCCTGGCTCAGAAAGGTCATCGCCAACCGGCAGTGTCACTCAGGAGATAAAGGGGTCCTTTGAGTCCTACAACATTCCTACACTGAACTGATTCTCTCATATTTTAGACTTGAGCAAGACTTCAGTCTTGCTTCACTGAACGTTAGGTTTTTTTATACTTAAATAAGGAACAAACAGCACACATTCCTGACAGAACGTGGTGAGGGTAAAATAAAGTCAACTACATAAAATGATGACTAGAACCAGGCAGATAGCAAGGGCTTGTTGTTCAGCACTAGTGAAGAACAAAACAAACCCTCCACATGCCGTCTTCCTTCTCCTCCCTTAGGCAGGGGGACTGGCATGGCCCACACGCCGGCCCAGAGTGTCTGCAGCCAGACCCAGCCTCCTGGCATCTTTGCTCCGTGTTCTGGCATGAGGCCCAGGACTAAAGAGTCCCCATTTCTCTCTCCTGTCAACTCAGCAGAACAAGCTGTTTCAAGGCAAGGTAGATCCCCTTGAGAAAATGTTCCCGCACGCCCCGGAGGCTCTCGCCCTGCACGTCTCAGTGATTAGCATGGACAGAGCCTGGCCCCACCCTGCACAACCATTCTTTTCAGTGTGTATCCTTCCTTGTCATAAAAGGTAATATGTAGTCTGAGCAGTTGTTGTCTTGTAGCACAGCCCCTTGGGGCTGGGTGATGACTTAGAGCCAGTTTCATCTCTCTGCACCTCCGTTTCAAGCCCTTTCAAATGGCCTGGCTGTGAACTTTCAATTATATGGAAGGGACATTAGGAAAGTCCAATAGAGACACTGTGTCCCCTCCTTCACTTCCCAGGCCTGCCCCAAATGTCTGCAGTCTTGACCTCTGGCCTCTGCACTCACAAGGAAGCCATGCTGGTCAAGATCAAGGTTGTAAACATAAATGTAAAGGCCTTGACAGTGGTGGAAACACTCCCGCTACCCAGGCCTCCTGCTGCTTTGTTCTCCTCTTCTTCCTTTGGGCACTCCTTCCCAACCTTCTTTCAGGGCTCTTTTCCCTGCTCACAACTTCTCAAAGATCACATTCTCAAGTTGACTTCACATTTGGCTACAAGTATTGGGCACTCATTGTTCCAGTTTTACCTCCAAACTCCCTACAGTACTCAGATCACGGATCCCTTGACCTGGTTTTCTGACAACTCTTTCAACCTAACACTCCCCAGGTTACACTGTAAACTCCACATGGTGATGACCCAAGCCTTCCATCGTGCCCTGGGTTTCAAGGAACTGCACCACATTAATCTAATAGATTTTTCAGGGGAACCTACTAAGTGCCAGTCATTGTTCTAGGTACAAGAAATAGAACACAATGGACTCTGTTCTAGATATTCATGGAACCAGGGCCCACCTTACACTTGCATCTGGACACCAAGACTTACCAATACTGCTCTGATATCATTTGAATTACCTTCTTTCCAGGCTATTTCCATTGCTGTGATTTAATCTAGGCAACTGCTTGTCACCTGGTCTACCACAGCCAGAGCCATTCTTGAACCCTTTCCTTCTTCCCTTCCCCTTCCCCTTCCCCTTCCCCTTCCCCTTCCCCTCCCTCCCTCTCCTCCTTCCTTCCTTCCTTCCTTCCTTCCTTCCTTCCTTCCTTCCTTCCTTCCCTTAACACATATAGTTAAGCTGCTTCTTTGCTTAAACCCTCCATAGCTTCTTCCTTTCACTGAAGGGTAGATCTGGGTAGATCTTTATCGATCAGCCAGCAGTTTACATGAGAAAAAGAACCAATTAGCAATTAAAAGTCAGTGTCTATCAATCTTATCTCTGTCTGTCCATCTACTACCCACTTTTCTAAAAAGCAAAGCATTTTAAGGAACTAGCTTTCACCACTCTGGAAGCTAGACAAGATTGAAATCAGCATGGCAGGCCAACAAGCTGGAAACCCAGAGCTAAAGCTACAGTTCACAGATGGGATATCTTCTCTCTGGGGGATAATACTTATTGTCCAATTGGATGAGACCCATCAGATGAGTGCAGACAATTGAATTTCCTTAGAGTCAACATGTTGCAGATGCTCACAGCCAGTTGTTATATCTCCAGGAAGTCTTCATAGTGTCACCTAGCTTCTTATTTGACCCCTACAGCCTGGGATCCCCAGTCTAACCACGCTCAACACAGCACTTTGGACAAAGGCCATAGCTATCCCTCTCCCTTCTCTTTCTCTGTCTCATTCCACACCCTGAGATCAGTCACCTCTTGTACTTTGCTAGCTGGTTCCTTGTCACCTGTCCTTCCACAGACCTGTAATCTTCTCCACCACTTTCCTAGGTAACTCCTATTTGTCTTAAAAAGTACACAGGTGTTGTCTCCTTGGAACACCCCTTAAATCTACCCAAGACTTCCCCCCTCCCACATGAAGTGCACTGGCGACTTGGGAATTTCCTGTTGCCCAGGTCAGCGCCGCTGTTATGTGAACAGCTTAAGACAAGAACCTGTGGTCCTATCCCTCTGTCAAGTCCCACATGCCACAATGATCCTATCCCCTGATCGATCAATCCCTTCCTACCCTCCCATTGAAATGGAAGCTCTGTGTGGCTAGAAACCCTGTCTGTCTGGTACACAGCAGTGTGACTCAAACCTAATGATACCTGCCACATAGTAGATATTTAATGCTTATGAACTGACTGAATCAACATGCAGCTGAATGAATTCACAACAGTAATGCCAATTAAGACCCTCTCAGGTTCTAAGTGCTATTTTGAATCACAGGGAAAACATCGTGTTTGCACAAAGCTTCTTCATCCCAAGGAGGGGACACAATCTAAATTAAATGTATAAATAACATACTTATGGAAACAGAATATAATGTGGCTCGCTGGATGAATGAATGAATGTAAACACACACATATGCTTTTCTGGCTTCTTCAAGAGGAACCTATATACTTGGGAGAGAGGGGAGATTAGAAGAACAAGTAGAAAGTAGGAGCCAGAAAGATGCACAAACAGGTCAATAGTTTAGACTTTTATTTTTATTGCATTTTATTTGCGTCACTCCTAGGGCTTGAACTGAGGTCCTGGGTGATACCCCTTAGCTTTTACACTCAAGTCTGGCACAGTGCCACTTGAACCACAGCTGAACTTTCAGCTTTCTGGTAGTTAATTGGAAATAAGGGTCTCAAGGACTTTCCTGCCTGTGCTGGTTTGAAACTTCAGTCCCCACATGTCAGCTTTCCTGAGTGGCTAGGATTATAGGCAGAGCCACCAGTGCCTGGCTAGTCCAGCCTTTTAGTCCCTTCTTTCTCTCTGTTGTTGCATGAGGTTGTGGCAACTGCTTGTTTATCTCACTAGGCTATCATAGCACAAGACAGCAACTGTAAAAGAAATCCTGTGCAAATATGAGGGGTCCTTGTTGATGTTGCAATTGTTATAAACAGAACCCTTTGGACTCATGAGTCCATCGGATGGTTTAGTTGGAGAGATGCAGAAAAGAACTTCAGCATGAGAAATATTTGGGTATTGGTTCTGCTTTGGCCACTTAGAGGTGAATAGGCCTTAAGCTACAGTTTTCTAATCTATAAAAGTGGGGATGGGGTCAGGAATTTGGCTTAGTTGTAGAGTGCTTGCTTAGCATGCTGCAAGACCTGCGTTTGATTCCTCAGTACCACATACATAGAAAAAGCCGGAAGTGGCGCCATGGCTCAAGTGGTAGAGCCTTCAGAAAGCCCAAAGACAGAGCTCAGGCCCTGAGTTCAAGCCCCCAGAACTGGCAAAAAAAGAAAACCAACTGGGGAAAACATTAATGTCCACATCATAAGACAGATTTATAGCAGGTAACCCATGTCAAGAGTTTACCATATGATTAAGTTCATACAAAGAGCTCAGCTAATATTAGCTACTAATAGCCATTCTGTCAATCATGGATGCCTGTTCATAAATGGAGCCATTCATGGCTCTATTTCTCCAGTTTCACATTTCTGCCAGGAAATGTCTCAAGTCTTTATGCACTAACACCTGCAATTATGCAAAACTACAATCAACGTTCATATTCAGGACCTAAACAAATGGAGAATTTGCTGCTCAGTTCCCTCTTTCCCAGCTTTTTCAAAATATTTTCTGAAACATAAAGATATACTCTTCATTTGGGTAGAAAATAAGCATTCCTGGATTTATGGTGATATAACCCTGAAGTGGTTATGCATTTTTTTCCCCATGTAACGCATTTTAGAAGTCCCATAAAGGAGTTCTTGTCAAGAGAAAACACAGCTGGTGCCCAATTAGAGAGGTGATTGAGACTAATTGACTGGCAGAGCTCTTAATTAAGCTGGACCACAAACTGCAGGAGAGATGGGGGCTGGGAAACTTGGGGCAAGTGGGGGGAGTTCCAATATATTCATGTGAAAGCAATGGCTGAGAAGATATTTTCTTCAGGAGACAAAAAGTCGGTCATTTTTATTCTGCATACAGTTTTGCTTTTAAAAGCTAGCTCTGTACAGGCATACCACTGGTTTGGCTCACCCCATCCTTCCCTATCTTTTCTGTTCCCTATAAAGCTCCACCTCTTTGGTTTCTATTCAGGTAGCAGAGTTTACTTTATTGCCATCATTGTGGAAGTCTCTAGAAGTGGAAAGGAAGCATCGCTTTTTAAGAGGATCTGAATTTCAATCTGCTTTCCTTGCCAATATCTAATTAGTATCATTTTTTGGCATATTCTTATCTACTGCCATCTTCTATCATCTCTTTTCCCACTATGCCACTTGGAAACCCCCTTATCCCCCCCCCTTTTTTTGTCTGTCATGGGGCATTTTCTCTGAGCTCTTCAGCTCAAGGCTACAGCCCTACCCCTGGAGCCGCAGCACCATTTCCCATTTTCTAGTGACTAAATTGGAAATAAGAGTCTCACAATCTTTAGTACCCTGGCTGGCTTTGAACTGTGATCCTCAGATCTCAGTGTCCTGAGTAGCTGGGATTACAGGCCAGTTCCTTTGTGACTTTTTATCATTTGAAAGTTAGGAAAAAAAATAGTATGTTCTTATAGGGCATCAAGTGGTGACTATGTTGAGTGCTTAAAATGATGCATAGCATATGCTATGATCTCATGCACTGGTAATCATCATCATCATCATCATCATCATCATCATCATCATTGTATGAAATAACCATCATTATACTACCACTGTATGAAAGTGGGCCCAGTTCTTGCCTGTTTTCATCTCTAGCCTCATGATAACTTCAGCATCTCTTCCACATCTAGTGCTTCTCCAACTTTTCCCTGAGGAGTGTGGCCTTCACAAATGCTTTTTTCTGTAGTCTTATATTTTATGTTTCACCATTTCCATCCAATCTTATCTCCTCATAAAATATATATATGTGTGTGTGTGTGTGTGTGTGTGTGTGTGTGTGTGTGTGTGTGTACTAGAAAGCTACAACAAGTTTAATCAGAGATTACTATATTTCCCATAAACGTTCTTTTCTCCCCATGAAGAATAGTTTCTTCCAGACCAGTGTCCCTTTGACCTCAGCCCCAGGGACCTTTGCCCTCCCTTGAGCTATAGCTACCTACACTTAGAGCCACACCTGGCTTTTATCTTGGCTGGCTACTGGTCCACCCCTGAAATCTCAAGTAGCAGAGTCCCACTCTCTGACTCCTATGTCTTATCATTCCGGAACTCTCACTGGACTAGCTCTTTGACCTCCTTGTTCCAGTCTAGACTCCTGCTTCCTTTCCTTCTCAGTCTTTTGGACCTCGGCTTCTTACAACTGCAAATCACCATAGTTCTTCCAGGGGCATACTGATAGTTAACATCCAGCGAGAGCAAGAAATAAGTGTGCATGTCTGTAATCCATTTAAGTTCAGGGATCTCTGCAGCATGGTTCTGCTCATCTTCACTGAGGCACCTGTTCCCAAGTTGATGTGACATGGAAGTAATTGTATAAATATGCACAGGCCCCAGGGCCTGGACCCTGGTAATGGTTTCGGGAACATTCACTATAAATCTTATCACCAGAAGATCACAGGAGCCTTTTACTACCTTGTAATGTTATCTGCAACTCTCCAATGTCTAGTTACTTCTCTTTTGTGCTACAATGATTCCAATATCATCTTCATCTCAAAAAAAAAACCAAACAAAAACAAAACCCTCAGCTTCCTAGAGAAAAGAGACAAATCAAGAGGACAATCTAAAGATGTTATATCAAGATAGATCTGCAGGTTTCCTTTCAGTCTTCTTTCTTGTTTTACAAGTAGTGGGGTCCTATCATCTCCTGATCATGGGAATCAGAAGGCAGAAGGAGGAGTTACTTCTAAGACCTCTAAAATTGACATTCATTTATCCCTACTTGGAAAGCATCTGATGCCTCAAGGAAGGTATTCTGAAGATTCATACCTAAGAAGTACGGTAGGTCAGACCTATTTTTCTGTCCCCAATAGTTCCCCCTGCACCTTTACTTCTTGTGCTAACTCATATCCAGCTACTGAAACCCACAAAGTAGATGTGTGGGGCTGACTCTGACCCTCCTGTCACCATCCTTGCCTATCTAGAGGAACACAGGGGAACAGCAACAGTGACTCAGTGGGGGAAACCTTTAAAAAGAGCCTAGGTAAAGGTATAATCCTTCTGAGCCTCTATTCATCCATTCTCTGGGCCACATGAGCAGTTGACAAGCAACTTCTCCCACCTCTGGGCAGTTTTGCCTGGAATGCCAGACAGACAGACAGACAGAAGTTGATGTCTCTTCTCTCCAGACAGCATCCTCAGCAACCGCCACTGACTCAGCCTCCCCACCCACCTATGGGTGGGGTAGGCAGGCAGCCCAGTCCCTAGGACCAAAGTGTTAGGGTGGCACCGGGGATAAAAGTTGCAGACATCTGCAGATACAAGCCCTTCACTTTACCACCCTCTCAACCCTGATGTGTCTGGAATGCCCTCCTTCACCTATCAATCAACACTACAGTCTAGCATCTATCACAAACAGCAGCCCGTTACCCATGGGAAAGTGTGATGCAGAGCCTTGGAGGTACAGCAAGGCCCTGCTGAGAGGGCTAGCACTCACTCTGAGAAGAAACTGACCGTTCACTCATTCCAGGACTCATTAGGAGTCCTAACTTAGCAGATTGAGCTACTCCAGACTTGACTGTTAGGCACAAGAAGCAGGCATAACACCTGGGACCCTTCAGGAGGAGAAAAAGATTCTACAGTATGATACAAATAAATTTGCCACTAATATAGTCATAAAATATAATTGCGTATGTTTCCTTTCTTGGAGAAGAGAGTTTACTATGGCCAAAGTAAAATTCATATTGCAGCCCTGTCACCTTCCCCTCAGGCCTGTTTTTCCTTAACTGAAGTGCAGATCCTAATACTTCACGCTGCTTCCTTCAAGCCAGACAGTGTTCTGCTGGATGCCTCCAGATTGCATTTGAGGCCGTCTGTTGTTCTCTGCCTTGAACAGGCAGGCTGCCTCTGGTGTGCCACCTAGCCTTTGCACAGCTGAGGTTCCTTTAGCTCTAAAAACACCCTCTCTATTTTCAAGCAGATCTCTCAGCCACAGTATGGCAATTGAACGGGTATTGTTCAGGCCAAAGTCAAAATGTGTGTGCCTGTGATTCAAACATTGTTAAGAAACTGAGGATGGCACAGCAAAGCACTGCAGTACATGTGGAACAGTTCTGAACTCAGGGCCTGTGTGGCTGCACAGGGTGTATAACTTTATAGTCAATCCTGCACACTCCTCTCCTCAGTTCAGCTTGATGCTTCTGTAACTTTCTGATGAGGAAGGAGCTATTATGCTACCCAATTTTAAGATGGGGAAAACTGTGAAGCTGAACAAGCAGGTGGCAGAACTGGCATTTAAACCAGGGGTTGCTTAAGTCCAGAATGCATTCTTTCTTACCTGCCAGACTCTAATTGCCTCTGTTCTCAAATTTTGGAGTACCTTGGTGCAGGCTCTGCTACCAGGCTCTGGAACTTTATTCTCCCAACCACACAAGAGGCCAGTGGCTTCTTCCAGCCCGGAGTAGCTTTGCGTTTCCCAAACTCAAATGGAACTGAATGGAAACACCCATTCCCTTGACTATCCAAGGACTCCTGATGAAACTTCTTCACATTCCCTATGTCCTCAAGTTCCATCAGTTTGGTCTCAGGGTCTTTTGGGCCCCAGGCCTTCCCCAAGTATTAGTCTTATCCTTTATTTTATGGTTGGCTTCAGTGTCCTTCCACCCCACCACCACCACTTTTTCTTCTCCTCTCACATCTGACATCCTGTAACTCTGACCAGGTTATTCCTTCTTAAACTCTTTCTGTGGCTTCCCATTGACCTCAGTCCTGTAGCCTGACACTTGAAACCTGCCCACCTATTTTCCTGGGCTCCTCCCACATTAGCAGCACTAATTACTTACCTTAGATTCCCAGAGTGAGCCAGGCTTTCAATTCTGTTGTCTGTGCTGTGCACATGATGTGATGTATTCCTACCTGGAATTTTCTCAAGGAACTCTGAGAAATTGCCTCCTAATCAATTAAGGCATAATTAACATCACAAACTACAGGAAACTTTCCAAATTTTCTTCAGAGGCTGAGGTAAAGACTCCTCTTCTGAACCCTAGGACTCTGCGAGAGGAATGTCTCCAACACATAACTTTGTTGGCCTCTCTGGGTTAGGATCCTATAAGAGATGGGGCAGAAGCCTATAAAAGGTAGGGGCTGGCCAGGAGTTTGGTCTAGTGGTAGAGTGCTTGCCTAGCATGCACAAAGACCCAGGTTCGATTCTTCAGTACCACATACATAGAAAAAAAAGCTAGAAGTGGTGCTGAGGCTCAAGTGGTAGAGCTCTGGCCTTGCAAAAGTCCAAGGACATTGCTTAGGTCCTGAGCTCAAGCCCAGGACTGGCAAGCAAAAAAAAGTTTGGGGCAGGGACCAGTAGACTCTGGCACAGAGGGATCCAAAAGCACATGGTGTATATCTCTGCATAAAATCTATAGATAAATGAGGGGTCCACACTCTTGAACAAGTTCACATGTTTGACATCAAGGACTCCATCAACGAGTTTTGCATAGAAGGGTGTCTCTGCAGCAGGCAGAAAACAAGAATCCAGAATAGAACAGGAGTGATGAGGACTCCAGAGGAATAAAACCGATGGATAGATTACCTGATAGTCTTGAACAGTCTGAGACGAGACTTGTATTTCTGACAGTGGAGGCAGATATGGGTACATAACAAACAACCCAGGTAGATTTAGAAAATGAAACTTCAATTTTAATAAAAGGGACAGATGGCTGGCTGCTGGTGGCTCACACCTGTAATCCTAGCTATTCAGGATGCTGAGATCTGAGGATCATGGTTTGAAGGCAGCCTGGGCAGAAAAGGCCTTGCAAGAATCTTATTTCCAATAAACTACTCAGAAAAGGCCAGAAATGATGCTGTAGTTCAAGTGGTAGAGTGTTAGCCTTGAGCACAAAGAAGCTCAGGGACAGTGCCCATGCCCTGAGCTCAAGCCCCACAACCAACAAAACAAAGAAACCCAGATAACATAAAAGCAACAAAACAAACAACAAAAAACCCAAAAGATAAATGTGAGATGACTTAGCTATCATTTATGTGGCCAGCATACTATGAAGATGATGTATATGTATATATACATATACATATAATTCCTGGTGTATATGGGTGTGTGTATATAGGTATCTCAGATTGCGGCTACTTTTGAGTAGTAAGACTTGAGTAACAGAAAATGGTATGGAGAAATTAGCTTTAAAGACCTATCTGACCTTTAGGAAGGATTGCTACTGCACTGTTGGTGAGACTGTAAACTCTTTCAACCACTGGAAAGCAGTATGGTGGGTGATTCCTCAAAAGATTAAACATAGAGCTCCCCTATGACCCAGCAATTCCACTAATTGGAATTTACCCAGTCATCCAGAAACAAGGACATACTAAAGCCACTAGCACAATGATGTTCATTGTAGCACTATTTGCCATAGCAAAGATATGGAACCAACCCAGTTGCCCCTCAGTAGATGATTGGATCAAGAAGATGTAGTGCTTATACACAATGAAATTCTATGTTGTCATCAGAAAGAATGACATCGCCCCATTTGTAAGAAAATGGAGACTTGGAAAAATCATATTAAGTGAAGCAAGCCAAACCCAAAGGTACATAGGCTCAATGTTTTCCTTCATTTGTAATAATTAGTACAAACCTAGGACTCTCCTAGCAGAGGATTAGAATAGCTCAAAACCTAGATACATAAGGCCATATAGGATGAGGCTAAATGAAAGGATCTCCAGGATATGGAAACAAGAGCTTTATCTTGTGTGATGGTTGTTCTTAATATACTATGTTATTTCTTTTCTCTTTTGTTGCCCTTTGGTTAATCTCATATTACTACAGTATCTGACTTTGTTACCTGGTATATTATATATACATTTATTTGTTTATTTGAAATAAGGAAGAGAAGGGGGGAGAACAAGATGATTGGGAGGGGGTGGAGGGAGGGAAATGGGGACAAAAACATGAGAAAGGGTATCACTGTGTGAGAAGTAATACACCTACTACCTGATGAATATAACTATAACCCATCTATACATTATAATAAGAAAGTTGGTATATTTCCTAGACAGGCTACTTTAACTAGTACTTAATGGAATAAACACCTTTAAATCTTGTAAAAAAAAAAAAAGAACTATCTGACCTTTTAATTATATGATGTTGGGATCTATCTATCTATCTATCTTCCATCTATAGGGAGTGGATAAGGCAAGACTCTGTCCAGTCACTCTGAGTAATGGCTCTGCAGCTCCACTTTGGTCAGTTTATTAGTACTCCAGATGCAGGATTCAGGCTGGTCAACTATTCAAAGTGTTCTCCATGACCCAGCCCCACCTGCACTCATGCCCTACAGGCTGGCCTCTTCCCATTCCTCCTGAGATGCCAGATCTACCTCTTCTAGATTTTTTCCAGGCCTGTGCCTTGTGTCTTATTAATGCAGAGCATTATCACTCTACCTTGGTTCTGTCTCTTCAGTTCTACCTCCCATGCTGCCAGGTACATGTACTTATTTCTCCAGGAAAGCTCTACAAACTTTGCTAGAGGCTAAGTGCTGTGTTATCTTCCTTGACCCTATTTACAGATCTGAATAAGTAATATATATATGTATATATATAGTAATATAAGTTCTGTTACAGGCCTACTTTTACAGTATCACAGCAAAGAGAAAGAATTCTCTTAGTCTATTTTCTTAACTGGAAAATAAAAACATAGCCTCCTTGCCAGGGTGTTTGTGAGAACAGTGGACATTTGTGACAAATGTACTTTCTAGGCTCTCTTCATTAGGCATGCCCCATCTCTAAACAGCAATAGAGATGAAAGGTAGCATTTCTACATTCACAGAGTATCAGCCTCTGTCCTTGGTGGTGTATCATCCATTTAATTCCTGAAGTGGGTCAACTAGTCCCCATTTCACACAAACTTTCCTAGGTATGGGCAAATAGTCATGCCTTCATCTCCCATCACACCCCAAGAGCATGAAGACAGGGAAACATGAGTACTCGTGTTCAGAGCACACTATGTACTACAGCCAAGAGGAAGAGACCACCCCAAGATCTAATCGTCAGGAACAGATAAGCAAAATGCAGAATAACCATATAAGGGAATACTTTTTAGCCTCAAAAAGGAAACCAGTTCTGATACTGTAACTGGGTTAAACGAATGGTATACTATATGGAATAATCCAGTCACCAAAGGATAGACACTTTCCCAGAGTAGTCAGAATCAGGGAGACAGGAAGTACAATGGGAGTTGCAAGGGGTTAGAGGCAATAGAGACTGGGAAGTTTGTGGATAATTGGTCTAAAATTTCCTTTGATATCTCTAAACTTCTAGTTATAGAGGGTCATGATGGAGGTGCAACTATGTGAATCATACTTATTGCCACTGAACCATACACTAAAAATTATTGAAATGGTTAACTTTGGTTATGTGTAGTTTATAATACAGTATTCTTTTTCAGGCCAGGTGCCAATAGCTCATGACTAATCTCAGCCATGCAGGAAATGTCAATAGGAGGAGAGAGGTCCAGACCAACCTAGACAAAAAATCCAGATCCTATCTCAAAAATATCCAGAGAAATACGGCTAGACATGAAAATATGGCTCAAGCAATTGAGTGCCTGCCTACCAAATGTGAAATCCTAAGTCCAGCCTTAAGTATCAGTAAAACAAAAATAATAAAACTCTTTTCCAAACTATTTAGAGAAAGATAAAAAGAACAAAGGCTGCCATGGGTTAGGGAGAGCAGAGAAGAGAGAGCTATTACTTTGACAGGAACAGTTTTCTCTGGGAACGATGAAAAAGTTCAGGTGTAAACAATGGCAGTGGTTTCCCAACATTGTGACGCATCCTTGGGTCAGGGTGAAAGGACATGTGAGTGTGTATTATGCCGCTGTCTGGGTCACCTATGGGAGATTAAAGTGGTAAGTATTAAGTATTTTACCACAAGAAAAAAGAAAGGGCAGGGGAATCCCACACCCATTTAATTTTCTTACATCCAGCATCTGCACCTAAAAGCATTTGTTGAAACAGGTTGCATTGGGAAGCTGAGCTGTGGAATGGGGCCTTCTGTCTTCAGCCTGGGAAAGAATAATGAGAGAGCAAACACATCAGGCTTTTGACCTAAATTAGTTCTATGGCCAGTCATTAGCTTCCCCTAAGCTCAAAGGTTCCATGGATATACAAAACGCCCCGAATACAGGTATATGACTATAATAGAAAAGACATGCATTGCTACATCTTCTGCATCCCCATTACGATAGCTAACAATATCACAGTGTCTAACAACACTGCAATATCTGACCCTTTTTGAGGCACTTAGTCTATGCGAAGTACCATTTCAAGCATTCTTGATTCTTCACTGTGAATGAGATTTCTCCCATTTTTGTGGCAGAGTACATTGAGACACACAGAGGTTGAGTAACTTGCCAAATGTCACACAGCTCAAATTGCAGGGAAATCCAGACTTGCTCCAGGTGAGCTGATGAGTTTCATGATAAGGGTATTTGTCGCAGTGACCAGGTCTGAGGTCCCAGGATTTTCTGGACTTTTCCTGAGGCCCTATCCCAGGAGGCAAGAAGGGCTTCAAAGGGCAGAAGGAAGGAAGAAGGGAGAAGGGCTTCAGGAGGTCCAAGTATGGGTTGGGTGTAGATCTCCTGGGCTCGGTTCAAGGCCTGGGTTGGTGTTTGTTGATTACAGGGCCATAGGCCATCTGCTTCACTCCTCTAATGCTCCCTTTTCTCATCTGTACTGTACAATAGCAGTAGTAGACTATGCCTGGAATTCCACAGGGGATTAGATAAAGTAGCAAGGATACACTATTAGGGAATGAGGTCCTGGGGCTGAGAAGTACCTACTTGGTGGGGGTCAGGATTGTCCTCACCCATTTCCTTGAATGATCTTGGGCAATTTGTCTTCTTCTCAGCACCCTACTCATCTCAGTTAGGAAAGAGAATTACTCAAACCAGACCTACAGGTTTGTTATAAAGATTAATAAATGAATACCATGTTTCGAAGACATCTACTTATAATGTTAACTTGTTCTCCAACAGGGTATTTAAAGCAGTTAACAATGCAAGATTATTGTTTTTTTGTTTTGTTTTGTTTTTTAATTTGGAAAAGTAGAACTTGGAGCTCAGAGGAAAAGAAGAACAAATGAGATCATTTGTCAAATGGCCCAGCGGCCTGGGCCTGGATCACGCACTCCGAATATTTATGTCAAATACCTGTTTGGAGAACTGAGAAACAAATTGCTCTGGCATGTTGTGGACTCTTCTTGCCCACAGAGAAGGGGACAAGCCTTTCTCTTCATGCAGTGCCTCATCTTGCAACAGTCTGTGAGGATTGGTCACCACTTCCTCAACCTGGTGGCTCATGGGCATTATGGGATTTGCCCATTGTTGCTATGACATTGACATAGCTCACAATCACACTCAGGTCCCTCTTACTTGAGAAATGAGTCTCTTACCCACTGTACCATCATGTTGCTCTAGACCAAAACTGGTAAGCAGTGCCTTTGGTGCTGATTTTTCTCCCCTGACCACTCAGTGGAGATATCACAGGGCTGGGAATGAGGGAAGGAGGGCAACCCTTCTCCGCTCTCTGGACTGAGCAGAGTCTCTGTCCAGATGTGGAACTAGAAGCAGGCTGTTGAGAATGCTCACTAGTGATAGTGAGGGAACAACTGAAGATGGGGGTTCAGAGGTAGAAATTGGAGTCTCCCCATCTCCAGACGCTGGGCTCTGGCTCTACAGGCAGGACCTCCCTGGGGAAGATCCACTCAGCTTCTCTTCCCTGCAGCTCTGGGTCTAGGGTCTGCTGCCCAGAGAAGGGTTTTTGATTGGATCCCTGGAACCCTGGGTGGCAGTAGGTGACATCTGCCAAGGGAGGGGTGACCATAGATAGTAATGTCCTCCTGTTTTCTTAGTATGATAGAAAATAAAAACACTAACAACCCCAGTTAATGAATGGGCTGGCCTCAAAGATCATCTGCTTAGATCCTTGTGTACAAGACTCGCTCTTCCTGCTAGCATGGGTCAGGAACTAAGTAGAGCAGAAGAGGAAACCTCAGACCAGAACTCTTACTGGCATACAGGGCAAAGGTTAAGGCTGCGGGCTAAGCAGTCAGACGCCTGTGGGTTGCAGTCCTCACTCCACCCCCCACTAGCTGTATGTTCTTGGCCAGGTCATTTGATGACTGAGCGTCAGATTCCTAATTTGTACAAGATAATGCTTGTGACTATACCAGCCTTGTGAGTCGGTATGAAGAATAAACACAGGTAAAGACAGACATCTGCCACACAGTAATTATGCAGCAAATATATGTGTTTTCTTAACTGAAGTAATCACTTTGGAGACCTGGGTCCTCCCTCACCATGTTCTGTTCTTCCAACTTCGCTGACCAGTGGCTACCTGTGTGCTCAACTGAGCACTGGGTTCACATGGGTGCCTAAGACATAATGATTGCCCCAAGGAAGTATGTAGTCTCAGCCATTTATCAGTAGCTCATGCCTGTAATCGTAACTACTCAAGAGGCTGAGATTTGAGGACCACACTTCAAAGCCAACCTGGGCAGGAAAGTCTGAGACTCTTACTTCGAATTAGCCATCAAAAAAAAAAAAAATCAAAAAGTCAGAAGTGGAACTGTGACTCAAGTGGTAGAGTGCTAGCAGCTTTGGGAAAGCACTAAGGCACAGTGCCCAGAACCTGAGTTCAAGCCCCAGAAACCACACACACACACACACACACACACACACACACACACACACACATACACGAGAAAGAGGGAGGGAGGGAGGGAGGGATGGAGGGAGGAAGGGAGGGAGGGATTTTTAGTCTAAAATTTCTAAACTCCTTGGTGGCTTCTCACCCCCATACAAATAGTAAGGATGATGATGATGATGTGCCATTACTTGTCCTTAGTTGTGTCCAGGTTCTGGACGTTATTGCTGGCATTTGTAGTGCTATCTTTGTGATAGGTAATAACATTCCCATTGCTGAGGAGCTGAGATGTATGGCTGAGGGCAATGAGGAACCTTCCATAGATTCTGCAGCTGAGAACTGGCAGAATTGGGTTCTACTCCAGATCCTTCAAATCAGGTATCCCTGCTCTGTCCAAGCTGCCTTCATTCAGACAGGCCTTTACAGATAGGCTGGCATTTCTAGAGGATCCCATTTACTTCCCACAACCATCCAGAGAAGTCTGATCAGACCCACTTCCAAAGGAGGAGACTAAGAGCAGACCAAGTCATTTGACAAGCACAGTGGTAGAGATCAAACGAAAGGCAGCTCAGAGGCTGCCGTGTGCTGAGGAGCCTTCTGCAGAGGCGAAAAATATGTGCAAACAAAACCAACAGCTTTCTTTTATGTTCCCCAAAGTTGCTAAAAATGCCTGCGGGTTTGCACACAACCAGACACAGCACTGTGTGGCTTCTGTCTTTTTGGCTCCAGCAAGAGACCTGGCAGGTATTTCTCACATCGTTGTTAAATACACATATCAGACAAGAGAAGCAGTTCCAAGGTAATCCCACAGTGTGGATTTTTGCCAAGTCTTGTTTTATTTGTTGTGAAATTGGGGAGAGAAAAGAAGACAAGGGAAGGGAGAAGAGGAGAGGGTAAAGGGAAAGAACCCAGAAAAGGAGGACAGAGGAAGGTAGAGAAGGATGAGGGAGGGAGAGGAGAGGAAGGGAGGGAAAGAGAATGGAAGAGACACAATACAGATGAGCCCATATCTTGAAGTAACTGGTGAGGAGAAAAGTGAACTGTGCCCTTAGCATCAGACAGTCCTGCATGCTAGCTTGAATCATTTTGCTTGCAAGTTCTGTGGCCAGGCTGCTCAGAGTCCCAGAGGTGATCTTAGCCTGCTCATCTATGAAATAGGACACATAGGACAGGATAAGACCACATGAAGAAAGTGAGCTCCTTGAAAGCTGAGAGTTTTGCTTCTGCTGTTTGCCTTTATTCCAGCACTTAGTATCCAGGCATGCAGTATCTAACACAGAATAAATGAATAAATGGATGAATGGCAGAAATCTTTCTTTTAGTGTGGTCAAAAGTATGAAACAGTCATAGCTATGAATGACTTCCACAAATTGCTCTACAAATCTGAAGAATTAGGATCATCACAGAACTTTGGGTTCTGTTAAAGAAATTCAGGGAAGTCAGACGCGGTGGCTCACGCCTGTAAGTCTAGCTACTCAAGAGGCTGAGATCTGAGGATCAAGGGTCAAAGCCAGCCTGGGCACAAAAGGACTTGAGACTCTTATCTCCAATTAATCCCTAGAAAATGGGAAGTGGGGCTTGGCTCAAGGGTAGGGTGGCAGCCTTGAGCGGAAGAACTCAGGGACAATACCCAGGCCCAGGGATAGGGTGGTAGCATAGAGCTGCAGAGCTCAGGGACAGCGCCCAGGCAGAGTTCAAGCCCCATGACCCACCAAAAAAAAAAAGTGAGCATTTCATGAGCTTCATTTGGTCTGGCATTAGGCTCTGGCTCTTCCTTCCCCACCAGTCCTTAGGAAGGTACACAAGTAAATCAAGTATCCAGATACAGCTGAGGTAAGCACAGATACTGTGGGAATAGACAAGAGAAAGTGGCTAACCTATTCTGCAAAGGAGTGGATCAGGGAACTTTCTGGAAGAGACTTGTTGGGAGAGTCTCAATTTTAAACCTATCAGACATTTCTTATCGAACTTAGGCCCTGGGGCCGCAGGCTTCCACTGCCTCTCTCTTCTGCTTTCTGGCGGTTATTTCTAAACTACAATTTCTCTCACTTGAGAAATTGACTTATTAAAATGCTGGAAAAAAACCCAACTCCGATTAAAGGTGGCTTTCCATCTTCTCTGCCAGCTGGTGTTGGTTGGCACTGAAGAAGTTCTTTTGCATCAGGAAGGCCCTGGAGGGCTAAGGTGATTCCATGGAGGGGTGAGGAGGAGACCTGTGGGTGGACACCGATGGAAAGCACAGCTGAGGGTGTGGGCTGAGTGGAATCCATGGGGGAGAGGAAAGGCCATGTCTTGGGAGGCCAATGTCCTTAGCGAAGGCCTGATTTGGAAGGAAAGTCAGCCCTGAGAAGGACATGGGGGTGGAAGATGACTTAGCAGCCCACGTGGACTGCTGAGAGAGAAGAGCTCTCCAATTGCTCATTCCCCTTCCCTCTTTCATTGATCTGAGAGCTTCTGAGAAGCTGAAAATCTCAATGCTGGCACCAGAGGGACATCTCACATGGAGAAAAGGTGACATCTCCCCTCAGTGGGAGCAAAGGAAGAAGCCCGCAGAAATGTATTCACTCATTGGCTGAGCCCTGACTGTGCACGGCCCTCCGTGAACAAACTGTCCAAACACCCTCTGGCAGGGAGCTCACATTCCAGAGAGGACCACTCCTGGGGAAATACTTGCTGTGTCCAGATGGGGGTGAGATAGAGGAAAGCTGAACTGTCTGGTGTACAGCTAAAGGGTGGCTGGGAGGAATCAACAAGGGAATCCCTGAGAAAGTGAGCTGGAGCAGAGGCAGGAAGGGAGAGGGAACTTGGTGCCACTTGCCGTGGGGGTGAGGCAGGTGCTTCTAAGAGGTGGTACAGTGGCTGGTGTGGTGGGGACCAAATGCAATCATGGGCCCCTGTGAAGTGGGGGGGTAAGGAAGAGGACCATATAGGACCTGTGGGACCACTGTGGTGGCCCTGGCATTTATTATCCATTGTGATGGAAGGCGGAACAGTGTTTTGAAGAGGAGAGTGTCTTGGCCTGACTCATCTTTCAGTGGGAATTTTCTGAAGTGACTGGTGAAAACAGAGCCAGGGAGGACAAAAATGGCAGGAGGGAGACCACTGTGAGGATGGGACAATGGAGGGCAGAGGTGATGGTGCTTCCTCTGGGGAGGGGGGCATGGCTGAGATAGTGAGCTGTGATAAACATGTGAATTCCTTCTGAGGAAGACTCGGCAATGTTGGCTGACAGTTCGGGAAGATGGGTGAGGAAAAATAGAAAGGTAAGGGGTTAGGAAAGACTGAGAGGATTCTCTGCCTGAGCAAATGAAAGTCAGAAGCAGCATTCACTGAGAAAAAGTCAACAAGAGAAGCAACTTGGGATGTGGGAGGGAGGGTTCAAGAAAGGGAATGAGATGTCTAAAAAGATCCATGTAGAGATGCTGAGGAGGCAGAGCAGAGCTAGTGACAGCCATTGAGATAGAGTGGTACTTAAAGCCAGGAGTGGGGGGAGTTCACAGTGAGAGGACACATGGAGAAGAAGAGGACAGAGAGCTGAAGCCTGGGCCTCCACTGTTGTGAGTTTAGAGTAGTAGGGAGGCAGGTGGAGTAGCTCATATCAACTACTGAGTAAGGAGAGATTAGGACAATGGTGATTTGAACACAGCTTGGGCAAAAAAAAGTGACACTCAACCGATAAGCTTGGTGTGGTGACAGGTCAATGTGTGCTGAGATTCCCAGCCATATGGCCCACCACAGAAGGAGGATTGTGCCCCAGGCTGGCCTGGAGCAAAACTCTAGGCCCCTTTCGGAGTAAGTGACTAAAGTGGAAAAAAAGCTGGGGATATGGTTCAACTGGCAGAGCACTTACCTAGCCATTGTAAGCTTTTTGAGTTCTAACCCTAGTACTGAAAAAAGAAAAAAAATCATGGCTTGGAAAGATGGGGAGATACTATCAGAGGAGTCCCAAAAGAAGCCAAAGAGACAGGAGGGGACAAAGAGCCTGCTGGGTCTAAAAATCCTAGGGTAGAAAGAGCTTTGAGGAAGAGGAAGTGAGCATTCGTGCCAAGTGCTGTCACGTTGTGGGTTAATATTAACACATGACCGCTAGATGCATGGGGTGGGGTCACTATTGACTTTAATAATAGCAGTAGGGAGAAAGCCCTACTGAAGTACAAATCCAAGAACAGAAGAAAGAGAAGATTCTGAGGTAGGGCATGCAACTCTGAGAACTTTTACTGAAAGAAGAGAAAAGACATAGGTGATAACTAGAACAAAGAAAGTGTAGACTCAACAGAAGAGGGTGTGTGCTTGCATACGTGCAGGGAAGCACATGTTTGTGTGTGTGTATGTGTGTGTGTGTGTGTGTGTGTGTGTGTGAGTGTGTGAAGTATCAGTATGTTTGTATGATGATAGCACTTATCAAGTCTTGGAGATCAACACCAATGACGCAGGCAAAAAAGGATAGTTAGAGCCTTGAGGAGATGAGAAGGCTTACGATCTAGTAGTGCAGCATAGACCTGCAGCCATTGTGATAAGACATGAGCAAAGGAGTGGGTCCATGGAGTCAGGGAGATGCATTCATGGTACTCAATTCAGAATGGCAGAATCCATGCTTCCACAGTAGGAACTGTGTCATTCTCTGCTCTTAGTAGTTTCCATTTGTTAATTTTCAAATTGTCACTACAGTCCTAGCAGGGAAACATTATTGCTGTGCCCATTTTACACAGAGGACCAAAATGTAGCAATGTTATTTTTTTGTTTTTGTTTTTGCCCAGTCAGTAAATGGCATAACCTGAATGATAAGTACTGTCCTCTCTTTATCAGTGGACAAGTGGAACTGGCGAGTACAGATCTGGGATGTGCTAACTGGTCCTGGGAGGAGCCTATTTTGTTCATCTGCAAATAACTTTTCAGTTACTCCTTCCTGCAAATCCAGAAGCCCAGGTAGGCTGAGAGTAGAGTTTCTATTGTAGCCCTGGGTGCAGGCTTCAGGGATTGGTTCCTTCCATGGCAATCTATGGTCTACTAATTCTCACAGGGAACTGTCAAGAGTAGCCAAACACCTTCTTTGGATGCCAGCCAGCTAAGAGAGTGTGACCCTGACACTTCCATCCTGTGGGCCTCAGCTATAAAATACAGGAGATGCTACGTCTGTGTGTCACTTCATGAACCCGTATTCTATCCACATACCACCATCGTGCCAGGCCACCATGTTAGGGATATGTCAGCAACTGTGAAGGGCATTAACTTGGTGATGGGAGAGGAATGGACTGTAATCAAGAATGCTTTCCTTTTCTTGAGCACTTTTGTGTGTGTGTGTGTGTGTGTGTGTGTGTGTGTGTGTGTGTGTGTGTGTGTGTGTGTACATGTACAATTTGAGGCTTGACCCCAAAATAAAAAGTCTTTTGTTCATTTGTTACTTACTTAGTCATTCCTTTGAAAACTTTAATAGAAAAACCTCCTACTAATGGCCTGCCCTTTGAAGCAGTAGCTTAGTGTTTCCTGTTATCTAAGGAAAGAATAAATTGAGGCTGACAACAAGATAATAAAAACATGGGTCTGGGAGCCAGTTAATTTATTCATTCAAATTTAAGAGCTTTGTAATGTACTATTCTTATACCAGGTTACAGAGGCACAGGTGTGTGAGGGCAAAATAATTCATTCTGTCTTTGGTGAATATTCTGGGCTTCCATGGGACCGACATGGGCAGAGGTGTGACTGACCTAGTGGGAGACTATTGGACTTTGAACAGGAATCAAACTCCACAGGAGGAGGAGATCTAAGGGGAAGTTTGAAAAAATCTGTAGCTTCAGTTTCCTCCTCTGTCATAATAAACCAGGACATTTCTGAGTGATAAGATATGCACTGTGCTAGCGCCATGTTCATGGTCTCATTGGTCCATATCACCATCTTGAGGTTGGATTTTTATTATATCTTGGATGCAGAAACCAAAACTGAAAAATGAAACACATTGTTGGCATCCCATTTGCACAGAGGGCACTCTTGTATTCTTATAAACTGACCATGGGTAACTGGTAGAACTTTTGAACCATCTAACAGGGAGTTCTCCAGGACTATCTGATTAATATTCTCTCTCTTTCCCCCAACAAATATTTTATTTGTCTTGATACAGTAAAGATTAACTTCTTTTTTTCATATATTTTTATTGTAATTATTAGAAGGGTTACATCACAAACATTGATACCCTTTCTCATGTTTTGGTCCTCATTTCCCTCCCTCATCCCTGCCCCTATTACACAAAATCTGTCTGTCTGTCTGTCTGTCTATCTATCTATCTATCTATCTATCTATCTATCTATCTAAAATATTGACAGACACTATGGACGTGACTATGAATAAAGCTGGGTGCTGGTCACTCAGATGAGTAATCCTAGCTACTCATGAGTCTGACAGCTAAATGCTTGCGGTTTGAAGTTAACGAGGGCAGGGAAATCTGTAAGACTCCAATATCTAATTAACCAGGAGATGGGTAATTGGAAGGGGTAGGGTAGGGTCAATGGGAGAGGAGCAGATGAACGAAGAGGGGAAGTGGGGAAAGGAATTAAATATATATCATACTAAATTAAGATGAAATATATATCCTACTAAATTAAGAAAAGTGAGAGGAGGGTCCAGTTGGAAGGGGATGGGTGAGAATGTTGGAAGAGGTGAGATTAATTAAGATGCATTGTGATCATAAACTGCTTTGTTAAGGGGAAACTCCTTTGTACAACTATTTAGATGATGGAATATATATTTAAAAATCAAGACTGGAGGTGTGGCTCAAGAGGTAGAATAACAGCCTGGCAAGTGTGAGACCCTAAGACTCAAATCCCAATATAGCCATGAGTGAAACTGCTAACTGGCCCTTAGGTCAGTGGATTGTTGGCCACTTATCCCATTGTTTTGGAGGATGGATGCAATAAGGCTGTTTGTTCAAGTTGCTTGACTGAATTAAACCAGGGAATATTTGCCCCTAGGTATGGAAGGGCAATGTCTAGGGACATTTTCGATTGTTGTCAGTGGTATGCATGGCAAAGTAGGATGTGCTACTGCCATTGACTGCAGGGCACAATCCTCACTACAGTCTTCCAGGACAAGAGGTTAAGTGGTAAAACTCTGATCTGGATCTGAAAACCTGCACTAAAATCAGGTAAGTACACATTGTCTGTGGCCATGTGACCTGATATTGAATCTGAGTTCTACTGTGAGCTGGCAAAATGGACCAATTACCAATTTCTAGCCTCTAGTTTTTCAGCATTACGAAGGGCTCATCATACCACCTTTGGAAGGCTGTGGTATTCAATATTGGTCTTTCTGCCTGAAAGGCCAGAGGTTAATTTTCATCTTATTCTCCTGCTCTCGGCAGCTGCTCAGTGGCCTTGACATTTTGGTGATGTTGACTTATTTCCCAGAGTATCTGGGAAGGGTGTGGTGAATGCCATGTAGATTGGGCATTCGATTCAGTAATGTCACAAATTCCAAAGACCCATCCTGGTTGTAGTGGGGATGGGAGGTGGGTACTGGAGGCAAAACCCAGTTCAGTGTGAACCATCATTTCACTGTGTGCATAGGAAATGTTCAAACTTCTCCAGACCTGTCTTTTCTTTGAATGATTCCTCATCTACCTCTTGGGAATGGAACACAGTGGGGACTCAACAAATAATTGTGAAATAAATCAGAGTGTTTTAAAAGATGACTAAGGATTTGAGGCATCCATGTAGAAGGAGGGCTCTTTCCAAGCACAAGGAACAGCTAAACAAAGGTGAAAGAATGGGGAAGTTTCTTTGGTTGCAGAAGGAAGCAATGACTGGAGGAAAGGTCTGTCTGTCAGCTGGGCTGATAGTACCACTTAGACTGATGGGTCAAGCCCTGTATCAACTCATTTAGTCTCTGGTGTCATGGTAGGTGATCTAGGACATTAGAAGCTATCCTAGGGTCAGACAACTTTTTGCAGGGGCAGTGGATGGATCAGGAAGGTGGACTGAAAAGAGTAAGATCACATTTATTTACTCAGCAGTATTTTATTGAGCACTTAGTAAATTGTGGGCTCTGTTCTGGGTTCTGATTCTTGAGAAGGTTACCGTGCTATTGAGGTGGGGAGGGGGAAGGGGGCACAGAAACAATGAGCTCAGTAGACAAACTAATATTACCGAGTGCTTGCTGATATGGCCTAGGGGTAAGATATAGGAGTGCTGCTAGGGAGAGGGTGGCGAAGACTCTGGAGTTCAAGTCATGGCAACTTGTAAGAGTGCTGAGGTCAACAGTGATGCCAGAGGTCACAAAAAGAAATGTGAAAGCTGGGTAATTCTAGCTACTTAGGAGGCTGAGATCTGAGGATAGTGGTTCAAAGCCATCCCAGGCAATACAAAGCGGAGAGACTCTTATCTCCAATTAACCACTAGAAAATGGGAAGTGGGGCTGTGGCTCAAGGGTAGGGTGGTAGCCTTGAGCTGAAGAGCTCAGGGACAGCACCCAGGCCTAGGGATAGGGTGATAGCCTTGAGCTGAAGAGCTCCGGGACAGTGCCCAGGCCAGAGTTCAAGCCCCATGACTCCTCCCTCCCCCAAAAGAAATGTGATTGAAGAAGGACTTCTGTGACCTTGAGCCAATTCTTTCCATGAGCGGCAGCCTTTGGTTTTAATGTTAACGTCTCCATGATTTTATACCAGGGATATGCTATGAGGCGTCACATAACTCCACTTGACTTTGTCTTGCAAAGGAGCTACAATCATCCTCTGTTTACCAATGAGAACATTAAGATTCAGAAGTAGGAATGATTTTTTCCAAGATCATACAACTAGTATTGGGGCGGGAGGGGGTGGAGTAACTGCTCCTGAGACTTGACTCTGAGCCCTATCTTTTTGCCTTCCCATATTATCTGTTGGTGCTCAATCCAGGCTTTCTGGGCTGGGACAAAGGAGCAGGGTCCGCTGTTGAGGAACATCTTTATTCTTCTCAAAATGAATTCCCCAGATGTTTTTCCTTCATTGAGTCTGGAGAAAAATCCAAGTTAACCTCAGGAGGCTCCTTGCAAGTGTGAGGCTACCTGGGTCTCTCAAACAGGGGAGACCAGAAGGCCTACAGACCAGAAACCAGTAGGACTGAACAGGTATTTCCTGTGGACTGTGTATTGTGCCTGGAGCATAGGCAGCAACGAACATGAGAGCCAGTAGAGTGAAGTCCAGGACACAGGTTCCTTAGAGGCTATTTGCTGGCTTCAAACCCAATTCTATCTCAAGTTCTTGTCTGAACTTATTAGCTGTGTAATTTGTCAAGTGTTAACACGTTAGTACTGTTGTTTTCTAATCTAGTAAATGAGTAGAAGAGCAAAACCTTCAGTGCAGGAGATTTGTGGGGAGTAAATGACATTAAGACACAAAGCTCTTAGAATATGGTCCCTGGCTTTCTTTCCCACCTGAGGCCTGTCTGTCTCCTGGGGATCTTTGGAGGATTCCTGACTCAGGCAATTCTCAGAAGCTAGTATCTCTGATAGGAAATTGAGGAGCACGAACTTGGGAGAGGAAATGGATAGCTTGAGAGGAGGCAGTGATTTACTCTTCCTCCAACATTTTACTATTCATTTGTACCATATCAAGTCAAGCCCTCGTAGCTCACGACTGTAATCCTACCTACTCAGGAGGCTGAGATCTTAGGATTCTGGTTTGAAGCCAGCCTGAGTAGAAAAATCCTTGAGATTCTTTATTAATTAATTAACCACCAAACATCCAGAAGTGGAGCTGTATGTGGCTCCAGGGGTAGACCACCCAGCCTTGGACAGAATTACTATGGAGAACACACTTGACACTAAGTTCAAGCTCCAGTACTAGTATAAAAAAATGTGCTACAATCAAAACCTACAGTGATGGAAAGGTGAATGCCTCTCCCTCTGAGAGCTTATGGTGGAACCAAGGGGAGAGGGGAAGAAGGAAACAGTACAGTGCTTCTGTGGATACCAGGCCTGTGGCCTTTGTGGAGGGTGGGGAGAGGGTAGCCTGCCTCATAGACAGGGTGGCCTTTGAACTAGGCCTTATCAGGCAGACAGGATGGAGGAAAGAAGGCAATACCAGCTAAGAGAACTGCACTTGGAAAGCAACTGAGTAATAGCACGCTATTTGCATTGCACATGGGAAGTTGTGGGTTTTATTATCACAGTGGTGGAAGATGAAGATGATAAAGGTAGTGTGTTCCCTGGGAATGACGCTAGCATTGGAGGTAGGGAAGGGAAAAGGAAGAGAGAAGGGAGAGGAGGCTGACAATGAGGTAATTAGACGCAAAAAAGGTGCCTGAAGCATCGAGTTTAAACAGACTTCAGGAGGCCACACTGCTTGCATGGGGGGTTATTTACCTCAAACTTTGGCAATATAGCCAGTGAGTGGGCGCCCACGCAGATTATGAAGTCAGAAGATTATTTAGCCAGTGGGCCATGCCTTCCGTGGCCAGAGCAGAATGAGAGAAAGGCTAGGCAGTATGTCACAGACATACCTCTGAATCTCTCTCTCTCTCTCTCTCTCTCTCTCTCTCTCTCTCTCTCTCTCTCTCTCTCTCTCTCTCTCTCTCTCTCTCCCTCCCTCCCTCCCCCTCTCTCTCTTTCTCTCTCCCTTGCCCTCTCCCTCTCTCCCTCCCTCTCTCCCTCACCCTCTCTCTCTCCCTCTTCCTCTCCCTCTCTTTCTCTCTCCCTCTCTCCCTCTCTTTCCCTCTCTCTCTCTCTCTCCCTCTCTCTCTCTCCCTCTCCCTCCCCCCCATTTTTTCTGACAAATCAGGCAAAATCATGCAGCTTTGGCTTAGAAAAGAAAAAGAATCTGACTCTCAGTCTGGTGGCTTGCAGGTGAGGAGGCAGTGGAAGGGCTTGGTTTAATGTTACCATCACACAGGAGAGCTGTGGTTACTGGTGGTAGTAGAGTAACTTATTTGGTTCTGTCTCTGCTTCATAGGGACAATAATGCATATTGGAAGCTGTATGGGAAGTCGGTCCACATAGTTTCTGCTGTTCCATGCCCTTTCTGAGTACCTTGTCCTATGCAAACAGCAAGACTTTGGCTCTGACTATGGAATCTGAGGGCCCCTGAAGCATTTTTGTACTGCATGGAAGAAACCAGGGCTATTTGTCAATAACAACTGACCACTTTTTCAGAACAGGGATTGTGGGCCTGGCTTGTATCTGATAGAGAGCCTTTGTGGATTTTCCTCCTCTTCCTTGCCTTCTCCCAGGGTCTGCATGGGAACTCTGTCTCCTAAAATGTGGGCTTGGTCACAGCTCGTGCCACCTGGTGGTAGAACCACTCACTCCTGGGGCTCTCTGAGCAGCATGTATAGAAGCCACGGGTAGAGATGCAGGTAGTCCACAGAAAGGAAGGGAGCCTCTCAGCCTTTTGATTTTTCCTGTCCTCCCTTATGCAGCACTGAGGCACCTCATAAATGATCCTATCATCTCCCCATACCAGACAACTCCATGAGGCTACTGAGGCAGAGACAGCTGGTCCTCGAGAGAGGTAGTCAAAGCCCCCCTGGAGTTTACTTGATTTGCAAGAGACACACCTGTTTGCACTGACTGACAGGCCCAGGCCCACTGCCCTACCTCTCTCGGCCATCTTGACCCCAGTGGGCAGGTTGATCGTTTCACACCTAGTGCCTGTTCCTCCCCTTCTCATGTCACTGCTCAGACTGTTCTTTAAGCTTCTACTCCAGATGCTCCTCCCTTGTGTCCCTGCCACACAGCCCCTCAGAGCAGCTTCTCTGCCTGTGTCCTCTGCAGTCACAAAGCCCACCTCCTGGATGTCCAGAAGGACAGACAGCGTGGCAGGAAGGGCAGGACTTCCCCCAGATGATTACTGTGGAAAGCCCTCAGGTATCCTCCAGTGACATCTCTTTCGGGGCTGCAGGTACCATTATTATCCCACCTAGCCTTATTTGGAACCTTATTGAGGACTAGGACTTGAACTTGGCTTCTGGGCTCTGTCTCTACAGTGGTTTTTGTTTGTTTGCTTATTTTTTCTTTTCTTAAGGCTCTACTACTTGAGCCAGAGCTCTACTTTTGGCTCCTCTGGCTCTTTGGATAGCAAAGTTTCTTGGATTTTATCTGCCTGGACTGGCTTCAGATGGTGAGCCTCAGATCTCAGCCTCCTGAGCAGCAAGGATTAAAGACATCAATTACTGGCGCCCTTATCATTCTATTTTACAAAAAGGAAGCCGCGGCTTAGGAAACAGAGCCTTGAAGGTTAGGCAACTCACCTAAAATCCTTCAGCCAGGAAATTGTAACACCTAGTCCCCAAATCAGACCTTTCTAAGCCCTAGCTGTGTTCTTCACCACACGGCTGAGCCTTCTTGGGGCCCTGTCCTACACCTCCTCTTCCAACTGTCCTTTCTTCCTCCAGGCTTCATCTCACCATCTCTACTGCCATTCAGTCTCTAACTCACTATGCATCTTTATTTCTCAGGATCTTTGCACATACTGTTTATTCTTCCTGTAATACCTGGCCTTTTGTGCTGTTTAGAAGCCTATTGAGTTATGGGCTTCTGGTCTGTGAGTCCTAGAGGAGTCTCTGGGCCTTGGCTGTCCTTTGCTCCCTTCACTGAAGAGGCCCTTCTTGTCTTGCTCCTGCAACATTAAGTATGGTTTCTACTATATGGATGGGGCTCTGGACAGCTAAGTCTGTGCAAGTGCTAACCATCTTTTCCACATGTGTACCTGCCACCTGTTAGGTGACATATACCAAGTGGGGCTCCAGAGGCACTAAGTAGATGAGACCATTGTGTCTCAGCCTTTACAGGGCTTTGAGCCTGGTGGAAGATGCGGCTAAAGTGGAGGGTTCCACCCAGGAGGACGGAGGCCTGTAGGAGGCAGTATATGGGACTGGGACTGCTCCCAGGAAGAGCCAGATGTCCAACAGAGTTTTGTGGAACAAGTGATACTAAACCAAGGTAGAGTTAGTCCAGCTGGGGAAGCTTTTAATAGGAAGGCAATGTCCTAGGCAAAGAGAACAGTCTGTGCAAAGGTCCAGGGGTGAGAAAGCAGGATGTGCTCAGGATTAGCGTGGCCGGAAAGCTGAGTGTACAGGATCAGTGTTGCAAGACTACTCCTGCTAGGCAAGCTCTGACCCTTTGACCATGAAGCATTGCATAAGCCATGGGCAGGATGTCTGCCTCTCTACTATGTGTCTGTTGGTTCCAGGTGGCTGTAAGGATAGCCTGGCATGGAGGACAACCACCTGCCTTTGCCAGTGTCAGCCTTGGGCTTTCTTGTCTTCTGCATCTGTTCAGCAAGCCCCTTACCTGCTTACCACCACTGTGATCTTCATTATTTTTATGATTGGATTTCAATCATCACTGCCTTTCTCATGGTGACACCAAAGCGCCTGTTTTCTGTCTAGCTCTTGGTCCTGGAGAAGATTGATGAGGTCTGAAAATGCCGAATAACCCTTTTGCCCTCTACTGTTGTATGTGAGCCAAAGTATGAGATGTCTAGGGCCACATGGAATATTCTGGCAGATGTACTAGATGCTGGATTTGGATGCTATGTGAATGCTCTGGCTTGGTGGGGAGAATTGCCTGACAGCAGGGGTCCTCTCCCTCCTCCTCCTCCTCCTCCTCCTCCTCCCCTCCTCCTCCTCCTCCTCCTCCTCCTCCTCCTCCTCCTCCCCTCCTCCTCCTCCTCCTCCTCCTCCTCCTCCTCCTCCTCCTCCTCCTCCTCCTCCTCCTCCTCCTCCTCCTTCTTCTTCTTCTTCTTCTTCTTCTTCTTCTTCTTCTTCTTCTTCGCTGTCCTTTTCCTTTTTGGGAGTTGGACTTTTCCTTCCTCCCTGCAGGTCACTAGAAAACTGCTGTTTGGTGATTCTGGTGTATGATCTTTCCCATTGAATCTACCATACTATCCTACTGCTGTCTGCTGTGCCTTCTAGAAGGCTGACTCTACATCGCCCATCCTTTAAATGCTCCTAACTTCTTACTGTGGCTGAAGGAAAGAAAGCTTCATGGGAGGGGGAAGAAGGAGAGGAGAAGGGCCAGAGTCTGTTTTCTTCTCCTTCCTGAACTTTCTTGCTGCAGTTCTGCTAAAGCCAAGAAGGCAGAAGATAGGTAAAATTTCTTCCTTGTTGCTTTCCCCAAAATGGTAACCTTTGCTCCCTTTACCTGTAAAGGGAGAAAATGGTTCGTTCACTTATCATTCTGGGTTTTTTTTGATATATATATATATATATATATATATATATATATATCCATGCCCTTACTTCCAAACACAATCCTTTCACTAAGGTTTTTTTTCAGTGATGCTCTTTTCCATCTAATTGTTTCTCCCACTGCCACTTCTCCCATCCCTCTTTGCACAGAGGGTCTGAAGCAGGGTTCAGAGAGACCCTGCTCAGCCAAGAGCTGGCTCTGTTCCCCTACTTGATCTTTGACCCTGGAGCCCTTAGTGAAGGCTGTGGCCTTGTGCACATGACTCGTGCTCCTGGCCCCTCGAAGGCTCCACCTGCCTGATTGTGGCCTTTGGAGGAAGCCAAGAAGGAAGGCAGGCCTCAGGGCCAAGGGGGCAGATTTGGAATTGCTTATAAGAACAATGGCAAGCTGGGATACATTTGCAAGCTGGGGAGCGCCATTATCTGATTTGTAATTTTAGAGGGATGCCTTTATCTTCCCAGTAATTAAGTAGAGGCCCAAAGGAGATGTTTAGGATGGAAGGCAGAAGTTTCGGTGTGAGTTCATAGTGCTACCTCCTTTGCAAGCATCTCACAAGTCCACTGTGAAACCTAAGTCTAAGTGGCTGTGAATATCAACAAGCCCAGGCTGGGGAGGAGTAATGGAGGAGAATGCCCATAGGTGATACAGGGAGGGAACAGGCCTGGATCCCTGCTGGTCTTTCAGTTTGGATATTGGAGGCTCCCATACAGCAGCAAAATGCAACATTTATTTCCAGAGTGTTCAGACTTTTGGAAAGGTAATACCCTGTTCTCAGTGGAGGTAAAGAGGCTCAGACAGATGAGGTAGCTTCTCAGTAAGACTCAGGAGTGCCAGTAGCAGGACATCAACTGTGTCAGACCCTAGAACTCTAAGAACCCAGCTCCACTACTTGCTTTCACACAAGCGCCGTCATATCAGCAGTTGTGCTGTGGATGTGTGTCTTCAGTGTCTCTGGAGGGGAAACTTCAGGATGGATGATATTCATCAGGGCAGGTGATAAGTGGAGTAGGCCCAGGGCATCTGTGCCATCAGTCATGATCTTCTTTAAGGAAACAGAGGCCTAGCCTAGGTCACAGACTGTTCCAAGTTTAGGTCTCTTCTGAGATGCCTTTTTCCCCTTACAGAACTCCCCAGTTCGCCAGCTTGTTCAGGACTTCTGGACACATTTATAGACTCACATGGCCTGGTAGGGGTGAGCAGGTGACAGGAACCATGGCAGCTACGGCTGAGAGAGGGTTTCAGAAAGATTGTGGCTTCAGGTTCAGCTCTGATCGGAGGGTTTTTGGTTGTGTGTGTGTGTGTGTGTGTGTGTGTGTGTGTGTTTAGACTAAACCATACCCAAGCAGGCTGCCTGCCAGGACTCTGTAAAAACAGTCCAGGCCAAAGTTGGTGTCAGCCAACTGGGAAATTAAAAGCCTTAAATGGGAGACAAGTCTACAAAAACCTTGAATTTGTATTTGGCGTGTTTGTTTGCATACATGTTTGTTTACGTGGATTTTTAATGCACATTTAAAAAAATTGATGTATTTAGCCCTGAGACCCTTCTTTTTTTAAAAAAAAATGGCATTAAAACATTTTATTGTGAAACACCACAGACACAAACATAAGCAGAACAATACTAGAAATACCAGTGTTCTCATTGACTTTAAGAAATCTTAATATTTTATTGTTGATTTAAAGAAAAATCATTACCAATGATAACTAGAGCTCTTTAGATACTTTTCTTATTCCATTAATCCTCTTCACCCCCTTCATACAAATAACAACCTGAGTTGAATTCTTATTTCTCCAAATATAATTCCTGAAATAACATGTACCAATATTTGACTTGATTTTGTTTTGTTTTGTTTATGGTAGTCCTGGGGCTTGAACTCAGGGCCTGGGCACTGTCCTTGGACTTTCTCAAGGCTATTGCTCTATCACTTGAGCCACAGCACCACTTTTGGCCTTTTCTGAATATGTGGTACTAAGGAGTCAAACCCAGGACTTTGTGCATTCTAGGCAAGCAATCTTCCACTAAGCTGTGCTCCCAGCTCCTATTTAACTTGTTTATGTTTTCATTTAAAGGAAAGTATACACTTCAAATTATTCTCTGACTTGTATTTCTCACAAAACAAAGCTGGGATGTGTCTCCTAACTGCCCTTAGGCCTTTCTGCATGATTACTGGAATATGAGACTAGAAAGGCCTCTGATGCCCTTCAAAACAATGTAGTTGGGCTGAGTCAGCTGGCTCATGCCTGTAATCCTAGAAACTAAGAAGGCTGAGAGCTAAGGATCAAGGTTCAAAGCCAGCCTGGGTACAAAAGGACCTGAGACTCTTATCTCTAGTTAACCTCTAGAAAATGGGAAGTGGGGCTTGGCTCAAGGGTAGGGCCGTAGCCTTGAGCTGAAGAGCTCAGGGACAATGCCCAGGCCCAGGGGTAGGGTGGTATCCTTGAGCTGAAGAGCTCAAGGACAGTGCCCAGGCCAAGTTCAAGCCCCACCACCCTCAAAAAAATATATAGTTGGGTGCTACTGGTTCACTCTTTTATCTTTAATCCTAGCTATTCAGGAGGCTGAGACCTGGAGAATTATGGTTCAAAGCCAGATGGAGCAGAAAACTTCAATTTTTCAAAATAGCTAGAAAAGAACTGGGATGGAGGTGTATTTCAAGAAGTAGAGTTCTAGCAGACCAAGCAAGCTGAATAAGAAAGAGTGCAAGACTCTGAGTTCAAATCCTGGTTCTACCAAAAAGAAACAAAACTGCTTGAAGGAATCTTATTTAGCTTGCAAGTCAGCAACTATTTCTGAATAGTTTATGAGGTTTGTGGTACTAGACACTGGGAATCCAGAGCCCCAGAGAGACTACCCTTTCCTGTATTCACTGTAAGGAAAACTCACATTCAGACAGGGGAGAGTATTGGAAATCAAGACCATGATCTTGTCAGCTTGAAGTAGCTGTGTCCTAAAGGAGGGGAGATTTAGTTCTGGGGGATGAACTAAGTCTCCTATAAAGACTTAGTGCAGGAAACTTGATCATGCCCTTTGAGCTATCTTCCCAGACTTTCCCTGCTGTCAGTTCCACCCTCTCCTTTGCTCAAGATAAGTCAATGGGCAAGTTGCATGTTACCAGACTAGGAAATAAGTTTGCTTTTTCTGTTTTGCAAAGCCTCAGTCCTATGAGAGGACTGAAGAATGGAGAAAGCTTCTGGGACCCAGAAGTAGACTTAGCTTGAGTTATTTACTCATTGAAGAGCCTAGTGAAATCCATCCACCTTTCTGACTCTTTCTCCCATTCTTGCCTCATAGGGTTCTAAGAAGATTTTTTTCCCGCATCCTTGGTTACTGAGTACTTGCAAGAAGCCAGTTGTTCATCCTAGCATCTTTCAGCAGACATCTCATAAGCAGGTAAGATAAAAGTTCATCTCTTACTTCACAGATGAGGGACCAGATTGGCAGAGGCAAGTGACCTGGTGGCTGAATTTAGAGTGACTATACTGCTTGGCACAGGAGAGTGCATGTTGCAGGTGAGTTTTTATTCCTTTTTCTCATAGAGACTCCAGAAGCTCTGAGGACACTGGACTTTTACTTTTTGATGAACTTCACCCAAGGGACAATCAGCTGATGTGAACCATCACTCAAGTTTCAAAGTTCATTAGTTCATTGTTTTTTGAAAACACACACACACACACACACACACACACACACAGAGTAAGGACTATTATTAGCAGCGACAAGAGGGCAATCACACTGCCTGGTCACAAGTCTTTGGGAGGAAGGACATTTAAAGCAATGCTTTGGCCAGTGCTGATGGTGCAGAGGCTAATTTCATAACCACCAGGCCTGTCAGGTGATGCCAAGGTCTTTGCTCCCCAGATCTTTCCAGTCCAGGGTCAGCTGCTCTGACATCTCTGACAGCTGGCAGATTCTCTTTAGCAAGACTTAATTCATACAGCATGGAAGATACTCACAAGAGGAAGCCTGGGTTGGGCAGAACTGATTTAAAACAGAATGGTGCCTCTGACAGGCTGGGTATCCTTGGTGAGTCCCTGATTGAGCTGTTCCTTCAGACCGTACACCTTTTGGGGCTCAACCCTCCGTCTATGTATCACTTCCTTCCATAACCCTCCCTCGGTGTGGTTGATTGCATTCCCTGTTATAGCCACACCTAGCCCGTCATGGAGGATCCATGGTGACGCTGAACCTCCTGTACCTCCACCCAGTGGGTGGAGATCTGTCTGCCTCTAATCTCCCATAGGGATTAGCCCATAGGGATATGATTTCTAAACAGATCTCTGATTGTACTCCGATTCATCATAGGCCTTAAATGCCATGGGGTCTGGAAGCATGTCTTAAGATAGTGGAGTGGGGAGGGGAATTGTGTTCATCCAGTGCTGACTAGGCAAGGATCGACCGTGTGTGAGACTTCTGTATACATGACTTTTATTCTCCCAGGAACTTTCATGAAAGCTGAGGCTCAGAGAAGCCAAATGGCTTCCCTCCTGCCCCATAGATAATAAATCACAGAGACCGATGCATGCGCTTCCAGTTCAAATTCAAGATCAGAACCAAAGATCCCCGCTTAGATGCCACTTAAAAAGTCATGTATGATACCCTCTGGGTATGTCAGCACTGGGATCGCAACCCAGTCAGTCCCATTCCCTGTTTCTAAGCTGTCTGTCTACATTTACATGAGTTTCAATGCTTCCTTTGTAATAATGTGAGAATCCATTTGCCAAAGTCATCTGCAGAGCTACAAGTGATGGCAAACTACAGCTGCCTCTCTTGACTGCTAGTCTAGCCTTTTCCTCCAAGGCCACACTGTCTTTGGACAGGTCTTTGGACAATGGTCTTCGGGCTGCCTCCAGGATCTCCAGGAAAACTAGGCTTCTTAGGAAGCCACCAGGGCCCCTGAAAAGCTGCTGTCTTTCCTCCAAGGAGCTGCTCCTGTGTTTAGTCTGTGCTGCCTCTAGGGCTGAGGGGAGAAAATAGAGTTGCCTTGTACAACTGATACTGATACTTGACCTAGACTCTTACCTGTCCCTTTCAAGCAAGTTACACTCATCCATTACTATCAGGGAAATCGGGCATTGTGTTTTCTTTTAGTCAGGAAGCTATTCCTATTCTGGTCACACAAGAATGAAGTCTGTGGGGTAGGCATTGGAGGAATAGTGATGATCTACAATGCAAGCTTTGGGAAAAGAATGATTGGAAGGATGGGATAGCTTTTCTGGGAAGCCAGACTGCTAAAATAAAGTAGACAGTCTTAGAAATAAAGGTTCCTAGAAAGCTGCTTTAGTCTGCTATAACACAAACACCATAGACGAACGGCCTCCAAACCATAGAAATGTGTTGTTCAAAGGCTTCAAAG
This sequence comes from Megascapheus bottae, assembly GCF_031878675.1. Taxonomy (NCBI): domain Eukaryota; kingdom Metazoa; phylum Chordata; class Mammalia; order Rodentia; family Geomyidae; genus Megascapheus; species Megascapheus bottae. The sequence continues at coordinate 45,552,542 of NC_143514.1, read as the reverse complement.
TCCAAGATCAAGATGCCAGCAGACCTGGTGTTTTCCTGGTTCGTAGATAGTGATCCTATGGCTGTGTTGGCAGAAGAGCTCTCCAGAAGGGGCTTTTGTGATGGGCACTACTCCCATTTATAATGGTTCTGCCTTCAGAACCTAGTCACCCCCTAATCCTATTACTTCGGTTAACTTTGTTAGACAGGGATGATTAGACCACAGCAAAAGCCCAAGCAGTTGATAGTGAAATCAACCCTGGGTCTCCCCTGTGGTTCTCCTTTCCTCTGCACTAGCATGTACTGGTGGTGCTGTCATTAAAAACAATTTTTAAAAATCACTTTGACTGTGAGGAATCACCAATCGCTGTAACATTAACATGAGAGTGTGAGCTCTGCCAGCCCAGAACAGTGCAGTAGGACATCAGGGTGAGGGTCTACCCTCTTCTACCCTCATTTTGTAGACAGTGATGGGAACTTCACCAGAAGTTGTCCTGCATATAGACCCGTGGGTGTTCAGAGTGGAACCTTCTCTCTAGCCTCCTAGTCAGGTCTCTCACTTCATATCACAACAGCAAAGATGACATTTGTCAGATCATGAAGTTCTGGGCCTCAGAGGTAAAAAAGCAAAAGATTCTTCTCACTGACAGAGTAGCTCAAGTGCCAAGCAAGTGTTCAATCCTCAGTATCAACAAATGAACAAAAATATTCTTAGACAGCTTAATGCAGAAATGTCTTTTTCCAGTATTGTGTCCACAAAGGCCTCTGAAGTAGCATTCCCGTTCAATGTGGGCCTGTGGTCACACTTGATTCTTTTCACTAAAGGCCCAGTGCACCTCACATGTGTCCCCACAACCACCTCCTCCTAGAGAATAGGACCCAGCTGGATGTGGTCCAGGGGAAAGTCATGAGTCCACGCCGTCACACAGTGTGCAGTGTGAGGCCCTGGGGCTGGCTGGGGCAAGCTCTATCTATTTGATAAGGACTGTAAGAGCACCTAGAAAACAGGGCTTAACCTCAGACATTTTCTTATTCTTGAAAGGGAAGATTCCACAAACAACTAGTCCTTCAAGGAATACAATGTCTTATAGGCACCTGAGATGGTGAGATGACTTTACAGGTCATATCTCTCATGGCATATTAACAAGCTGCGTTATATCACAATATAAGGATATATATATATATTAACCCATATCCCTAACTGGTTTTTGGAAGGTAATTGACATTTACCACAGTCAGAAGCAGTTTCTGGGCCTTCCAAACCATCAACATGAGACTCAAATACAGCCTCAGATGACACCTGTTCATGTTAGCCCTGCAGGATACCATAAAAATTAAGATTACTGTCCCATCCACCGGCTCTTCCATCCTTCCCTGACTGACTGCTCACCAACAGGCAGTCTTGTGGACTATTCTATATATTTTACTTCACTGTTGCCTATGTTCTTCCACTAGCATTATTCCAGTATTTTACTCAGATGCTCTAACTGCTTTAGCAACACCAGCCCCATTAGTTCTCACTCAAAACAACTGTCAAGGAAGATTTACCCTTCTATAAAAATGAGAGTGGAAGTTGTGAGTTGAGAGTTACTACATGATTCTAGAAGTCTTTCTCTTCCTAGTCCTCACATCTAGCTCACCTTTCTGCTCATTCAATATGAATTAAGCATGAATTACATGTATCGAATGCTTTATTCATTTCTGTGTACTGAGCCTACAGGTATGACTGGTACACGTAGTGCCCAATAATTATTACGTGAGTAATAAGTGAATGGTTAAATGGAGCTTATTCTATTCAAATTCTTTAAAGTCTTTCATTCATAGATGGCATGCATGCACAATCAACACTCCATTAATTATGTTTCTGGATTACAAGAAGGCTATGGGACAGACAAGAGTATGAGATTCATGTTCTGCAAAGGAAGGGGATAAAATCCTCACTTATCAGTTTGTATATATTAGCCTTGGCTTCCTCATATTAATTGGCTATGCTTTTTTAAAAATTATTTTTTGCCAGTCCTGTGGCAGACTGGGCACTGTCCTTGAGTTTTCTCAAGGCTAGCCCTTCTACCACTTGAGCCTCAGCACCACTTCTGCCTTTTTTTGTATATGTGGTACCAAGAAATGGAACCCAGGGCTTCATGCATGCTAGGCAAGCACTTTATCACTAGGCCACACTCCCAGCCCCTTATTTTGCTGTCTGTCTGTCTGTCTGTCTGTCTATCTATCTATCTTGACGCAGATTTTCTTATATGGCCAAGGTTGGCCATGTTGCAATTCTCCCTCAGCTTCAAGAGTTCTGGGATTACAAGTATGCATAAACACACTCAACTCTGCCACATCTTTTAAATGAAAAAATAAAAATAAAAAGATTTCCTCGTAGTATTGATCTTTTCTTGATGAAAAATAAATGTTGATATGGAGTTGGCATTGAGCAGGTGATGAGTAAATACTGCTTTCTCTTAAGAGGAATAAGAGGAGAGGAGGAAAATTCCATCTTAGTTTTGCTCTGCAAGCCTCTATTTTTCTCAGAATGCACATGTTAGTGTCAGAGTTGGGGGAAGCAAAGAAAACGAAGAGATGGAAAATTTCACTTTTGCCTTCTACTACCATTAAGACTGGAACCACTTCAGTCAAATCCACCATGTATTTCTTTTGAATCTCTGTTACAGCCATATTGACGTCACTTACTCTCTTCTGCTACCTTATTAAATTTGGTAGTCTATAACATAAAGCACTGGCTCTTCAGAAGTGGTTTTCCCTGTGTGATTGAGCAGGCATGAGCATGTCAATCTATCTACCACCAGAAAACCATGTCTGCTTTAAATTAGGGAGAACAAAGTTGCACATCTGATGTTCGGTTCCCCATTCTCCCTAATTTATAGGCTGAGCTCTTAAAATTCTAAATATTTATCTTTGTTTTAAGACTGTTTTCTTCAAGTCTTACTTAGAGATTTTACTAAGAAATGAACCAAAAGTCTCAGGTTCAAGGTAAACTGTGCTGACGTAGTAACATGAATTGATTCTGCTCTCTGGATCTGGTGAGGCCTTTGACATCAGGTGGCCTTGGAAACTTCCACAGATGACCAGAGACAGAGGATCATCTTTCTATAGAGGGAAATTCAAGGCCTATGGAGTCCCAGCATCTGCTTTGTTCTCTTTTTTTGTGCCCTTCGGTGCTTACGTATGCATGGGTCAGGGAAGCCATGTGGAAGTATTTCTGAATCTCTGGTATATACAGAACCCTTCTCTTAGAGAATCTTCTTCCTTACCTACTGTGAGCTCAAAGATCTTCTTTATTTTGAAGACTCGGTATGGATTTTCACTTAGAACAAAACTGTCAAGAGCCTGTGCTCTTTCCTAGCAATTACAACCAATCTTATTTAGGATTTCCAAAAGTTTGTATTTTTCATCTTGGATCACTTACAGCACTGGTCTTTTATTTAAATATTTGTGGTTCATCCCTTAGGGCCTTATCAATAGCAACTGTTCTTTGAATAATGGATTTAAGCAGATGAGTTTTAGAGAAAACTTTAGATTCTGGTGACCAGGGAGAAAAATCCTCACTTACAAAAGAAGGAAGATGGATTGAGAGTTATCCTTAGTAGACCTTGGGCTGTGCTGGTCCAGCCCTTTAGTCTGCATATGATGAAATGGAGATGCAGAGTCCCCCCTGGAGTTGTACATATTGCTGGTACATTGAATCTCCTGACATCTCAAGCCATCTCTCATACACATCAGAAGAGTCTACAGAAAAGACACAGCTGGTGGAATAGAGAGAGCCATCCAAGGATAAGAGAATGGGACTGGATGAACATCCCTGGAGTATGGTGGTTGTCCTGGCTTCAGGCTGCCCGGTAGACCAGAGGATGCTCACAGCAAGAAAGTCACTGGGAGGGTGACAGGCAAGAGCTCTGGAATGGGAGGGGGGGATGAAGTCCAGTTGTTCAAAGAGATTCACTGCACTAGTCAGGACAGGATCCAGGAGGAAGTGCCATAGAACCATTCTGATAAAAGGATATTGTCTTCACAGCCTGGCATCAGGACAGACATCAAGAAGAGGTTTCAAAAGTAGTCAAGGAAGCCCCATGGAGTCCTGTAGTTGAACTTTGACATAATTTTGCAAAGAAAGAATCACAGATGCCTTCTCGAGAACTGGAATATATATATATATGTATATATATATATTTTTTTTTACCAAAACATGCCAGTCAGATTGACGTGAGTTCAATGGATATCTTGAATAATTATCTCAGCCCAATAAGGTCTTTTATTCCAATGGGAATTCAGTCACTCAGAGGGGGCAATTTCCTGAAGAAAAACACCTAGGTAGGGTACTTCTGGGATTCACTGCATCAGGCACAGCCTGACTTGGTTTCCCAGAGGAAGCTGGTATTCCCAGGACTCCAGAATCTTATCTGTGAGCTGACAGTGACTAAGCCTATCCTCTACTGTGTCTAGCTTGGTTTTATATAGCCAACCCCCTGCAGTAGACTGTGGACAGCCAGTTCATGAGCACTTAAAGAATAAGAGATAGTTTAATTCTTTTCCTTCTTCCCAGCAGCAATCCAAAGGCAGGAAGTAATAGTCCCACTCCCACTTATACTAGGATTTCCCCACTTATTAGCTTATTCATTCTCACAACAAACCAGTGGGGATGATTTTTATTATCCCTGTGTATGAGATGGAGAAACACATTCAAGAACAGATATGTTGTAATGTGTTCTTTGGCCTTTTGAAAATACAGGTATTTCCTGAGTGTGGTGGAGGTGGCAAGTTTTATGATTTTATGACACGTCTGTGCAAAGGTAATGAATCCATTTGGGTTTGCAAAGTCGATAAATCTGACTCACCTCCAATTTGCATGAGATTCCATGTCAGTTATATGGGGTGGGGTAGTCCCAAATCCTGGATCTGTCTCTGGTTATCAAAACCAATATGTTCCAGTTATAACAATGACATTAAAATGGTCTTCATCTTCAGAGTTTCTCATTGTAGGCCTCTCTTGAGAGGCATCCTATGAAGATGTTTGCATGGCAAGATCCCAATTAAAAATTAGGAAAACCGTGGCATTTGAACCTTAATGGATGAAGCTTACTTGTCTCCTTCTACCCCTTCATTCCATCCTGTGGGATAAGTCAGTGTGGCAATGGGATTGTTTGTTTGTTTATTTATTTATCTATTTTAGGTTCCAGGATTTGAACACAGGGTCCTGGGCTTGCTGAGCAGGGCTTGCTCTTCTACTTGAGCCATGTCCCCATCCCTTTTCTCTTTGTTTATTTTTCAGACAGGCCTCATGCTTTTTGCCCAGGCTTGGCCTCCCAAGTATCCAGGGCTATAGGCATGTACCTGTTTGTTGATTGAGAGTCTCACTTTTATTTTTGAAGCCCTGAATTGGGCGGGGGGAGGTCTGCTTGATTTTTTTTTATTTTTTAAATTTTGGAATTGGCCCTGTGTCTCATAGTGGTAGAGAGTTAGCCTTGAGCTGAAAAGCTCAGGGACAGTGCCCAGGCCCAGAGTTCAAACCCCACAACTGAGTAAAAAAAAAAATGTTGTCAAGGTGATAACTCTCTCTTCACAAAAGATAAACCTGCTAGATTTCAAAGGGAAGATCTGGGCAGCTTTCCTTGTTTGCCCTAGAATCAAGATTCTTTCCATGAGGATACATGGCTTTTTCTTTGCTCTTCAGCTTGGCTTCTGGCATTGGAGATACTGGGAGTGGAATCAGCTGTGCTTTGCTGGAAAGAGCAGTGACCTCAGTTTTGTTGCCTCTTGGAGGTTCCCTGCCAGCCTCCGCCCATCCTCTTTTGAATCTGACTCTCCAAATTAATCTTCCCCCTGGGACTCTGGAGCCCCATTCTGGAGAAGTATGAAAGGATGTACCAGGACTGCTCTGACCTTCAAAAGGACAACAATAGCTTTTCTTCTCTTGGGGACCTGGACCAATCTGACCAAAATTAAACATACAACAAAGGCACCCAAAGGCACCATTTCCTGACATGATGCATACTGAAAACTCTTCAGGGACAGTTGAGGGGAAAGTCTTGTGGTAGGAGAGGAGCTGAGCTATACCTCTATCCCATGCCTGACCCCAGGGCTTTCTTTGCCACAGGGGAGCTTCTGGAAAGAAAGAGCATTTGAGCTAAAGCCTCAAATAACAGAAGGGTTTCTCCTAGGTAACAGGTTGGGTGGGGTAAAGGGTTTGAAAGTACAGCTGCTTTTGTGAACACAGTGTTACAGCCAAGCCACAGAAGAAAAGTCCGTAGTGAAATGGCAGACACAGGACATGGGATTGCTTTAATTCTCTCCAATGAAGTTCACAGCAAAAGTCCCTGATATCCCTGAAGAGAGAACATCCAGGTTGTGTTCCTGCCCAGAGCTAAGTAAACAGGATTATTGGAACCCACAATGGACTCTGCTGGGCAACAGGCTGCAGCCAGGTTGGCGCTGGGAGGAAGGACAGCAGGGGAATGACCCAGATTAGGAACCGCCCTGGCCTCTGGACTTGGTTCCCAAAGGAAACGCCTCTGTTGGAATAACCTGTCTCAGGTACTTGGTATCTGTGTCTTAGGTCAGAAAATATGGATAGCCTTTGATCTATCCATTGTACTTGTACAAGAATCATGAGAAGAAATGGTTGTTGATATCTGTGATGACATATAGTCAGGCATAGTCAACAAAATGCTATTGCTAATATGCTAATAGAGAAAACCTGTCAGCAAGTGGCATATCTAATAATGGGAATAAGTTAGTAACTTGTCCTGTATGAGAATATCGGCTATTAATAATCATAGAGAAAGTAATATTGGTCAATGTGGAATGCTTTGTGTATTGTTCCAAGTGGGGAAAATTGGCTACTGAACAATATGGACCATTGGCTGTCACTTATATAACTATACATTATGCTAACATGCATTAAACATTTACTAGGTGTCAGGCATAGCTCTAAGCATTTGAGATATATTAGCACATTTAATCATGCAACAAGCTTAGGAGAGAGATATGTTTATAGTCTCTGTTTGATACAAAGTAAGATCACATGGCTATGAGTGGCAGAATCTGTGTGTGAAACCAGGCAGTCTGGCTCTATGGCCAAACATAAGTCACTAAACTAGCCAGCCGTTCTCTTCCCATGTGGGTGACTATATGTGTATCGCTTTCTCTCTCTTTGAGGAATGTCAGCTGTGTGTTAAGTAATCCCCTCCTAGGACAAAGTAAGGCAAAGGTTTCTGTGATGGATGGCTATGAGCTCTGAAGAACTCTACTTCTGTCTTCCCCTGAGCGTCCTGCCTAGGCCGTAGACAGCAGTGGCTCAATTCTCTAGCAGGATAGTGAGTTAGTGCTAGTGCTGTACAGAGTTGCTTCAGATCCTGGGGATTCAGCAACCAACAAGACAAGGGATACAAGGCAAATTCCTTCCTAAGACTTCCACCCTTATGGGGGAGGCAGGGAGGGAACCAGTAACAAGGAGCCAAGGAAAATACCAGATGGAGTTGAGTGCTTCATAGAGGACAGTAGTTGGAATGGTACCATAGGGTGGGACCACAGGGTTAGGAAGGTGACCTTTGAGAGGAGGCATTTCAGCTGGAACTTGACTGATGAGAAAGAGAAAGAGAAAGAGAGCACACATCCAGGAAAATGTCGACATTTGGGAAAACTGGTGAAGGGGTACTTAAAATTTTTTATGTAAATTTTGTAACATTTCTATTACTTAAGATTCCTTTATGTAAAAATTTTTAAAACTATTGCAAGATGTACCTAACAAAGTTATGCCTCAGGCAGCAGAGTTAGGGTTTTCCTGGGGAGTGGCGTGGGGTGGGTGAAAGAGGAGGTGAAGTTGGGAGGATAGGCCATTGACTGAAGTGGGGTGAGGTTGAGGTTGGCCCTGTTTATCTGATGTTCCCATGTCACAGTTCATTCACAGTCTCATCCTCCCCTGAGTGAGCTCAGATTGGAATGAGACTTCTTTGTTACTGATCGTTGAAGCCAAGGTCAAGCTTGAGGAAATGATTGCACCAGGGCAAATGGTTAGCAAGTGGCAGAGCTAGGGCCACAGAAAGATCTTCTAAATCCTTTCAACTCAGTAGTCCTCAAGGCTGAATCATGGTGAGATATGGCATTACAGATGTTGATAAGGTGGGGAAATATTGAACTGTGGAAGATGCAGGTAAACTCAATCTTAACAGGTTGTCAGAGGGCAGGTAGGATAACACTTTCTTAGAATTTCCAAATGATTTCTGGTACCCTGGGCCAGGATTTCATCCCCAATAGGCATAAAGATATGGGCCACATCCTAGCTTACCTTCTCTTGATGTTATACTGATGTTCCACTGTTCCTGTTTTTAACCATTTTCATTGAGTTGCACACTGGGCGCTCACTCCTGTAATCCTAGCTACTCAGGAGGCTGAGATTTGAGGATCGATCAAGATTTGAAGCCACCCTAGGCAGACAAATTCAAGCTATTATTATCAGTTAACCAGCAAAAATCCAGAAGTAGAAATGTTGCTCAAGTGGAGAGTGCTGGCATTGGGAAGAACATTTAAAAAAAAAAAACCTAAGCAAAAGCACAAAGCCCTGATTTCAAGCCTCAGTAGTGGCACACACAAGAAAATTTGTATTGAAATGCAGGTGAAGCTACTTACCTCTGGAGAGAAAGAACTTGGTTGTCAGGATTCCTATTTAGAAGTCATGGCCAAGTCCATTGGCTCCAAGCACACAGCAAGGGCATTTAGCTATCTTTGGAAGTTATCTTTATGACTACCTCATCTTCTGACAATTTGGATACCAATATAAAATTCTAAGGAAAAAAGCTTAAGGAGATAGCATTGATAATTTACGTAGCACCTAATATGCTAGGTAATTTAATTACGTACTCTTTCAGCTTCTAGAGATGGTCTTAGTGACCCAGTGATAAGGAGGGGAGACTGAGGTGTATAGCAGTCAACAACAGAGTTCCATGCCAGCTGCAAGCCCACACAGTCTTCACACCAAAACTTGAACCCTTTCTGTGGCAGTACATGGCCAAATCGGCCCCTACTCCTCTCAAAGATGAAAGCGAATCAAGCACAGGAATGCAGGGAAGAGTTGCTTGGAAATCCATCCTGCTTTTAGGTCCTCACCACGTGAGTCAGTGATGCTCATGACTTCATTGGGATGGTATTCACGCTTGACTTACGCTGGCACACAGAAAGCTATAAATTGTATCCATGGACCCATTGAAATCTTTCCTCACATGGAAGATGTTTATAGATAGGAAAAGCACGGCCTCTGCATGCATGTACTGGTCTTCTCCAAGTCAACATCATCATAAATAAATGTATCCAGGATCCCTGCCTGCACTGTTTTCCATAGATACTCAGGACACACGAGGTGGGGCATTAGTGGCCATGGAGGAGCAGAAGGTACTCCCTCATGGCCGAGGTCTCCTGTCTGCTGACAAGAGACCCTCTTGACCGAAGACATCGCAAGACATAGGACCCGAGCTGGGTGCTGCTGGATCTCATTGCCAATTAACCCCACAAAAAAAAAAGCAGAAGTGGAGCAGTGGCTCAAAGTAGTAGAGAGTGCTAGCCATAAGCCATGAGCACAAAGCTCAGAGATAATGCCTGGGCCCTGAGTTCAAGCCCCATAACTGACAAAAAAATGATGTTCGACTCATCCCCTTCCCTCTCTCTCATTATTATCATCCTTTGGGATGCCCTGCCCTTTGAGCAGCTTGAGTTGCTGTCTCCTCTGATTTGGAACGTAGAGCTATAGAGTTATCCTCTGCTGTTGGAAAGGCAGGCCCACGCTGGGGACGCAAGATGCCATCACAGTCACTGCTCTTCACAGTTTGCAAAGCTGTTATCCCTTTGTCATTGTGGACACTCACACGGGTCATATGAGAGGGTTTCTTGAAGTGTTTCCATTTTGCAGATGGGGGAGAATGAGTCAAAGAGAGGGAAGGATGCAGTACTTAGCTTTGGATTTCTCACAGAACTGGATGGTACACTCTGACCCTGTCAAGAAGCTAAGTGGCGGTTATACATTACCACTACCACAGCTACTAACCTGGGTCTGGGAGGAGCCTGTCAGGAGATAGCTGGAGCACTGAGAAAAGAGCTCCAATGAAATTGTGTACACAGACATCACTTCAAAGATGTGCACATGGTTAGAGACCAGCACCCAAGAAACTAATCAGAGGGAGACATTGGCATCTTTTATGGGCTGAATTGTATTTTCCCCTAAATTTTATATATTGAAGACCCAACCTCCAGGATCTTAGAACTTGGAGGCAAGGTATTCAAGAAGATGGTTAGGTTAAAATGCGGTCACGTGGGCCCTTTTCCAAATGGTGCTCTTATCAGAAGAAGAGATTTGCATATAAGTGCATAAAAAGGGGGGGAATCATGAAGATGCAGGGAGAAGACTATCCATAAGCCATTGAGAAAGACCCAGGGCACATACTTCCAACTTCCACAGCTAATAAACTTCTGTATACCTAGTCCATGGTATGTCAGCTCCCCACAACCTACCCTCTACCCAGGGAGAGAAATAAATAGCTCATTTCTTTCATCATAGCAGATCAGCCTCTTATCAGTGGCCTCCTGTGGGCTGAACCCAACTGAAAACCAGGGTACAGGTCATGCTACAGTTAGGATGAGGTCACAGCAATAGATGTGCAAATAACACCTATGCAGATTCCTCCTTCCTAATCCTTCCCTCCCCCTCTCCCTCCCTCTCTCCCCCTGTCTTCCCTCCTTCTCTTCTCCTGCTCACTCTTTCTCTTCTTCCTCCCCTTAAATGACTATTCATCAAGTGTGTACAATATATCAGGAGTTAGCCTAAGTGTTATACATATTAAAAAAATCTAAAAAACACATGAAGATATAGAATCCACTGTTACCAAGGTATACATACTGCAGCTCTGATGCTACAGTAGCAGAGGAGAGATAGTGTATGTGGCCTGGGAGGTATGAAAAGAGCCCCAAGAGGAGGCACACTCTAGCTGACCCTTAAAGGCTATGTGAAGTTTAATAAAGACAGGGCGGGGTGGGGGGAGGTCATGGTGGACTAAGAGACTGAGAGACATTCGGAGACCCAGACATGTACAAAGAAGAGAAGAAGAGTCAGAGACTGCTTCAACCCTATGTCATCTTTCAGTTATCTTGCACCATGTTGTTGCCTATGTTTTAGGTGCTGATTTATACCTGTATATAAATAATACAATGATAAAAACAAAAACAGAGTTCTAGAAATGTGAGATCAAACTCTGGCATCAATGCCTGCACCTCCAATTTTGGAAATATATCCAACCCTTCTGAACCTGATTTTTCTCTGCCACATCAATTCACCAACACTGCTATATATCTTCCCTCAATATATACGACGTTGCCCTTGGGAGATAGATAATAGTGGAGGGAGAGTTACCCTCCATCCAGAGCCCCTCTGTGTGTATATAGAGGGTTTACTGTGCTCGAACTGCTCTGGGCACACAGGTTTGCTCCCTGTCTTCACACTCCCACGGGTTTGGAAGGTGCTTGGAGAGAGCAGAAGAAATGTTTGGAAGCTGTGGTGGCTGTGGCTGACTGTAAGCATTCTCCTTTCACTGTCTGGTCATCCCTTCCTTCATACCCTGTCTAGCTCATGCTGCTCTGACTAAATCCAACCTATCTTCAAGGTCAAGGTCCAGATGCATCTTCTCCAGGAATCCTTCCCAGTGCACCTCAGGTCAACTGGGACAGTACCTCCTTTTCCACCTGATCATACTTATGGGGTCACTAGGCATTTATCCATTAGTAAAATAGTTTCATATTATTATAGTAGTGGTACAGGGCTATGTGAGACCTTATATACACAGCTTATACAGACTTTTTGGACCTTATAAAGCTCTTACCAGGTCTCGATCCTAGCTTCTCTACATGGCAGACCACAGACCCTTATTTTCACCTACTTAGAACAAAGTGATCCTGCATCCAGTTGCTCAGATCTAGATATATTTGAGGGTGAAAATACATTTGAAAGAGTGATGTTATTATAATGCTAACAGACCTATATTAAGATAACACCTAGCAAATGAAGCTTAAGATCTTTGAGTGACCTGATCACCTACCTCCCTGTATTCCAGCCACCCTGAGGTTTCTCAACATCCAGACAACAACCTCTAGTTAATCAAACATCCCTTGTGTGATTTGGCCACTGTGTTTTAAACATGTGGTTCAACTCTTGAAATATCATACCTCCTCATTTGGTCCATTCCATCCTCAGTCTTAGCCCAAGGGTTGCCTCTTGTGTGTAAGTTTTCAATTGCTCGAAGAGAGAAGTGCTCTTTGTCTATTTAGTTTAGTTTAGCATGTGTTAGGTTTAGCATGGGCTGTGGGTATTTATGGTTCCAGCTTCTTCTACTGGATTCTAAGTTTGCACAAGCTGTGCCTCTGCCACCGTTGCCTTCAGGGTCACTTGCCCAGTGTGTGTTGGACCCACAACAAATACTAATTGTTTTCTTTGTTATGATTTTACCGGTGATGTAGTTTACCTTCACATTTATGACTCATGCTTTTCTTTTTGACTTTGGGGCTGACATCTTGATGAGAGTTAACTTCTTGAACATGTCATCTTACAAAGATCCAACAGAGAGGCTGCAGTAGCTCTAGCATTTCCAGCAGCTTCAAGGGAAAACAAAGGGATGGCCTTGTACAGACTCTAGAAGGACAAATCCTCACCCCAGAGATCAAATCCTTCCTGGAAACACACTCAAAAGCCTTTCAGAGACAGAGGGTACAAGTGAATGGCAGAAACTAACACTGGATGAGGATACATGTTCCAGCCCATGCTTGATAAATATATAAGAGAAAGGAGAGATATTTTAGGTACCTGTTTTTAACACTAAATTTAAATGTCATTTTAAGAAAGAAGTTAGTGGAGCAATAGACAGAAACATAGAAAAATATAGACTTAGCTTTTATTGACTGTAACACCTTTGCTAAATCAGGCATTTTGTTTCTATGGTCTCACTTTTAACTTAACTGGGATAACACCCACACTAGAGTAGATATCACCATTTCTGCAGATGAGACAATTAGAGCTCAGAGAAGTTAAAACACTCCCCTGAAGTGGTCTGAGGCAAGTTACAATAAAATCAGATTTGAACCCAGGGTTATATGTCTCCACTGTGCTAATTGGGGAGCTATCTGGAGTGTCCCAGTATGTCACATTCTTTGGGCTGCATCTATTCGGAGTGATTTTTGTTTTCAGAAATCAGTCTCTTTGCTTCATAATCACAGATTATAGATGCCCTAAGGACAAGGGTATTCATAGACCTTCTTCCCACAGGGCTATTCAGGGCTCCTTGGTTTTATGAGGTCAGTCTTCTCAGTGTGTCCACTTCTCTGAGCTTCCTGGACTCCCCCTCCTTTCCCTGCTCTGTGCTGTCTACTTCTTTACAGGTTCCCAGTGAAATTCCCTGAAAAATACCGAGATGTCTCAGTGACCTTGCCACTGGATTAGGACCTGACTTGAACCGTTATTTAGCCTGGTGGCCTTGATGTGACACTGAAGTTTTTCTTTGGTAGGAGAATCCTCTTCATCATCCTCTAACAATGAGGCATTAGCCCAGTGATAGGAAGACCAGATCACGTGTGCTTCCAGGAGGCTGAGGCCCCATGAGAATATCAAGGTTTTCAGGTTCTCAAGGTTTCCAGTCAAGATCTCCTCTCCAGCCAGGATTCTGGCCTTAGTTATACCACTGTGGAACATTAGTCTTTCACCAAAATTCTTGGCCCAATCTCTAGCCTTTTCTTTGTAGCTGTAGAAAATAAGACTCTCTTAGTATACTGCTAAGGAAGCGTTCTGACTTTCACACTCAGCTTTAAATTAGTGATTAATTGCTGTAAGCTTTCATGGCTTTCCCCAGTACATAGAGAGCCCTTTTCAGAATGGTATCATTCCTTGTAATTATACTCCCCTCCTTGATGTCTGCGAACTATGTGCTAACCCCAGACCCCCAAGAGTAAGTATCCTCCCTGTTATGGACTTTGGTATAGCAGGCACTGTCAGTGCTCTCCCAAACTCACTGATATATCCTGTGTGCCAACCAGTTGGTAAGTGATATAGCACCAAAATATTGAGCTACTCCTGGTACCAACTCTATAAGGTAGAGGTAGCCATTTACCATGAAAGGATATAGGCTGTTTCTTTACCAGCCATGAGGGAGAAAGCAAAGGAGGACTGGGTGGCTCGACAAGCTGAACTGAGGTGCAGTTGCCTGGGTCTTGCTGTTTCCATGGCTCTTCTGAACTGTTACAAATCAGGGCAAGTGGTCCAGGCTCGTGAATCTTTCATATCAGTCCATCAGTGGATAAGTAAGTGCCCTGAAAGTAAGTGTAGTTTCAACCAGGGGTAGTTGTTGGAAAAGTCCTTTGTCTGTGAGCAGCCAATTATTACCATCAGGAGAAGGATTTTTGTGTTTGTGGGAGTGGGGAGGATAGGACTTGAATTCATGCTCTCACTTGGCTTTGGATTTTTCACTCAAAGCTAATGCCCTATCGCTTGAACCACATCCGGATTTATTTTAACTGCTTAATTGGAGATAAGAATTTCGTCAGCTTTTCTGCCTGGGTGTACTTTTGAACCTCAGTCCTCAGATCTCAGCCTCCTGAAAAGCTAAGATTATAGGTGTGAGCCACCAGCACCTGGCTGCAAGGAAAGGATCTTAAATGAGCACATGAGCAGCATACCATAGCATCAATTGTATGGATTAATGAATATGCTCCTGTCTTTCAGAGAATGTTAGAGATCTTTGATAAGGAGCTCTGCTGTTTCATGGTCTTTTAAGACCTAGCGATGTTGCTTGTCCAGTAATTATGCTTGATATCTTTGCATTAGAAGGACCCTTTGAAAATGGCACTCAAATTTAATTTATTTATTTTCCAGGTAAGAAAATAGCAACAACTACAGTCTTAAATATTTTAATAACTTGCCTAAAATCTCCCAAATAAATATGGGACTAAACAGAGACAGCCTAACTATTGTATCAGCCTCAGGAACACAGACTTTAGCACAAAAGGATTTCCTGTTACATAATGGCTATCTGAAGGTCCAGGGCTAGTGGAAGTCTCCATAGTTATCAGATACCTTCCATTTTAGCACATTGCTTCCATCTCCACAGTCACTTCCAGATCCTACATAGCTTCCAGAACTGCAAATATCAGACCTGGTTCCAAGTGAACAGCAAGGGAAATTGGGTCCCTCTTCCTTGTGAGGAACCTTTCCTGAAACCCCACTTGACCTGTCTGGATGGAACTTTGTCCTGTGTCGTCTCAGACTGTGAAGAGGCCTGGGAAATGTCTTAATTCTAAATGGTAACTTACACAGCAGACGCTAGGCATTCTGTATGGCTAACATGGGGTTTGGGAGGCAATTTGCTATCTCTATCACATTTATGGGGCTGCAAGCAAAGTGCGAATTATATCTAGATAGACTGGAAGACTAGTTGAAAGTTACTTGTCTCTAGACTACTAGTTTTCTTTGTGTGAAATAGACAACACTCTCTATTCTTCTGATTTTACTAAGACTTGCTGTGTGGAAAACATCTATCACAAGGTCAAGTTGTGAACTGCCACAATGCCCATTCCTCTTTCTCCCAAGGAATTGGGGAACTTGACTATAGCTTAATACTATTAATCTTTGTTTTCCTATTTACCAAAACCTCCAAAGAACAATTCCCCTCTGGTTTGTGAAGAACAGATTGAATTAGGCCTGTGTCTACTCCCATTTGTGGAGTAGAATGTATGGAGGAAGAAAAACAAAGTCCACTGCAACGTTTTCTACAGGATTTCCCTTGACCTCAGCTGGCAGCAGATAGACACAAAACCGAAACAATCACCAGAGCATTTTGAGATGGAAATCTTTTCCTCCATTTTATTCTACCCAGAATCAAGTTCCAATTCTGGCCACACACATTTCCTTTTATCCCCTCTCCACACAAACCAGCTTTCTGACTCATCATGAGGTGTGGCTGTCACCAAAACCTTCCCAGAGGCAGCCATATTTGACCTGCATGCATTTTCAAGGAGAACATGAGCCTTCTAAATGAAAAAGAAGGGAAAAAGTTATCTTAGAAAAGAGACCAGCAACTCCAAAGGATTTGTAGAATGACAAAGCTTGCATTCTGTTGGAAACCATAAGTGGCTTTGTAGTAGCTAGGGTATGGAAGAGAAAATACAGAGGCTTCATTGCTAGAAGGACCAGTGGGTCTGACATTCAAAGTTTCAATACTTTGCCTATCTATCTCTTTTCATTAATTGTGAAAAGCAGTGAACTCCCCACCAGCTTCCCAGCATTCAAACAGTGATAGACAGTGGGGGAGACAGAACATTAAACTTGTAATTAAAGCTGATAATTAATCATTGTGGTTCAGGATGCTATCATGGTACAACTTTCATAGATGTATTTTTCTGAGTCATCTGCCTTTAAATTTACTTCAGGCTTTTTATTAGTCCCTTTAAATGGAAAGCACATATGAATAAAAATGAGCAATTTTGTACATCAACACAGTACCATAAGCCCTTTGCCGGTATCATCTCCTTTTATCTTTACAAATAATTGTGAGTAAACACGTGTCCTGTTTTTGTTTCACCAGATGTAAAAACTGGCCCAGAGAGGTTAAATAGTCAACTTAAGGGTGTATAGTAGTGGATTGGGGAACTGAACCGCAGACTACTTGCTTCCTCTACCATTCGAACAATCCTAAAATGATGATTATACTTTATTGTAGTCCTTTTCTTCCCTTGTCTGCAAACTCCTGCTCTTTTGGGAACCTCCTCTGAAGTCTAACTTGGGAGTCTGGCCAGTGATTCTAAAAGAATCACCCTAAACTTGCTGAGGTCAGACTCTCCTCCAGAGAATGGGCCCTTGTGTGGTGGCCTACTCTTTTACTAGTACACTCTCAACTACAGGTAATTAGTAATGTCCCAGTACCACAGAAGGCTAATCCTAGATGGAACCTCTATCTACTTAAGCCAACACCAGTATTGAACAAATGAGGGCAAGGAGATTAAGAGTGGGACATGCTGTCAATGAAAGAGTGAGCAGAATTCGTGTAGTTTCCTAAGAATGCTATGTTTGAATTCACCATATCCTTTCTCCTAATGGGTTTTTGGCACCAGGAAGAGATTCAGTAAGTCAGGCATGGGCCTAGGCATGCACAAGATGGTAGGGCTGCTATACTAGTTCAGAGACTGGTGTGTAAACTTGAGTGAGAGTGGGAGAAGGTTCTCAGGGTTCTGCTGACTTGAGAATCCTCAGCAGTGACTCAGGATGTTTTTGAAGCACAATTTTTTATAGGTGTATTTTTTTTTCCTGACAACATCTGGCTCTGGACTTCCTTGTATTTTCCTGTTAGTCTCTTGAAGTAGAAAACACACAAGAATAATAACCAGCAATTCTGAGTACCTACTTGGCACTAAAGAGCCACTTTTAGTACCAGCTGTCCTTCCCAGGAAGTTCTGGAATGAAGGAATGCATATGACTATATAGCATGGCAGAGGATTATCTGTCTCTGGGAGGAATGAGCTTATAGCCTGTTACATGCAATCTTATTTTGCAGAGAAGGAAACAGAGGCTCAGGGAAGGGAAATGGACTGCTCAAGATCATAAAGTCAGGAAGTGACTGAGCTTGGTTTCACACCTAGTGCTCATGAACCAGGAAGGGCTCCAGGTCAGTCATGAACCTGTCAAACATTTGGGTTCCGCCTCTGTGTCTGCTCTTTTCTAGCTGTGTTTCCAGCAAGTTGCTCAACATCCCTGAACATCAGCCTCTGGGTCTGTAAAATGAGGTCAATGGGAGAATTAAATGGGACTCACAAAGGTGCCCTGTCTGCTACTCAATAGCTGTCAGTTTCTTAGGGCACAGCCTCCTGCCCCATCTAAAAACCTTGGAAAGATGACCTTGAAGAAAGGTAGAGAGGGAATGGCCACTGTTTCCTGTAAATGCAAGGGGTTGAGAAAATGAGGTTGTTAGGATGACTGGGATGGAGTTCTGCAGGACTCCACTGTGTAAGCAGCCCAGGAATGAACAGAGGAACCAGTAAGGCAGAAGAACCCGGGCCTAGCAGGCTCTGTTGGTGTTGCCTTTGTGATGTAAAGCCAAGTAGACTATATTTGGTCTCCTGTGCGGGGAAAGCACTGTTTTAACCCAGGAGAACTAGACCTGTGTTCTTCAGTGTCCTCTCCAAGGAATATGTGTCTGAGGGAGACTGTGAGGAACTCTTAAGAAACGAATTGTCTGGGAAGCCATTACAGAGCAAGAGGATGAGGCTGGGTATGGCAGCTAATGATGGCAGAAAGGAGAGGAAAAAAACCAACAGGGTTTGGAGACTAATAAGGATAATGGAGGAAAAAATGTCTGCACAAATTTTCCCTTTCTCCCACTAGAACTGGGAAGGCTATATGGGCCAAAGTCATTACAAACAAAACAAGAAAGATAAGAGATGGATGGGGAAGAGGGCTACATCTTACATTTGTAAGATTTTGTTACATCTTGTGTTTGTAAGATTTCTTTTTGGTGTTATTTGAACTCAGGACCTTGTATATACTAGGCAGGTACTCTACCACCAGAGCCCCTCCTCTAACACTTTTTTGGTTTTATGAGATTTTATTTTATTTATTTATTTTTAATTTTTTTATTGTAATTAGTAAAAGGGTTACATGATATTTGCCAGATAGAAGGTGCATTAATTCACATACATTGATACCCTTTCACATGTTGGTTTTATGAGATTTTAGGTTGGGTCTCTTGCTTTTACCTTGAGCTGGCCTTGGATTATGTTCCTCCTATCTATTCTTCATAGGGTAACTAGGACCACAGGCATGGACTACTGTGCTGGAATTGTTGGTTGAGAGGTCTCTTAGTGTCTTTTGCCCAGATTGGCCTCAGATTTCTAATCTTTGTGTCTCAAATAGCCAAGATTGTAAGTGTGAACCACCATATCTGATTCCTAGAGAGATTTATTTTAATCTAAAAAAAAAAAAAAAAAAGAATGCGCTGCATGTGATTGTTCACACCTGTAATCCTAGCTACCCAGGAGGCTGAGATCTGAGCATCAAGGTTCAAAGCCAGCCCAGGCACAAAAGGATCTGAGACTCTTATCTCCATTTAACCTCTAGAAAATGGGAAGTGGGGCTTGGCTCAAGGGAGGGTGGTAGCCTTGAGCTGAAGAGCTCAGGGACAGTGCCCAGGCTAAGCTCAAGCTCCATGACCCACAAAACAGAAAACAACAACAACAATAACACACACACACACACACACACACACACACACACACACAAATAATGCATGTAAATAAATCCTAAATGAGGAAATAAACAGGTAACAATTTTTTAAGAGACTTTCAATCTTGTAAGTAATCAGAGGAAGTAATTAAAACATCAAAGCACTATTTCAGACTATCCTATTGGTAAAACCTTAGGGTTCTAGGAAAATGGAAAGCTGGTGAGCCTGTGAAAGAACAAGAAGTCCCATGTATTGCCAGGTTAGATCTGACTGGTTGCTACAACTCTGAGGACTATCTTGAACTATCTGGTGAACTTGGTCCTGAATGTCCCCCACATCCCAGCAACTTCACATTCAAGAATACATTCTTGGAAAGCTGCACACACATTCACAGATAACCAACAGAAACAGCACTCATTCCTCTGGGTAGAGAATCACAGCCTGTCCTTGCAGTGGGATATTATAAAATAGTGAAGTGTGACTGAAACTCTGGTTTTAGTGTGCACATTTTAACCTGCCTCTCTCACCTAGTATAATTGAAAATCCTGGAGAGAATGTACAAAGCATTATCTGAGCATACTGGCAGAGGAGGGAGAGAAACAGAGAGAGACAGAGACAGAGAGAGAGGGAAGGGAGAGAGAACCTCTAAGAATGGCTGACAAAGGGCATGTCGTCAGGGTTCTCTAGAGAAATAAAAAAAGAGACAAAAAAGAAATTTTACATAAAAAGTTTTACATAAAAAATTTGTTCACACAATTATGAAGACACAATTATGAGCGAGAGTCCTAGGAGAGCCGATGTTCTAGTGTACAAGAAGGTAGACCCCAAACTGAGAAGAGCAGCTATTTCAGTTATTAGCTCAAAGGCAGTCAGGCAAGATAGGTCCCCTCACCTTACTTATGGGAGATTAACTTTTTTGTTCTATTCAGGTCTTCCATTGATAAGATGAGGCTCACCCACAGTGGGGAGTGCAATCTACTTTATTCAGCACAACTCACAGATTAGTGTCATCCAGAAATAGCCTTGCAGACTTGCCCTGAGTAAAGTTTGGTCAATTGTCTGAGTGCCTGGTGGCTCAGCCTATCTAACTTATTAAATGCCAATCACAGAAGTAAATTTCCTACTTCCCACCCCCTTCCCTTTCCTAGCTTAGCCCCTAGAGCAACCTGCATTTCTGAGCTATGAAGTTAGTCTGGACAGGAAACACTCTGTAACAAACCTTGTCTGCCTCACTAGATGATAAGGAAAGATGGGACTTGGAAGGATAGAAGGATTAGTCTCCTCAGGTTCCTCTCTTAGCCTGGGCCCTTGACTAGCCTAGAGATGAACTATATTCCTGCAGTGCCATGGTCACAGTAGGTGTTAAGGTACCTGAAACCTCTGAGAAAATAGTTGTTAACCAGGGAAACTGTTAAAAGGTTCCCCTGTGTTCTAAACAATGCATATTATGGGAAGGAATCTTCATTCGTTTGGTGTTGTCATTCCTTCGTTTTCAAGATGAAATGGTTGTGGGAAATGTATAAAAGCAGGTAGAAGTTGAAACTCTAGCTCTGTCTTACTATTTTACATATCAACACAATAGAGCACTGTGTGGGGTTGATGAAAACAGAAAAGGAACTGGGGAAGGAGGTCCTTAAATCTGAGTATGAAGGCCTGGGCTCACTTCTAGGCTTCATGTACTAGGATGTTGACCTGGAGCAATGTCTTTGAAATTGAGTAATGCATACCCTTTCCTCTGCCTGACTGTCTAGACTCTGCCTGACTGAATAGACTCTGGACACTCAAAGGCCTTGAAAATTACAGTGCCATAAGGAGCCCAGTCCTTAGATGACAGCTTGGGATTTTGGATTTGAACTATTCTGAGTGTTTAAATAGTCATCCTGCAGATACTCTATAGGACCCAGGGTCTTACAACGGTATTGAACATGTTATAATGCAAAATTAACCAATATGTGAAGAACCAAGAGCCAGGAAAATCTCAACACTCTTCTCAAAGGAAAAGACAGTCAGCAGATACACAAAGGCCCAGCTGTTGGGATAAGTAGACAAGAGTGAAAGCAGCTGTTATGTGATGTTCCATGAAGCATAACCAAATATCATTGGAACAAATGAAAAAGATGAAAGTTTTGGGTAAAGAAATAAAAACTATTGAAAAAATGGAATTCATAAAAGCTAAACACATAATAATAGAGACAAATTATTCATTGGCAGATACTAGTTATGTATTAGACATCATAGACTTGAAGTCAGATAACGATTGAGAGGCAACTGTTTTTCTGTGAAGAGTTGGACAGGAAGTATATTATACTTTGCTGCTGCCATAAAAATCTACACCAACTCCAACAGCCCTGCAATTGTAACATGAAAACAGCCACAGACAAAACGCAAATGAATAGGAATGGATGTGTTCCAATAAATCTTTATTTACTCAAAAAAGCAGGCGAGGAAATAGATCATTTTCAGCTCATTTTATGTGGTCAGCAGTATCCCAATAGCCAACCCAGACATAGGATAAGAAAATTGAACAAATGTTGGCAAACTCATTCTAACAACAAAGAAAAAGGATGATAGTTTACAATCAAATGCAAGTAAAATGAAGCATTCAGTGTGGCTCAGAGAGCCGTATCCATCATAGTAATATTAAAGAAATTTGTGTGATAATAGATGCAGAAAAAGACACAGCATGTCAGACTAAGTTAAGAATAGTAGGGATCATCCTTAAAACGCTGCAAAACATCTACAAAACTCTGGAGCTACATATTTCTACATAAACAAATCTCAGCAATGAAAAGTTGAGTGAAGAAGAGAATTATAGAGTTTTCACAATGTGATAGAACTCACTTTCAGTTTTGTTACACGTAAAACTATCAAATATTACATGTGGAATGTACAAATGTTTTCAAAGGAAGAGCAAATATTAAAATAAAACTAGTGGCCTTACCCAGTACTGACAAAAAGTAAACAGGGTTAAAAAGTGACCTGCAAGAACCCACAGCTTTGCTGTCTGTTTCAATTTGTTTTAATCTGTATGAAACACATGAAAATGATATGATCTGAAGAGCTGAGTTGAAAAAAATTAGCAATTCATTACATTATCCTTTATCACTTCCTACATAGTCAATATTTCATAATTTTCAAAATATATGATATGGAAACAAGAAGTTTATCTTGTGTGAATGTTGTTCTTAATGTACTATGTTATTTTTCTTCTCTTTTTTTGCCCTATGGTTAATCTCATATTGCTATTGTATTTGACTTTGTTACCTGGTAGATTGTATATACGTTTATTTGTTTATTTGAAATAGAGAGGGAAGAAAAACAAGATGATTGAGAGGGGATGGGAGTAGGGAAACAAAAACATGAGAAGGAGTATCAATGTGTGAGAAGTAATGTATCTACTACCTGATGAATGTAACTATAACCACTGTATATATTATCCTGAGAGTAATACACACACACACACACACATATGTATATATATATATATGAATACACCTAATATTTATCAATATAATAGTCAAAGCAGACATGGGAATTTGTGGAAATGCAAAGTCCGGAGGAGGAAGAAGATAAGGACTAGGATGACTTCATGTACACACAATGTTATTAATTTCTGAATCACCAATGTTCTAAAGGAGTAACTTCTGGAAGCAGAAACATTTGTTTAATACAACCACCTGATAAGGCCTTAATGCTTGTCCTCACTTATAAAATAAAAAAAAAACAGATTGAAATCTCAGAGGCTAAATAATGTGTTCTCTGTCAGAAAACCTGTCTGTGACTGAGCAATTGGGATAAAAACTACACAAGCTGGTCACCAATCCCGAACCACACCATGAGAATAGTCTTACTTTGAAACATATAGCTCTACTTCAGAACAGTGCCCCATTGGCCGCGTAAATAGCAGTATAGAACTCATGCGATGCTCAGGACAGAGAGATAGTAGGCTATTATTTAACCTACTGTGCATTGTTGTCAGAAATGTGAAATGATCTCCTTGCTGAATTTTTACACATTTTTGAGGTCATCTAGCTGCCCTCAAATTCTAGATCTTCCTGCCTCTATCTCTCAAGTGCTAGGATTATAGGCAGTTGCCACCACACCCAGGTGCTTGAGCTAAGCAGTGGAAGAGAGGAGGAGCCAAGGTCAAGAGGGGACATGAGAGCTGCAGAAACGATGGGTTTCCTGAAGCTTCCCCCTTCGTTGTCACATGCAGGGCAAGCTGGCAGAGCTGTGAGGAGGACACAATTATCCTTGCTCTGTGCATGCTTAGATTCTACCCCCCCCCCCACCTCACCCTGTGGTTTCTACAGAAAACTCCTGCTTGGCTTAACATCTCCCTTGGCACCCAGCTAAGGACCTACAAGGATTGATCCCTTGGTTCTTAGAAGCTAAGAACTAATTGTGACTTGAGATATCCTCACTATTGGGTGGGGAAAGGAAAAAGAAAATAAGAGTGAGGCTTTCTTGAAACTTAGTTATTTATGTGAATAAACTTTCCTTGTGGTGTGTGTGTGTGTGTGTGTGTGTGTGTGTGTTTCCAAGGGCATGTGGTTCAAAGTATTCTCTAGTGCAAGGATAGTCATGGGGTGGTAAATTATGTGCTTTCCAATGTACTTGTTTTGCCAAATCACTAGTTAGCAAAACTCTGTCAAGTACCTCCAAGTTATTTATATATTTTTTTCCTTTGTTCAAAAAAAAAAACCAGAGAATAATGGTCACAGAGAAAAGAGCACACACTGCTAATTCTCAAAACATGTGTTCTGAGTTAGCTCATATTTAGTAGTTCTAGAACCAGGAAACTAAGCCATGGAACTCCAATGAATCTTGGTTTCTTTACCAAAATGGGATAATTACACTCACCTTGGGGAGACAATGAGGATTCATGAGATAACATCAGCCAGGGTTACATTCAGTGCATGTTTCACTTCAGGTTTGTTTTGCCTCCTGCTCCCTTCCTGGCTGCCAGGGACTGGATTTTATTTGCAAGCTCTGGCAGCTATCCAGTTTAGACATGGGTCATAGTAGGTGCTCCAAAATTATCTGTCAGAAACCACAGTGAACTACCATATTATGCTCATTAAAATGGCTTAAAAAAAGGGGAGAGAAAACTAGCATGGGTTGATGAAAAGGTGAAGAAACTGGAATTTTGTGCCTTACCATCAGCAGTGTAAAATGGTACTTGCAATTCTGAAGAACCAGTGTGGCAATTCCTGATAGGGGATCCAGTAATTCCATTTCTGGGTATATAACCAAAAGAAATGAGAGCAGGGACTAGAACAGAGGCCTGTGTGCTCAGTGGGAGCAGTACTATTCACGTTAGCCCAGCAATGGATGCAAATCTTGTCCATTCACAGGTAAATAGATAAATGAAGTGATAAGTGGCTAGAAACATGCAATGGAGGACTCTTCAACCTTAAGAAGGAAGTAAACTGTGTTATATGCTACAGTGTGAATGCACCATGAGAACATTATATTATGTGAAATGTCAGTCTCAAAAAGAATAAGTACCGAGTAATTCCACCCCACTGAGGAAGCTAGAGCAGTGGAATTTATAGAAACAGAAAGTAGAATGGTAGCTGCCAGGGGCTGGAAGGAAGGTGCAGTGGAGACTTGTTGCTGAATGAGAATGAAGTTTCAGTTCTGCAAGGTGAAAAGATCTTTGTAGCTTGGTGGTGGAGCTCCTTTGTGCAACTTCAGGCCAGTACTGAAGGCCACTCAGTGGGATACTTTACTATAGCTAAAACAGCATATCTTACATTATAGCAAGTCTGATATTCAAGTCTGCCTAAAGCAAGAGACTTCCAACAAGGAGGAGTGTCCTCGTGCATGAACAGCTAGAGGCAAGCTCACCTCTAGTGGGATGGGCGAGCTGCAGACAACAGGAAGTGAATGCTGAAGGCTAGCCAATGAGAAGACCACACAAGGAAGGTTTTTTAGGCCTTCCTGTTTTACTGTAATTGAAGATGATAGGTCATGAGGGGAGGAACAAGTAGGAAAGTAAATGAATGCATGGAATATGTGGGCACGGGTCTTAGAAGCCTAAAATTGGGTCTTGTCTGTTGTGCCCTTAGAAGAGTTTCTATGACCCCACTTCCCTGGTCCACACCTGCTTCTGGGAACACCCCAGCACCCATAGAATTCTCTGACCAGAGCCCTCTACTCTTGCGTGGCCTTCACCGGGGAAAGTGTGCATCTTCCCCAGAGACAGCTGGGTCTGGCACAAATGCAAACTGTTACTCTTGGTTTCTAAGGTGGGAGGAGGAAGTGTGAAGGGTGGAGATGCTGTTTCTTTTTATCACACAATTAGATGAGAAACTGCCAGGCTGCTCTGGGCAAGGACCCACCCAAAAGAGACCTACAAGGAAGTTTCCTTGCTGGGTGGCCCTGTCTTGCTCAGCAGGGTCTTGTAATTTTTGGACTTGACTTCCAAGCTCTTCATATTCCTGGGAAAAGGCTCACGGTGTATGCTACGTGGATGCCCAAACCAGATTCCAAAGACTTTGAGTCCTTCTGTTCTTCATGCATCCATCCATCATTTATTGCACATTGACTCTGCTGCCTCTAGGAATCTGCAGAAGAATGGGATATGTTAGGTGTGCTGAGTAGGCTAGGCCCAGCCCCTCCCTGTTTTGGAAGATGTCATGAAGTTGGCCAAGTATTAAAAAAGAAAGATTGGTAAGAACTTCCCTCAATTAAATTTCATGAATCAAAAGTTGTAACTGGAGGGCCAGAGGAATGGTTCCACAAGAGATCCAGTGTAGCAAGTGTGAGGCACTGAGTTCAAAAGCCAGTAACACCAAATAAAGAAATTTTCAAATGAAACTGTGCTGGAGAGCCAGAGAAACAGGACAGGACCCACACATTCCAAAGAACAAGTAGGGAGAGTCAGAGTGGGGGTGTGGAGGGAAGCCTTGGGCAGAATTCCAGGTCTAAGGAGGTTCATTTCTTCAGGTGCTCAGACCCACGTATGGGGATGTGATTAATACAATCTTCACTATAGAATTTTTGCAGGGTTTTCACATATGGTTTGAGTGGACTAGTGTCAACGCAAATAGGAATCTTAAGGACTTCTCCCTGACTGTCCTGGTGGGTTTTCCATTTGTGCTCTCTTCACACCCACATTCATTCTTTGCCACAGAGAGGTAGAGCCCCATGACTGTACCAGGGGGACTCCCTGGCCTCGATCTGGCTGGTTTCACCAATAGTAGGGATAGACCAAATTTTTGAAGTTGAGAGAAGAGGGCAGCTTGGTATTTTCCCAGCCCACTGTTCTCCCAGCATCTGTGCCAGGCTGTGTCACTAGCTGGGTCCACACCTTCGGGTAGATTCCTCCAACTCCACCACTGACAAGGCATCAGCCATACCTGCCTTCTTTTCTCCCTTTAGGTCCAGAGTAGTAATGAATTCCCACCGTTGCAATTCTTTTTCTTGCTTATAATTAATCATATCGACTGGAAACTAGTCTGGTGATGATTATTATTTCTTGAATATCTGCAGCGGGCTTGAGGCTTTCTAAGCATTTACTTATTTCATTTGTGTCTTGTCCAGAATCACAAAGAGAGTCAGGAATGAAGTTAGAATTCAAACCCAAGCCTTTGAACTCCAAAACACATCCTCTATGTGGATCACTGAGTAGATCTTTTGGCAGGCTCTTGAAAATCAGTAAGAACAGGGATAGCAAAATCTCTTGAGCAAGTGAAGTTGAATATCCTGTGGAGAGCACATGTGTTATTAAGGAGTGTGGTGGTGCTTAGAGCATTGCTGCTCCCACAGTAGGAAGAAACAGTGGTGGATGAACCTCTAGAATATTCCTGCTCACCAGGCAGTGGGGATCTGCAGAGGGAACTAGCCTGTTGAAAGTTCAAAGGAAGAGGAAATTTGTCCCTCCAAGGCCCACAGAAGAAAGTACAAGAGTTTATTTATAGAGAAATATTTTGTGATTTTAAAAAATCACTGTGGGCTTGTGCACCAGAGTTGAGGAAAAGTCAGTGGTCAGGAGAAACCACTCGATTTTCTTGGCAGAGCTGTGCCTGAGACAACCCTTCCCAAAGAATACACGGGGAGGAAAGGCAAACTCAAACCAAAGGGAAGTTCTAAAATGCCATGACTTACTTTTTCTCCTCTCTTCTTTTTCTTTTTACTGATTGGTTCATTGGTTGATTGGTGTCTCTGAGTCTACCTGAGGCAGTGGAATGATTTCTACTAGGAAGCAAAATGCTAATGCCTCTTGAACTAGGATCTCCAGAGCTCCCCTTACCTAATTCATGTCTTTCTCTACTTGCCCCCAACCTTCTGTCCAGGCCCATCTGCAATGACTAGCAAGGTAAGACCTTAAACTTCAATAGCTCTTGTACTTTCTTAGAATTCTTCCCCATTCTTATAAAAGTAGCTACCTTTATTTTTAGAGCCAGGCTCTTTGCCCTTTGGGGTTTTATTTTATTTTTTATAATAAATACTTTTCTGGCCATTGATTGATCATTTATGCCTATAAGGCCTATAATCATTTATGCCTTTGTAATATATGCCTATAATCCTATCTACTCAGGAAACTATTACGTGAGGATCCTAGATCAAAGGCTATGAGACTATTATCTCCAATGATCAGCCAGAACTCCAGAAGTAGTGCTGTGGCTCAAGTGATAGACCTCTAGATCTAAGTGAAAAAGCTAAGGGACAGCAACTAGTCCCTGAGTTCAAGCCCCAATAGGTCACGAAATAAAACAAAAACAAAATAACAGCCCTTTGGAGAGATTACCATTATACTTTAACTCAACAGCATTTTCCTGGGCATAATAAGAACTAAAGAGTATGAAAATAATTTGTGTACTCAAGCAATATGTGTGTGAAAAACCTCATTCATAATCTCAGCAATGCTGAGAAGGTTGGGATCTAATAAAAAGTTCTTCTTGAAAACCCAAGGTAGTGTTTCCCAGGAGTCTCTAACTCACAATGTTTATAAAACCTGGAGATTAGCATTTGAAAATGGGAGATGGGCTACTACTATTAGCTAAGTGTTGTTGGGCAGGAATGAAAATCCCCCATTCCTCGCCCTTCTCTATACTGATGGTTATTTGTCACATTTAGTGGCAGGTATTAGCTTCAGATCTTCCTTCAGTCTTGTGTGAGTCCCTCCAAACAAGTCTGGAACACCTGAAGGCCACTAGCTTACAGCCTATGTTCATATGCGCACTCCCATCATGTGATTGCTGTTCTTCTATTTGTCCCCCTGGATAGCACAAGCAGGTTGCCATTGCACGCAGCCTAAGGCTAGGGTTGCAGGTCAAGGCTGCGGGGGTGTAGCTGCCCTTTAGCTCCAGTCAGGTGGCTTTGGTTGGATCTCAGCTCTGTCATCCACAACAGAGCAGAGGACATAATCTCTCTGATCAAGACTGTTTCCTCATCTGTAAACGCAGTATCCACTTCCCCAGGCTGTGGCTTAGCCTATGGGAGATGCTCAAATATGGTAACCATCTTCAGCTCCTCACAAGTTTTACCTAATGTTCAAGAATGCATGTGGGCCACGGTTCCCTCAGGAAGTCTCTTGAGCCCATTTCCTCTGAATTTCAGCCAAATTTCGTGGCAATCCTTGGCATTATCAGGAGCAATTGTCATAGGTTCATGATGCATGGCTTCAGTGCTGTCAGCAGCTTCCTGAAAAATACTTTCTTTCTTCTTTCCATGAACTTCATTCTTTATTCCTTACTCTTGACCAGGCATTGCCTGTGTTGAGCCTTTTCATAATAAACATGCAGTGGATGGAACACTGAATCTGGACCACAGCCTCACCAAATTAGAGAACTGCAAAGAGATGGAGAGTATCTACAACTACCAGGCCAGAAGTGTGCAATGCTTAAACCCAAACCTACTTCTGCCTTTAGAAAAATAATGTAAAAAAATGCAGTTTTCAGAAGGAAAACAACTGGGGGAGGCTGAAGAATAGCTCCCAACGATATCAGGCCCTAATCCCTGGAAGTTATAAATATTACCTCACATAGAGAAAGATAGGGAAAAGTGAAGAATCTTGAATGTGAATGTGTGTGTGATTTTGCATGGTTCAGATGAAATTCCATTGTCCTTCTAAGACAACAGCAAAGGGAGCTTTGGCACAGATAGAAGAAAAGGTAATGTGTGCATGGGAGTGGAGAGGGATGTTTGTTATAGAAAACAAGTAGGCCATGTATTGGGAGAAGGAAGCAGGAAGTACAATCAGAGAGAAGATGGTAAACTGCTGGCTGTGGGGATAGAGGAGCCTCCATGAGCCAAGGAACACACAGAAAGCAGCTCCAGAAGGCTGAGAAAGGGAAAAAAGTGGAATCTCTTCCTGAGCTTCAGGATTTCAGCACACAGATACTGATTTTGCATGTCTTCTTCCTGGAATGAAGAAAACAAATGTATATTATGCTGAGCCCCCAAGTCTATGGTTAAGGCGTAAGTAGGAAACTATTGCAAATAGCAAGTGAAGAAAAGAAGTTGCAGAAACAAAGAAGTAAAGATAAGGTGTGGAACTATTGTAGGTTCTTGAAATAACCCTGCAGGAACTAGTCAAAGCCCTGAGTTCTTGTCCCAGTCATTTCACCATCTGCCTGTTTCAGCTTGGGGAAAATTGAGCTGAGATTTCCTCATATGGAACACAAGAAAACAGCTACCTGACACAGGCAGATACTCAATACAAGGTAACTGCTCTTATAATAACATTAAAGAGCAGTGAAGTGTTACAGTAATTCAGGGTAAAAAGTTTCTAACAAGGTTTTCATGGGACCTAAGGATGTAATCGTATAGGAACCTCTTTAGTCACCCCTAGGGAGAGAAAGGAGTAAAAACAATAGATTTGTATATTTTTCATCAGAAATTTGATAAAATGACATCTAATTTAGCAAAAAAAAAAGTATACATGTAAACATTTTACATTTTTTTTTTTGGCCAGTCCTGGGCTTGAGCTCAGGGCCTGAGCACTGTCCTTGGACTTTCTCAAGGCTAGAGCTCTACCACTTGAGCCTCAGCACCATTTCCGGCTTTTATTTTTTCTATGTATGTGGTACCGAGGAATCGAACCCGGGTCTTCGTGCATGCTAGGCAAGCACTCTACCACTAGGCCAAACTCCCGGCCCCACATTTTACATTTTAAAAAGGATAGTCTTCCTATATTTTACAGAGAGCACCAAGACCCCACAACTCTGAATAAGACTCTGTTTCTCAACCATAATAGAACCTAGCTAGAGTATTGAGGCTATTTTGCTCCTTCTGGGATGTGTAACTCTGGGATAGTGCCTCACATCTCTGACTCAGTTACCTCATTTCTAAAGTGGGGATACCACCCTCCTTAAGGTAGAGTGGTTGAAATAAAAATATAGCTGGTAGCTGTATATAACAGCTTCTTAGTACTGGTTTATTTGAGCTTATGATTGCCCAACTCTTAATGAAGCATGTTCATGTTAGTAAAATTTTATTTCCTTTATCTATAAAACTTTTGTTTTGCTTCTGTGGATGAGGATTATGGTTTAAAGCCAGCCTGTGTAGGAAAACCTGTGAGACTCTTGTCTCCAATGAACTGCTCAGAAAAGGCCTAAGTGGCATTGCAGCTCAAACAGTGGAACTCTAGCCTTGATAAAGTGACAGTGGTATAGTGGCAGTCCTTGAGTTCAAGTCCCAGGATCAGCAAATATGTATGCGCGCGCACACACACACACACACACACACACACACCCCAAAATCCAAAAATCCAGAGGAAAAATGTCCACGGGTCTGAGCTGAGGAGCCTTATTGGGCTCACTGAGTGTGAAGCTATAGTTTTGTTTGGCCTAGGCCCTCTCTTTTTAAGACTGTGTTTCAGCTCTTGTTAGCAGATGACTTCTCAAGAAAGAGATCCTCTCGCTCCCAGAAACCAGAGGTGCTAGCCTGGAGAAAAGTCCCTCTGCCCAGAGGCAGTTCAGTTATGACTTTTCACAGGCAAGTTTACCAGAAGGCTCCTGGGGAGGGGTGGGGGGGGGGGAAGAAAGGGAGAGATCTTCCCTTCCAAGGGCTCCAGGAGGGGGAAAGTCCTCCCCGCCTTCCTGGGCCAGCCTGGTCTCAAGTCATTGCCCTCTGCAGAGTTTCTGGCAGACTGAAACTGCCCTGCCACCATCAGCCTCAGAACAGGGAAGTAGGGTGTTTGTTTGGATTTTTTTTGCCCTCCCCTTTATGAAAAATGAATAACCCTCTGACTGATTTTTCAGAAACCTTAACCCAAACCAAGTGTGTGTGTGTGTGTGTGTGTGTGTGTGTGTGTGTGTGTGTGTGTGTGTGTGTTTTGATAGGGTAACCACATTGAGGAACATTTTGACTTTGTTAAGTCGGTGACACTGGGCCAGAGCCAGCTGGCTTCAGAAATCAAAAGGTATAGGTTCACAAGCCATGAGGGACTAAGAGAGGCTACATGTTTTTCATCCCTGAATTTATACACTGACTCTTTCTTCCTATTACCTCCGACATGATTTATGATTGTGTGGATCTAGCGGCTGGTGTCTCCAACTTCATTTCTTTCTTCAGAAATAAACAAGGATTTTACAGCTCCGTAACCTCTCCAAAGTTTGTTTACTCTTCCTTCTCTGCAATGTGGGCTACATTTGTTCCCTGGGAAAGTCTCTTCTCTAATTATTTTCACATTTCAAAAGCTTTTGTTTCTTCTTCTTTCTCCAGGATTTATTTTATTTTTTTTTAAATGCTGATGGTGGATTTGTTTCAGGCAAAATGATAACATAGACATTTTTCTCTTGAGCTCTCAGGAGTCCCTGGCTGAGGCCCTCCAGTCTTTCTTACCCAGTAACCTGACAGAAGGAAATAGTAAAACCCTGAAACACACACACACACACACACACACACACACACACACACACACACACACACACCCCTGATACATGCTATTTGACTGGCTGGCTGGCAGAAAAAGATGTACATTGACAAAGAGGGAGAATCTGCTTGCAGAAGTGACCTTTGACAACAACCTTTGTGAAACTTACTAAGAAAATGGCTGCTTGGACGATATGCATTTTTGTTATTTTAGTTGGGGATCTAAACTGAAGCATAGACTGAATTTTGGTGACTTGGATACACTGAAATACCTTGATTTTTAAAAATATATCATAGGCTAACATATACCAGTTAGCATTTACCTGGGACATATAATGGTTTGTTCAGATCAGAAGGTGGGAGTTACTTTCATGTCTGAATATTCAGTTTGAAGGCTGAAAAATCTTTGTAACAAGAGCAATATTTAAGTCCAGCATGAGTGGCTCATGTCAGTAATTCTAGCTACAGAGAAGGATGAAATCTGAGGGTCACCCTGGTCAGGAAATCCACCAGACTATTATCAAGAAAGAAAGAGGGGGGAAAGGAGGGAGAAAGGGAAGGAGCATGGGGGAGGGGGGAGCGGGAAAAGGAGGGAGGAGAGGGAATGAGGGAGGGAGAAAGAGAGGTAGAAAGAAGGAAGGAAGGAAAGAAGGGAGGGAGGGAGGGAGAGAGAGAAAGAGAGAGAGAGAGAGAGAGAGAGAGAGAGAGAGAGAGAGAGAGAGAGAGAGAGAGAGAGAGAGAGGGAGGAAAGAGTTGTGGTTCAATTGGTGGAGTGACAACCTTGAGGAAAAGAGCTAATGGACAGTGCCAAGCCCCTGAGTTTAAACCCCAGTATCAACCTGTGCGCGCGCGCGCGCACACACACACACACACACACACACACACACACACTCAAGAAATATCAATCCTGGAGGAGACTGAGGCTCGTAAGAATGTGGTGCTGTTTGGTTCTTGTGACATAATGTGGCTCTAAGTTTCTTCCTTGTTTCTGGATACCCCATATGCTCCAAACCCTCTGGAGCATGAGGAGCTCAGATCCATGTGTACAGTCTGACACCTGAAGTTCTAGTCTCTCAGCCTCTCATGTGATATCCAATGGGCACCTTCAATACATCCTATCCAAAGTGAGATTCTTGAACTTACCCCCACTCTGTTCTCTTCCAGGACTCACCCCCATCATATGTTGAAGCTGCTTTCAGACATCCAGACCCCTACTCTCTTTGACCAGGCCTGAGTTCTATCCATCCTACATTTTTGATCTCTCCTAAGTTTCTTCTCTCCCTCCGGTTGCTTCCCATGGAGAACAATACTACATACTCCTGGTTGGACTACTTGCAAATCTCCCTCCAATCCCTTTTTTATATAAAAACTGTTATTGTTATTACAAAGGTGATGTACCCAGAAGTTTCAGTTATATGTCAGGTAAAGAGTACATTTTCTTTTGAATACTGTCACCCCTTTCCTCGCTCTCTCCAGATTTTCCTTCCCTACTCCATCCACAAGTTGTCTAATGTATTATAACACAGTGTCTGGTGAGTACCACTGCTGCATTTTGTCCCTCCATTTCTGTATTTCCCTTATCTTTCCAAAACAGACAGAGAAACAAACCAGACCAAAAGAGAAGACAGAAACAACAATGAAGATAAAACTTCTTGTTTCCTGTGGTTCATTTCAATGAATATTATTTTGTGTGATCAGAGGCACAGAGGCATTGCACTTTGGTGTTTTTTTTTTTCCCTAAGAATATCCTCCTTTGGTCTTACGGTGTATGCATTCTTAGAGTCCTCCCCTCTACTAGAATTATCTACCTGAAAGTCAGGCATGCTCCTATCACCCGGCCATCCATACAAGCCGGCTGAAACCTTTAGCAAGCACCAGTACTTGCATTCGGGACTCCCTAAGGCACTCCCGGACGTAGTCTCCACTCAATGCCCAGGTCCACTGGTCCAGCTAAGCTACTTGGCTAGCTATTCTGCCAGATGCGCATCTCACTCTTCCATGCTTTGTGCTATTCCTTCACCTCGCACCCAGCTGGCAAACAGCTGCATATCCTTCAAGTCCTTTCTTCAGCTGTGAGCTCCACTGGGAGACATTTTCTGATTTCTGTTCTCCCACTCACCGTTTCTGAAGCAGCTTATACGTATCTTTCCACTATATTTTTGCTCATTGACACTCCTCATCACCTACCTGTGCCTCTTCCTGTATTGTAAGTCTCTGGAGGGAAGGATCTAAGGTGTTTCTACTCTTACATATCTTTTCTCACTAGCTCAGGATGGCTTATACGTGGGGCCAGAAATATGTGTGGGAGATACAACCAACCGTTCTGAGCTGAACTGGGGTGATGCTTCCAGCACTTTTTGAAAGGCCACGAACAGAGTTCCAGTACTGGTCTAGGGAGCATCATGACTCTAGCCAGGGTAAGAGCTGCTCTCCTAGACTGCACAAGAGTCCCTTCCGAAATTCTCTTTTCACAGTAAAAAAAGAATTCATCTTAGAGGGAGGGAGGGATTGGGAGAGAGGGGGAACAGAGGACACTGTACAAAAGGGAATGTACTCATTACCTGACTCATATCATTCCCTCTGTACATCACCCTTAGAATAACAAAAAATTGGGCTGAAAGTTTGGCCTAGTGGTAGGGTGCTTGCCTAGCATGCACAAAGACCCGTGTTCCATTCCTTGGTACCACATACATAGAAAAAAGCCAGAAGTGGTGCTGAGCCTGGAGAAAAGTCCAAGGACAATGCTCAGGCCCTGAGCTCAAGGTCCAGAACTGGAAAAAAAAAAAGAATAACAAAGAGTTAAATTAAAAATAGCAATTAAAAGAAAGACATCATATTAGATCTCACTTAACTTTCAGTTACTCTAATAACTGAAGCTGTTCTGCACTTCAGAGCAACTCTAGTGCTGTTCTCACTGGACTTCTATGGCAGGTGAGGAAGTGCCAGTATGCTCAAAAATGATCCCATTTTTTTTTTACCTGATGGCCTATACCTTATCCAGAAATAAGGTGCAAAGTGGCTATGAGGTTTGGGGTGTCCCTGTCACCAAGATGAGACAGTGAACATTCTGGGACCTGGGAGGTCTAAATTCAAAGCCTTCATTATTTGTCTGAGTTCACTTCTAGGTAATATGTAGTTGCTAGGGATAGGAAGGTAAGTGAAACAGCATCTTTGTCTTGCAAGAGGTCTTGACCCAGTGTCAGAAGTAGGATTTGAGAGAAATCTAGAAGCTGGCCAAAGGAAAGTCCTCACTAGCTAGGGTACAGGGCTTCTCTCTCTCTAGCTCTGTTTTCTTTCCTTTATGACAGGGACCCACACCGTTGCTATATTTGCAGTATGGTGGTGGGAGCACTAGCTGTAAGGAACCCTGGGCCAAGGTGAGTAGTACCAGTATAAACCTAATACACTGTGTAGCAGACAGTAGATAATGGATTTTAGTTGAAGAAGTGCAAGTAAGTTTATGACTTCTGTTCTTAGCTAAAATGATTGGGGCAGGGCATGAGTACCTACAGAACACTACTGTGCCTTATCTATGTCACAGCATGGCACATGGAAGCACAGCTAAGCAGACCAATATGGCCGCTAGCAAGTTAGGGCCATGCAACTGAAAACACAGTGTAAAGCTGTAGTCTGTTTTTTCTCTTCATCCGAGGAGGAGAAGTTTCTGTTCAGTGGTGCTATGACTCCATGGAGGGGAAAAAATCAGATCCTGAGTAGAAGCTTCCATTGGGCATAGAGTGTGTGTCTCTCAGCATCAATCTGGGTTTTAGCTCTTAGAAACATGAGGACTTTGGATGCAAGCCTGATGTTATAAAGCCTGTGAAGCAAAAGGACTGCCTTCCAAGATCCAATAGCCACTTTTTAAAAGTCATAATTGCTGGGGTAGGGGGGAGGGAAATGGGGACCAAGACATGATAAAGGGTATCCATGCATGTGAATAATGCACCTTCTATCTGGTGAATGTAATGTAACCTTTCTATTAACTACAATAAAAAATATATGAAAAAAATAAATAAAAGTCATAATTGCAATAGAGAGCCCTGATGCAGTCTTGGTCTGGATAGTCAGATGAGCCAGCATAAGTTTCCCACTTGATAGGTCATAAGCTATCTGTACTATGAAGAATGTGGGTTATGTGTGACCTGTGGGCTTTCCTGTTCTCACACTTGTGAAATTAGGTGAGGGACTGCCTGGGAATTTAGTGACTGATTCCATGTCAGAACTGTTTTTTTTCTTCACAGTAAAAACAGGACACTGCTTTGATTGGCCTCTTATTCTTGGCAGCACTGGATACATTTGAGTTGCATGCTGGTATATAGAATGTTCCAGAAGATCTGCTTGGCTTAGGTTAGATACTTCCTTTGAGTGTAGTCACCAAATTTAGAGCACAGAAATCTTAAGACCTGAAACACAAGTATCTGTATGGGAAATAGACAAAATAGTTTATAATTCAAATTGTAAAGAAAATAGTACTTGGCTGTTAGAGTTCATGTTTTTATTTCTACCTCCTAACACACATACAGCTAATTGTAACTAATCAGATCAGGTAGTCTGTCCAACCTGAGCCCTATCCCACACACATATAGAAACAGACACAAAATGTTCTGTGTGTTTCACACGTAGACACACATTAATTAAGCACACAGAGATTCTGTATGTTCCAATCCACAAGAACATATTTAAGACATTTAAGTTTTTTCTCTAGGCTAGCATCTGGGGATAACATAATGTATGGTAGGTAGAACAATAGATTTCCAAATATTTCTCATGTCCTTGTCCCTGAGTATATTGTGTAAGTATATTATGTTACAGGGCAAAGAGGGATTAAAATAGCAGATGGAATTAAAGTAAGTAGGTATTATCATCCTGGT
The DNA here is from genome assembly GCF_031878675.1 of Megascapheus bottae. Taxonomy (NCBI): domain Eukaryota; kingdom Metazoa; phylum Chordata; class Mammalia; order Rodentia; family Geomyidae; genus Megascapheus; species Megascapheus bottae. Next base: position 45,515,615 of record NC_143514.1, on the reverse strand, counting down.
TATCTAGATGGCTAGAATGTCATCACAAGTGTAATCACAGATGTCTTTAAAGGTAGAAGTGGGAAGCCAGAGTCAGCATAGCAGTGATGTGACAGGAAAAGGATTCTACCAGTCACAGGTGGTTTTGAAGATGAAGAAAAGGACTTTTATCCATAGATTATAGGCAGCCACTAGTTGAAAAAGGCAGGAAAATGGATGATTTCCTAGCGCCTCCAGACAAGAATGTGGTTTCTTGGCACTCCAATTCAGGTTTTGTGAGAGCTATGTTAATCGTCTCTCTCTGGAACCATAGGTCATTATTTTGTCTTGTTTGAAAGTACTAAGTCCTGGTAAGTTGTCATAACCCATATAGTATACAAATATCCATGATGATACATACCGCCTCTTATTGCATCTATGATCTAACAGAGGAGAGAGACACATAACCAGGTGCTAAAGCAAAGTAAGAAAAGCCAAACTAAGATAGGTCTGAGCTGCTGTGAAAAACCCAGAGGAAAAACTCCTACACATATGTATAAAGGGAGGTTTCCTTGTCTAAACTCCTCCAGAAAAAGATTGTGCCTGTGTATACCAGACACCAACAAATGTCTGGTAGAGATAAAAATGAGGGGGGAAAAGAGGAAGAAGGATGAAAGAAAGGCCAAACGGAGGACCTGTTAGATAAGTAAGAGTTGAGAGAGCTGGATAGAAGGCACAGTAAATTGGTCGAGGCAGAAGTGACAGCAGAGGCCAAGACCTGAGGGCTATTTAGGGAGCCAAACAAAGTTTATCTTGGCTGGGACATGGTGCCCCATGGGGCATGGGGAAAGATGAGTAGAGCAGGCACAGATCATGAGGGGACTTATCAGCTATAATTAGATAGCTGGCCTCTATTCTATGTGCAATTGGCTCCAGCACTTGCTCATGTATGCTTTCTCTGTGTGTCCTCTCTGTCTTCTGTCTTTCTGTCTCCCTCTCCCTCCCCTCCTCTCCTCTTCTCCCCCTTTCTCTCTCCCTCTCTCTCCTCTTAGTTGTACTTTCATCTTTTGGATAGAGTATGTGTGTCTGGCGTTACTGATGACAAATAATGAAAACCTTTCATCTTGTCTCCAAGCCATACCTCAGCTTTTCGCTTCATTTGAGTTACACTTTAGGATCAATCATTGGAATGGGGTGGAATGGCCCACAAGAGATAAGTACTGGATCTGTAAGAACAGACAGCTAGTTACATTTATACTCATCTACTTACCAGCTAGTATTTGACCTCTTCCAAATGGGTCTACTCCCTGCCCCCTAAATCATTGCAGAGGCAGCAATCTGATAGTGTGGACCTTTGCAGCCCAGATTTCAAGTCTCATTTTATTTAAAACCCTAGTTGCACTATCCTCTTTATGCCCTCCCTCTGCCCCCCGGGCATCTACAACCTGAACATCACTAGTTTGGAAGGTCTAGGGACTGTGGAGTGAAAAAATATGACTCCTTTAGTCGTGGTTGGGTGTGTTTTTGTTTGTTTGTTTGGTCATGGTGGTCAGAAAAGGAGGTAGAAATCACAACTGAACTTGAAACCTCAAAAGGGTCCAAAACAAATCCACAATCAAACAATAACCAAACATAGCTTCTTAGAGCAAAACCTAGAGTAAAACTTCAACTGTGGCACCTTCAGGAAATTATTAACTGTCTGATATAAAATCCCTCCGAGGACCACGTGTTTTTGGAATTCCCATGAGCCAGCCACCTGCGTGGGTTGCCTGGACAGTTCCTGAGCCAAAGGTGTGAGGTTGTGGGCAAATATATTGTTATCAATATATTGATAGCAACTTGGAAAAGCCCAAGTATCTGGAATGGTTTTGCCTTCTGTTAGCAGGAGAGCATGTTTAAAGATGGGAGCCTGAAGACATTTTCAGCCATGCAACCAAATTCTTAGGAGAAAAAGTAGTAATTAATTTCCTCCTGGTTTTGATTGCCCCTTGCAAATCAGTGACTGTTCCGTTAATATGTCTAGTGCACTCCTGCAATTTGAAGTTTTCCCTCTTTCTTTAAAATCTACAAACCAGTAAGATCTTGAAGCTCACTGATTACTCCAAAGTTCTGTCTTGTCCAATGGAGCTGTTTAGAATGTGGTTTGCAGCCTCCAAATACACACAGTGCAGAAGGGAAGATTTACCACAGACTTGATGTCCTTAGCATTTCCTGTCCTTCTGCTTGGAAGTCCTTGGTCCCCTTGCTTCTTCCCCAACTCCAACTGCATGGATCCTCACCTCAGTACTTCTGTCATCCATACATTTCACCTGGCATGGGGTTATTTGATCTGCTGTTAGCTCTTCAAGACTCATCCCACCAGGCTGGAATGGTTCTTGGCACGTAGAAGGCATTCAACCACTATTGGGATGGATAGATGAAAAGTAGAGTGCTCTGAAGCCTAGCTTTCTCATTGCAAATGCTGCCTCTGATGTTTATGGATTAAACGAATCTAACTGGTTCATTTGACTTCCCAAGAGTCACTTTTTCTATCTGTAAAATGGGAATAAGATTTACTTCACAGTATCGTGAGAGGACATTTTTATTCCTGTCTTATCAAAATACTAACAGATAAAAATAGCCATTCAGAGAATTATTAGTAACATACCTACTGAGTAACCACCATGTTTCAGAGAGTGAGAACAGAGTAGGTGTCTGCTGCCAGTGAGTCCCCCCACCCCCGTCTAGGTAGGAAGACAGATATGCCAACATATAGTAGGATATCCTGCTAGTTAAGTGGATGTTAATGGCACGAGACTAGGATGTAGAGAAGATCAATGGGATTTGCAGAAATGATGCTGTGGATCATAAAAAACAAATGGGAAATCAGATTCTAAATTGTTAAGGACTCATTAAGCCTGCTCTAAACATTTCCAATATCTTAATACTTCTCTTGCCTTAAATGTCTTTTCTTTTGGCCATTTTGTTAATTATCTCCATTTTTTGAGTTACATCAGTATCTTGCTTTACTGTTTACGAGGAGCTTCCACACACCATATTTGATTAGTTTCTCCCAACTCTCTTCTAAGACAGACGCAGCAGGTAATTCGATTTCTAGCTCATGGATTAAGAAACTGAGGCCCAGAGAATTCCCAGAGCTGACATTAAATCTGTTTGTTCAACTCTTAAAATCTGTAAACCCACTGTAAACCAGGAATCCAATAACTCTTACACTTTCAGCCCCATTTCCTTGTCTAAAATGCTCTAGCTACCTCTCTATCCATTTTTTCTTCTTTGGAGACCCTGCTCTAACCCTAACTCTCAGGAATTCCTTCCAAATCCACACAGCCTGCAGAGCGGTCTCTCGAATGCTTAAGAAAACTCACTGCCTAGGCTGTGACATTAGTCTTCTCTGGCTGCCTGTTTATGATCCTTTTTCCTATGTCTGTGTCTGCTTCCTTTATCGGGCTATGAGGGCCTGGAGGGAGAAACTGTCTTGTCAGTCTTGGTACTTAGTGAATACTTGTTGGTCAGTGAATGACATTAAGGATTTTTAGCCTATCAGAACAGACTGTGGAAGAAGCAGACTGGCTTTTATTTGGCAATTAGGCCCTGAGTATGGAGATGAAGACATACAAAGTTCCCGAGTCATTAATCATTCAATGCAATCAAGAGATGGAAATTATATATACAGTCACAATACAGTGGAAAGTCACAATGGAAAGGCTCAGCTAGAATAATGGTAAAAGGTGCAATAAGAGAACCAGTGCCAAGGGGAAGTGGCAGAGGAGTTGGCACATCAGACAAATGGTATCCTGTTGGAGTAGAGCTAGAGGTTTCAGTCTAGAAAATGAATCATAACTACAAAACATCCCAGAGTATTGAATGGACATGTAGTCTGTATGAAAGTATAAGTATCTTAGAATGGGGATAGGGATGTTTAAGTGTTATCCAAAGTCTACATAGATTCTGCCTTCTGCATGTATGGGTGATGGTTATATGGATGAGTAAGTGTATCTTAGGAACATCTACGTAGGAAAAATAAAGATGATAGATAGGTAAATGGAAACAAGAGCTATATAATGAGTGAATGTTGTTCTTAATGGACTATGTTATTTCTCATGCTTTTGTTGTCCCTTGGTTATTCTCATATTGTTACAGAATCTTACCTTGTAATCTGGTATATTGTATATATGTTTATTTGTTTATTTGGAATGGAAAAGGGAAGGGGGAAACCAAGGTGAGGGGAGGAGTGGGGGAAAGGAAATGGGGACAAAAACATGAGAAGGGGTATCAATGTGTGTGAAGTAATGCTCCTTCTATCTGGTGGATATAACTGTAATCCCTCTACTAATTACCATAAAAAATTTAAAAAAGAAATACATAAAAATTAAATCTTAATTTGCAATAGTAAGCTGGTTGGTTATATATTTAAAAGCAATGTAAGTTTATTATTAAATAATTGAGAAATAAAAGTAAGATTTTTAAGTTATTTTAATACCTCCTCCAGAGATGACCACTGTCAAAATGTTAGTGTAGGTCTGTCTACTTTTTCTTTTGTGTCTTTTTATCTAATTCATACCTTCTTGTATATTTGCCTATGACCTTTTATCCATCTATCCATCTATTCATCCATTCATTCACCAATCTATTCATGCATGCTTTTCTAGAAACAAATTAAGCTCATAGACTACATTTTGTGACCTAATTTTTTCTGACCATTTTATTATGAGACTCTAGTTATATCTATCTGTTTTTAGATCTTGATGAATACGTAATAGTCCATCTCATGAGTATTCTCCAGCTGGTATAACCTATCTCTTACCTTTTTGCCATTATCAAAGATGTTTTCCATGAACACTAATGTTCTCTTTTTGGTTCAATGTCACAGCAAAGTGGCCTTTTTTCTTTTCCTGTAAAGCTTATGAGGCTCTGGGTTGATTAAGCAGAACTTGAACTTGATATGGGGTCATATTTAATCCTCTGACATTAATCAGCTGCTTCCTGAAAGTGAAGTCCCTTCATCTCCAACTGTACCCTCCCTGCAGCAGCCAGGCAGGCCTCCCCCACAGCACAGGTGCACTCACGCCACCATCGGCAGTCAGACTGTCTCTGGCTGATGTGCTTGACAGCACCAGCTCTCCTGGAATCTTCATAGTGCCTGGTGATTCAGAGCTGTCAACTAGCACAGCTGTGAGGAAGCTCAGAGGAAGGATTTATGGTGTGTAGCACTGATTTGGTGACCCACAGACAGGAAAGCAGACGCCATTGGAATCAGACGAGTCCATGTGGCACTTTCCTTACAGTAAAATAGGAGGCAGTCTGGCACCCCCATAAAGCTCAGATATTTAGTAGCCAGCTCCCCATTGCTTACAGATAATAACAAACTATTTACTGCTGCCCAGAGGTAAGTACCATGAAGGAAGATGACTGCCTGGAAAGCCCAAAGCCATAAGATTGTAGCTGCTACACACTGGCTGTGTGACTTGGCTAAGTCATCCTTTTCTTGAGCCTATTTTTTCCTCATCTTTAAGATGATCAGACATAGATGAAATATATGACTGGATAAATGAATCAGTAAGGAGTCATGGATCATTCAAAAGTCATTCCGTAAAGGACTATCATAGATTGAAGGTAGCTTGGAACAAGGTTGATAATCCTCTGACTGTGGAACTTGCTTTCTTATGCACTGGAGGAGGTGCAGAGAGGAGGGGACAGAACATCAATTAAACAATTGATTGTCAAATACTGATAAGTGTTTTTTTTTGTTTGTTTCTTTTGAGGCTTTTGTCTTAATGTGCTGGTATATGAACTTGCATTTAGGGCCTTATAACCTTGCTTAGCTTCTTTTTTTTTTTTTTTTTTTTGGCTGAAGCCTGCCACACTATGATTTGAGCCATGGCTACACTCCCCAGTTTTTGCTGGTTAATTGGAGATAAGTGTTAAATGTAAGATCTCTTTGATTTGTCTGCATGGGCTAGTTTCGAAAGGGGATCCTCTCAAGAAGCTGGGGTAACAGGCATGAGCCACTAATTCCCAGCAGTTCTGGGTTACATATAATCTAAGGACACTGGAGATTCATTCACTACCCAGGTTGGATTAAATGGTCAGGAGATGGTCTCAGCAGCTGGAATGACCCAATAGTTACCATTAAAATGAGGGTAAAGAGCAAGCCATAGGGTGGGTTAATAAGAAACAATCTAGGCTGAAGGATGCCAAAAAAAAAAAAAAGCCCAGGTTATAAAAGCAAGCTAAATTAAAAAAAATTAAGTCCTTATTTACTGGCTGTCCCTCAACTATGTTCTGGGAATTCAAAGAGAAGCAGGAAATGTAGTGTCCAACTTTACTGGGATTAGAGAGTGCAAGCAGAGAAAACAAGATCAACAGGGGACTGTGATGCAGCACGACAAGCCCTAGGATTGTTGAACAGCAACCTGAGATGTTTCTGGGAACATGTGACACTAGCCTCTACCCTCCCTAGGAAGATAAGGAAGACTTCCGGGAGGAGCTGTCATGAAAGCTCAGATCTGATTAAGTAATATACCAAAAAAAAAAAAGTTAAAGCTAATGTTAGCTTCAATTTTAGCCTACCAATGGCAGCCCTGCTCAAGCCAACTCTTTGACTAGCAGAAAAACCTAGGACTGTGTTAAACCTCAAGTAATTTTGCATTTTTTTTACTCATTTAGATGAAACACTGAAGGATGATATGTGAGCTTCATCGCGCTATTTAACAGAATGTTCATGCTACCTTGCTACCACATGTGCTCAGCTTGTCTGTCTTTTCTCAGTTCTACATTCCTCAGTCATGTAGTTCCCAAAGTCTAAATGGATCTATGGGCTCACACTCCCCAAAACACTGCTCTGATGACATCTGAACTACTCAGATATCCAGACAACCCCACATAGCTGCATTATTACTGGGCAAAACTCAAGTTTGTAGTCACATGGCTTTGGAAACAAGAATTAAAGAGAAAGAAGGCTTTTGAATATTTATCTTTACCAGTCCTGGGGCTTGAACTCAGGGCCTGAACACTTTATGCTCAAGGCTAGTGCTCTACCACTTGAGCCCCAGTGCCACTTCTGTGTATGTAGTACCAAAGAATTGAACCCAGGGCTTTGTATATGCTGGGCAAGCACTCTACTACTAGGCCATGCTCCTGGCCCAGGCTTTTGATTCTTGAAGATCATCTCCCCTTCTTGATGACTCAATGCTGGGACTATGTCTTTTGACTACTAAAGATGGACTTTCCTTGTTGATGATTACTGATCTCTGAAGAGAGTCTGATTATGCATTGAAGTCACCTAAGGCTGGGGATGGGGGAGGCAGTTGCTCTCTGCCTGCCCTTTCCAGTTGCCACCCTGCATCTCAACTTCATTTTGGCTCCTTGTAGAAAAATACTCTTCTTTACCCCAACATGAAGAGGAGTTCTTGCTTTAAAATAAAATGAAACTTTCATTGTATGGGATGTCTATCTTAGTTTGCTCCAACTGTTATAGAAAAATACCATCAAGGCAAGACCAGGAGTGTGGCCTAGTGATAGAGTGTTTGCCTAGCATGTATGAAGCCATGGGTTCAATCCTCCGGTACCACATGCACAGAAAAAGCCAGTGTGTGCCTCAAGTGTGCTAGCCTTGAGAAAACTCAGACAGTACCTACACCCTGAGTTCAGGCACCCAGACTGGCAAAAAATGTTTAAAAAGAAAGAAAGAAAAAAATATATCAACTGGGTGGCTTATAAACAAATATTTAATTTCTCATAGTCCTAGAAACTGGAAAGTTTAAGATCAAGAAATATGCAGATTCTATCTTCTCACTGTATCCCATGTAGGAGAAAGTGCAAAGTAGATTTCTTGGGCCTTTTTAAAAGGCACTGCTATGGTTCAAATGTCTGTGTCCCTCCCAAGATGTTGAACCTTAATCTACAACGCAGTAGAATGAGGAGATAGGCCTTTTGTATGAGGCTCTGTAAATGAATGTAATCAATCTATATACTACAAAATTAAGAAAATGAGGGCAAGAGTGGGTAAGGGAGGGATGGATGGGAATGTTGAAAGGGATGACGCTTGTTGAACAGCAACTCCTTTGTATAACTTCTTAATGAAAATACAAAAGTAAAAATAAATGAGAAAACATGTAAAAAATAAAAAACAGACTTCCTTATGAAAGATGCTTCCTCAACTATCTGACTCATCTGTTTTCATCCTTCCATCCTCCATGCACATAAGGATACAGTGTTTGTTCATCCCTGGAGGATGTAGTAAGAGGTTCCATCTGGAAAGTGTAGGTGAGTCCTCTAGTCTCACCAGACTCCAGACAAGTTTCAGGGTTACATTTTCAGCCTCTAGAATTGGGAGAGAGAAATTTCTACTGTGGGACTTTTTGTTTTCATGGACTGACAGGCATAATTCCATTCACAAGGACCTCACTCAGCTCCCCAAAGCTCCACCTTCCCATATCATGACCCTGGACATTAGGATTTCTACATATGAATTCTGGGCAAGGAGTGTGTGAAACAAACATGGAAACCACAGCAATGTCTCAGAAGGCCTTTGGTGAGCCAAGTGTCCTATGTCTGGAGTGGTACAGACTGAGTATAGGGTAGGAGAGACCACTCTCAGGATGTATCATCTGAGTGCCTCAGTTGATCTCTCCTGAATCCAGCCCTGTCTTTGTGCATGATTTGAAGCATGTCACTGCCTTCCCCATCCTCAGTGTCTTCATCTGCGACATAAAGGAAGCAAACTCTGTGGCCTGTTAAGCTCTCTAATTTTCAAATTCCCTTTCAGTCCCCAAGTCCATGCGCCTGCTTACCCTTTTCTGTCTTTCCTCTAGACTTTTCCCTTTGTCCTACAGGGGCCTGGTTATCAATGATTACTTTCCTTCACTATGTGGAGCTTGACTTTCAAGAGTTCAGTCAAAAGCCACTTAGCCAAGGCAGTCACAAAAGAACAATATAACATCTGTTCTGGACTGTCTCAGAGGACATGCCTCACATTCCTTCCCTCAAAGCAAAATTGATTGGCCTTGACCTGGGGCCACATGAGGAGAGAAGGTACCCTGGAGGGGGGGAGGGGGAGGCCTGGGGTGCCATTTAGTACCCAGATGAGGTCAGTCACCACATGGTCCAGGAAGCCCCAAGGAATGAAAGGTATTTGCCTCCCTTATTAATCTCTTACAAGAGTTACAAGTATCTTGGGTCAAGTTGACTGTTTGCATTTTGACAGAAAAAAAAGGGGGAGCTTAAGGTTTAATCCTCACTGAGAAAAATTCCATGCAGGTTTTTCTTTCCTAACTTAGAACCAGAGGGCAACAAACATAGAGAAGGAGAGATAATGGGGAAGTGGGGTGAAGAGGCAAAGGATATTGTTCAAGTCTGCTGTGATATTTGAGCCAAGCTAAAGTGTTCCTCAGGAGAGTGGACACTCCTCCAAAGGCAGTTCGGGTCTCTCACTGCTGGGTGGTAAAAAACTACTAGCTATTTCATTTTTTCATGGTGGCTTAACAATTCAGTTTCTCATCCAAACAGCCACACTTAGAACTTTGAAAGTTTTATCATATCCTTTCCCAATATCCTTTTCCTCCTTCATTTATTCATGTGTATATTAGTTGCATAAAAAACTTTTATTGTGATATTTCCACATCCATACAATGTATCTGGTCAAATTTACCCCCCATCTTACTCCCCCATCCCATTTTCCCATTCTTTTCCCCTTCAGTGTTTCAGTGTTGGATTTTTCATAAAGTATATAAAATACTTCCAACTATGTAGACTCCTCACCCTGTTTTTATCCTTACTCTCTGGCTGAGACCCATTACCCCCCCCAAAAAAAATCTGCTTTGCCTTTCTCCATTGATTTACAAGTACTAACTTTCACATATGACAAAGGACATGCAATATGTGTTTTCCTAAGACTAGCTTATTTTGCTTAAAATGACAATCTCTGGTACTCTCCATTTTCTTACAAAAGACATAATACCATTCTTCTCTATGGCTGACTAATACCCCAATATGTATATACATGATTTCTTTATCCTGTCATTGATTGATGAGAACATATGTTGGCTCCATATTTTGGCTATTGTGAATAGTACTGCAATGAACCTGCGTACGCAGGTCAATATGTTGACTTACATTTCTTTGGGCATATACTCAGGAATAGTATGGCCAATTTGTATGGGTAGTTCTCCCTTTAGTTTAGTTTGTTTGTTTGTTGTTTTTTGTTTGTTTGTTTGTTCTGTAGGGCTTGGGGCTTGAATTCTGGGTGTGGGCACTGTCCCTGAGTGCATCATCTCAAGGCTCTACCACGCTGAGCCACAGTACTGCTTCCATTTTCTGGTAGTTAATTGGAGATAAGAGTCTCATGGACTTTTGCACCCAGGCTGGCTTTGAACCATGATCCTCAGATCTCAGCCTCCTAAGTAGCTAGGATCGCAGGCATGAGCCACCGCGCCTAGCTCTCTTTAGTTTTTAAAGGAACTTCCTATAGATTTCCATAGTGGCTGCCCTAATCTACATACCCACTGCAGTTTTAAGAAAAGTAAGTACTAAAAGAGCTCCTGTACTGAGATTATGACTAGAATTAACAAAGAACAATGATGTACTTTCATATTAAACAAGCACACATTACATCCCAGGTTCAGGGCTAAGTGTTAGGGATACAATTCCTGTTATAAAGAATCCCTAGGAACAGGCATTTATTGAGGTCTTAATAGCCTATGTCTATAGAAATACCCAAGCAGCTGCCTAAAGGCATATGTGTTAGCTCATTTGTGTAACAACATACCTTAATGTGGGTAATTTATTAACCAGTTTTTTATTCATAGTTTTAATTATGACTGAGAGTCCCCAAATCAAGATGCCAGCAGATTTGAAGTAGAGCTTTCAGCAGGAGATTGCCTTCCACAGTCACCATGTTGCTTAATCATCTTCCTAATCACCTTTCATGTTACTACCATTGCAGTGGAATTCTGGTGTCATAGACCTTCAGATTCTAGCAGCAAGTTATATTTCTGTATTAAGCATTCCTATCAGTCCTGAGGCGAATATAAGAATACCTCATTGTATAGATGAGAAAACAAAGATTAGGAGAAGAATGTTTTCTATTGCAACTTTACACAGCCGCAAAGATCCTGAACTATGAATGTTTCAAATCCAGCAGATTGTTGCCCTCTTGTCTTCTTAAATCAGCTCAGATTCCTAGAAATGCCTTCAGAGGACAGGCAAGTTGAAAGAGACCATGTCTGCCCACTCTTTCTTTTTGGAATGGGATTCCTGGAAGATAGATCTCTAATCCCATTCATCCAGAAGCCACCAGGGGCCTGAAGAAGCTCCAGGGAGCCACGCACATCATGTCTAGCTTTAGTTTGAACAGTTTGACTCTGAATACAGCTCATTATCTGTTTTCTCTATAATTATCTGGTGAAGCCATCAGTCAATCTTGTTAAACTTTTCCTTCCTCATCTTTAAAATGGGGATGTAAAATGCACCTTTGAGAGTAGATCATTATGAGATCCATCATGTAGAATGTTTAACAAAATTCCTAGCACAAAATAAATGATTCATGACCTTCAGCCATGGAATGATGGAGAGACAATGGGAATGAATATACCTTAGTTTTCTTGGACAGGCAAGGGCTTGTCTGGACGATGCTTTAGCAGCTCCTGTTAAGAAACAGGAGGTGCCAAATTCTCACGTTAGTAATCCTAGCTACTGGGAAGACTGGGAGCTGAGGATCTCAGAAAATCTCACAATACCTATATCCAAATGACAGCAACAACAACAACAATAAAAAAAAAACTGGGCTGGAGGAGTGGCTCAAGAGCGCTCTCCATGAGTGAAAAAAAAAACCCAAGAGTAATGCTGAGAGTTCAAGCTATTGTACTGAGAGTAAAGCAAGAAAGTAAGGAGAAAGGGAGGGAGGGAACTAGATAGGGTAGGGAAGGAGGAGAGGGAGGGAAGGAAAAAGGGAAGAAGGGGAAGAGGAAGGGAGAAAGAAAGAAGAGAGAAAGAGAGAAGAAAGAAAAGAAAGGAAGAAAGGAGAGGAATGGAGGGAAAGAGAAAGAGAGAGGAAAGAAAAGAAATACAAAAGGAGGAAGGAAGGGAAGGGAAGGGAGAGAGAGAGAGAGGAGAGAGAGAGACAGAGACAGAGACAGAGACAGAGAGAGACAGAGAGAGAGATTCAGAATAAACCCCCTAACTCTCACAGCCTCACAGTGGTATTCCCCTTACTTGAATAAGGTAATGTTCTCTAGCCCACAAAACTATAAGACTCAGGTTTTGTTATGTTGTAAAATACTCTAAAATGAATTCTCCTCTTTAAGAAACTATTGTGATCTTTGCCCAAGCCCTGGAATGAAGCTGTATATCTCTGTGATTGCAACTACAATACCCAGTCCAACTGCCCTTTACTTTTGGATGCTCACCTGCATTCTGTGCATGTCTCAGTTGTGCTTGGTGTGGCTGGCTCTACCATTTCTGCTGGTATTCCAGGGTATACCAACTCAGGTGCATTTTATCTAAATGTAATTTAGCCTGGGACAGCTTGGTAACTTGTGAAGACAAAGCTGACTGAAAGCATGGGAGAAGGGTCAGATTTCTAATGAGCTCAGATGTGCTCTGTTGACAGAAACCACTGGGCACATGGGTGAGACGTGATTAGGGGTAGATAGAGAGGAAGGTCTGGGATCAGGTTGTGATGGAGATGTTCAAGCCAAGGAGACTTTCTGGGATGCTTGCCATGAGTAAAGCAAGCTTCAGCACAGATGTCTGCAATGTGGAGTAACCCCATGTATTTAGATTTCAAAACTGATTTCCTAGGGGAGGGTTTTGGGAATTCATAACATGCTGTTAAGGTCAGACAATCCTGTGAGTGCTGTTATTCTTCTAACAGAATTCCCTAATACTCACTATGAGGAAACCCCAAGAAAATGACCTACTTTGACTCTCAATTGTGAGGTGACAAGGGAGAAGTGGGAGGGTCAGTTCTATTGGGAATCTATTATGTGCTTTTCTTCATATTTCTCTAATTATCACAGAAGAGATTACTAAGCTTGAGAAGAAGGAGCAATTAATATTTGAAGGTCAGATGTGTATAAAAGGCCTAAGGCTTCTTGGGTGGAGTTGAGAGCAGGGAACAGGGCCCATGGTTATGGAAGGGCTTTAGAAACTTAGGTGAAGATGTAGCCAGCCATAACCAAGCCTGTACCCCTAATCCAAGAGAGTTGTCCTGTAGATCAGAGGGCTTTGCCACATTTCATCTGATGTTATTGGAAGCCCCAGGGAACTCTCTTAAAGTAGTTGGACAAAGAGGTTTCGATTCAAGAAGTCAGAATTAGGAGTATGATGCATCATGGATCTCCTCTATCTTTCTGAATCCCATCCATATCCTCAAGTTCCATGGTTCTATGTTCACATATGTACATGCCTGGAATGGCTGTATTTGCCTGCCCCTCCTCTCTACATTCATTTCTATTGCTATGCTCTTCAAACTAATCATCCAAGCCTCTCATGTCAGCTTTCTGGATCAAGTTGGGCGTTATTCAGCCCCCTAAAAGGGAACCATCATTACCTGTCTTTATTCTGTTACATTAGAAGTAGGTTTACCAAATTATGATATATACTCAATATTCTTTGAAGTTTAAATGAATAGTGAAACTATTTTTGACATGAATATATTCTACCTGTTACATAGATCATAATTATACTGATTTTTTTGGTTGCCTGTCTCATGTTCCAATTTAAGGAAGTGTCCTGTATTTTTTTTGTTACATTTGTTAATTCCACAAATCAGTAGAGGATATCTGGGGTGTCTTTGTGGCTACCGGGAGAAAATATCTTGGCACAGCACAACTTATAGAATGAAATAATGAAAGGAAATATCAGTAGGGAGTGATGAGTCTACCATCACTGGGAAATTTTTTTTTACCATAGACTTTCTACAACCTTAATGTCTCAGTATACAGATCTTAGGGACAAGGAGCATGAACCCTGAAGCAGATCACTTGTGTGTGAGCCAGGTTCCACAGCACTTTAGCTGGATGACCTTACATTAAGTAAATAGTTTCTCTGTGTATTTAGTTTTCTCATCTATACAATGGGGACATTAATAGCAATTGTCTTGTAAGGTGGTTTTGAGCCTTCAGAGTTCTTAGATTTCTACTTGGCTCATGGGATGTTTATTATTGTCTTTAGTATAGTCACTTGCAAGGAGCTGGGCTGGTGAGACGTGCCTGGTCTCCTCAAAGCTGGGGGAGAAGTTACAGTTCTTCAGAGAAACACTGAAGATCAGCAAAGAAAAATGTTTGAGTAATATAGAGAGAAACTCTCTTGTTGTAAAGAGGAAGATAAAACTCAGGCTAGGGAAGCCATGTGGTTATCTCCAAACTTCACAGGTGATTTGGGGAACAATCTTATGGTGCAGAGTCAGGTATACATCAGAAGTCCAAGGAATGATGAAGAGCCTTTTGTTAGAACTCAAATTTCTTTTTCTAGACCCATTAGTGGCCAAGGTAGACTTTATATCAGTACCAGCTAGAAAGACACTGACATGTAAGTTAGTTTCTTAGTGCTCTTGACTCATTTTTGCTCTGGTGTTTACTGTGCACCTTTTGCCAAATCTTTCTCTTCTCTAGCCTTCACTCTCCAATCTGTATGAAAGAGATAATCATCTTAGTTTTGTCTGTTTCCCAGAGTTGTTGCAAAAACCTCTGGAAGGAATGATGCTCTGGCGGCTTCTCAGGAACTCACTACCCCACTCTGCCCTATGGCCCTGTCCCAGCTCATCAGAGTGCTGCCTTTCTCCACGTCCCTGGCCTCCAGCCATGAAAGGCATGTGTGTATTTAGGCTCAACTGATGGATGACCAGCAGATTCCAGCATATGCTTGCTTGGCTTACAGTGCTCACTGCCCAAGAGTCAAAACAAAGAAAGTTTCTAAACTCTCCTCTCAACTGATGATTTTTTAATCCAGTTAAATGGCTACATTAAAACGTTCAGTGCCCACAAATTCCCCATTCTCACAACTGTCTTTCCTCTATACCATGGGAGTCCGGCTTTTCTGTACTTAGTTACCCTCATTCAGATCCATCCTTTACATAGCCATGGAGAGTGCCTTCTAAACTGAAAATACAACCAGGTTGCCTTGAAACCCACCATTTACTGCAGGAATTCTCAATTTAAATTTTGTCATGGAAAGTCTCTGGGAAATTTATGAACATTCTGAAGCGTACATCTAACCTTCTTTGTGTACATGTAAATTTTGATCAGAGGATCTGTGACCATTCCATTCCTCATAAAGTTTGCAAACCAGCCAGATACGGTGGTATAAACCTATCATTCTAGCTATTCCAGAAGTGGAAACAAGATGATCATGAATTTGAGACAACCCTTTCCCTTTCCAACTCAAGGCTTTCTATCACTCTGAGCTTTGGTCCCCTCATCTTTCAACTGGGGGCCGTATTCACCAGATATAGGTGGTTGGGAAGAACACAGAGGAAGGGACTGTAGTCCCCCCTTACCAGTAGGGAGGACATTCCAAGATGATTGATAGATGCCTGAAAAGGCAGATAAGGACCAAACTTGTATAACAAGGTTTTCGCACCCACATGCACACTTATAAATTGTGTGTTCTGAGAGTTAGCAATACTAATTTCATGGAACAATTTTCAAGCATAAGAATACTCAAAACTCATTTACAACTTGTGAATCATTTCTAACTTTTTCATTTAATATTTTCAGGCTGAATTTAACTGAGGCTATAGAAAATACCATCATGGTTAAGAAAGAAGGAAGACACTATATCTAAAATATGCTGCTTTGGGGCAGAAACAACATAGATTTGGGGGGCTCCCTAAATTCAGTAATATTTAAGTCTTTCTTTTGAGGATGGTAAATGGTATCAGGATTTAATGGAGCTCACTTAATTGCTTACTCCATTGGTGCTCTTCTTCTTGAACTCTGTGTGCCTCCAGCCACACATTTTGCTGGCTATTTTGCATATGGAGTCTGGTGGACTTCCCTGCTTGGGCTGCTTTCAATTCATGTTTTTGTTTTGTTTTGTTTTTCCGGATTTCAGACTCCTGAGTAGCTAGGATTGTAGGTGTGAACCGTTGGCAACCAGTCAGATGGAAGTTTTGCTGTTGCTTGAGCCTGTCCTTCCTGAACATCAGGGCGAAGCTAAGTATGTTCTGAAATAGCTGAAGCCTTGGAAGAAGGTTTAAAGTGAAGCTGAAGAAGAAAGGAAAGTGCTCACCACATTGAGAAATCTCCCTCCCCTGGGTGTTCTACAAATGTGAAAGTAGAATCTCTCCCCATTCTAGGCTTACCAGAAGAGGCAGTGGTGCTTGCAGGGGCCTTACAGAAAGGGCAGCAGCTGAACAGGAACCGGGGCCAGTTCTGGGAAGCCACAAACTTCAAAGCACAGCCTGGCAGGCCCAGTGGTCACAAGGCTCTTTTAAAGAAAATTCCTTTCATGCATTGTTTATTGTTATTATAAAGGTGATATACAAAGAGATTGCAGTTACGTAAGTCAGGTATAGAGTATATTTCTTTGTGGACAGTGTCATGCCATCCCTCACTCTTTCCTCGTTCTTCCTTCCCTTTTCCACCCACAAGTTGTTTAGTTCATTTTCAACATAGCATCTAGTGAGTATCACTGCTGTTCTTGTTTACTTCTAGTCACTCCATTTCTGTCCTCCCCTTATCCTCCCAAAGAAAGATAAATGAACAAATAAGACAAAAGGAAAAGAAAACAAAAATAGTAACATGAAAAATAAACCTCTTGCTTCAATTTCCTGGAGTTCCTTTTAATAGATGTGATTTTCTATGATCAGATGCACATAAGCAATATGCCTTTGTGTTTCTCTCCTAACAATATCCTCTTTTGGTCTCCATGTGTGTGGATGCCTAGAGATCTGTATAATTTATTATGTCCAAGTATATATTACCGTCTTGTATGTTTACTTGAGTTTGACAGGCACATTCTAGCTACTGAAAATGAGGAAACCCATGCAACCCATGTTTCTCTGGGTCTGGCCTATTTCACTTACTATAATTTTTCCAAGTCTCTCCTTTTCCTTATAAATGCTACCATACCATTCTTTCTGATGGATGAGCAGAATTCCATTGTGTATAGATACCACATTTTTTATCCATTCATCCATCTTATATTTGGTAAGAGAGCCAAAAACATGGGTTAGCAGAAAGACAGCCTCTTCAACAAATGGTACTAGCAAAATTGGCTATCCATATGCAGGAAACTAAAGCTAGATCCTTATAAAAAAAAATTCAGAATGGATCAAAGATCTCCATGTAAGGCCAGAAACCATGAAAATATTACAGAAAGGGGTAGGAAAAACAGTAGGTCTCCTGGTGCCCAAGCAAAGTTAAAAATTTCTGCCCAGCAAAGGGCAGGGCCTCTGGATGAGTCACATGCATAGCTCCAAATTCCTCATCTGTGAAGTGGGAAAAGGAATACCTTCCTTCCCTATTTGGAATGAACATAATAGGAAAGAGTAGGGGAAAGGTTGCTACAGTGATCAAAGAAGAAACTATATTCAGTCATTTATTTATTTATTTAGTATATATAAACCAAGTGCCTGCTATAATTTGAAAAAAGAATTGGTGATGTCACTTACTGAGTGCCATACATTGCAAGAATATCTAATAAGTGCTGGGTCAAAGTGGCATTGCAGATTCGGAAGTGAATAAATGATCATTCCTGACCTTAACAATGCCTGACTTTAGCCTAGGAATTGAGATACGAGCTCCATTTGATGCTGTGATTAAAACAGGATCAACTAGCACTTATTAGATACTCTTGCAATGTGTGCAGGCAAACTTATCAGGTACAGGACAAGATGAAATGAAATGGACTAGTAAGGAAGATAGGAAAGATAACCAGAAGCATGTGCTGTAACAGGATCTATGTCAGAAGAGTCTCTTAAGATTTATGTTGGATTGCACTGTTTTGAGGATGGCTCCTTTGCAAAGCATAGATGTAGGAGAGTCAAAGGGGGAATGGAGAAATGGAATTAGAGCCTAACTATTACTACAGGAGGAAGTATCTTGCAATTGATCACCAAGAAGGAGAACAAATAACCAAACCAGTTCTCTGAACCTGGTGAAAACAGAATGCAAGCTCCCCATTACCCAGCCTCCACTTCTTCCCCTTACTTCCCACCTTCTCTCTCATCTCCCAAGGTTCTTAGTTGGTCAGAGCCAAACACAAGGCAGCAAGATCAAGAACCCACAGGCATGCTCTCTGCATAAGCACCTCAAGTGCCCTGGTGCAGAGCAGATGGGGGGAGGGTAAGTGTGGATGTAAGGGACAAAGGAAAGATACTTGAGCACATCTCAGAAGACTGCAGACAGTGTCTGTAAAGCAGAGTTGGCAAAGGTATTCCATGAGAGACAAGGGTGTGTGGCCAAATTGTCAGGGACCCTTAGAACATCCTAAGTGCTTTGAAAGACATAGGGAACATGAAACTAAATGGTAGGAAAGGAGGTCAGAGACAGACAGACAGACAGACAGACAGACAGACAGACAGACAGAGGCTGGGTCATGGAAAATCAGGCAGGGGGTACTATTCTGTAGGCACTGAGAACCATGGAAGGAATGTAATCAGGGAAATGACTCGGATGGGTTTGTGTAGTAAGGAGTTAGGGGACTGTGGGGTGAATGGGGCAGAGAAGGGCAATTCCCCTGACTGCAGCATGGTGACTAATTTGAGGAAGGAATGGGGGTTAGATAATTAGAAATACTTATGTGACCATCCTAAGAAGATAAAGCAGAAGGTCTGAATAGGCAGGAGATCTCCTTTCTTCAAGTAAGATAGAGGAAAAAAATCAGACCCACAGGCATCACCACAGGATCCATGGGCTTCCGCAGAGGGCTTGTGGAGGGCAGGGGTGGTATCCGGTCAGCCCTTGAGTGAGGTCATGTTATCTTGGGGGACAGTTTTGGATTGGGTTGCTTTCTGAACTAAGAAAATTTGTGGAGAGAACTTCAAGAGAGAGTGAAAATCTGTAATGGGAGAGGCTGCCTTGGCCACATAAGAAAGAGAAGAGATTAGGAGCTGCCTTTCTTCTGAGAATGTGTGGGAGACCATATCTGGAGAAGAAGAGCATGATGGGATTGTGACAAGAAAGTGACAATGGGCAGTTGGTAGATTACTCTGTTTTACTCCATTTCTTTGTTGTTGTCAAATACAGTGGGAGCTGGGAGAGAAGGAAAGAGGCGGGAGAGAAGGAAAGAAGCAGGAGAGATCGGGAAAAGCAGAAGCAGACATTTCTGCGGCAATGAATAGATTCAAATGCCAGAAGGCAAGGAGGATAAGCAAAGGGCCTAAATTGAGCTCAGAAGAAGGTATGTTCAGGGCACATCACTGAGGTGCTGATATTGTAGAGGTGGAATGTATTTTAGCTTCCAGAGATTATTTTGGGGGTTATGTTTTTCTTTTCCATTGAAGTATAATTACGTCTAAACAATAAAGTAGGTGACAGAATAATGAGGTGGGAGGTAGACTAGAGAAACAACATGCCCCATGGCACTGCTTCAGGCAACACCTTCCTATAGGGCAGATCAGAGCCTAGGGATCTCTGAGTTCTTCTAAATGGGGAACAGACCCAGTGAAGGGGAACACACATCCCCCTGAGTTACATGCAGACACTCACATCTCCTTACTGCATGTGGTCTGCCTCACACTATGTAGTCCAATAGAGAGGGAACATTATCTGGAGAGATTGCCCAATATTTTCTTAAAGGACCAGAGAATAAGTACTTGGGACTCTATAGGACCCTATAATTTCACTGTTGTACGTTCTTCTTACTTTTGAAACCATCTTTTAAAAATGATAAAGTCATGCTTAGCTCACAAGCCACACATCATCAGACTCTACAAAAACAAGCTATTCCAAAACAGGTTTCTGTAGTGTGCTTTAACCACCATGATATTGGATTTTGACACATGTATGCTTTTTTTGCTTCTGACATTAATAGGCTATATAGCTTTGGCAAGACACTTAAGCTGCTTTTCTATCTCTATAAAATGGCTAAACATGCCTCACTGGACAAGAAGATAGAACAAGACAATGACATGTGGAGGGTTCAAATCCTTACTCCACCATTTAGTATGTGACCCTCACTAATTAAACTCCATGTCTCAGTTTCCTCCTCTGAATAATGAATTTAAATGTGGTATGGCTGAAATGACAAATATGTGTATATATATATATGTGTATACATATATGCACATGTATATATACATATGTATATATATTCTTGAAATATATAAATCATATTATTATTAACCTTTACAGTACCTGGTTCAAGATAGATAGTTGGCAAAGAGTTGCTAACCATGACTGCCACTCATAAATGAGAAATTAAGAAAAGTTTGGCTACAATGTAAGAGCTTTGTTAGGCCAGAGTTTGCCTACAATTCACTCTTAAGTATCTTATAAGATGGAGTATGCCAGATTGACTACATACAAGTGAATTTTGCTTCTCTGCCTCTGTATGGCACTACCCTTCCACCCGCCTCCCCCATCTGCCCACCTCCTCCACCATCAGTTAAGCACTTGCATAACTTAAATGCATTTTCACCTTAGCCACATTGGCAACACTGGGCTGTAGAGCCTGGGTTCTTGCTTGTGATTTAGCCACATTATCAATATTTGGGTGTATTAACTTGGGAGATCAAAGCTGCCCAGGTCAACAAAGCTAATATTTAAATTCCTGACTCTGAAATTCCATGGCTCAGAATCAAGTTCACATACAAAATCAAGTCAAGTATGCAACTGACGAAGTTGTAGGACCCTGGAGTGTGGGTGGGGTTTGCATTTAGTGGAAATTGGGGGCCCGCCCAGAATTGATTTCTGTGAAATTCTAGCCCAGGATAGTATTTAGGTTCAATGCCCTGCATGACCCTATTTGAAGCAAACATATTTTCATGGCTCAGCTTTGACATCAAAGAGATGTTTTCAGCCTCTGGAAATGCTTTCTACCATACTCTCAAGTGTTGAGACCTGGAGATACCACCATTACCTTGCCAGATAATACAGAAACTAGAGTTAATGGACACAAACAACTGGAAAACTGACAAACTCTCAAGAAATAATACCTATGTGTTTCTTTTTTCTGTTACTGGGGTTTGAGCTCAAGGATAGGTTACTCTTTCTTACCTTTTTTGCTCAAAGCTGATGCTCTACTACTTGAGCCACACCTCTACTGCTAGCTTATTGCTGATTAATTAGAGATAAGCGTCTCCAATATGTCTACTTAGGCTGTCTTTGAACCAGAGTCCTCAGATCTCAGCCCCTTCCTTTGTAGCTAAGATTACAGGCATGGGCCACTGGTGCCTGGTTTTATGTTGTTTATGTTTGATATTATTCTTGCTTGTCTCATTAGACCATCTTTCTTTACTCCTTCTGAACATGAAGATCAGACTGTATCCTTTGTAGATACCAAATCATCCTTTGTCTTCTACACATCTTACCCAACTCTGCAAACTTTGTGATTACCTTTTACATGCTATGTAGAGAATACAAGGCTTGTTTTGAGTGTAACAAAAGAAATAATATGAGCCCTTGAGGAAAACTGGCCAACCATGGATTAAAGATATTCACGATTAGTTATATTGTCATAAAAATGACTTGGAAGAAGAATGTACTCAGGTCTATAGATTGTAAGTAGAGGAAAATCTTAGTCCTGGTGGCAGTGAGTGAACTCTCAGGTAAGTTGTCTCTTTTTGGACTATGTCATATGGAGGAAATAGCAACCTCGTTGAGCTTCAGTTTCCTTCTCTGTGAAGTGAGGATATAGGATCTACATCAGGGAAGTGGTTAAAAACAATGAGTTGATCCCTGTAAAGCACTGCACACTCTTTTCTGTCAACCTATCATACAATAAATAAGTTTGTTCTCATCATTATAGGAAAAATATCCCTAAAAACATTATTTCTTCTGAATTATAACTGGATTTCCTTCCTTATATCCATATAATACCTTCATCACATCTTTTTCCTGCTGTCCTTGGGATTGAATTTAGGCCTTGCACTTGCTAAAAGCTTTTATTTAACATGGGGCAAACGCATCATTATTCTAGGTAACTACTATTTTTTGTCCAAGTATAAGCATACTGTCTACTTGGACCTAATTATACTTTCCTGAGAATTGTTTACTTATTGATTAATTAATTAATGCAACTAAATTAACTTAATTAATTTATTTGCATGGACCCAAGAGAGCTTTGTTAGTCTTTCTCTTATGTGGTATCTGAAGCTGTTTAGCATTAAATGCTGGCAAAACTGATAGACATGTTTTCCATCATTCATTTTTCCAATTAATATTTATTGAGAACTATCTATGCTCCAGGCACTGCAATATGTACCGTACAGAAATCATCATGTGGATGAAGCCCTTGATTGTCCATGAACTCTGTCTTAGGAAAGACTAAAAGTAAATAAGAAAACAAAGAAACAAGTTATGGCAGAAGTGTGGTAACGTGTACTGAGACTTTGTGGAAGGAGCCAGCAAAGACTGAGAGGAGAATGTGGCCAGCAAACTGGCAGAAACAAAATATTGGAGAGAACACTTATGGAATAAAGAACTCTAGTTCCAGCAGGGCCTGAAGCCCAGCTCTCTTACTGCTCTCTGCGCAATCAATTATTCCGGTTTTCCTTGGAGCTCACGGGCTGTCAAGACATTTCCATCATTGTTATAGTTGAACTCAATTTGGTTTTCCTCATTTTCAATCAAGTAGGTCCATTCTAATACATAAACCTAGATGGGACATTATTTCTTCTCTCTGTGTAAATAAAGCAAATAGAATTTCTCTGGTGACATGGGAAAGTGGATCTGAAATTTGAGCTGTGTCATGCATGTCCTTTTTGGATATGGACCTTAAGTATAAATCATAAATAACTCACGTAACCTGGGATGTCCTGTGAGATTAAAAAACAGTTCATCAACTGGAGTTGGGTCATTTCTGTCAACACTGCCTTCGGCAGCTTTTTTGGTCAACAGTATGGAAAGATTGACAGGATCATGATACACAGAAGCTGGACAGGACTTTAAGGATCATGAAAACAGGTCTTATTTTACAGATGTTGAGATGGCGTGTTCACAGTTACATGAGGGTGGCCAGGATTTTGATGTGAGCACAGGATTCTAATTCTTAGTCCATTTCCAGATGCCCTTTGACTTTCCTACCCATTGATTCACTCATTTATTCAACAAACATTTTAGGAGACTATGATGTTTGAGGCCCTATTTTAGGTCTGAGATCAACAGAATTCCTGCCCTTTAAGAGTAATTACAGAGACAATCCAGAGGTACATGTTAGATGAGGCGAGAGGCTCTGACTCTATGAATGAGGGTGATCATGCTTATCTGAACTGAGTAGTCAGGGAAAGTTTCTCTGGAGAGGTCTCAAAATTAAGTCAAGTGCCAAATAACCAGAAAGAATCAGACACAGAGAAATGGGAGGAAACAGTTGATAAGAAAATGTCTAATCTCAAAACAAATTCACCTATTCAAGGAACACATGAGCTGAAGCTGAAGCTGTAGCTGAAGCTTGTTGACTAAAGAGTGAGAGGGGATTCAGATGAGCAGATATTGGAGAAGACAACAAGGACTAGAAAGTGGCCTGCATAAAGACTGGATTTTCATTTTCAAAGTACAGTGGAAAGTCATTGGGTAGGTCAAAGCAAAGAAGTAACCCAATTGAATTTTTGCTTTAAAACCAGATTCCAACCACTTACTTAGCAATATGAGTAAAAAATAAAGAGCCATGAGTACATGCAAGAAGTCTAGGGATCAGGAGCATGGAGGTAGGAAGAAGAGGATGGATTGTGGAGGTAGAACAGACTAGCCAATGAATAGGTTCAATGACCTGATTAAAATGTAGATCAATTGCTGAATCTCAGGTTGGATGATATTGCTTCTTGCTGTAGTAAATAGAGAAGATGAAAGTTTGAAGGAGAAAACTAAGTCATGAGGTCTTGTCAATTGCCATTGGCTCATTCCTACAGTCATATCTACTCAGAGGGCTAATATCCAGAATATTATGGTTCAACACAAACCCAGCCAGAAAAATCCATGAGACTACAATTAACCAGCAAAAAGCCAGGCTAGAGGCATTGTTCAAAATGGTAGAGCCTTAAGCAGGTAAGCCAAGCAAGATTGTGCTCTAAGTTCAATCCCAGGTACCACTCCTCCCCTTATGAAAGAGTTTTGTCTTGCACCCCACTCTATGCTCTTGAACGACCAGATATCTATATCCAAGGTCAATGACTGACAAAAATAACCTGAAGAAGAATCAGCAGAAAACCATAGAGGATGGAAGCCATAAGCTGCTCTTCATAGCTGTCCATGGAGTCCTGTCTTCCTTCATTGATTGATCAGAGTGGGCAATCTGAAAGGAAAACCCTTCCTTGAAGAAACCACTCAGAAGTATGCAGCAATTGCCAAGAGTGCCATGCCGGCATTAGAAATGATCAGGTCAGATCTCACTGGGAAGCAAGTGGGCCATGAGATAGGGAAGAACATTCCAGGTGGAAGGAGTACAGGGCTCTTTGTGTTTACAGACATTCAGAATTGCTGTGATCTGAAAAGGAGACACTTGGGAGACCCTTACAGTCTAAAATCATAGGTTTATTTTGAGGGCAAAAATGTATGTAAGTGCAGAAGAAATGCCACCATGTAAAAGAACTGAGAGGAGAAAAAAAACCCAGATTCATTCATTCAAGCATGCATACAGTCCTTGAACAAATCCTTATGAAGCCATACTTGGTACAGATCTGTTGTATGTGGAAACATTTAATAAACACAGCCACACTCAGTGAGCTCACATTCAATAGGGAAAGACAGACAGCAAGCCTAATGCAGGCCTGTCGTGTAAGGGGGATGGCTGGCAGGGAAATGCTGTAGAGAACTAGGCTCATGGTGAGTTTTGTGCCTTGTGAGGGTGTTACTTGCTGTGCTTTGAGGCCTGACTGGTACAGAAAGATGGTGGTGACCCAGGACTTGCTGAGCTCTGCCCAGCTGCTGGTAGGTTGTTTCCACACCAAAGAAGCCTTCTCTCACTTTCTTGGCACCAGTCACTAGAGCTGAATGTACAACAGCAAGGGGAAGGGAGCATGAGGTCAGAGAGGTAACAGCCAGGCCTTATAGAGTCTTGACAATAGGTTAGAACATGTTGGTTAGAATGACGGGGATGTGGGGAATGAAAAGGGGTGGCTGGGGTCTGCTCTCTCATTTATATTAGGCCCTGTCCTGCTCTGCTTTGCAGTGTATCCCTGTGCAGGTACATAAAGAAATAAAAAGATAAAGCTTTCATTCTTTCTCTGTCTCTGAAATGACATTGACTAGACAATTTTTTTTATTGGTCCTTTATAAAAACCACAGGAAATTGATAGGTACGGCCAGGACAGTGGAGACATGTTATTTCCTTCCAGCTTTACCTACTCTCCTGCAAGGTAGTCTTGTTGGTAAGGGCCCAGAGTGAGGAGGGAGACATCAAGGAGCGTGGCATTGTGTTTGTCCCTGTCTTCCGACTTCTGAAGTGACACTGTACCCTTCATTGAGGGTGGGGTAAGGCTACTACTGGGGTTTGAGGGTTCAGACATCATTCTCTTTAATTTTCCTTCCTTCTGTAATATTCCTTGAAGCAGTCTTTTACTTTACCACGTATCCCTTCTGTAAGTTTAAAAATGTGTTAACTGTTGAAAAACAAGTATAGGAGGCCTAGGGTGGAGGGAATTGGGGGCTGGGCGACTGGCTAGAGTGGACCAACGCCCAGGAGCAGCCAGAGTCATGGGGTCCCTGTGAGTGACTGCTAGGGAAAGGGCAAGTTTTCCTAGTGGAAGGGACTCTGACAAGCCAAATCCAAACCAGATGTGCACCAGAGAGAGCAGGACCTATTACAAAGTGTTGTGAAAGGCCCAAGGGAGGTAAATAAGCAAAAACAGGCCAGTTGCCTAGCAGCACATATAACAAAACACTCCACAGCTCACTTCGTATTGGACCAGACAGAGCAGCTTTCTGCAGTGGGGAGAGAAGAGATAGGCAGCTTTGAGACTGATGAGGACCCAAGAGGCTACTCCCCAGCACCCTTCCTCACTCCCTCCAGGCCACTCCTGCTCCCTGGGGACGGAGTGCTTCCAGGCCTGCCAGTAGATCTGCCCAGCCCACAGCCACAGTCTTCCTTCAACCAACTCCTCAGAGTCAGGGTCAGGGACTTTTGAATTGGGGTGTGGACCGTCTTGCAACCTTGCTGGAGAACTGTGCCCTGGCTGCATCCACTGGGAGGAGTAAAAGGGATAGGGCTATAGAGATCTAAGTGACCATTATATGTCACTCCATTCCTTCATATTGCATTTATTTCTTAGGCACCATAATGACTCCAGGGACAGACAGAATGGGTCAAAAAAGCCCCCCCCCCAAAAAAAAGTCCCATTCCTCAAGAAGACCTACAACATATGGAAGAAAACCATGGAAGAAAGAACCACACACTCGGGTGCAGAATTGAAAATATGTTCTCTCCTTTGAAAGGAAAGAGTGAAACACAACCTGGAAGGTGAGGGGTGGGTTTAAATGGTGTTTGAGGTAGGTTTCCTTAGAATAGACTTACAAAATTCACTGCCATTACCTGGGAGAAAAGAAAGGGCAACAGGTGATTAGACCCTATGTCTGGAGAGAGCTTAAGAGGAAATGACTTTAGAGACTGGGACTAGAGAAGTCGATGCATAGAGTAGTGAAGGAAAGAGGGATGGGATAGATCACATAAACCTTTACATGAGAAAGATGGGACAATTTGTCCTCAGTGCAAGAAATCCTTGATGTTTATTTATTAAAAACTAATTGAGGGGACTTCAAGAGGCCTGAGTTTATTAGATTTATACTTTAAAAAGTATTACTGCTGACTTAAGCCTGTAACCCTGGCTACTCAAGAAGCTGAGATCTGAAGATCGCAGTTCAAAGCCAGCCTGGGTAGGAAAGCCTATAAGACTCTTATCACCAGTTAGCCACCAAAAACCTAGAAGGGGAGCTGTGGGTCAAGTGGTAGAGGAATGCTGTCCTTTGGCCAAGCCTCACTGCCATCAGACCTGAATGAGTGTTGTCTTCAGCTTGGTCTCTCTTGGGTAGCGGAGACACTACACATTTCTACGTAGTGAGCCTTGGAGGGGCACATGCTGAGAATGATGTCAGCATCACCATCAGTGGCTAGGGTGAGAGGTGGAGAAAGAAGACAAAAGAGCAGAGGAATCCAGAGTATATTTTATATTGGTTCTAGAAGATATAGAAGTCAAGTTATCAAGTTCTGAAAGTTGAATAATAACCTCTTTGGAGGAGAAGCTTATAAAGGGAAAGTTTCAAACTAAAACCCCAATGTTGACTGCTGAGCTGTGCTGTTGCAACACTGCCTTGACTGAAATTGTTTCTCTGACATGACAGCTAGGGATGCAGACCAGCCAGACTGGGGATGGCTACTTCTGGGAAAGCAGGAGGAGTACAGTCACAGTAGAAGGGATAGTATTATGTGTGCAGGTTGTGAGTGAGTGTGTGTGTGTGTGTGTGTGTGTGTGTGTGTGTGTGTGAAAGGGGAGGGTTATGTAGAAATTAAGTAAGTCATCTCTGGCTACCATAGTAATTAGCCCTTTGCAGGCCAGTGCTTGTTTATCCTCCAGCTGGGGTGGAGACCTGGACAGACCTCTTTGTTGGGATCAGCAGAGACACTGAGGCAGCTTTGATAACACCAGCTAAGAGTTGGTATAGGAAGTACAGTGGGCTATTTCCTGAGAATTTAAGCAACCACTGGGAGGCTTGGAATGCACCCTGAAAATAAAAGAGGGCACTGTAATTTCAAGGAATGGGAAGAGTAGCTGGAGACAGAGAATGTGTGTCCTAATCACTTCTCACTAACTACTGGTGACTTGTGACCAGATCATGCTTCGCAAGCACTATGAACACCTTAGAAATGGGCCAGGAGTTTAGCCTTGTGGTAGAGTGTTTGCCTATCATGCATGAAGACCCAGGTTCGATTCCTCAGTACCACATACATAGAAAAAAGCCGGAAGTGGTGCTGAGGCTCAAATGGTAGTACTCTAGCCTTGAGAATGTCTAAGGACAATGCTCAGGCCCTGAGCTCAAGCCCAGGACTGGTGAAGGAAAAAAACCTTAGAAACTTGCTCTCTAAAATGGGGACCCACATATTACTAAGTTACATGGATTAGACCATATATTATGAGAAAATGTTTCTAAAACTGCGAAGTCCTATATGGATATTCTTCGTTATGATGTATACGTGTAGATCAATCAGAAGTTCCACCTGAATGAGTGTCTGCACTTTGGACACACCAGTGCCCAGAATCAGGGGTGTAGCCTTCCCTTTCAAGACTCCCCTAATCCAGCCACCTGTTCCCACACATCCACATATGCTAAGCACAAACAGGTCCAGGCCTCTTTTCTTACCAGGATCACTGTTAGCTTTATCCTCTGCTTGCTTCTATCTTGGCAAAGAGAAAGGGGTAAATATGTATTGTCCCATATCATCGAGTAGGTCTTTCCATGATACTACAAAACCTATCAAGTTATGATGAAGAGATATTTGCCTGATACTATAAAACCTATTAAGTTATGATGTGATGAGATATTATAATAGTGAATTTTACCATTGGTGTTGGGAGTTTGAAGTACTATGTGTAGATTAGCTCAATGCTTCTGAGATATTAGTATTACCTTCCTTTTTTGCCATTTATGAATATTGCCAATCTGTTTTAACTTGATTTAGTGGGTTCTGTAAGTCTGGGATGGTTAAGTACTCTGAACAGGAAAACTCAGAGGTTTTTGTTTTGTTTTGTTTGTTTGTTTGCCATTCCTGGTCCTTGAACTCAGGGCCTGGGCACTATCCTTGGGCTTTCTCAAGGCTAGAGCTCTACCACTTGAGCCACAGCACCACTTCAGGCTTTTTTTTTTTCTATGTATGTTTGTACTGAGGAATCAAACCTGGGTCTTCGTGCATGCCAGGCAAGCACTCTACTGCTAGGCCACATTCCCAGCCACAACTCAGAGGAGTTTTTTTCCATTTATTTTTTATTGTAATTAATAGAAGGGTTACATTATATTCACCAGATAGAAAGTGCATTACTTCACATACATTGATACCCTTTCCCATGCCTTGGCCCCATTTCTCTCCCCCCTACCACTGCCCCTCATCTTGTTTTCTCCCCTTCCCTATATGATTTCAAATAAACAAATACACATAACTCAGAGGTTTTTAAGCCAGCATTTTGTCAAGAGAGCACACTCCAGAGACAACATTTCAATTATCTTTATCTCCATTCAACCCAAGAAGCTTTGTTAGTCAGCATAATAGATATTAAAATAGGGGTTGATAGCACTAATAACATTAAGGATATGTAGATTGACTATGTGTCATGTGAAGATAATTCTCCCCTTCCACCTTGGCATAAGCAGGACACCCTTTGCACATTTGGATATTTAAAATGCCTAGGGAAGCTTGATCCTACAAGGCATCAGTCTAGCCACCAACTTAAGCCTTGGATTTATTGCTGCTGTGGCAGCCTCATGGATTTTCAACTGCATGGAACACAGGAGCCTCCAGTGCAGGGATCCGAAACCCATTACAACCTCTGTCCTTGAGCCATGTTCACAGCTAGAGACTGAGGGAGGGCTAGTATGAAGACATCTCATTGCTGGAACACAGGCTCCTGTGTCCCCTTCAGAGGAACAGCATTGGCTCAGGAACTCACCTGCCCCCAAGCAGCTTTGCCACTCTTTTATTTTTTTTGATAATTGTATTTTATTGTTGGGGTGATGTATAGAGGGGTTACAGTTACATTCATCAGGTAGTGGGTACATTACTTCTTGAACACTGATACCCCTTCCCATGTTTTCCTCCCACTTTCCCTCCCCTGAGCCCCTCCCACCCATCTTCTTTTGCCCCTTCCCTTCCCTATTTCAACTAAACAAATAAACTTATATACAATATACCAAGTACCAAAGTTAGATACAGTAACAACATGAGATAAACCATAAGGAGGAAAAAAAAAGAGAGAGAAAAGAAGTAACTTCACATAATACATTAAGAGCAACAATCACAAAGATAAACCTCTTGTTTCTACATCCTGGAGTTCATTTCACTTAGCCTCATCCTACATGGCCATATGTATATAGCTTTTTAGCTGTTGTGTTCCTCTGCTAGGAAACTCCTATACTAATTGTTACAAATGAGGGAAACCATGGAGCCCATATTTCTTTGGGTCTGGCTTACTTCACTTAATAGGATTTTTATACTGGAGACTCAGTAAGAAACCGGAGCTAGTCTCCACCCAAACTTCCTCCATTCACTTCCTTTCACCTTCACGTAAGGTCAGGCTTGCAACACAGCCTAAAGCTCTCCAGCCTTCTTCCACAGTCACATTACCTAGTAAATTTCTTACACCTTTAAACCCATTTGGTGTCTGCCTCCCAAAAGATTCTAGATAGCATTAATGTCCAGAGTGATCAGAAAACAAACAAGCAAACAATGGTAGGATAGTATGATAGTGGCCTTCTCCCATTTGTATGCTGAAAACAAATGGTGGGTCTTTGGAGGTAGGGACTTTGGGGAGATGTCATCCAAACAAATGGTGGGTCTTTGGAGGTAGGGACTTTGGGGAGATGTCATCCATTTACTGTTGATGTAACTAAGTGTTAAAGCAGAGAGCAGAAGCAGGGGAATTAAAGATTAGATGTATCAAGATGTTCAAGTTCACATTGTCATATCTGATGAGGGACATGTGCTGCTTCAGCCATGGTGGAAAGCAGAAGGGCATGTGTTACAGAAAGAAGGGAACAAAGGGGTCAGATGCCTTTTGACATGAGACCTCTTGTGACCCAAATATCACATAAAGGCTCCATCAGCTCTCAATTCCATTATCTTGGCAGTTCAGTTTCAAAGCAAGTTCAAACCCTGGCAGAGAGTGATTATATCTGCCCTTATAATTCCTCCTCTGCTATGTGAGCATATAGTTTTGAGGGAGAAGAAGAAAGGGAAAACTAGGAAAACAAGAAAAGACAGCCCAAAGGAGATAGCATCCCTTCCTCTTTCTGAGGACTCTTAGAAATAATGACAGTGGCCTTGTAGGAACAATGCTCCTTTTTCTAAAGAGCCTGGAAGACAGAGATCATGGCCTGGATGGATAAGTGCCTTTGCTGACCCCAGAGCAGACTTGCTCAGGGAACACACATCCCTCCCTTGGAATGAGATGGATAATGATTCAACCAGATGCCAGAACATCTGAGGCTCACCCAAAGGAATAGTAAAAGAGGACCTCACAAGCACTACAAAAAGCTACTGATTTCTAGGCCCCCTCGTTGCTCTCTTACAGTAAAAGTTTGTATTCTCCTTGTCTTTTTCTTCGACCCCCTCCTCTTATTTTCCATCTGCTATCCACCCTTCTCCTCTTCCTTTTCTGGGCAGCAGGTAGACAGGACCTTGTATGGTAGAAGGTGGCCTTCCCAGCTAGGAGTCCTAAGTGGGGTTTATACCGACCTGTCAAGAATATTTCCTCAACTCTCTGGTGCCTTACTCTCAGTTATTATTCTTATTTTTTTGCCAGTCCTGGGCTTGAGCTCAGGGCCTGAGCACTGTCCTTGGACTTTCTCAAGGCTAGAGCTCTACCACCTGAGCTTCAGCACCACTTCTGGTTTTTTTCTATGTATGTGGGACCTAGGAATCAAACCTGGGTCTTCATGCATGCTAGGCAAGCACTCTACCACTAGGCCAAACTCCTGGCCCACTCTCAGTTATTTTGTTTGTTTTGTTTTTGTTTTTTGCCAGTCCTCTGGCTTGAACTCAGGGCCTGAGCACTGTTCTTGGGTTTTCTCAAGGCTAGTGCTCTATCACTTGAGCCACAGTACCATTTCCAGCCTTTTCAATGTATGTGGTACCAAGGAATCGAACCTGGGTCTTCTTGCATGCTTGGCAAGCACTCTACCACTAGGCCAAACTCATGGCTGCTCAGTTTTAAACTCTCAGTTTTAAGTAAACTGCCTCTGTTCCCACTTTTCCTGGTTCAAAATTCTTTATTAGATGGAGAACAGAAAGAACCCAAGACCCCCTAGATCTTATAAATTTCCCATGTCTATCAACATGTTCAGTGTGACAGGATCAGAAACCACATACTGGAGCATAGCACTGTACTCTTGTCTTCTCCCCATGTCTTGCCCCTTTGCCTTCTCAACAGTTGTGTGAGGTGGACACAGCATATTGTGCCCTTGTATGAATTTCTTCAAAGCATGCCTCTTGTGGCAGAGCATTAAAAAGAAGCAAACCTTTCTTCTGGCAGGACCATCCTCTATTCCCTCTTCATCACCCCTTCTGCAGAACACAACCTGTATAACTCTACTCGGGAGGACCTATCTTTGCACGTAGTGACCCAATATGTTTCTTTTCTACCAAACAAATAAACAAACAAACCCTGATTACTGATTGTGGTAGACTCTGCAATGTGTTCATCACATCTCTCCCTTTTCCTCCTGGGTACATGACTGATTACATTTTAAAATCTGCCTTATAGTTCTTTTTTATTAAAGAATTTATTATCATTGATTTTTATATCATATCTCAAATGTCATGTTTAACAAACAGGTATTCAAGAAGGGAATCTATATACAATCACTGGCATTTAGACTTTAGAACATAATTAAATTTAAGCTGAGGGTTTGTATGTCATAGGTACATGTTAATGCATGTAATACAACATTAATACCTTATAGTTTTATGGATCTTATTGCTGTGTTCTGGTCAATAGGATAAGGAAAAGAATGGATGTACTTCCAGAGCTAGTCACAAAACTGCTGGCTATTGTCTTTACTAGTCACACAGAAGAGGGCAGAACTACAAGAAGGGAAGTCTCTAAGCTGGTTCTTGAATGAGTATGTATAAGCCAGCCTCTCCTCCTTTATAAATCATGTAATGAACTATTAAGGCACTCTGTATCTGCCTGTTGAATGAGTTTTATCTACCCCATCTAATACACTATGTGCAAATCCTGTTTAGTTCTGGGTTCTATATACTGATTAATGTTGTCCAAGTCTTATTGTCTTGATTAATTTGTAAGCTCCAAAAATTAGGTCTATATTGATCAATAGGAAGATGGAAAAGAGAAATATACTGGGGTGGGGATGGGGGTTACTGTCAAGAGAAAGTTGGAGTAGTAAGAAGGATAAAGGAGATGGAGTATAATAGAAATTGATTATTTGTGTCTATAAACATAGAACAATGAAACTTGTTGAAATCATCTTTGAGAAGGGGTTAGGGAGAGTAATAAACAGAGTGGAAGTGATTGAAATATATTGTAAATATATATGGAAACATAACAATGAAATATTCCCTGTATAACTAATGTGTGTGTGTGTGTGTGTGTGTGCGTGTGTGTGTGGAGAGAGAGAGGGAGAGAGAGAGAGAGAGAGAGAGAGAGAGAGAGAGAGAGAGAGAGAGAGAGAGAGAGAGAGATATCAAGAACTTAAAATATCTTTCATTTCTAGTTCAGGATATGCCCTTGGGTAAATTAGAACCAAAGTCTTTACAAGTATATATTATTTCCCTTTGTCCCAATATCCTCTCCAACAGTACGTACTTCATTTTTTTAGAAAAACGAAAACCTTCTCAAGGTTTGCAGGAAGTGGAGTTGTGATAACTAAATTAATATGCAATTCAAATGAAATTATCCATAACTGCTGATTCTCAGGTTAGTTTCGTATATATTCACTAATTAAAGGGTTTCCTTTTTGTCTTCCCATGGTTTCTCAAGGAAAGGAACTTCATTAGCATCTTTTGCTCCATAATAAAATACAATGGCTCCAAACAATAAATGTTTATCATCACAGTTCTGTTGGTTAGGATTCTGTATGTGGTTAAACTAAATGCTTGTGACTTAGGGACTTTCATGAATTTGCGGTTAAACTGTCAGCTACCATCCTAATCTCATTTGAGAGTCTACTGTGGACAGTGATCTACTTTCCAGCTCACGCAAGTCTTCTTACAGGATAGCCTAACAATGTGATAGATTCCTCCATAGAGATCAGCACAAAAGAGGAAAGGCACCCAAGGTAAATACCAGTGAGACTTATAACCTAATCTTAAGCAGTGACACCCATCAATTCCACCAGGAATTGTCTCTCTTTGAGAGCTATTTTAGAGGTTGCTATAAACTTTTATGAAAGACTACTGAAATTTCTTTCATTTCTGTCAGAGTTCTCCTAGCATTTCTTCATCAAGCCTAGTCTAATATAGTAGTGGGTATAGTGATTCAGGATCCAATTGGGAGCAAAACACATGCCAGGTAGTTTAAAAGAGATAATTTAATACAACGAATTACTAACTGGAAGCTAAAGAACTAAAATAGCTAAAAAGAAACAATAGGAATTAGCAATTGCAGGAATCATCTACTACCCTAGAACTAGGGAACAATGGAAGGGATGAGCATTATTAAAGTACAGTAACTTAAAGGAAAGAGTCCAGAGCACTGGCAGAGACTATTGCCTGCTGGTGCTGAGTCTGAGCTTGGAAGAAGAGCTCTGTGGAGCTGGGATCCAGCCCTCTTTATAGGAAGGATTTCTGGCAGCTCATGGTGGTGCAGAATTTAGAGGGAATTTGGTGAGGCTGAATTTGGAAGCTGTACACTGGACTCAATTGGAAGAAAATGTGGCTGTCAGAATGAATCCACGCTGAGCAACTCCTCCTGTCTACTCTGTCTCTAGTACCCTCTATTGGCAGAGCCAAAAAAGAAACTGCTGGCGAAGGAGAAATTTAGTTTGTAGGGCCCCTGACCAGTGTCTCAAAACAGAATACTGAGTAAGGGTGTGTGTGTGTGTGTGTGTGTGTGTGTGTGTGTGTGTGTGTGTGTGTGTGTGTGTGTGTGTTTAACCAAGAAATACTATCCTTATAACTTGAACATGGTGCTACTGCCAATTCTTGTGACAGTAACTTGCTATTCTTATTCTTAAATTTCCTTAAATATCCAATTGTAGTAGTAAGTGCTGACATTTGCACATCTCATTGTTTCCTTTCAAGCTTATTGTTTCATTAGTATTGTGAAGATGATGGGAGTTGTTCTTTCTCTGCTAAAGACAATGATGCCCAGAAAGGCCACACACTTTCCAAATGGCTTTCCATTTGGAAACAGTAAACAATGAATTTGGAATT
Organism: Megascapheus bottae; assembly: GCF_031878675.1. Lineage (NCBI taxonomy): Eukaryota > Metazoa > Chordata > Mammalia > Rodentia > Geomyidae > Megascapheus > Megascapheus bottae. The sequence continues at coordinate 45,480,464 of NC_143514.1, read as the reverse complement.
CCATTTCTTTGATCTAAAGCCATGTCCTCTTACTATCCGAACTGCTTTCTCAATATTTGTTTATAAATCAAGTGATGCAATAGCACTGTCTTTATTATTAAATGTTATATTAACCAGAAATGAATTCATGTAAGCATACGTAGCAATTCCCATTTTAATTCTTCTCTAGTGATTGAAATTTTCAGGACTTTCATTCATTCAACAAATACTCGGTAAGTACATTCTGAGCTGTGGAAACATAAGAGATGCAACCTTATTAGAACAGGACATCTCCTCAGGGATCTGTGGTTTATGGTGAGAAAGGAAATGTGACATTCCCACGTGTAGTGGGTGGTATTGCAGGAACGGGACAAGGTCCCAGCAGCAGAGAGAAAAGCCACTGTATTGTTTCTGGAGTGGTACGAGGATGGGGAAAAAGACAGGGAAGGTTGTGAGATGTGTCAGGACCTGCGTATGGAAGTGGGCACTGTATAATAAGTCCAAAGACAAGAAAAAGCAGACTCTTTTGGAGGAACTACTTTGTAAATACAACAAGACTCTCACCAAGAGGAAATGGATAGTGACAGACTGTTAGAGAACAAAGCTAACAGGCTGTGTAGGTATCTAAGGTATTTCCCCAAAGGCTCCTTAGTTGAAGCCTTGATCCCCAGTGGATGATGATTGCATCATGATTGCTGAAACCCCCTAATAACTGATCAATAATCCCCCATCAGAAAAACAGAAGCAAATCTCTATTTGAAAAGCTCCTGGTGTTCAAATTTCTAAGCCTGTATGTTTTAACAATCCCATCTCTCACCACCACCTTATCCCTGTGAAGATTCCTTTCTAGACTCATCAGAAATTCTCAATTCTGAGAATGTATCACAGGCTCCAATTTTCCATTTCATAAGCTCAGATTCCCACCTTTCCTTACCATATCATTTTGAGCTGGAGAAGAAACTTAGCAACATGGCTCCCGGAATACCCCAAAGGCTCAGCCAGCAGGGACAGCTGAACACCAGGGACCTTGAGGGGGTCATCATATTTTTAAATACTTTGTCACATTAACAATAATTATTTTAAGGGGATGGGATGACTAATGGCAGCTCTGCACTCCATGTATGGATTGTTAGAAGTTTTTAACCACTGGTTAACTATGCAATTTAACAAATAGGTAAACATATGTACATTTAATACCACTGGAGGTGTTATTTTGTTACTCAAAGAATGTATGGTATCTGTGGTACAGGATATCAGTAGCAAGAGGAAATTTTGAAATAATCTACTGACAGAAAGACTGTGGTCCATTCTGAAACAACAGCGTTCCCCGGGGCCTTGGTGGAAACATAGAATCCCAGGCTCACCTTAGAGCTACCGAATAGGATCTTCGTCTGAAGAGATTTTTTCCAGGTGATGTGCATGTTGATTCATACTTGAACAGTTCTAGTCTCATCTACCCAACTTCCAGAGTCTCTTACTGAAGAAACTAAAGGGAAAAGGTGAATCATTTTGAAAGGTTTACATGTCAATACACAGAACCGGGAAGCAGAAGTAGTGATACATCCTTGTAATTCCAGCTAAATTGGGAGGCACATAGAGGAAGAGTGAAGGTTCCAAACTATTTCTGCACAAAAGTTAGCAAGACTTTGCCTCAGAGTCAACCCAGGCCTGGTGGTGCATGCCTGTAATTCCAGCTTACACAGGAAAGTAAAGATCCAAGGATAAGGGACTGATACCTGCTTAGGCCAATAAATTAATTAATTGCTTAATTAATAATAATCATAATAAAATCAAAAGGACCTAGGATATGGCTTAAGCATGAGGCAATGTGTTTAAAACCCAAGTACTACAAAAATATCAAATAAATAGGGGCTGGGAGTTTGGCCTAGTGGTAGAGTGCTTGCCTAGCATTCATGAAGACCTGGGTTTGATTCTCTGGTACCACATATATAGACAAAATCTGGAAGTGGTACTGAGGCTCAAGTGGTAGAGCTCTAGAGCTCTTGCCTTGAGAAAGTTCAGGCCCTGAGTTCAAGTCCAGGACTGGCAAAAAAAGTATCAAATAAATGAATAAATAGACAACAGAATCAGGGCTCAAATTGCTATCTTTTGACTTCCAGACTATACTTCTAGGCTGTCTTTTCAGCTTCCAGTCTTTTAGAACTTTCCCTATTTTTCAATATTTTATTGACAATGAAAAACATCTTAGGTCTCAGGGAAAGTGGGAAGATGAACATTTAATCTTTCAACACAGTTATTAAGTAAAGTAAGGCATTGGCAATCTGGAAACCAATTTCATTAGTCCTGGATCAGGCCCCAAATTATATTGTAATAGTGTTTGAAGAAATAGCCCAGGGTGGATTTAGTTAGAAACAAGTGAAGGTGGGAAAAACCAGTAGAGCCAGTGATTATAAGGTGTTCTGGGAACTTGGGAGGGGCCGGGGAAAGAGTTGAACATCCCATTCACACAGGCCAGGCATTGAGGGAGAACTGGCTACTGTGCTCTGAAGAGACAGTCACCTGGGACTGAGTTTGCTCTACAAGTACTAGGCAGGCCATCTGCCTGCAGAGACTGCATGTAGCTCACTTGTGTACTCAGAGGAACTCACACAGGAGAGGACCATCCTAGCACATTGGCCCATCTGGCCTCTAGAAGGCTGCCTGTTGGCACCCCACAGAATGGGGATGCCTTCTCTGCCTCAAGAAAAGTCTGAATCCAACACCAACCAGCCAAGGGTTCAGTTAAAGACATGGCTCTCCCAGACCCCCAGAGCTGGAGCCAAGGAATCCTTGTGACCTTGAGAGATTCAGAGGCCAAAGGTACAGCCAAGTAAGAAATATGCAAGAGGAACCAGGAATGTGGCCTAGTGGTAGAGTGCTTGTCTAGAATACATGACACCCTGGGGTTCGAGTCCTCTGTACCACATACACAGAAAAAGCCCCAGGCCCTGAGTAGCCCAGAATGAGAGAGAGAGAGAGAGAGAGAGAGAGAGAGAGAGAGGAGAGAGAGAAGAGAGAGAGAGAGAGATGAGAGAGAGAAGAGAGAGAGAGAGAGAGAGAGAGAGAGAGAGAGGAGAGAGAGAGAGAGGAGAGAGAGAGATGACGAAGAGAGAGAGAGGAAGACAGAGAGAAGAGAGAGAGACAGAGAGAGAGAGACAGAGACAGAGACGAGGAGACAGAGAGAGAGAGAGACAGAGAGAGAGACAGAGAGAGAGAGAGAGGAAAAAGAAAATAACACACAGGAAAAAACAGTGTCTGAAACTCAGCTGTAGTGCACCAGGGAGAAGCAAGACGCAGCCAGTGGAAAAGAAAAAATATCTGGTGTGAATAGCTAAGAGATTGGCTGTGGAGAAAAAATTGGATTTCAGGCTCCCTCAAGAGCTAGGCTAAGACTTAAAGTGAGGGACTGCTCTCAGAGGCATTGTACATCCTGTTAATTGACATTTTAATTGAATGCCTTCTCTTTCTTCAAATTAAAACACTGGCTTTTATAAGGAGTTGCATATAAATTCATTCCCTTTTTAGTAAGGACTAGTGTGTGTGTGTGTGTGTGTGTGTGTGTGTGTGTGTGTCTGTGTCTGTGTCTGTGTGTCTGTGTGTGTGTCTGTGTGTGTATGTAGGTAGGTAGGTATGCATTTATTTATTTTTGTGCCAGTCCTAGGACTTGAACTCAGGGTCTGGCACTATTCCTTAGCATTCTTACTCAAGGCTAGTATTCTACTAGATGAATCCATACTGCTACTTCCAGATTTTTGAGAGTTAATTGAAGATCAGAACCTCATAGATTTCTCTTCCCCAAGCTGACTGCAAACTGCAGTCCTCACATCTCATCTTACTGGGTAACTAGGATTACAGGCATGAGACATTGGTGCCTGGTTTTAATTTTTTTTAGGGTACAGAAGCCCATTGCCTCACATTATAGAGCACACTGAACTTTTTGGAGGTTTTTTTTTTCCATTCTCATTTTGGGATTTATTTCTTCCTAAAATGATTTTTTTATTGTCAGGATAATGTATAGAAGGGTTACAGTTACATTCATCAGGTAATAGGTGCATTACTTCTTACACATTGATACCCCTTCTCATGTTTTTGTCCTCATTTTCTTCCTCGTACCCCCTCCCAACCATCTTATTTCCCCCCCTTCCCTTTTCTGTTTCAAATAAACAAATAAATGTACATAGATTGTTGTCAAGTTTTATTCAGTCTGGAGTTCAGGATCTTGGTCACATGGATGTAGTGTTCCCTCAGGATTAAATTCAGGCATCTCCTTCTCAAGCCTTCTATAGCAGCACATCCTCTTTCTCCAAAACGCATCTCTACAAGCATGCCTTATAGAAACGAACAATCTCTTTTCCTTCCCCATGCTAGGTTCATGGCTTAGACACTGATACCAAAGACAGATTAACAAGAGGAAAGCATACAAGTACACTTAATAAATGCTAATGCAGATTAAATGTCATATTTAATATGACATAATGAAATCAATTTCCTTGGACACAGGAGTCTTCATGAGGAAAACAAAGACCCAAAGAAACAGTTTAGCCTAAATATTCTTATGCTGGGTTTGACCACAAGTACAGTCTTGGAGAAAGTTGATAAGGACAAGAAGGATGTGATTGAAAGGTAACCAACTGGAAAATTTGACCTAGGCCTCAATTCAGATTCCTCTGAGATCTCTTCTCTTCAGAGAAACCTCCATCTGAGTGTAAACAGGTTTACCTCTCATATGATGATCATATGACCTGCTCCAGGGTTAAAAAAAAATTCCTTCCCAGGCTGCTTCCAGGACAAAGGTGTGGAAAAGGCCAGAGGGAGTTCTAGTATGCTCAGAAGCCATATTTTAAGGTCTTGTCCTGAACCTTATTGCCTACTTTGTACTCCAGCACATTGGGTTATAGGTTGTACAGACTCTTTAAGGTATAAGCCAGGCCATATCCAACTGAGAGTACACAGGCCACTACATTAACACAGTATCTGACACCTAACATGGAATTCAGGAGGGAGGATGTATTGCTGCATCCTTCTATGTTGAGTTCTTGGCCAGCACAATTGGGGGAGAGGAGATTTCTGCAACATAATAGGCAGAAACCCCTGATGCTGGATGGGTTGTTTAGTGGAGACTGAAAAGCAGAACATGAGTGTCAATTCTGCAGGCACACACCATGTCAGACAGACATAATACTACAGACCATGAGAGAGTTGAGGCAAGTTTGAAACAAAAGCTTCCCTTTTGTAAGAGGTGTAAAACAAGACAGAGGATTCCCAGGGTATTGGAGTAATTTCTAAAACATTCTGTTTCTAAAAGTTTTAAAGGTTCTGTTTCTTCAACATTCCCACTGAATTTTAAACTTAGGTCATTATTTCAGCTATTTCACCAGAATGAATAATAGTCATTCAAATAAGGTAGAGTTGTTTTTCACTCACAGAACCTAGTGGTTCTACCTAACCCCACCTCCAAGGTCATTCAAGGACTCTATTTTCTTCTTTGTTGGTGTCACACTACCCTTGAATGCTGCCCTGTTCCATGAATGAAGTGGTTCACTACTATTGTGTGGAAAGCTTTGATTTCAGTAAATGATTTCAAACCCCATGTGTGACTTTCCATACCTTACCTTACTTATCAGACCTTACAATAACTTACCCTACTTTTCCTTACACACAGAATCCCACTTATCTGTAAAGGGAATGATAGCAAATGCTCAGATAAAACCTAGAAGGGATTCCAGGGAAGTGAAGTTTTAGCATTAAAGGGAATTAAATAATAGATATTGATAAATAATCCTCTCTAGTCTACTTGGTTTAGAAAAACCCAACAACCCTGTCCTACTTAAACTAGCTAGAAGAATTCTATTCTCTACAGCCCACAATTGGCTGTCCCAGCTTCTTGAATGAGAAAGTGGGGCTTCTACCTGTGTTGAAAAAAATTAAGCAGTAGCTATTATATTCAGTCTAGGCCATTCACTAAACAGCAAGTATTCTAGGACTAAGATGTAACTTTTAAGACATATATCTAAAAAAATCCAAATTGACGCACAAGAATCACCTTGGATAGGGGCTGAGATGAACAAGAGAAAGGCTTAGCCTGAAGGGTGGAGTAATGTTGATAGGAAATAAAAATTCCAGGTCACAGGATACTACATAATAAAATCTATTTTGGAAGTGAGTGTCAGGAGATAGGGGCAGATTGTTACAAGTAAAGGTTAACTGACAAGCAGGTGTTGATATTTGTTACATGTATTTCCAAGTATTGTACTAGATATCTGCCCTAGTTTCATCATTAGAGTCTATGTTTATAGTTGCATTTTATTTATACTAAATAAACTCGTCAAGCTATAGGAAAGATATTGTATAAGGTAGAGTGGCTCAGGCCTGTAATCTTAGCTACTTGGGAGGTAGAAGCAGGAGGACCAAGATTTCAAGGCTGGCCTGAACAGAGTGAGATGCTATCAAAAAGAAAATGTTAACAAAAAGACCGGGACCGAGGTTCAAATGGTATAGCACTTGCCTACAATGTCTTAGGTTCAACCCCAGTATGGAAGGAAGGCTGGAAGAGAGGGAGAAAGGGAAGGAGGGAAGAGGTGATAAAGGGGGAAGGAGGAAGGGAGTGAGGGAAAGAGGGAAGGAAGGGAGGGAAGGAAGGGAAAGAAGGAAAGGAAAGGACAGGATTGAGGAAAGGAAGGGATAGAAGAACAAAATTGTGATTTGCATTTAGAGTTGAAGGAACTGGAATGAGCATCTTCCCAAGGGAGTGTGGGTAGTATAAATAGTAAGACAGTTTCAAACCCGGACAATGTGCCCTATGTTCTTCAGTACTTCTTTGTGGGGTTGTCATTGACGAGCTTAACGGTGATTATAACTTACCTGTTTTGTCCCCCAGGGTGCCGATCACCAGCTCCAGATCAAATACTTGAAAATACATTCAAGGCACCAGACAGCCTGTAAATGACCTTATATTTGACTCATCTTTATAAACACAAAACAATAGCACCCTGTTTGGGGCTGATGTTTTATCTACCTTTGATAAAGCCTGTAAGGTGTGAGCCCTGCTCTCAATAGGCATAAATATATTTTAGGAGTAATGTGAGATACGTGGTCATCAATGTGGGGGCTACAGAAAAAAAAGTTATATATTCCCTTAACAAAGATGACAGGATTTCTGCCATCATGAAGTTCAAAATCAAATGGGTAAAATAGCTATTAAATAAATAATTAGGGCTGGGAATGTGGCTTAATAGTAGAGTGCTTGCCTAGCATGTATGAAGCCATGGGTTCAATTCCTCAGTACCACATACACAGAAAAGGCTGGCAGTGGTGCTGTGGCTCAAGTCCTAGAGTGCTAGCCTTGAGTAAAAGAAGCTCAGGGATAGTGCTCAAGCCTTGAGTTCAGGCCCCAGGACTGGCAAAAATAAATGGATAAATGAATAATTACACATTGCATAGGATGATAAAAAATTTGAAGTATGCCATAAGAAACATTGTGTAGCTATTCACTTAGATTTGGATGTCAGAGAACAGAAAGCTCTGTCTAGTCTCAGCCCTAAAAGAATTTTATTAAGAGTTAGGGTAGAATATTTCATTGCAAGGGAACAGCAAATACAGAGTGGCAGGCGTAGCTTGGTAAGTTCAAGGAACTTTTAGAAGTCCAATTTGACCAAATACAGGGAAGCAATTTTAGAGTAGGCTAAAGATACTGGAAATAAAGGAAGACTATGCAAATGGAGTAGGGAGTTTTAGTCGCTCTAAGTGACTTGGGAATCCTTGCTGGCCACTGAAGGACTTATCTACCTCCCCTCCCTTAGCACAATCTTTGTATGTATCCAAAGACCTTATATGAAGGACTTGCCTTTTCCCTCGTGGCATAATCATTGTATGTATCCAAAGATGGACTATAGAGGATTGATCCCCATCCTATTAACCCCGGCACATACAGATGCCGGGCAAAACCCCAGGTATGTATGGACATGCTTGATTTGCAGGCAGGACAATTCACCTAATCCTGGCTCTAGACAATCCATTGTGGGCCTAACCCACCTCCCTAGACCTAATGGCCTTTTCATTAATGGCCTCCTTGGTCAGACCTCCATATAAGCCAGACCCAAGATCTGCCCCCTTGCACAACGTCCACATCTGCAGGAAGGCGTGTGCCCCTCACTGGCAATAAACAGTCCTAGTCCTTGAGAATCCAGTCTGACCTGTTTCTACCCTGTCGCCTCCATTTTTCTGAACAGTCTTACATATGAGAAATGTCTATACAATGATACATTAGAACCATCATTCCGGTTGCAATAAGAATGGATTATAAAGAAATAAGAGAGAAAACGGGGAAAACTATTTAAAACATTTTCAGTAGTCCAGGTGTTTGTTAAATTTCAGCTATCTGTCAGTACATATACCATTTAGGCAGGCATGCTTGAACCATGCCACCAGCTCTTGTTTTGATTATTTTATTGAGATAGGGTCTCAATTTATGCCATGATCCTGTTGTTTACAATTCTCTGGATAGCTGGAATGACAGGCATGTGCCACTGTGTCCAGTCCTGGTACTTCCTCTGTATATGGGATGCCAAGTGCATGTCACCACACTCAGTATTCTGTTGAGATGCAGTTATTAGCTCCAGATCACAACTGGAATGTTAGACATCAGCATTCTCTTTTTGCCATTTTCTTCTATTTCCAACTGTTAGGGTCTATGATCAAAGGAATGAGTCTGACACAAAAGCGGAGGTTGGAAGTTAAGTTAAACAGAGTTTTATTCCACGCCTAGCATCGAGAATCATACTGACCAATCAGGGCCGTCTCTAGGATGTGAGTGAGAGAGGGACCCTGCCTAATCTTACAGGCTACCTTTATAGACCCCAGCCATGTGGCTGGGCTGGCCATACACAGGTGGCCAATGGAATTCAACATAGTTGATTGATGGCTGGGGCAACCACTGACACCTTTGCTGTTTGAAGGGACCTATCATCTCGGTGGGCTTCTGGCTCACTGCTCTGACAAGGACAGGGAGGGAGTTTCCTGGAAGGCCAAGGGGGGTAAGGTGGGGAGGAATTGGGGAAGTCCCTTTCATTCCCCCCTCGTTTTGGAAAATGAGTCAAATCTTTGACTCTTCTTCCCACCCTATATCCTCCTGTTACAAGGGCCATATTGAGTCCTCAGCACTGGCCTTTCAACCACTCCAGTTCTCCTTTGTACAAATGATCATTATGCTGTTTACAATCAGGGGCCAAGAGCAACATTAGTAAAGCTAAGGATTCTGCAATTGCAGATATTTGTGATATCATCATGGAGACCAGCTGGATAAGCTTTTATATACCATCCTTGGGACCCCTGCTTCTCTCTTGCTCAAGTCTCCTTTTTATGTCTGCCAGGTTATCTTTCATCACTCCATCATGGTTTGTCCAAAGTGACATTCTCATGCTGTCTCCATCTGGGAGTGATGAATTTAGTAGCTCTTTCCCGTTCCTTTCACAGTGGTTGGAGTCCTGGGTATCACAGTGCAGGTACACTTGAGTGCCAGGATGTTAGAAACCAAATGATGAACTTGTCCCCCAATCAACCTGTAAGGCTTGTAAGAACTGCATTGAATCATGGTTAATACTATCAGCTAGTTGGTCTCCCTCCAATGGGGAGAACTTTACATGTGGAGCATTCCCATTATTAGGACATGCTTCATACCATCTGCTACATACTCATACTCTCTGGGATCTGTCGTTCTCCCTTTTTAGAACATTTAAGACAATTCCTTTCAGATCCTTTCTTTTCTAGAATAAACCATTTCTTTAAAAATTCCTTTCCCAAGGTTTCTTTATTGTCCTTTCTCTCTTTTCATTTGACCATAGACCTCATTCACATTTAACACCTCTCACCCCTAGACTTCTCTTTACAGGGTGGAGAATTCCCCTCACGAAGCCATAGGCACCAAGATGGCCATGGCTGCAAAAGGCTAGGTGCAGCCTCACTTTATTTTCTCTCCCATGACCAAGGGGACTTTGAACTTAGCAAAGATACAGTGTCCCACCACCAAGGGTTTAGTTCCAGTCAGGAAGCAGCTGTAGAGTTGTGGAGTCAGGCTGGACAGGTATAGCAGCAGCCTTGTCTCTCTTCAACCCCAATGGAAAGTCACACCTCCTGCTGAGATTCCTCCAAAATCCTGCATGCTGGGTAAAGAAGCTTAACCTAAGGCCTGACTTTGGTGAATTCTCCCAATGGTTTCCTAGTTGCTTTTCCTGAGCACACTTGTTTTTGCAGGCTAGCACCCCATTGGTTTTCAGGGCAGTATAGGGTTGAGATTTCAAAGTGGTACCAGGGTCACAACTTTTAGTAACCAGATTTCCTTTAATTGAGGCTAGGATTCTCTAGACAGATATAGAAGACTTGAACCTGTAGCCATTGACACTCCCCACAAGTGCAATCTCCACTCTTGCACATCTGTTACTACTCTTTCCCATACCTCTAATTTATCCTGTCTCACTTTCCAAAAATGACTCTGGTCCCTTCATCTTAAAGGGAGTTGATGGGCGAAGATCCATCTTCTATAACTTCTTCAAGCTGACTCAGTGGCGTTGTCTCTGTACTTGACCAGGGACCTTAAAAGCTTAGCCTATTTTATCAAGGGGTTGCCAGGATTAGCTATCAGGAACAACAATTTGCTCCAAACTAGAGGTCATATTCAACATTTAACAACTGCACAGACCTTCTTTGGCTACAATAGTTTAACTTACTTAGCACCCATTTGCAAAGGCATTTTTCTGATTTTCTGGGGAGCTTAGCTATGCTTCAGTTGCCACTGTAGGCCTAGACAGATCAATAGGGACAAAGCCTCAGGTCCACAAACTTCTTTTCTGAATTTGTGGCTGGTATCAATTCAAAATTTGCTCAGTTAGGGCTTTGAGCAACCACGGGGTTCAGGATTGTAAACTACCCACTATTACAGATGACTGACAAGTTCCTGCCCAGTTATGGAGTAAATGAATATGGACATTAGTAAGGCATGCTTACAAACTATTCTAAGACCTCCTGGCTCTGAATAATTTTGAATGGCCAAGCACAAATGACTCTAGGATCTGTCACCATCTCTGCCATCCAAGCAGTGGCTTACTGCATTTGGATGTTTTATTTCTTTTGTCCCAGTAGTGTCTCTCCACACAGGGATAAGCATCACATTGGCATTTCACTCTGTTGGTTGCTGAACTTGAAGTCAGGGCCTGGGCACTGTCCCTCAGCTTTCCAGCTCAAGGCTAGCACTCTGCCACTTTGAGCTCCAAAGCAACTCTGTCTCAATAGCACTCTGCTGCCAGATTAGACACCACAGTCTCACAGGGACTTTGCTTTGCCCGAGCTGGCTCAAAACTGCGGCTTTCAGATCAGTGAGTCCTACAAAAGGCCACTTTACTCCAATTAGAAGCAACAAGGTGGTCAACTCAGAAATAGTCTCTAAGCATGATCTTACCTGGAACTTGGTGAGGGCCAAAATTACATCTGAATGAGGATCTGCTGTCCTTCTCCATGGGCCTGCTGGAGATTGCTATAAAGTAACTTACAAGAGCAAGCTGAAATAGCAATTAAACAATCATTTTGGTAGTCCTAATTTTCCTTTTTTTTCTCTTTCTTGAAACAAACATTTAGGACAACTTCACTTTCAAATTTTGTTCAGAAATCCATTTCTAATGTTCTTTAAAACTTTTACAGATATTTGCTTAAACACTTAACACTTTAGTCTTTATTTGCATTTGAAAAACCTTTAAGGGCTCAAGGCACTCCCTTTTTCTCCAGGTCTCCTTGGGCTCAAGGAATGCCCTTTGCCTTCAGGCCTCCTTTGAGAAGAGGCATTTTTTTTTCCTCTGCAGTTTAGGTTACTGCCTATAACTCCAATAACAGTTTAAACTCCAATAAGTTTTTCCTTAATGCAAGAACTACAATCATCAGTGCACCAAAAGTCTAAGTCTGGACTTAGTTTTCTTCTTTTCTAAAATATATCCAATTGTAAAGTAGTATGAAACCAAATCATGAGGAGATAAACTTTTAAACATTCCTTTTAAAACCCTTCTCCCCAATTTAATACATTTTAAGTGGCAGCTTAAGAAATACTAGTTACATCACCCATATTTTACCATCATATTTTCAGTGTCAGTCTGCAAGGAAAAGGGACGAAGATGACCAACCTCAGTCCATCTGACCAGGTTTAGTGAACAGTGTGGACCCTCCCTTAGGGTCTTTTCCACCATGGGAACCCAGAGCAGCACCTTAGCCAGTTCACCTCTCACCCTCAAAGATGGTCACACAGGACTATCCTAAGTTTTCCTGTCCTTTCTCTTGGCATTTGATTACCTAAACATTTTTAAAAGACAGGCAAAGTTTCTAACATTGGTAAACAAATTTACATTTAAATCTCTAATACATGTCTCCAAACTTTAACTTAAGGAAATAAATTCTAAATTCCCTAACGCCTCTGGGCCAAACAGGACACAATGTTTACAATGTAAACAGTTCTATGCCTTACAATACCAGATTTTTAAAATGCAGATTTCAGGATGTTTAGAAAAATACTTTTTACCAGTTCCTCTTTAAAACAATGCAATGATCCTTTGAGATGTTTGAACTTCTCAAACTTAATGATTCTCTTTAAGTTTATGCTTAGGTTTACCCAATTGTGTTTCAAGTTTAAACTCACTCATTGTTTTCTATAGCATGCTGACAATTTAACCTTGAACATGTTCACTCACTCATTCACACACATTCATACTCAAAGATCTTAAAGCGCGCAAAATTAATATCAGCCATTCGTTTTCTGGAAGCTTTAGTGTCAAGAGAGTTTTGTCAATCTTACTCTTGCAGGTGAGAACAAGATTAAAAAAAAAAAGCTTTTACAAGGCAATTTAGTTGAAATTATTATTTGGTGGGAGTCTTCCAATGCCAGATCTAGCCCACCTAGGGCATGGCTCTAGTCATTTTCCCAATTTTGACTAGGCCATCTCACATGACAGTTTATAGGACCAAATTTAAACCTGGGGAAACCAAGACTGATGCCTGTGTCCTGCCACCAATTGTCAGTGGGAGGAGCCATACCAGGCCCCCAGGAATGTGCAAATGGCACAGAAAACAAGACCCCATTAGGACTGGTACAGATTTCAAGAACAGGACCAGACAATCACCTCAGGGAACCATAAAACAGGGACAGAGAAACAGAGACCTTTTAAGTGAATCCAAATTTTCTCTTTAGAACCTTTAAAACATTGCAAAATCAAGTCTAGGGGACGATCCTCCATGGATGCTGCTTGGCTCATCTCTTTATATGCACCAAACATAAAACTTCGGGGAGGGGGTCGAGTTCTCCAAGTCAGACTCCCCTTTCTCCTCCTTTTCTGATCCTGAAGATGTGACCTGCTTTAGAGGGAGAGAAACAGTTTTTGTTAAGCAGGGGAAGGTTCTTTCAGCGGTCATCCTGTAAAGAAAGTGGTCCATTTCAGCTGGCAGAACATTTTAAGTTTTCCTGGGCAAACTTTGTCACTGAATGGGCAGCCTTGCCCTGGAAATCCTTAAAAGGTTGGAGGACTGGGCTGGCTTTGAACTGCGATCCTTATATCTCAGCCTCCTGAGTAGCTTTTAGGCATGAGCTACCAACAAGTACCCGACTAACCACTGTGAATCATAATTGGGCATCTGCAAAGTAGGTATAGTAAACTCCACTTCCAGGGCATGGTGATAGCTTGGTATGTTCTGGACACACAGTAGGTATGCAGTCTGTGGCAACTACTATTAAAATTCTGAAAATTGCTTATGGAGAGAGTATTCCATTTGAGATAATGAACAATATTTCAGAGCATGCTCTGAAAATGTTCCATTCTTTGTCTAGTCTCTCTTGCCGGCCTGTATATCCATCTGGTTTATGATTTCCTCTCTTGTGAATGTTTCTTGAAGCCTTTTATCTACACATACGTTGTCTTGCCTCCAGTGTCTCCCTCCACAATCAGAATCTTCCCAGGATCAGCAAGAATGTGCTTAACAGGATATCTGACATTGTATAAATCTGCAATAATTCTTTGCTGGCTCACCTTCTCTGCTTGCTCACTGCTCACTCCTTCCTTTATCTGGTTTTTTCTTTGCTCTGACTACTCTCCAAATATTGCATGACTATGAAAAGTAGGGCAGGAAAATAAAGAAAAGAAAAGATACTTTCTACCACACCTCCTGGCTTTATATTTTCAAGGCCAGCAGTATTTCACCAACCACTCTCAGAGATGTCAGCCAGCTGGAGTTTTATCAGCATCCTTGGGCTGGCAGCTAAGGCCCATTAGCAGTTGATTAAGGGATAATTAGCAGGCCCATTCAGGGTCATTAGCATTTCTCAGTTCTCATTTGTAAATCATAACTGGTTTACATGAGGTGTAAAAACAGCTGTGGTGGGGAGGATGCATCCTAAAATTGTTGTCTCCAGGTCCAGCTGTAGTATCCACAAGGAATGTAGGCCAGACAGGTTCCTTCTCTCTGTGTCCCTAACACTGCCTACAGGGAAAACTGTCACCAAGTCCATTTGGCTGGATTTCTAGAACAGATATCCACTCTTATGGTCCAAATGTCTTCTCTCCTGGTAAGAAAGAGCCTTACTGTATTAGAGAAAAATAATAGGTTTGGGAATGAGGCAAACTTGAATTCAAAACTTAGGTCTTCCACTCATGAGCGTGGGGCCTTGGACAACATCTAATCTCTGTCTCAGTTTCATTATTGGAAACACACTGGTCCTCATGGAAGGATTTTTTTCCCTTTTTTTATGTATTTATTTTATTTTAAAGCAAAGCATTTTATATCATGGTATACATGCTGGTTATTCTTTTATGAAATCTCAAGAATTCCTTTATTTATTTATCTCAAGAATTGTCCTTTAAAATATACATGTAAGTACTTTACATGTACACATTATTTAATGTTCCCAATGACCCTAAGAAATCTTTTACAGTAAAGAAAGCCAAGTCAAAATGAGAGGATATGGCAGGCCACCAGTGGCTCACATCAATTCTAGCTACTCAAGAGGCTGAGATCTGAGAATGTAAGCCAGAGTCCCTGAGACTCTTATTTCCAATTAACTGCAAAAAATGCCAGAAGTGTAGCTGTTGTTGTTCAAATGGTAGAATGCTAGCCTTGAGCAAAAGAAGCTTAGGGACAATGCCCAGGCCACAAGACAGGGGGAGAGAGAAAGAGAGGTTGGGAGGAGGGAGAGGGCAGGGGAGGTAGGAGAGAGAAAAGGGAGGTAGGAGAGAAAAAAGGGAGATGGAGTTGGAGGAGAGAGACTGAAAGACAGAGAGAAAGAGGGATAAGCAGTTGGAGGTTTTTGTTTTTCCCTAGAGGTTCTGAGCACGTTGAGAGCAGGACCTGTATTATTCCCAAAGCACCAGCACACAGTTCTTGGCAAATAATTGAAAATGACTGTGAAGGGGACATTTGCATGACAAAGCTCCCCAATGTGTGACTTACCATTATTTAATAGAAATTAGTAAAACTGAACTGAACTGAACTAAACCTCCCTAGTAAATGAAGGCACATCAAAAAAGGAAACTCAAGGATGAGAGTTTATGGAAGTAGGTACTAGAACTCAGACAGAACAATGTGCAGAAAAAAACAAGGAAATTTAATTAAGTCTACTCCAGCAGGTGAAGCTAGGGCCTGGATTTCTCTTGGTTTGAGCAAGTTGAAAAATACGGATGATTTGACAGATGTGATAATTCCTTGCATAGCCACCAGAGTAAAATAGGCTCTTGACTTGTATGTTCCCTACATTTCCTCCAGCAGGTAGCAGTGGCTGTGTGTGCTCACTTCAAACAGCCTGTCCCACAGGCTCCCTCTCTCTTCCACCTGACTGTAGAGCTGAAGGGCCACCAGATATCTCTGAATGTCTCTAAACTCAAGTAGTTCCCCATACCACCAAAATGGTGATGTGGTCTTGGCAGTGAGAGAATCATCTTCTTTAGCATCTGCATGTCTAATGTATAGTAATACCCATCTTGGTTGCCTTGAAGATGGTTGAGGAGATTATATATGTATGCATATATATATTAAAAACACTAAAAATAACCGTACCATACATTTAGCCTAAGTCAGGCACTGTGCCAGGTACAGAATACACAAAGGTGAGGCAGACACAGACCTTATCCTTGAGAATTTCTCAGGGAGACAGAAAGAGATAGCTAGATAGAGAGACAGAAATGACAGAGACAGAAACAATGAAGAGAGAGAAGAGAAATTATGGTTTTGTGATATAAAATAGAATTATTTATCAGATACAGAGTAATCGTCATTACCAATAATTGTGTGCCATGCATATATTAATCCTGGAACATTAAGATTATGTGCATAAAATATATATTATGTTGTTGGTATAATAAAATAATACCATATATGTGCATACACATGTACAGTATATCATACAATAAGTTATACAATCGAATATAATAAGTACTAACAGTACATATACAACAAGAGGTGGGTATATCATCCAGCTTTATAAATGAGGGATCTAGGATATTAACCACTAGCCATGGAATGCAAAGCTATAGGCAGAGGGACTATGGAGCACCATAATTAGCAGCATGGAGACAGTAACAAAATCAGTTTATTATCCAGTTTGTGAGCCAGACACTGGACTTTGCTTTGCTTTGGAGAGCAAAGATAGTAGGACAATGGAACCAGGAAGGAATAACTGGATCTAAATACATAGGCTGCCTTTAATTCCTGTGGGTTGCTACATCCATTCAGCAGTAGTAAGTCCTTGCAGAGGATTGTGGGAGAGGAAGAGATGATCCACAACTCTCTTCTCATCCTCATTCAGGCCACCAATCCTGAAAGCATGTTCTTTTCCATGGAAGAAACTAACCCTGAAAAAATGACAAAAGCATGGCACTTCTTTGCAAAACAAACATTCTACAGGGGAGAATCAACAAACACACACACACACACACACACACACACACACACACACACACACACACACACACACCCAGCAACTCTGAATATGCTATCAGTGCCAGATACTGTGCTTAACACATTATAAATATTTTTTTAACTTCAGAAACAGAGACTTTTCCAAAGTCCCATAGTTGATAAAATAGTAGGCAAAGATTTGTGTCTCATTTCTGTCATGGGAACCAGACCCAGTAAGTTCTATTGGATAGTGTGGGACTGTGATGGGGGGGGGGGGTGGGAGAAAACTCACTTTTCTGTTCTGTGTGCTGGTCCTGGGGCTTGAACTCAAGGCCTAGGTGTTGTTCTGGAGCTTTTATACTCAAGGCTAGCACTCTACCACTTGAACCACAGCTCTCCTTGGGCTTTTTGCCCGTTAGTTGGAGACACGAATTTCATGGACTTTGCTGCCCAGAAGACCCCAGCCTCCTGAGTAGCTAGGGCTTACTTTTAATTAAATGGCCACCAATGGCCTCTGTAAGAATGATGCCACATTTAATCCAAGGGTGGCATGATGAGATATTCTAGTGGCTGGCACTATGTTAGAGGTCTGTGAAGACAATTTCCGCATCTCCTCCAAGAGCCAAACTCTTAGGGGAAAAAGAGGGGATACAACATAGTAAATGCTGACACAGCAGCTCCCTGGGTCCAGCTGGAGGATGATCAAGGAGAGGATGCTCAAGTTTTCTGATGCAGGGTAGATTAGAATTCTAGAGGCAGCCCTCTGAGAAGGCGTTTGGCTCTATTCTAGAAGGAGGAGTTGCATTTGCATTCCAGAGAACACATGAAGGAACTTTCTAGACCAAGGATAGGTACCACACAAGCAAAGGCAGATGTCCCAAAGAAGCTGAATTGACATGAGGGCATGACTGCTACATTCAGCTGGGACCTTGGTCCAAGAAGGAGGTTCTGAAGAGAACCTAGATCCAAACCTCAGAGCTCCAGATCAGCTACTCACTGTGTATCATACAGCATTGGAGGAAGAGAAAGCCATGAGGCTACAGAACCAGGGAGTTGAGGCAGGGTGGGTGAGGGCAGAGGAGCTGTAACTTAACTTAGCAGACTCCATCGTTTTTCTTGATCAGGTAACATTTACTGATGCTTAGATAAGGGAACCAATGAAATCTGAAAGAAGATGGAGTGCTTGATTGAACCTGCTTCAGGGATGAAGGTGAAAGAAATGGGACTTTGAGAAGGAATGCCTGGACCCATGATCGGATTAGCTTTCTTGCCTGGTCAACTGGATGTTTGTAGGGGACCTGAGATTGAATGATTAATCCCTCACCCCCTTAATGCTAAGAGCAGTGGAGACCAGTCGTGTGCTGAACTCTCCTTCTTGTTATCCTTTCTCCTAAGAAACCATGAACCTCTTACTTTACCTCTCTGCTTTCGTTTCCTCATTCATAAAATAATACAAGATAACTCATTTGTTACTGTTAAATGAGATGGTATAGCAAGACACTGACCACAGTGATCTGCACACTGGAAGTGCTTGGTAATCAGACACTGAATCAGAAGGAGAATAGGAAGTACATTGGCTTTTGTTTTATTTGGTATAATTGGGGCAGAGAGAAAAAAACCAACTGGATGAAACTATTTTACATCATACTACTAAGAGCAATTTTCCTACTTAAATCTGTAAGCTGTAGATTTGGGAAAGTATCATTTCCTTAAAGGGGAGATGCAAATCACTTCATCTGTGTATTTCTCTCCTTCCCCTTCCCCAGAGTCTTGCTCCAGATGAAGAAATCTCAAATATATTTAGTACCTTACTGGGTAACAGGCCTTTTTGTCAAGATCTTTTCCTTATCATTTGTTTCCCCTCACTACTAGCCTTTAACACAGCCTCACTCCTGCTAGACTGGTGCTTTACCACTTGAACCATGCCTTGAGCTCTTTTTTTGTCCATTGTGTGGCTTGAGTTCAGGGCCTGGGCACTGTCCTTGAGCTTTTGTGTTCACGGCTGTACCATTTGGAACCACAGCTCCACTACCGGTTTTCTGATGGTTAACTGGAGATTAGAGTCTCACAGACTGCACAGGCTGTCTCCGAACTGCAATCCTCATGTCTCAGCCTCAGCCCTGCTTTTCTTGGTTATTTTAGAT
Organism: Megascapheus bottae; assembly: GCF_031878675.1. Lineage (NCBI taxonomy): Eukaryota > Metazoa > Chordata > Mammalia > Rodentia > Geomyidae > Megascapheus > Megascapheus bottae. The sequence continues at coordinate 45,461,430 of NC_143514.1, read as the reverse complement.
CTGGAGTCCAGTGAACTTTTAAGATTTCATCCTGTTGAGTAGCTAGGATTACAGGTATGAACCATAGGTGCCCAGCTGAGATCATCCTTTGATACCTGCCCAACCACTCTGTTGGGATATAAATTCTATTAACTCTGGTTTTTTTACATGTGGAGTTCAGACTCAGAAAGGGTTAGGATCTATGCTTGACATCTGAGCTCAGTGGAACCTATAGCCAGACTCTCCTCTGCTGAGCCATTTTTGAGGCTTGGCAGCCTCATTTCCTGAACCCAACAAACACTGGACATGACATGTAGAGCGCTATGATAGCACTTAGCGCCTGGTGATCTAGAAAGCACTTCACTAAGGCCTGGGAGAGTCATTTTCCACCAGCTAGGTGGTATGATTTGATTAGCCCCACTTCACTCCTGAGGCAATGATTTGGGCTGACAGCCCCTTGGTCGTGTCAGCTGAGATAACTATCACTGCTCCTGGCTGTCTGCCCCATTCTGAGCGTTTCCTTTGCTACCTTCCCTCAGATGCTCTCTACATTCAAGTGCTCATTAACATCATTTGGCTAATTTTCTCAACAGCCCTTCAGTGCAATAGCTAAAGAAGAAAACTGTAAAAAAAGAAATGCTGTCACTTGCATGTACTCTAGTCTTACTGTTTCCTTCCTTGGTCATGGAACAGATTCACCCATTGGAGAAAGATCTGTATTGGAATTCTTGCTAAGGCACTCACTTCCTGGGTGATCTCCAGCTTTTTGTTTCCTCTTTCTAGGCCTCCAATTCCTCATTTGTAAAATAAAAATACAATACCATTTGCTTGCTGAGTTGCCCTGGGGATTAAACCAGGAGGAAAGGAAAGGAAAGGAAAGGAAAGGAAAGCCAAAGAAGGGGAGGGAAGGGGAGGGGAGGGGAGGTGGCTGGTTGGTTTACTGAGTGCCTCATTGGTTTCAGGAAATGCATAAACACTATTTGTTGGCATTACAACAATCCAGTGAGGTAAGTAGCATCATTTATACTTTAAAGATGAGACAATTGAGTCTCAGAGAGCTTTCACCTAAATCTTATAGCTAGGAAATGATAAAGAATAAATAAGAAAAGTGATTCTGCCCAAGTCTGTGTGTCTCCAGAGCCAGACCTTTCTCTTCTCTCTTATTCATTTTTATTTAGTCCTCATCCTCCCTCTCTGTCTCTCTCTTTCTCATTCCATTTTCAGTCTCTCACTTTCTTCAATTCTAATCTATCTTAGAACCTGTCATTTCTCTAAATAACTACCTAGAGCAAAGGAAAGAAAAACATTTGGATGCTAGTCCAGCAGAATAGTAGCACAGAAGTATATGAACTCTGTACCCAAGGGCTGTGTATGGAGGTAGGGGGACTCTGAAATGGAGGGCTGCCAAAGCAACAAGTGTCTTTCATCTATGGGTTTAGACATTGAGAGCCAAGGCCAAACCCAAGACAAACATTTAACCCTACACAACACGGGTGAAAGAAATGAAAACTCCAACTCTCTTCCTCCTCTTCTTTCTAATCCTCCTCTTTCTCTTCATCATCTTTCTCCTCCTCATCTTCCTCCTACTCCTTTAGGAGTAGGCTGGAAGCTCAAGAACCTGGATTCAAGTCTCTGGCTTGGCTATTTTTGGCAGTGAGACTTTGGACAAAAACCTTCACATTGTCACAGTTTCCCCACCTGTAAAATAGACCTCATGAAAACATCCCTGCCTCCAGAACTTTAAGGAAGGGAAAGTCCCATGATCTGTGAGTGCCTAACGAGAGGGCCAACAAGTGTTCAGCAGTGCAGAGATGCTGTCATTAACCCAGCCATCCACTTACAACCCTGTTTTCCTCAAAACTCCCTTGTTTGATGGTAAGGTCTTTTGTCAATGTGAACTTTTCCCTTTCTGCAGACTTCCCATGGTGATCTGTCCCCCTTAACTACAGAGGTGTCAAAGAGTCTTTGTGAATCAGTCATCAAGTGTAGGCCGCTTGACGTGACTGTGGGGTTAACTTACAAGTGACTAATTTTTGGAGGCATGCTTTTGTACCCTTCCCACTGGTGGCTCAGAGGCTGGCTGTAATTACTGCTGATGAGTTTGCTGAGGGGCTCATTAACATGTCGGTATTAATATCCATATGAATACTTTCAACAAAACCTTTTGTTCTTGGAGTAGGGGGGTGTGGGAGGTAGTTACAGGAACTGTCTTGCTTTTCCAAATTTAATTGTCTAAATACAGTGCTGTCTCAGCAATCCACAGTAGTTTTTTTATCTCTTCCCTGCCCCCCCCTCGTGTGTGTGTGTGTGTGTGTGTGTGTGCGCGCGCGCGCACCAGTATTAAAGCTTTAACTCAGGGCTTGGACCTTGTCTCTTTGCTTTATCCCTCAAAGCTTGTTGCTCCACCACTTGAGCCACACCTCTACTTCTGATGTTTTAATGGTTAACTGGAGATGAGAGTCTCACAGACTTTCCTGCTCAGGCTGGCTTTGAACCTTAATCCTCAGATCTTAGCCTCTTAAATAACTAGGATTACAGATATGAGCCTGTAAAGAAACCCTGGCTTGCTGGCTGGCTGGCTTGCTTACTTGTTTATTTGCTTGCTTCCTTCCTTCCTTCCTTCCTTCCTTTCTTCCTTCCTTCCTTCCTTCCTCACAGAGTACTGCCAAAAACCTACTCTAGCAAGGAGAATGACTTTTACTTTGTGTTTTAGTAAACCTGCAACATGAGAGTCACTTCATCCCAGTAAAACAGAGAATTGACATGCACTCTTTTCAATCAGCATGTACTGTTATTTATGAGTCATGGCTGGGGCAAGGATGGGGGCATTGTGAAGGGAAGCTGAGTGGCTCATTAGCAAGTACTCTTTCAGCAAGTACCTTGGGATTGCCAATGGATATCTGATCATCAGTTCTCTAAAGTGAAACATCCTCCCTTTCAGTCTATAGAACTGCTCTGAGTGCTCAGTACTGTGTCGAGCTTTAGGAAGTGAATCCTCACAACACTCAGAAGAAAGAACTAGTATTATTAATGTGATCATTTATTGTTGGTTTTTTTTTTCAGAATAGAAAACCAAGTCTCTGATAAATTAGTAAGTTGCTCAAATTCTCACAGAAATCATATGTTTGGCATCAGTAATCTGATTTAATCTGGTTTATCAGATTCTAGCACCTGGAATCTGTTGCTGGCAACTATTTAAAGAATCCTGGCTCCCTACTCTCAGGCTTTCAAAGGCCATGGAATTTTATAGCCGGAAGTTAGCAGAACCAAATGTTATGATCTGCCTGAAAGTGAGGGATTGCTGGGATTTGGGATCTTTAGTTTTAAAATTAGGACAATCCCAGTTAAATAAGAATGACGGGATCCCACTGAGAGCTCTAGGACTAGTGACACTCAAATGAAATGACTAGTATGGTGTTCTCATTGTCCCCTCCCTCTGAATAAACAAGCTCAGAGAGAGCAAGTGACTTAGCCAAGTGGCAGGGCTGCTTTGTGAATAGATCAGGGATTAGAAAACAACTGTGGGACTATCCCATTATTCCGCTTCTCCAATAAGAAAGCAGCCACAGAGCATTAATTGAGCTCCTAATGTGTGAGTGGCTGGGCTGTGGCTAAGCAAAGGTGAGACAGATATTTAAGATAATACTGTCCAGTAGAATTTCCCATGGGATATGGCTAAGGATATGGCTCAGAGACCAACTTCTTGCTTAGCATGTGCAAAGCTCTGGGTTTGATCCAGCACCACAAACAAGCAAACAAACAAACAAAAAACCCACTTTTATGTTAAGTAGGGGTGGTGGTACATGACTGTAATTCCAGATACTGAGGAAATGAAAGCCAAAAGACCAGTCAAGACTAACTGAATAACTATCTCAAAAACAAAACAAAAGTGAAAGGGCTGGAGGAATGTGTCAAGTACTTGAACACTTGCTTGGCCCTGGGTCCAATCCCCAGTACTGCAAAAATCAGAACAAAAAATGTTCTGTCAGATGGCAGTAATCTGTATCTGTGCTCTTTTTTTTTTTTTTTGCTTATCATGTTTAATAATTACAGGCACCGTGCCCCCTTCCCCCTGCCCAGAGAGCAGCAGGGGTGGTGCAGGGACTGGGGCATTTGCCCCCAGCAGCGAGGATGGCAGTCCCAAGAGTGATTTTCAGAAAATAAAAAAGGACTCCCAGGGGCAGGTGGTGGTGCCCCCCAGAAGACACACCAAATCTCAAGACTTTATATATATATCTGTGCCCCAGGGGGAGGATGTATCTGTGTTCTGACATAGCAATCATTCACCATATGTGACTATTGAATGTTTGAAATGTATCTAGTCTGAGAAACTCAATGTTTATTTATTTATTTTTTTTTTTTTTGCCGGTCCTGGGCTTGGGCTCAGGGCCTGAGTACTGTCCTTGGACTTTCTCAAGGCTAGAGCTCTACCACTTGAGCTTCAGCACCACTCCCGGCTTTTTTTAGTATGTGGTACCAAGGAATCGAACCTGGGTCTTCGTGCATGCTAGGCAAGCACTCTACCACTAGGCCAAACTCCCAGCCCCTCAATGTTAAATTTTATTCAGTTAGTTTTCATTGGAATGGCCACACCACAAGAAGTTATCATATTGGAAAAGCACAAATCTAATGGATAGGATTAATATTTCAAAAGCATTTTCTGTTCCAGAAAACAAATCCTTGAATGTGGACCTTTCAGAAATGAAAATTAATTATTCTTTAAGCGAAGAAAAGATGGAGGTAGAAAGAAAGTACCATTCATGGAAGATATAAAAGTAAACCATTGCTCACTTAGTCTTCCAAGCCTAATAACCCCCCCACCCACCCCAACAGAGAGCATCTCCTATCTTGGATTGATGAATAAGAATAAAATGCAGAGGAACTCAGTAAATGTCCCAAGGTCTCACTTCTTATTAGTTAAATTAAAACTTGGACCCAGATCTGAGTCTAGATCATGGTCCTTTGTTAATACCAAACATCTCAAGCCTTAGAGTTCATATGCAGCACCTGTGGATCGCATGTAAATACTGACTTGGGAGTGCTGTGGACAGCCTCTACATATCTGCATTTCTAATATGTGATAGGAAGGTTGCAGGTTCGTGGGCCAAAAGTAATTGGAGTGGTGGAGTGATAGAGTGGTAGAGGAGGAGTCAAATTATATATATATATATATATATATATATATATATATATATATATATAATTTCTTCCATTCTGTCAACTGCCAAGGAATCCTTAGTGTAGATATCTATAGTGAGGAAGAGAAGTTACAAGTTGCAAAATGAATTGTCAAAATTATTAGGAGGAGTCTGCATCTTCTTCACCACTGGTGATCTAAGGGCCCAGGGGGTTTGTTCACAGCCAGCCACTTCCCAGGCTCAAGAGATAGGAAACACAAGTGGGAAAGGCTTTGCAGTCAGAGGATGGACTAATCCAAAAACATAGGCTTGAGGATGAGGCTGGTTTGGGGGACAAATCACAGTTCTGCTCCTAACCATTGTCACCTTGTTGAAAATCAGAATACAAATTTGTAACTCATAGAGATGTAGTACAAACCGTAGGAGCAGAGAGGGTGTGATGTATGACTAATACTGATGGGACAAAAGACAGGAAATTAGGAAAAAGCATAGCAGATTCTTAAGCTGAAGTTTTATGTGACACATAAAGATCCCAAACCCAGGGAAACTTTGTTTTAATGCTTAGGTTTGGTAAAGGAAAGTAGCCTTGCAGCTATTGAATTGTAATAGATCGAGGGTAACCCAGGAAAGCCTATCTGTTTAGTTTTCTTGGTTTTGTTTTTGCCAGTTCTGGGGTTTGAACTCAGGGCCTGGACACTGTCCTTAAACATATTTTGCTAAAGGCTAGTGCTCTGCCACCTGAGCCACAGCGCCACATTTGGCTTTTTCTGTGTATGTGGCAACGGGAAATCGAAGCCAGGGATTCCTGCATGCTAGGCAAGCAAGCTACCACTAGGCCATGTTTCCGGCCCCTGTTTAGTTTCTTCTTGGCCCCACTGAGTGGCATTCCTTCCTCCAGGAAATGGGGCAGAATGCCTCTTCAAAAGGAAAGGAAGAGAGCAACCTTCTTTAGTTTTATGGCTTCCCTTGGGACACTGCACTTCTAATTTGTATGGCCTTGGAGAACTAGGATCTGGTTTCTATGATTTTATTTGGGAGAAAAATATAGGTGGGAGATAGGAGAGCAAGAGAAAGTCAGGAGATTTTATTTCTGAGCTGACTTCTAAGACCTGCCAGGCTCCTTCTGTTGAAAGCACTCAGCATGCCAAAATGCCATGTTTTGGGCTGTGCTGTTGTGAGCCACAACAGGTCCAAGAGAAATCATGGTTGAAACACACTTGACAGAGTGCCTACTTAGCAAGTATCTCTCTCCCTTAATATTCCCCAAAGGTAATGGAGTGGTAGAGAAAGGATAGTGTCCAGTCTAGACTTGAACCTTCCACTGAGACTGGAAGCTCTACTAGACCACTAACCTAGTTACCTTCATATTCTGTTTTTTTTTTGTTTGTTTGTTGTTTATTTGTTTTTTGCCAGTCCTGGGACTTGAACTCTTGGCTTGGGCGTTGTGTCTCAGCTTTTTTTTGTTCAAGGTGAGCGCTCTACCACTTAAGCCACAGGACCACTTCTGGCTTTGTTGTTGTTGTTTCTTTTAGCAGTTTATTGGAGATAAGAATTTCTTGGAGTTTACTGCCTGAGTTGGCTTCAAACCATGATCCTCAGGTATCAGCCTCCTGAGTAGCTAGGATTACAGGCTTGAGCCACCAGTGCCTAGTTCCTTTATGTTCTTATCCCTTCAGAAAGACCTTCATCCCTCTTCACCCTCTTATCTGTGCTTCCTAATTCTGGATTACTAAAAATCACAGAAAACAGAGAGAAGGGGAGAGAAGGGGAGAGAGAGAGAGAGAGAATGAACACAAGCCTAATCATTAAAATATGCCTCTGATTAAATCCGAATAACTTCACTTAAAAAAAGAATTATGTGATTTCCTTGACAGGTAGCAGAGTTCACATCAAGGGCCTCTGTTTTAATCAAATATAATGATGTCTTTCTTGTATTTAGAAGAGTTTTATAGGCAAGACTATAATGGTAATCTTGAAGGAGTACGAATGTTGTCAACAGCCCTCCCCACTTGGGAAGATGACCTCAGACTCACTTTCTGCTGTCCATCTTCCTCCTGTGCACAGTCAGGGTAGGCTTCTCTTCAGGGAAGCCCCGCCCCGCAGACTGTTGGATGACTGGCTCTGGCTGTGCGAATACGACCAGTGCTCTCGGTTATATATTGCTATCATAGCCACCTGCTGCACTATCAGGTTCTAGAGTATCTGTATTCCATTTACCCCCAGCAGAGTATTTGGCATGCACAGGGAGTTCATAATAAACAGCACACAAACATTTGCTCAATTTTATTGATTTGTTTTGCTTATATATTTGTGGTAGATTATGATATTAATATCAGTTTTTGAACCAACCCATCCCCATCTTTGCCATAGGTGAGCCACCAACACACACACACACACACACACACACACACACACACACACACACACACACATTGTCTAGTAGTATAGGTTTTGGGTGAGCACAGAAAATTTCAATGACAAATGAGGTTGGCTTTTAAACATACACAATAGTATACATTCCTCTTTTTAACTTTGAAAGTAAAAAAGGAAAGAATATTTTTCTTCTCTAAATACACAAAGAAAATGACAAAGATGGGGAGAAAGCTATTCAGATAGGCCCAAGAATTATACTGCAGATTCTAATGCTTATATTTGATTAAGGTTTGCCCTGCAACTGGAAATTGTTTCATGTACCAGGCTAAGACGGATACAAGCCTGTTTCAAGCCCTTGCAGTGTCTAGGATCCAGGCTAGGGGTTGGGAGATCCTGAACTCCAGTCATTTCCCCTGCCTCCCTTCTTCCTTCCTTCTCTCCTGGCAGACACTGTATCCTGTTGCTCTGAACAGGCCCTAAGAGAGAGGCCAGCAGCAAGTTATTGTGCTAGGAAGGAAGACAAATGAGTCCCCTTTTCTACAGGGCTCCTGGCATGGCACTGGAGGAAGGAAAGGACAATGCTTTGGGGGGAGCTGGCTTTGGCTTTGTTGATTCACTCTTCATGTCCCCTTCCCCCTTTCCAGTACAGCATTTGTCAGTTCCAAAGCCCCACTTCCTGAGTATTAGTTGCACGTGTGAGATATATTATTCTCCATGCCCGGGACAGATTCCCAGCCCAGCCTCAGGAAGTCCAGCTCAAAGAGCTCCAGCCCCAGGCCCTGAAGCAGGGGAGAATCTTGGCTCCTTCTCAGTCCCTGCCAAGAGATCTATGGCTGATCACTGCCCATCCCTGTCCCTCTGGTATGATATTTGTCTAAGTGCCCCCACTGTGTCAGCAACTATCACCTGCATTAATGATTTCAAAACCCACCTGGGCATCAGAATTGCTTGGGGAGCTCTGGTGATCTGTACCCTCAATATACCCAGATGCCATGCCTGGTATGAGGCTCAGAGCAGGTATCTCATCACCAGAAATAATTCAGTGAGTTGTGCTTCTAATCCCATTAGAAAGAATGATATTATATCATATGGAAAGACCCGGGAAAAAGTTACATTAAGTGAAGTGAATCAGACCCAGAGAAATAAAGGATCCATGGTTTCCCTGATCAGTAGAAACTCACTTATAAATGTATAAGTATATACACATTCATGTATGGTATGCAAGTGTATACAAATGTATTAACTGAAATATGGTAAGTTCAGGAGGGGACTCGAATAGTATAATTCCTTCAAAAGGCAAAGTCAAAGTTCAACAAAATAAATACCAGGAAGAGGATACTCAAAAGGGAAGGGGCAGGGTCAAGTGCAAAATGGATAGGCAGATGAAGTGGGGGAGGGATGCAGGGGGAGGACTGCAAGTAATGCAGTCAAAAATTCAATGAATATTCTTTGAAATTAAGAGAGAGGAAAGAGGTGGTTTGGAGTGGGATAGGTGAAAATGTTAAAGAGGATGACATTGATCAAGATGCAGTCATAAACAACTGTACTAAATGGCAACTCCCTTGCATAACCACTTAGAGATATGTGTTTTAAAAACAAAAGCCTACTTCGGTCTTTCCCCTTTGCCTAGCCGTTTTCTATTCCTGTGTGATGAATTGGTGGATGAGAAGAAGCAGTAGGGAGAAGTGATTTAGTGAGTGGATTTCAGAGGCAGACTCCCCACAATCCCAACTAACCTCAGCAGTAGACACATCACCTGATTCAGCAGGCCTGGAAGACTGGGGGAAGGCAGCAGTGAAAGAGGAAACACTGGAAGACTTAGAAAGAGCACTCAAAAGTGGTAGCAGTTCTATTAATTGGTATGGTGATATTTCAGTTTAAGTATTTTAATAGCTAATGTAAATTTACAGGCAAAGTTGTCTCCCAAGTCTGAGGTCTTTTCACCATCCATGTAACTCAAAAAGCATGTGAAGAGCCAGGCATCATGCCTGTAATCCTAGCTACTCAGCTAAGATCTGAGGCTCACAGTTCAAAGCCAGCCTGGGCAGGAAAGTCTGCGAGACACTTTCGTTCAATTAATCAGCAGAAAGCCAGAGTGGAGAGGTGGTTCAAGGAGTGGAAGAATACCAGACTTGAGAGAAAAAGCCAAGTTACAATGAAAGGCTCTGAGTTCAAACCCCAATATTCACACACACATACACACACACACACACACACACACACACACACACACACACACACACACACACACACACACACACCACATACATGCAAGTATGCCAGGAGTCTGGCTATGAAAACCATGACAAGTTTCCTCGTTGCTATTTCCTATAAGTACTATTGTACACTGAAAATAACACATGATTTGGAATTAGAAGATTAGGAAATAATTCACTTTTGCCTGATATGAGCAAAAAATTTGACCAAGCCTTTTGCCCTGTAGGAGTTTCCGTTTCCTCCTTATTTAAGGGACACAGCTCTTTCTGGAATGTAATGAGAATTAAGCGTCCTGTGTAGGTGGAACTACTAAAGTACAGTGGCTGATTAATAAATGATTCCACCTCTCCCACTCATATTCTTCTTTCTGTCTCTTCCATTCCCTTTTCTATCCTATTCTACGAATCCTCCGGGCTTATACCTTTAAATTGGAGAAATTTGAAGTCAAAAATGATAAGAAGAGCCCTTAGAAGTGTGACACATTACCAATGTCTGTAAAAATTCTGTTTGGAGCAGGTAGCAAGTAGTCCTAATAACAAAAGGAGAATCTCATGATGAGTTGTTTTCTGTCTCCAAATAGCAGGTCTCCCATCTTCCCCAAAGGGGGCCAGTGGATGTGTCAGGCCTAAACTCAGGGATGTCTGCTTTAACAATAACTGGGATAGTGAGAAATGGTTTGCATGTATGAATATCTGTAAAAGTTCAGAGAGGCCTGCTAGTTCAAGCCCTTGAAAACACCAATGATCATATTAGGAATTTTGATGACTTTTTCCTAAATTACTTGGTAGCCATCAGAATTTATCATCAAGCAAACTAATGGCTGTTTGCTTTCTTTTCTCCTCCAGACAAATGCTGCTTTATAAAGAGTATCATTTTTGTCGTCCTTGTTATTAAGAGATCAAGCTAGGAAAATTCAAATTTTTTTCTTTTTCTTTTTTTTTTTAAAATGTTTCTTGTTTTATTTTTATTTTTTTCTTGGTGCCAATATTGGGGATTGAACTCAAGGTCTTGCACTCTCACTTGGCTTTTTTTTTTTTTTTTTTTTTTGGCAGTCCTGGGCTTAAACTCAGGGCCTGAGCACTGTCCTTGGATTTTTCTCAAGGCTAGAGCTCTACCACTTGAGCCTCAGCACCACTTCTGGCTTTTTTTTCTAGATATGTGGTACTGTGGAATCGAACGCGGGTCTTCGTGCATGCTAGGCAAGCACTCTACCACTAGGCCAAACTCCCAGCCCTTTTTCTTTTTCTTTTTGTTTTGTTTTGTTTTGCCACTCCTGGGGCTTTGAACTCAGGATCTGGGTGCAATTCCTGAGCTTTTGTGCTCAAGGCTAGTGCTCTACTACTTTCAGCCAAAGTACCATTTCTGGTATTTTGGTAGTTAATTGAAGATAAAAGTCTCATGGATTTTCCTTCTGGGCTGGCTTAGAACCTTAGTCCTCAGATCTCAGCCTCCTGAGTAGCTAGGATTACAGGCGTAAGTCATTGGTGCCTGGCTTAATCCAACTTTCTTAAACTTATTTTCTTGGTAATATCCAATATTTACCTTAAAAATCTCTTGGATCCTAAATTCTGGATGAGTCTTGATCATTTCAACAAATCTTGGAGATGCCCTCTCTAAAATGTATCTTGGTTTTAAGAAAGGAACATATATTTGCTGCAGCAAATTGCAAAATTTCTCCATCAACTAAATATATATATATATAGTACTAGTCACTAAGAAACCTGCTTTACTAAGACTGATCTGTAAGTAAGAATATATTAACTACTGTTGTGTTCCAAGTTACCTAATATTAGTAGTGAGGGACATAGTAATGGAATGAGATAGAGAAAATGATAGTGAGTAGAACACCATCAGGAGAGCTTTATGAGTAATTTTGTAAATTTATTTATAAGTAACTTCGATTTGTGCCTTAGAGTGGAGGTAGGTCCCCAAAACAGTTAAACTACATTTAAGGAAGACCAGCTGGCTAATGGAAACACATAGAGTTTGTTGTGTATGATATGTAAATTTAGATACAAAATTTAGGTAAGAACTAAGAAGAAAGTCAAGTGTGATGGCTCATGTCTGTAATCCTAGCTGAAGTGGAAGACAGCGAAGGGAGAGTTATGGTTCCAGAGCAGCCCAGTTATAACAGTTAATAAAACTCGGTCTCAAAAACAAACGAAACAAGCAGGGATCCATGATTCACACCTGTATTCCCAGCTATGTGAAACACAGAGGTTGGGGAACAGTGGTCTAACGCCAGCCTTAGACAAGAAGTACAAGAATTTTGTGAAAAATAAACAAAAAGGACTGAGTCTAAAGTAGTAGAATACTAGCCTAGCAAACAGAAGGCTTTAAGTTTCAACCTCTGGCCCCTTTTTTTTTAAGAAGGGGAGGGGAGAAAGTGAGAAAATGAAAGATTATAGCAGAATTTGAAAGTAAGATGTCGGAGCTTTGCTTTGGGAAAGAGATGAACTAATTTAGAAAGACAGTAGATTCAGGGAAAGAAAGAAGTCAAAGGATTTCAAATGTTCATTCTGGAATGTGAAATATAAATTATATCCTCTGCCTTACTGATAACATGTCCTTATATATTCATCTTCAGTGTAGATGAATTTTTTTTTAAATCTGGAAGATGCTGAGAGATGTGAGACTTGCATGTACATAGATTTGAGGCAAAATTGTAGGTATGAACTGCCCAGATTTGATGAATCTTCATTGAAGTGGCAATATTGACAATAGCAGCTTCATCACTAAGCACTCATTAAGGGTCGGTTCTGTAGCTCTTGTCCTGGTTTATCTTCCTCGCTACCACTTAGTTGAGTGTATTTTCCATGAGCAAATGCAGCAGTACGTGGAAAGGCTAGGTTGAAAACAGAGTCTGACTCCAAAGCTGATCTTCCCTCTGCCTTCTATTGCCTCCTCAGCACCTTAATCAGGCATTCTTTCCCAAGATATACCCATTGTGTGGACAGCTAACATGTGATGGCTCCCATCCTTGTTTCTCTGGTTTAGGGTATCACAGAACAGCCACTTTCTTAATAGGATTTTGACGAATCTAAAGTTAAAATTTATGAAAGATAAAAAGCTTTAAAAAAAAAAGTGTCTACTGAGCCAGGCACTAGTGGTTCATGCCTATGACCCTAGCTAATCAGAAAGGTGAGAGCTGAGGATCAGGATTTGAAGCTAGCTGGTACCACAAAGTCCATGATTGTCTCTAATTAACTACCAACAACAACAAAAAAGCTGGAAGTGGAGATGTGACTTATGACTTATGTGGTAAAGCACTAGCTCAATTATGGCTTTTTTTTTTTTGTCATTTCTAGGAGGCCCTTAGGCATATTCTCCCAAGACTATGCAGTAGATACCATGATTTCCATTTACCAATAATAAAATTGATAGTGAGTTACAGAGCAAGAGATTAAGCCCCCAAGTTGAAAGGCTTCAGATTGATGTCGTTCTATCTATTCTGATTTTTCTCTCTGACTAGTTTCCAAATTTTCTAGAATTGGGAAAGTACAACCTACAGACTGCCTCTGATTTGGAGATCCACTTATCCTGCTGAATAGGTGTGCGACTGACTGTGCTCTTCTCTGTACTCCAAGGATCGAAAGACTGAAGCTAACTGGGTGGGCTCCTGTAAAGTCTTATCCTCTGGCATGGGTATGAGCCTGCAGTGTTTAGTCTATTGTTTGTTTCCTACAGGTCTGGATTTCACACTCTTTTTACTAGAGGATTAGGATTTAGGAATCCAGAACAAATGGTTTTTCCAAAGCAACCCTGGGCATGTCTTCTTTATGTATTCATGTGATGAGGCTTTATTGTATTACCTATATTTCAATGGGTATCACCAAAACTGTGCATTATCATGGTATTTAAGTGACAGGCAACTCAGTGGGGCTGTGTGCATAGGCATGTCAGTCACAATTTTCCTTCCCTAACACTGTGTTTGAAATTCAGAATTGTTCACAGTCATTTTACTGAATATGCAAAATTCCTCACTACAGTTAGAATTCTCCTCCTCTTCCTCCTCCTCCTCCTCCTCCTCCTCCTCCTCCTCCTCCTCCTCCTCCTCCTCCTCCTTCTCTTCCTTCTCTCCTTATCTTCCTCTTTTCCCTCTTCCTCTGCGTCTGGGGGTGGGGGAGGGAGGGAGGTTGTGTATGTGTTTGTGTGTGTGTGCCAGTACTAGAGCTTGAATTCAGGGCCTCATGATCTTGCTTGGCGTTTTTGCTCAAGGCAGCTACTGTACCAGTTGAACCATATCTCTACTTCCAGCTTTTGACAGGTTTATTAGAGATAAGTCTCATGGATATGCCTACCCAGTCTGGCTTTGAACCATAATCCTTAGCATTCAGCCTCTTGCAAGTAAGAATTATAGGTATGAGTCACTAGTTTCTAACAATTATTCTAAATTTTGATGAGCATATTACCAAGTATGGAGTCTGAAGTTTAGCTATGGTTCTAGGGTGCTAAATTCCAGCTCCTCTGCCTCTAGATATGTAACCTAAGATAGATAATCTTATATTCATGAGGTTAAGCTACAGTGCCATTAGTCAGAGAAAACAATAACATCATTGTTATAATTCAAACATCTCTGGTGCATTTTGATGAGTGACAATTTGAAAAATGCTTGCACACATGATAATAGCTCAATGTTGATAGTCTACATTTAGGTGTTAATATCCTATGATTCTTCTGGGGATTTACTAGTTCAGTAAAACCAATTAGTACTTAATACTTGGAACAGAATTAGTGTTCCATAAGCATTTGTTATCAGCTGCCTTGCCAGTGTCCTTGGTGTTATTATTAAGTCTGTAGTCTCTTACCTTCCATGTGCTCACTCACTCATTAACAAACCCAAAGTGCTTTCTCTTGGCTAGACAGTGCTCTCACACTAGAATGAGTCAGACACCATCTCTGGTATCACAATCTCTGAAATTCCTTTCAAGGGAAAGGACCTATCAAGAGAGAAAGGTCTAGCCTACATTGATAGAAAGTGATATACTGAGATCAGCCAGGATGGAGGTTAGTGGAGGCAGTAGCTTCTGGATTCAGAAGAGAGTAGGAAATGTCCCAGTGGAGAAACCCGAGGTTGAAGTTTGAAGGACGGGTGAATGTTACCTGGTGAAAAGGTCAAAGGAAGGCCCACTTGAGGATATCAATTCTAAGATATGAAGCCACACACATTGAATCTAGAAAATTTTCAAGGATACAGAATGGTTAATGCATAAGTGCAAAAATATGCTAAAGGAATTGAGAGATAAATACCTGAAAAGGGTTTAAGGTAAAGAGCCCTTGTTGCGTACCTATTTAGGGATAGATAGTCATTAGCCAGATTTAAGGACAGATATAAGAATAAGGTAATAGTCTCTGTGTCTCTGTGATCATCTCCATGCCCTGAGAATGGTAGAGAATTGGTTGGAGGTGGAGAATGAAGAGATGTGAGGACAGAACCTTGGTGGAGCCAGGTATCTATTGAGAGAGCTGGGAAGCATTGCCTGGAAAGGAGACTGATGCAGAAAGTCTTGAGAGTTCTTGCACCAAAGTCACAGTTTTGTCATCAGACAATTGTGGATTTGAGGCCAGGCTCTGTTGCCCTTGGAAATTACATAATGTCTGAATCTTCATTTGCTCTTTAGTAAAATAGAAGCAATAGTACATAGTTTGTAGAATGGTCAAGTGTTGGTGTAAGTAAGGATAAAAGTTAAGTGTCCTGTACCTGATAAGAGCTTGATAATATTGGAGAAATAGAAGAATATGTCATAGAAACCCAGAAAGGAAAGAGTTTGAGAAAAATCATCAAGCTTTCAAAAGCTTCAGAAGAATCAAGTAAGATAAAGGATTAAAGTGGCAAATGGATTGAGCAAGTGAAAAGCTGGTGAGTGATGTGAAATAGTAACATAAATGGGACTGCAAGCACAGAAACCTGGCAGGGTGGCTTCTGGGTACAACAGAAGACCTTCAACAGTGCCTAGGTCCCTCTTTATACATTTATTAGTAGACATAAAGTTCCATTCCACCACCTTCCAGCTTAAGTACCTGTCCTCACCTCCAATAGCTTCTGTTCACATCATTACCCAATTACATTCCTAGCTATGGGTCCAATTCTTCACTCTACTAGAATATAAACATCCTGTGAGCAGAGACTGAGTGCTTTATCTGCTCTGTACTCCACTGCCCAGCAGAGGGCTGGGGCTGATCTGTGTTGGGACAGAGTAGGAGGGACTCAGTCTGGGGGGAAAGCAAGGCTCACTGTGTTGTAATTGTTAGGAAAATGGGGGAGGAAGGAAATGACCAATTCTATCTACTGGTGAGGACTGTTTATTGAGATACAGCAGCGAGAGGCACAGCCTTCCCAGGGGCTTGGAGACTGTTCAAAGTGGTGGAACAGGAGTCTGAGCCAGGAGGCAGAGGTTAATGAAAAAGCCATTAGGTCTAGGGAGGTGGGCCTGAAAGGTTGGGCCACAATGGGATGTTTGCAGCCAGGCTTAGGTAGATTGCCCTGCCTGCATGCCAAGCAGGTCCACTCATACATGGAGTTTTGCCTGACATCCTTACGTGCCTGAGATAATAAAATGGGGGGGGGTGTTAATCCTTCATATTCTAGCCTTGGATACATAAAACAATTGTGCTGAGGGGGAAGAGGCAAGTTCTTTAGTAATGGCTCCTCCATTCCTCACCTTAGGGTTCCTCTTCTAGTATTCTGCCCACATTACAAATGGCCTGAAGAGCCTGACAGAGAGATGGACGGAACCAACTCAATAGAAGTGAACAAGTATTACCCAAGTAGCAGAGGCATTCCCTCTGTGTGCTCATAGCTGTTGGCCATTCACAGGCTCATTGGTATTAGGTTACCAAAGAAAATAACAGGGCATAAGCATTGCATTGGAGATCTTTGCTTTATACGCCAAGAACAGAAAGGAAAAAGAATTCCCTTCTAATTTTGTACTTGGGAAATAAAAAATCTACAGGAAAGTTGCTAGAAATATACAATTAACTCATAGTGTATTTGCAATATACAATTCAAATATACACTTTTGGCAAAATGTCCATCTGTCTCTGTCTCTCTGTCTCTCTTCTCTGTATATGTATATCTAATTAAATTATTTGTTGAATTATTTGAATCTCCTGGACAAATCAAACTCAAGTTCAAAGTTCAATTGTTCTATACTAAAGGAAGATAATGCAACTCAAAAGGGGGTAGACTTGGAAAGGGGATGTCTTGGAAAGGAATTAGTCTACAAAGAAAAGTTCAGTTATTAAACTCAGAAGAGAAGGAAGCCAGCCAGCCAGGCATCAGTAATAGTGGCCTTTATGGTAGGTAGTTAATAATGTTGGGACATTTTTCCATCTCTGTGAAAGGCATCTGAATCCCCAAATATCAATTTATTAAAGATTGGGGGGAGGAATCATACATCAGAATATCAGAAAGCCATCTAGAAATGGCATGGGGCTTGGGATATCTCAGGTTCTTTTATGCTGTGCTTCATTGCCTCTGGCCTTAGATAGCTTGCATACTTTTCATAGTGTCAAGTTCCTCCTCCAGCACAAAAATCCCACCCCTATATTCAACCAAAAAAAGGGAAGATGTTGAATTGAAGCTACTCTGGACAACTATTCAAAGATCATTAAAAATAAATTTTATAAAAGCAAAAGGAAGAAAGAAAAGGAAAGGCCACACATATCTGTCTTCAGTTGTTTTCAGGAAGTTGGATTGTTTTGTATAGTTTTAAACTGCTTAGTTTAAACTGCTTAGTTTTCATACAGCTGACCTCCTATTAGGAAAAACTGGCTATCCCTTGCTAGGATAAAAATTAAGGAAAAAGTAATTCTCCCCAGTCATTGGCTCAACTAAGGACTAGGGTTGCATTACTATAGAGGAAGACAAAAAGGGAACTGGGAACATTGAGCAGTCTCTTCCACCAATCCTACAGGGAACAGACTAGAATGTCCTTTTAAAAGTTAAAAAAATAAAGAGCTTAGTGAACTCAAACAACCTAGAAGAGCCACATAGACTACAGATTACTGTCTATATTAAAAAAAAATAAAGTTAGAATTGAAGAATTACATAGACCAACTATACCTAACAGACAGCTGCAGATTATTCCACCCAGCAACACCAGAATATACATTTTTTAAGCAGCACATGGAACATTTTCTAAAATAGACCACATTTTAGGGCATAAAGTAAACCTGTGCAGATTCAGAAACACTGAAATTGTTTCCTGCATTCTCTCAGACCACAAGGGCATCTAATTTGAACTGAACACCAGCCTCCACCAAGGAAAACCCTGTAACTCATGGAGATTGAACAACACATTGTTGAATCATCAGTGGGTCATCGAGAAGATCAGAACAGAAATTCAAGAGTTTATGGAATTTAACAAAAAGAAGCACACAAAATAACAGCTCCTTTGGGACATACAAAGGCAGTACTCAGAGGAAAATTTATAGCTCTGAGTGTACAACTTGGAAAAAAAAAACTCAAACCAACAATTTAATGGTGCACCTTAAGCTCTTGGAAAAAGAGCAAAAAAAAAAAACAATCCAAATTCCAGTAGAAGGAAGCAAATTATTAAAATTAAAGCATAATTAAATGAGTTAGAGTCCAAAAAAACTATAGAAAGAATCAACAAAACAAGGAGTTGGTTCATTGAAAAAATTAACAAAATTGACAGATCCTTAGCAAATCTTACCAAAAAAGAAGGGAGCATACCCAAATAAACAAAATCATGGATGAGAATGGAAATATCATGACAAAAAATACCAAGATCCAGAGAATCATAAGGGAATACTTTTCAAACCTTTATGCCAACAAATTTGAGAATCTAGAAGAGATGGATGAATATCTAGCCAATATTAACATACCCAAACTGAACCAAAAAGACCTAATCCAACCAAACAGACCTATATCAAATATTGAAATCGAAATAGCAATAAGAGACCTCCCATCCAAGAAAAGCCCAGGACCTGATGGATTCACAGTTGAATTCTATAAGGTCTTCAAAGCAGAGCTCACACCAATACTCCTCAAGCTCTTCAATGAAATTGAAAGTGAAGCTGTGTGTGGCAGAAGCAATAAATAACCTATCAAAATATTCAAGTGCAAAAAAAATGAAAATACCATTAGGAACAGATATGGAGTAGCTACTAGGGAAAAAGAATGATAAGGACAAAATCCCATTTGTTTCTATCTGCTTCCTTTTTTCCCCTTTTTTTTTCTTTTAGGGGGAAAAAGCCAGGAACAGTAAACCAGGAAACAGAAGAACGGGTTACATACCAAGGACCCAGGGAATGCCATAGAAATGTTAGAAGGACTTCTCTGAACTTACTTTTTTGTAGTTTTCACTTCAGAAGATGATACTGATCTACATATTCAAAATAAAAATTAAATCAGCAAGGGAAAACATAAAACTAAATACAAAAAGAAATAAATGTACCCAGTCTTTTAGAAAGGCTTTTAGGAGCCCTGATGCAACTGAAAATGTTACAACATAGTCCACATATAAAAATATTTTAATATTGGGTGCTGGTGGATCACACTTGTAATTGTAGGTACTCGGGAGGCCGAGATCTAGGGATCCTGTTCAAAAACTAGCCCAGGCAGGAAAGTTTGTGAGACTCTTATCTCCAAGTAATAAACAAAAAAACTGAAAATGAAGCTTTAGCTCCATTAGTAGCAGAGCACTAGCTTTGAGCATAAAAAGCTAAGGGACAGTACCTAGGCTATGAGTGCAAGCCCCAGGACTGTTGTACAAGTGAACACACACACAATTAAAATAGCACAGGTATCTAATTCCTGAAATCCTAACTACTCTGAAGTCTGAGATCTGATGATCTTGGTTCAAGGCCTGACTAGGCAGATAAATCCAATAAACTTACTTTTAATTAACCAGAAAAAAATCTATAAATGGAGATGTGGGTCAAATTGTAGAATTACCATCCTTGAGTGAAAAAGTCAAACAACTATTTAAGTCTCAGAGGTCAAGCCCTTGTACGAGCACCAAAAATATGTATGTATGTATGTGTATGTATGTAGTATACATATATAAACACATACACACACATAGATACCCACATACATATACATATATAATAAATGCTAAATTTCCTGAGATTTCACTGCAATTATGTAAGAGAACATTCTTGTTTTTAGGTAATAAATGCACTTTGAATTACTAAAATGTGTGTTATATGGATATCTATACCTACCATCTTTCTTACTGACAAATGTTTACAAACAATAAATGACCTATTATTATGTTATTATGTTACAGAGTATAACAAATGTCTTAATGTAGTCTTGTTCCCTGCCCCTGCCCCCAGTGTTGGGGTCATTGCACATGCTAGGCAAGTGCTCTACTACAGCATTCTATTCCCTATCCTTGTGTTTGTTCTTTGTTTGCTTAGTTTTTTTGTTTGGGCCAGAATCTTGCTATGTAGAGCTGATTGGCCTTGAACTCCTAATATCTTGATCTCTGGTATGCTGGGCTTAGAGGTATGCATCCCCATATTAGCTGCAGTTTTAAGTATCATTAGTTTCTAAATTATGAAAGCTACCAGCTTACAGTTTTCTTTTTAAGTATATTTCTATGTCTTCTCTTTTAAGGTTTAGCTTTGTAATTGCTGAATGATAGTTTTAACTTTACTTTCTAAATTTCCATGAACCTTTGTCATCTTCAATCAGAGAGGCTGAAACAAAAGAGAAAGATAAGGAAACAGCAAATGGGGCAAAGTGTTATTAATTGGTGGATTGGGGCAAGCGGTACATGGAAACTTCCTATCCTGTTCTTATAACTTTTCTTTAATCTTGAAATTATTCCAAACCTAAGAAATACTTAGGTTTGTCTAAAAATATTAGACAAAGCTTATATAGTGGAGGTGACTGAGCTCAGATTGTCTGGTGTCCAAGTTCAAGTTCATTCTGCATCTTGGCTTTGCCTTCCGTTCTAAGTGAGGGGGATGAGGCTGCCCTGCCCTGGCCCATTCCAAATAGAACCAATCAGGAACATTGGCGTGAGTGGCCAGGGCTCGATAGTCAGTTTGTGGCTTTGGAGTGGAAGAAGTGTAGAGACTCCTCCTGACCTTGGTCTTTGGGGACTCACTCCCTAATCCACTGAGCTAACTAATTCCAGACCTTTCCCTAAAGAGAACCGTGTAATAGGCGTGTAAAACGATGAAGGGGATTGCTTTGGAAACTTGTGTAAATAACTCCTTGGGCAGGAGAAAAATTGCCAACACCTGCTTTTTGTTTTCTGGTATTGATTAGAGCCACCCTGTGAGGGACCTCTAAGCTTCCTGGTTCTTATTCACTTATCTGAGTTCATTCTTGGTTCAGGGTCAGCACTTGGGAGGGGGATGGATGGAAAAAGCTGTCAAGGATCTGAGAAGGGTCAGTGACTCTGGGCTTTTGGGACTGAAGGTGGCTCAGAGAATCCCAAATGGACAATAATAATCCTGAGGCTAGATCAGGTGATTCACCATGTTTTCTCCGAACCCTCTCATAGCTTCTTTTCCTTCCTTCCTTCCTTCCTTCCTTCCTTCCTTCCTTCCTTCCTTCCTTCCTTCCTTCCTTCCTTCCTTCCTTCCTTCCTTGTGATGTTAGATGGTTTAAACTCAGAGCTTTGTGTTTGCTAGGTTGTTGCTGGTGCTGTATCACTTGAGTCCTACCTCCAGGCCTGTGTTTCAGTGATTTTTTGTGAAATAGAGCCTTACTTGCCACCCAAGGGCCTAAACTGTGATCTGCATATTTTGCATTCTTGCTGGGATTACAGGCATGATCCACATCACTCAGCTTCCTGCTGTGGAGTGTCATGGATCCCCCTCACTCCCTCCCTTCCCCAGGCTAATCTGGGGAATCTCCAATCTTAGCCTTCCATGTAGCTTGGGATGATAGACTCACACCACGGGCCAACTATGGGTTAAGAAGCAGTTTCAAGAACTTTTCTGCCTGGGCCAGGCTGGTGTCAACTACTATTTTTTCACCCTCAGCCTCCTAAGTCACTGATAGGTATGAGCCACTGGTGCCCAACTTCCTCATAGTAATTTCTTAATTAATTTGCCTAATGCCATTTGGTGCAGTGGTGTAGCATTTATATTTTGAAGTAAGATGCATATAGCTCTGTCCTCTTCAGTCAAAAACAAAGGACAAATCAAATGTTCCACAACGTATAAGGGCAGGATAAGGGGCTGGTAAGTGTCCTCTGAGCACTCTTGAGAGTGAACACATGGCCTCTGCTGACAAGTTTTGATGTCCTAGAAAGAGACTTGGCTTCTGAGAAGATGGGGAGCTGTGGCCTACTTTTAGCTCCATCCCCCAGCCTGTGTGATTGTAGATAGGCCCATTTCTGTCTCAGGGCTTCAGGTTCTTCTACACTTTGAAGGGGTCCCCAGTCCTCCCAGAATACCACTGTTCTTCCATAAAGACCCTTGGAGGGGCAGCGTGGAAAAAGAAACTCAAGCTGAGCCAACAGTAACTGCAGATTGAAAGTGGGGGAAGGGAGTGGTGACAGACATGCATTGAAGTCATGTTCTGTGCAAACTCTATGATGCTAATAAAAACCAATGTTTATTTAGTGCTTGCTATGGCCAGATGTTATTTTAAATGCTTTTATATGAATTAACTCACTGAATCTTCACATCCACATTATAAACTTCCCTGTTTTTAAGATAAAGTTCAGTAAGTAATTTTCCCCAAGTCACTCTGATAGAAGGAGATTCCTAGAATGAGATCCTCACCCTCTACCTCCAGACCTCCCATCCTTACTCTCTAACCCAGTGGATCTTGCCATATGTTCCCCCAGAGAAGAAGCATCGGCAATGCCTGGGAATTTGTTAGGAAGCATTGGTTTCCAGACTCACCCAAAGAGGAACAGAAAAGATCAAATTCCACCCACTGCGGTAATCATGACACATTTTCAGAACCCTTTCTCTAGTACCTTGCCACTTTTAATGCTCATAATGAGTAAGGATTAGAAGTAGGAATAATTAACAACCCTGTATTAGAAAGACAACTGAGAATCAAGAGTCTCATGTTCATGGATCAAACAGTTGTGTTTGAACCATGCTCATCATGCTCACAGTCAGTACCTTTACAGTGTCAATGGATCCACCAAGAAAGGATGGAAAGGGAGAGGGAAGACATAGAGCCTGTTTTGAGAAGAATGCAGAAAGATACGGGAAAAGAGGAAATCTGTAGGAAAATTAATCAAACCTCATCTATGTGGCTATTGTTCACATGGGGTTGTTGTGGCAGCTTGATTTTGCCTGTGTTGGGTTGCTGACATTTCTGAGTCTCATACATAAAACCTATTTTTAGTTCAGCCCTGATGGGACACGTTTGCTACATGTTGCCAAATCACAGGAACAATCACACTCTGGTAGCAAGCAGGCTATGCTTGGCTCACAGACCATGAAGGGCTGTCTGGGCATGCACCCAGTCTCAGCTCAGATCCTCGTTACACCTGGACCAGCCCGAGGTGGAGAGAAAGAATCTCTAGGGGGATCCAAGCTGTGGCACAATCTTTCTCTGATATCAGGTTGCAGCCACTGAACTGGCTCTCA
This sequence comes from Megascapheus bottae, assembly GCF_031878675.1. Lineage (NCBI taxonomy): Eukaryota > Metazoa > Chordata > Mammalia > Rodentia > Geomyidae > Megascapheus > Megascapheus bottae. The sequence continues at coordinate 45,438,178 of NC_143514.1, read as the reverse complement.
AAAATCAAATACTCAGAAGGACACTGACTCATCCCTGACCTCCCAGCCAGTGTGTGGAAAGGTGGAATTCAGAACCTTAGGCTTTCTTTTTTTGTGTGTGGGTTATGGGGCTTGAAATAAGTCTGGGCACTCTCCCTGAGTTCTTCAGCTCAAGGCTACCACCCTACCCTTGGGCCTGGGTGCTGTTCCTGAGCTATTCAGCTCAAGGCTTGAGCCAAGCTCTACTTCCCATTTTCTAGAAGTTAATTAGAGATAAGAGTCTTAGGTCCTTTTGTGCCCAGGCTGGCTTTGAACCTTGATCCTCTGATCTCAGCCTCCTGAGTAGCTAGGATTATAGGCATGAGCTATCGTGCCCTGCTACTTTGAGCTTTCTGACACCTTTTCCTATGCAATGAAGACAACATTTGAGTATTTCAGAATTTGCCTGTTTGTGTTTTGTCTGCTTCTATCAATAACAAAAACCCATCACCAAATAATACAAATGCCCCTGGCAGCAGATGGGCCATCCCAGAGGCATCTGCAGATGGAAACAGAAACCTGGAAAGCTCAGGAGGTGATTTTTTGTGGATACTAGTGAACATGGTAAGGGAGTAGAAATTGGGATTCCTGGTAAGGAAGCTAGCCTACTTATATTAATTTCTCCCTATATATTAGAAAAAGTTTCTTCTGTATTATCTCATCACAGATTATCCAAAAGGGAAGATGGATGGAGATATTTTATTACTCTTAATTACAAATACATTTGCAATGATAATAACTGCTATTTTTGGTGTCAGTCTCTGTGTTTTACATTCATTACCTTGTTTAATCCTCACAATAGCCTCATGCAGTGGGTAATATTAGCCTCATCTTCCTAATGGACAAATGAAGTGTCAGAGAGTACATGTCAATCACTCAAGGTCACAAGCTGGTGTCAGAATGAGACCTGACAACTCTGAAGTATGAGAATTTAATTGTGTGGTTCATCCTTTCTAGAAAAACAGTGAATGGCTGAGATAGCAGTGGCAGAGAGATGGACAAACAGATGTGAGGACTTCAGAGCAAATAGATTATCTTGTACAGTGAAGACCAAGGGTCCTTAAAGTGGCCAGGGAGAAGAGAACAATCACCTACAAAAGAAAACCAATCAGAATAACCACAGATTTTTCAGCAGAGACCAGGAAAGCAAGAAGAGCCTGGAATGATATATGCCATGCCCTAAAGATACATAACTACCAACCAAGAATAAGGTAAACAGCTAGGTTCCTATTCTTAGCCCAGGGACAAATAAAAACCTTCCACAGCAAGAAAAAATTGAAACAATATATCTCTACAAAACCATCATTACTGAAAATTCTCAAAGATGTTCTGAACACTGAAAACCAACTAGAACATGATATTGACAGAGAAACGGCACCTACACAGAACACCAGGTAATTAGAGAAAGAATTGACACTCTATATTGATGTGGCTTCTGTATATAATCTTTTCTTCTGTCCCAAAAGACCTTCTCATTTTTCAAGGATCTGCTCCAATTTATTTACTCTATGAAGTCTTCCTGATTTCCTCTTTTGTAGGGGTCCTGGGACTAGACTTTAGGGCCTGGTATCATCCCTGAGCTTTTTTGTGCAAGGCTAGTGCTCTGCCACTTAAGCCACAGCTCCACCTCCATGAATTCCTCTTTTCAATACCATGAATTCATCAAATCCTTTCTTCTGCAATACAGGTCTGAGTTTTCATACTTGCTAAGCTATAAAGAGAAAGAAGCATTGGAATTATATAGCCTTGTCAATGGACAAGACATTGGCTTTGCTCAGCCTCAGTTTTCCTATTGATAAAATGAAGATTACCTCATAGAGTAACTATAAAAGTGGAATAAGATAACCTGTTATTTAAAGCAACATTAGCCTGGCATACTCTTGAAAACACAGCTGCTTAAAACAAAAGTGTTTGTTCACCAGACCAGTAAATTGCTGGGTTGTTGAACTTTGGGCTTTAGGAAGTCTCTGAGATTCTATTTGTAAGGAGGTACATAAAAATAGTCAATGAAGTTATATGAATATCACTAGGATCATAGCAACATTTGAGGTGAAATGGATTTGATTGGGCTATCAATCAAATCCTCTCATTTAACACTGGGATTTGAACTCAAGACCTCATGCTTGCTTTGCTTGCTTCCTAAGGTGATGTTTTATTAACTGAGTCATTCCTTTGTCCTTGTTTAATTTTTTCTGGTTATTTTGGGGAGGGAATCTTCTGTACTTTTATATCTGGTCTGGTCTCATATATCCATCCTCCGGGTCTCAGCTAGGATTACAGACAACAAACATCCTTTTTATGCACCTCCAAGTCACGTCTTATTCCTACTCACCTTTCTGTTCCTGGCAATCTCTTCTGAGCCTTTCCCCAGTGTATTTTGTTGTTGTTGTTTAATCCTAAAGATTATTTATCAGGTAAATCAATCATTAGGTCATATTTCAAGAACTTGTTTCCCATCAGATAAATGGAGATTACGTATTCCCTATAACCATCCATACTCTATGGTAAATATTATCCTAAAAAGGAAATTCATGACTCACAATGAACAGAACAGCCAACTGGGTAGTTGGGGAGTTCCCATTTATGAAAATTACTATTGTTGGAATGATTTTTAACCCACCCTCTGCCTGAGGGTCCTTTGAGTCATGCTGAATGTATGTAGCATGAAAACTGGCAGCAGCTGATTGGTTAGGAATGAAACACGGGGTGATTTCATATCCTATATTTGTAATGTCTACATACAAGGGGAAAAATTTCTGCTTTATACAATTACCTATGATCAGAAATTTATTGGAAACACACACACACACACACACACACACACACACACTCTATCACAGATCCTGCTCCTGCAAGTTGATAATGATAGTATAAGGTATCCATTCTTTACTTCTGCCTTATTGGTGAACATCAGGGAAGGTGCTACTATTTGGCAGTTCACATGAAGTTCAAAACCATACTGTCTTTTAATGGCTCTACCACTGAACACAGGTAACAAACTCTGAGCCTTGGTTTCCCTACTTATGGAGACATTGCAATAGTTAAATTAGACAAAGCACCTAGTCCACAGTAACAATAGTTAACTTTTGACAGGCTGATGGCAGTTCTCCTCCTTGAGGATTTCTCTGAAGATGGTCAAGGTCACAGACACATCTTAGAAAAATTGGTTCTCTGCTTTGTAGCTATAGGACTATAAACAATAAAGCCAAACATCAAATTGTCTCTCATTGAGCACATACAACACCTGAGGTTGGGTGGATAGGTATAGGATCATTTAGAAAGGAATGACATATTTTCCTTGCCACCACAGGGACTATAGGCTCACAAAAGATTCTCTAATCTCTGTGAAGAATCTGGACCATATCTGCCCAGACCTAATGAATCCATGTCTCTGATAGTGGAGAAGATTCAGGATCTGCATTTTCACAAGTTTCTCCATCAATCTTTGGTGCATTAAAGTCTGAAGGCCAGTTGCCCACAGACAGCAGCATTTAAGATTTATTAAACATTGACTACACTTCTTTCATTTGACCAATATTTGTTGCAAGTTGTTCTGTGCTTGATGTGGTGCCATTTTATGTACATTGATTCATTTCCTTCTCGCCACCATTCTACAAGGTATTTCTTTTACATTTGTAGCCAGAAAGCTAAGGAAATAACTCATTTACTATGACTGTTTTATATCATAACAGAGGTGCATAGGATGCATTCCAGAAAATTAAAAGAAAGAAGAAATCGCACGTAATTAAGACAAGTTGCACAAGAATGTCTCTAAAAATGAACCATATCTAATGTTCCAATATAGTGGCATGGCTTTGGATTCCTTCAGGGATGGGCAAGTCAGTACTGACAAAGAAGCCACTTGCTCCCAGGCACTTTGACTACAGGTTTAGGAATGCAGTCAAGCCACTCTACAGAGAGAAATAGATGCTAATAAGCATTTTTAATATTAGATGTGTTTCTCCAAAAAATCAATAGCTTAATGAAGATATTGATATACACTGAGAAGGAAGTATTGATTTCTTTCTTTTTGAATATGGGGGGATGTGAGGTATTTTTAAAGGCAAATTATTATCCATCGACTACTTTGAACCAGAGAAATTCATTTTCTCTAAATAAAGCCACATATAATATGTGCTGTCATAAACATATGGATGTGATCTCTATCAGGTAGGCAACATCTTTTAAAGAGGAAAAAGAATATCTAATTTTAGCCACTTTGTTGTGGAATGGAACTCAGAAATTACTGAGGTTGAGTGTAAATGGTTAGTTAGAGCTTTCCTCACAGTTATTTGAAATACAAATCAAGAACATGGATAAATATTCATATCCTTGAACTTCTCAGTTCTCTTCTGGGTAACTTTATTGATGAAACAGAAGAATGGGATATAGATTTGTAAATCAGAATATTGCAACTCACAGGGTTGGTCTTTTTATTAAAGTCCATTAGAGCAGGGAAAGTTTAAATGTCAGAATTTACACAATAAATTGGAAATAAGATCTGTCAGGGCATGAGTCTTTGTTTTGTTCACTGGAGCTTGGCACAGAGAAGATGCTTAGAAAATGCTGTCTAGAGTGACAATTTTATCTCAATGTCATCTGTTTTTTTAATTGGTCAGTCATGGGGCTTGAATTCTGGACCTGGGAGCTATCCCTGAGCTCTTCAGCTCAAGGCTAGGACTCTACTACTTTGAGCAACAACCCCACTTCAGGTTTTCTGGTGGTTAATTAGAGGTAAGAGTCTCATGGACTTTTGTGCCTGGGCTGGCTTTGAACCACGATCCCCAGATCTCAGCCTCCTGAGTACCTAGGATTACAGGTGTGAGCCATCCATACCTGGCAGTTGAACATAGAACTTTTCATAAGCTTGTGTTAAGGATTTCAATATTAACACATAAAATAGCAAGCACATAGAGGCATCCCATCTGTTACTGGCTACTATTCACTGGAGTTTTGAAAGGATATCTTCATGGTTAGTAAAAACTATTATATCAACTATACTCAAGGAAACTCAAAATTTGCGGTTGAACATACGAATATAACACCTGTATAAAAATACAGAAAAAAATATGGATATAATACCTGTATAAAAATAAATACAGAAAAAAAGATGATTAAATGAATTAATTATGAGGTAATACCATGATTTTCATGGGCAGACGGGTAGTATGGCTCAGAAAGATTTGTTGCTAAATACTGAGTTTAATAATTAGTAGACTGATAAGCATATGATTTCTATGATTTCTAATCCTTTTATTATGCTATATGATTTTAATAATTTTAAATTTACTGTGACCATATAATTGATTTGCATATGATATATCTTAAAAATTCCTGAGAAACAAGTATATTCTAATGTTGGGGGAATATTCTATAAATATTAAAAAATGCTAAGTGGGTTGATAGCTTTATTCAGGTTGTTGTATTCTTCCCAATTTATTTAGTTTATTTTTTAATTTAATTTTTTTGTTAGTCCTTGGGCTTGAACTCAGGGCTTGGGCACTGTTCCTGAGCTTCTTTGTGCTCAAGTCTGGTACTCTATCACTTGAGCCAGAGAGTCATTTCCAACTTTTTCTGAGTACTTTACTGGAGATGAGAGTCTCACAGAATTTCCTGCCCGGGCTGCCTTCAAATCATGATTCTCAGATTTCAGGCCTCCTGAGTAGCTAGGATTACAGGGGTGACCCACCATGGCCCAGTCTTCAGCTCCATTTTCTTTATATTTGTTATGCCAATGGCTGAGAAGACATTTGAAATCTTTCAGATGTAACTGTGGGTTTGTCTGTTTCTCCTTTCTCTTTTTTTTCCCCAGTTTTTGTTTCATGAATTTGATACTGTGGGATATAGATTTAAAATGCCTCTGTCTTCATTGGTTGATTTAGAATTCTCTATTCTGGTTAGTTAATTGTGTTTCCATTAGGAAGCATCCTCCTTATCTTTGATCATATCCTTTATCCTGAAGTCCACTTGATCTATGCAACCATTCCACATTTCTTATAACTTGTATTTTCATAGTTTGTTTTTCTACCTTTTTATTCTATAATGTTTATATTTACAGGCAGCATATTGTTGAGATTTGCCCTTGTAGATCTAGTCTTACATCATCTGCTTTTTAGTTAGGATATTTCCTCAATATTAATTGAGTTTAGCAATAGTTCAGTGCTTACATTCAGTGTAAACAGCAATATTGTGGTGATTCTTGCTATTTGCTTTCCATTTGTTTCATCTGTTCTTTGTTCTTGTTATTTTTGTCTCCCTCCCTTTAGATTGGGTATTTTTTATTATTCTGTTTTCTTTCTGTTATTGTTTTTTGAGTCTGCAATTTAATTTTAATTTTAGTGGATCTAGGGGAGTGGGGGTAAATTAAGTAGCTGGCAATCAAGTCTGATTGGGTCAGATAGTTTTTATACTGACTTACGGGTGCACAGTGTCCTTCATTAATGTGTATCTGGTCTATGGCTCTCTACTAGATGATGTTTCTTACTGTGAGGGCAGAGTTGGAGAATTGTAACAGAGACCATATGCTGGGAAGGCCTGAAATACTATCCATCCCTTAACAGATCAAATTTGTCAACATCTACTCTAGGTTTACTATACATTTCTTTAACTTGTCATAGCTTATCATATAAAATAGAGTATTAGATCACTTCAAATACAAAAGCTGTAATATGACTAGGCACCACTGGCTCACGTCTGTAATCCTAACTACTAGGAAGACTGAGATCTCAGGATCTCAGTTCAATGCCAGCCCAGGCAGAAAAGTCCCCATGAGACTCTTATTTCCAATAAGCTACATAAAAAAGTTGGAAGTGGCACTGTGTTTAAAATGATAGAGTACTAGCTTTGAGCAAAAGTACTCAATGACAGCACCTAGGCCCCGAGTTCAAGTGCCAGGACCAGAAAAAAAAAATAAGCTGTAATATATGTCCATTTGCCCATCCTTTCCTTTGTGTGGAATATGATGACTTAGGAAGTAGAATTCAGATAATAAGTTAAGTGGTGAAGTCTCAGGTGAGGAAAGAAAGGGTAATTTTGCACACATATGCAAAAGCCTATGTGAATTTCTTCTGGCTAATGAAAGTTATTTTACAGCATCTGGAATGTCAAGAGGGTAGAAGAGGAATGGGGTGAGAGGAGGCCAAAAAGAAATGTAATTGCTCTACCCAAGGAAAGCTGCAAAACTATTGAATAGTTGATCTGAATGAATAACATGATCTAGTTGGTGTTGTAGAAAACACCATGGATCTTGTGTGTGTGTGTGTTTGTGTATTGGGAGGAGGAGCTGTATAGGAAGCTGTACATTAAATGCAGGCAAAAGTTGATTTAGGCTTGAATTACATTATTGGAAATGAGAACCACAAGGAGCAGATGAATGAGAGATTACTTACAAGGCATAATTAAATGAACTTGGAGACTAGCAGGATATGGAAACTAAGGATGCATCACAAGTTGTAGGTAGCACCCAGGTTTCATCTGGTCACATGAGTATTCTAATAATGCACAGAATATTTCTAGGATTTTGTGTGTATTGCCAGCCATCTTGCTGTCTCTAATTCTAGGTTACTGGCTAGCTTGGCCTATGCACTTCCTTTAGGCATGTGATATCATTTCCTATACTCTAATCTCTTAACTGTTCTAGCATACAGAAACTGTGTATGATACGTAAGGCTGCTCTTCTAGCTCTTCCTGGATCACAAGTTAATACTCAGACCTCACTCTTCTCTTTCTCTGATCATCTCCTAGAACTAGAGCCACAGAAAACAGAGGCAGCAATACCATATGAAGATGGTCCATAGAGATCAGCATATGAAGACACAGATAGAAAGAAATAAGCAGCATGTTTGGGGAGAAAAATGGAAGATAGCTAGCATGTAGGAGCTCTGAAAGCTGAATTTGGACCAAGGGAATGTAAGCAGAAATGGTATGTTTAATTTGGGGAGGACATTTTCAAATGCCTTCCTCATTGCTATTGGATACATTAAAGATACGATGATTAGAGTTTAAGCAGCTGTTCTTGTCTACAAGATAGAAGTCGTATCCTAAGACTGGGAAATGATATAATAGAGGGGATCTGGAGAAGAGTTCTTATTATCCTATTTTCTATATTCAAGTAAGAGAGATAACCTTTTTTTTTTTAACTCGGGCCTCTCAGTCTCATTTGGCCTTTTTATGCATGGCTGCCACTCTACTACTTGAGTCCTATCTCCAGTTTTGGGACTTTTTGCTGGTTAATTGGAGATAAGAGTCGTATCGTGTAGCCTTTTCTGCTCAGGCTGGCTAGGAACTGTGATCCTCAGATCTCAGATTCCTGAGGAGTTAATATAGGCATGAACCACCAGTTTCCAGCCTAATTCTTCAGCCACTTTTACTTTGGTGCACATCTTCACCAACTCAGAAGAGCAAACAGGAAATTCTGGTGGAATGTGGATGTGTTGGTTATGATTTTTGTTACTTGTAAGCATCTAAAATGGACATTGTCTTGCTTAAGAAAAAGAGAAGTTTATTGGAAGGATGCTGGGGAGTTCTCAGAGAATCAAAGGAAATTGTGACCTACCAAGATAGGACTCAGGGTGACTCTGGTATCTCAAAATTCTTCATAACCATTCTTCCTGGAGGACTGCCACAAATGTGACTCATCTCAAGCAATTCCCAATCTCTTCTTCAATCCATTCCAAATTCCATGCTTCTGTCAGAAATAATCTTAATGAGCTGGACATTGGTGGTTCATGTATATAATCCCAACTGTTCAGAAGGCTGAGACTCAAAGAATAGTGGTTCAAAGACACATCAGGCAGAAAAGACTGCAAGACTTCCTCTCCAAAATAACCAGTGAAAATCAAGGCTGGAGGTATGACTCAAATATTAGAGTGCCAGGAAGCAAGCTGAGCTGCTACAACACAGGGCCCTGAGTTTGAAATTCAATCTCTGGTATTAGCACCTACAAAAAGAAGCAAGGAAAGAAGGAAGGAACAAAGGGAGGAATTGAGGGAGGGAGAAAGGAAAGGAGGAAGGAAGGAAGGAAGGAAGGAAAGAAGGAAGGAAGGAAGTTAGGAAGGAAGGAAGGAAGGAAGGAAGGAAGGAAGGAAGGAAGGAAGGAAGGAAGGAAGGAAGAGGAAAAAGGAACTGGCTTGGCTCAGAATTCTGGCATTTTTGGAAGGGAAATCACAGTATACATGGGGCCATTGGAGGCTCCCAAGCTCCTAAAAACCATGATACATTGTGAGTCAGTCACACCAGAGGCAGGGTTTAAAAGAACGCTTATCTCAATTTATATCATGAAAGCATGTCTCCAAAATGAAATCTATCTCTCAAGGAGGTGTTTCATACTTATTCAGAAGCAGAATGGGATATCAATGTGTGCAAAGTAATGCACCTTCTATCTGTTGAATATAACTGTAACCCCTCTATACATTAACATAAAAAATTATTTAAAAAAATGGCTGGTTATCAGTGTACACTCAGACATCAATGCGTATACCTTATGTGGTAGCTGGGCCTCATTATTGGGCTTGGGGGAGCTAACAACTCAAAAGACAAGGTTTTGTATAACTAAAATCATTAAAATTCTCAATATCTGCCATGTTTGAGGTCCCATTTTGAATATAATTGACAGAAAAACATAATTTAATACTCTAAAGAGTCCATAGTCTGGCTGACAGGAGAAGCATGTAGAGAAGTCATAGTAGAAACAAATACAGGATACCCCAAGAGTTTAGAGGAGACAGCTTTCAGAAAATGTGCATATATTGAGTGTGCAGGGTCTTGAAGACATGAATGAGGCTGCAAAGAGAATTCAAGGCAATAAGAGAAGCATGCACAAAGCTACAGAGACATGAAAATGCTCAGCATGTTAGTGAAAAGGTAAATAGCCTGGGAATAAGCTTGGCATTGACTTAATAGACAGTTAACAGTCACTCCCCAGTCATCAACTGAGTACCCACCCATTTTCTCTTGTAGTGGGAAAGATAAATATAATGAATACCAGATGAGAGCCACAGCAGAAGGGCATAAAATCCCCACCGGGAGTGTTTAGGGAAAGGTTATGAAAGGACCCAAGAAGAGGAGTCCTTGGGGAAGAGGAGACTTGGGGAAATAGAAAGCTATACTGAAGCTTCTTGGGTTTAATCCATCCTTTTTGTTGTTGGTGATAATGATAGTGGAGGCCATTGTGGGGCTTGAACTCAGGACCTGGGCACTGTCCCTGAATTTTGTTCAAAGCTAATGCTCTACCACAGCGCCACTTCCAGTTTTCTAGTGATTAATTGGAGATAAGACTCTTACCAACTTTTCTGCCCCAGGTTGGCTTGGAATCATGCTTCTCAGACCTCAGCCTCCAGAGTAACTGTGATTACTGATGTGAGTACTCCATCTCCTGTTCAATTCTTCATTTTTGCAGGTTCTAGGACCCTTTTAAACTTTCCATATGTGAACCAACACAGATGCCCCTTAGTACAGGATTGGATCAAGAAGATGTGGTACTTACACACCATGGAATTCTATGCTGCCATCAGAAAGAATGGCATTGCCCCATTTGTAAGGAAATGGAAAGACATGGAAAAAATCATATTAAGTGAAGTAAGCCAGACCCAAAGGAACATAGGTTTGATGGCTTCCCTCATTTGTCATAATTAGTACAAATCTAGGACTCTCTTAGCACAGGATTACAGTATCCAAAAACTTAGATACATAAGCCCATATAGGATGAGACCAAATGAAAGGATCTCCAGGATATGGAGATCCTTGATGTACTATGTTATTTCTCTTCTCTTTTGTTGCTCTTTGGTTAGTCTCATATTGTTACTGTATCTGACTTTGTTACCTGGAATATTGTAAATATGTTTGTTTAGTTGAAATAGAAAAGGGAATCGGGAAAACAAGATCATTGGGAGGTGTCGGGGGAGGGAAATGGGGACAAAAACATGAGAAGGGGTATCAATGTGTGAGAAGTAATGCACCTACTATCTGGCGAATATAACTGTAACTCCTCTATACATTACAATTAAAAAAACTTTCCATATGTTTAGCAACCAGGAAGAATCATTTTACAAAGGCTTCTTCATAATATTTTGCTTCAGAAGAAAAAAAGATACTACTATTTTGTACTTATTTGCCAGGCATTGTGTGGGAAATTTTACATACCTTATTCATTTCAACTGAGTTGAGGTCTGCAAATGGAGAGAGGAGTGTGCTTGACTTGGGAGCAAAATCAGGCAGAGAAGAAAGGAGTTCTGTGTCAGGTGAGGTTGGAACAGAAAAGCAGGAGCATGCTGTTTTACATGTACAGGGCAGGGACTTAAATTATTTTCCTTCTTCACAAAAACATTCCTACCTGCCTTGAGGGAAAAAAACTACTATCCATTAGGTAAACTGGATAGGTCAAACTCTTGATTATTATTTCTTTAATTAGAAACACGGTCTGCTGTAAATTGCTCAAACCAACTGGAGGGTATATGCACCAGACCATAAGCCCAAGATCCTCAGAGACCCAAGTGCATCCCTTTTCCTAAGATAGCTGTACCCACAAGTCCTTCTCCCTTTAAAGAAGTGGGGAGAAGGTGAGGGCTTTTACCAAAAATGTTTAGTGCTCTTCACCAGGACTCTGTACCTCTCTCAGAAACTTCTGCTAACTTTTCATTGGCTGGTGACCACTGGAAAACAGAATGTTTTAATAGAGTCCATTTACTGCCCCTTTCCATCTGAAATTAGGGTTGAGTGACTGATACCCAAGGGAGGAAAAGCAGGGACATAGTATAGTAAGGAAGATAGATAGATAGATAGATAGATAGATAGATAGGTAGGTAGGTAGATAGATAGATAGATAGATAGATAGATACATAGATACATAGATACATAGATACATAGATAGATACATAGATAGATAGATAGAATCTCATCTATGTTTTCACAGTTCTGTGAGGTAAGCACGGTTATCCATATTTTTCTAATGGGAAAATGGATTCAGAAGAGCAAGATAAATAGCCCAAAGTCACCCCCAATTAATGAGTCATGGAATAAAGATTTTAAAACAACAAAAAAAATGTTTTATGTGATATCACGCTGTCTCCCTTAGCTGGGTGACCTTGAGTGATTTGCTAACCTTTGTCAGCCTTAGTTCCGAGATTTGTAAAATAAAGATGAGCTGTATCAAGAAAGTCTGAAGCTAGATGTGAAAGAGTTTGAGAGTTTATATCCTCTGTGGGACTGTGAGGATTCTACATTTACCTTTATCCCAAGGTGTGTCACCAACAATGACAAGAGGAGAGCGTTCTGCAAAGGGCACAGCTTGAACACTTGCATTTGAACTCGGTACCCTGACATCTCTTCACTGACATTTTCTTACCTGGGTCCCATCAGAGTTCCCCAAGAATTTCTACTGACTTGAGTTTTCTTTGTTTTTCTTCATCTGCATATGCAGATTAGTTTTGAGCTACATTCAAGGCAGGTCAAATAGAAACAGAGTACAAACTCTCTTTCCTCCACATGACTGCTCCCAATTGCAACCAAACTTGAGTTATTTCTTGGTCTTCTGGAGCCCTATTCTAAGATCATACAGACCTGAGCACAAAGGAAGTCCTAAAAATGAAGATCCACAATTCTTCACATCGTTTCAGGAATGTGGGCTTGAACACTTGAGAGGAAAGCACCTGCTCTCCAGCCCAGGCCCAAGCTGGGTCTCCTCTGTGACTGTATTCCCCCCTCTTCTAGGCAGGAGTTTGCTGTTACTTTGACACTTTCCACTATATTTACATGAGGCTTTGTGAGTACCTCTATCACCATATAACTTCTATCATACCTCGTCAAAAATTAAACTTCATCACATCAGGAGGCTTTAATCTTTACTTAATACTCATTAAAGGAACAAAGAAAGGAAGAGAGAGTCACTAAATGTTTGTACCTTCCCCAAATCCACACATTGAAATCTTGGCCTCCAAGGTGATAGCAAAAGATGGGCCTTGATGAGACCATGAGAGTAGAGTCCTCATGGGTGGTATTGGTCTCCTTAGCACAGAAAGAGACCAAAGAGCTCTCCTTTGCCCCTTCATCTCTGTGAATACATAGTGAGAAGTTTCCCACTGTGGGGAACCAGACAACAGATCTGCTGATGCTTACCTTGGACTCTGGACCTCCTGGCCTCTGGATGAGTAGAAAGTAAATACTTGTTTATAAACCTCCTATGTTATGATCTTTTTTCTGTAGCTACTAAGATGTATTTGTTTATTAAGGAAGGAAAACAAGGCAAAAAGGGAAGGAAAGAAGGGAAGAGAAGGAAGGAAGGAAGGAAGGAAGGAAGGAAGGAAGGAAGGAAGGAAGGAAGGAAAAGGCATTTTTCCACTGGTTCACTGAAATTAACATGTTTGAAATAGACACAAACTGGGACTTAAGATTTGGGTGGAGACTCTGAGTTTTCCTTCCCTCTAACGGAATTTCTCTAACAAGTAAGAAGGAAAACAGTTTCTGTAAGTGTGTATGCCTCTTGTTTTTCTCGGATGACTTAACTGTTGAATAAAGATCTTGATTGCTGAAGTCTAAGGCCCCACAGTCCTAAGGCCCACCCCTAATAACACAAGATATCTAACAGTGACATGAGGATTCATTAAGAATGGAGGAGACACTCTTGAGTTAGAACTCCCACACATTTTCTTCTGCAGTTCATAATAATTTTTCCCATCTTACTCAGCACCTCTGTATTTGATAAGCATGTTTTGCTCCCTGGAGGCTCTGATGGCAGAGACCACACACATGAAATGCCTCTTGAGGGTCTTCCATTCAAGTAGAGATAAGAGTTTTCACTGTTTGAGTTCTGAAAGTTGTGCTTTGTTATGTATGCTTTTCTCTTATTTTGTCAATTCCACTGGAGGTTTTAGATTTTGTAGGGGAGGTTGGGTGGGGAGAGTGTCTACATTGCTCTTGCCTTTGCTTTGTCCCAGTCTGGATGGAATCTTCCTTGTGAGATGATGTCTAGCTCTCCAACACTCAGGCCTTAGAAGTCACCTTCTCAATTTACAAACCTCATCTCATACTTTTGTTACATAAGGCAGTTTCACTTCATTTCAAATTCAGGGAGTCTCCACTCTGTATTGGATGGGGGAAATGCAACACTTACCACTCAATGGCTATTTCTGATCACTAGTAGAATGGAAAGCCATCAAAAGGGGAATGTCATGGCCCTGTAGTAACTCAAGAAAGAATCAAAGCCAGGATACTGTGGAAGGTAGCACAGTTTCCCTCCTTGAAGCTACTATGGTTTGAATGTTTATGTGTCCCCCACAAATCACCTGTTGAAATTCAGATCCCAGTGCATGGCATCAAGGGTGAGGCCTTGGGAGATGAGCATGATAAGAAGGCAGTCTTCAAATGAATGGGGTTTGTGCCCTATAAGAGAAAACCCTTACCCTTGTACCTTTCGAGGTTATAGCAAGAAGACACCAGCAATGAGGACTTGAGTCTTCCCCAGATAGAAGAACTTCAAACCCCTTGACTTGGGACTTCCATGCATGGAGAACTATGAGAGACAAACATTTGTTATTTATAAACCACCCAATGTGTGGTATTTGCTCATAATAAACAGACTGTGACACCAATGATGAGATCTTGGACAGGAAATATAATATCTTGCTTCGGTCATCATCTTTAAAATAGACAATGTGATGACATACAAAGGATTTCTATGACCACTGAGTAGATTAATTCAAACAAAGATTTTAGAGTTTGTCACATACTAGTGATCATTATAAATGCTAGTTTCTAACATTATCATCATGAGGTTTTTTGGTTTTGAGTTTTCTTTTTTTTTTTTTTTTTACCAATCCCGGGCTTGAGCTCAGGATCTGAGCACTGTCCTTGGACTTTCTCAAGGCTAGAGCTTTTCCACTTGAGCCTCAGCACTACTTTTGGCTTTTTTCTATGTATGTGGTAGCGAGGAATCGAACCTGGGTCTTGGTGCCTGCTAGGCAAACACTTTACCACTAAGCCAAACTCCCGGCCCAAGTTTTTTTTTTTCTCTAAATAAATAGGACATTAACATCATTTTAGAACTACAAAAAAGGACCAAAATCAGTCTACTGCTTAGTGGAGAGGCAATGGCAGAGAAGCTTTGTTGTGGACATGAACTGTTCAGTTATAACTATGAGCTGATCTGTGACGGGAGGCTGGGCATTCAGCCTCTATGACTACATTTACTAATGAAGATACTTCGGCAGAGAAAAGCTAGTTGCCCAAAGTTATGCAACTAGTAAGTGTTAGTGTTCACACTTGAACACTGAGTATTTTTATGTGCCATCTTTTTCAGATAATGAGAGAAGTGTTGGAGGTCAAGGTTTAAATACATGTCTTTCCAACTCCTACATTCATGTCCTTTCCATTACCCATAAGTTCCCCACCTAGGAAACAGAGAAGAGTTACATCTCAAGGGCATGGGAACCAAAGAGTCACCTTCTTTATGATCTGGCGTTCTCACGTTTCAGTCAATCCTTTCTCTTCCTCTCCCTCTTCATACTGCCCCTCTTGCAGCCTCCGGGGAGAGGCTGTGACAAGTGTTGTCCATCTACCAGATGCTTGAATGCCTCTGAAGGAAGGAAGTGAGGAACACGAAGGAGGGTGATGGTGGTATTTTCAACAGTGACTGAGCGATGAATGGAAACTTCCTGACATTTCAAGCGACAACATCTGAAAGGCAATGGAATTTTCCTGACGCATGGGCAGGAGAACTCTGTCACAAGTTATTGATTTGATGGGCAACATCTTGCATTTAATATGGTGATTAATTTTCAGGGAAGGTGTATGCATGCTGGACTTTCATTTAATGAATTTAAAAGCACATGGCTTCTGATTTATTCTGTTTTCATTCATGCTGGGCTACTTTATGAAGAGTTAAATGAAAGGCTTGCTGGCAGGTTATCTCAAGGGGTAAAACTTAAATAAGCAATTTAAAACTTTCAAAGCACTCTACCCTTTGTCATATATTAATTATACCTATTGAAGGCTGATGGAGCCTTTGGGAACAATTCAGCATGCTAAATTTGCCAGTCCCCTTGCTTTTTATTTTATTATTTTATGGAGAAGAAAATGAAAGGACTGGAAGTAACTTCCTAAGCCATATTATGAGTTGGCAACTGAAATTAACTCACAATTTCAAGGCTACCAAAAACAAGAGTATATGTAGAGCCACAGAATTATTCCTTAGAGCTGGGCACTGGTAGCACATGGCTATAACCCTAGCTACTCAGGAGGCTGAGATCTGATTGTGGTTCAAAACCAGCCAGGCACAAAGGTCCATGAGACTCTTATCTCCAATGAATCCCATGAAAACCAGAAGTGACACTGTGGCTCAAGCTGCAGAGTGCTAGCCTTGAGCTGAAGAACTCCGGGACACAGCACCTAGGCCCAAGCCCATGACCACCAACAACAACCAAAATAATCCTTAAATGCCCAAAGTATTTTAATAGCACATTGACAATTAACAAAAGCCATCCCTTAGTTGTCTTTTATCAATTTCTCCTCACAGCCTTACAAACAATTTTTGGGAACTAGTCTCCAATTATTGCCTATCCTGCTCGACTTTACTTCCATTCTCAGGGAACATCTTTATCTGTTCCCAAATAGGATAGGGCCCTGCTGACTGCTGAGTAGATGCAAATTTTACCTACCTGCCTGGAACATTTCTCTTAGAAGCAAAGAAGGAAGCCAAGCAATGCAAGGAGAGACTTAGAACATGGGTTTGTAGGTTATTTCATTGATGTTGTCTCTTTGGATTGGTGCCCATGCCAGCATCTCAAACTACCTGTGATCCATAAGAATGTTAATTGTTATGGTATGAGTTTATCATTGGCCTGTGACTGTGGTATTACCTTGAGACTAATAGGATTCCATTTATTTCAAGAACCGACCATAGTTTTCTTGAGAGAAGCTCTTCACTTATTCAAAATTGAAGACTCTCCATTTTCATGCCTGAGTAGACTGGAAAAATCTCTCCCATCTAGAAGTAGGTAGGTTCTAAAAAGAACAACAACACTAATATTAAATAGACCTGAGCGGGGAAACTGTAATATTAGTGTGTAGGTAGGCTTTATGACTTTAAATGATGGTGCAAGCTCAAACTACTGTCATTTTCAAACTGCAGGTGCTGTCAGAGCCTACAAGACATGACACATGAATGTGGGTTGAGCATGGGGAACTTGTCTTAGACGTGGTTGCTGGTATTGTGGAAAAGACGAAAACCTACAATAAGTGGGGAGAGGAATGGAGTACAGGGAGAGCTGGGCCGCAAATCATGCCATTCATTTAGTAGCATATTTCAGTAGGGAAGAAAATGGAACGAACTTGGAATTCAGCCTTGAGGAAATCTGGATTCTATAATCAGTTCTGTAGCTTTATCAGTTTGACTTTCTATGTCTAATTTTGGTTTCTTCACACCAAAAAAAAGTGTGCATGTTGTTTATGTTTATTGAAAGGGTTACTATGGCTTTGTTATATTCCTAAAGCCTGGACTAGTGACTACAGAGAGAATGGTTCTTGGTACTATTTATCATTTATTTCTTATGAGCCTTCTAATAGCAAAGGGTCTTTCCTGTACTTGTGGACTGAAGATTAAAGTAAAACAGTTGTCAAATTAGAGCCACAGGGATAAGAGAATCTGGGAAGAATTTGAACTTAGGGTGGATAACTGGTAACTGACTTTCTAGAATTCCCATGGAGGAAATGAAAATGTGTTGAGGTTAGTTTATAAGCATTGACTTGGGTTTGTATACACCTGGGGACAATGTTTGACTTTCTACTTCAACATTATGCCATCTCCTAAGTTCTTTGGAAGATGAAAAGGATCGTGTCTACCCATCATGATCACCATGAATATAATACACAACAAATAAATTTTAAATGCCTAGGAAATAGAACTGTCATCCAGTCATGTTGGCAAAAACTGGTCATGAACTATCAGAGCATGGCTCCTGCTCAGCACTGAGTAGTATTTATGATCCTCATAGCCAAATGATCTTCTTCCAGTGCTCATAGGATTGATTTGTATTTTACAGGCATGTGGCCTCTAAACTTGGGATCCAAACTCTGTGAATGCAGGGACTGGTGTGTTTTGTTTGTTGTACTCCAGAGAACCCCTGGCATGCAATAGGAATGTCATAAACATTTGTTGAATGGATAAATTGTAAAAGAGACTGGCACAAAAATGCAGCATGTTTGGACACGGGCCAGAATAAGGGACTCAAAACCACATTGTTTAAGGAGTGCTGCTTAGCATAAGACTACACAACTAAAGAAGGAAGACTGGGGGTATAGAGGGTTTCAGAAACAATTTAATCAGCAATGAAGAACTGAGTAACATAGGTGATTAATCAATAGACTGATAAGTATAAGTAGGGTAGATAAGTAGATGAATGGGTAGGTGAGATAGATGATGAAGGACAAAAGGAAATATTTAAAATGTATTTATTTTTCCTATTACTGTCAATGATTCTATACAATTATGGGAGCTAGAAAAACAAACCCAAGCCCAAAAGGCAAGCACAAGGAATGGAGGACCCTGTGGGGTCCAGCCATTTTTGAAACACTCAAAAGCTCAGTGGAAACAAGACTTTCCATCTGCATATGCCCTGTACCGAAGCACTTAGGTTACTGTGACATTAAATCACCGAGGAAAGGCATGTGCATGCTACAGAGTGGTCACAGCCTCTCATGCCACCCCTACCTCTCATGGAAGAGTCTCTTTCATGGCCCATTGGAAGAAACACCCTAGAGCATTTTGGGAAGGATGTCTCAGCCTAGCAAAGTGACATGTCTAAAAGTCCATCATACCATAGTGGTTGTAAGGAAAGAGAGAAGATTCCTACACTCAAAAGTAGAACCACATTTGGGTCCAGCCATAGAAAGAACTTCTCAGTGGGCCTGAATGTGTGGTAGGAAAGGAATACAAGCCTCCTGCAGAGCATCTGTGATCTCTGTGGAATGGTGGGGAGTATACATTGTAAAGATCTTTCCCTGGCCTGGAATTCTATGATTCTCATGAGTCAAGAACATAAGCTGTGGTGCTGAAGCTGCTACTTGTGCACAAGCCTCACTCGAACAATCAACACTTGCTTTGGACTGTTTGTGTGCCAGAAGTTGAGTGCATAGCAGGTGACTGTCTGACTTGCTTCAGTTTTGATGTGGAATCAGTCAGCTCTAGGAATTCCAAAGGTGCTTACTAGACTCTCAAAAGTACATTTGAAACAAAGACATGCCAGTTAAGAAAAAAATGCATGCCGATTTTCAGACATCATCCAATTGGTAGATAACAAAACCTGGGGAGAGACCTTGGTTCTCATCTCTTGGGAAAAGACACAAGTGACTCAATTACATATGTCAATCTGTGGTGAATACAGGCTTCTAAATTTGGCATGATGACATCAAATCTCTCCAGATTCCACAAATAGTGTATGTACCCCCTGTTCTCTGTATACCCTGTGCCTACTAGCCCTCCTTTTTTTGAAGTGCCCTGGTTCAGATAGCCAATGCTGCATAACAGAACAGTCAAAATTACTGGTTTTAAGCAACCAAATATTTATTTTGCTCACAATCCTGTTAGATAAGGCAGAACACTGGATGTCACTTGGGAGGTTCAGAGGCTTGGGCTGGAATTATCTGGCTTCTCTGTGATTTCTCTAGCCTGACAGACTGGGAGGGCTATACTATCTCAGGGCTGTTGTCACAAGAAAAGTTTTAAGAAAAGAGGAGACAAGCAGATCTGACTTGGTATTTTGGTGATCTAGTGTCAGGAATCATATGCATCACTTCTACCCCACAAGTGGGGGATACGGGGGGGAGGGGAAACCATTACATGCCCCCACCTAGATTCAAGAGCAGGGATAACAGACCCCACTCCTAAGAGCATGTGGCATGGGAATGATGTCTTGGAGAGTCCATCTTCCCAAAGTTCATTTTCTATCAGAAATACACTTTCCTATGCTTCAAGACCAGCTAAAATGTGCCTCCTTTATTAAGCCTTCAAGTACTCCCTGGATAAGCTGCCTCTTCCAAGAGGCTCCACCATCATGCTGTCCCGCTGCTTGTTGTCTGGAGACTGATCCCTGTACTGTTCTATGTGTAGAATAGGATTTCCCTATCCCTTTCTCTCAACATGGGTCTCTTCTTTAGGAAACACATGCTACCCCAAGCTGAACTGCTTGTATCAGGATGACTGGGGGCTTGTTCAAAATGCAGGCTCCTGAGCATCAGCCTTCGAGGATTAACTCCAGTGCTGGATAGGCATTTTAGTGAAACTCTTCAGGTGATTCTAAAGGGCATTCACCTTTGCAAGCTATTGTATCCTTGGTGTTTAGTACTGTGCCTGACATTGGCATTACATACATATTGAATGAATGAATAAGTGAGTGGATTCATATTTTTGGATTGGATTGGACACATAATCCATTTACTGTCTGTAACATCCCAACCTGTCTCCAGGGTCACATAAGCAGACACCCCTCTAGGGGAACCCAAGTGGGACTCAGTGGGCCCATCCTCAAGAGGAGGAAACTGAGATAGTTGAAGGAGGGAGTCTTGGCAGCTATAAAGTTGGCTCATTATCTCACCCTCATCCAGAAGGCTCCTTTCCTGTTCCTACCTCCTCCTCATCTCCCTTCACCACTCCAGCATCCTGTCTCAGCCCAGCTCAGAACCATTCTGGAAACAGTATTTGCTCGTTTGACATTTCAAAATAGCATCAAGGAGGCTAAATATAGAGAGGTTACCACGGAGGTTAAGCGACTTTGCCAAATGAAGCTGAGCAAATTAGGTCTTCTCCATGTGCATCCAAAGTGTTTTCCCCCTAATTGGAGGAAGAGTATTGGATGAAGGCCAAGGAGGAGATTGAACCACCAGCAGAGCACAGATCCTCAGTGTGGATGTGAGAATGGGGAAGGTGCCTGACTAGAGTCTGCACTTAAAGGAGTGGGTTTTCTCTCTGTGATGTAGGAGAGCCCTGGTCTCTGGGCTACCTGCATAGTGCTCATGTCTACCTGAGCTTCTGATTTTCACATGAACCCACAGCCAGGAATTATTTGGGTTGGAAAAGCTGTTGGTATGTCTGAGATAATTTATTTTTAGATCTTTTACTTTTTTTTCTTTTTCTTTCTTTTTTTTTGATGGGTCATGGGGCTTGAACTCGGCCTGGGTGCTATCCCTGAGCTCTTTATCTCAATGCTATCATCCTACTCCTGGGCCTGGGCATTGTCCCTGAGCTCTTCAGCTCAAGGCTACCATCCTATCCTTGGGCCAAACCCCACTTCCCATTTTCTAGAAGTTAATTGGAGATAAGAGTCTCAGGTCCTTTTGTGTCCAGGCTGGCTTTGAACCTTGATCCTCAGATCTCAGCCTCCTGAGTAGCTAGGATTACAGGTGTGAGCCACTACACCCGGCTTCTTTTTTTTATATACTTACCCCTCTATGAGCTATATTTTTCAAAGCTACAACTATAGGATTGTGGGTACGGGAAGCTGGGGGTCAAGATTGTATCTTTGGGGGGAGATACAGCATTCCCCAGAGAGCAAGCGCCTTCTGAGAGGTCAATGTCTATAAATTATACTCTGCACCATTTACAGACTGTTGATTTTTGGCCAAGCATTCTGCTGAGCCTTTGACATACTCCTCACTTCATCTCACCCCAATCCTAGAAGTCCATGGTGTTGTCTCCTTGATAAGAGAGGAAGAGCTGAGAGTCACAGAGGTTTTGCATCTGACAACTGAATTGTGGTCACCGCAGCCAGTATATCATACACCAGGGATTCAGTTCAGGCTTGTGCTCCAAAACCTACTTTATTCCAGTCATGTCTATCATCTTTTTTCCCATGGACAGATGAGGCATTGGGAGGGTGGGGTGGGATTACCTGCACATCTATAACAGAATCTATTCTAAGAGATCAACCTTCCTCAGAGAGGGCCACCGGTGTCCCCTGGAGAAGACAACCACAACAGATGGCCTCAAGAGACAGGAGTCTGAGCCCATCAGTGACTCAGCAGTCCAGACCTGACCTTCTGTGTCACAGACACCTGCTGAAAGGGCTATCCCTACTCATCTCCCTTCACCCCAGGAGTGAGCGGCAACCCAAATCACAAGACGCAAGCTGAATGTCAGGGTTGAAGTGAGTCCCTCCACACCCCGCCCCCATCTGAATGTGACCTACTGAAGCTACCCATGCACAGCCATAGCCAGGACATGCTGGCAGAGTGGCAGGGAGAGGCAAGCTGGGAGCCTGGTGGGGGCAGGATACTGGTCATCCAGCTAAAAACAGGCTTAGGGTGACTAAGGCAGCCTGGTTCAGCCTTGCTTTGCTTGCAAACTCTTTTAATACAATTTAGGTGCCTTCAAAGGCCTCTCGCCTTCCCCACAAATTCAGTTAAGGGTAAGAGGAGCAGTTCATCAGGGCTTCCACATTTCAGGCCCTATACAGTGTGGTCTTTCGAGCTCTGGAGCATGGAAATCGGCCTCTGGGCAGAGTCTCCTGCTCCGTGTAGTGCAAATGTATTCATGGGCATCTCCTAAGGGAGGGTGTTAGGTCTCAGGCAGGACCCTGAGACTATGAAGACAAACAAGCCAAGATGCAGCCAGCTCTTGCAGCTGGCTACAGGAGGTGGACATTTTACCAGCAACTTGCAGAACTCGGCAAAGAGGGTTTCTAGGTGCTGCAGGGACATGATGAAGGAGGCCAAATCCATGGGTGAGGACTCGGGGGAAAGAGTCCTGTGTTAGTGCTGAGACCTGCAGGATATGTGTGGTGGGACTTCCTGGGGGAGCTGGAGATTAGGAGTGGGTAGGAGATCTGGAGTGCCAACAAAGAAGCTATGCATGCTGG
This sequence comes from Megascapheus bottae, assembly GCF_031878675.1. Taxonomy (NCBI): domain Eukaryota; kingdom Metazoa; phylum Chordata; class Mammalia; order Rodentia; family Geomyidae; genus Megascapheus; species Megascapheus bottae. The sequence continues at coordinate 45,415,322 of NC_143514.1, read as the reverse complement.
GAAGGCACTGCTGGTAAAGAAATGATAGGAGAATCAAGCGGGGACATCAGCTCAAAAACCCAGGAAAGAGAAAAGCTTGAGGATATAGAAGTGACACAATGAGATCCATAGAAACACACCAGTCCAGCTTCTGAGAACAGTTGCCACTAGCTGAGCACCTGCAGGAGGCCCAGTAAGGAGGCTACAGCCTTCACAGGGAAATGATGATGTCTTAGGATCCAAGTGCTGGCTAGAGGATGGATAGGAGGCAACGGTAAAGGCAGTAAAGTGCCAGATCAACAAATTATACAGTCCTCACCTTCCGGGGTGGGGGCGAGGGTACTTATAAGTAGGAAACAATTATTGTTGCAACTCTCTTCCCTTAATGTATTTTAATCATCTTGAAGGCAATTCCATTCCATTTCTCCCGACAAGACATTCAGGAGTTTAACCACTTGAATCATTCCTTCAGGACAGAAAGGAACTAGTGGAACATCAGGAAGCAAAAGGGTCAGCCTGAGTGAGCAGTTGAAATGATGCTTCCTTGAAGTTCTAGAAATTTCAAGACATGAGTGTGTGTCCAGCTAGTCAGGCCTATGGCTGTGAGGGATATTTTGAGATGACATTTTCTCTGCTCATTGTGATGGAGTTGGCTACTCTTTACCCTGGGCAGAATCCTAGTGGAAGGGGATGTAGTGGAGGCTGGCAGAGGCAGAGGGCACCTCTCAGCCCACAGACCCCCACCCACAAAGTACCTGCTGAGTGACTGCAGAGCCAGCCTGGTTCCTGGAACCTGCTGTGAGAACACTCTGGGTAAGGATAAGCAAACAATGACCTTCACCGTGGGCTAGATCTGTAGGAGGAGGTCATTCTTTGTAGAGGCTGCTGAAAATTTAATGACAGCAATTCCTTAGACTTGTACCACCCTTTCAGTGTTCTCAAATCTTTGACAACAGCAACTTCCTTACACAGCAGGCTATTGTACTGCTGCTATAAAGCTTTCACACTACAACCCATCAGGCCTACTTCTATCCCTTGGAGAGAGGCAGAGACCATGAACGCTGAGTCCCCAGTGATCTGTGTTCAAATTTCCAGGCTCCCTGAGATTTGGGGATGGTGAATCTTGTATTAATTATAAGGATTTCTTCAGTAAAATAGAGATTAATGCACTTACCTTGAGAGATCACTGTAAACATTGAATGGTATGCTATGGCCTAGCCTGATACTCGGTAAAGTCTGGTGTTCCCTGCTGTATTTTGTTCTCATTCCCATATTCTAAGCAAGGAGATATTTAAGGTTGCAAAATCAGAAGTGATGCCTGGTACATAATGGATCTGAAGTCCCTTTAAAGGGACTTGATAACAAATGCAGCCGTGATACACACTAGACACTAGTGTGAAATGAACTATATAACATGTGGGTGGAATGGGAGGGAGAAACTAGGAGACAGCAAGTGACACTGTCCAAAAAGAAAAATATTTATTATCTGATTTATGTAACTGTAACCCCTCACCTTTATAATACTAAAAGAGAAAGAAAAGAAAAAAGAGGACCTGAAGTAGGGCTCTTTCCCAGGCTCCTCCTTTCTCTCTTTCCCAGGCCCTTTGCTTCTTGGAGGCCCTCTTTGACTGTGTCATGAGAGCCATGGACCCTTTACTTTGAAAAATTTCCAGGCACACAGAGGTGCCACACACAGCCTCTCACTCACACAATTTCTCGTAAAATTTGCAGGAGTTCACAGATTCCCTAAAGCTCAGCCATTGGCTCTTCCTTTCAAAAATGTGTTATGGCATCCATATGACTATATGATTCTACCTTCTGGTATTAAATCACATTCTTTAGTTAAATAATTTCCCAGGATAAATCAGGAAATATAAGAAGTTGAAAACTAGATTTTCTTCTTTTAAAAACTGTAAAACAACAATGACTCGAAAATGAAAGATATATTGCGAATGGTACTGGATAAATAGATGAGTACACAAAGGGGTGGGTATGTGGTTGTATGTATAGATGAATGGATAAATAGATGGGTGGGTAAATAAGTGTGTGAGAGATACACAGGTGGATAAGTACAGGATGGATAATAGATGGAATGAGTAAATAAATGAATTGGATGGATAGGTATATAGATGGATGCATGAATGGGTGCATTGATAGATGATGACATAATGGATGAATGGATGGATGATAGCTATGTAGATGAGATAGAAGAATATCTGGTGGGTAGATAGGTGGACAGAAAGATTAATGAATGAGTAAATTAGTAAACAGATGGGTAAATGGATAGGTAGGTGGATATGGTGATGATGGATTCACCATACCCAGAGAGGGGCAGTGAGAGGAAAGTTAGCAGTTATGAGAAACTGAATACTGGAGGGCCTAGAGCAGAAGGTCTCCAGTATAACTCAGTAGAAAATTGGGGGTTTGAAAAGATCAAAAGGAGAGTATAGAAAGCAATGTCATAGCAGGTTGAGTCTGAAGCCAGGTTATCATCAGGGTGGTACCAGAAGAATCTGAGTCAGAAAGCCAAACAGGAAACTGGGTAGGAGATGGGGAACTCCTGGCCAAGAAAGCAGCCCTAGTACCAAATGGAAAGCAGCAGCCACAAAAGCCCTATTTTAAGGGAAAACACAGAACACACAGGATCCAGGGGTAGGGCAGATGCTGAGTGGTGCCAAGGAATTCATGGCATGTGGGATTTTCTGAGTCATTCATTCAACAATCTGTCATTGAACACTTCCTATGTGCTGAGGTTGTTTTAGGCACTGAAAATAAAGCCTATCCCTTGGTGATAGATAAGAAATACAGAAACATCAGTGAAAGTTGAAAATTACAGAGCACCTACTATGCACTAGACATTATTCTCGATGTTTTGTGTGTCTCTTTTCATAAGAGCCACATGAAGGAGGTATGATTTTTATCATGATATGACCATGTAACAGATACAGAAACTGAGGCAGAGAGCATAGAGAACTCCCCCTGAGTAACACAACTAATATCAGAGCTGGGATTTGATGATAGTTCCCAGCATCTCTGTGTATCATGGCTGTGCTGCGCTAGCACCACTGGATAAGGGAACTCACAGAGAGGACACAGCAGGCTGTACTTGAAGAAAAGAAGTGATCACCGTAGAATTCAGTGAAGAGCCAGTGGCAAGTGGACTGTGGTTGTGTAGGTCTAATGGATTTGGAGAGGAGAATGAAAGTCGGTGTAGTTTCCTAGTGGCACACAGAATCCTGAATCCACAGTGTTCAAAAGGTTCAACTCATCTCTCCTTATCTCTCTCTTCTTATGGTAGTCTTGCCTTCAACCTGGCCTTGTACAGTAATGGGAACCACTTTGGGAAGTGGGGACAAACTGAGATTCATACCCTAGACATATAATTTATCAGCACTAGGCACATGGAAAAATCATATGGCCTTACCACTTCAGTTTTTATGTCTATCAAATCATTACATAGTATTATGTATCATGAAAGGGCAAAAGTGAGATATTATCCAGTCACTCTGTCATTGTTCCATTTTAATTTCTTCACAGGCCCTAATACTAAGATTCTTTGTTTATGAATTGATGGACTGTTTCTTCCTCTGTCTCTCTTCCTTTGTGATACCCATAGTGATTCCCCCAAGTGTCTAGAATTGTGTTGTCCGATTAGTAGCCAATGTAGCTCCAGAAGACCTGAAATGTGCCTCCTGGAAACGGCGTTGTGAGGGAGTGTAACTTGCTTCAGAGTCAGCTGAAGATGTAGATGTAAAATTTCTCAGTGAAAATTTTATGTTGATTGAATACTGACATGTTCTTTGGCTATATTGGATTCCATCAAATGCATTATTGCAGTCAATGTCCTCTGTGCCTTTTTGCTTTTATAATGTGGTCATTAGAAAAGTTAAAATACACATATGGTTTGTACTGTTACCTCTATTGGAAAGCATTCAGACAAAGTCTGACATCTCCTACTCGGTGCTCAACAAATGGCAATATAATAACAATTAATATAACAATAAAATATGACAATATAATAATATAACATATTATAATACAATATATTATAATATAACAATATAGTAACAATTTCTCTGAGCTAAGTGTGCCCTCAAAGGACAGGCAGGGTCCTTAAGGTAAATAATCTAATTTTAATTGGGGGATTAATAGCAAATCACACATGGACACATCAAAGGAAGATTTACATTGTAATTGCAACTTTCTAGAAGTCAGAGAAAAAATAGGATTTTAAATCCTGCTGTGGTACATTCCCTAAGAAATGTTCCTTTAGGTTTATAGGAGAGGGGGGAGGACAATAATGAGTGCTAGGAGGCAGGAGAGGAGCTGGAGAAGGTATGGAGATGCATCAGTACCCTTTTGCTTGTTTGAATCTCTGGACTACAAAGCCCAGTGTCCTCTGCAGCACCAAGTGTGCACTCAGTCACTGACTGTTTATGTGAAAGGAACAGGATGAAGTGGGGTGGGAATGGGGGACAAAGGAGCCTGGCTGAATCAGAAAGCACCTGCCCCACCAGGCCTAGCTGCCTTCCACCACTGAGCTGCAGGTGGCCTGATTCTGGCATCCTGGTCGGAAGGTCTTGGCCTTCCTCGGGACTTTCTTGGGGTGGGGCTGGCAGCCCTGGAGAGCTCTCAGGTCAGACTCTGGGGCCAGCTCATGCATGGCCCTGGAAACAGGAAACCAGCCCAAGATAAAGCCAAGACACGTGCTCTTGCCTGAACTTTCAAGGCCCCCTTAGCCTCCCAAGCTAGAAGAAATTCCGCCTTTCCCTCAGGTCCAGAGTCTCCAGTACTGAGCCTCCCTGGGAGGCTTCTAGAAATTATTTATTATTGCTTTCCCAAACCTCTCCCTTAGTTTCTGGTTCAAATGTTTGGGAGACAGGATCTGAGAATACTTATTCTACCAGCTGTCTTGATTTGTCTAGTTAGAAGATTCTCCCTTAGAGTCTGTCCAGTAAAAGTCACCCTTCTCCCTCCCTCCCCCTGCTGAATGCTATAAATAATCTTGTTCAGCCTCGCTCTGAGCCTGGATGCCTTGACCCCCATGGAACCAGATGGGCTTTGCCACTTGAGTAAAGCTGAGAAAAGACTTGGGTATCTCAACACCAAGTCCAGGGGTTTGCCATGCATCAGCTGCTTCTAGAACTCTCTAGGGAGGTCCTTGTGTGAGCTGTAACTGGACCAGGACCCTGAGCAGTGAAAGCTGAAGGGGAGTAAAGTTAATCATGCTTGCTGCAGGAAGTAAGGAGCAAGGACTCTCCTTCAGGAACCAAGAGGGCATAGAAAATGACTGTGCATTAACTGAGCAGCTACTGGATGCCAGGCAGTGCCAGGGGTCTTGGAATAAAATCAAGAAATGAAACAGAGGCACCTGTTTTTTGGAGAGAATACTTAGTAGTAGAGAGATTAATGGTTGACCTAATAAAAGAGTAAATTAGTATGTTGGAAAGTGATAAAGGCTATGGGGTTAGTGGGCAGGGAATAAGGTAAAAAAAAATGTCAAAGGAGTTGAAATTCAAAAAGAGATAGTCCGAATAGACCTAATGATAAGGTGACCTGTGAACCAGGAGTGAAGGCTGTCAGTCATATGACAGCTGGAAGGAGAGTATTGAAGGAGAACGTTTCCAACAGTGGGATAGTCCTTGCAAAGTCCAGAAGACAGGAGGCTCATCAGAGAAAACCATGAGTAGAATACACAGAGAGAAAGTGGGGTAGAGTGAGGTAGAAGAGGTGAGCAAGACCAGATTTGAGAGGCAAGGTGACAGACAGAAAGTTATTAGAAAACTGAGTGAGCCATTATAAAAGGGCTTGACTTTGACTTGAACATCTCTCTGGTTTCATTTTTATTTTTTCTCTAATAGTCCTTACCTCTACCATCTTTAAAACCTGAGGCCTGTATCCCTCCAGCTCACCGCTGGAGCTGGGCTGACGAAGGCACAGTTTTCAGGAACCCTCTTGGTGCTCCTTACTTCCTGCAGCAGCCATGACCAACCTTACAGTTCAGGGTCCTGCCTCAGCTGCAGCCCACACAGGAAACTCCCTAGAGAGTTATAGAAGGAGTGGATGCATGGCAAACCCTTGGACTTGGTGTTGGGATTCCCAGCTTCCAGATTTCAGCCCCAGGAAGTTTACTGTTCCTTTCTGACATACAAGGTGGAGGTTAATAGTTTGCTTGCCCTCATCCCCCACTTTATTTTCCTATGACATACTGTCCTCCCTGGTGCAGGCTATCCCTCTAGAGCCTACCTGGCCTTCCAAAACAGTGCTATTAAGTAAGCCATCTGTGAGCCATATATTCAGTTTAAAATCGCCCAGTGCCACAGGAAAAGGTAAAATGAAACATGAAAGTCAATTTCGTCATCTATTTGAGTCAAACCAATATACTTTAAATATCATCATCTCAACACATAATAAATACAAATAGAAATAGAAAGAATGTAAACTCTTTTACATAATTTTTTCTATACTGAGTCCTTCATAAATACATCTTATGTTTATAGCACACTATATTTTAATGCTCCATAGACTCCTATGGCTAGAGATCACTCAAACTTCTTCCTGCATCCAGACTGAGCTGATACCTCCTTCAGGAAGCCTTCATTGATTTCTCTACTTCCTTCTTTGGCTTGTGAGGATTCAATGAGTTGATTTATGTGTGATACTTAGAATAGTTCCTGGCACATAGCACATTTAACAGATGTATGAGCTACTGTCATAATAATCCTTATTATGATTATAATAAGCAGATTGATGTAGAACTAGTATTTTACCTTTCCTCCCACCTGATTTATGTTCAAAGCTCCATGAAGAGAAAGGGCCTATCTGCATTTCCCATTGCTCTCTTCCTGGGGTCTGTGCCTGCCGTTGTCACCAGATGCAGGTGAAGGTTTGTGCAGTTTCTCTTTTAAAAGTAGAAATTCTTTGCTCAGGGTCCTTGACTTTGATCACAGAATAAGAATTTCTGGACAAGTCACCGTGGTCAGAAAATTTGGTGGAGCTTTATCCATTGAGTAAGAAAGCAGACAAATGAAAAGCGGAAAGGAGAAGGCACACACTAATCAAGCATGGATGCTCTCAAAGGGAGAGACAGAGACACAGCTCTTTGGCTGTTCAGCTGTATTTATATGATAAAAGCAAAAGGCTCTGCCTTAAAGATAGAAGTTTATCGTTGTGCTCAATTCTTCTGGTGTTATTACACTTTCTAAGTTTCTGACTCTTGTTTACCAATTTGTCTGTTTGCATTTGAGGGGAGCGTTTCTCTCAGAGAGGCATACATCCTACCAAACAAATGTTGATTCTTGGGATGAAAAATGCTTCTCTCAAGAAGGAATGCATGCTGCTTCTATGTTTCTAAAAACCATGTTTCTGGGTTACTTTCACCAAGCCTCATTTTCCTCTCAAATTACTTTGGTCCCTTAATCTTAAGGGAAGTTGATAAATGAATATCTCCTGTATTTGATTTAAGCTTAATTTTTTTTTTAAATTTTTGGCAGCTGTTTACCATGCCTCATTCTCCCTAGTCTATCCTGTATCATACTTAGGCAGGATTTTGATATATTCATTCATTTACTCATTCAATATGTGTGCCAATATATTGCTCAATATCTATGTATCAATACACAGTAGTCAATATGTATCAATACATTCACCTATACATTGAATGCATGAGTAAAAGAATTAGAAAGTATGCTAGGGATTATGAACAGCATATTAAGTCCAAAGTTGCAGTGGGTTAATATCATAATCCTGGATAGCAATGATTTCAGACTTCGTATTTACAGCTGTTCCCACAACAGACCCTACAGAGAGATAAAATCTGGTCTCAATACGGAATAAAAGACTGTGATGTGCTAGAAAGGGCCTCAATTTTGAATGCAGGAAAACTTAGGTCTGCAGTCCTCACCCACTGTTTATGAGTTTGGAAGGTTACCAAACATTTCTAGTCTTTTGTTTGCCTCCCCCACCCCAAAACACCCCACAACCCAGTAGAAATGGATTATGCTTCGCTCTTCACATTATGTGCCTCCATGCATAGCAGCTGTAATGTCTTTCGGGCAGTCACTTAATACTTCTGTGCCTCAATGTATACTGTACTGTGTTCGTGTGTGTCTTTTTAATATTTAACAGGATATGATAATATACATATAAAGGCTGATAGGTATATAGAAGATACCCATCATTTAACTTGAATTTTGTATTGAACAACTGGCTGTATTTCTTTTTTCCTCCTCTGCCTCCTCAAAGGAAAGAAAAAAGAGCAAGAAATTTTATATTCCTGGGAAACTGACTCACCCCACCCAGTACAGAGTAACAGGTTCATGGTAGGCGAAGGTCTTTGGGCCTGGTGAAAGTTGCCAATTCAATTCCTCCACCAATTTGGCTCCTTTAGCCTGCCTTGCTTCATCCAGAAAACCCTCTCTGATGCCATGTTGGCTCCTGGAGTTTTCTGCTCTCTCTTGCCCCCTCACAGATTAATTTCTACATATGCCCTGAATTTTGCTGCTTACTAGAGACCAATGCCAGGCACCAAGGAAGAGTTGCCTCTTGTGCTTGGCTTCCTCAGAGCTCTTCTTCTGCTTCAGTGCCTTTTCCATGGTTTCCTAAAGGCCTAGTTACATATTCTACCCCCACCCCTCACCCCCGACCCATAGACCATGTTGGCAGATACAGCCTCCATCTTTCTAAATCAGAACCTTTACCAGTGATCACACAGTAGCTTCTATGTAATCATGTAATTGCGTGCATGCATGATACGTGACTGACAGACACTCCCTGGTTGCTTTCCCCTGATGTGTTTGGAAGCCTGATTGATGGATGTGTACATGGAGAAGCTGTAAGGGGAGGAAGCTGGCTGCATCTTCAGCAATGAAACTGAATGCTAGAGAAGCTCTGTCTGCTTTCCTCCTTTGGTGTCCTCTGGGGAAGCAGAAATCATGTGGAGAGGAGCCGGGAGCCCAGAGCCTTGGGGGACTGACAAGGTGCCCTTCTCAGCACTGAGTCAGCACCACCGGCCCGTGGACACAGGAAGATTCCTCATTGCAGGGGCTGAGTCACACCAATAACTGGAATGGTTCTTTAGATCATAATGAATTCCCAGAACCTTTCCAAGCCAACCAGCAGGGTCAGGCTTTCTCTATCCTAAGTGCTTTCCAGCTTCATGACTTAGCAGAAAGGTGGCTATGTCTGAGAGAGCCATGTGGAGGAAAGGATAAGGGGAGCACAAGAATTTCACTATTCCTATTGTCAGCATTGTAAAGGTTGTTTCTGGATCTATGTGTGTCTGTGACTGTGTGTATGTCTGTGTGTCTGTCTGTAGGTGTGTCTCCCTGTCTGTGTGTGTCTTCAGGAAGGTATGCAGAGAGCTTGGCATTCTAGGGATGAACCATGCACAGCCTGCACAGCTATAGTATCTCCTGGGAAAGGCATGGACCAAGGCCTGGCCCCTCTCAGGATGTAGTTCAAGCGTCAGTGGACACCAGCTTCCCTACAAGCCCAGGTCATCTCATGTACACTGTTACTAGAAGGCCATGGACCCAGCTGGGTGCAGTGGCTCATGTCTATAATCCTAGCTACTCATGGGGCTGAGATCTGAGGATCCCATTTCAAAGCCAGCCTGGGCACTAAAGTCCGTGAGACTCTTATCTTCAATTAACCACTAGAAAAACTGGAAGTGGGGCTGTGGCTAAAGGGGTAGGGTGGTAGCCTTGAGCTGAAGAGCTCAGAGACTCCCAGGCCCAAGGGGAAGGTGGTAGCCTGAAGAGCTCAAGGACAGGGCCCAGGCACAGAGTTCAAGCCCCATGACCATGGGGTGGGGGAGGGGAGAGGGAAGAGGGGGAGAAGAAGTCCATGGACCTTGGATGAAACAAGATAAAGATATTGGAACCCCATTACTAGAGGAAACAATGTGGCCTCTGCAACATTATAGGGTTGATGTAACATTGTACAGGTTGCATCTTTTAATCTGCAAGTTCAGTGCTCAGCATCATCTCAGAATGCCTATTCTGAGCTCAGTTGATGTTCAGTAAATAAATGCCCTGCCCAAAACTTTGACCTATTTCAAAGTTTATGTCTCAGTAGTTTTGTTCAAAGCTCTCAGCCTTCTAAGATTTTGTTTTTTCTTCCTTAGTATCAAACCTATTATAAATACTTCACCAGGTACACAAATAGACCTTACTCCTGTATCATGTATGCATATGCTTATGCTAAGGCAAGGATTCATAAAATTAAACTTTCATCAGAATTACCTGGAAGACCTTTTAACTCAAATTTCTGGGCATCAACCCAGAATACTTGGTCTGTCTGTCTGTCTGTCTGTCTCTCTCTCTCTGTCTTTCTTGTCCACTTCCTGTCTTGCTTGAAATCAGGGTTTAGGCATTATCCTTTAGCATTGTGCTCAAGGCTAGCACTCTACCACTTGTGCTATAACTTCATTTCTGGCTTCCTGGTAGTTAATGTAGATAAGAGTCTTAGACACTTTTCTTCAGGGGTTGGCTTTGAACTGTGATCCTCAGATCTCAGCCCCTTGAGTAAGTAGGTTAGCCACTGATGCTGGGCTAGTTTCTTTCTCTCGTGTGTGTGTGTGTGTGTGTGTGTGTGTGTGTTTATGTGTTTATGTGTGTGTGTAGGAGGGGAGATATTGGGGCTTGATTTCATGGCCTGAGTGCTATCCTTAGCTTTTTCTGCATAAGGCCAGTGCTCTATCATTTGAGCCATAGCCCTACTTCTGGGTTTTTGGTGGTTAATTGGAGATGAGTCTCATATGCTCTTCTGCCTGGGCTGGCTTAAGCTGTTATCCTCAGATTCCAGCCCCCTGCATAGCTAGAGTTACAGATGTGAGCCATCAGCTCCCAGCTAGCCTAGAATTTCTGACTTAGTGGGTCTGAGATGAGAGCCTGGAAATAGACATTCTGAATCATTACTTAGGAGTTGCTGAATCCACTTGTTTAGGGATCATACTTCGAGAACCTCTGCTCTAAGGCAATGTTCTTAAGCATATTTTTAGATCAAAGACCCATTTAAGAAACCGTTGAAAAGCTTTGCCACTGCTTCCCAAAAAAACAATACTCAAATGCTAAAAAAGCATGAAAACTTGCTTCCAATTTCAGGGTTCACTAAACTTGCAGAAATCCATCCATGAATTTCTCCATTAAAAAAAATCCTGATTATTATCCGAGCCAGAATTCATAAGTAAAAGATTTATGTGGTACAATAAGGCAGAAATTATTACTAAAAGCAGAGACCTTTCTTAGTAAATTAATGAAGCTTCTTTTCCTAAAATTAAACTACTTGCCAGTTTCAAATCCTGTCTGCTCTGTTTTCCAGTTTCCTTCTCTGTAGACTATGATACTTAGGGGCTTTTGTGTAGAGCATGAGCATTTAGTATACATTCAATAAGCATTCCCAATTACTTTAGCACCATTGAATCCTATTCATTCAACCTCTCATTATATTCCCAACTCTATACTTCTCATCCCAACATCTACGTTCTAACCATGGGCTCTAACCATTTCTAGTCTACCATATTTCTAGTCTACCATATTTCTATATCCTACCCACTATTCTAATTATGCTGATTTCTCTCCATCCTGTTGCATTGCCAGACAGCATCCAGAGACGTTCCTGTACCGGTTTAGTTACTGCTGCCATAACAAAATATCCCAAAGTGGATCCTGGTTCCAGAGATTCAAAAGCCTGATGCCATTATTTCTTTGGCTGGTAAGCCTTTTCTTTCTTTGTTGCAACATGGCAGAGGGCATGGTGGTGGAATGTTTGTAAAAGGGGAGATCACATGGCATAACAGAAACCAGAGAACCTCAGATGCTAGGCTAACTCTTTATAATTCAACTAACCAAGGTCTCAAAGAACTCTATTATCTTTGGCAAGACTATTATTCTTGATTCCTCACTCATGTTCAATGTGGCCCTGCCTCCTAAGGCTCTATCACCTCAATACTGTCATACTAAGGCTCAACTTTCCACAGCATTTTTCTTTAGGGACAAACTATAACATAAAAACCCATGTTACTGGGGCCGGGAGTTTGGCCTCGTGGTTAAAGTGCTTGTCTAGCATGCATGAAGACCCGGGTTCCACTCCTTGGTACCACATACATAGAAAAAGCCAGAAGTGGTGCTGAGGCTCAAGTGGTAGAGTTCTAGCCTTGAGAAAGTCCAAGGACAGTGCTCAGACCCTGAGCTCAAGCCCAGGACTGGCAAAAAAAAAAAAAAAACCAACCATGTTACTTTACCAAACATATCTCACCTATATCCTTGTGTTGCTTATAACTTCCCAAAGGTTCCCTCCAGTACCTAGAAGAAGGTCATAGCTTTTGAGCCTGCTACATACAAGAAATCTGTCTTAGCTCTAATTGATTCATTGCTCACTTCATTCTTCTTTCGCCTTCATTTCAGATATAAGATGGGAAAGCAGGCTCTAAATGTTTTAAGAACACTTTTGGTTTCTCTTTTCTTAACAGAAGGTATTCTACTTGAAATGTCCTTCAGCTGTCCTTGAGGCAGACTTCTATAATAAGCCCCACTGGAAGTAGCTTGTCTGTGCTGTCCCTGAACTTCTAGGTAGAACTGATCTCTCCCTTCTTTATGACTTGTCTTGCCTTGTAATCTCAAGCCTTCTCTCACATTTTTGTGTACCGCCACGCTCATGAACATACATTTCTCCAATGTCTTTTCTATAGCATAAGTCCATTTTACAGACTCCCTACAGACAAACTTCTGTATGCTAGTTAAGTTCCACCAATTATGTGTACAGGACTTGAAAAACATAAATTAAGCAAATAATAGCTTTTTAAAGATTTTATTGACATTGATTTTTACATCATATTTCACATGTCATGCTTAAAAAACAGATATTCAAGAATGGATTCTCTATATACAATCACTGGCAAGATTTTAGATTTTAGAACATAATTAAAATTAAGCTGAGGGCTTGTATGTCATAGATACATATCAATCTATATAACTTTATGTCTATAGAGTATATAACCCATCATATATTTTTATGTCTATGTAGCTATGCTTTTCTCTCCAAGACCATATCCATATCCTTGGGTACCCAAATATTGAGTCATCGCTCTTATACTGTTTGGATCTAATATCCACATATTAAGGATAACAGGTGCCTTTTGTTCCTTTGGTCTTGACTTATCTCACTCATCATGATTCCACTTCCTAGTGAATGCCATTATCTTTTCTGTTAGCTATGTAGAATTCCGGTGTGTGTGTGTGTGTGTGTGTGTGTGTGTGTGTGTGTGTGTGTGTCTATTGTATCCATTCATCTGGAGTAGGGCATCTGAGTTGTTTCCATAACTTTTTCATACTTCAGATACTTTCTGCTGAGCAGCACATTTGTAGAGGTGTGAACATTTCCTGTATCATATTCAATCAACTAATCCATAGTATTGTGATTGTCAAAAGTTGGTTTTTACCACAACAGCAACAGCTTCCCAATGCCAGACTTCTGATACCTAAATTGCAAGTATGTGGCTATATTATAGATTCAAGAATCCTACTCATAGTAGTTGAATTATTTGGGCCTTCCTGATATTCCATGCCCCTATGGGGCAGCTCTTTCTGGAAATTACTAATCCCTCTGCTAAAGTCCTTTCTGCTTGAGATACCTGGAATGGCTCTTGATTTCTCAAGTTGAAAAACTCAATGATGGTATTTGTATAAATCTCTCTGTTCTTAACAAGTATGTGGAAAGCTTGTCTCATTCAAGTCAGCATCCTAAGTACCAAAAATGGTTAAGAGAAGCTTCTGGAAAATTAGTTCCTTAAAGAAGTTGGTGGAGATAACTTGTGCTGGAAAAAAAGGCAGAGTGCAAGTTGGTTACTTATGCTTACCAAATGGACTTTGCTCACAGACCAATCAGCAAACATCCCCCTCCATGCCATCACCCTTACCACCCCCACCACAGCCACCCAAAAAAGAATAGGGATTTGCTGAAAGAATGGTAGCAGTATAGGATGTGAGACAAAAATTCAGGGCCTAATCCTTACAGTAGAAATTGGTGTAAATGGTGCTATCCTTTAGCCAGATTCATGGCCTCAGAAGACTGATCAAGAGAAGAAGACAAAAGAGAAGACTGAACTTCCCTCAAAGTAGTTCCAATCAACTTCTGAATGTGTTAAGAAAAAACAGAAAAAATGGGAAAAAAAAGTAAGTAGGTATTAACCCACCAAAGAACAGGGCCTGATGCACAAGACACTCAAGAGACCAGGAACTTGAGTTGTATGGGAAAATGGGTAGGTAAAATGAGGAGCTTAATGTACATAAAAGCGGTGCAATAGAAAATCTATGAACTTTGGAAATCAGAGAGATTCATGAGGAAATTGCAGGTTTGTTGATAGTCACTATAAGATCAGAGACAAACCCTTTAAAGTACATGGATCTCTATCTCCTCACTGGTAAACTGACTATTGTAATTCTTATTCCAATGACCTATTGAGAAGATTGAAGGGAAAGGCAGAGGGGAGATAAAGCTGGCTCCTGGCACCCCTTCATAAATGTCTTCTGTCCTTACTATCTAGATATGCCTTAAACTCTGTCCAGTATTCTTTCTGGCAGTGACACTTTGCTCTATCAAATAATCAGTTTTGTGCTTTGCTTTGTTTTCTCATTATTCCTTCTAAAGGTAAGGTGCTAAGGCTTCTGTAAAGGGTGATTTCACAACCCATTTATTTGTTTGAAAGGATTTGGGACAGGAAGAAAGGTTTCCCGGAAGTATTTTAACTACAGAGGGGATGGGAGGTAGGAGGGAGCCATTCCAGGAAGGTTACTCCTCCCGGCTGAGGGGAGAGTGGAGAACTTGGCCTCCCTTCTCTGTTTTATCATGTTTCCCATGCTCATCCGTGGTGCTACTAGCATTTGAGTTTAAGCCAGTCTCTCTGTGGCATCCTGCAGGACTCTGAGTTTAATGCAGCTTCCTCTTTCACATGCCCTTATTACCAATTTCTCCTTGGAAAAGACTAGAAGGTTTTCCTTTTGTGAGAGAGAGCTGTCACAGATAGCTCACCAGTCTTCCTAGCATTGCTGTGATTTCCTAGGGGGAAAAGCAAGTTCTTCAGGAAAGGTCTAAGACCTACAACACAAAAAGGACAACACATCCTTTCAAAGAATCTGTGACTGTCCTTAGCATTGTCTAAAGCCAGCTGTTTATCCAGATGATAGAGCTGAGGGAGTGAGTCTCTTGAGAATTGAAGGCATGAAGACATAGTCCTTGGAGTTCTATACCGATGATCATGTCATCATGATCATTAATATAGAAATCTCATGACATCAGCCACAGATAACTTAGAGATATAGCCCCAATTCCTATATGGAAACAGAAATAGAATCAAAGAGAAAACTGCCATGACTGAACACATCTGATGGGCATTTCATTGTGGCAGGGGCTTTTGTAACTCTGAATGTTGGGCATGAAGCAGTTAAGCTAAACTCTGAGCTTCAGCAGCCAGCAGGAACATTTGATGTTAGCGCACAGGAAGCATATCCTACAGTGAATAATTCCTGCTCAGCAGGGGGGCTTTCTCTTCAGGTTGAACCGTGTCTGAAAGCTGCTCTTTTCTTGTCAGAGAGCCAGGAGCAATGGCATTTACCCTAGTCTTCCACCTTTCCCTTCCCCCTACCAAGAATACAATAAGAACAGCGCAACTTCCTTGAATCCTCTCAGGACACAGTAGAGATCCAGAGTTACTGTGATGCCTTTTGTTCAAGTAAAGAAAAGAAATGTCCTTATTAACTGCCATGACTATCTGTACCTTAAAGCTTCCATACAAAGAGAGTCTAGAAATGATCTCCTGTTACACATGCAAGTGACCATTGCTTTGTCTATCTGAGTAAGAAACAAGGAGGAACCTGGAAAAAGGTGAGGACAGTATAAAAACAGAATGATCAAAGAAGAAAAGCCTCCATATCAGAGGGAACTAAATGCCTGGCAACAGACTAGCACCACTGTTATGGCATATCAAATGTATTCATATAGCATAAATCTTTTCTGAGGAGTGTGTATTAATATACAGAAAGGAACAAGGGAAAGAAAAAAAATTAAATCCTAAGCAAGATTCCTGATACTTCTTCACATGAATGTCCAGAATTGAGATGCTGATAATCCTTACAATCAAAATTTACTAATAAGCAACCACTTCTTTTAAATATTCATTTACAAAGGTTTATTCTCATTGTTTCATGCCATTCATTTAAGAAGAAAGCTTCGCCCATTCCTTACAGAACCTTAGGAAACAGGTTCACTACATCCAGATATAACTGACAATGAATTGAAGCTTGTTGATACATTACTGATTTGTCCAAAGCAACACAACTTACTGAGTAGCAAAGTATGTCTGATTTTTCCAAACAATGCACGCACCTCTCCTTGTTAAATGTTCTCATTTGTGCAATTTCCTCTTAAAGTAAAGGAAGCCACTTCCAGAGGAAAAAACTAGGACTGACAACAATAATAACAAAATGAAACAATGCAATGACATTTAAAAGGACAAAATGTACAAGCTGGCATATCAACAAAGAAAAAAATGCATGACAAAGAAATGAGATGATGTTCAAATTCCTTATCCATAGAAAAACAACACCAGTTCAAATCTCAAGAAAATACCTTCATCTGATTATATCAGCTAGACCAGGGAACATGTGATATAGAATAACCACCTTGGAAAACTGTTAAACAGTTTCTTAACAGTTATCCAAATACCTACCACTTAAAACAGTCTAAACAATCCTAGCCATTTATTTAAATTAACATACATGTACACATGAACACATGTGCATAACTATCCATAGCAGCTACAATGCTGCAGCTGTGTATAATGTGAAAATAGGAGCATGCATTGTATATAATAATAGAAAGAAAAGGAATAAATTATTTACATAGTCAACATCTTGGGTGGATTTTCATATCATTGTTCTGTAAGAAGGCAGACAATAAAAAGTACATAATTCATGAGTACAACCACATAAAGTTCTCAGAAGTGCAAGTCAAATTTTAGTGACAGAAAGGAGATGGGAAGTTACCTGGGAATAAGTGGAAAAAGAAAAAAAAAAGGAATGGAATGTAAGAGAATTTGAGTGAAGGAAGATGGATATATTTCTCATCTGAATTGCAGTGATATTTTCACAAGAAAACCCATTCCTTTATACTGGTTGTTTTATATCAATTGTACATCAAAAAAAATTGGTGGGGACAGGCTGCCAAGTACATGAAGCAGTAGCAGAATAGGAGTGGGGGTAAGAGGGAAGCAAAGTCCTAGAATTTAAATTACCTATCAAGAAGTACAATATTAAGAACTTAGCTTGAATCTTAATTCAAGGCAAGCACTTTACTGCTATATACAATGTAATAAATAGCACCTATCTCTGTGGGTACTGGCACAATTAAGAAATTCATGACTATCTAAAGCCTTAAGCCAGTGCCTGAACCTAGAGAGGATTCAGTAAGTATATGGTATTATTGTTGTCCACATCTTATTTCATCTTAAGGCATCCTTTTCCTAATTCTAAGCTCAAGGATTCTGGTCAATGCAGATTCCTTCGGCAGAACTCAACTGGCTGTGCTAAATAACAAATTTAACTTTCTAATCTACTCCATGGTTATTACTCAATGGTCAAGGAGAAAGGGAAGAAGACTCTGTCAGTGATGAGGAAGGGAAGTAACTCGACCCTGTTATCATCCAGGTAGAACTCCAGCGTGGGGCCACATCCGTTCACTGGCATCTGTTTGTTTCTTGACTGTTCTGGCTCCCCTGGGCTCTAGCAAGGGACTGCAAAGACTTCCTATGGCCAGTGTTCATCAGTGTCAAGACTGAGAAGAGAATTAAGGAGAGCTTCTGTAGGGGGCTGAATCCATTTCCATAGTTCACTTCTCTTCTGGAACGTGGACTGAACAAGCTTAAGTGTCTGTTTTCCAAACTTGATCATTTTTTTTGAGTACAATTCTTTTACACCCTTTATTATATGGAGCAACTGATTGGATAGGATGGGCAAAAAAGATTTGGAGGATCCAGTTTACTAGCAGCTGGCATAGACACTCACTAGAAATTCACTTCTTTTTTTTATATTGTGTGAGTATTTATTGGAAAGCATGACACATGAGATATGAATAAAGACTCTGAGAAAACAATCTAAGATGTGCCTTTAAATATACAAATTTGAAAAAAGAACTATGCATGTTCTCGATCTTTTATTTTTTAATGAAAGTTTGATGAGGCAATGTTTTGAAGACCTGAGTTGCTCTTTGCTTTCTTTTTGAACTCTATTTCTTTTTTTTCATATTTTTATTGTAATTAATAGAAGGGTTACATGATATTTGCCAGATAGAAGGTGCATTAATTCACATACATTGATACCCTTTCACATGTCTTAATACCCATTTCCCTCCCCCCACCCCTCATCTTATTTTCCCCCCTTCCGTAAATGAAAGGACCTCTAGGATATAGAAACAAAAGCCATATAATGAATGATTGTTGTCCTTGATGTACTATGTTATCTCTCATCTCTTTTGCTGTCCCTTGGTTATCTCATATTGTTACAGTATCTCACTTTGTTACCTGATATATCGGATATATTTGTATTTGGTTATTTGAAAATGGATAGAAATTCACTTCTTAATTTGGACCTTACTTGAGTCATTCAACATCTCCCTATCTCTCTAAGTCGTCACATATGAGCTCCTGACTCTGAGTTTGAAGAACAACATACTGGAGAAGTGTATCTTCTCCTCTGTGTATTGTCTGTCTCCATGTCACTGCTCATCTACATGTGCTTTTCCTGGCAGAGATGCTTAGGAAGTAAGGGAAGCATCAAGTCTCCCTGAAGCATTCCATGTATTCGATATCCCAATTGGTCCACTAACTTCAAGGCTGCATTCTTAAGGCATTTGACTGTCTGATGCAATAGATTTTGAATTATTAACCTAGGTAGAAAGAAATTCCTTAAACAGTGCTATAAACTATCCCAGATGTTCTCTACAGGCCCGGATCCACTTCTATTTACATGAAGTAGCCATACATGGCAATGTATTCACATTTTTTCTACAAGGTCACTGAAAGTTACTATGTAGTAGGACATTCTTTGATGATCCATTGATCCATTGAAAATGGATTATCCAATGATAATCCATTGCATCATCCATCTATCGATATTCTGCTAACAAAGGTTGCTAATCTTCAGTCCTAGGTGACAGAATTTTCACTCTTTCCTCACTGAGGCAGTGTTTTTTGTGTGTGTGTGTGTATTATTTTTTTACTGAGCCAGTTTTATACTGATGATATGTCAGTTGTTAGGTTCTACTGCCTTGCACACGTTCCTGTACTACTCAGAACTCTGATGACTGGAGGCAGCAAGCACTCAACTCAAATAAGCTGGGGGCAAAGGGACAGCTTGGGAGAAGGACCTGTGAGATCGCATAGAGCTGAAGAGCTAGGCAGTCAGCCACCTGTGAGTATACTCATTTTAGCCAAGAATACCCACAGCGCCCTGTCCAGTTCATTTCAAGAGGGCACAAACATTCAGAACATAAGCATCTGTACAAATTTTAAAGATTGTGCTTTTTTCGGTGATTTTTTATGACTGTAGCTTTTATTGAAAATCTGTTTCTTTTTAATTAGGCATAAGGTCAAGGAAAAATGAAAAAGTGTTTCATAGTAGTATAAACAACTTTAAATTAGATGTAAAAACAGTACCCATTACTTAATGCCCACCATTTTAATTGCCAGTACTGACTTTCTGTTAATTGTCTCAATGTAGCGATGGGGTTAAACAACAGAAATTGATAATAATTCTTGGACTCTTTGAGTGCTATGGAAGTTACTGTTCTTCTACTTAGAAATATAATGTATTAGATAGAAATGCAGCATATTAGATTACAAGTCAAGTAATAGAATATTGACTAGCAAAAGTTAGGTATCAAATGTATAGGAGCTGGGAGGCAGGCACCTCCCAGGTTTGAAACAAATGCTAACAGGATTTCCAGGCTTTTGATCATCCCATGATGGTTTTCTCTCATTGCGTCTTTGGTCCTAGAATTCAGCCACAGTCCTGTGCACCTGGACAATGGTGATGGACAAAATGTCTCTGTTTGTCCATCACCATATGACGGGCTTGATATATTCCTGTCCCACTATCAGCTCCCTCAGAATGCGGTCTCAAAACAGTTGTCATAGGAGAAGAATCCAAGATGGAGAGAAAACCTGAGGCTGGAATATGAGTCCTTGTTTTTCTGACTCATTGTTTTATATCGGAATAATCACTGAAGCTTTCTGCCTGTCATTGTCCTCATACATTTATGTCCTTGGTAGTTGTGGAAGTAAATGACATAATGCATATAAATGTGCTGGTTTAATATCTTGGAATCAACAATTTCTCTAAAAAATGAATAATCTTCTTCTCTTCTTTTCTTTCTACTTGTGCTTTACCTAATGGACAGAGTATAAGGTTCAGCTCAAGTGAAACTCAAGCTTTGGAGGCAACTTGTGTGTGTGTGTGTGTGTGTGTGTGTGTGTGTGTATGCTGGTCCTGAGGCTTCAGTTGATGGTTTGGGTGGTGCTGTCCCTGAGTTTTGGTGCTCAGAGCTAGCTTTCTACCACTTGAGTCACAACTCTACTTCAAGCTTTTTGGTCTCACAGATTTTCCTTCCTGAGAGCTGGCTTAAAACCATGATGCTCAGATCTCAGTCTTCTAACTAGGATTTCAGGCATGAGCCACCAGTGCACAGGTGGGAGTCAGACTTAATTTTAGCTAATCTTCCACAAATATGTGTTGGATACCTACATATGTGCCAGACATTGCCCTGCCTGCTAAATACACTGAATGGATTACGAAAGACCTGTTCTCTTTAAAACCCATGTCCTAATTTATTCATTTGTTTAAGAATACTAGGACTAGATATGATGGTAGGTGTCTGTAATCCCAGCCATTTGGGAGGCAGAAAGAGGATTGTAGAACAGAGACAACTTGAGTAAAAGCATGAGCCTATCTGAGAATCAAGTTAAAAATAATAACTAGAGGCATTGCTCAAGTGACAGAGCATTTGCCTAGCAATTATAAGGCCTTTAGTAATCCAAAACAAAGATTTAAAAATAATATTATCTTCTTATCTATAAATGTTTAATGGAATAATGATTCAAAATATCTGTGAGGAGTCAATGCTAAGCGAATGCTAATTATCTCCCCTCCTCATTCTTAGGCCTTGTAAGATGCTGGAAGAAAGCTTTAGCTTGCACATGAGCACTTTGGTAAGCCCATTCCAGCCCTCCTGTTAACAAGCTGTGTGATCTCAGGCAGATGATTAGCATCTCTGGAGTTCAGTTTTCTCCTCTATGAAATAATAATGTTGTACTAAGTCATTTGAAAGACATGTTATTTTAGGGGTGCGGATTGGATTCTGCACTTCTCAAAAATGAGTCAGAAATCTTGATATATTGATGAAGAGTGGTCCTATTAGACTGTTTTGATTTTAAAGCGCATTAAGAGCTGACATCCATCAAGGACATTCTAGATCCATGCCCTGTGCTAAATCTCTATGCTTTTTGCACAATCCCACAAATCTATGAGGTAAGCACTATTATCCTCACTTTATATGAGGAAACTAAATTTTAGAGAAATGTATTTGGCCAGAGTCACCAAGCTACTCTCATGGATGGGAGTATTGACACCTGCATTAGACCTAATAAACATTCTCTATGCCTAACACGGCTGCTGAATGGATGTCTAGACCTCATCCAAAGGCTAACTGGACACAGATAGTGACTCCATAATTAACCCATATGTACATCATTGTCAGAAAGATGCTTCCTGGTGAAGTTAATCGAGTATAAGCCTCCTCCTTCTCCCCAGCTCTTATTCCAGGTACTCCCAGCTGCCTGGCCCTGTTCCCATCTCTTTATGTGAGTCCATGTGACTGATAGAAAACCAAACATTATTGCTCAGAAATTGATTTTTTTGTTTTTCAAATTGGACATCTGCTGCTTATTTGGCTGGGAGTTTGGCAAGTATTCCAATTCGTTGTGGTGGTCAGACCTAGAGGAAGTAATTAGGTGGCCATGGAAACCAGCATCCCCTGCACACCACAAAATGATGAGGAGCAGGCATTGGATAGAGAGTTTAAACATCCTCTCTATCCTCAACATTCTGGCCTCATTCCTTCAGCAGGGACTTCCTTTACTCTTTTGGGTCTATCATACTCCCAATGTGAGGATGTAATACTCACTTCTATACTAAAAGATTCAGCTTCTAAATTTAAAACACAATGCCTGAAGAGTAGGCATGAAGACCAACATTCATACTAAGAATACAAAGAACTGGAGCTGGGAATTTAGCTCAGTGGGCGATGACTTGCCTGACAAGTGCAAGACCTTGAGTTCAGTCTCCAGCTGTGTGCCAGGGCCTACAGGCTTTATACCATTGTGTCAGCGAATTCTCAGTGCGTTCTTCATTGGATAGAGGGAGAAATTAATACCTGGAAAGGAGAATATGTTTTCCTGTGATTACAGAGCTAGACAGTTAAAGAACTGGACTCTCAACCATGATATAGCTGACCCTGAAGTTACACTTAAACACCTGTACTAAGCTGCTCTGGGAACATTTTACTAGAAATATTCTACTGGGGGATGAGGGGCTGGGTAGCCTTGAAATGGTATTATTACTTGGTGTCCTGTCCTCCGTATTGCCTACTTTGGTAGAAACCCGTCTTCTACTTAGAAATCCAAGTCATTCTATCCTATACTATGTACCTTTTCCTACCCCACTTAACTCTGATAAACTCTTGTTCTCTCTTCAGTCTTTCTGCTGTGTCCTGAGCTATGTATTACAGTTGGGTCTGAGCCCAGCTTTCTTCTTTACTTTATTGAACAGATGACAAATCTGCATGCTGTTCTCCAGTTCCTGGAATGTCTATCTCACCTCTGACTCAGAAGTTGAAGGGGCTGTTACCTTATAGATCTTTGAAAAATTACTGTTCTCTGCTATCAAGTTTAGAGGAACCCCAGTCTAGCTATCCACATTCCTGTAATAGATTCAGAGCCTCAAGGGATTATTACACACCCTTTACTTGGTGAGGGCAAGTTTTCCAGGCATTTCATGCACAGTGAGTTCTAGAAAGATAAAAAAAATCTGATATTCCCTAATATAGGAAGGAGACATGGATTTTGTTGATAGTGGCAGGGATGGAGCTTGAACTCAGGGTCTGGGAGCTGTCCCTGAGCTCTTTTTGTTTAAGGGTAGTAGTCTACCAATTTGAGCCACAGTACCACTTCTGTTTTCTCTGGTGGTTAATTGGAGATTAATTGGAGAGTCTTATGGACTTGCTTGCCTGGGCTGGCTTTGAACCTCAAATCTCAGCCTCCTGAGTAGCTAGGATTACAGGTATGAGCCACCAGCACCCAGCCAGAACTGGATTTTTGTTTCCTTTCTGTCACCAGCCCAGTAATGATTTTCCCACCTGAATCAGGGTCTCTCTATGTAGGTCAGCTGGTCTGGAACCTATCCTAGGCTGATTTCTAACTCTTAATCTTCCTGCTTAGCCTCTGTAGTACTGGAATTACAAGTATTCTGTTATTCATGGAAGGTCACTAGCCATCTCTGTGTGAAACAAAAGGTCAAGCTCCTACTGAAGCTATCTTTTAAGTCTGAACATTTGTTAACTCATATCTTCCTTCTTATAAATTAGCCTCAAATTCCATGTAAAAGTTAGGGTTGACTAATATGTTCCTCATTTCAGAGTGTACATTGTTACCTTTCAGATGCACAAAAATTCACCAACCTCTTGTCCCCATGCATTTTCCCTGAGTTCTATGAGGATTTGTAAAGAACTATCTTTCTATCTCCTGGTGAAAAGAAGGCAGAGGAAGGGCAAATAGAAATAGTGGCTGTGCCAGTGAAGAAAGTAAACAAGTTAAATGATACCTTTAAGGAACCTGAAGGCCTGAGTCATGCAGTCCTCACAGTTACTGTATTTCACTGTGCTTTGGCTGCAGTGGATGGTAGTATAATGAGAAAGGCATAGCTTTGAGTCTTAGCTTTGACTTTTAAGAAATCTTGAATCATCCCACCTCTCCATGTTCCAGTATCTTTTTCATCTGAATGTGAATACCAGTAGCACAATGGTTGTTGTGAGGTTCAGTGGTGAGACAGACTATAAAGAACAAGCCATCAAAGTCCAGAGGTATAAATAGATGTTTTTCCAATGAATTGATTTTGGAGATTTGCTGCTAAATAACTAGTTGTGATGGTCAATTGATTTTCACCTAGGGTTTAAGAAGATTCTATTGCTTTTGGACATTCTTTCAGTATATAGTTTAGGGATAACAGCATATTCACATGCAAAAGAATGTAGCAGGACCCTACCTCATACTATGTACAAAAATTAGGACCTCAAACTCACACATTAAGTTAAACTCCTAAATATAATGACTAAAACAATAATTTTAGAAACAGCATAGGCTTTGTCATGAATTAGATACCATAAATAGAAGCCACAAAAGAAAAAAAATGGATAACTTAGACTTCAGAACTAAAAAGATTTGTGCTTCAAAGGATATTATGAAGGAAGATAAATTCCAACTCACAGAATGGAAAAAGCACATACATATAAAATATCTAACAATGGACTTGTGCCTTTAATATATAAAGAACTTCTACATCCCAGTAATAAAAAGGGAAGTAACCTAATTAAAGAATTGACAAATGATTCAAATAAATATTCCTGCCAAACTATTATTAGCCATCAGAGATCCTCAAATACAAAATTACAAGGAGATGCCACTCAACACTCATACATCACCTCTCTGTTGGACAGGTAAGTGCTGAAGAGAAATTGGAACCCTATATACAGATAGTGGGAATATAAAATGGTGCAGCTACAGGAGTCTGACAGTTTCTAAAACAGTTAAAGATTGAGGTACAATAGTACCTAGCAAATTCCCTCCAAGACACATACCCAAGCAAAATGAAAGTGCATGTTCAATTTATATGTAGATGCTCTTGTACATGAATGTTCAAAGCAGCCTTATTAATAATAGTTCAAGGCAAAACTGTACATCAGCTGATAGATGGGCAAACTGTGGTGTAGCTAGGCGTAGTGGTATGAAATCTCAGTTCTCAGGAACAGCTGGCGGATCTCAGTTTCAAGGCCAGCCTGCTTATATAACAAGACCTTGTCTGAGAAATACAAACAAAACAATGTAGTCTGTCAACAAAGTAGAATTCTACTTTAGTGATAAAATAAAATGAAATATCAACTTATTTTGCAACAAGGATTTTTACATAGAACTCATCTCTTCTACAAACCACTGCCCATTCTTCTCTGAATTCCCAGCTGTTCCTCTCCCATCCCTTTTATAGCTTTCTGTCATTCTGTGACAATTGTCACAGATATTTTCTACATGGATTTCCATCAATGGGTGTCAACCTATGAATGCAAACGTTGTTACCTTATTTTTTTTCTTATTTGTTCTTCTTGCTCTGATGAGCCCTTCTACCTACCGTGCTCATCTAGGTAGTCATGTGCTCCAGATAAACTGAACCTAGATTAGCCTTATCCAACCACATGAATTCACTTTTCCTCCCAATGATTAAGAATGAACATGCGATAAAAATTCTTGACAATAATACATGAGCAGAATTATTGAGAAAAACTGCTTGTTAGGAGAAAACAATACGCTCGTAAGAAGATATGAAAGAAAAGTTTCTTCCTTCTTGCTTCCATTCCTAGCCCACTAAATACTTGAGAAACTAAGTGTCATGCCTGAAATGGCTATAGCCCTCTGTAGTTAGAATGAGAAATCCCAGAGCATAAGAGAACTGCTGTTGAACTGGAGCCATTCTAGCCATTGACCTGCTCTTTTAGGCCAAGCCTGAGTTACTAAGTTACCTTTGCAGCTCTTATGAGGAGAAATAATGCATGTCTATTGTATAAAGCAATTTTACTGTATAGTTCAAAACTTCTGTGAGCCATCCCCTCTTAAAGCTCTTCTGAACCTAAAGCATTAGTCAGACTTGATTTCTGAGCTTCACTTGGCCACTTTACTACCTCTAGGAACTTGACTAGATGCTGCTCACCTTTTTTGGTCCAGCACTGCTCAAACTTGAGCTTGTGTTAGAATCACCTGGGGGCTTGTTAAACCACTGGATTCTTGCACAGAAATCCCAGAGGTCCTTTGTCAGAGGGGAGGAGGAAGGATGAGAGGGAGGATCAGTTCTATCTGTAGAAATTTCTATCTGTAGCATTTCTGCAGATAGAAATGCTTTTGTCCAGAGGACCACACAGGTGACATTATTCTGTGATCAAATTTTACCAGTTATAAAACAGACATAAGAGCACTGCTTAGTCAGTTTTGTGAGGATTAAACCTGATGCTAAAGGTTCAGCACTTGGCACTGTGCCTAGACCAGAAATAATGCTCCAATAATGCAGCTATTTTTATTAACTTGTGAAAAATGTGAATCTTAGAGTCAGGAGGCTCAGTTTGTGTAAACCCCAGGTAAAGACATATTATTTTTTTTCTTTTTTTATTTGTAGATAATTTATTTTAACATGTAAACAACATTGGGGATAATTCTACCTGAAATACCCACAAATGATACATACAATCACATATTTATTTAGTAAAGACATATTCTTCTAGAGCCTTCTGGAGCCTTCAGGAGTAGTCTTTCCCAGACAAAAAGAGCCAACACAAACCTGCTGACTGGGGATATTAAGTAGGTGGCTGTGGAAAAATGATTTGAATGATTTGCTGAGATTATTGAAAATCATCTGAAATATTCCTAGGTTGACAAGTAGACAGAAGGAAAAATAGCCTTTACTTATCAGCTCTCCGTCAAAATGGTTTGTAGCGTGTCTGGGTATTATCCAGGTGATTAAAGAGGTGAGACCTTGAAAAGAGACGGAGGTGGGAACAAGGCTGGCTGGCTTTAAAAGAGGAGAAGCAATAAAAGATTAGTCATTAAATAAATGAAGTTCAGGAAATGATCCAATGTCTTGGGAGTGTTCAATCACAGGAGATGGGAGGCTTCTAACCTTGTAGAGTCAAAGAAAATCCTCAGAATAGTTCAGCACACTTCACTGAAGCCATTTGGGTACAATTTTTCCTCCTAAGCATGGATTTAAAAGGCTGAGAAATGGGATTTTAAATTTTCCCAAGGATCCTTCTTTCCTAAAATTCAAGACATATCTTAGTGGGTTTTTGTTTGTTTGCTTTCTTGTTTGCTTGCTTGTTTTTACTCCCTAATAGCACAGAAACATTTCTAACCACTGTTGTCTTTCATAAACACATTTGAGTCTTTAACTGTGGTAGACACTGTGCTAAGCACATCTACATTAGTTTACTCAATTTCTTTAACACTACTATAATGTAGATTCTATTTTTATAGCTTTCACAGATGAGCAAAACAGTTTTAGAAATGTGGAATGGTTTGAGTCCTTATAGCAAGTAAAAGTGAATGCAAACTAGATCAAAATGGCTATTTCACCTTTTCAAATAATGTATCTTTACATCTCATATTGTTCTCCCCAGAGAGTCAGGTGGATATTAATATTCTAAGTTTATAGATAGGGAACCAGAGAACATTTACATGACATGTGCAAATGTAACCATGGATATGAAGTTGTGAAATCAGAATTAGGACTCAGCGTTCTCTCTTAAACCATACTGTCTTTGGAAATTGCTGAAAAATATCTCTAATTTGCATGATATATGTGTTTATCATTTTCTTACTATCAAGAAGTGAGGTTTCCAACATAACTTTCTCACGTACATATTCATATAGAATTTATTTTATTTTATGCAGTCCTATAAAGGGATCTCAATAAATAAAGATTTTCTTTTCCCTCTTCCTTTTATCCTCATCTCCACCCTTTCCCGTTTCCAGGGTACTCTCAGCTGCTCCCTCTGATTCACCTTTGTTATTACTTTGGGTGAGCCATGGTGTTCCCGACAGCTGGATGATCAGGCCATGGTTCTTTCTTGTCCTCATAACCTGTGATCTGCAGAAAGTCAAATCTTATTATTTCCATATTCATGACAAAGTAAGCAAGGGACTAAAAAACAGCCCCAATAATCCAGTCAACAGGGATCTTTTCAATTCTGAAGCCTGATTGCTCTCCAAAGCTTTGCTTTGGTCAGAGTTTGGGAATTTGTGTTTGGCCCAAGATGAAATTGAGTTTAAGCACATAGTCTATTTTCTCTAGTCTGTTTCCTCTTCAGTAAAGAGGGATTTCTATAAATATTATATGATACTTGTGTCAAGGGCTTGCCACCCCAAGAAAGAAAAGTAGATTATATGTAGAGTGTGTATGCACACACATATATACGTGTATATCTATGGTTATATACATGCACTAGTCATCATTGTGTTATCTTTTCTTAGAGCTTTGATGTTTTATAAGCCTCATTTGTTTTAGATTTTAAATTTTTTAATTTAAATGTATTATACATACAGGAAAATGTAGATAATATTAAGGAGTCAAGGATATATTTTTACAAACCAAACATGTCCTAATGATGTACTCAGATGAAGCAGTAACCAGCCCCCAAGAACCTTCATCCTTAACCTTTCTCCCAGTATCCTCTCACCTCCACCACGCCACCCCCTTGGCTTCTTGCAAGACAGAGACATCATGTCTACCTTTGGACATCCTATGTATATGGTCATACAGTGTTGTACTCCTTAACATCTGATTTCTTTTATCAAGGTTATGTCTTTCAGATTTTTTTTCTCAGCATTGCACACAATTGTAATTTCCTCTTCCCATTGTATTATTACATTCCCTCATTCTAGAACAGGGACTGCCTGTGAGTAAATTATCACCTTGACTCAAAGAAATTCTTCCTGGAGAGAGGACAGAGAAGCCCTGAAATACAGAGTAGGGATGGCCACACAGGCTGGGAACCAGTTGCACACTCAGGTGGCCCATGCAGCAGGAATCAGACATCCAGTGACTTGAAGCTGCTGCCTGAGATGAATGCTGAGGAGCACATGAGTTAATTAGCTCTGACAGATGGGAAACTGTGTTCTGGAGCAGTGGCTTCCTATTTAAATCATCTGGAGAGCTAAAAACGTTAACAGTGACTGGAAGAGTTTTAATTGAATTAGCTCTGAAATGCTACTCAGACACTAGTGTTTGTTTGAGCTCCCCAGTTGGCTCCAATGTTCAGTCAGGACTGAGAACCACTTAGGCAGGCAGAGGACGCTGCTTTAACGCATCCAGGGAAGCTTAAGTGCCACCAATGCAACTTACCTGCTGCTGGAGAACTTTCACAAAATGAGGGTTATGAGATATAGGTTTGGTCAGATGAAGAAAGTTGTTGTATGTGAGTTAGAAAGGTTGACCTTCACCCTAACAGTAGATAATGGGACATTTCAGGGGTGTGTGTGTGTGTGTGTGTGTGTGTGTGTGTGTGTGTGTGTGTGTGACAGAGAGACATAGACACACAGAGAGAAACAGAAAGAGATGGATGGAGACAGAGACAGAGACACAGAGAGTTACTATTAATTAAACTCAGAGCCTTCTGCTTGTTAGCAGCACACAAGTGCACTACCAGTTGAGCCATATACCAGTGCTTTTTTATTTAGTTTTTACTTTTTATATTAGGGTCTACATTTTTTTCTTGGACCAGGGGTTGGATCTTGATTCTCTCACCTCCATCTCCCATATTGCTGGAGTTATAGGGTACTACCACTCCCAGATTATTTGTTATAATAGGTTTTTTGTTTGTTTGTTTGTTTGTTTGTTTGTTTTTTCCCAAGGAAGGCTCTAACCCAAACCCTCCTATCTCAAGTAACCCAAGTAACTGAGATTATAGGAGTATATCACCATGCCTGGCCCATCTGAGGCTCTTAAATATAGGAATTTTACACTGGATTTACATTTTTTATCTTGATAAACTATAACCTAACAAAGTTTACTAGTTTAATCATACTTGAGTATATAGTTCTGGGGTTCTGAATACATTTGCATTATTGGGTCACTAATCCATCCACCTCCTTTTTTCATCTTCTCCAGCTAAAACTCTGTACGTATTAAACATTAGTCCCATATCCTTGCTTTCTCCTAGCCCCTGGCAATCACCTTTCTACTTTCTGTCTCTGACTTTTGACTATCTCATGTACCTCTTATGAGCAAAAATATACAGTTTTTCTCCTTTTATGTTTGGTTCCTTTTTTCTAGCATTATACCTTCAAGATCATTCATTATACTTTCCATGATCAAGCTAATTTCCTTTTTTTTTTTTTTTTGCCAGTCCTGGGCTTGAGCTCAGGGCCTGAGCACTGGCCTTGGACTTTCTCAAGGCTAGAGCTCTACCACTTGAGCCTCAGCACCACTTCTGGCTTTTTTCTATGTATGTGGTACCGAGGAATTGAACCCGGGCCTTTGTGCATGCTAGGCAAGCATTCTACTGCTAGGCCAAATTCCCAGCCCCTCTAATTTCCTTTTTTTAGGCTGAGTAATTTTCCATTGTGTTCAAACCACATTTTAAAAAAAGCAAAACTGGTCTTGGGGCTTGAACTCTGGGCCTAGGTACTACCCTGAGCCTCATTTTGCTCAAGGCTGACACACTATCCCTTGAGCCATCGTGCTACTTCCAGCATTTTCTGAGTAGTTTATTAGAGATAAGAGGAGTGTTGTGGACTTTTCTGCCTGGGTTGGCTTTGAACTGTGATCCTCAGATCTCAGCCTCTTGAGTAGTTAGGATTATAGGTGTGAGCCACCACAGGATTACAGGTGTGGCAACAAACCACATTTTATATGTGAACCATAGTTGAATATATGTATACTGCATCTTGCTTCTACCCTTTGGCTATTGTGAATAATGATGTGTACACAGACCAACTGAATATACAAGAAAACAAATTTCTGTCCCAAATTTCTATCTTCAGAAATTAGAAGAGAATCCTCAAGAGGTATGCTTTTGAGGAACAATAAAGAGTTCATTGAGGATGAAATTCCAGGAACAAGTAATTGGCAGAGTCATTAGCTTGAAGTAAAAGGCATAGACTGAAACTGGAAGTCTTGAAATATTGCCACCCAAGTGACAGTTGAAACAACATATAGAAAGTACTCAAGCAAAGAAAATAAATGTGTAGCCGTGCCAGTCAGGTAGTCCAATGAGGAAGGCTTTCCAGGCTAGTCAAAGGGTTAAACCAGACTACTAGTTTGTGACCAGTCCCCTTCCCACTCCACTATTCTCCCTCAAGATAAAAGTGAATCATATCAACGAGATTCTAGGGATTGTCAGACCAGTGTGGATAATTGGAGTCAGGAATACATTGGACATAATTCCACAGAGACATGTGTCTGCAGCTGCAATTGGTTTTATTCTTTTCTATCTTCCTTAGCAGCTTGCCTAGAGCAATGACCTCCAGGAGTCAAAGTCTAGAAGCCTGGGGTTGGGGGAGGGAGGAAGGGGTGGTAATCTGGAAAAGCCAAGAAACCCCAACACCAAAACCAACAGGCTCCTGCTCCTGTTCCAGAGCCTGGAAGCGCAACCCTTCAAAACAATGTATTAACAACCCACTGAGGCCTGGGACATTTGGAAAGAAAAAGTTACTTTTGTTGTTTAATACACAAATAACACAAGCTGAATCTTTAGTATTTCACAGATGTCTGGGAAGCTAGAATAGGAAGAACCTCCCACTAGGGTGAGTTTCTGAAGCCAGTTCTTGCACGAGCCTGAAGCTCCAGTGGGACTCAGGCCTGAGCAGCCAGAGGTCAACTTCTTAGTTGTTTTTCCTACAAACAGCAAGCCAGCTAGAGCAGAGGATCTCAACAACTGGCATGGTATGTTCAGGCTTTTGGTTTGTCCTGTGCTAATGAACA
The DNA here is from genome assembly GCF_031878675.1 of Megascapheus bottae. NCBI lineage: Eukaryota > Metazoa > Chordata > Mammalia > Rodentia > Geomyidae > Megascapheus > Megascapheus bottae. Next base: position 45,383,502 of record NC_143514.1, on the reverse strand, counting down.
CATTAAGCAACCTTAAATCTTGCCTGGTTGATGGCTGTGCTCTTTACAGGAGCAGAAATGACCGGTTCCATTGAGCAATCATCAAGCAAACACATTCATCCTTCAAGCCTGCCTTGGATGTGAGGTTCCTGGACCTTTCTGTAGCATTCACTTACATTGTGTGCCTGACGAAACTACACTTGGTATTGTATTGCTCAAAGCAAAATGAGTACGTGCTCCATGGCTAAGTGAGGTGTTTCATTAGGAGTTGAGGGGATTAATACATAGCCTAATCATTTCATTAATGCAAGGTTTCTTCCTTCATGCTGCTGACTTCCTATGGCTCCTGCAGAATCCTTCTTAAGTGATTGAACTGGTTTCCTAGAGCTAGAGCTGCAAGGCACCATATATTAGGTGTTCTAAATAATAAAAATGTATTGTCTCATTGTCCTGGAGGCTGGAAGAATGAGGCCAAGGTTTCCACTGAGTTTTCATTTGAGGGATGTAAGAAAGAATCTGATCCATATCCCATTCTGTGGTTTTAGGCAATCTTTGTATACTGTGGCTTGCAAATATATGGTATTTTCTCTGCATGCATCTCTAAATTTTCCCTTTTCATAAAGATACCAGTCAATTGGATTTGGGTCCACTGTAATCCAATATGATCTCATCTTAACTCATTGAATCTTCACTGTTTCTGTTTCTAGACAAGGTCACTTCTAAAATTTTTCCTGTGCTAGGGTTTGGTTTCAGAAAGTCTCCTGCTTAGTGAGCAGGCATGCTACCACTTGCACCATACCTTCAGTCCTGTATAACATTAGTCATATTTTGGAGAAGGTCTTATATTTTTTTCTGAGCCCTAGCCTTGGACTGTGATCCTCTATCTATATCTCCTACATAGCTGAGGTTATAGGCTTGTACTACACATCTGGCTTATAGTTGAGATAGAGGTCTCATTTTTTTGTCCAGACTGACCACAAATAGTGATCGCCATAATCTCGACCTCCTAAGTAGCTGGAATTATAGGGATGAGCCTATTATATGTAATGTTGGCCTGAGACAAAGTCATATTTTGAGATATTGGGGATTAGGATTTCAAATCATGAATTTGGGGAGAATAAATGACATACCTAGTGGTTTTTACAGGGAGTAGTCTCTATCTCATAGCCCTCTTGAAGCCAGATGTTAATTTCCTTCTGTTTTCAAGGCCAACATATATCAGAAGAAGACCTTCCCAGGAAGAAAAAGTTATACTCACATTCTAGCCTCCCATATCTCAAAAGTAAACTACTGGTATAGGTGATCTTTTAGGTTTCTTCCTGCTCTGAGATTCTTGGATTTTTCAATGAACCATTTGCATTTAGGCCTGATGTCTCTTCTAAGACTTTTCTGATATCTAGCTGATCTTGTGTCTAAAGCTGAGCTCTAACTCTTCTCTTAGTGCTCTCTCTCTTTGGGAATTGCCTTGCTCAAGATTTCACACCTTACTTGGTAAAGACACATTTATAAGTAATTATCATCAATCAATGATTGTGTTAACTGTCTGTCACTGTGATTGAGTACCTAAGATAAAGAACTTCCAAGGATGAAAGATGTCTTTTGGCTCACAGTCTCAAAGGTTTCTGTCTGTGGCTTCTTGCTTTTGGGCCTTTGAATCAGGCTAGACATCATGGCAGGGAGTACTTGGTGGTAAAGCAGATTACTTAATGCTGGCCAGGAAGTGAAAGTGGAAAGTCCATGTCTTCAAGAGCATGTCCTCCAAGGACCTAACTTCCTCCCTATCAGTCCTTCTTCTGCTAGATGCCACTGTTTCTCAGTAGCACTACAGGCAGGTAGTGAGAACTTCAACATGGAAACTTTTAGGGAGATATAAGATCAAACCCTAACAATGATATTTATTTTCCATTCATTATTTGAGTGCTCTTATATGATTTATCAGTTTGTGTGACAGAATATCATGAGTGAAGATGCACTCACAATTTAGGCTTAAATAACCTTGAAGAAGTTATCCAAGCATACTCCAAAGTGATGTGTTTGTGTACAAGGGATAATCTACCCCTTTCAGTCTCTCCAGTTGCATTTAAGAACTACTAAGTGTAACATCTAGTATTTCTGTGTTCCAGCTCCAGGTAGTTTAGTTGAAACTTTTCTTTCTTGTTTCCCCATGCAAAATAATTCTCTGTACCTTCTGGGTGGCCATTGTCCTGAACCTAGATTTGCCTCCAATGTCTGGTTTCATTCTACTTTGTACCAGAGCATACAACTTCAATCATTTTTGAGCTCCAACTCCACATCAACCAAACTCTCTCTTCTCAGTATACTCATCTGTAAGGTGGGAGTGATAAAAACCAATATTGAGAGTAGAAATGGGAATTAACACAATAAATATAGAATGTACTAGAATTAAGTAAACAATAAATGAGTTATCTTCCCATCCCCCATGCCAGGATTTGCATATTTTCTCATGTTTGCCCCTTCCATAATCTCTGAAATAGATGAATGCATGGCTACGTGAGTGGTAATTAAATGCCCTATAAGAAAAATAGAATCTTTTGGGTTGTTGTTTGACTACACAATGTCAGAATTGAACTTTCATGAACAAAACTTCAGTTTCATTGATAAGTAAAGAAAAGCATCATTTGTCTCTTTGTAAGGAAATCTTCTGTATAACTCTAAATACACTTATTTCATTTATTCCTACCTAGATGTTCAGTTACCTCCTAACTGTATTATACGATCATGCCTTCCTCCCAGATTTGACTTATTCTTTATATTCTCTTCTTTCTGTCTTCTCATCCATCAAAATATACCTGTTCCATGTGCAATCACATACACTTTCAATTATCAAAGGAACAGATAATTAATTGGTGTCAGGAAAGCCTTTTTGATCAGGTAGCTCATCTTTCAGATGTCCCTTAATAATCATTACTTTCTGGAATTCATCCTTTTTTATAGTGCCTTCCTACACAGACTAAGGATGAACAGGGTGACAAATAAAATGCTGAGAAAATGAGAATGTATCATGTTCAAAGTAATATCCAAGCTTAATTGTTCATAATGAAGGAAGCCACCATGTTGCAAAGCTACTAAAGAAGCCCACAAGCAAGCAAAAAAATGAGGCCTTGTGCCAATAGGCAGCACCAGCCCCCCATTCATAGGATAGACCTATCCTGGAGATGGATCTCTCAGCCACAACCAACTTTTCAGATGACCATAGCATAACCAAACACATAATCTAGTTTCAGACTTGTAGTTTGGAACACCAGACAAGTCACTCCCAAGTCCCTGATCCACAGAGACTATGAGAAATAATAAATATGTATATTTGTTTTGGATCACTGTGTTTAGAGTGAATTTGTTGCTTAGCAATAGATAACTAATATATCTGGTTGCCAAGGATCTACTGATTCCAAGCAGTAAGAATAAAGTTCCTGAATTCCAAGAGCCTATGTCCAGTGGGGAAAGACTTGGAACAGAAGAGACATTCAGACCAAGTAAAAGTAAGCAAATTTTCCACCATTTCATAAGCTCCTATGGCAGTAGGCATAAAAGGTGTAGATGTACTGAATCTGCCACTCTAAATTCCACTCCCAAATATACACCTGGCAGAAAGGGGTTCACCAAAGAGACATGCAAAGCATTCATCAGTAGCATTCTGAAGAATAGCTGAAAGCCATAAATAGCACAGATGCCTATCAACGGTATCATGGACAAGTAAGTGGCAATATGTTCACAAAAATACTGCATAACAATGAGACAGAGTGGGCTAGCTCCTGGCCACAAATAGATGCAGTAGGAATTAAATTTATTCTCATCGTATCAGAGCAAACAAGTCTCAAACAGTATCTTATGCAATTAATACGGGAGATGGATCAAAAAGCATTCATCACTTGTCTTCCTATCATAGAATTTATATGTAAGCTTGGATATTACTTATATGTGCCCGAACATAAGGGCTCCCAAAGGTATCTTTTCACTACTGGTGCACTAAAATTCCAAGTTTAAATCTAGGCCTCCTCTGGAAGAAGGTAAATAATGCAGGAATTTAAGCAATCTTACTCTGAAATCAGTCTAGTTCTCTTCTTGTCAACTTTGCAAGCTGAAATAGCCAGGCAGTTTTTGAGTATTCCTGAATCTTTTCCATTTAAATCACATTTTAATAAAAACACACAACCAGCTACAGTATACGTCTGTTCCTGTGGATGTTTCACAACAAACCTATAAGATAGTTTTATTTTTCTTCTCTTTTCACAATGGAGACACTAAGACAAGCAGAGTTAAGAAATTTATCCATGGTACCACAGTGAGATAATACGAGTCAGATACTTGATATTTTTTTCTGAAGTTTTAAATCTTACTATAGACTACACATCCACAACCTAAAAGTCTAAAATGGAGAATGGTCTCAAAATATAAAATCTTTAAGCATCATGTTGGTGCTCATTTTTTTTTGCATGTCGGAGCACTTTGAATGTCAAATTTCCAGATTTAGGATGATCAACAGGTAATGTCTATGCTAAGTTAAAAAGTGAAAAAATCTCTGAAATCTTAGCACCTTTATTTCCAAGTATTTTGGATAAGGAATGCTCAACCTATATCTTGAAGGGTAGGGAGGAATTTAAATTGAAGTCTGTTGGCTTGATCATTCTTCTGCTTGGTCACTGTCCTGTTGCATTTTCTGCTAGACTTCTCTACACCTTGGTATACCTGGGTCACTTTCCCCATGACACTGTCTGTCCTTGCAGGGTACTTTCTCTGTGCCAAGAAGTGGTTTTTGTGCTTTATGTTTTTAACCTGTGCCCATACATGCCAATGAAAAGGCCACCAAGAGCACAATTTTAATTGAAACAAAATTGAGTTTCTAGGCTGGGAATTTGGCTTAGTGGTAGAGTGCTCACCTAGCATGCACGAAGACCTGGGTTCAATTCCTTGGTACCACATATGTAGGGAAAAAGCTGAAATTGGTGCTGAGGCTCAAGTGGTAGAGCTCTAGCCTTGAGAAAATCCAAGGACAGTGCTCAGGCCCTCAGCTCAATCCCAGGACTGGCAAAAAAAAAAATTGAGTTTCTGGACACTGCCCTGAGAAGAGCGCATACATCCTACAGATCTGTGGAGTCGAGGACCAATGGCATGCGAGTTTGAGTTAGGTAATTTTGGAGAAGGTTTGCTCTGCATTGCATACTGTCAGAAAGCAGAGATAATTCTGTAACTGCAGATGTGAATGAATCTTACCTAGAAAGTGGGAAGGATGAATAGAGGCTAAAGATGTAATCAGTAAAGAAGCAGCACTTACTCATCTTAGCTGGGAAAGGGGAATGTTTGCTAATTTTGCGATATTCTTCACTGTGACAGTAGTCTGCAGCTTAGGGGGGAAAATCATAAAAAGTGTCTTCCCGTGTGTGTGTGTGTGTGTGTGTGTGTGTGTGTGTGTGTGTGTGTGTGTGTATCAGTCCTGGAACTTGAATTCAGGACCTTGGCCCTGTCCCAGAGCTTCTTTGCTCAAGGCTAGGGCTCTATCACTTGAGCCAAACTTCCAGTTCCAGCTTTTTGATAGTTCATTGGAGATAAGAGTCTATCACAGTTTCCTGTCTAGGCTGACTTTGCACTGCAGTCCTCAGTTCTCAGCCTTTTGCTGGTGCCTAGCTATGAAACTGACCTCTTATTTTGTCTTATTGGTGAGATTATTTATGCTCAGCAGCAACCACCTAATTGAGTGCCAGGCCAAGGCCTAACCACACTTACAGTGCTAGGCCAGTCTGTAGCCTTACACGAATAGGGAAGACATGTTCTTCTCCTTCTTGTTGATTTCATCTCCACAACAGACTTGCCAGTTATAGTCCATTAACATTCCCATTTGAAAGATAAGGAGCATGATACACAGAAAACTGAAAGTACCTGTCAAGGCTGTATAGCTAACTGATGGAACGAGTGTAGTTAGAACCCAGGAAGTATGACCTCTGAAGCCTTCTGGATTAACTACTATGATGGTCCTTCCACACCTCTGCAATGATTCTCCCAAGACCTAGCCCTGCTTGTGAACACTCACCATTTGACCCTGGTGGAACCTACCCACTCACATCCAAACTATAGATTCTCTAGCTTGCCTAGACACACACATTGCTGAACTCTACACATTCATGGTGCAACAGATTTGCCCTTTGGAAAGCAACTGGAATTCCTGACACGGACAGCCTGCTTGGACCATTCATTCTTGCCCAGCCCAAATTCTGTGAAAACTGGCTCTGCCGGCTTTTATTGAACACTCTGTCACCACTCGGCATGCCTCCTCCCTGACCTCCCCACCCTGGCGAATGAGGCTTGTTTCTGGAGGAGTTGCACTCAGGACCTGCCCAACCCCAAGTGCCTGTTGTGACATTCTGAAAGAATTTAATTAAGGCCCCCCCCCCAAAGGAGTTGGAGAGAAGTTGTCTGCAAACTTGAAGGCTCCGTGGTCTAGAATAAAGAGCCAGCTGAGTCCCTGTTCAACAGATACTGTGTGCTCTCCACAAGTTATTTCACCTCCCTGAGGTTTCCAGCTGCAAAAGTAAAGACAATGGTGCTCATTCCACAGTGCTGCTGGGAGGGCTTCATAAGAACGAGAGAATCATGCATAAAAGCCACACAAGAGTAGGCAGAGTTGGGGATGATCTGTCCCTTGCACACAAATGCTCTGTGTGTGGTATTTTGCATTAAAAAAATTGGGTGGGAAATGAGGAAGAGAGTTTCACATCTGTGTTTATATTAAGCAAAGAATGTGAACAAGGGATAAACCATCAACTGTGATGGGTAGGGGAGCTACTATAAGTACCAAACTCTTTGAGTTTGAACACTGAATCAATGCCTGAATCAATGCCTTAATGGCCATGCTTCTATACTAGAGTCAGAGTCTATGACATGAGTCATTGTCCCATGCCAAGTTACTTGAATGATCTCATTAACATCATTACGAGCTTTGCAGATACTTTACGGAATCTATGCACGGGTAAATTGTGACAAACTGTCAGTCACTGGGCATCTTTTCATTTCCCCCACACCACCACTGTGATTGTACTTTGTCTTGTTTATTTATTTGTTTGTTTATATATTTATTCATGGCTATACTAGGGCTTGAACCCAGGGCCTGTGAGCTGTCCTCTTTCTAGCTTTTTTGCTTAAGGCTATACTCTACTACTTGAGCCACTGTTCTACTGTGGCTCATATTGCTGGTGGTTAATTAGAGATAAAAGTCTCACGGACTTTCCTGCAAAACCTGACTTCAACTGTGATCCTCAGATCACACCCCCTTGAGTTACTAGCATGACTTGTCTGGCATGGGCCACCCCCACCCAGCTCTGTTTTATATTTTAAAAGAAGATGAAGTGGGAAAAGAAATGTGTAACTTCAAGACATGCTGTGTTAACAAAGCAATTTCAGGTCTAAGAGGGCTGGTGAGAAGGAGGCTACCCCTTGACCACAACATGTGTGGCCACATAATGACAGTGTGGAGTTAGGCCTGCCAACACGAAGCCCACTGGCAGATTTCCAATATGGCAGCAGCTAGGACTATACAGTCTTGAACATAACAGACATAGCACTGCATTAAGAATCAGAATTCCTACATCCAAGTGAGGCTACCACCATTATGTGACTCTGGACAAGTGCCAACCTCCTAGATGGCAGAAGGGCAGGTTTTTTGATAAGCCAAAGGTGAAGCACTTCATGTTCATTTAATCTTAAAGCCACGATTCCCATTTGACAGGTGAGGAAACTCAGGTTTATTATGGGATTTGCCTCAAGACATACAGCTGAAAAGTATCAGGGCTTTGAAGCCTGGACAGACTCTAGAGCTTGTGCTCCTAACTTTAACTCAACACAAGAGGTACCTTGAGGCTTTTAATCCCTCACTTTTGTGTCCTTAGGGGGTAATTACTTTTAGCCTTCTCGGGTGGCATTGGCAGCTAGTGAATTCATGGAGGGGAAGGCAAGGTAATTTTTTTAAGTATGCAATGTATGGCAGAGCTATGATGCTGCCATGCCCACTGTGGTTATAGAAGGCAGCATCTGCACAAAAGTCCAGAACAAGAATGCTTCGCAAGTACAGATATCAGCTGTCAGTGAGGCCATCTCTCCACAGAGACTGTTTTGATAAGGGCTGTCCTCCACAAATAAAGGCAGCAACAGACTGCATTCATCACACAGAGAGTAACTGGGGCTCTTAATAACCTAAAGTTCTAGTCCAGGGCCCAAAACAGGTACCAATCCAATGAAGTCATGTTGTCTCCTTTTTATTTTTAATCTTATAGTAGATGCTTCGTGGTGAATGGAACACTTCCCACTTCAAATTCAGTGAATTCTGGGGTTTCTGTGAGGTTATCAGAACTTGACTTGACCTGAGTGTAGTAAACTTTATCCCAGCCTCTGGGACTGGGGTGGATATGTGGGGAAAACGTTTTTCTAAAACTCTGGCTCAGGCTGTTTCAACATCTGTCAAAAACAAGGGAGTTTACCAAACAGTCCTCTCACAATGCAGCATTCAATTAATGCTTGGCTCCCTGAATGAATCCTTTCTAAAGAAAAATACCATTTTAATCATTTTCTTTGCTTCTCCATCTTTTGAGAGGAGTTCTAATGTCAATCATGGAGAAAAGGCCCTGGTTTCTTTTCTTTTCTTTTTCTTTTTTTTTTTTTTTTTTTTTGCCAGGGCCCAAGCACTGTCCTTGGGCTTTCTCAAGGCTAGTGTTCTACCACTTGAGCCACAGCACCACTTCTAGCTTTTTTTTTTTCCTATGTATGTGATACTGAGGAATGGAACCTGGGTCTTCGTGCATGCTAGGCAAGCACTCTACCACTAGGCCAAACTCCCAGCCCGAGCCTTTGGTTTCTGCCTTACAGATTACTGTTCTCCTACTACTTGGGCCAAAGCATCGAGAATGGACCCTTAATCAGTGTACCTGGGTGAGACCTCCACACTGCTTGGAGGCGAATGAGAAAGGGACTGAGGCAAAGGGCTCATAAGAGCAGTGGCTTCCGTGACTATCCCTGTCACAGCCTGGCACTGAGAGAAACCCTAGCAGAAACCTACTTTCTGGGGAAACTTCACAGAAAGAGCAGTGGAGAGCAAGCCAGTTGGATGTCATTGGGAATTGTCCATACCTTTTAGAACTGCAGCACGACAACTCAAAAGTATGGCCCACAGATCAGCAGTAACACCATCACTGTTTGAAATACCGACTCCAGACTCTACATTGGCTGACTCATCGCTTGACCAAAACCCTCAGGCATTCAACAGCCAAATTTAAACAATGATCAGGGGAACATGGACTAGACCCCTAGATCTATTCTGTGGAAGTCAAAGCCCCAGGACATAAGCTTTCAGATCCCTCTACAAAATGTCTATGCATTGTCAGGGCACTCACACACTGGTGGTTACTTCTGATGACCCTGGAACAGCTGCTTTCCTGCACAGGGAAATTTATTCTAATTTATAGGATTCTCTCATTCACTCCCTGTCTCTGTTCCATGTCAACTCAGATGGGAAACTTATCTTCTGCGGTGTCCACTCAAAAGTAGCCCACAAGCTGGGCGCAGTGGCTCATGCCTGTAATCCTAGCTACTCAAGAGGCTGAGATCTGAGGATCAAGGTTCAAAGACAACCTGGGCACAAAAGGAAACAGGAAGTAGGGCTTGGCTCAAGGGTAGGGGAGTAGCCTTGAGCTGAAGAGCTCAGGGACAGAGCCTAGGTCCAGAGTTCAAGCCCCATCACCCACAAAAAAAAAAAGTAGCTGAGTTGTGCACTTGCTGTTTCCTCATCTGCAAAATGGCACAAATCATAGATGCTTTGATAATTGATTAATTTATCTTCATGACGTATATGACACATAGTAAGAATCTTTTTCCTGAAGAATACTCAATATAAATCTATTTCCTCATTGCATTGTAAGTGAAGAAAATAAGACATGATACTATAGAGAGATCAATTTCAAATTAACAGCCATTATGTTTAGATAGCAGGAGACAGGCTCATAAAGCTGACTAACCCAAGTGTGGGACAAACTTGAACAGGGGAAGTGTTTATAGTGAACCATGGTCTGAGGCAACCTCAGATAAATAGCCTTCAAGCCCTTTTCTAGAGCAGTCAAATACCCTCATTTTGCAGAACCTGTTGTTGATTAGCCTGTTTCTTTGCACAGCCTTGAAAATGGCAGGCTTGATCAAATATGAAAGTGGTAGAGGACAAAGAAACTGAGAATTACTAGACCGTCTTCCTTGTCCTTCAGGTATCATTTTATGATACAGACCTAAAATGGGAGCTCCAAAAGGTACAGAGCATGCCTTTCATCCAACACCATTTAGTAGAAGAGTCAGACATTCTTATCCCAATGGTCTTGTTCTCTTTCCCCTCTCTGGAGATGACATATGGTATTAGCTTTCCATTGCTACTTAACAAATTACCTTGGGTAGAAGGGGACAAAATATATTTTTATATAGATTGTATATTTTAATTGTATATTTTAATATAGCTGTAAGAGTATTTTTTAATTATTGCAGCAGGAAGTGGTACGTATTTGAAGTTAACAGGCTTGCTATTTAGCTTGATTTGATTGTTCTACAATTAAACATCACACAGTGTCCCACAGTTTATAAAAATTATTGTCACAAAGAAACAAAATAAAACTAAAAAATATATAGAAATAATTTAAAACCACAAATAACATTCATTACGTCACTGTGGCAGTGGGTCAGGAATTCTGGGGCAGTTCAGTGGGGTGGCTCCAGCTCAAGGTTTCTCTTGAAGCTAACAGTCAAGCTCTTGGCCAGTCTGGTATAACCTGAAGCTTGAACTTGGACTCAAGGGTCAACTGACAACTGACATGGCAGGCAGTTAGGAGGTGTCTATAAGGAGACCTCAGTTCTTCCCATGCCCACCTCCCCGTGGTTGCTTGAGGGCCTTCCTAGCATGGCAGCAGATTTCCCCCTGCAAGCAAGCTAAGGCAGGGGTTTTAGGTAGAAGGTATCATTCTCAGGACCTCTTCAGACACATTGTCATTTTCCCACTGTATATTAATTCAAAGCCAGTTAAGTCTGGCTCGTATTCAAAGGAAGGAAATTTAGGGTTCATCTTACAGGCTGGCCTCAAATTTAATATCCTCCTGCCTTAGCTTCCCAAGTGGTGGGATTACAACGGTGTACCACCACGCCTGGCTGGCTTCATTTCTAAAAATAAGTTTACTGTTATTATCAATGCGTTGTATATAAGGGCTACCATTTCCTAAGTCAGGTAATGAGTACATTTTCCCTTTTTTTCTTTTGGACAATGTACCCCATGCTTTTACTTTCTCCCAGTTTCCTACCTCCTCCCATCCCTGTCCACAAGTTACATAGGCCATTTTCCAAATAGTGTATACAGAATAGCATGATTGCATTTATTCACCCTTCTTTTCTTCCTTTCTGAGTCCCTTTTTTACACCCCCCTGGGGGTGGGGGACAAAGACAATGGCTTCATTTTTTAAAAAGAGAATCCTAGATCTACTTGAAGTCAACCATAGTTAGCAATGTGGGAAAAATTCTGCAGCTTTGGTATAAGTTACCTAGCATTCACTTTAGAGCCAAAGACTTGACACTTTCCAGATTAAGATCAAAGCACTCCTCAACCAGGCCATGCAGTCTCTGCACCTTGCACACTTCTAACCTCCAACCAGGGTCCCTCTTGCTTTGTTTTACACACATCAAGACTACTTTTAGTTTTTCTGAAATGCTTTATTGTTGCATTCTGCCTATAAACCTTTGTGGCAATGCTTTTTTGGTCCTTTGTGCACTCCCCCAGCCTCCTTTGGACTTGTTAACATCCAGCCATCCTTCACCTCCCAAGTGAAGTTCATCTCTCCATCAAACTTTCTAATCTCTGAGGACAGACCAGATTCTGTGAGCAGCTTTAGTGAATCTTTGAAAGGTTCTAGTGACATTTTATTTACTGCAGTACTCTCCAGGTAGGACCATTTGATTCTTGTGTCTTTTCTACTACCTTTCAATTTTGTTGAGACTGTTTCTATTCTTAACTCACTGTTGGACTTCCAGCTCTTTGCACAGTTCGGAGCACAGAATGTGTACTCCCTTAGTTAAGAATGTTTAAGACAAATGGAAGTTCAGATAAAAGTTTTCTCAAATGAAGATCTTCAAATACAGGTGGCTTTACTTCTCTATGTGTATGTTTAAGAAGAGAATCAAGGTTGACTAGGTAACTTCAGAGATTCCTTTATTTCAGCAGAGTCATTGAGCTCTTGTGTCTATCATTCTATGGTCTCTACTTCATAGCAAGCAAACTCTGCATCCATTGGTGACTTACCAGTGGCCCAGGTCTTCTGGTTCCGGGGACAGTCTATCTCAGATTCAGCTTACACAAGGAAAGGCTGTGTTGGAACCTCTGGAAACGGCTGCCTAGGGCTCTGAGGAGGCCCTCTGTGGCTCCTTTAAGAAGCTTTACAAGGTTAAGGTTTGCTCTAAAAATAAGCCCACAAGGATTTTTTTAAAAGCTTCTAAAACCATATGTCCACAACAGCCATTTTGGAAGGGCCAGAAAGCCTTTAAAAGCTTCAGAAACCACTACTTGGCCAGAGTCCCATCATGGAGAAAGTTCAATATGTGGTGTGTTCTAGAACAGAACTGTGTTTAAGTTTTCCATGATCTGAGCCCCAAACATTCTGCTTTCAGGCAGTCTCAAGATGGAGGTTCATTAGGTGAAAGTCTTACTGCCCCACAACCACAGCCATCACTCCCTTCTCCCAGAAGATTCTTCATGTTATAGCATGCTATGGATTATTCTAAGTGTACATGTACACACACACACACACACACACACACACACACAGGTGGTGGGGAGAAATCTATTCTCTGAAGGTATTTTATAATGTGTAGGGGGGGACTAAAATGGATATAGATCACATCATACCATAATCCATGTTCTTTGAAGCCTTTAAACTTCAATAAGGAGTCTCTTTTATATAGGAAATTAAGATCAGAGAAGTAAAAAAATCCCTATGCACACAAGATTTGTGACTCTGTGCACAAACATTTTACTGCTACTCTAAATGAAATCTAGCCTTGCATAGATGGCTTCATGCAGAGGAGACGGGGCTCAGTGCTTTGAGAAAGGTCTCAGTATAGCATGATGTGGGAGCTCAGAGGAATGAGGGATCCCTTCTAGCTAGATCCTGGGACGAACTTAGCAAAGTGGATTATTTCTTCCCTGATTCAGATAGTGTCCTTTTATTTTTTGCTAATTAACTACCTCCAATTTATTAAAAATAAACCTCAAAGGCTAAGCCAATCTGAGAGAGAGAGAAAGACAGAGGGAGAGAGTTTAGGAAAATAAGCAAGAGAGAAAGAGAGAAAGAGAAAGGAAAGAAAGGCTTATCTCCTAAACTGTCCTCCAACTCAAAGCACCATGTGGAGGGAAGATTCCAAGCTTCCTTTGTGTGTAACATCCACCCTGTGCTCATCTAGCATTTGCTCACAGATCCCCAGTGACAGGAGTGCACCGCCTCATGAGAGAGGACAGCAATGGGAAATCATCACATTGTCACTACGTTGTGATGTTGGTCCAGCCAAAGTCTACCTCTCTGTGGTTTCCACCCACTGATTCTACATTCTGCAGGTTACAGTATCAGAGTAACTGATTGCCACGACCTTCTTCACATCATCCTTCAGTCTTCCGAAATAAAGAGGCAGAAAGACAGTGCACATCGATTACTGAAATTGAAGTCCTGGTTTTCTTACCAGTGGATTGTAACTCTTTGGGCAAGTTATCTCACTTCATGGAGCTGCTGTTTCTTAATTTGTTTAACATAGCAACTATCCTAGAGAATTACTGCAGAGATAAATTACTATCATCCTCACAAAAACATTGCCAACAGGTCTGAAATATAGTAAGCATGCAGGAACGGTTGCTTGTGTGAGAGGGAAATCCTGAGTGGCCAAGGTTCATGTTTTCCTGTTTATTTGTGCCGAGAGCTCAGGATCATGGGCCAGATAAGTTCTTAGGAGCCTGGATAATATGAAGCATTTTAGAGGCATTCTGAATTACAACCTGGAACCAAGATACTGAAGCATCCCTGTACAGTCTGGGGGAACTTGTTGAAGCAGAGTGCTCACACCCTCCCCAAGTTTCTGATTCAGTATAGGTTGGGGTGAGGCCAGTGAAGACCTTTTTAATAAGTCTCACGTGAACTGATCTTCTGTGTCACGCGCTATAGTAAATATTGTCCTTGTAATAAAACAAGTTCATGATCACTAATCCCACACACTATACACCTGCATGTTGTATCTTGTGTCAGCCAGTCCTCCTGACAGTTCTTCAAGGTTACCATACAGTCAGGTTTCCTTTAGAAAGAAACTAAGACCCAGAGTTCATTAAGTTGGCCTTTCGACAGCTAGTAACAGAGCTGGGGGTGATAGCCAAGTGTGATAGCCCTTGAGTCTGTGCCTCTAATCCCTTTATAGTAAAAGGAGTAGATTCAGTCACTAAAAGGTCACATCTTGCCTAGTTGTATTAGTTGCTCCATCAGGATCCATCTGCTCCCAAAGACTGTGCACTTAACTCCAGCGTCTATGAAGTGGAGGCTGTGTTGAGAGCCATGTCCATTCTAGCTTGAAACCCGGTGCCTGATTTTCATTCTCTCTTTTCCTTTTCTGCTTGACTTCTCTAGCTAATTGCTTCCTTTCTCTGGGCACTTGATGGAGTAGACTTAGTCTTACTGGGATTCCAATGACTACAGCAGGAGACTAACTCAGAACAGGCACTTCTTCATTCCTCCTGAGCCTGGTGTTTTTCCTTCAGAGGCTAGAACTGCACACATTAAATTGGGCCATCAGTTACTTGTGCCTTGGCTATGCAGTGCTCATTAGGGCCAAGCTGGCTGCAGGAGAGCACCTGGGCTGGGAAAAGTAAACTTGTCTCCACGATTGAAATCTATGCTGCCTGGCCCTCCAGAGTGAAAGCCAGGCAGAGCTGCTAGGCACTCACGTGACCAATTATTTCTGTCCTCAGTGACTAGGTCATAAATCCTGCCCTGGCACTGAGTTCTTGGTTTCTTGTGAAAGAAAGCTCCAGTTTTAGGAGTGAGTCTACTTTCTTTCTGTGAGGTGGTATGATGTTTTGGTTTCAGCTTGTGGACTTGATGTCAGATTGTTCCTGGGACCGCACTATGGTTGTATGTGACCATCACATTCTTATTCTCAGCTGTAAAATGAACCTTGTATCTCCCATCGAGGCTCGTTTGAGTGACACTACCTTTGAGAAAAGTACTTACCTGTAAGAGGTCACTGACTCTATAATAGATTTATTTAAAGCCTCTGGTTTGATTTATTAAAAGAGGTATACCTAGTAATCCCAGTCTCTTTCCTGCTCTATGGTGTTTGTATAAACCCATACCTTATGTAGAATGTTCTTCCTCCCATTCTTTGCTTATCTGGGTGATTTTCACTCTTCAGCAATGCCTCAGACATTACCTCTTCAAGAAAAATTTCCTTTAGAATCACCCTATCTGAAATTTCTCTGTCCTCATTGAAACATTTTCTTTCTATGCTTTGTGAGTCTGTTGTCTGTAGCCCAGTTTCTGAGTCTGCATTACTTTGCACTGTGCCTGCCCACAATCAGCACTTAGAGTTTTCTGATGAACAAGCTTTGAACAAATAACTAGTTGAATACAATGGACAAAGGCCTCATATCTAAAATATATCAACAGCTCAAAAAATTGAATCACTCCAAAACTAACCTCCAAAGAAACAACCATCCCATTAAAAGATGGGCCAAAGACTTAGGAGAGTCTTCTCTGAAGAAGAAATAAGAATGGCCTATAGACACATGAAGAAAAGCTCGACATCTCTGGCCATCAAAGAAATGCAAATCAAAACAACTCTAAGATTCCACCTCATCCAGTTAGAATGGCCAGGATCAAGAAATCTAATAGCAACAGATGCTAGAGGGGATGTGGCCAGGAGGGATCACTACTACAATGTTGGGTGGGAGTGCAAAACTCGTTCAACTTGTTCAACCACTATGGAAAGCAGTATGGCAGTTCCTCAAAAGACTAAACATAGAACTCCCCTATGACCCAGTAATTCCACTACTTGGCATTTACCCAATCGTCCAGAAACAAGGATGTAACATACAACGATGTTCATTACAGCACTATTTACCATAGCAAAGATATGGAACCAACCCAGATGTCTCTCGGTTGATGTGTGGGTCAACAAGATGTGGTATTTATACACAATGGAATTCTATGCTGCTGTCAGAAAGAACGATATCACCCCATTTGTAAGGAAATGGAAAGACTTAGAAAAAATCATATTAAGTGAAGTAAGCCAGACTCAAAGGAACATAGGCTCAATGGTTTCCCTCATTTGTCATAATCAGTAGAAACTTTGGGCTCTCCTAGCAGAGATTTACAATAGAACAAAATCCAGATACATAAGGCTTTATAGTAGGATGCTAAATGAAAGGACCTCCAGAATATAGAAACAAAACTCATATAATGAGTGATTGTTGTCCTTAATGTACTATGTTATCTCTCATCTCTTTTGCTATCCCTTGGTTATCTCATATTGTTACAGTATTTCCCCTTGTTGTCTGATATATTGTATATATGCTTATTTGGTTATTTGAAATAGGATAGGGAAGGGGGGAAAATAAGATGAGGGGCTGGGGTGAGGGAGGGAAATGGGGACCAAGACATGAGAAAGGGTATCAATGTTTGTGAAGTAATGCACCCTCTATCTGGTGAATATAATGTAACCCTTCTATTAATTACAATAAAAATATATGGGAAAAAAGAGCTGGTTGAGGGCACAGGTACAATCAAGGTGACAGGTGGCCTAAATAGATACCTACAAAGGTAGAGACAGGAATGATCAAACTCAGGACAGATAAACGACCTTATACTTTGATTGATATATAGATAGTTCACAAAGGCTTACTCAAGCAATCAGGCCAAAAAGCATTGAAATATAAGAAGAACTCCTAGAAAATTGGCCATTAAAGGAAAGTTAGAACTATTATTTAATAATTAACCCCAATTTTATGATTCCTGGGTTAGTCTATCTACTTCAGTTTAGTGTCTTTATTTTTAAAAATCATTTTATTTAACGATGTATTTTTATAAAACTAGCTTTTGGTATAAAAATAAAAAATATATGGGAGTTAGAATCAAGTAGATACAGTTTCTGAATAGATCTTTGCAACTTTCTATGTGACTTTAGACAATCAATACAGTCTGAGCACTAGTTTCCATAAGACAGGCTAGGAATATAAGTTCTATTACAGTGATTAAATGTGGTCAGTTCAAATTATGTACTGCTGCCTATCAAACCCCTCCCCAGATTTAAAATGGCCACTGTCTCTTCCTGGTTCTGTATTCTTCCTAGGCCCAGGCAGTGATTATTTAGGGAGCAGATGTCAGCTGGGGGTGGAGTCATATCAAAGCTCTACTGGCCTGGCTGTCTAAGATGGCTCACACAGTTGATCTCAGTTGGGTGCTGACCCAGTGCTGTTAATTGGATTACTACTTTCCATGTAGAACGACATCCTATAGCAGAAAGATTGTGGGTGCTGGTACCGGGGATTCCTTGGAACCAGATCTGAGTTCTGAGCCTCAGAGATAACAGTGGCTACGCATGTGATACAAAGTAAACCCTCCCTTTTCTGAGACTTGGTGCATTCCCTAGAAGGACTTAACCAAGACTGAATAGTAGAATCAGAGTGAGATAGAAACCAAGAAGAAAGAAAGGGAACTAGGCTGTCCAATGTACAATCCCTATCCAACTCCCAATGGAGCTTCTCCTCCTGGATCCACTGGGCAGAGAAGTTATATATCTATTGCTTACCTGCGCATTCTACCTACCCCTTCTAACTCTTGGCCTATTGTCCATCAGGGGCCAGTTGTTGGGGGGAGGGTGAGCCACTCCCATCTGCATGTGGTACAAGTTCTAGAAAGGTCCTTTGGAAAATGTGCTGTAGATCCAGCCCATAAGTGTGTTGCTTTGAGAGGATGAGTATTTTCATTATTGTTGATTTTTCTTTTGGTTCTTTTTTGATTGCTTTCATCCTCAAACTATTACTCCTTCCTCTGTTACTAAGAAATTACACTTGGGAGTCTTCTATCTCCTCTCCCAGTTATTTTGGAATAAGATGGCTCATCCTCCTTGATTACTCGGGTTTCTCTCTTCTCTTTGCCATCTTCTGCTCATGGAAGAAGTAAATTGGTCCCAAGGACGATAGTATCTTTAAAATCAGGACTCAAAGGGAAGAAGAGAGGAAAGAACTTGTCTCATCTCTTAAATTATAGCAAATGGCCAACCTTGAGCCGCCTCTCTCTCTGTCTCTCTGTCTCTCTCTGCCTCTGTCTCTCTCTGTCTCTCTCTGTCTCTGTCTCTCTCTCTGCCTCTGTCTCTCTCTGTCTCTCTCTCTGCCTCTGTCTCTCTCTCTCTGCCTCTGTCTCTTTCTGTCTCTGTCTCTCTCTGCCTCTGTCTCTCTCTCTGTCTCTCTCCCTGTGTGTCTCTGTGTCTCTGTGTCTCTGTGTCTCTCTCTCTCTCTCTCTCTCTCTCTCTCTCTCTCTCTCTCTCTCTCTCTCTCTCTCTCTTTCTCTCTCTCTCTCAGTTCTAGGTTACACTGAGGACAACTATTGAAAAGACTGTCCTGGAGTCCTAGAAAACTGACCCCACTAGAGACTGACCTTGAACACTCTCTCTGACCTACACTAACCTAGAAAAGGGGCCAGAGCAGGGTGTCCTCAGGAAAGCCTGACATAAGAGAACACTCTAGAACCAGACAAACCTACCTTCAAATCTTATTTCCCATAGCCTCGAACTTTCACCTCTCTGAATTTCAGCTCCTCATTTATGAAACACTGTTAGTAATATGGCTCTCCCTAAGAGCTAAATGAAACAAAATATGTATGAGATTCATACCATGAGAATTTAAGAACATTGAAACTATCATAATTATTATTGCTCCAAAACTGTATTTCAAAAAAAATAAAATTCTACCCCTGAGTTCTTTGTGCTCTTTTAATTGAGGTTAGACTTGCTAGGGACATGTCTTGAGTGGGCTACCCAAAGAAAGGGCATCAATCCTATTTGCCTTGAAACTTGGAAAGGGCACTCCTGCCCTCTCACATTCTTTCTCAGGAGGCTCCTGTTTTTCTCCTTGTCTGCCAGGCCCAGATCTGAGAGTTGGAGCTGCTGTAGTCTGGGCTCATACTGGTCAGGCAGCCAGACGGGAGAGGAAACCAGAATAAACATGTTTTGCAAGAGCTGGTCTAAGTGAGAGCAATTCTAAATAAGGACAATACAGTCTTATGGAGCCAATGCCTTGGCCTGTTGGCAATTTCCTTCATGAAGCAGTTTGCCATGGAAAGCCAAAGGTCAGCCTGAGGAAGTGCTTAAGTTAGGCTAGAAGGAAGCTCACTACAAGAACTCTTCATCCAGCATTTAAGCCCCTTGATAGATTAGAGAGTGAGAGACCATGAGCAGGGAATCCAAGGACCCAGCCTGGCCTTCAGGCACCAGATTATATCTACCTAAAAAGAAGAAAAAGAAAAGGAATAAAAATGTTCAAAGATTCTTGTGAAAATATGTAGACACTTAGGTCAAGGTGTGAGCCACAATCAAGTGATTTGCAAAACTCCATAATTAGAAGTACAGTTCTAATTTTAGCCCCACTACTTGCTAGCTGTGTGACACTGGGCAAATCAAGACTCAGTTTCCTACTTGGTGTATTTCACAGCTCTCCTGATTTCTAATGGTTCTCCATTCAGGAGGAATCAAAGCAGCAGCATATAGTAAATCTGTGCATCTGTTTCCCATGGCTGCTATAACAAGTGACTTCAAACATGGGGTTTTCCCCTCACAAATCCAGAGGCTGAAAATCTGAAATCCATCATAGTGGCTCGTAATCAGGATCACTCCACAGACTCTTGGGGAAAATCCTTTCTTGCCTTTCCAGCCTTTGTGGTAACAGGAATTCCTTAGTTTATGGTTGAATCCCCCTAGCCTCTTCCTAGGGTCATACTGACTTCCGTTTTGTGTCCTTCTCTGAAGGACACCTGTGACCCATTCTGGGCCCCTGGGACCATCCAAAGTAATTGCATCTCAAGATTCTTCGTTTTATCACTTCAACAAAGTCTTTGCGATATAAGTAACATTTATAGGTTCCAGGGATTAGGACCTAATATTTTAGAGTTCCATTATTCACTTCCCTGCCAACTCTGTTCCTTGAACTCAGAGCATGGGCACTGTCCCTAAGCCTCTCTATGTTTACGGCTAGAGCTACACTATTTGAGCCACAGCCTCACTTCTGGCTTTTTCTGTATATGTGATATTGAGAAATCAAACACCGGGCTTCATACGTGCTAGGCAAGCATTCTACCAGTAAACCACATTCCTAGCCCACTAATACCTTCTTGATTATTAAGGAGATAGAGAAACTCAAAAGGATATCACTATCCAAAAAGATCTTGTGATTCAAACTGAGAAGTGATGGCTGTTGAGATAGGCCAAAAATAATGTTAAAATTCTTTGCATTGTTTTGTTGTTCACAAAACTGCATCATAGTTTTCTTATCCCTGGAAAGGATCTAGCAGAGAGCTTCAGCTTTATAAATGGATGTCTGAAAGTCTATATATAACTTTTCATTTAATTTTGCATGAAGAAGAGTGGTTGTATATGGACTGAAATCAGATGGCCTAAGTATAATCTTACTAGCTGGGACACTGGACAAATAATATACCCAACCTGAGAGATTCTAGTTTCTCGCATATCATATAAATTAATTGTATTCTGTAACTGTTAGGGTTCTTAAAGACTCTGCATGAATTTCTTTATCCATGTAAGGGAACTTGTGTGATATTTAATGTATGATAAACACTTGCATAATATATACATGTATCAGGAATTGGAGATAATTTCAAGTGGAGAGATGAGGATAAGAAATATATCTAGCTATATTTATGTCTCATTGTCAAAGAGATACTGGACATGTATCCTCAGACTTAAGCTAAAGAAGTCCATGAGTCCGGGAGTTTGGCCTAGTGGTTAAAGTGCTTGCCTAGCATGCATGAAGACCCGGGTTTGATTCCTTGGTACCACATACATAGAAAAAAGCCGGAAGTGGTGCTGAGGCTCAAGTGGTAGAGCTCTAGCCTTGAGACAGTCCAAGGACAGTGCTCAGGCCCTGAGCTCAAGCCCAGGACTGGCAAAAAAAAAAAATTATCTATACTTGACTTTCATGAGCTTAATTGAAGTACAAATTCCTTTAAAGGAATTCCTTTAAAATAAAAGAATTGTACACAAAGAAAGAACTAGGATACACAATGGAAATGCAGTTTTAGAGAAGTCATGAGATAGGAAGAGAAAACAACAAAAAAAAAAATCTAGCTAAAGGAAGGGGAGGAGTTAGGGAGAATGTTCCAAAGAAACGATATGGCACATCAGTAGGTTCATGTGTTTCCTGTGACTACCAGCTCTTTCAAAACACACTTTGAAGAATCAAACATAAGAGACTTCAAGAGATTATCTGGTCTAGAGCTCAGCCTTTAGGGACGTTGATTATCCCCATTTTATAGATAAGATGGCTGCAGCCCGAAGAAACACAGGAAACTGGTTTACCAAATAGTGGAGAGAAAATGACAGCATATTTTGGTCTGTTTCTTAATACTCTTCTTTCAAATAAGAAATAAAATAAAAATTTTATTGTATTTTATTGTCAGGATAATGTATAGAGGAGTTACAGCTTCATTCATCAGGCAGTGGGTATATTACCTCTCAAACCTTTATACCCCTTCTCATGTTTTTTTCCCTTCCCTATCCCTTTCCCCCTCCCAGTCATCTTGTTTTCCCCTTCCCTTCTGTCGGGGTTCTTAGCACTCTTTGCCTCCTGACCAGCAGGAAGGGCAAAGAGAACACACCCTGACTAAGACCGAGAAAGGATAGGGCCGGCTGACTGCCTTCACCCAGCCCTCCCTTCTCCAGAGGGAAGACACAGACGCGCCAGGGAGAATGTCACAGCAGACTCGTTTAATGGGAAGATACCAGGGGCTAAAGTAAGATGCGGGAATCTATTAACATAGAAGTAGGCAGGACAGGGGGAGGTAGGTGCGGTCAGAGAGGGTAGCGGGGCCAATCCATGGGTTCAGGGTAGCCTTATTTTACATCACAAACCATAGCCAAACCTCCCAACCAGGAGACAGGCAGGTTGGATCTCCAAAACCAGGAAGTGAGCACTGGGCCATGAGGTAGGCCTTTTACCCTTGATGTGATGTGCCCCACACCCTTCCCTATTTCAAATAAACAAAAATAATTGTATATACACTATATCAGTAACCAAGTCTGATAAGTAACCACATGAGATTAACCATAAGTTGAAAAAAAGAGAGAAAAGAAATAACTTCACATAGTACATTAAGAACAGCAATCACAAAGATAAACCTCTTGTTTCCATAACCTAAAGTTCATTTCATTTAGTCTCATCCTGTATGACCATATTTACATAGGTTCTGAGGTGTTGTGATCCTCTGCTAGGAGAATCTTAGCTGTGTACTAACTATTAAAAATGAGGGATTCCATGGAGTTTATGCTCCTTTGGGTCTGTCTTACTTTACTTAATGTGATTTTTTCCAAGTCTTTCTATTTCCTAGCAAGTTAAATAGGAAGCCCACAGAGTGGGAGAAGATCTTCACTAGCCATACAACAGACAAGGGCCTCATATCTAAAATATATCAACAGCACAAAAAATTGAACATCTCAAAAACAAACCTTCAAAGAAATAACCGTCCCATAATATAAAATTTTAATAGATAGATCCCTTGTATTAGCTAAAAGTATGATGTACATAGAGTGACAGAGATCCAGATAACAACGGCCTCAACAAATAAACATTTGCTTCTATGCTGCATAAAAATATCTAACAGTACTATTCACAAAAGCCCCAAGTTAAAAACAATCCAGATGCCCAAGACACAGATGAATAGTTAAAAGAAAATGTGGTAGATCTATACTATAGAAGATTATTATTCAGCTATAAATAAAAATGAAGTTTTGATATATTATACAATGTGAATGGATCTCAAAAAAATGCTAAATGAAAGAAACCAGATGGATGATCACATATTATATGATTGCTTTTATAGGAAACCTCCATAATAGGCAAATGCTAGAGACAGGAAGCAGACTAGAGGTTGCAGAGGATTGAGAGGAGGGAGTGGGCAACAGAAGGGACTGCTTACTGGGCTTGGTATTTCTTTGGGGAGCGATTAAAATATCTTGGAAGTAGAAGTGATGGTAACAAAATGTAATGTGCTGAATAAATATCACTGAATATTTATGAAAATGCACTTTAAAATTATTTGTTTTATATAAACTTTGCCTCAATTTAAGAAATAAAAAATAAAGGTAAAATTTTTCCAGAGGTGGGAAATTACAAATACTCTGAGGACCCAGTCTTCTTCTAGCTTACACTTTTGCCTCTACTTCATAGTCCAAAACAGCCACACAGACTCCAATGACCACAGTTGCTTGGGAGCATTAAGAAGGAAGAACAAAAAGGCAGGGAAATGAGGAAAAGACCTGGAAGATGTGATGTATTAACTAAGATTTGAGACACGTACAAAAAATTATCCAGGGGAAGAAGAAGAAGGAAGAACTTTCAAGAAGGACTTAAAGGCACACAGAACTCAGGTCTGATTGGTTAGTGGGTGAGAAGAACAGCTAGGACTCCTGTGCCTTTGGCACATAATTTTCCAAGAGGATTATAAGAGGTAGCATAAATAACATGACATGCCACAAGCCCTGTCTGGCCTTTCCCTCTTACCATCTCAGTTTCTATTCATTGTACCACTCTATATTCCCAACTTCTGAGGAAATTGATTCAAAAACCAAGTGAGAGAGGAGTCTAGCGATGGCCTTCGATAAACACATACAGTACATCTTCCAGAAGACTTTTCAAGATTATTTACCTCTCAAAGAACCCTGTGGACCCATGGGTTCTGGGCCATCATCTGACTTCAGGTTTTACTGCTGCCTTTCAGAAGTCTTCTCTATTGTCTCTTTTTCAATGAGCTCATTTTCTGTGCCAGTGAGAGCGCAGGGAAATCACAGAGACTTACAACCAGGGCCAGCTGCTGTGATGTGAACTGGTTGTTTGTCTCCTCCAGGCCCAGGGAGGTGAAGTTTGGTACAATAAGATTTGGAAAGGCTGCTGCCAGGGGTCACCTGTGCCCACTGCTTGCTGTTTTGGCTTTGACAGGAAGTGGATTTTATGTGCCAAGAAGCACTTCTGGGGCCAGCCTGCCCTAGCCAAACCTTACAGGCCTGAGAGAGAAAATGATGACCTACTAAATTCAGGTGGGGCTCCGGGATAGCTTATGTGGCCCTGAAGTTGCCACCATTTGTTGATGATAGAGAATAACAGAGTCTGGAGACCTGAATTTGATCAGGTGACATGACTTTACCAAGGACAGATATTGAAGTGTGAGTTACCTTAGTCAGTGCAGGCTTGAAGTGTAAGTCACATGAAAGTTAAAATCCAGATTACTAAATTTTTGGCCAGGAAATCTGAGAACGCCTCTGTCTTCAGGTTAATAGAGGACACAAGTGTGCAAAAACCAAAAATGAATAACTTCATACTGCTTAGCATAGGAGGGCTTCCCCGGTGTGCTCATTTGGAAAAAATTTCTGCCAACTGCAAATTCCATGTTTAACTTCTTGCTGTTTTAGGATTGCAGCAAGGTAGTAGGTTTCTCTCCATTTTGTGGGTGAGAAATTGAGACTTGGGGAGGTTATGTAACTTGCCCAAAGTAACCCTGTCAGAAGAAACAGAGGCAATGCTAAAACTCTGTTATGTTTGCCATCAAGGAGCCACCATTTAGTAAATATCCTTTTCTCTATTCCTTTAAACTCTACTAGCCAGTATTCACTTACTCAGGAAGATATGGAAACAGTTTTCATCACATTGGAAGTAACTTGAAAAAATATCACCAAACTTCTATTTAATTAAAAATGGAAATTGGGCCAAGCATGGTAGTGAATGACTAACATTCCAGCTGCACAGAATAAACAGGTAGTAGAATCAGATTGTGGTCCAAGATAAACCTTGGGCCGAAAACACAATAACTCTACCTGAAAAGGGATGATGATAGCTAAAATGATTTAAACAATAAACCCTTACCTAGAAAGTGAAGGCTCTAAGTTCATACTCCACTAAAAACAATTGGAAATAGGGCAGATAACAGCATGAGATGCCAAGGTGAAAGTTGGCAGTTAGAAGAAGGTCTTGAACAAGCAAGATGATCTAACTCTTGTCACTTTGCAATGACATGCAAAGGTGTTGAAGTGAGCTAGATAGTTTCCATTGACCCAGGAACTCTCTGCTTCAGTATCTCTGGGTCCCTGGAACTCAGGCCTCCATAGACCATATCAATCTTCTGCTTCCTGTTGAGTTTTTTCAGTGGGAGGAAATGTAAGGGCAAGAGAGAAAGATATGGTGTGTATTTCCTTCTGTGAATCCATAGGTTTTTTTCAAAGAGTTCCTTCACCAAGGGTCTCAGTTCCCATCAGGTGCTTTGTACACAATGCCAACAGTTTGCCTTACCCTGTTTGTCTCCTTTCACCCCTGTGTGAATAGATCTTTTATAAATCTCTTGTCTATAACCCCATGGAGTGAGCCATCTGTTTCCTATTAGACCCAGAATGATCTGAGACTAGAGATTTAGATCACAGAGAACTGTCAAGGTCTCCCACCACTGTACTTCTTGATAGTTTTATTTTCACCCATAGAAATACAGAAAGAGCCTGTGATAAAAACCTATACTGTCTTTTGGGAAAACAGCAGAACCCTTCATCTCAGTGTCTCACCTCAAAACGTTCCTCTTCCATACCTTTTCCAACTCCTTAACAAAACCCAAAGATTGCAGGACAGTCACTCTGAAGCCATTCTGACCCAGTCCACACCTCACACTGTACACAACGAGAGAAATCAGTAGGAAAAAAAAATCCAAAGTGTCTTTTGTGGCCCTGAGTGGGTCTGATTTATGCCCCAGGCCTTCATCAACAGTTTGCTCAATATCTTCCAAAGTGTAAAGTCCCATAAATCTTCCCTGGGAGGGAAGGCCTGACCGCCAGCCCGTGTTATACAAACACACAGAAATGTCATTAAGGCAACAAACAGCTCCAATGGCCCAGCAGAGGCCTTTTCTGCCAAGCTCAAGTTACCTAAAATCAATATTTGAACAAGGACAAAACCACATGTTTTCAAAATCAAATTAGAAGGGTCCAATACCAAGTCTGGAGATGTGGTTACAGCAGGCATGTTCCAGTCAGCTCTAGGGGCTTTGCCACTGGGGCTGGCTGCTCTGTCCTGTCTCTGGAAACCTCACTCAGTCATTGGATTTATCCTGTGCACTAGATCTCACTAGGTACGTGATGCTAAGGGAGAGAAGAAAGGGGAACTGAGACTCTGTTCTCAGGAGGCATGGGAGGCACACAAAGGCAACAGGCCATTTCACAAAACAGAGTGAGTGACAATGTTGGAGATGAATTCAGGGGCTAGAGAGATACACCATAGAGAAGGTGACCCAGGCCAGCTAGGTGCGTGTCTGAAAAGATTTCCCAAAAAGCTTTTGAGTAAGCTAGTCTTCTAGATTTTCCATATGAGCAGAGTAAACCCCTGTTGTCTTCGAGATTGGTAAATAGTGGAGTAGGAGCTGAGCAAGCTCTGCTCAGAAGCAGCTTGCTGTACCCACTCCTCCATCCCCATACCTACTTTCTGCTTGAGTAGAGGTGGCCAGGAAAGCAGACTTCATAGAATGGCCTATTCTCAAATGAAGTTTCTTTGCTTTCCTGGCAGTACTGGGGTTTGACTTCAAGGCCTTGTGCTTGCTAGATGTGTGCTCTACCACTTGAGCCACACTTCTAGACTGTTAATGCTCTGGTTATTTCTGAGATAGTGTTTTGAATTTTTAACCTAGGCTGGCCTGAACCAAGATAATTTTATTTATGGTTTTCCCCCCATAGTTAAGACAGGCACATGCCATCATGCCCAGCTATTCACTGAGATATGGTCTTGTAAATGTTTTGCCCAGACTGGCCAAGAACTTTACTCCTCCTGATCTCTAACTCCCAAATAGCTAAGATTATAGGAGTGAACCACCTCATCTAGCTAAAAATAATTTTTTAGGCAAGGCACTGAGAACAAACAAACAAAACAACCCCTCATCTTCCTTGGGATAGTATTCTTAACCTCCTATGATCTTTCCAGTGTTCACACCTATGCTCCTTGCTTACCAGACCTATGGTGCCTCATGATTCCTCTCTCTGGAGCCATCAAGCAACCTAAGTCTCCATGCCTGTGCTCACTCCAATGCCACAGCTGGAATGCCTTTATGACAACATGATAAACGTGTGATCTGCCTTTAAGACTGGCCCTATGGGTTCCTTTCCCAAGGAATCTCTTCCTGGCTTTTGTCTTGGCAGGGGCAGTTATGGTCTACCACTATGCTTGTTGAGAATTTAGCCACTGAAGTCCTAAGCATTGTTTGGGACCTGCACGTGTATCTGCCTGACTCCTATTGACATAAAAATGATATCTATTTATCCCCTTGTTTCCTTAGCTGTTCATTTCATTTACCACTATTGAGCTCTATTCCAGGCCAGGTAGTGGGGCACCGGCAGGTACTCAAAGGACAATTCAAAGACATATCCCAAGGCTTATTATCTAAAGGAAAAAAAATAACATCTCTTTCCACGAAATCAAGAGTATAAGGAAATGAAGCTGCCTAGAAGAACAAGGGCAGGTTTCCCAGAGGAAGAGTTTATTGCTGGTTGCTGATAAAGGGAAGGTAGAATTTAGCCAAGCAATTTTTAAAGTTTGTTTTCTTTTAAAGAAAGACAAACATCCAGATAAAATTAAATTACAATGATTCCATAACTCCAAGCTTGCAAATGATGCGCGTCTTTTTTGTCAGTAATGGGGCTTGAACTCAGGGCCGGGCACTGTCCTTGGGCTTTCTCAAGGCTAGCGCTCTACCACTTGAGCCACAGCACCACTTTCAGCTTTTTCAATGTACATGGTACTGAGGAATCAAACCCAGGGCTTCATGCATACTAGGCAAGCATTCTACCATTAAGCCACGCTCCTCTCCCTGGTGTGTCTTATTTGGGGACTTGTAAGCATAGGCATGCATGCACCACATGGCAATATCTCAATCAATGATAGTCTGCATAAAAGATGATGATCCCATAAAATGTAATGAAGTTGAAAATTTCCTATTCTCCGGTGACAGTATAGCCATCATAACATCACAGTCATTGCTTATGGGATGATGTTCCTTCTGTGGAAAACAGTGTGATAACAGTCATTTCAAAGCACCTACAGATGCATGAAATGCATTATATATTTTTATCATTATCTCAGACTGAACTATTCCATTCACAGAAACAAAATTTATCATAAAACAGAGTACTTTATCACAGCAGCAGGAGCTGGATAGATTTCTCGATTGCCTGAAGAGGCCACATGGAGAACTGACATGTTTCATGTTGCTTTGTGTAACACCCTTCTTGGTGTCCACTTTGTGGGGAGAGTTGCCTAATAGCACATTTCTCAGAATATATATCCATCATTATGAACACATAACTGTAGCCCAAAGTATCTATAATAGTAAGGGCAGAGATGAAACTCCAGGAGGGTACAGAAGCAATTGGAATAGAACAAGTAGAAGCCACGCAGGGAAGTGTTGGCCTCAGCCCAATCATGGAGGCCTGTGCATGCTGGGTTAGGGAACCTGTATTTTGCTCAGCAAATGATCATGTTCCTGAAAGCCTTACAGATCCTACTGAAACTTAAAACTTGTGAATTTTAGAAAGATTATTTTCTTTTATTTCCCCAGTGTGAAGAATATAGACATTTAATAAACACTGGATGCTCAACCTGAACTTCCTCACTTGTTTCATAACACACCAGTATCTGAGAGGCAAGGATCTCTCTGCCATGAGGAACCAGCCACAGTTTCCTACTGGGACTAAGATCACACACAGCAGATGCCATTAACAACCTGATTGCATTCCACCCATTCCTCAGTTTTCAGCACAATTACCTAGATCCTTAACAATAAGGGTAGGTACAACAGGATACCTTCTCTTCCTCCCTCTCTCTGTTGATTGGACAAACCCTATAATTTTCATTCATTTATCTCCTCAGCCCTTTCATCAAAACAAGGCTAATCCTGCCAAACCTTAGGTCTTTGTAATAAACAGTGTATTAACCATGGTTCTCCAGAAAACAAAAGTAATGATGGTAAGGGGAGAGAGAGATTGATTGATTCATTCATTCATTGATTTTCATTAGAAGGTATTTGTTCACACAGTTATGAGGGTTGGAGAAGCTATTGATCTGCCATCTTCAGGTTGAAGTCCCAGGAAAACTGGTGATGTAGTCTGGAGTGCCAGGCAGCCATAGAGACAATGGTATAGTAATTCTAGTAATGTCTGAGAGTGAGGAATGTGGAGAGCAGATCAGTATTGCTTTCTGTGCAGTCTCTCAAACAGCAAATGCCATCTTCTATTTATTTGTTCTATTCTGGCTCTCAAAGAATTAGAAACTGGCCACCCACACTGGAGAGGGTCATCTACCAAGCTAGATGCAAATTTCTTCTGGATACACCTTCATAAAGACACCTACAAATAATGTCTAGAAAGCCTTTTGGGTATCCCATGCCCAGCTAAGTTGGTATATGAAATTAATCATCCCAGGAAGCTTCTGAAATGGTTCTCAATGATCTCTTTGGGTTGGTTGGATGGAGCTGCCATAACAAAGCACCAACACCTTAAGTGGCTTGCACAATAGAATTATGTGGCCTCCCATTTGTAAGGAAATTGAAAGACTTAGAAAAAATCATATTACGTGAAGTAAGCCAGACTCAAAGGAACATAGGCTCAATAGTTTCCCTCATTTGTCATAATCAGTAGAAACCTTGGGCTCTTCTAGCAAAGATTTACAATAGAACAAAATCTAGATACATAAGGCTTTATAGTAGGATGCTAAATGAAAGGACCTCCAGAATATAGAAACAAAACTCATATAATGAGTGATTGTTGTCCTTAATGTACTATGTTATCTCTGATCTCTTTTGCTATCCCTTGGTTATCTCATATTGTTACAGTATTTCCCCTTGTTGTCTGATATATTGTATATATGCTTATTTGGTTATTTGAAATAGAATGGGGAAGGGGGGAAAACAAGATGATGAGCGGGGGTGGGGGGAAGAAAATGGGGACCAAGACATGAGAAAGGGTATCAATGTATGTGAAGTAATGCACCTTCCATCTGATGAATATAATGTAAGCCTTCTATTAATTACAATAAAAAATATATGGAAAAAATGAATTATGTGACCTTACTCTTCTGAAGGCAAGAAGTCCAAAGTCGAAGTATCAGATTGGCTCCTCCTGAGGTCTATAAGAGAGAAATCTGTTCCAGGCTTCTCTTCTCAATTTGCTAATGCCTATCTTTTTTAAAAAAATTAATTGCATTTTATTTTCAGGGTGATATATAGAGGGGGTTACAGTTACATTCATCAGGTAGTGGGTATATTACTTCTTGAACATTGATACCCCTGCCTGTGTTTTTCTTCCATTTCCCCTTCCCCTACCCATCCCAATCATCTTGTTTTATCCCTTCCCTTCCTTATTTCAAATGAACAAATAAACATATATACAATATACCACGTGTCAATGGCTACCTTAGTGTTCACGTGGCATTATCCTTATCTGTCTGTCTGTCTCCAAGTTTCCTGTTTTTATAAGAACACGTCATATTGGATTAAGACGTAGCCTCTTGACCCTATGTTAACTTGATTACCTCTGCCTTAAGGACTCTGTCTCCAGATAAAATCTCATCCTGGGGTACTGAGGGTCAAGACTTCAGCATATGAATTAGAGGATTAAGGGGTACCATTCAAGCTGTAGCACCCATTTATGCTTGTGCCCTCATGAAATCCTATTTCCTTGAGGGTGGGCTGAACCACAGGTTGCTTCTAGATGATGGAAGCATTTTTCTTCCCAGAGAAATGCTGATTTAGCTCACTGCTGCTCCATTCTTAACAACTGGTAGGCTTCACAGTTTTATATCCTCAATGCTGCCAGTGCTGTTTAGAGCTGAGATTCTGGAAAGAGAAGAGGAAGTAGGTGAGATGGGAAATAGGCAAAGGAAGAGCAAAGAAGATACAAAGGAAAGAAAATCCCCAACGATTTGCATGAATTAGACTGAGAAGTGAGAGATAGGAAGTAAACGTACTACTTCCCTGTGCATGGTTAAACATAAACATGCGTTTTACTTTGATGATGAGATTTGCCCAAAGGCTCTTCTACATGTTTTGTTCATGACAAAGATTGGCTTTTCATGAGCACTAGGATCACTGCTCCTGATAAAGATGCAACCCCTGAGCTCAGGTAACTCAAAACCCAAAGGAAAAGGTAGGCTATCAATTAGATATATGGTCAAGGGTAATTGGGTTAATAAGCTGAGCACTTTACCCAGCCTTGAACTTTCCAGAAGGCTTCTCAGAAGAGTTGTGATGTCCTGAGTTTTCATCGAGAAATTGGAATTACTCAAGCGAGGGAAAATAACAAGAGAAAGAATACGTGTTGACTTGAGACCCCTTTGTGCTATTCTTTAATGATAATCCTTTAACTGATATAATACAAAAGAGAAAGAAAACAATTAATTCAAAGACAAGAAGCAAGATTCTTTCAGGCAGAAGATCACATGGTGACAGATTCAAGGGCAAGGAAGCTTATCGTAGCTTGATGTTGAACCTATGGCATGCATGAAGGGTAAAGATAGAAAGGTGCTAAGGTAAGACTTGGGTCACGAAGGACCTTATGGGCCAGGCTAAGCATTGGAACTTTATTCTCATTCAAAGACTAGTCCACAAAACTGTGATCTTAGATCACTGAGATGGAACAGCTGGAATTTCATAGATGACTCCAACAGCTTATCTCTGGGGTCTGGCTTGAAATTCATGCAGACTTTGGCTTCTTGCTGTGCCTTGGGACTCACTCCTCTGGCTCAGAGAATGGGTTCATATTTATGATGCTGGGCCACTGGGTGGGACCTCAGTAGGTGGTTCCTTCCAGAAAAGAGCTACACACCCATGATGTCAGAGGGTGGGACCTGGGGACTAGAGTGGGGCATAACAGCTGCTGTCCCCCTCTACCTTATCCCTACTGAGAAAATACCAAGTGCCACTTAGGTTTCTGGAAAAATCCAGCCGTTCTAAATTACTTCTGGAGACTAGGAGTGGGAAAAGACCTCAGCGTTGGAGTTGGGCTGCTTTTGATTGGGTTCGTGTCCATGTTATCAGTTATGAGAACTGGAGGAAGTTTATTAGCTTTTCTGTGTCTTTGTGCCCTTCACTTCCAGATGGAGAAAATAATTTATCTCACACAGGGTTATTAGGAGAATCTGAAAGAAAAGAATAAAATTGTAAATGGTTGGTACTCTATACTATTTCTGTCTTCATTGATGTTTCTTGTGGATTTTCATTCTCCTATTAGACATCTAGGCCATGCACAGGTCAATAAAAGAATTAAAGTATTACATAAAAACATGAGTGACATTGTTAAAACTAAAATCCATGCCTCTTTTTTCTTATGTATTATGGCAATTCATACTAAAGTATCACAGATTTATAAAGTCTGAATATAAAGAGCCAAGAAATCAAAGTAGCAAGAGATGAGCTTTCGTCTTATTCTGTGACTTTGGGTAAGTCACTTTCCTAAAAACATGAGATTTCCTTCCAGTCCCCTAATGTCTCCTTAACAAGCTCATAAATGATTAGATTCTACTAGGCCAAATTTATTGTGGGAACAATAGATTAGGCAGTGCAGTGTATTTCTTCTCATGTAGTTAGAGTCAGTCAGAGAGTTTCCCTGCAGGCCTCCCAGCTAGGGATGAAATTCTTCCGCAGGAAAAGAGTTAAAAAGTTCATGCTCCAAGAATGAATCACAAAATATTCCAAGAATGTCAGTGAGAAATATGACATACCCCAGGGGACCCCCAGGGAGAGTAAAAGAGAGGAACAGCTGGAGCCTCCACACACTGAGGCCTTCGTGTGGTCTCTAGTATGAGTTGCTAAAAATCCAAGGTGAGCCTTCTAACTTCTTTTGTTTCCCTCCCTGTTCTCTAGACACAGAAATCTTTTCCCAGAGCAAGCTTAAGGGCACTGTCTCCAACTTCCCTAAATGCATAAGAGAGCTACTTTGGAACTCAAGTATATTCGGATTTAAAAACATAATTTTTGCTAGTTAATTTGGGCAAATTAACTTATCTCTCCGAACTTCCATTTCTTCATCTATAGAAAGTGGATACAAATATATACATATATATATATATATCCAAGATTTTTTTAAAGAATGCAATGAAATAATGTTATTCTGCCTTTCAACCAGTGTCCATCCATCAATGGCAGCTAACATTTAGCTGGAATGGCCATGTGCTCCAGGCAAGGCTCAGCCTCTCCCTAAATCACCCTGGCTTCAGGAAGGTATACCAGATTTATGAGACTTTTGTCTGGAGTCACAAATCTAGAAATCAAGGTTAAAGAGAAGAGGCAACATAGGGGAAGAAATGACACTTCTAAACTTGCCAGGAAACAAGTTTGGCTAGTAGCCAAAACCTAGATGTGGTTTTCCAGATGGCCCAAGCAGTGTGGGAAGGTTGGTAAGATGTGTTCATAAACATCCAAGCAATCTCTCCTGTGTACCTACTACACGTTGGCCACTGATTCCAGAAACTGGAAGAACAAGTCCATTGTCTTTATTTCCTTGAACCTAACTTCCTAGTGATAGAACAAAATCCGAACAACAAATAACTTCTATCTTCATTCAGATACTACTTATCTGAACAATAAAGACAAATTAATCAGGAGATGGCAGGATGGAAGACCAGGCCGGGAACTCCAGGTTAATAGCAGCTTCTAGGACATTTACTGGTCCCTAGGTGGGCAGCTGGGTTGCCAGCAGGAGCAATTCAGTTACTGGATTTGGAGGCTCAGGTTCTGAGTTCAGGCAACCTGGGTATAAAATCTTGTTCCACTCATACAAACTTTGGACACATTAGTTAACATCATAGAGCTTTGGGTTTATAGGTACAATAAAGACCCAATAACCAGGATTAGAATCAAGTCCTAGATCCTGAGGTAACTGCAAGAGAACAAATAACATGGAAAAGAAAGCAGAGGGAAAATGTGATTGCAGTGGTCAGAGTCAAATATGGAAGCTGATCCCATTTAGGATCAAAATACACATATAGAAGAATTCACAGACAACTTGAGACACAAAGGAGATTCAGCCTAATAGAAACTAGCAATAGCTCACCCCAACTAAATACTTGTCAGGGTTTTTAGTCCTTGGTCCCTCCTGACCTGCAGCAGGGATAGAGAGAACATGCCCCGACCAGGAGGAGCCCAGAAAGGAGAGGGCCGACTGACTGACCATACCCAGCCCTCCCTCGCGGGAGGACAATCAGACGTTTTCAGGGAGACCCGTAAAGACAGGAACTCATTTATTGAGGAAGTACATTTAGCTAATATAGGATGCAGGAGCCTATCAGCACAAAGGTGGGCAGGGTTGGAGAGGTCCATGTGTTTACTCTCATCACTATAGGTCTCAGCAGAGAGTGATAAAGCAATAACACATTCGTACCCAATGGTAATCAAGTCTCAGCAGAAAGTATTCACAATACTGATGATATAGCTCAAAGATCATAGGCATGGTGTCATGCTACAGCTCATTTCTTTGTGTGGTTATCTTACTCAGTGATGCAGATTCATGGGCCAGCCTGACCCTGCACTCGACTCCCAACAAATACTTTTGGTGTCAAGCCCCATATACATGTCTAACATGTCTTCTGCCATATACTAATGGAACAGTTCTCTACTGTGGTAGAGATTACAACCTTTCGTCTAACAAATGAGGAAACAAAGACTCAAAGTAGACTGTAAGTTACTTAAAATCAACTGGCTAGCAAAGGATCTTGACCGGGGATTTAAACCCAGATGGATCCAAGGCTATAAAGCCTGTGTTCTCAGCCATAAAGCCATCCTATTCTCCCCTTAAAACCTTTCTGAACCCTCTCTTTTCTATCAGATTGGTTACTATCATTCAAGTGGCAAGCAGTTTTTAAGCTCCAGCCTAGGGTAACCACTTTCCATGGATAAGCATTGAAGCTCTCAATCATTCATATCAATTTAGAGATGTTTTGCTGAGACCAGTGGCTCATACCTGTAATTCTAGCTACTCTGGGGGCTAACATCTGAGAACAACAATTCAAAACCAGCACAGGAAGGAAAGACTATGAGATTTTTATTTTCATTTAACTAGTAACAAGTCCAAAAGTGGAACTGTGGTTTAATTAATAGGATACCAGCCTTGAGCAAAAAACAAAACTAAGGGAGAGTGCTCAGACCCTGAGTTCAAGCTATACACACACACACACACACACACACACACACACACACACACACACACACATACACACAATGTTTGGGCTGAAATTCTACTTTCACTACAAGCCCACTCTGCAATGGGAATCCAGAAGTAATTAGCTGTTCTCATTCTTGCATCCTGACCATTGCCTCTGCTCTGCAAAAAAAAAAAAAACAAAAAAAAAAAACAAAAAAAAACTTCATCCTAAGGTGCTCATCAGACACTTGAAACCTGGAAGAATGGGGTTTCCACTCCTAAACAGAGTGTCTGGGAACAGTACAACATTCATTCACTAAGGCGGTACCATTCAGATCCATTTGCTTCAGATACTAAGTCAGTCTAACTAGAAACATCACACTGGATTCTGATTGTTTCATTTTCTCAGGAAGCTTACAAGGGCAAGGTAAATAGAAGGAAGTAGTCTTTGCCTACAGCATATAACTGTAACTTCCTTCTCTTTAACCATTTAATATCCCCTTACCTTCTCTCACATCTGTTTATTGCGGTGGTTTATACTGTACTAGGGTATATAGGAACAATCCAGGCCATAGTCCACTAGATGTCTGAATCTCCTATCAACAAGTCCATTTACTGTCAAAATTGGACAAGAGGGTATCAGTGTCCTGGTGAATCCCCTAAGGTGTCAAACCCCTCTTCTGTTCCAATTGTATAACAGAAACTCTATCTTCTACTAATTACCAAAATCAATTCATCTCAACATAAGGATTGATTCCTTATCTTACCTGCTAGTCTTTGGTACAAAGAGTCCAAGGTGATGAAAAAAAAAAGTGATAGCTTGAGGTTTAATAGGATTCTTGGAATGTACCTGGTAGAAGACTTCTTCCATTGGAAGACAGTATGCCCAAATGTTGCTGAGTCCAAAGTACAGAGGATCAAAAACACAAGTTCCCCAAATGGATCCTTAGAGGGAGTGGTAAGCAAAACAATACTATTTTCATTCTTGGTTTCTGGGCCCTCAAATTGTACCTATTAGGAACATAGCACCAAAAAGGGGTCATAGATTTAGCGTATCTATGACACCTTGGAAACTTGTGTACCTCTTTGCAAAGTCTCATCTCAAATGTGTGCTTTAGATGGTTCTTTCAAAAGGCCATTGAATCACTCTAAAAGAAGTTCCGAATTTTGAGTCATATATAATATATGACAGGATTAATGAATCCTACCAAATGCCAGAGTTAACCTCCTGTACTTTCAAGTAGGTTTTTAACATAAATAATATTGTGCAGACCTTCTTGTTGATGGATCCAACACTCTATAAATCCTCTAACCATAAGTCTGGGTGAATACCTGCAAGCATAAAAGTAAAACTCATACCCCAAATGTGTGTCCATCACAATCAAGATAATGTCTGCCCTTTTGCACTTACTGCCAAGTGGTTGTATCGATTGTGTAAAGAATAGGAATCTTTGGCTCAACCAATGACTAAATCAGATCTTGTGTAGGGATCTATGCTGTGGAACTAGCTTGATGAATTACATAGAAATGAAGGCTTTAAGGAAGACTCCCATGTCCCACTCCCACCCCACACCCCTTATTTAAAAAAAAATCTTCTTAGGATAAAGCAGTGTTTTTAATTTACTATTTGTGGCCAAGAGAAAGTTAGTTTCAGAGGCTTTTACTTAGCTTTTCATAACTCAATGATTTGTTCACAAGCCAAGGACCTGATATGAGAGGGTTGTGCCAACTACTAATTATATCCACTCCAATTATAAATTTAGAGATCAAAACTATGCACCACAGGGATCAGTGGACCCAATGGATCCAAGCTGGACTTGAGCCAGGACTCCATTTACTTAGTGGTTCCCATATGCCCCTACTTTTAACAAGGCCACTTTGATGATGCTTCCGTTACCTTTATAAAGGATCTATTCCTGAAATATATGTATGGTCATTCAAATAAGTCTATCTTTTGGAGAGGTTCTGGGGAAATCATTGACAAATTCACTTCTGGCTTTTCATGGATTTTTGTCTAACAAATATGGCCTCTCTTTCAGCCAGTAAATTCTGAATCTAGTAACTCAAGTTCAGAAACTAAAGACTTTCTAGATCATTTGCTCTGGGTTCTTCTCAGTATAGATTGAGCATTGTCTGTGCACCAGCTTGCCCCTGGATTATTATGCTCTATTAACTATTTTTAAGACCCTCTGTGTGATATTTGCTACATTTATTTCACTTTTCATCATTAAATACCACCAAATGATTCCTGTTATTTTGGGATTCAGTTATTCTCATTATTGTCAGCATTTCCAATTCTATGTTACTGTTTCCTATCATTAGTTTAAAATCAGATAAGAGAGCCAACTGGACTTTTTGAGTGTCCTCAGACTCTGCTTAGGAATTATAACTTACCAGCCTAACTTGTATTTATATGCTTAATATGCTCAAATCTATTTGGGCCTCCCTTCTCTTGTTTTCCTTTCCATCAATTCTTCTTCTCCTTGTGCTAACACTTCAAAGAACATTTATAGGAGGATGTTAATATTATATCCCAGGGTCTTTGTTAGAGTATTTTAACCGTATCACAGCAGAATATTCTTATTCCAGTGGCCTATAATTTATCCACTTTTTGTCCTCTTTTCCTTGATTCATCATTGCTGGGATCCAGCTCAAAACTTACCCTCCCAACTACTGATTTATATTATCTAGATCCTTTAGTTCTTTCAGTGGATAATTTCTCACATCTTGGCAGCCTTAGCACTTCCTCAGCTTGGTTATGTTATGTTTTGCAATGACCATTAGCCTAATGACCATGAAAAGTGGAGATGGATTTTTTTTGTATGGGAACCAGAAGATTTTATCTTGCAAGCAAAGACATCTACCTCATCTTCAAATAGAGATGGAGCATTAGCCTTTAATGAGGACAAATGTGCCATTTCTATAGCCAACAGGGTGTGAACATCCGGGGTGTCAGGTTTTCATATGGAATCTACCCAGATATATCTATTCCAAGTTTCAGGTTCCTATGCCCTTCTAGTCAGGGGCTTAACATTGGTATAACCAGTTTATGGCAACTGAGAATTTAGTCTTATCTAGAGAATTCTATCTTCTCTAGGTTATTTATAATTAATTTCTGGACCTAAAGTTTCATATTATTTTCTCACCTCAGTGTACAGTAAATAAATTTTTATGTGCTTCTAACAAGGACATCATTTTGTCTTTCATACAAAATAAAATTAATTACTAATCACTGTTTATTAATTACTAGTGATTAATAAATCACTTACCAGCGAGGCCTGGTTTGGGAACTCTCTCACCTGCTTATTCAGCTTCATTTTCCATCTAAGGACTTACCTCTATTTGCAAGTCTTTTTTTATTATTGAACTTCTATCATTGGACTGTATACTCCAGACCTATTTTACGTCATCACCTAGAAGAAGGCCTAACACAAAATATGACTAAAACAAGCAAATAAAATATAGAATAACCACAATGTTCCTACTGTGTGGGCGTCCCTGAAATTGCCATGATGACAAAAACCAATCTAGTAGGTGAAGGTCTCTTTAAACACTCCAACAAAAAATATATTAGAATATGTAGAGTCCACATCCGTGGCTCATGCCTATAATCCTAGCGACTCAGGAGGCTGACATCTGAGGATCGAGGTTTGAAGCAATCTCAATCATGAAAGTCTGTGAGTCTCTTATGTTCAATTAACCACCAGAAAACTCTAAGTGGTGCTGTGGCTCAAACTGGTAGAGCACTAACTTTGAGCATTAAAGCTCAGGGACAGCACCCAGGCTCTGGGATCAAACCCTATGACTGACGATTAATTTGTCAATTTACAAAATATGTGAAGAAGTATTTGTGAATAGCATTGGTATAAGGAAATATACTTTTCCTTTGCATAAAGATATTGAATTTGAACAATTCAGCAACAGGGAATCGAATGGAAACGTTTTCCTTGGAGCTTACTGGCAAGCCTTTGATTCTCAGTAAGAAAGGGAGATTTAGGACCTGCTTTTATTTCTTCCAGCACAAACATTTAATTGCAGACTTAATAGGGGCTCATGCCTCTAAAGGATTCACCTTGTTTCTCTGGATATATACATTATTTACTGTACAGTCTATAAAATATTTACCCATCTTCTCTGCCGGCTATACTCTTCTTGGCCTTAACTACCTCACTGTAGCTCAAATCTGATCAAATAGGTGGCTGGCACCTCTCCAGACAGAGACAGGGCAAGCAGCTGGCAGGGGCCCATATTTCATGCATGTGTCAGGGCACATAGCAATCAAGGGTGTTGAAAGGCTTTCTTAAGGTACTGAGATGGCCAAGGGCCCTTAGTCCTTCCCACATTCACCTACTACCTCTGGCTGCCTACCTATGCTAGATTCATTCCAGTCATCTACTTAGGATACACTTATATACACTTATTGCATCCTGTAGGTCTCAGGCAGATAGGTGGGAACAATTCCAGTTCCTATCCCTTTATTGTATCAAACAAACCCAATGATAAAAGTTGTTGCTTGAAGAAACTGGTGTGGTTAATACGTGGGCTCATGAGTGGATTTTAGGATGAAATTCCATTTTACACGATATAAAATAAGAAAAGAAATGCAGTCAAAGAAATAAAATGACTCTTTTAAGAACACAAACCTAAGGTCAGGCAGGTAGTTGAGAGGCAGAGTTTGGGAGGATTGTGATTCAAGACTAGTCGAGGACAATAGTTAGCAAGATCTCCCTCCGGACAAATAAAGGGGACATGATGTACAATCTAATTCCCAATTATTTTTTACCAGTCCTGGGACTTGAACTCAGGGCCTGAGCATTGTCCTTGGACACTTTTTGCTCAAGGCTAGTGCTCGCCCACTTGAGTCACAGCACCACTTCTGGCTTTTTCTGAGTATGTGATACTGAGGAATCGAAGCTAGGGCTTCATATGTGCTAGGCCAGCACTCTCTCTCTAGGCTGTGCTCCCAGTCCAATCTTTTTCTTTTTATGAGCAAAACTCCCTGCCTTAGAAGGGGGAAAGTCAAAGGGAGAGGTGAGAGGAACAAACTCTATAAGGATTCAGGACCTCATTGTCAAATATGATGCTGAGATTCTTTTTTTTTTTTTTGCCAGTCCCGGGCTTGAGCTCAGGGCCTGAGCACTGTCCTTGGACTTTTTCTCAAAGCTAGAGCTCTACCACTTGAGCCTCAGCACCACTTCCGGCTTTTTTCTATGTATGTGGTACCAAGGAATCGAACCCGGGTCTTTGTGCATGCTAGGCAAGCACTTTAACCACTAGGCCAAACTCCTGGCCCGATGCTGAGATTCTTGATCAACACTCC
Organism: Megascapheus bottae; assembly: GCF_031878675.1. Lineage (NCBI taxonomy): Eukaryota > Metazoa > Chordata > Mammalia > Rodentia > Geomyidae > Megascapheus > Megascapheus bottae. The sequence continues at coordinate 45,342,716 of NC_143514.1, read as the reverse complement.
TCACCACAAATTTGTCTTCCAAACAAGATCAAACCCAGTACCTCACCCATGCTAGACAAGCACTCTACCACTGAGCAGTGGGCAGCTGGAAGTCATTTGTTCTATGAAATAAAGAGTACACAGAATGGTTTCCTCATGATTGATAGCATCAGAGAATTTTATCTCTCCCCACCCCCATCACTGCACCTCCATGCAAGGTAAAACTATCATCCAAAGATATACAAGTAAAACATCCTTCAAAAATATCACTTGGAGGAGGAAATGGGACCTAAGTGACCATTTTAACTTTATGGTTCTGTACAGTAGTTTTTTCTCACCATCATTTTCCTATAAAAATATTCCAATGCCCTTCTAAATCTGGAGGTTCATAAAGAAGAACATCAGAACCCATTTCTCTGAAAGAAATGAATTGTCTCTGATATGGTTCTCATTCATCTGAACAAAAACCAGTAAATCTTACTGGGTCCACTTAGGTATTGGCAAGACACTTGCCATTCTGTGATATGGGAGCAATTTCATGAAGCACCTTAGATAACCAGTCATCCTGGTTTGTCCAGGACTGAAAGGTTTTCCAGGATGCTGAGCTTTTACTTTTAAAACAGGGAGAGTCTCAGGAATACTTGGATCTTTGGTCATTCCTCCTGCTCATCATTGTATTACTAACACCCAGGCCAGTACCTGGTGTGAAATGAGCCTCTGCCCTTCCACGAGATTTCTCAGTGTCTTGATTTTCTTCTCTGTAATGTGGAAGCAAAAGGAGCTTACACTTCTCTATTTAATTCACAGTTTAAATGCTATATAGTAAGATGAAGGGAAGATTATTTTTATTATGTAATTATTATATCTTCTAGTAAAAGAAGGTTAAAATAATCTAAAGCATAAGCTTCTTAAGCATTAAGCATAACTACATCTTATTAAACATAGCATGCAGCCTATGGTCTAGCAAAAGATTTAGGCCCCAAAACTAGATTGAATAAATAGAAAAAGTAGTTAAATGGTTAGATAAGGAGCTATGTGAATCAGCATCAAGTGATTAATTTTGTGGAATTCTTTTCTGAGCCAGAGTTTATTTAATCCAACCCCAGCCTTGTTTTCAATTTAAGTTGTGTGTGTGTGTGTGTGTGTGTGTGTGTGTGTGTGTGTGTGTGTGTGTGTGCCAGTCCTGGGCTTGAGCTTTTGGTCTGAGCACTGTCATTGGACTTTCTCAAGGCTAGAGCTCTACCATTTGGGCCTCAGCACCACTTCTGGCTTTTTTCTATGTATATGGTACCAAGGAATCAAATCCAGGTCTTCGAGCATGCTAGGCAAGCACTCTACCACTAGGCCAAACTCCTAGCCCTTCAATTTAATTTTATCTTCATTGAAAAGATGATGAGCACAGGAGCTCTATGTTTAATCTTTTGAGGAATCTCCAAACTGTTTTCCAGAGTGGTTGAACAAGTTTACACTCCTATCAACAGTGTAGTAGTGTTCCCTTCTGGCCACATCCCCACTATCATCTGTTGTTGTTAGTTTTCTTGATAATGGCCGTTATAACTGGGATATGGTAGAATCTCAATTTTGTTTTGATTTGCATTTTTTATTTTATGGCCAAAGATGTTAGGTATTTCTTCATGTATCTTTTGGCCATTCTTATTTCTTCTTCAGAGAAATCTCTAAGTCTTCAAGCCCCACAATAGACACATAAATAAACAAACAATGCATCCCATGCCTTTTTTGAAGTTTACATTCAAATACCCAATTCTTGAGAAGGTCAAGATTGATAATTAGTCTTTTCAGTATAGTAACACAATAAAAATATTTACTAATTACATTCATTATCTTCAGAGACTCTTTTTCCCAGCACAAAAAAAACCTTCAAGTTAACCAACCAACCGATGGTTTATAGTTGTTACTCAAACAGCAGCCGGGGACTTTTCTTATACAGAAAAGCAATGGAGTTTTAGTCTTACCACTTTCCTGGCCTGATCTCACCAAGGATATATTAAGGTAGCTTCCGAGAAACTAGCTGAGAAGGTAGCTGAGAAACTAGAGGGTTTGTCCAGCAGTCTGGGACATCCACAGACAGTGTTATCAGCATCAGGAAACTGCAAGTATCTTGTGTCAGAAGCCTGGCCAAAGCAAGCTATATCTCTCAACCTGCTATTACCATTTTTTTTCTATTCTGCCTTTCCTAAATGCAATCTCCTGCTAGGCCTGAATCCAATTCTCTTGTCTCCAGAATTGTTTGGCTTTCCTACTTAGATGAAAGAGAGTCCATTAGACTAGGGCATTCATACAGAAAAACTACTCATTCATTTCCGCATCGCAGCTCCTAGCAAAATGCCTGTGGTAAAAATGAGAGCTCAATAGAAGTAAGAATGAGTGAAATTTATTCTGTAAAATTCCAAAAGCACCCATTAATATCCATTCTAAAGTATGATTTCCATGCATATTGAATAAATGTATAAAATAATGAATGAATTACTGATATACATAAATATAATGAATGAACAAGTGACTGCTCAACATTGGATACGACATTTTATAAATTATTTAATAACCAACAAACTTGCTTATCATTTTCTCCTTAGTGCTTAACACCAACACATATGTATTTTACATATTTTCTTTCTCTAACGTGTTTCTCACAAGAATTTAATCTTAGTCAGGGTCCAGTGGCTACTCAAGAGGCTGAGATCTGAGGATCACAGTTCAAAGCCAGCCCAGAGCATGAAAATCTGTGAGACCCTTTATCTCCACTTAACCACCAGGAAACCGGAAGTGGCACTGTGGCTCAAGTGGTAAAGCCCTAGCCTTGACCTGATGGAGCCCAGGCTGAGTTCAAGCCCATGGCTCCCCGCCAAAAAAGAAAATTTCATGAGAGCCAAATTCTTTGTTTTTTTTTCTATTTCAGCTTCTTTTATCTGGGAGACTATCTGGTTCTGAGAGGATATTCAGTACTCATTTATGACAGGAGGATATGCAAAGAGGATAAAGGTCCCTGATTTTATAGCCACTACTGGTAGCCCATACTTCTAATCCTAGCTACTCAAGAGCCTATGATCTAAGGATCACAGTTTGAAGCAACCATGGGCAGGAAAGTCCACAAGACTCTTATCTTCAAGTAACCAAACACAAAGCCAGAAATGAGGCTATTGTTCAAGTGGTAGAGTTCCAGCCTTGAGTGAAAAAGATAGTTAAAGCCCCGAGTTAAAGCTTCAGTACTAACACACACACACACACACACACACACACACACACACACACACACACACACAGGCAAATAGTTAAAGCCCTGAGTTAAAGCTTCAGTACACACACACACACACACACACACACACACACACAGGCAAATACACAAATCCCTGATTTTACATCAGCTACTTAACAGTTTACCATGCTATTGCTAAGACCAACAACTACATTGTAAGGATGCCATTATTATTCTAACAAGTGTAACACCGAGACTCGGTATGGTGAGGTCAGGTGCTCATAGTCAAAGAATATCCCACCAGATCAAAGGCTGAGTCAGAATCCAAACCCTAGGTAGGATATCTGCAAACATTTGTTTTCTCATGACTCCCTTGAAATGAGAAAATATGCTTCCAGAATGCTCATGAAGAAGGAATTGTTGCACAACTGCAAGAAAAATAGAAAAAACCCATTACCACTCAAGTCAACTTTGAAAGACCTCATTGAGCAAAGAACATCCCTTTAACATTAACTATGCAATAAAAGCTGAATGCAAGAGATTAAAACAAAGTTATTAGGTGGAGAAAGACATGTCAATGACTTTAACACTTAATGAGATGCCTACCATATCTAGGAGAAAGCAATTTCCCCGAGTATTATCTGATGTGAAAGGAATAGTAAGGAGCTCTTTAGTGAAACACAGACACATTCCCTCTCACACACACCTGGTTGAGGCTCAGCAAAAGACACTGTATAGATGTCTGGAATATTACATAAAAGCTGTCTGCTCAGCCAGTCAAAGCTATTAAAATCCATTTCTCTGAAACGAACCTTGAGAGTAGGTCAAACAAATCTAATTTTTATTGTTCCTTAAGGAGATGGTTGTGTTGGAGACAAAGGAGAAAGGCAGGAGGCCAGTCAGAAAGAGAGTAAAAAAATCCTAAGAGGTCTTCAAAAAATTAAATGTTCAAAAGACCCGTGGCAGGCAAGATAAATGATATATTACAGTACTGGTTTAAACCTAATTGATGACTAATGTTGTAATGCATCTGAACCTACACTGATCTATTATCTGTCTGGTCCAAGTTGAAGGGACACTGCAAGGAGAAAAATTGCTGTTTTAACCTGATGGAACTTAAAAAAAATAACCAGTCCAGTTACTTTAAAAGATTAATGTCTGGGTGGTGACCTCCTAATGTATATCAGGGTCTTGCAATGCAAAATCAAATGTTAATTAAATAGAATCCAGTGAAGGAACAATACAGAAAGGGTGTATTTTAAAGCTCAAGAGGCAATAGGGAATTGTGTTGTTGGGGCTCTTACAGTATATTTCGAAGAAACCACCAATAGAAAGCCCAGTAATGGCAGACCAAATAGTAATCATTGAAAAATCAAATGTACACACAAACACCATCTGGAAAACACCTACATACAGATTTTATATAGTAGTTTGTGGGCATTGCTAAATCACAGTCATTGAAAGGGCAGGATCACCAACACAGTTACTTCAGTTCATCACGATGGATAGGAGGGGATTTATTTTCTTGCCGTGCAACAATCTTCAGAAGAAAAAGTAAGCAAACAACATTTGTTGGTTTTTTTGTTTTTTGTTTTTAAAAAAAACAACACCTTAGGAACCAACTTGAAAGAAACTCCAATGATCAAGTCTAGGATAAGGTTAGCCAACAGTCATTATTTGATGTGCAAGCTTAACTTTGTTTCACAATTTAAAATGGAGCAACAGCAACAACAAATACATTATTGCACTTTCTTTCTTTCTTTCTTTCTTTCTTTCTTTCTTTCTTTCTTTCTTTCTTTCCTTCTTTCTTTTTTACTGGTCTTGAACTCTGGTCCTGGGTGTTGTCCCTGAGCTCAAGGCTTCCACCCTACCCCTTGAGCCACAGCCCCACTTCCGGTTTTCTAGTTTAATTGAAGATAAGAGTCTTACGGACTTTAGTGCCCAGGCTGGCTTTGAACTGTGATCCTCAGATCTCAGCCTCCTGAGTAGCTAGGATTACAGGTGTAAGCCACCATGCCCTGCTTCTTATTGCACTTTCTTTGAGAAACCATACATAAAGTCATTTTCCCAGGAGCTATTCTCTTCAGAGGCTTTTGGAAGTCAGCATCAAAGCCTCACCACTGCCCTTGCTTAACTAAAAAAGAAAAACCAGAGACAGAAAAAGAAAGTCACACTGGTGAGAGAAGGTCAGATCCTCTCAGAGGCAAGACGAACTGCATAACACCATTTCCTGAACTGCTCGTATGATTTAGGTCCAGGGGTCACAAATGGCCCCGTCTAGAAGAGCTGAAACTCATTGTTCAAGACTGGACATCATTAGCCCTTACAAACATGCCTTTTCTTTTGCACTCATTCTGAGCTAGTCTCTATACATTTTCTCTTTTTAAATTTTTATAATAGCCTATGAGGGAGGCATTCTCTACAATGTTAGACACAGAGAGAGAAGACCCTATTCATTTTCTAGTACAGATTTGTTTTGCTAAATGAGAGATTTGTTAGCAGTGGATGTAACTATTGAACCCAAGCAAGCCAAAGTATGAGGTTACTAGTTAATACTGATATAATAGGCTTGACAACAATTTTTAATAAGTGACTTGTTAACAAAATTCAACTAGGTCTGAGCTACAGCTCAGGATGAACATTGAAGTAAGGAAAAGAAAAAAATTATGATTTTTTGAGCCAGTGATTTAAAGCAAAATTAATACAAGATTGTTTGTCTGCCTAAAAGATCAATTGTTTCTAGAACTCATACAAAACTTCACTTATTTCATACTAATCATAATTGTGTTCATTGTTATTCTCCTCATCTATTATTTTGTGTAAAAATGTTTTAATGAGCATGTCTTCATGCAACAAGCAGTACTGAGCATTTGCAAGACTTTACAAAAGAAGAAAGAAAAGGCACACATTTGGGCCCACTGAAGATACATCTGAAGATACATCCTTGATCAAGAGGAATTGTACACATAACTTGACTTATGAAATTGTAACAACTACTTGATACAACTACTTAATAATAAAACTAGATGTATTCTAGTCACTATACCTGCTCTTCTTTTCCTTACCCTTCTTCCTTCCTTCCTTCTGTCCTTCCTTCTTTTCTTTCTTCCTTTTCTTCATTTCTCCTCCACTTATTTCTCTTTCTCTACCTCTACATCTTGTTCCTTCTCTTTTCTTCTCTATCTCATTCTCTTTCCTGTTTCTCCTCCTCTTCCTTCTCTTTTATAGAAACACTAAAGCAAGAAGAATAGATTTCAATTGAGAACTTTAGGAAGACTTATAAAGTCTTCCCTAAAGAGAGCAAAGAGCAAGAAGCAAGACATTGTTCTGTATGCATAATGAAAAAAAGTCATTTTAGTCAAGTTACTCACTAGAACAAAACTACCCTGTAGAAAAGTTCATGGAAATAGGAATTTGTGTTGCTGATCTAAAGCAGAAGTGTACAGGCTGATGAAAGTATGAAGCAATTTATATGAATAACAGTGAAGAAATCAATAAATACTTTCAAACGTAGTTGAAAATATTTCAAAGGTACTAGCTTATCCTAGAAAGGCCACTAGTTTCCCCAGACAGAATCTTCATGTGGCCTTCTAACTAGAAAATGGCCATGTGGCAGAGGTAAGTATTGTTGGACAGTTAGTTACCTCATTAGAATCTAAGACTTGAGTCCAGTTTCCCAAGATTAGGTCAGGATTTATGTCCAGACTGTCCAAGAGAATCAGATAAACACTCAAATAACCCTATGAAACCTCTCCAGGCACAAGTTCATATTATTGCATTCCTTTTCAAGAAGGAACTTTATGAGCTGTCCTTTAAGAGTCCTCTGTACGCTAACCCTTTTACACTATAAATTGGATGTCTGCTCTATAAGAATCAGGATTTTCTCATAAGGCCTCCTTTTCCATGATACATTTAACAAAAGTGAATGATATGAGTGCCCCCAAGGTAGCAAAACAGGAACAAACACACACAGAAAGAATGGTTAGCTCCCCCAGTGGTATGGGAGCGGACATTCTGGCCATCTCCCAGGCTAGCTAGGATCACTCAAGTCCTTGAACTAGTGACTTGAAAGGTCAAAGTCATATTTTATGGACCTCAGCTGGTTCAATGAAACCATCTTGTTGAAAAATCTCAAGTACTCTGTAAATAGATTTCTAGGGTTTTCTTGAAAGGTTTATGAGAGCACCATGGCTTAGCAGAAAGTTGTGAGAGTAAGTGGGCCAGAATGCAACCATTAAATGGATATGTATGTCTCTTTGTAGATGTGTATCTAACCACACTGATAAGAACACAGCCTCTAGGGTCAAGAAGACCTGGGACCAAATAACAGTTCTTTCATTTACTGGCTCTATGCAGAAACAAGTTGGTTAGTTTTGCTGAACCTCAGCTTCCTTGTAGATGTGCTGCTTCAGTCCCAAGGCTGTTTAAGGACAGTCCATTCCCCAGATGTTGTGTGACTCTGAAGCCCAGAACTTCTCATCCCCTTTTGTTGCATTGTTTTTCCTAACACTTACAACTGCACAATATATTGTATATTTAACCATTATTAATCTTCTTTTCTTTCTACTCCAACACTAACATCATAATCTCACAGAGCAGATGCGCTTGCCTTTTTTGACTACCACTATATTCCTTGTGCCTAGGACAGTGTTTGGAACATGAATAGAAGGGTGATTAAGTGGTTCGTCAATGGGAATAGTCCTAGTGCAGAATTTCTGGTCAAGATGGCTCAGTGAGTTCATGCTCCTGTTTCCTTTGAGTGTCAGAGACACAGAATAGAGATAAACTACAAAAAGGAGAAAAGTATGAAAGAAATCAACCTTGTGTTATATATGGAGTGGCCATTATTGCAAGACACTGAATGAAAGTGGAGATAGAACTTTCTAGAAGACCTGTGAAAGTCATCTTTATGTCCAAAATTATATTAAAATATAAATTTTCTGGAAACTGTGGTCTTGAAGAAAGAAAGCAACGCATCTAGGTGACTCAGACGTAGCACAAAATACACAGCAGCAAATGCTATGATCTCCTAGTCACTTCACCTCGTTCTTCTAGGTGGTTGGAAGTTGAATTTCTTGGATTAAAACTAGATATACCAGAAGATGTGCTTGGATTTCATGCAACTTTTCCAACCCCCCCATATATAAATACATATATATATATACATATATATATATTATACTCTGTGTGTTTTGATGTGAAAACAACCACTAACACAATGCAACCACTGCCAAGCATCCCCTGTACTGAATAGACAAACCCAATACTGTTATACCAAAAAGATTAGGAGCACAAATCCTTATCTCAACAAACTATGAAATAACATCATTTTCTGTGTGGTGTCCTCCTCATCTCTCTGAAAAGATGTTGAATGGCAGAATGAGTCCCTTTATGACATCAGTACAACCAACATACAATGCTGCTGTCATAGTAGCAATTTCTGAGTGACCTTCAGACTTCTGGGCTTATTGCTTTAAACTGACCTTAAAAGGAACAACAGAAATATGTGATGTTGAAGCCCATGTGACCAAGTGGATGGCTCCTTCTTTCCTCAATTATACAGAATATTCCACTGTAGACTAATAAATCGATTCTGAAAAAAACTTGGGGAAGGAAGCACAGAAAACCATTTGCTTGTCAACTCTCATTATCATAAAAATATTATGAAATACTTCATATTTCTGAGTGCCTAGGTCATGTCATGAAAGTCATGAGCTAGCATCCCTCCATATACAGATTTAGAGATCAGTGTCTTAAGTTTTTTTTTCCAATGAAGTAAGAGTCAAGAAGAAAATACTGCATTGTTTACGCAGAGGTATGTCAACTTGTATAGCCCTATTTAGGGTCACTGAGCAATTGTTATACAGCTTACATTATCTATCTTGTTTATTTTATTGTATATCCCACCAAAGTTTATGAGACAATTCACCTCTGAATAATTGTTATCCAAGTTTAGAAGATGGAAAGACTTTAATTCATGCTCAGCTTCAAAGAGGAAGTAGTTAGAAGGCCTATAATGGCACAATCAAGCTGTGGGCAAGTGGCCACAACAAAACCTTTGAATATAAAAAGTAGAGGGTAAATTCCAGGCCAATCATTTAGCATCAGTGATCCCTTTAAGAAAGCATCCTCAAAAAATCTCTCTGGTTTTGAAGTAGAGCTCCTAAATCTCAAAGTGATCACATTAACAATACTGTATTTTATAGACAGAATCAAAGTTTTAAAATGTTTTTCCCATTTAATCCCAATAGGCACTTTGCTAAATCTTTATTCTTCCCAAATGACACATGAAAAAAAAATTAAGCTTACGGAAAAAATTAAAATGAATTCAGCAAAGTGAATGGAGTAAAGGCAAGACTTAAATTTACATTTTCTAGATTAATCAAACATCCTTCCTACCCTTCAGTGTATGTCTGTCTTACAACCTACTCCGTAAATATTTTTAACCGCCTACACATGCAAGTCTCTACAATCCCTTTTATAAGAGAATCTCTTTTATAAGAGAAGGACGATCAAAAGATATTTGAGCCGGGAAGGATCTTAGACACCATCTGGTGCAGTCCTCTTGTTTAAAGATGAGAAAACTGAGGCTTGAAGAGATATGGAGTAAGTTACTACTAAGATTAGTAGTTTTACCTCCAACCCCTTAGGATTGCATTTATTTACTCAGTCTTCGTTTATTCATCACATAGTATGGAACAAATCACCAAGAACACAGAGTTATAATGCAGGAACTCTTAGTCTTTTAGGGACAATAAACACACAGTTAATTAGAAGTACTAAACTGGAGATTTACAGAGATGAAATGGATTAGCCGAGAAAGAGCAATTAATTAGGGCTGTAGAATAGGAAAGGACTCCACCAAGAAATAAGGGTTGAGTTTTAAAGTAAGAGAAGTTTGCTAGGCACTTAATGCAGAAAGATGTGGCACACACACACACACAAAAAAGACTTGTTTAAAGCAATTAGGACTGTGAGGGAACATGGGGAGCAAATGTAAATTCTTCTGTATAGGCAGTTCACAGGATCACCAGAGAAGAGTGATAAGGGAAAAGAGTAGATAACCAAGGGTGAGATAAAACCACATCAAGGCATGTGGACTCTTTCTACAAAAAGAGGAAGAACAATGAAAATACAAAAGGCAGTAAGTCAAGTAAGTAATATAACCTTCAGTTGGGGAGATGGGGAAAATATTAAGCTCACAGAATAAACAACATGATCAGATCATCCAATCTTACATGTGAAAGAACCTGAACCAGTTTATTGTGAATCCAGGGTCCAAGTTCTCTAGATGTCTCCACACATTTCTCAAAGCAAACACATCTGAAAGTGAGAAGCTGAGTCCTGAGACCAATGACTTATGATCAGGAAGAGTTCATTCTCCCCTCAGTCTGTAGATTTTCCCTTAGCTTTTGAAAAACAACTTGCCTTTTTCCATGGTCCTGAAGGGGTCCATGCTGGACTCTGAAAATCCTGATTATATTCCAGAAAGTATTTTTCTCCTCAAATCTCTTCCCAGATGCCAACATTTAAAACCTAGGCATTCTACATGATTCTGAGGTTCAAACCACATTTTGTCTATTCAAACTTCATGCTAGAATTTACTTACTCTGTGTTCCATTTCCTCTGTGATATACTTTTTGTTCTCTGTGGTCTTAGAAATGAGGACAAAAAAGATTTCAAGATCAGAAAAAGAGTTTCCATAGAAACTCAGCATAGTGCAGTTACAAAATAACTACAGCCATCTATCCTATGTACCTTTGTTCTTGGTCCAGCAGAGATATTTCATAATTTTTAAACCATCCCTGTAGCGTGTCAGGTGAAAACTAAGAGGTCTCTCTCTCTCTCTCTCTCTCTCTCTCTCTCTCTCTCTCTCTCTCTCTCTCTCTCTCTCTCTCTCTCTCTCTGTCTCTCTGTCTCTGTCTCTGTCTCTCTCTCTCTCTGTCTCTCTCTCTCTCTCTCTGTCTCTCTCTCTCTCTCTCTCTCACACACACACACACACACACATTATAAAAGCAAATTGTATTGAGTTTACATTGTTTAAAAAATGTAAAAATTATTCAGTTTGAATAATAATTACCAGGGTCAGGAGTGTGGCCTAGTGATAAAGTGCTTGCCTAGAATGCCCTAGGTTCAATTCCTTGGTACCATATACACAGACAAAGCCGGAAATAGTTCTGTGGTTCAAGTGTTAGAGTGCTAGCTTTGAGAAAGCTCAAGGACAGTGCCCAGGCCCTGACTTCAAGCCCCGGGACTGACAAAGAAAGAGAGAGAGAGGGAGGGAGAGAGGGGGGGGAGAGGAAAAGAAAAAAGAAGAAACGAAAAGAAAAAGAATTTTCTGGTAATTCAAAGTCCAGTTAGAAAAACACACCCTCATACCTGCTCATTCAAGTAGGAAGTATAATGTACAAGTAATTCATATGCTTTGGAAGAACAGTACAAATAAACAGTGGGTAGAGAAACAACTCAGAGTTCCATTGTCACTCAGGGACTGGGAAGAAGTTGTTCCAGCAGAACTCAAAACACAAGACACAGAGGAATATGAAACTACTGAGAAGACAATAGCTTTCTAGAAATTCTTCCTGACGTCTTCTCTTCTCCTTTCATGCCCAGTTTCTGTCTAGTACCTCCTGTTGGCCAATTTTAATGGTGTGACAGAGAATTAGGAGACATGAGGAAGTTTTGCAGGATTTGGCTCCTGTAATCCAATGAAAATCATAGGAAACACCAAGTGTGAGTCACATGACTCACACTTGTAATACTAGCTCCTCAGGAGGCTGAGATCTGAGGACTGCAGTTCAAAGCCAGCCCCTGTAAGAAATTCCAATTAACTACCCAAAAACCAGAAGTGGAGCTGTGGCTTAAAGTGGTAGAGTGCTAGCCTTGAGCAAAAAACTCAGGGACAGTGCTCAGGCCCCAAGTTCAAGTCTCAGGACAAACCAAAAAAAGAAAGAGAAGGAAATCGTAATAAGTAATGAATTGGTTCAAAACAGAAACAAAGTAACAAAAGCACACACAATTTCACAGTGAACATTCAGATACATTTACTTTCCATCCTGTTTCTCTTTCTTTTTGGTAGTACTGGAATTTGAATTTAGCCCTACTTGCTGTAGTTTATTTTTTCAGAGAAGGGCTCAAGCTTTTACCTAAAGTTACACTTGAACCACAGTCCCCCACATATTTGAGATTACTAACATGAAGCAACCACATCCACCTTAGTTCCTTTTTTCTTGTTGTTTTAGAGATATACCTTGTTAATTGCTTTTTGCTTTGGCTAGCCTCTGTCTCCCATGTGGCTAGACTTAGAGCTTTTTTATATTTTTTGGTTCATAATTGAGTCATGCAAATGATATATGGTGATATTTTCTTCTGGTTTCACATTATGTTTTATGTTTTCATACAGGATTCAAATTTTACAAATACGATTGTTATGAATACATACTGCTGCATTTTATAGCTGTACTATAACTTATTTAGCTATTCCTTTATTTCAAGACTCTAAAAACACATTCATTAAACTAATCTTTAAGAAACAGAATAAAGCTAGAGGACTTTAATAGATGTTAATAATGATGCTAAGATGTTAATAATAAAACTATTATAATTAAGAAAGTATAATGTTGATACAAAACTAAAAAAGTAGAATAATTGGCAGAATATGGAATACAGACATAGATTTCCTTCTGATTACAGTCCTGTAATTCAGTAGGAAAGACTATAAGCATTTGAATAGATAACACAGGGAACTTGAGTTTTACTGTAGGATAAAAAGCATTTTGATCCCTAACTCACACTATGAACAAAAAATAATTTCAAGTGTATTAAAAAGATAAATGTCATTTTTAAAAACTTCTCCTTATAATGGCTTCATGATTGTGATACAAGGAAAGATGTATTAAATAGGACATAGAAGGTTTTAAATTTTTGATTAAAATTTCTTCACTGGTATTGCGTAAAAAGCAAACCGGCAAGCCACAGTCTGGAAGGCATTTCTTGTGATCATGTTTCCAACAAATAATGCATGCCTAGACTCTATAATTACTTCCAAAAAGAACAATAAAATGTATGCAACCCAATCCCACAAAAGAGAACTACTTAATAAGGTACTATACAGCAGGGCTATTCAATGGCATTGCAAGGTACTCAGTACCTTATAGGAGAAATTGAACATAAAACTACAATTAAATGCCACCAGCAGCACACAAAAATGACTAAATTATCGTAACTAGATTCTTTTTTTGTCTATAATATGGAATAACTGTACTGTGAAACTCTCACACATGAAGGCTGTCCTTGTACACAGGCTCCAGTACTTAGGAAAACTACTTTTGGTATCGATTAGCATCAAGACCTAGAAATTCCAACCCTCACATTTAATTACAAGAAAAGAAAACACATATCATTAAAGGAATGAGTAGAATGTATAGTAACCTTACAATAACAGCCTCAAACTGGAAACAACACAACCAGCCTCTAATAAAAGAACGACTAACCAAATAACAATAGATTTTTAACAATGAATACAATCTAGAAATAAAAAAGGAACAAACTATTTAAATGCACTAAAATAACAAAACTTTCAAACATTAAATTTAAGATTTATACACATTGCTGCAAGTAAATGATAACCTTTAAATGTATCAAAATAGTCCCTAGGATTAATGCTATGCGAGTGAATATCTTTGTGCATAGATCTCCACCGACATAGGTGGCTACAAAAACAGAGAGGCACTGTAGCATGGTGTCAGTATGTCAACTCTAAAATCAGATTGTCTTGGTTTCAATTCTATTTCTGAATATTACTAGCTGTGTAAAAATGTGACTAAAACACATCAACTCTAATTTTATTATATTGGAAAAATGGGAGTAATAACAGTACCTCCCTCAGAGGGCTTAATGAGATTTAGCTGTCCTAATACATCTAAAACACTTGAAATATTTCCTGTATGTATTAGCATGTGTTAGCTATTATTATTGGTGAAATTGCCTGATTAAACTACATCAGTACTTTCAAAGTTGTTGAGATATGTCGCAAAAGTTCTTTCCAAATATTTTATACCAGCTTAAACTACAATCCGTAGCCTATAGGAAAGCCTGGCAGGCCATTCAATGAAACAAAGTATGTTCAGGTGTGACTGAATATTAATGGAAAAGAATAAGCCATTTTGTTAGGCAATAACCACCCAGACTTACAGCCTTAAGGCAAGCAAAAAACAATGTTTAAGAATGTTGGGGTTCTGTAACCTAAATTCCCCTCAGTTGATGAATGGATCAACAAGATGTGGTATTTATACACAATGGAATTCTATGCTGCCATCAGAAAGAATAACATCGCCCCATTTGTAAGGAAATGGAAAGACTTAGAAAAAATCATATTAAGTGAAGTAAGCCAGACTCAAAGGAACATAGGCTCAATGGTTTCCCTCATTTCTCATAATCAGTAGGGCTCTCTTAGCAGAGGTTTACAATATGGCATAGCCTAGATACATAAGGCCATATAGGATGAAGCTAAATGAAAGGCCCTCCAGGATATAGAAACAAAAGCCATATAATGAGTGATTGTTGTTCTTAATATACTATCTTATTTCTCATCTCTTTTGTTGTCCCTTGGTTATCCCATTGTTACAGTATCTTATCTTGTTATCTGATATATTGTATATATGTTTATTTGTTTGAAATAGGATAGGGAAGGGGGGAAATAAGATGAGGGGAGGGAGTGGGGGAGAGAAATAGAGACAAAAACATGCGAAGGGGTAGCAATGATTGTCAAGTAATGCGCCTTCTATCTGGTGTAACCCTTCTATTAATTACAGTTAAAAAATTAAAAACGAATGTTGGGGTTCCGAGGGTTTATTTTTTTCAACTTCTCTAGATATTCTGGTATTAGGTCATTGTTTGATATGTAGCTGGCAAAAGAATTTCCCATCTTTTTAGCTTGTTGGCTATGTCTTTTGCTGTGCAGAAACTTTTGAGTTTGATGCAATTATCAAGTATTTCTTTGATTTGCTGTGCTTCTGGGTTATTACTCAAAAAGTTCTTTTGTGTGCCAGACTCCCAATGTTTTTCCCACTCCTTCCTGAAATAGTACCATGGTTTAAGATACTACATTGAGGTCTTTGATCCTTTTTGAATTGATGCTTGTGTAAGATAATAGATAAGGGTCATGTTCCAATTTTCTGCATGTGGACATCCAGTCTTCCTAGAACTATTTGTTGACAAGGCTCTCTTTCTTCCTGTCTATGTTTTTGGTTAGCTTATCAAATTTTAGATAGCTATAGGTCTGTAAGTTTATTTCTGGGTCTTCTGTTCCATTCGTCTTCAGGCCTGTTTTTGTTCTAGTACCAAGATGTTTCCACTACTTTAGCCCTGTTGTAGTTTGAAGTTTGATATCATTACACTGCCAGCACTATTTTTTCTTTTTTAAATTTTATTGTCAGGATAATGTATAGAGGAGTTACAGTTACATTTGTCAGGTAGTAGGTGTATTACTTCTCACATATTGATACCCCTTCTCATGTTTTTGTCCCCATTTTCCTCCTCCCAGTTCCTCCCAATCATCTTGTTTTCCCCTTCCATTCCCTATTTCAAATAAACAAATAAACATATATACAATACTAGGTAATAAAGTCAGATACAGTAACAATACGAGATTAACCAGGGCTAAAAAAGAGAAGAAAAATAACACACATTAAGAACAACGATCACACAAGATAAACCTCTTGTTTCCTTATTCTACAGTTCGTTTCATTTAGTCTCATTCTATATGACCTTATGTACATAGGTTTTTGAGCTAGTGTAATCCTTTGCTAGGAGAGTCCTAGATGTGTACTAATTATTACAAACCATTGAGCCTATGTTCCTTTGGGTCTGACTTACTTCACTTAATATGATTTTTTCCAAGCCTTTGCATTTCCTTCTAAATGGGGCAATATCATTCTTTCTGATGGCAGCAAAGAATTCCACTGTGGATAAGTACTACATCTTCTTGATCCATTCATCTACTGAGGGGCATCTGGGTTGGTTCCATGTCTTCACAATGGTAAATAATGCTGCAATGAACATCGTTGGACTAGTAGCTTTAGTATGGCCTTGTTTCTGGACATTTGGGTAAACAGCAATTATTTTTTCTGCTAAGGATCTCTAAAAAGAATCTCCTCAGAAGTAGGAATGGCCAATAGACATATGAAGAAATGCTCAACATCTCTGGCCATAAAGGAAATGCAAATCAAAACAGCATTAAGATTTTACCACACCTCAATTAGAATGAGCATTCTCAAGAAAATAATGATAATAAATGCTGGCAAGTATTTAGCCAAAAGGCACCCCTAATACCCTGTTGGTGGGAATGTAAACTTGTTCAACCAATCTGGAAAGCAGAATCAAAGTGCCTCAAAAATTAAATGTAGAACTACCCTATGAGCCAGTAATTCCAATCCTTGTCATTTCGCTAAAAGATTACAAACCACGTTCCAGTAAAGCTACCAGCACAACCATGTTTTGCAACAGTATTCACCATAGCTAAGGTATGGGATTAGCCCAGATGTCCCTCAATGAATGTACAGATGAAGAAAATGCAGCATATATATACATATGGAATTTGACTCATCCATTAGAAAGAAGAATATTGTATCATCTGTAAATAAATGGAAAGATATATGAAAAATGATATTAAGTGAAGTAAGTCAGGCCCAGAGAGACAAAGGATCAATGTTTTCCCTTACATGTGGAAGCTAGATTTCACTTACAAATTCGTAAGTACATTGGGTAGTAAGAAATTATCTACAAATGTATTAACCAGAATACCATATATTCAAGAGTGCTCTCAAATAATATAATTTCTTGGAAAGCTAAAAACAAAACTTCTGCAAATAAGTATCAGAAAGCAAGTACTTGAAAGGGGTGGGGTAGAGTCAAGGAGAAAGGGATAGATAAAGAGGGTAAGAGGGGAGAGAATGTAGTCAAGAACTCAATGTGTACCCTACAAAATCAAGAAGTGAGAAAATGCGTAATATTGATCAAGATTTAACCATAAACTGCTTTGTTAAATGGCAACTCCTCTGTACAACCTCATGATGATGACTGATAATGATAATGATGATGATGATGGACAACAATGATGAAAGAATGTTGGATGTGGTGGTTTAGAACTAGCTTGCCTATTAGCATCTTGCTTCACAGAACCAGTGTTAAAATTGTTATTACTGCTTTGGTGCTTTTTCTCCTTTCCAAATACTTGCTCCTTTTGACATTTTGTGTGGTATGGATATGGCTTAACTGTCCCCCTCCCCTCCCGCAGTTAATTTGCTTTTGCTTAGTCTTCAAAGTGGCAGTATCAGGAGCCAGTGGAATCTGTAAGTAGGGGAGCCTAATGAGAGATCATTGTGTCTGAACAGAACCAAGCCAGGTAGAATTGCTTTTTTACAGCAATTTCAATAAAAGAAATTGCTAATCTTCTATAAAAGAAGCAATTCTAGCCCCTCCCACACTGTGCTTCTTGTTTATGAGATGTAATCTGCTCACTCCTGCCTGGAGTCTCATCATTACTCTCCACCAGGATTCAGTGTGCCTAAGAATTGGCCGTTGGCAAGACTGCAACAGGTATTGGAATTTTCAGCCTCCAAAACATTAAGCTAAATAAAGCTCCTTTTCTTCTTTCCTTCCTCCCTTCCTCCCTCCCTCCTTTCATCTCTCTCTCTCTCTCTTTCTCTTTTCTTTTCCTTCTTTCTTTTTTTTGCCAAGCTTGAAGCTTGAACTTAGGCCTGAGCACTGTCCCTGAGCCTGTTTATTGTCAAGGTTAGTGCTCTACCACTTGAGCCACAGCACCACTTCGGGCTTTTTCTGAGTAGTTTATTGCAGATAAGAGTCTTATGAACTGGGTTGGATTTGAGCCATGATCCTGAGATCTCAGCCTCTTGCGTAGCTGAGCCGCCAGCACCTGGATACTTTTTCTTTATAAGTTGACATTGCCAAATATTTCACATAGTGACAAAATTCAATATTTTTCTTCCCCATTCTCTTTCCAAATTTTGCTACTAGCTCTGGACATCCTAATATCTTCCCTTTAGGACCCTTATTATGCAACTTCAGCAATTGCTACCAGAGCTTTTCCTTAAATAGATGGAAGGCAAGGGAATTCGAAGACAGAGAAATCACCACAGAGATTCAAGGAAGAAATTTTATTAAAGCTGAAACATATGGCTACCCATGGGCCTAGAAATTGCAATATTATTTATCTAAGAGTAATGGAAACATATGCTCTAGTGATGGTAAGAGGGTGGATGTCCTTGAAATTCAATGTGCATAGAATGAAAATGTTACAACTCAGAGTAGTCTCTCATCTGTCCCATATTTCTTTTCTTCCCTACAAACTGTTCCTATTCTAGGGAGTTTAAAGTACTTAATGTTTATTATGATTTGGCTATAAAGCGTTCCCCCAAACCCTCCTCTGTTGAAAGCTTGATCCCAGCTGGTGGCTATTGAGAGGTGATTGAATCATGAAAGTGCAAATTTCAATGGCTTAATCCATTGCTGAGTTTATAACAGAATGGGCTATGAGGAAGAAGAGCCTAGATGGAGGAAGTAAATCACTAGGCTTTTGAAGTTTGTAGTTTTTGTCTCTTTTTCTAGCTGCCTGAAGCATAAGTAGCCCCATTTGCCACACACTAGCAGTGAGATGACATTCTCTGTCACAGAAATGAGGACTAAGGCATTCCTTCTCTGCTCCTCTCTTGCTTTGATGCCTTGCTCCATGCTATACTATGCCCTATCACAGTCCTGTAGCAATGGAGCCAGCCAACCATGGGCCAAATCCCTGAGTCAAAATAAATCACCCCCACATTAAGTTGATTTTCTCTGGTATTTATTATAGCAATGGAAAAGCAGACAGGCACAATTTTTATGGATCCTACTCTGCTTTCTTATGTCTCTGAACCTTTCACTTGCTTTTCTCTTACTAGAACACCATTGTCAATTATTACAGTTGTCAGACCCCCTTATTCTTCTTACGACCACCAAGCCCATCTGCTCAATTCAAGAAGGAATGGCCTATCAAATCAGGGAAAAAACTAACAAAGGTTTTTTGATGACTCTTCGCTGGCTTCTAGACCTATGTGGCTCAAAACAACCTGGCCCTGATTGCCATTCCAGCCTCATTTTCCAACACTTTCTGTTCTCCTTGCTGGGAAAACCTAAGCACATTGACTTTTCTCTCATACTGAAGAACTCAACATACCTGCCTCTGGGCCTTTGTATGTGTGTTCTCTTTACTAAGAAGACTTCTCTTGTGTATTCTCTTTCCTTTAGCTTGTTGGTCTCTGTTGAGCTATATTAGCAATTTTCTTCATTCAATCTACTATAGCTTCCTGAGAACTCCTTTACACTCATTATGCATTTCACGTATTCAAACTTTCTCACTGGACTAGAAGGCCTATGAGGATAGTGGCAATCTTTGTTTATTCAGCTGTTCATCTCCAACACCAAGTACATTTTCTCCTGTAGTTCTCACCTTCATAATTCACATGGTAGATTTTTTGAAACTATTGAGTGGTGTGTATGTGTTTCTGCATACACACATATGTATGCATGTGCATATGTGGGCACCTTAGAAAATCAGAGGCCAGATGTTCTGGCCAAGATCTATTTGCCCTTTCTTAAAGATCCATCTTCTGCCTCACATTTGCAATCTGGCTCCTATTTTGCTTCAGCCAATGGAAAGATCCAATAGAAATGTGGAAAATGCGAGCACATGAGGGAAGAAGGCTAGACATCCCTGCCCTGCTCACTCCTTGACTTTAGTACATTTTGTCTGGGAGCTGCTCTGATCCTTTTGGTGATCTTCTGCAACTCTTGCCAACTGACGCTGCTTCTGATTCCAGTTCTTAGATTAATACATTATTTCTCTCCCTGTCTCCTTGGCCCTAGGGACATGACTTTTCAAAGTTTGTTAGTGTTCTCAAGACATCTCAAGATCTTGATCTTTTAGCTCTGCCCTGTTACTGAAAGTAGTCCCTTTAGTACAGTTTCTTAACTATAAAAGTAATTATTTTGCTGGGAACCTGACGATACAGTTGATCAATTCAATTGTCTTCTTCCTCTTCTCTTTACCAAGAGGCACATACTGCTTTTTCTTACTGATATCTCAGTGAACAAATACTTGTCTCTGAATCGTCATGCTCTAAAACAGTGCCTAGCCTACATTAAATGCTTGATAATTATTTGTCCTCCACCTCATCTGTGACATGTAATTCTCTAGAATTATGTCTATGTCTTCCTTGGAAAAGGAAGCAGATCCCCTAGCTTCTTTTTGGAAGACGAGGTCAGGAAAATATAAACACATTTGCCTGCCTGGAGATGATGTGGAAGCCATCCTTAAAGGGATAGATGATCCTGGGAAGCTCATACTGAACAATATCAGTACACAATATCACAGTTCAGATCAGATTTAATAGACCAATAAATGGCTGCTTAACAAGGACATTTGGTTACTGTTACATTAAGTTTCCTACGGGATTTTGTTCTGTTATATCAAAAGGCAGTAAAGGACTTTAAAGCACCAGCCTTCCAACTTTGATAAAAAGAAAATTCGGCCCATTTTGGAAATTGTTCTTCTAAAGTGACAGTATGAAAACAAGCCTCAAAGGTTTTCTTTTCCAGGCATTTCCTTCATGTATTTTGGAGAAAGTTTGGCCTGACTTACAAGGAAACCCCTTAATTGTCCCTTAAAAGTAGAATTGCGTCATTGTGGATAAGACGTGGTGTTCAAATAGTTCCCTAGGGGCTACACTCTTGGAAACTCAGCAGGATTTTAATTGTAAGCAGACAATTTGTTTTGGATTGTATGCAGAGCATGAAAATATAACTGCTATAAGATCTAACAACATATAAGGGGTTTAAAGTCTAGTATACCCTACTGGTTTAGTTCTTGGCGTTAGCTGTCTTTGCAAGTGATAAACTCAGCATCTAAGGTTAATTGGTATCCTTTTGATAATCTAATATTATTATATCCTAAGTACCTTAAAGAACAATATCAGTCTTATTTGCTATTATGTTACCCATTCTTAACAGTATTATAGAGATCACCAGTGCCCGATATACTGTTTTTCATCAATTCTCAGGCATTCCTTTTTTCATAGTTTTAACAGCTCAAATGAGAATGCCTCATATAATCAATGGTATGTAGTAGATCAACCAGCCTTTTCTTTCTCAATGGTACATAAAATCATGTAGCATATTTTAAGTGATGGATTTGGTGAAATAGGGGATGCTGAGGGCCTTAGGCTGAGCCAGATTCAGTGCTGAATTCTTTAATGCATTATTCATTAGGCCATGTGATAAAATATCTCTAAGGTGCGTACTATTGTCTCCATTTAATAGATAAGACTCATAGTACTGCAGTTAATTTACCAGAATCAAAGGTTTTACTTAGAAAAAGATGGAGTTGGCCTCAAACCCAAGTCTTATTCCAATGCCCATAATCTTCCCATTAAATCATGTCTCCCAGTGGAAACTTGAAGTCAATATATTTTAGAATAAATCTGTTAAAATGTGGAAGGTCCCATTAATTTATCTTATCTATTCTTTTGACTGATTCCAGTAACAAATGCCATCCCAAAGTGCTCTCAGAAGTAGTCAATGCATATTAATTAGTTTGTAATTCGGGTGACCAAATGTGGGATTTACTGGACATATCCACAGATATTTCCAACACTGAATATTTCTGGGCTCTAGAACAAAGGGATCTGGACAGCTGACTGACTAACAGTGTGGACAAGACACTGACTAGTCTGATTTTCTCTATATACAACTTTATTTTTCTCTGTTACTATGGGTCTTTGATTTCCACAACGATTCTCCACAGCTCCAAAATACTGTATATTAAACACAAGTTGCTACAACTCTTTAAATCAGACCTCAAAGTTCCAGGGAATTGGACTCATTAGCTCAGGTTTCAAATATCCACTCCCTAGACCAAGCAAATATGACCACAAGCGGAGTCACACTATACGAACGTGACAGCTCTCAGAGTAACGATATGAATAGATCAGCAGAGAGGAAGTCAACGTCTCAGAAAGCAACAGTGGAAAGCAGAAATTCCTAGCTGTCTGTTTCACAAAGCCACTAAAAATACCTAGAAAACTTCATTTACATGTTGTTAGAGAAGAAGGCTAAAACTATTTCCAGATATATAAACTGATGAAAAATAGAGTCAAAATGGACCTTGAAAGATGGCTAGAATTCAGCCTGTAGCACTATTGAGTGGATATATGGTGTGGAATAATCATGACAAACAGTCTAGTTAGAGCCAAGCACTAGTGGCTCACACCTGTAATCCTAGCTACTCAGGAGGTTGAAATCTGAGGATCATGGTTTGAAGCCAGTCTCAGCAGGAAAGTCTGTGTGACTCTTACCTACAAGAAATTTTTTTAAAAAAATGAAGCTGTGGTTCAAGTGGTACAGTAATAGCCTTGAGCAATAGAAGCTCAAGGACAGCAACCAGGCCCTGAGTTCAAGCCCCAGTAACAGGGAGAAAAAAAGTCTAGTTAGAGCAGTTCAGATGATAACACAGACACATCACTATAAACGGCAATGAATATCATGGAGGAAAATATACATAGGAAGATGGGAGAAAGAAGACTTGATTTTGAGGAACTTAGAGTCAACGTTCTTAGAAAAATAATATTTAAGTTATTGAGGAAGACCAGGCAACAGCAAGATGAAAACTAGGTATTCTCGAGGGAATGGTTCTAGGCAGAATAGAAACACATGCTAAAAATGGTTGGATTAAGGGCCAGGTAATAAAACTAAAAGGAACAGCATTTTCTGTTATTTTCCTGGGTCTCAGTGAAAGCCTTCAAGAGCCCTTTTCGCTAGTTTAACTTATTTACCTGATGAAATTCTCCCTTTACGCCCTGCCACCTATGGCTATGCTTTCTAAGTACACTAGAGTACATTATGGTGACACAGATGGTTTGAGATCCTGTTTTCTCTAACCTGGGACCAAGTATTCTCCACCATTTACTTCCTTTTTCTTTTCTTTACTTTCATTATTTTTTTTGTACCAGTATGGGGGCTTGAACTTAGGCCTCATGGTTTTGCTGGGCTTTTTCACTCTAGACTGGTCCTCTACCACTTGAGTCACATCTCCATTTCCCCATTTATCTCAGTGTATTTTATTTTTAAATATATATGAACATTTTCTATGTGTCCCACAATTGTTAATTTTCATATGAATTCAGTCGGGAAAAGTGATGACTAGATAGCCGATAATACTTTCACTTCTGACTGTGTCTTTAAGAATACCTCCAGAAGAGATTTGCTTTTTAATCAGTAGATTGAATAAAGAAAAGCTATTCTCATCAATGTGAGTTAGCACCATCCAATCTGTGGAGGACCCAACTAGCAGAAAAAGGCAGAGGAAAGGGAAATTTTTCTCCCTCTTGAGAGGAGAAAGAGGGGGGGGGTGGTAGGGAGGGAGGGAGGGAGGGAGAGAGAGAGGGAAGGGGAGAGAGAGGAGGAGGGAGGGAGAAAGAGAGAGAGAGAGAAAGAAACAGAGAGAGAACTCTCCTTCTTCCCTTGCATGGAATACGAGAGCACCTGGAATTAGAGGGGATACCTACATCCTGCCACTTGATCTTAGACTGTTGGACTCAGACTAAGTCTTTTAATTATACCACTGTCTCTTTCTAGGTTTCTGGCTTATAAACCACATATCATGAGGCTTTGGGGTCCCTATAAGCAAGTGAGCCAAATTTCTTAATAAATCTCTTTATATTATAGTCCTACATATAGTATCTATAACATGTAATATATTATTATGTGTCTATTATATAATACCTGTATGTTTGCATATATAAAATATATGTGTAACATATTTATTACACATGTATGTATATATATATATATACCATTTCCTATTGGTTCTGTTTTTCTGAAGCATCCTAATCAATAATATGGTGTGCCAAAAAATTGAGACACACTATGGGAAGCAAATTCCAATGCCTTGCTTACAACTGAGGTCTCCTCCTTAAATTCACGTGCAGGCTTCCACAAACTTTCAGTCCACCCTCCCTGTATAAGAGAAGCATGTGGTAATTTGGGAGAGTATAATCAGCTCCCATACTCCCTACGTAGTAACTTTGAGATGACATTTCAAGATGTTTTCCTCAGCTGATTCCTGGTGATTCTTATACATACACACGAGCCACAACAAACCTCTCTGGTATATTCCCTCAGTATACTCCAACCATACCCCTATTAGTCAAAGTTCTTTTGTACCCCCATGCCTCCGAACCTTTCCCTCCTCTGGGAATAAAAGGATCCAAAACCTTTGAGCCCTCATGCTGAGCGATATTAATAAGTATTATGAAAAATAATTGAACATGATTAGACTGGGAAGCAAAAATGCAAGGAACAGAAGTAAATGGTTTCTTCACCACAGGACTCCTCTGAGCTGGACCCATGATGACTTTCATTGTGATATTTGTGGTTACATACTTGATGTCCTGAGCTTCCCAAAGGCACAATGTCATTGTCTGTGGGACTAGCTAGGAAATACTCTTAAGGTTTTACAGATGGGAATTATGGAAGAAAAAGGTAAAGAAGGATAATAAAAGATAGACAGAGAAGGTAAAAGAAGAAAAAAAGAGGAAAATGATAATAAATCCATAGAATTACCACCTTGCCCCTGTGTAAAAGTAACTGTTTTCTCCCTTCGTGGAGTCCCCCAGGGTTGAGATGGGTGTGGGAGAGGCTAAAAGTGAGCAAAAACAGTCACATACTACCATGAATCAGGATCCTGGAGAGTAGTCATTGCAGTGGTAAAGAGTAAGCCTTCCTTGTCTGTCAGGTTCCAGCTGCAGGAAAGATTGTTGGCAGTTATTGTTGGTGCCGTTTACAGTGTGCTTTCCTTCCTTATCTCAAACAATACCTCTTTTTGCCCTGCACAGAGTTCACTAACAGAATGACATTCAAAACCCAGGTGGCTGTTGGAACCATTCCTTGATTTCTTACCAGGAGTCTTTCTCTTGTAGTAAAAACAAAAAAAATAGTGTTTTAACCAATAGAATATATGATACTGAATGGTTACCACATATGGACCATCTTCTATGTGTCAGGAAACATGTGAAACAATAGGCCTCATGAGTGTTCAAATAGTGGGAGTAGGAAGATTGTAAGTTTACCTTCTTTGTTCTCACAACCACATGACCCACTTCACAAATACTCTCAAGTTGAGACCTCATTCTAGGTATTTACAGACAAGATTAGCTTATCTCTGGCTCCCCTCTCTCTATTGTTTTCCCCTGGGAATTGCTTCACTAATGTCAAAGCAGAATATTGCCTCTCAAGGGAAGAATGGAAGAGACTGCTCTGTGTACCAGCAGGTCTATTTTCAGTGGTTTTAGCTTCTGAGATTGATACCTGGGATCGGCCACCATGCTCAGCTCTTTTAAGTGCATTCTTCAACTCTGCTCAGACACACTTTTCCTGTTTTAGGCTCCTTCAATGCTGCAAGGCATTTTTTTTTTTAAAGAAAGGACAATATCACTTCCCCTGTGCTATTCTAGGCCACTGAGGTGTCTCCAATAGTCCTCCCTGTATGCCTACCGAAGGAATATCCAGGCTGTACATTAAGCTGAAATGATTCTCCTTTAGTGACCATGTATACACTGGTATAGAACCTAGATCATAAATCTAGGTTCAAAAATGTCCTCATGGGTAGTCCTGTTAGCCAACCATGGTATCTCTTTCCCCAGGAGACTTTTTCTATGGAATCTCTAAAGAGCATAGTACAGTGGAAAAAGCAATCATTGGGGGAAAAGCATAATAAATTGGAATATTATGCAAAACCGAATCTCAAGACCTATTACCCAGAGCCTTCTGGAATTCTAGGCAAATATGCCACCCTCTGTCCAAATGAATCCACCATGTATATCAAGGGAAGCAAGCTGCCTAAGCCATGGAAAAAGACAGTGTCTTTTTCCAGGGCTACTCACTATGTCATGTTTGTACAAATAAAAAGAGCCACCATGTGAAAAGATTCTGTTTCTAAGCACTTGATGTTTTCATATGCTTGTAGCAAGTTGATGTTTTAACTGTAGCTTTATAGAAAGTATTGATGCTTTTATGTTTTTCAGAACTTTCATATGTTAAACAAATTGTTTTGACTGTGTAACTTTGAGTTTATATAAGCACCTATGCACTGTGCTAAAAGTCATTATGTTTCGGTTTGTGTATAATATTAATGTGCAACTTTTGGGTTAAATTTTTACTTAAAACAATAGTGGTTTACATTTTAAAAAGAAAATCACCAATATGAAAGTACACATTAAAAAAAAGATTCTGTTTCTATCATGAAGAGGTAACTCCACCAACCTCTAGGTTTTATCCTAGACAGAGAGGCATTTTTTAAATGGCAGTTCATTTTAAAAGTTAAAAAAAATACTCCAGGATATAGAAACAAAAGCCATATAATGAGTGATTGTTGTCCTTAATGTACTATGTTATCTCTCATCTCTTTTGCTGTCCCTTAGTTATCTCATATTGTTACAATATTTTGTTGAGGGGAGCAGGGAGTGTTAAGGGGAGCAGGGACTGGTGCCATCCAGAATGCCTGAGTCCTCCCCCCCATTGTGGAAGGTCGACAATGGTACAGCCCAGCCACCTTGACCTCCCCACCCCCTCAATGAGGAGGGATATGTGGTACAGCCCAGCCACCTTTGCCCTTTTAGGGAGGGGCAACCTTGACCTTCTCCCCACCCCCATGAGGAGGGATATCTGCTTGGGTGGGGAGGGGCCCTGCTTTGTGTGGAGGGGCCCTGCTTTGTGTGGAGACCTTTCCAATTTGCGAGCCAATTCCGACTAAGGTGATAGGTAAATTCGAACACTGGACTGTGACCCTATTGGCTACCTGCGCATGGCCGGAGCTGGTAATGGTTCCTCTGTGTATGGGACTATCCTATTGGCCACCTGTGCGGCCAGGTTCGACGGCATGGATTTTGCCCTTAAAAACCCTGCGTGAGAGCCGCTCTGGGTCACAGTGTCAGCTCCCGAGTCTGCACTGTGTCCCTGGCTGGTCAGTTCACCATCTATTTCCCCAGTAAATTCACCTTTCTATATGAGACTGTCTCTGTGTGGTGGACTCTGGTGGGACGTGGAATCCCCACCTGGAGGGGTGTGGATCGCCTCCTCTTGACCCCATAACAATTTCACCTTGTTATCTGATATATTTCATATATGCTTAATTAGTTATTTGAAATTGGATAGGGAAGGGGGGAAATCAAGATGAGGGGGGGGAGGGAAATGGGGACCATGACATGAGAAAGGGTATCAATGTATGTGAAGTAATGCACCTTCTAGCTGGTGAATATAATGTAACCCTTCTATTAATTACAATAAAAATATTTGAAAAAAATAAAAACTAAAAACTATTTGACTCCACTTACCTAGGAATACCACTGCATTTATGGCTCCTATTCTTTGCCTTGTCCACTGACAATTCCTCTTGCTCTAATGATCTGAATGTTGATTGATAGCCTCTGTTTTTCCCTTCCTGTCTTTCAACATCTGGAAACCAACTCCTAGCATTAAATATGTTGATGAATATAAGTATTATCTTACCTGAGTTCTGTAAGATAATATCTACCAAAAATTTGAAATTCATGTGGTCCTCAGTATACCCAACATATTACTTTTAAAGCAAGTTTTATGTCAAAATGCCTAAGAATGTTTTCATTTGTGTATGTCCTTTCCTCAGAAACCATGTCCATCTAAATTCCATAGAGTTGAACCTCATCATATCCCATTTTTGATTCACTGATGTCACTACCACCTTAGCAAACCTTAGGTCTTGGATCATCACTTGCACCTGTGCCAGTCCTCCACCTGGCTTTTCTCATCTACTAAATGAGAATAATACTTGTACCTACCTCATTGGACTCGTGTAATACAACTGAGTTAAAATGCAAAAGTGGCAGAATAGTCCTAGCAATAAATGCTACTAAACATTGTTGCATTGAGACATTACTGCAGGGGGACATTATTTACCCCAGCTGTGGTTTGCCAGTCAGGAATGACACCACTACACACACATACACACACACACACACACACAGCCCCAAAGTTTTATTATATAATGAGGCTTTTAAGGGAGAGCTAGTCTATATAAGCAGGTTTCTTGAGTCTGGCCTTTAGCAATAGTAAATAACATGTCACACAATGGGTCCACAGAAGATTAGGTAATTCTTAGAGAAGCCTATTTTACAATGTATATCAATGAGATTTTGAAAGAACAGAGAACTAACCATTTGTGAAAGTTTCCAATTGTTTTTCTTAATGGGAACCATATTAGATCTCATCTTTTCTTGAAGCTCCTTTCAAGGTTGGAGACAGCCCACATGCAAATGGGGGAGTTGAAGAGCATTGATCTCTGTGGCAGACAAAGGAAAAATGGTTTTGAGGGAGAGTTCTGTCCTAACAACTTCAAATCACACCAGACAATCATCTCTGCCCTTCTTATCTTGTGGCATTAGTTTAATGAAATCTGTAGTTTCCAAATATGGTGTGGGTAAATATTTTTCCATAGGAAATAATGAAACTTTGATTAGTCATGATTATGCTGGGAGAATGTTCTGGATACTAGATTTTCTATCTCTCCTAAAGACCTAAGGTAGTATATATAACTTAAGTAAGAACTATTTTTGTTGAAAAGCAAGGCCATTTACCCAAAGTTTTCACTGATCTACTGGGGCTCAGAGAGAGCTTGAGAAGTGATATAACTCTGATACTAAGTTAAAGGTTACCATGATTTCTCACATCAAAGTACACTGATGAAAAAAGAGAAAACCCACTCAAGCAGATTGCTATGTCAGTGCAGCCCCACCCAACCCGTTGGTCTAAAAAAGTTCATAAGTACAACTAACTCCTACCCATGAAATTGCTTCATTGAGCACGTTGTTTTTACATCTACAAACAGAGGTAGCTCAGGAAATCCCCTCTTCACTCTAACACTGACTCATAAAAAACGCTCAAAGAAAAACAAAAGTGGACCAGGCAAAGCTCATGGAATTTTAGGATACTGGGTTAGAAAACTGAGCCTCCCAAAGGGTTGGGAGAGCTGGGTTAGAATTTAGATTCCCCTGGAATTGGCTTGCTGTCTTGGCTATGCCATGGGGTGCCCATATAGTGACAGAAAACTAAAGATAATAGCACTTACTTCAAAGAACTGAAGAAGATCTGAATTCAGAGTTTTCTTTATTCAAAGGGGCATTAAGAAAACACCTAAATCTTCATTGACATCAGAAGAGAGAAAGACATGGTCATGTAGTCATATAGAAAATAATCCGCAGCAAAATAAAGTTATTGGCACCAGAGTGATTGAATCTTTATAATGTAATGAATATATATATATATGTCTCTGCATGCATACAACAATCACTTGACATAATTGTAAATAGGCATGTTGTAGTGTACTGTTACTACAATAAATTGTATATTAAAGTAAAGGCAGAACATAATAAATTGATATCTCGAATTGAAAGTGAATAAAAAGAAAAAGGAAATAAATGAAGGGGATAAACAAAGACTTAGAAAAAAATATTTAATTGAGCCGGGTGCGGTGGCTCACGCTTATAATCCTAGCTTCTCAGGAGGCTGAGATTTGAGGATCAAGGTTCAAAGCCAGCCCAGGCACAAAAGGACCTGAGACTCTTATCTTCAATTAACCTCTAGAAAATGGGAAGTGGGGCTTGGCTCAAGGGTAGAGAGGCAGCCTTGAGCTGAAGGGACAGTGCCCGGGCTAAGTTCAAGCCCCATGCCCCACACACAAAAAATAGTATTTAATTGGAGTGGGGATATAAGGAAAGAAGATGGGCACATGGTAGACATAGTGCCATTTTCTGGTTTTAAGTTTTGGTGGCAGCTTCTATAAATAACAGTATTTATGTTATTATTTATAAAACAAAAGACTGACACAGTGAAATATGTGATGAAGTAAGGATTCTAATTAAGTCAGTGTTGTGCAGTAATAATACAACAGGCAGTCTCTCTCTTGGGGTTCTTTTCTTGGAATTTGTTTTAAAGAAAGACAAAGCATTTTCTTTCATGTATTTCACTTTCTTCACATTGCTTCCAAAACCTTTTGTTCCATAAGTCTTCAATTAAATTTTGGTTTAAGTATGTTTAGCATTTCTGTCTTTGGAAGCTGAATTACTCATAGTTATGTGTTTTTCATTTCTAACACTTATCCTTTCTAGCTTTTATTTTTTATTTCTTCTTATAATGTAATAGAGGAACTGTAGTAAGTTATTCAAAACATGAAAGACAAGAGAAAGTCAAAATCTCATAGCCTACATTTAAGTTTTCTGTCTCATACCAAGCTGAAATCCATCCCACAATTCAAGTTCATTCCAGTCCATTCACACTCAAAGTCCTGCTGTTTGGCAAACACATCATGGCTGTTCACACTTCTATTTCAGACCCTTTATATACCACCTTTCTCACCTTCTCTCAGAAAATTCCTATTCTTATTTCAGAGTCACACCTAAATGTCACTTCACTGTGATTCTCTCCTTACACATGGCACCTTTGTCCCTGGCCTAGAGGTGTTCTGCCTACTTCTCCTCAGAAGTTTCTGGCGTATTAGAGACCACAAATAAGAACTTGTTTGAGAGAATGTAAATTAACATGTCATACCTCTTCCTCTTGCTGGCAAATCTTCTGTTGTGCTGTGGTTCTAGCTGTAAGGGTTAAAGAGATCAAATATTCAGACAGAAAGATTTCTTGGAGAAGGGGTTTCTATGGAGACTTAAGGAATAAGAAATATAGAAAAGCTATCCTTGGTTCTGACTCCGTAAGTCTGTGATCTTTTACTTGTTATTCATTATTGTTATTGTAATCGTGCATGTTTATGGAGAGCGTTGTGATAAACTGATATATGGCTAAAGCATGAAACAATCAAATCAATATAATTAGCATTTCCATCTCCTTAAATACTAAATTGTTCTTGACTAGCATGTAATTGTACATTTTGTGGGTAGAGTTTGATATTTGAACAGAAGTATACAATGACGACTGATTAAACCAGGGCAATTAACATTTCTATCTCCTTTCTATTACTGCATCCATATTCAGAGTAATCAACATCTACCTTTCTTATAGTTATTCATAAAATCTATACCTACTCATTGTAGACTAGTTCCTACCACTGGGCTATGGAGCACAGTGACTTATTACTTCTATCTATGTTTTAATACTTATTAGTCACTGTCTAGTCTCTATCCTCTTTCACTTGTCCTATTAATAATCACTATTATATGTTCAGGCTAACTTTGTTTTTTAGCTTCCACATATGAGATAAAGCATGTAATGTTTATTTTTCTGCTTGCTATTTCTCTAAGTGCCCTCCAGTTCCATGCAGTTTTCTGTAGTGTTATCTTTCTTTATCTGCACCCAGAAGACCCATCTCCGTCTTAGTAACAGATTCCCTGGAGTCCCATAAGGGAGATGATCATTCCCTCAGGAAAGAGTTTCATGGGAAACGTACAAACAAACACTTGGAGCTACAACTTTGGGTGGCCTGGGAAAAATTTCCAGAGGGGGAAATTTGTCAGAATTTGTTATGGTTGTTGTTATTCCTATCTGGCAAAATACATTCCCTCTGCTGATAATCCGTGGCTGGAAAGGAAGGGAAGCCAGTGAGTTTAACTTCCACTTAAGTGAGGTCACTTAGACAGTGAGTGCTATTGAACTCCCTGCTAAATGATGTACTCTACCAGTCACAATGAAACATAAACATGTATGCATGCTGGGGTGGTGTCACGGAGAGCAGGGTACATGGTACCACACATGGTTGGTGTGTTTGTTTTTGACCAATGTATTTGTCATTGGTCAATAGAAAGGAAAATAGCATTTACCTCATAGGATTGTTGTAAGATTAAATAAAATTAAATTCAGTCAGTACATCATAACGGTTTGGCAAAAGGTAGCAATTGTTATTTCAGTGACAGAAATCTGTTTTCTGAAGGAAAATAAATCCATGAGGGGCAGGAAAAGTTGCCTACTTACTGGGAGGGACAGCTGAGGAAGTATATTTAGGCAAAATAGAGTGTGCAGTATGTGGATCAGCATTTGTGAATAACTGAACCAAGAAAAGAGTAGAGCATCAAAATAAATAAATGGATCTGGACTTTTGAACACCTTTTCAGCACTGTGGGGTTAGCCATGAACCATTTCACAACATGGGGGATGGATACACAGACATACTTTAAAACCTGAATAACACTAGAGTGGTCCTTGGATTTTATATAAAACATGGTGTCTTTGGATACTGAGATTTGAAATGTGATCAAAATAAAGGTATACAAATATAGATAGAGGAAATGGAAATTTTATAAAAAGTAATTGTCTTTGCCTTTATTTTAAATGATCAAGTCCATTACTAATTAACTGGCACAGCCTTAAGTGTACATTAATGAACTCCTTAGGAGGAAGAAAGAGGAAACAATTGCAGATGTTTAATCTTTCCTCTTCCAAGTTGCACTGCCTTATCCACTGCCCTTTCTTGAATGTAGTACTGAATGAACCCCCTTTTGGCCTTGTCTTTAGATTACTGCTAATGGAATTGTCCCCTCATGTCCTCATTTTCCATTTCTCAACCTGTCTGAACTTCTGCCTCCAAAGGTTACCATTGCTATGAAGTAATGTAATTCATCATTGCTATCATGACAGATTTATTCTGAGTTCTGTCCCCACAGAGGTCTATAAGCCTGGTAAATCAGACATCTAGGATGGCCCACTGGAGCTTGGATATTATATTTATAGTATCTAAGCCCCAGAAGATTGCACAACTCATCCTCAAAACCCAACAACTTCAGACTTAATTTGAACTGAATGACACTGTGTTTCAAATAATTGTTCTAATCAAGGGATAACAATGCTTCGATGTGTAAGAATTAAGCATTGGTCTGGTCATAGATGTAAGCTTAGGTGAACTCAGTTCCAATTCATTGGCCTCACACTGAAGCATGAATGTTACCCTTACTCAACAATTCTGGCTTGGATAGAAATGTGTGCATTCATAGTGGAACCATCAATACAGTTTGGAAGGCTAGATAAAGGACATTCCTGTATTCATGGCAACAATCAGGAAGTGATCCTAGCATCATTTCTTACTAAAAGAAAAATAGCTACTACTGACAATCAATTGGATTTTCTCCATCAGCATAAAAATCTTTACCATGAGCCATTCTAAAAGATACATTTGGAGATTATTTTTGCGACCAGTATGCTCAAGTACATTTATGAAGGTTGTATCTTAGAAATCTGGTCCATTTGGAAGCTAGAAAACTTCCTTATATACAAAAGTCAAAAGGTATGCTGGGTATATTTGTTTTTTAAAAAACTGGTATTATAAAGGGTTACAAATACATAAACTAGACTGTGTTAGCCCTTCCCTCACACTCTCCCAGTTTTTCCCACCCATTCCCACTTTCAAGAATCCAGTGAGTATAACTGCTCCATTAGGTTGCTCTTTGTCCTTCTATTTATACATATATATTTTTTTATTATTTTTTTTTATTGCCAGTCCTGGGCTTGAGCTCAGGGCCTGAGCACTGTCCTTGGGTTTTTTCTCAAGACTAGAGCTCTACCACTTGAGCCTCAGCACCACTTTTGGCCTTTTCTTTTTTCTATGTATGTGGTAGTGCATGCTAGGCAAGCACTCTATCACTAAGCCAAACTCACGGCCACCCTCTATTTTTTTAAAATGAGATGCTTATAATTCTAGTAACATGGGAGCCAGAGGTAAGAGGATTGTAATTTGAGGCTAGTCAATGAAGAATGTTGGGGATACCTTAGTTCAAAAAGCAACCCAGTTGCTCAGACAGAGGTAGAGGCTGGAGCATGTTGTTCTAGCATAATCTGAGGGTAAAGAAAGTAAGCATGTCCTGATCTCAAGGACCACTTGTATTATCCTAGGTGTTAAGGAGGTAGAGATAGGAGGACTCAGTCCCAGGCCAACGCCAACAGTAGCACAAGACCCTATTTGAGAAAGAACTTAAAGAAAAAGGTTCATAGGTATCATTCAAACTCTAATATCACAAAAAAGTCATTATCTATCTCTCAGAAACCGATTTCTTTTCCTTACTGGGGCTTCACAAAACACATCGAAGACCCCTTTTTCCTAGAAATTTAATTAATTGCTCCACTAGTATTTGTTGAACTTTAACTATATCCTAGGCACTAGGCAAGACACTGTGTTACAGTATGATGAACTGGCTAGTTCTCCTTCCTCTCACACACTCAATGACAGCCACGATTCTTCTGGTCTGTAGGGCAATCATACCCAATCTCCTAAACTCTTCCATTTCTTCACATTCTAGGTGTTTTCTCCAGTGTGCCTGAGTTACACCAGGAACGAAGCAACAGGCTTCAAGGTGGAGTCTTTTCCCTGTGAGTCTCTGCTGTCCTCCCCTTCAACTTTCACATGGCTCCACAGCTTCTCTGTAAGGCAGGCAGGGAGGTAGTGCCAACACAACCTGGATGATCTGAACATCATGTCTGTTTTACTCTGTGTCAGCCTGAGAGACCACCACATTCCTACGCGGGGTTGCACACGAATTCTACCCATGGCCTTCCAGGTCAAAAAGGTCTAGTTTAAGTGTCAGCATACTGCTTACTAATTTAAGCGAACACAGGCTAGTAGGTACATATGTTCAATGTGGTCATGTGTGGGGGTGTGAGACATGAGTGGAAGGATACGGAGCTTGGCTTAGTGCTCTGCTAGTTACCAACATCTTGGAATTCTTAATACATTTTCAATATTGGGGCCTACATTTTTGTCTTCCCTTCTTCCCTTTTCCCTTCCCCCCATTCCTTCCTTCCTTTCTGTCCCAGTACTGGGGGTTGAACTTGGGGCCTTATGCTTACCAGGTAAGCATTCTAGCATTTCAGTTAGCCCTTAGCTTTTTCTGCTTTAATAATTTTTTTAAACAGGGTCTCATATTTTCCCAGGCTGGGATGACTATGGCTTGGACTATAACCCTCCTATTTATGCTTCTTGCATAGCTGAGATGCTAGACACACCACCACTCTTAGCTCTTCTTGGTTGAGATAGGAGTTTTGAGGTAGACTAGATGAATGAGGAGAGTGAGAATTTGAAAATAATATTGAAAGGCTCAGACTCAGAAATTAGAACCAGGAAAGAAGCTCAAAAGAAGCAAGCTTTCCTCCCATCAAACCTCCTTTTAAATATTAAGTTATAAGAACTGGGAAACACAAAGTGAGCATCTGGAGCTGCCTTCTCCTTTGAGATATTAAGAAACTGCAAAGCACCTCGAAGGATAAGAGAAAAAATTGAAGGCATGTAAAAGAAGTCCTAAAATTCACCTATTATCTGTGGGCTGGATGTACATCACATTCCCAAGTTTTAGAATAATACACAGCATCTGTGTTGGCTACCCCAGAGCACAATTTAATGCTTAGGGGCTTTGAGCAGAAGAACAAACCAGCCAAACAAGAGCATGAGACCTTGAGTTTGAGCTTCAGTACACACCACATACCACACACATATTCATAAAAGAGAATTTCTTTAAATGATGCTGCACTGTTACACTACTGCTTTTCGAAAATTTCTCTGAAATGTTGGGATAATTTTGCTGCTGGTAATATCTTATTTGACTTTGCTACAAGGTGTCACTGGGAATTTCTCAGACAACAGATGAGCACATATTTCCTCTAAAGGGTTATGGGTGGTTTGCTGATTTCAAACATCAGTGATGGTAGCTGTCCACTGATTTTGAGCAGGAATGATAACCAAGTATTAGCCTACAAGCAAGGAAACTCTCACATTATCTCAGCCTGGTATCTGGCATCATTGATTATATGGCATCCTGTGATTTTATTGATGTTAGATAATAAATAAAAAATGATATATAGCAGTGGGAAAAGTTATAGAGAATCTTATGCTCTCGGACCTTTCTTGCTTTGCCACAGCTAGAGTATGACTTTAGAAAAGTTCTAAATTCTGCAAGGCTTAATCTTTCTGAATGTTCTCACTTTGTAGATAAGAACACTGGAGGACAGAAGGAAGCCATGAGTCCGTTACCTGACTTTGGTTTGTCCCTGGTCCTATTGCTTCACTGATTCTTATGAGCAGAAGATTACTGCAGACAAATAGAAATCACTGGAAATCTACCATTCTGTCATCCCCACTTAAATTCTCCACAGAGTTCTGTAAACATTTGCGCTCTATTCTGGGCATCCAGAGACACGTCAGTCCCATGTTTGAGTATTCTCACTATCATGTTATTTCTGTACATTGTCATGTCTACATTGTGATTGGTTAAGGAGTGAAAAAAGGAATCTTCAAAAGAAGCAAAAGATTCTTTATCCTTGAGTTCAGAAACATTTGATAAGTAACAAATTTATCAGAAAATTGTTAAAAGTAGAGGTGTTCTTACAAATGTATGCATGTATGTGTCTCAGTCTGTTTATGTGTATATGTGTATGTATGATGTCTTATGTCTATGTGTTTGTATGTGTATATGTGAGTGTCTCTATATATGTGTGGTATATAAATAAGTATGTGACTGTATGTGTAAGTATGTATATGTAAGTGTGTGTATGTGTGTCAGTATAACCATATATCTATATTACCTATACTTGTGTCTGTGTCTAAGTCTCTGTGAGGTTTATTCTGGTTAATTTGTATTTGAATTCATTTAGGTGTGTGTGTGTGTGTGTGTGTGTGTGTGTGTGTGTGTGTGTGTGTGCTCTATTGCAATAGTTTAACTGCAGTATGAATATGTTCTAAAGGGTTTTTGTTGAGGAAGCTCCCTACCCAGCATAGTGGTCTGACAGGTTGTTTAGCCTTTAAGGTTTGGCCTAGTGGGAGACAGGTAGTCACAAGGGATACTATGCTCTAGAGGATTAATGCTTTCCTGGAGTGAGTTAGATTTCTTGAGAGCGGATTGTTACAAAGCAAGGTCATTCCATGCACTTACCCTCTTCTCCATGTAGCTAATTCCTCTTCTATTCTACTGCCATGTTGTGGTACTTTATAAAGTATTCAGACTTAGCTATTTGTCATGATAAAAAATCAATATACCTGAATGTATCTGGGCCTACATTACATGCATACAAATATGGATCTCTACCTCTGTTCCTTTGTGCCCATGTGTGGTTGTGGCTGTGTCTATGTAGTTACCTGTGTATGCATCTATGTGTGTATGGTTCATGTTAGGAAGGCCAAGCTACACTGTTCTAGTCTGTGCTTTGTGTGAATTAGAGAAAGTTGCCATCCCTGGTAGAGCCAGGCAGTTTCTTAGGTACAAGGCTACATTTCAGCTACATTAACTCCTTATCTGGTATCTTGGAGAACAACTTGGCAGGTGAGAAGGGGATTTTGGAAGACCTGGAAGTAAGTCCATGTCAGTGTCTTCTTTGCATTGCAGCCCTGGTCCTACACAGGCCAGTTGGAATCAGTCTACTCTTTGCGAATGTTATGAATCTAGAGTTTCATGGCTGAGGCCTGTCACCTCAAGTCTGCATGCTGTGTAGATGCTGATGGCATCTTTTTTGACTCAGCATCTGCAGCCTTGACTGTTGTGGCAGGATTCTCATCTCCCCTTTGAAAGCACAAGCTACAGTTCTGCCTTGTCATCATATCTTGGATTTCAACTTGCCTCTGTCATCGCTGCCTCATTTCAAGACATATGACATGACATAGGTTGGAGTTTCAGGGTTATATATGGTTGCCATGGTTTGTTTTTTTTTTTAACATAGTTAGTGGTTTTGAGTAAAACCACTCCTGAATGTTGAAAGGGTTGACATTGACCAAGATTCATTGTATTCATAGACTGCTTTGTTAAATGGCAACTCAGTGATACAACTACTTAAAGATAATAAAATAAAATAGAAATAAAATGACTCATGGCCAACTAGTTGTAGGATAACCATCTAGTGGTGGGATGGTGGTAGGAAAAATGTGGATAGTGTAGAACTGGTTCCAGAGGAGAACTTGGAACTGGTAATTGGAGAGTAGTTCAAACTTGAAGAAGAAAACTGGTGCTGGTAGTCCAAGCCTGCAGGATTATTAAGAGTTACTTTTACTCAGGGCCTTCAGAATGAGCTGCCCATCTCAGCTTCTCAGACAAAATCTCATCTTCAGCAGTGTGACTTGTAGTATCTTGTGGCAGATGACGATAGGCAAATTGCTCAACCAGTGTGAGCCTCTGTTCTACAGTAATCATCCCCACCAACTCGTGGGTGGTTGGAAGGAATGACTGAGATGCTGTATGTGAAGATCCAAAATGCAGTGCTTAGCAAATATTAGGGCAATCTCACCTCTCCTACGACATTGTCTTCTCTTCTTCTCACCAGCACCAAGGGACCCATAGTATTCAATCTGCTTTTAGCATGGTATCCATCTCTAGGTGGGTGCTTAGCAACTACTCACCACTAAGTAAATACTTGTTGAGTGGAGGGGTGAAAGAAGTCACAGGCAGATAGGCAGAAAGTAAGGGAAAAAATAGGTAAGTAAAAATTAAGCTGGAACTTTTTTTTTTAACGTTTGGAAATGAGCTGAGGAGTCCCCTTTAGAGATAGAAGTTGAACAAACTAATGATTCTGTAAATATAATGTGGCTAGGTAATGGCTGTGGTGGAGGTCTCGGTTAACTTTCTTCTCAGTGATTTTCCCTTTTTGATTATTAGTTGAGGTGCCACTGAACTAGGTCCGTAGTTTTCCTCATGATGTGATGATTTGGATTTGGGATACAGAGATTATGTATGCATTTTTGCCTGTGTCTGCAAGAGTATCAAATTTAAGGGAGACTATAAATTATGGAAGAAAGGAGAAAACAAATCTGAACATAATGGAAGAACCATTTGGCAGGTAAGGGATATCACCAGCATAATTATTTACTTTTAAGTGACTTCCTGCAGTTTTAGAAACCTGCTAGTTACTGACATTACAATGTAGAAAGCAGAGCCTTGCCCTCTAAAGGCTTCTAACCTAGGAAATAGAACTGGGCAGGAGACACAGCAGTATTGAACACTTACTATCTGTTCATCCCTGAAAGGATAA
This sequence comes from Megascapheus bottae, assembly GCF_031878675.1. Classification (NCBI taxonomy): domain Eukaryota; kingdom Metazoa; phylum Chordata; class Mammalia; order Rodentia; family Geomyidae; genus Megascapheus; species Megascapheus bottae. The sequence goes on along the minus strand of NC_143514.1, from coordinate 45,303,445 downwards.
ATATATGATCATCACAGCACTATTTCTTTTGTACCTTGAGAGTAGGCATTAAATAAATCTTTGTTAAATGAATGAGAACATTGTGTATGAATTTGTAAGTGAATAATGAATGCATGATACCTAGGTTTTTTTGCCATGACTTTGGGACTCTTTGGGGGAAAATTTCCTTTCTCTGGTGAGAAAGGGTGTTGATAAAAAGTGACTGCTTAAGAGAATGTGGTTAGAGATTCACAGGGCCCTTCTAAGTATGGACAGAGCCTTAGGTCTTCTCTCTGTCCTCTAGAAGTTCAAAGAAGTATTTCTGAGCAGAAAGGAAATTGCATAAATTTCTAGTTCATCTGGCCCTTGGGTTTCACAATCCAGTCTTTTCTGTCTTGCTTAATTCTAATATGCTGCTTCAGTGGTGTGACTGGCAGTGTTTAGTTTTTTAATGACGCTGCAGGATCCTTAGGCTGCCTGGCCATGACCCTGTGTAGTGTTTAGACTTTCCAAAACCAAGTCCTATAACTAAATGTAACATAGTAATCCTTTAGGTAGAGTTGGGAAGGAGGAAAGAGGATACACCAGATATCTGCTGTGTTCTGGTATGGGGTATGTATGGATGGATAATATCAACTGCTTTTCAAAGTATGATTACATATAGCTTTTCTTCAGTCATAGAAATCAGAGGTGTATGGACAATGTTTGCATGCATATATACATACACACACATATATGTATACATGTATGTATATGAGAGAAAAGGGAGTAAAGGATATATTATGTATAGTTTTTTTCTTTCTTATATACATATGTATGAGAAAGAATGGGAGAGAGAGAGAGAGAGAGAGAGAGAGAGAGAGAGAGTGAGAGAGAGAGAGAGAGAGAGAGAGAGAGAGAGAGAGAGAGAGAGAGAGAGAGGAGAGAGAGAGGAAAGAGAGGAGAGAGACCACTGGTAGTGATCCAGGACACTGATCTGCTCTTAGTGACTATCTTGAAACATTTAGTTCATTTTCTGCTGCTGGAATAGCACACCATAAACTGGATGACTTCAACAGAAACTGGCCATCTCATGGTGAAAGTGGAGTGTGCAAAAGGAGTTTGGGGAAAAGTTTTTTTTTTTTTTTGAGACAAACTCCTGAGATTTCAGCATTAATTCATTTAATCAGACAGAGCCCTCACAGTCTAATCACTTACTCATTAGGCTCTACTTTTAACACTCTTATACTCAATATCACATCCTCCCTGAACCCAGGTCCAAGTTAAGAGCATCTGCTTACTTTGGGGGTTAATCTATAGATAGCGGACCATCTTAACACATTTGTGACACACAAGAGTGCCTCAGTGAAATAATGTCAATTACTTCTCACACATCTAGTGTGTGCTGGGAAGGATGCATTCTTACCCGAGCCTCAGTTTCCTTTTTGGGAAGCTAAAGCTTTTGGACTCAAGACTGCTAAATCGGGAAATCTCAAGTATCTTCTTCCTGGTCTTGCAAGCGGAGGCCCCAGGTGTCCACGTGGAGAGGAGAGTCACTTACTTGTCCAATCGGAAATTACATAATAGCTAGTGGGGCCTGCGAACCGCAGCTCCAAGCACCTAACCTAGGAACCTAGTTAAAAAATAGATAGGCGTGCAGGAGGAATGTTTCCTGTTTTCTTAGAAAAAGCTATAAGCGTTCTGGACTCTCTGAGTGGATAACTAAGCTTAGGAAGCTAACTGGAAAAGTTAGGGATGTGAGGATTATGAGGTAGGTGTGTCTGTTCCTCCCCAGACAGTCACATTCCCATCCGTCCTGCCGTGGGTTAGCCGCGGGGTTAGAAAAGTAAAATCCTGCGAGGCATTAAGAACAAGGCCTGGCACAAAGTAAAGTGTTCGGGGATTGTCGGGTGGCGGGGAGTGGGGGGGGGGGCACGCCCAGCCCCTGCTGACAAGGCCACGCCCCCACCGCTGGAGTTGAAAACCCTGGGAAGGCGGGGGAGGAGCCTGGAAGTGGGCGGTCCACGTCCCACTGGGACGTGCTGATGAGAAGAGCCATTCGGCTCTGGGATGGAAGGGGTGGGGCCGACAAGCGCGGGCCAATCGTGGATCCGGTTTAAAGGACCAATCGGGAGGCGCCTTACAGCGGCCTCGGCCTCCGGGGGCGTGGCCTGCGCGGGGCGGGACTGCAGGCTGCGCGGGACCGCCCCGCAGGGAGCAGGAGTGCTTGGCGCTGTGGCTTGCAGGCCCCGCTAGCTAGAATGTAATTTCCGATTGGACAAGTAAGTGACTCTCCTCTCAGTCGCACGTGGGCACCCGGGGCCTCAGCTTACAAGGCCAGAAGAAGGTTCCCTCACCTGGCAGTTCGTGGGCCTGTGCTCGCCTTCTACCTCTCAAATCCCACTCCAGACAGGCCTTGGTTCTCTAGACTGAGTCTCTTAATGTGGTCTCCTAGGCCAGGCGTCTGTCTTCAGGGGAAGGGCTGGCATTTCCTGCAGACCCAAGGCTGGCCTGGAGAGGTCTGGAAGCAGAGTCCTTCCTTCCCGACTACTGGCCAGTTTACTCTTCCAAGCCCATACTCAATTTGGGGGCATTGACCCAGACACTTCTAAAGACTTTTCATTCAAATCTGGCTACCTAAGGCATTTTTTTAAAAGACCAATACTATTTGTCACTGGAGACCCTCCAGCAGCTTGTGGTAATGTGTGAGGTGCAGATTGGTGTAGATGGGATCATACTGTTTTGGTTCAGGTCTCCTGACCAGGAAAGGCCTAGGAAACGTTTCCATTTTTATTAATCCCTTTCTACTCCTTCCTCCTCCCCCGTTTAAGAGTCAACAGGTTGCACTGTGGTGAATTTTCCTAACCTTTGGATCTTTTCCACTAAAATCACGTAGTATATCTTAACAATAATTTCATCCGTCAGTGAAAGCCCAAGCTATGAAAGAATGTGTTTCAGATGTGAGTTCTGAAGGCTCCATGTGATTGTGTTTTTTGAATTGCCAATCAGAAAGAAAGAAGGGTGATCTCTGAGTTCGTGGCTGCATTTCAATGATAGAATCTTGCTTTGTTTTTGTTTACTTTTCTCCTTTTTCCTGTCTATGGTGCACCAAGTCTATGTCCTGATTTTTTTTTTTCTTCCTGTTTTGGCTGAGTCTCCCAGCCAGATGACTGCTGCTCTGTCTTCTGGGAGTCTTGTGCTAATGAGGGCCTCATGCTTGGCCCCTGACCTGATGGCTACTGGCCTGGCTCTAGCAGGGGCCAGCTGAGGGGGACCACATAGTGGGAGGCCCAGATGCCTGTTCTTCAGGATGATTTGAGGGATTTAACAGAGAGGCCTAGAAGAGCCTGGAGACTGATTATGAGAGGAAGGAAGTCTCCCTGGCTAGATCTGGAAGTCAAAACTTGTGTATGGGGACATGGGAATAACATAGAGAATAGAACATTGAGAGTCTAGACAAAGTTGAGAAATGTACTAGGAAAACTGGCCTTCTTCTAGGCTGTTAATTTCTGTTGTGGGCCTTGTGTTTTTCTGGAGTAAGGTTCCCTTTCCCTAACACTTAACTTAGTTCAAATCACAGTCAATTGCTATCTGTTGTTTTTTTTTCTTTTAAATAATTTAAGGTAATGTGTCCTGCCCTTAAACCCTCAGGTGAAAGGTTTTAAATTCCTCCCCTCCCCAAGGAATTTATTGTACTAGACTGTACTACAGAGGGCACTTAACTTCCCACCTGTCTGCCTTTTTGTAATAAGGGGACCTAGAGTCAACGTCAGTGATATGAAAGAGGTGCACACACTCTGCGTGTGCTATGCCCTTAGGAAGTAAAGATGGTAAGAATCTTTATCTCTGCTATCAAGCATTCATTCAGTAATGCAATATACTTTTTCTGTAAGGCTGGGTAGGAAAGGGTGAGGAGGGGCATCTTCAGATAAGAGACTGAGGAAGGTGAAAGTGCCACATTTGAAGGTCTAGTGAATCCTCATGAGGGAGTTCAAAATTAACCTATAAGGCAGTCACAGATGCACAGGGTATTTATGTTAGAAAGTTGGCTGCATGGTGAAGAAGAGACTATTGGTAGTCATGCAAGTGAGATAATGGTTAGACAATGAGAATGGGTAGGGACGGATTGCTAATTGAAGTCGGGATAAAGAAGCAATCAAGATACCATGGAGAAGAGAGGATATTTTCAACTGGGTGCTTTGTAGCAGCTTTGTTGAGGAATATGCTTAACTGTGCATTTAAAGTCTACCTTGAGAAGTTTTGTTAAAGCACAGGGTCACTTGGAATCACCATCATGATCTAGATAAAGAACTATCAAATAAACACCCTGGGCATTTTCTTCTTATTAACTTTGGATAGGTCCTTTTGTGTTCTTCTTTTAAGTTCTTTATTTTGTAATGGTCAAATATTTTCTCCCATTTTGATGCATTCTTGGTGGTACCTTTCTATAATTATATAACTGAAACTAACAATGGATTGGGAGCATGACCCTAGTAGAACTGTACTTGCTTAGCAAGTGTGGATCTCCAAATTCAGATTTCTCCCCCCTCCCCCAAGAAAAAGCAGAGTTCTGCATTCTATGAGTTTTAATTTAAATATTTGTAATTTTTGGAAAGGCAGTTTTTTAATGAGTTTTTTTTTAGTGGATCATGCTTTTGGTACTGTATATAAGAAATTGTTGCCTAATTTGTCTCAAGTGCTTTTCTTCTATTTGCCAAAGAAGTTTTATTGTTTTTAGTTTAATCTTAAATGCATAATTATCTTTAGATAAATTGCATTTGGTCAGATCACATTATCCTTTTAATGTATTATTGAATTTGCTGCAATTTAATGGATTTTAGCAGCTTTATGGTGGATATTGACTTATAGTTTTCTTTCATTGCATTTTCTAGGTTCTATTCGCTAGGTAATTCTGGCTTCATATTATGAACTGGAGAGTATATTATCCTCTTTGATTTTCTGTAGGAGTTAAAGTAAAATTGGTATTATTTTTTTCCTTAAATGTTTAGTAGAATTTACCAGTGAAGCCATCTGGGCCTGGAGTTGTTTTCATTGTTGGGAGTAGAGTGTTAACTACCAAGTCATTTGATTTGATGGATATAAGATTTGTGGTAGTAAGACTTTCTGTTGTGACACAAACATCAGTGAAAAACAACTTGAGACAAGACAGATTTATCTTGGCTTATGGTTTCAGAGGTTCATAGTGACAGGCAGGCCGGGGGTGGGGGGAGACGGAAGGAAGGAGAAAAAGAGCAATAGAGAAACCGAGGGGTAGAGAGAAGGGGAGAAACAAAGGAGAGAAAGGGAGAAGAGAAAAGAGGAAGAGAGGGAGAAGAAGAGAGAGAAAGGAGAGGAAAAGAAAGAAAAAATGAAAGTGAGAGAAGGGAGAATGCCTGTACTAGTGAGCTCTTGCCTTTCCCTTCTTTCATTCCACCTTTGGGATGCTGCTGTTCTTTTAAGTATTCATTTTTCATTTTTCCCCCTTGGTTAATCTCTGGAAATGCCCTAACTGGCACACAAAGATGTGTGCTTTTTTTTTTTTTTTTTTTTTACACGAATCTGTTAAGGTACTTCTCAAACCATTCAAGGTGAAAATAGATTGACCCATCATTGGACGGTTCAGGTTATTTGTTTTGTCTCCTGGCCCAGCTATAGTGAAATGCAACTAATAAAAATGATACTTTCAAATTGTACACACCAGGAGTTTATGTATGTATTCATTCTGAAATATTTACTGCCATCAAAGGACTTCACATGGCCTTCATCGCACAATTATTCATTTTCTTTTGTGATGAAAACGCTTTAGCTCTACTCTCTTAGCAAATTTCAAATTCACCATGAATTATGATTACTTTTATTGCCAGTCTTGAACATGGGTGTCAAAAATTATTCATCTTGTAATTGAAACTTAGTATTCTTTGCCTGATATCTTGTACCTCCTACAGTCAGTTCCTTGTAACCACAGCCATGTTCTGTCTCAATGAGATGGACATTTTAGGTTTTATATAGAAGGACTAACAGGCATGTCTGTTGTCCCTGAGTATGGGAGATTAGTTCTAGTCACTGCAGATACCCAAACTTACCCTGTTCAAGTCTCTTACATAAAGTGGTATAGTATTTGCTCCTATCCCATGCATATCTTTCTGTGTATTTTCACACCTTGACTTATATTAGTTACACTGGGGAAAGATTTTCATTGTTATATCTTCACATTCCTAATTATCCATTCCTTTTTTCTTTTCTTTTCATTTCTTTTTCTTTTTCTTTTTCTTTTCTTTTTTTTTTTTTTTTTTGCTAGCCCTGGGCCTTGAACTCAGCACTGTCCTTGGACTTTCACAAGGCTAAAGCTCTACCATTTGCGTCACAGCACTACTTCCAGCTTTTTTTACCCTATGTATGTGGTACCGAGGAATTGAACCCTGGTGCATGCTAGGCAAGCACTCTACCACTAGGCCAAACTCCCGGCCCTAATTATCTCATCCTTCTATTATCCTTCCTGTCCCCTGTTTCCTCTATGCTTTAAATCATATCTATATTACTTATAATACCTGTACAATGTAAAGCATAGGTAAATGGTTATCATATTCTATTCTTCAGGAAATAACAAAAGACTATTCAGTATAGGTGCATATTTCCTCCTAATATTTTCGCTTTGTGACTGGCTGAATCACGGATGTGGAGGGCTGTGTTTGATATTCTGTCTTTGGCCTCCTTTATTAGCAAAATGTCCTCTAGGTTTATCCATGTTGTTGAGCATGGTTGATAATTCATTTTGAAACCTAAGTAGTAGTCTATTTTTATGTAGGTACCACATTTCCCCCTGTTCATCCACCTGTGTATATTAGGTTTTTTTTTTTTTTTTTTTTTTGGCTATTGTGAATGATACTACAGTAACCATGAGCATTTAGATACCTCAACAAGCTTGTGATTATGTTTGTTTTGGCTATATAGCCAGAAGTAAGATTGCTAGATCATATGATAGTTATATTTGTTTGGTTTCTTTTTCAGAAAACTTCATAGTGGTTTCCTTAAATGCTGTATGGATTATCTTCTCTCCAGCAGTGTATATAGGTTCCTATTTTCTCCACACCAATGCTGATTGTTCTTTGACACTTATAATAACCCTGAGGTAGTATCTCATTGAAAAATTGCATTTCTCTGTTGACTAGTTGTGGTAAGCACCTCTCCTTTTTCCAGTTGGGTATTTATTATGTCATCTTGGGTAAAAGTTTGTCCAGTTGTTCAGCATTGATTACAGGGCTATATGACTATCTATTTGGCCCTTATTAATTTGAGGTACATTCCTTCTATTTCTCATTTGTTGATGTTTTTATCATGAAAATAAGGGAATTTTGCCTTATGCATTTGCTGAATATACTGAGATGTTAATGTGATATCACATTTACTGGTTTCCATATGGTGTACCATTCTTACAATACAAGGTGGTTACACATTTGATCGTCTTTTGTTACCTTACATTATTAATAATGCCAAGAAATTTAATTATGATAATTCCATAGATGCACACAGTATATTTTGAACAGTTTCACCCCCTCTATTAGGATGAACTCATGTGTATGTATTTCCTTGTTTCCCCCTCCCCTCCACCCCGGGGGTTTGAACTCAGGGACTTGCACTTTCCAGACAAGCCTTTGGCCAGTTTTTTTTTTAATATGTAGGCATTTATTGCTATAAATTTCTCTCATAAACTGCTTTTATTACCTACTGTAAGGTTTTCAATGTTGTTTCCATTTGAATATGAAGGTGTTTCTTGATTTCCCTCATTTCCCTTATATGTGTAATTTCAACATATTTGTGGACTTTACCTGATAATGATTTCAGTTTTCTTAAATTTGTTAATACTTGTTTTGTGTATTAAGATATGAACAAATTTAGAGAACGTCTTGTGTGCCTGTGGGGAGAGTGTTCAAAATACAGCTCTGTTAGGTTCCTTTCATCTAACTGTACTTCAAATTCAAGTAATTCCTTATTTTTCTGTACATTTCTTCACATCTGTTCATATTTGCTTAAATATCTAGGTGCTCTACTGTTTGGTATATTTATAGTTGGAACTGCTATATCCTCTTGAATTCACTTCTTTATCATTATGAAATACCCCCCTGTCTCTTATTACTGTTTTGACTTAAAGTCTGTTTTGTCATGATTAAGCATAGCTACTCCTACTCATTTTTACCCCCATCTTTATGAAATGTCTTTTTTTTCTCTTTTTACTTTCAACACATATCTTTCATAAAGGTAAAATAAATCTCTTACAGGGTATATGTAGTTGAGTCTTTTTCTTAATCCATTCATTTATTGTGTATCTTTTTGACTTGAAAATGTGTTCTCTTTACATTTAATTATCCATAGGTAGAGACTTTATATTGTTCCTTTCCTCCTTTTTTTCTGTCTTCCTTCTGTTTTTCTCTTGCTCCTTATTTGTCTCCCTCCATTTTCTCTTCCCTTCTCCTTTTTCCCCTCCCTTCTTTCTGCCTTCCCACCTTCCTTCATTTTCTTCTTCATTGCTTCCTTTCTTTACTAATATTGGTGTTTGAAGTCAGGGCTTTGTACTCTTTTAGTTTTCTTGCTCTTGGCTGATACTCTACCACTTGAACTTTATATCCAGCGAGGCATTTTGCTGAGTAGAGATGGAATGTAGATTTTTCTGTCCAGAATGGCTTTGAACTATGATCCTCTAATCTCAGACTTCTGAGTAACTAAGATTATAATAAGTTATTAGTTACTGGTACCTTCTTCTAGTGGTTTCTTTTTCACAACATTTAATTAGGCTAATAAAAAAGCTCTGATAATCCAGAAAACCTCTGATGTGGTAACTGGGGATGTTTAGACTGTTTTACTTAATACAATTGTTGATTTCAGATCATTACCTTGGTATTGTTCTTCCGTTTTTTCCATCTGTATTTTATTCCCTATTCCTCTTATTCAACCTGTTCTCTTTTTGGAATTACTTTAGAGTTTAAAGCACTCATATTTAACTTAAAAGAGTCAATGATCCTGTATGACTATGTATATAACATATGTATCAGAGTACATTTCTCATTCTTTTCTCTTAGCTTTTGTGTATCTGATATTCTCCTTCTACACATGTTTAAATTTTAAATTCATGGATATTAAATTAGCTTAAATCAGTCAATTATTATTTTAAGAAATTTAAGAAAAATATTTTAAAAAAAATGTTAGATTTACTTATATAATTACTCCTAGGCTTGTTAACCTGTCCAGATTTCTTTACAATGTCATTTTTCTCCTTGCCTCCTGTAGCGTAGTTCTGCTGATGGTGATTTTTTCCCCTCTTTTTGTATGATGTCTGAAAAAATTTTTATTTTACCTTTACTTTTGAGCAATTTTTTCTCCATGAGGTAAAGAATTTAGATGGAAAGCTTCTTTTTTTTTTAATACTTCAAGCACCATGTTCTATTGTCTTCTTGCTTGCAATATTTCGATGAGAAAGTTGTCATTCTTACCTTTTTTTCCTTGTATGTAATGTCTGTTTTCCCTTAACCTGCCTGTACTTCTTTTTTTTTAATGGCTTTGAGAAAGCTTATTATGATGTTTCTTGGTTGTGTTTGCTTATTATGTTTTGTGCTTCAGATTCATTGAGATTTTAAAACAATGTTTCATAATTCCCTTCAAATTTAGATGATTTTGGCTATTCTTCCAATATTTCTTTTGGCTCTTTTTTTTTTTTTGTCCTTTGCTTCTGTGACTTCCATTTGCAACTGTTAGGCCTTCTGATGTTGTTCCAAAGCTCACAGTGCTCTATTCCCATATTAAAATATTTTTTTTCTCTATTATATTTTCATACTTCCTATTACCTATTATATTACTTTAAGGGTCATTACATTTTTTTAATGCCATTCCTTATTTTAGAATTTCAAGTTTTGAAGCTTGAGATTTATGTATCTGAACTTGTACTGTGTGTGTGTACTGTGTGTGTGTGTGTGTGTGTGTTTGTGGATATGGATGTGAGGTCTTCTCTGTGTGTGTGTCTGTGAGTGCAAATGTGATGTCGTCTGTCCGTGTGGCTTGGATTCATTTGGATCTTGCTATGTGTGTATTGTCCAAGTTGACCTCAAAGTAAGTCTAGATCTTCCTCCCTCCACTCAGTATGATGGTACTATAGGTGTGCACTACCATACCCATTTCAACTATGAACTTTTGGGTTCAGAAATATAGTATGGTAGCTGTTTTTTCCTCTCTTCCAGTTCTATCAGGTTTGTCATTGTTTTTTCCTCTCTTCCAGTTCTATCAGGTTTGTCATTTCTCATTTTGGATGGTTTTTCTCTTGCTGCTTTGCATGCTAAGCACTTTTTGAGAGCAGACGTTGTGCATTTTTACCTTGTTGGTTTATTATTATTTCTTCTTCCTTTCTTTGTATTTTTGTATATATGCCTGAGATTTGTACTATGGCCTACATATATTATTTGTAAACAACTTAATCTTTTTGTGTTTTTCTTTTTGCTTTTTTAGGTGCCCTTGAAAAGTATTAATCTTGGGTTCATTCTCGTCACTATTGAGGTGAGTCCTCTGTGCTCTCATGAGGTGTAAGGTTTGCTACCATGCTGATAGGAAAAGGGCTGTTCCTAGCTTTCTTTGAAGCACACTGACTGTGCTTCTGCCTCAGTTTCCACATATGTTATAATGATTATTTATCACCTGAAATTACTGAAGAGTTCTCTGGAAATCTTGCTTCTCTTACACTCTGCCCCAAGATTCTAGCCATTCTCTTCTCCATATTGTTAGGTCTGCCTGAGAGAAATGACTTCTTCCCTTGGCTTTCTCCCCCTGCACCCTGGAAATCCACACCCAGCACCTGTAACCCTGGCCACTGGCATGCCTGGGGGCAGTGGGAGGTGTCCCAGTCTGAGGTATTTCCCCATCCTCTGAGATCCCATCCACTTCTGCTGTGGCCACACCTCTTCCCCATACAATCTCTTTCTTCCCACCTTAAGTGCTCTTGCTTCTCCTGCCTCCATCTTGGGAGGCAGGAGGTCTGTTCTTTACTCACACAATAAACCCTCTTCTCCTGAACTGTGTGGAGTTTCCTTTCTGCAGACCTTACACATACCTTTCCTGCTCTGACTCCCTCCTGAAGGAAAACTGCTTGGCTTGGCCTATGTTCCTTTACTGTGGCATGATCTGAATATGTAAGCCTTCTGGTAGAACAATTGTTGTATTTACCTCAGGGTTGTTTTTTTTTTTTTTTTAATTTTTTTCCTGCAATCATCATAGCCTGATATCGGATACCTGAGGCACATTTATTTCCACACTGTGTTCTCTGTTTCTTAAATCATTGATGAGGAAAGACAGTTTTGGTTGTTACTCTACTTTGGCTGGAAGTAGAGGCTTTCATTAGTAATTTTTAAAGAAAATATACAAAGGAACTGTTTGAGGGAATGAGGATGTTATCTACATACCAATAATAACAGGCATCTTTTTTTTTAATAAAAGTCATATCAGGCCTGTAAGATAAGTATAAGGAAGCATAAGGTATTTTCAAATTAAAATAATTTTCAGCAGAGGAACTCTTCAGAAGGCAAGGGTAACATGAATTATCTGGGACAAGTAACAGTAGGACTGTTATATCCCTAGACCTAACAGGACAAGGGAAAGAATGGTTAGCAGATTCTACAAAGAGAAATCATGCAGAGAAGGCTGTTTTGTTAACTTTGGATCAAGAGATGTAGCTAGGTTCAGGCAACTCCTCAGGTTGGGGACCGATTTTATTCTCTTCCTTTTTTGGAGCCTTGGACAAGGGCTCTCGAGTCTAAAGCCCACAGAGAAGGTTAGGGAGCTTTAGAGATTCATATCTATACCCTAGAACACAACATAGTAAAGATAGAGAACATGTTTACAATGGAGGAGTAGGGAAACCTGAGCATTACTGGAACATGGAATCAGTGACAGTTGCTAGACTGTTTGCTATCGTGTCATAGAGGAAAGTGGAGACACTGAGATAGGGGCAGAAAACACACACACACACACACACACACACACACACACACACACACACACACACACACACACACACACACACACAGTGTGAGGAGCATTAGGTTTGATGTTCCAAGGGAAATTGTATTTCCTACCCTGACCCGGCATGTTTTCTGCTGGGGATGCATGTAGTCATTTTAAGCATTTGAAATTATTAGGGAGTTCTGATTAACATAAATGACCCTGGGTGCAGAGTTCACACGGAAGGTACATAAAGATGATGATGATGTGGTCTGGCTTCATGGAGCACTGGGAGGAAGAAGCAGAAATCATTTAGGAGAGGATAATCATTTTGCCTGTCCTTGGTCATCTGGATTTGGAACCAAATCAGTTGCAGAAAATGTAGTGAGCTAAGTCACTTGGGTTCTGCTAACTGGCTCTGGGAGACAGATTAAAAAAGGAATCAATTGCTGATTCAAGAATGATTGAGCTGAGACCATGTCTAGTTTACCACATTCTGTGATTATAGAATTATGTGGCAGCTTTGAATAAGATTTATAACAGGAGCTGGTACTGTTGGCTCACATGTGTAATCGTAGCTTCTGAGATCTGAGGATCATAGTTTGAAGCCAGCCAGAGCATGAAAGGCTATGAGACTCTTATCTCCACTTCATCACCAGGAAACCAGAAGTGGTGCCGTGGCCTTGAGTGGAAAAGCTCAGGGACAGCACCCAAGTCCCATGTCAAGCCCCACTATCAGACCAAAAAAAAAAAAGATTTACAGTAGGGTTACTATTGGGATGTCTTGTGCCTTGGTGATGACTCTCTGGCTCATTGGCTTTTCACTGGCCTTCATTTCCTATGTATGAGTGCTGCAGGCAGGCAGTAACTCTGCAAGGCCATCTGAGATGTCTCTAGGACCAATGCCTGGCACATAATAGATACTCAGAATAAGCGTATTGGCTTGAGATGAACGTTGGCTCACAAGGTGAGGATGTTTAAGAAAAAATTGAACCCATGTGAATGTAAAATGAAACACTACTTTATAGTGACCTTTTGAGGAAAGATCCCTGTCAGTGACAGTTGGAGAAGACACTCAGGCTTCCTTGCTCTTTGTCCTCCAAGAGCACATTTTTATTGGTATTAGGGTTCAGTGTGGGGGGAGAGTGGCCAGGACATTGATTCATTCCATTAGATGTTTCTGTCCAAGGGCCTTTGGTGAGATAGAGAGAAAGAGAAGGCCTACTATGCAGTAGCCATGTATCCTAGGTCAGCTTGACTGATGAGCATTCTAGTTAAATTTATTAAGTATTTCACTCATTCTCTGATTCGTTTTATTTTAGAGAAAAAAAAAGAACCTATCACAGGGAGCGGTTATAGGGACTGAAAAATGCATAACATGGAGCAAAGAAGCTTCAGGTTACAAGCATCATCTTAATACAGCTCAAGGTATACAGTCTGCCTGAGAAGTTTAAAGGCTGTTTGAATGATTCTGTGGAGGAAAAGTAGATAAGAGGGCAAAACTCAGCTGAGCTCTAAACAGGGAAGAATTTCTTGTAGTAGTAGTTGTTCATTTTGTAAAGTCAGAAGCATAGACCAATGGAATTAACTGTTCTCCAACCTTCCAATCCATTTCTTTTCCTTAAGTGTCATTCCAGTAATAGAGTTTTGTGTATTTTTTCCAGAAGTCTTACTAGTTAGATCTTTATTTGGTAAAGTAGCTCTCAAATATTTTTGTATAATTCAATGGCTCCCAAACTTTACATCTTTCAGGATTATCTAAAGAGCTTTTGAAAGCACCATTTGCTGAGCAGGAGAGCCAGACTGAACCCTAAGAATTTGCATTTCTACCCCATTTCCTGGATGCCTTATTTTCTCCATTCTTCTGAGACTACACCTGGGGTTAGGGTGTTTCTGGGAGGCTTTATCCTTTTGAAAAACTCATAGAAACAGGTGCCATCTAAAAACTTTGTATTATTTTAGTTAATTATGAATGATTCCCATGCTTCCTTGATGCCTTGTTCTTTGTAAGGGCAGCTGGTTATTAACTTGGAAAGTCTGCTTCTAATAGCTATCTAATTTGTTTTTATAGTTTCTGTAGTTGTATTCCTACATTTATAAAAGATGCTGTAGCAGGTATTTTTGGATCACCTTTATGGTGATCCATGCACCAGTTCTTAGTAGATAACCTGTTACATTGAAAGTATATTAAAAATATTGTTAGAGCCATGTACCATTGGCGTGGGCCTGTAATCCTAGTTACTAAGGAGGCTGAGATACAAGGATCATGGTTTGAAGGCAACCCCAGCAGACTCTTATTCCAAAGAACTAAGAAAAGGCTAGAAGTGGCATTGTGCCTCATATGGTGGAGTGCTAGCCTTGAGTACAAAAGAGACTCGGGGATAGCACCCAGTCCCAGTTCAAACCCCAGAACTGGCAAACAAAATAAAAGGAAAAAAGTACGAATACAAAAAAATATTGTTAGGTATTGTTAAATTATTCTCAAAATGATTCATGAGTTACTTGCTTATATGCAATGCTTGTTTATACTCTTATATAAAGTAGATATTATTATCTCACAACTTCAACTTTTATATGTATTTACTCTGTTTCTCTTTCTACGATAATTTTGACAGTGACATATTTGTGGGATGGCAGACTGTCCCCAGTATTTGGTCCCCAGTTAACTCATTCCTTAGGCCTTTCACATTGAGCCTTGGTGATACCTGGGTATGTTTTACAAACAGGTAAATACAAGAGTTGTCTCAAGAATTTGGCTAGTCTCTACATTTGCACTGTTTTGTATATTGTTGAGAATGCATTTGTAGCTTTGTCACCTGATGCAGCTGAGGTTTAGTGAAGTTACCCTTTAAAGTTAGGAACTTTTCACGTAGGCATCTTTACTTCTATCTCAGAATAAGAATTTCTGGACCAGTCATGATTAAGAAAACTTGGTGGAGCTTTATTAAGTAAACAAATAGGCAAGCAGGCATACAGACAAGAGGAGACAAGTATACAGAAGGGCAGGGGCACACTCTAACAGAGTGTGGATGCTCTCATAGGGATATAGAGACACAGACACAGACACAGACACACACACACACACACACACACACACACACACACACACACACACACACACACACACACACACACACACACCTACCTCCTTGGGCTGTTGGGGTATTTATAAGGTAAAGGCAAAGGGTCTGGCTTCAAGGTTATGTAAAGATAAGTAGTTTATCTTTGCTCTAATCACACTTGATGTTACTTTTTGTATTTCTAGGTAAGAATGCATTCTGCTATAAAAACATATCCTTATCCTTGAGATAAGGAGATGCCCTGGTATATGCATTTTGGAGGAAGCAATTTTCTCAGGAAAGCATACATCCTGTCAGACAAATATTAATCCTTGGGCTGAGGAAAACACCCCTCAGGATGTAATGCATTCTCTTGTCTTTCTTTGAAAAAAAAAAAAAAGAGGGCACTTCTATGTTTCTAAATACCATTTTTGTGAGTTGCCTTTGCCAGGCCTCAGTTTCCTTGAGTTATCCTGCTTCATTTCCCCTAAACAGCTTTGGTCTCTTAATCTTAAGGGAAGTAGATATAGGACTATCTCCTGTATATGCTCTAAGCTGACCACTCCCTATTTTCCCTTCATCCATCCTGCTTCAGCTTTACCTGGGCCTACATCTGACAACATTCATTAAGGTTAGTAGGATCTTCTGTTGACTTAATTTGAGTGGCTTTCTCGGAAAAGCTGTGGATCTCAGCCAAAATGACATTTGTATTACATTAAAAGTCCAATTAGCTCTGTAGAAAATTACTTTATAGTTAGTTATCTTAGCAAATCAACCACGGTGAAGGAGAAACTTAGATATATATTGAAATTATTCAGAACTCATGCTCTAGACAGAGGAGTACATGTGAAAAGAAGTCACTAAGTGTATATATAATTTCCCCTGTTGTGGATATAACTTTGTAATGGCTTATCAGTGCCTAAAATAAAGCAGCTTTGCATTTAGAATTGAAATGATTGCCTCTTTGTGCTTGGTCTTAGGTTTTTCTGCTTCTAGATTCTAGCACAGTGATCATGAAACCCAAACTTGTACCTTTAGTGACTTTAGGTATCAGTTGTGTTTGGAAAAGGTAAACTGGCCATTTGGGGTGAGATGATGCATAGGACTCCCTTTCCTTCTTCCTTCCTCCATCAGGGAGGGAGATTGCCCTGTAAAGAAGCATGGTACATCCATCACAAAGCCATCCAGAAGGCTTGTTTGCAGTGCTTCTAGAACTCTCTAGAAGAAGAGAGATCTTACACTTTATTTTCTGTGCCAGTATACAAATGGATCTTTTTGTTCCCACTTACCTCCCTCACCCCTCACATCTGGGACTCTACATTTGAGTCATACCTTTACCTCTGCATTTTGCTGGTTAATTGGAGAGTGTTGGGGATGTCTACCCTGGCTGGCTTTGAACCTTGACTCTTAGATCTCAGCCTCTTGAGTCACTAGGATTCTATATGTAAGCCACTGGTGTCCAGCAACAATTTTCTTTCAAAAATTGTTAATTATTCCCCACCCAGTAGTCCCTATATTTCCACATCCTTACTGTATTGTGCTTGTCTGTAGATAAACAAATGGGGTTTATTGTACCATAAGGTACAGTATTAATCAGAGCCCATTCCAGGTATGCCTAGGCTGAGTAGCATGATTAGTATAAAAATCTTAGTCCTTGCAGGGCATGGTGGCTCTCACTTGTAATCCTGGCTACCCAGGAGGCTGAGATCTGAGGATCAGGGTTCAAAGCCAGCTCAAGTACAAAAGGACTGGAGGCTCTTATCTCCAATTAACCTCTAGAAAATGGGAAGTGGGGCTTTGCTCAAGTGTAGGTTTGTAGCCTTGAGCTGAAGTGCTCAGGGACAACATCCAGGCCCAGGGGCAGGGCAGTAGCCTTAAGCTGAAAAGCTCAGAGACAGTGCCCAGGCATGACCCACACAAGAAAAAAAAAAATCTTAGTCCTTAAATGAAGGGAACTCTAGGATATAGAAACAAGAGCTTTATCTTGTGTGATTGTTGTTCTTAATGTATTATGTTATTTCTCTTCTCTTTTGTTGCTCTTATGGTTAATCTCATATGGTTACTGTATCTTACTTCCTTGTCTGGTATATTGTATATACGTATGTATATTTATTTATTTCAAATAGGAAAGGGAAGGGGGAAAACAAGATGATTGTGGGGGGAAGGAAATGGGGACAAAAACATGAGTAGGGGTATCAATGTGTGAGAAGTAATGTACCTACTATCTGGCAAATGTAACTGTAACCCCTGTATACATTATCCCAACAATAAAAAATAAAAAAAGATGACATGAGCAAAAGATAGGAAAGCCATGTTTGAATTTAAATAATCTGATGTATGAATATAATTTCTAATACCGATTTACTGCTAAGAGAAAAATTTACATGAGAAAAATTTACATTAATAAATGTATTACATTAACTAAAACACATTTTTTTCAGAATAAGAGACAAATTGCAATATACTGGGAGTATCTAATCCAATTTTTAAACTAAAATACCTAAATTAAAAAAAAACACCTTAATCTTCTCAAGTATGGTAGCAAGAGTATATCTCTGGCTAAGACAATCCTGGATTTGAATATGACCACTTCCCTCTAAGGATTTTGTGACCATCAGCAGAATATTTTTTTAAGCAATTCAATGCATAAATAGGAGAAATCATGCACAGTGGTTGTGTTTATAAATGTAGTTCTTTTTTCCTCCCATTACTCCATCCCTCCCTTTCTTTTTATCTTTCTTTTCCTTCCCCCTCATCTCCCCCTACCTCTGCCCTTCCTGCCCTTCCTAGGGTTTAAACTCAGGTCCTCACATTTGCTAGACAAATCTTCTATATCCCATCTTCTTTTGACTTCAGCTATTTTTCAGATAGGTTCTCTTGCTTTTTGCCTGGGGGCAGCTTTTAGGCTTCCTGTGTAGGTGAAATCACAGGCATGAATGACTAATGCTGTGTATATAGGTTGAGATGGGGGTCTCACTAACTTTTTGCCTGGGCTAGCCTTGAATTGTGATCTAGAGTAGTTGGGATTACAGACGTGAGCTACAATGCTCAGCCCCGCAACCTCTAGGATGAGAATGCTAGTTCCATTCTTAGAGACCCTGACCTCATGACTGAATTCCCATGCAAAGGCTCTACATTTTTTTAATACCATCAACAAATGAATTTGGGGGAGACACAGACATTCAGACCATAGCAACATAGGCCCGGCCAGTTTTTAAAATCAAAGGACATATGTTTTCAGTGTCATGTTTTGTAGAAATTATTCTTTTAGATTATCTACTCTACAGATGCAGAGACTGATATTTCAAGAGGTGGTTTCATGGTGGAAGCACAGGTGAGTCCAAGGACCACACTGGCTGTAGTATCTGGCGATACTGTACTGTTTACATCAGTTCTGCCATACCACCCAGTATTTTTGATTCCTTTTATTTATAAAAGACATTTGCGTTTGAAAATCCCATCTGTCCATTGCTTCCTTTAATCATCACAGTAACTCCTTGGAGTAAGTTGTGCACAATTTGTGAATTTCACTTTATGCTTGGAAAGAGAAACATCAGTGGAGGGGCTTGCCAAACGTTAGTCCATAGTAGATGCATCTGGGACAAGTATCAGGTTTCCTGATTCCTGGTCTAGTCCAGGAACTCTCACACCTCACTCCCTACCACATAGGTCTGAAAGATTTATTTTTCAGGGAGAATTGCTTTCCTTTTTCCCAGGTGGAGTCACTGGGACTCTTGGTTTATTCATTCCTCAGTTCCTTCCTGTGCTCTAGGTACCGAATCTATTCTGTGTGTGCACTGGGAATAGAGCAGTGGCTAAGACAGGTGCAGCCATGTGCTCACTTGGCAGGAAAGCACCTGTTAGTGGGGTGACTGTTAGACTCCTGGTTATTGCTTCTTTGAGAGCACCCGGGCTGAGAGACAATACATGTGTCGGTATTTCCTCATATTCTTTGGTGACTGGGGTTTCGTGAGGAACTGCATGCCCTGCTTTGTGAATCCTTGGGATTCAGAATCTTGAGGTCTTTCCAGCTGAGTGACTCCAGATGTGAGGCAATGGCCCAAGAGTAGAGCCAGGGTTTTTGCTGGTGTATGCTTTGCTTTTGTTTTTGATTTGATATTTAGATTTTCATCTGAGTCTTTGAGGATGGGTATTTTCATTTCTTGCTCCTCTGTAGAGACTTTAGGAGAAAGTATCTTGTGGCTATTATTTGTTGGTCATTTTTATTTTTGCTGTTGTCCCTCCCTTTGCTCTAACTCCCTCAAATCGAGAAGTTCTTGTATCTTATCTGGGTACTCCCCCAGCTTTCTCCCTCCCATTCTTGGTCTTCCCATTCCCCTCTCTGCAGTGGACCAGGTCCTTTGTTAGACATGAGTGTTGGACATCAGTGATGGATGAAAGAGTATTTTAGCTGTCTAGGAACTGGCCTAGGCAATGGGGGAAAGGTTAGGCCTAGCTTCTCCATGGCTTCCAGGGGATGGTCGTGCTTGCTGGTTGCCTTCTTTTCCTTTGATGCTACAAACTGGGCTGTTAACGCCATACCTCATTGGAAGTATGCTCATAGTGCCAGGCCGCAGTTAAGTCTGGATAAAAGATGGCTTGTGTACTTGCTACAAATTCTACAAATGTGGGGAACCTATGAAATGTTTGGATCTCTCTTGAGTTTGTGTTGGCAATTTGAGAACTTAAGAAAAAAAAAGTCTTCCCTGAGATGCAACACTGGAACTGGGAGGAGGGGCGGTGTGGGGGGGGGGGAGCGGGCGTTGGACAGTGTAGGAAACACTGTCACTTTAAAGAGGGAAAGTGTTTGCTAGGAAGAGCATTTGCATTGCTGGGTGACCAAAGAGAGAACCAGCTTTTAAGTCTTACTTTCTTATGCAATGTAAGGCTCATAAAAAAGAAGATTATTTTGTCCTTGCTGTTAAAGAGGCTGAAGTTTACTCAGTGCTTAGCTTCATCTAACCAATCTTAACCAAATTCCTGATTGCAATATAACCAGATAATAAATAATTTGTGTGAGGCTTGAGGACATGAACTCCAAGCAGAGTCCAGAGATCAAAGTTGAGAGAGGTGATTAAAAGCCTGCACTGATTCCTGGGATATGTTCTGTAGTCTCAGTCAGCAGCCAAATCAATCCTGAAGGGGTAGCTCTTTAAGAAATAGAATCAAAGGTAAGGCAAGCTCATCTATGCCAGTGGGCTGGGGGCTTGGGAATGCTGCCTCTTCTACGAGGTTATTTAGGGGGAAAGAAATGGAAAACAGAAACATCACAATTCTCATATATATATATATATGTATGTATATATATATATGTATAATCAGAGTATTTGTAGCATTTATCCCCTTCTTTAGATCATTGAAATAGAACAGCCTTGATTTCCAGGTCCCCCTTCCTTTCCTCACAGGGCATTTGAGCAGCTTGCACATTTATAAAACAATCAGCTGCAAAGTCTGTGGTTTCCTGTGGCACATTTTTAATAATATTTATACAGGCCGTTATTTAATGAACCATATAAATATTTATCATACGAAGCAGCCTTTTGATCATAAATAGAGGCTAAAAGTCAGAGCAGCCCATGCTGGGGAATTGGAAGGAGGCCTTTTGGGCCCTCTGAGACTCAGACTTTGTAGACTCAGAAGTTAGACATGGCTCAGCAATCGTGTGCAGCACAGCTTGAATTTCTCTCCAGTATTTTTCTTTCTCTTGGCTATCCACAGCCCATGCTCTTATTTCTCTCAGCCTGACTACCCTCCCCACACCCCTAACAGCTGTTTTTCTTTTTAGAGTATTCATCTTTGCTTAGAAAAAGAAGAAAATAAAAGAAATGGAACTAAAGTTTTAACTCACCATTCATAAGCAGGCTTTGGAGCTGCACTAACATAGCCTGGAATTCCAGTCCCTCTGCCTCATGCCATGTGGTCATAATCAGCTTCATCTTCTGGGTATCCTTAATTTCCTTGACGAGGAAATGGGGCTTTTTTTTCCCTGGATACCTCACTGTGTTGTTTCTGCATTTTTTTTTTTTATAGTGATGTTGCAGAAGTTAGCTTAGCTAACTTGAGTCTTAGCTTGGTGTTAGGGAAGGAACTCTGAATTTGGCACTGGAGACTGGAGTTCATATCCCAGGACTGAAGTTTACTGTTTGCATGACTTTGGGCAAATTGCTCCCACCTCTGTATCTGAGATATTTTCAGGTTTCACAACCTGTTTGGATTGAACACATGCATGGAAATGATTTACACAATGAAGATCCTGAATACAAATAAGTAAACTTGAAAAGGAATAATAATTTCAGGTTTGCAATTAGCTCAGTTTTTTTGTGGTTCAGAGGCATCAGTTCTATGTGGTTTGGAGACCAGGACATAGCCCCATAGACAGTGTTGTGCCCTAGAACAAAGGGCACAGAGGAGGAGGAGCAAGTGACTTCTATGGCAGAGAATCTCTGCTGACCTTTTGTGCCATCTGGCCTGAGTCAGGTTGCCTGGAAGCTAGCTACTCAAGAGCTTTCACTTGGTTCTTTTCCAGTTCCAGGCATGGAAACAACTTTAGATATTACTTAACAGTACAATAATGGGGGAATATGTCCAACCTAAGCTACCTAATCTCTATTAGGACCTCTTAGGAAAATATGAACTAAGTAAACAAATAAAGAGGAAAAAGAAGATGATTGGGAGGGTGTGGGGGGAGGGAAACTGGGAGAAAAACATGGGAAAGGGTATCAAAATGTTCAAGAAGTAATGTACCCACTATCTGATGAATGTAACTGTAACCTCTCTTTATATCACCCTGACAATAAAATGTAATTGAAAAAAGGAAAGAAAGAAAGAAAAATTTAGAAAATTAAAGGAAGGATTTGTTTGAGAGGGATGTGGGAGAAAGATATAAGGGAATAACACTGATGATTTTGTTGAATGTCAACTCCTTTGTACAACTACTTAAAGATTAAAAGGAAAAAAAAACAAAAAAAACTAGGGTGTTTGGGTAGATGATGCCAGGAGATCTGACTCCTTGGTTCCCAGAGAGAATTTCCTAGAAGATCTTAATACTATGTTATGGAAATGATGGTTCACTTGCTTTCTGGAAGATCAGTCTCTGAAGAAGGCAGCCTGGATTCTGAGTTATCTAGCCTCAGCACCCTAAGCCAGGGCCCCAGCAGAGCTCCTAGCCAATCAGCATTCAGGAATGGGAATATATCCAGAAAGGTTTAGGGGCTTTGAGGTGAGTGGGAACAGTGTGCTTTCAGCTGTATCACTTATTAGTTATAGGAACCTTCGGAGTATTTTATATGTCTGGGACTCAGTTTGCTCACCAGCAAAATGGAATTGGTAATTGTTACTGTTTTGGAGTATTGTGGTGAGAATTAGAAGTGTTTTTAAGCAGGCTGCTTAGCAGAACACCAGATATGTGATAAACCTTGGTAACTTTTATGATTTTCCCATGTGTAGGTTCTAAAGATATACAAGTCATTATTCACTGAGTCACAGTGGACTTGTTGAGTTTCTTCTATGTGCTGTGCCATGCACTGGGCATCCTGCTAGCACCTGGGCAGCAGCTGGGGTGAAACTGGGTAATAGTAACACTGCTGCACTCTGTGTATGAGGTGGGAGATCAAGTAGGCACTCTCTAAGATCCAGACCTTGAACTGGAACAAGCCAGCTAGATGATGGAGATCTGCTTCTTTAGACTTCACCTGTGAGGAATCAGGATGTGTGGGTAGTAAAAAAAAATATATTTCCTGCAAAGGAAGACAGTATTAAAAGTGAGGACGCCTGCTATGCGGATCTGAGTCACCCCCCGTGGAGAATCGCTCTTCTTGCTGTTGATAGGAGTGGAGAGAATCCTTGCTAGTGAGTGACTAGGTCTGTGTAAGCAAAAGAGTTGTGTAGATTCTTTGTTTCCTATTTATCTCCTTGTTGCTCTCTAAGCATCTGTAGTCTTGTTAAAATGTACTACAGGACAGAGATCTTGGCTTGCGAGGGGCAGTATCAAGGATGGGCTTCCCGAGTTTTCGAGTTTTCATAGCCGACAGTGAGAAGTGAAGAGAATCCCAAGTGAGGCAAGAAGATGAGTGTGTGTGGTTGGAGGGAAGGAAGAACAGCTAAATTGGGTCAGTCTTCCTCCTCTTCTGTGGTAAAGAAACGGAGAAAGCTCTGAGCCAATGCATCCTCCCAGTTTTGTCTGCCACTGTGTCCCCAGCTGGGGACCTAGTGCCTGACCCAATCTTCATTTCTTTGGGTCTCAGTCATGGCTGATTGTGAGATGTACTATTGCCTCATATACCATAAAGATGAAAGATGCTACCAATCAATTGCAAAATTCCATGGCTTCTAAGAATTACTTTCATAGTTTAGTGTGGAAAAAAATGAGTACCACAGAGTTTAAAAAATATATGGTTGTAAGAAAATCAAGAAATATTTTCTGTTGGATGGATAAGGCATACAGAGACGAGAAGGCAGCAGTTCACTATTAGGTAGAGTGAATTGCCACATAGTGATACTGGGTCAATGACATAGTACCTCTAGGACAGTGGGAATGACATATGGCCTGGGGTATTGCAGGCTGTCCCATCTAGGTTTATGTGACTACCTTACAATGCATATGCTGAGATTGTCTAACACATGGCTTGGAAGGATAACAGATTTTAAGGAAGGAAATTAAAGGAAAGACTTCAGTTAGAAGAAATTACTTTAAATAACCTTTCCCTTTCTCTCTTTCACCCTTCCTTCCTTCCTTCCTTCCTTCCTTCCTTCCTTCCTTCCTTCCTTCCTTCCTTCCTTCCTTCCTTCCTTCCTTCCTTCCCTCCCTCCCTCCCTCCCTCCCTCCCTCCTTCTTTCCTTTCTCTCTCTCTTTTGTTCTTTATATCTTTTCCTCGCCTCCCCTCCCCTTCCCTCCCCTCCTCTCCTCTCCCCTCTCCTCTCTCTCTCCTTTGTTCTTGTTGGAATGGATATCCAGGAAGCAGTAACTACACATCTGCTGGCTGACTTGTTTTAGGACCCCTGTGTGTGATCTGGCCAAGGAAACATTATCTTCCTGAAGCAGAATGGTACGAGGAGCTGATAGGCTGAAATCGGACTCTGGGTACTTGGATTGCTCCAGGTCTGCCCCAAGCTCACCGGGGAGTTGCAGCATGTGTACTAGTGTTGTTCTCTCTGGGTTGCTCTTTCTCTGGTAGGAAAAAAAAAAAAAGTCCTCTGTGAGATTTCTATGTCATATGTGCTAATTTGACCAAAGGGGCTTTGAGCACCCATGAGGGCAAAGGAATGCCTGAGTGTTCTCTGGTCAGATTTCCTTGTGACTGGCTAGGGGTCTATAAGGAAAACAAATTATCTAACAGATTTCTGATCCTGCCTCCCCTGGGGATCCTTCCACTTCCTACTCACCTGGTGAGTGTGATGTATCTGCCTCTTCCAAAGTGATACTGCCAGCTTCTGTGAAAGAAAGGAGAGAGGAGATGTAGGATTGCATGAACAGACGTGGGGCCTTCGCTCAGGCAGCCTGTGAATGAGGCTGGGTCAGTTCATTTTCTTCCCGTGGTTCTGTGTGCTCATCAGTCGTTGGCCTCAGGTATAATAATGTATATTTGCTGTTTATCAGTGGGACCTAGCATGGATCAAAAAGTTACCATCTTCTTGATGTCTCACCTTGATTGTTGGGACAATAGAGATTTAAATAGACTCACTTTCTAGAGTCTTAGTAAGGAGTTGAGACCTTTTTCTTTACCACTACTTGGTATAGAGTAGATACCCAGTGGTTAATGACTGACTGGAAAGTTAAGATGTCTTTTCAGGACCATAGCTACTGTTGTGGGAATTCAAATTCCTTGAGAACAGATTCATCTCTATTTTCTCTAGGCTCTAAATCCTCTTCCACCTCTATGTGCACTTACCACAATTTTGCTTAAATGTACAGTTGCATGCTTACTCTCTGACTCTCTTCCAGGAATGAGAATGTCATGTCTGAGGCTGCGACTGTGCACATCATCTGTAAAAAGTTTTGTTGGAGCCCAGTATGGTAGCTCATGTTTATAATTTTAGCTGCTCAGGAGGTTACTATGGGGTACATTGAGGCTCCCAACCAGTCTGTGCAAAAAATTAACAAGATGCTAAGTCATTTAGTATAAAGCTATATGTGGTGGTGTGTACCTGTTATCCTAGCTATACAAGAAACAAACAGGATGATCTTGGTCCAGGTTGGCTGGAGTGAAAAACAAAAAACAAAAAGAAAACCACCAAATGAGAGTTTATTAAAAGAAATAACTAACTATAGCTAAGAGGGCTGTGAAGGTGGCTTAAATCAAAGAGCACCTGCTAGTAAGCAGAAGTCCTTATATTATCCAAACCTAGAAACAACAACAAAAAAACTACATTGGATAAATAAGTGATAAATGTCCATGGTTAAGTAGCTATGCTTCATTTTATTTCCACTTACAGAGTGTTTTGTGACTGTCTTTGCAGGTCTACTGGCCATCACCTGGGTTCTGTACTGGTTCATGACAGCTAAACAACCACAATGTCTGGTGGAGAACAGGAGTTGAACAGCTACTATGTGGGTATTGATGTTGGAACAGGAAGCGTCCGTGCAGCTCTGGTGGATCAGAGAGGGGTTATTGTGGCTTTTGCAGACCAGTCAATTAAGAAGTGGGAGCCTCAGTTCAACCACCACGAGCAGTCCTCTGAAGACATCTGGGCTGCATGCTGTATTGTCACAAAGGTATGGGCATACCTGTGTGTGTTCCCCCTATGACTTTCCTGCCTGCTCAGTGTTTGTTGTGTGTCCATCTGGTTCCAGGCACTGTTCTAGAATCACTTGTTATACAGAGCTGAGAAACATACAGCTTTGCTATATGTCTGGAGCCTACTGGGATGGGGATTGACAAACTGCTGAAATCTGCTAAGTGCCATGAGCCAGGTAACTATGGATGGATCTAACCTTGAGGCTCAGGGATAGACGCTGCAGAATCTTGAGATATGACAAAATGTGGAAGGAGTCCCTGATAATCATAGCTAATACTAATGTGCCTTTACTGTAGGTAAAATGTGTCAGCATACATTGTACAACCAGAGTCTCCCAATAGCCCTAAAATGTAGCACTCTTCCTACCCCTGTTTTATTCAAGAGGAAATGAAGAACAAAAAGTTCTTGCCACTAGTAACAGCAGGGGCAGGACCAGAATCTAAGCGATTTGACTCCAAAACAGCGTTCTTTCTGACTCCCTTGCCTCCCAGGTAGACAAATGAAGGAAACATGTTTTGGGCAAGAGGGAACAGCATACACAAAGGCATAGGTCATAAACATGTGGAAGGTTCTGAAAAAGTGAGAAATCTGGGTCTAATTGGAGCATTTCTAGTGTGCAGTGGTAGAAGCTTACTTTGAGTGGCCTTGGACTTGATTTTGCCTGCTGGCTTGGGGAAAGGAATGATGATAGATAGCTCTTGTTCATATTTCATTTCACTTGTTGGTTCGACTTTAGATGCTGGTGCTCAGAAAGGACTGGTATCCTTTTATCTTTTTTATTATCCCTTCCCCGCCCCACCAGGGAAAACTAAAGTCCTGAATTCCTTCTTCTCCTTATTTCTAGTTTAGTTCCTTAAATATTCATGAGGGACTTGGTAATTTGCAGATGGACAGTTCACCATTCTGTCCCTATCGATCAGTGTGTTTAAATTTTCATGAGCTCTGGGCTGCTCTTAATGCCCCCTGGAGAAGGAGGTGGGGTGGGCAAGGCTTGTACATTATGCGGGAATAAAAGAGGGGCACATCTCTCTGCTGCCTGTTTAATTTTTCCTTACTCTCCTCCCCCCTGCTCCTGTCTTGGTGAAGATCTTCTCTTTTGCCCTTGGGTCTCCTTTGTTCTTCTAACATATAGCCTTTCTGGCCATTAAGGAAATTGTCAAGAAAAAAAATATATATTCCCTTGGTGAAAAGCTACTTTAAAAAAGATCTCCTGTAAGCTCAGTTTGGTTTAATGGTAGACTTTTAATCATCTCTCAGTGTGGCCAGTGTTCATCAGTTTGAGTCCTTAGAGCCCCGTAAGTGCTGTGGACACTTGTCCTCTGAAATGCTGTCTTGATATAGGAAACCTGCATAAAGCTCCTCAATCTCAGGCCAGTTTGCTCCCATGGAGTATGGAGAGGTGGCCATGTGCCAGAAGCCACAATGCTTGTAATGCCATTGCTAGGGTAAGGGGAATGGGGGCGGGGGAAGCACGGGGACATGTTTAGAGAAGGAGCAGGGAAGATAGCATGCATCCCAGAGCCAGACATCAAGGTTGACATGCCACTTACAACACTTCAGTTTGTAACCTGGGACAAGTTACTTAATATTTCTTACCTGTGAAATAAGATTGGAACTCCCTGCCTAGGATTGTGATGACTAGAAGGGTTAATGAATAGAAAATATCCTAACACTTTTGAGAAATGACCATAACATTTCTTATGGTGGCCATGATAGCAGAAATGAGTCGATTCTGAAGGAGACTGAGTTTCTGAGATAAAATAAGAAGCCCACTGGTGAAGCATATCGTTGTTAGGAAAAAGTTCCAGAAGAGAGGGTAACCCAGATGGGGTTGAACAGTAACGTAAATCTCCTACATCATAGAACCGTTATTATAGTTTGCAAAACACATTAATAACCATTTGATTGTCTTTACAAGGAAGGGGGCTTCATTCATGTTTGATAGGTGAGAAGTCAGAACTGAGGGTCATATTGTTAGGGATTTCTAAGATCATTCAGATGATAAGCTAAGGATCCAAATAGGTCAAATCTGTGTGATCTATTTCTAGAAATGGGCCTTCATCTTTTGCCTACATAACTTAAACATCCCAACTTATATCCTTGTGTTTTCTTCTGATCCACACTTCTATATCAAGAACAAGTATCCTTTTCCTTCTCCCTCTCCTCCCTTTCCCTGTTCTTTTTCTTTCTTTCTTTTTTTTCTTTCTTTTTTGTTTTTGTTTCTGGGGAAAGAGTTTCACAGTGTAAACCAAGCTGTTCTGGAACTGGTTATGTGGTTTGGGCTGTCCTGTTACATTCAGTCTTCCAGCTCAACCTCTGTAGTGCTGGAATTATATATAACTCTGGAGTGATCTTAGTCTTGCATGTCTTGATCATGTCACTCTCTGCTTCCTGCCCTTCAGTAACATCACATTACTCATTGGAGCTATAACATGGCCTTCAGGGCCTTGCCCAGTCTGGGAATCACATGGTGGTGCCTAGTTCATCTAGTGATGCTTTCCCCAGCTTTCTGTTGCAGCTGTATCCTCCACCTGTAGTGCCAAACCCGGAGACTTTTGTAGTCCTTCCTTAGCCTGAACAATCTCTCTCCACCTAGACTATCTTGATCACATTGTTGGCAGAGTGATAAACAAGGCAGGGGCTAAGAGGCTTGGGGAAGGAAGGTCTCATGGGACTTGGTGATAGCATAAACAAAGAAAATGGGATTTCATATCTTCTTCATTCTTAGAAGAATATTGGTGCTACTGAAATAAGCAGAAGTGTAGAGCTTCCATTTTCTTGCTTAACCATCGAGGAACAACACTGAACCTAATCTAGGAAGCTATGTAGGTAATAGTCTAGGACTGGATTTATTCCCATAAGAAGTTGCTATAGTAGGTTTAACAAGATTCTGCCTCCAGGGAACATTTAGGAAAAATGTATGTTACATAAACTGTATGTTTCTTATTGCTGTTTCTCCCCTTGGTGCCTTTGCATTGGCTATATGTCTGCCAGGATCATTCTTGCCAGATTCCCCAGATTTTCGCAAGGCCAGCTCTCACATTTGTCTTCATGCATTACTTCACCTATTTCTCTTAAATTTCCCTTTCTTAGAAACCACCTTCTCCTTGTCTGGTACTCCTGATCATCCTGCCTAATCTTTTGGTATAGAAATGTAATCTTTATATGAGCAAGGTTTCAAAAAAGAAACTTTACTCTCTTATTTCCCAAATACTCAGAATAACACATACTGTGACAATGGTAGGGGCTTGATTATATTTTCTAGGGAAAGGCTGACTAAGTGAGTGAATTATGCAAGTCCCAGGAAATGAGGGAGCCCAAAGGAACTAGGAATTACAAACACCCATGCATACCTCAAGTAGACAAAGACATTCAAATTTATACTTAAAAGAGTCCTGTACCAGTCACATAGTCTCCTTCTGCAAGCAGGATTCTGTCCCTGAAGCCCCAGGCTTTGACCCTGACTCCAAATAGAACCAAGGATAAAATAAAATAAGTGTGCACTTCTCTATTTAGAGAGTTTCTGGGGAACGGCACCTCTCTACCCAATATCAGAACATGCTGATTTAAAACACATGCAATACCAAGCTCATTCCCACAGTAAAGAACAAAGAAATGCCCAATCCCTTCCCCAAATATTTGTTTGCTGCCTCAGAGCTCTGAGTTGACAGTTGTTAGACATGGACCAGGATACCAAATGAGGCTGCAGAAATCTCCTTCTCTGGAAATTCTTTAGAAGAGCAATGTGCTTTCTCTCTAGCCAGGGAAATTCTCTTGACGCCAAGCTGTTGGACGGAGTTTGCTAGGCTGCTTTCTTCTTTCATTATTAGGAATATCAATAAGAATCCTGGGGTCTCTCAGTCAAACAGCAGAGAACTTCTGGGACTGTCATCTTGGCAGTTATCTTCCTGGGGTAGTTGGGTCAGTGAGGGGTATTGGGGCATGGGGTGGACCTCAGCAGTGGGTCAGTGTCCTTAGGGGCCATTTTCTAGTAAAGCTGGAGAAGTAATAGCAACTACTTGGCTAAGTCGGAATTAAATGCATGCCACCATTATTTGGTGAGTTCTTTCTGCATGATCTCTCTTTTAGTAGTGGCAATACATTGAGCATTTGTGATAGAAGAGCTATGGTTTGATATAGAACTGTATACCTTCAGAGGCTCTTCCTAAAATATGTTAAGAAAACATTTTTTCTTATTCCTACTTGAAAGTATACACCTATTATCAATTCTTTCTTAAAAAAGAGCTGAGTTTATACCATTGTCTCTTCTGCTTCCCTTTGCTTGTATGTTTATGTAACACAAAGAGCATGCTATGCTTTGTACATGAAAATATTCTGTGAATACAACTAATTATATGTTTTGTATTTACTGCAAAGGCATACCAATTCCATGGTACTTTCAAACTCGCAAGTTGTTTAATCCTCACTTGGGCTGTATTCCCTACTGTCAGAAAACTAAGGCTCAGAAAGACAATGAGACTAGCGAAAATGCACTGCTGGTTGTATGACTTTAAGAACAGAAAGGTCTCTGGATGCTATATCCTATGTCATTGCTTCAATGGTGCTCCCTATGGTGGGGTTTTATGGAGTCGTGAACATTTCTCAGCCGGGCATACACAAAGGCTGGACACAAAGGCTCTCAAGGCTACATAGAAAGTAGAAGTTAGGGCTAGCTGATTAACTAGTTGTGTGACTAACTGATATCGCATGTGTTCCAGGAAGATTTGAAATAGTTAACTCGGATAATAGCTGTTGCTTCCTGTTCCATGAATGCTGGGTGTTGAGTCAGTCATATCTTATTTTGCTGAATACTCATAAAGGCATTAGAAATTCAAATATTAAACAATACTTAGGTTTACCCAAGGAAACTGATCATCTGGTTTCTTAAAATCATAGAATTAGTAAATGTCAGAGGCAGGTTTCATCTCAGGTAGTTTGTCCTCAAAGCCATGGGTTGATACCAGCCTCTAGTGATTTCCAGAAAGAGGAAAATGTGTCTGTAAATGCTGTGGAGATGTGACCCAGCAAGGCAGGAGAGTAGCTGAAACGGCTGAAAGGGATCACTGTACTCTGTCCTTAGTCTCAACACTTGGTGGCAGAGCTAGAATTGGAATTCAGAGCATTGTGACTCATTGTCACAAGGCCACATTGCTTGTCAGGGAATAGGTTTGGCAAATATATATTGCTATCAGTCATAGGTGGGTCACTAACACAGTTCTATAGAGCACATGGCCTCTTCATCAGTGAATCTTAGGGGCAAAAGGAAATTCTTTGTAAACAAAATCCAGCAAAGACCAGGGGATAAACACAGAAAAACTTCTAACTTTGAATGCTGGTTTATCATCTACCAGCTTTTGTGAGAAAGGCAAAAATTGTTTAACCTCTCTGTAATTGCAGGCTCAACCTTTCCAAATTATTTATTTTAAGATATAAATAGTAAATGTCTATTTTGTAACATTTTATTTTATAAGAGAAAAGGGGCTTTGTAAGGGTTAAATGAATTATCTGAAACAGCACATACATATTGATGTCTATTGATAGACTTTAATACCTACTGCTAATATGATTTGAAAAATTAATGCTTTTCTTTCCTGGAAACATCCAACAATTATGTGTAGCTCTTTCTTGGGTAGCATACTAAATGGTAAGAAATGGAACCTTAAGTTATAAACTTTCCCCCAAAGCAGAAAGAGTGTGCAACATAAAAAGGGATGGTCACTTTTTTTTTTGGTCAGTCATGAGACTTGAACTCTCCACCTGGGCCTTGTTCCTGAGCTCTTCAGCTCAAGGTTACTGCCCTACCCCTTGAGCCAAACTGCACTTCCCATTTTCTAGTGGTTAATTGGAGATAAGAGTCGCAGGTCTTTTTGTCCTTGGGCTGTCTTTGAACCTTGATCCTCAGATCTCAGCCTTCTGAGTAGCTAGGATTACAGGCATGAGCCACCGTGCAGGATGGTCACTTTTAAGGTTTACTTTTGTGAGATTTAAAAGGTTATTGTCCTACATTATTTTAGTGGGAAATGTTATAGATTATGGTCACTTGTGCTTTTCCTAAAAGAGAAACCCTAGAGAAGAATAGAATTTTTTAATGTATTCTACAACTTTAAAACTTAAGAAAGAAATGGAAAAATTCTCCAGATTTATTTCTGTAATCTTATTACTGTACCATGCATATTTATCTTTATTAGCTTGACTTGTTTTTAATATTCAAGAGCTTGAGGTACCATGTACAAACTATAAAATTCATTCATTGTGAATACAAAATTCAAATATTTTAGTAAATGTACATGGTTGTTCAGCATTTAACATAAGCCAATTTTAAAGCAATTTTATTATTCCAAAACTATTCCTCTGTGTCTATTAACAGTCAGCCTCCAGTCCTAGTTATAGATAAACTCTCTGCTCTCTGTCTTTATACATTTTCAGACTTTTCTTATTGGGCTTGCTTTGAATCAAGGGTCTCTATGTCTCAGCCTTCTGAATATTATACACAAGCCTCTGGTACCTGCTTGAAATTCTTGTGATAAGCTCATTCTTGAACAATGTTTTTTACATCATTATTAATGGAATTACTTTCCTTTATTCTTCTAGAACCAGGCTTTGAATTAAAGGACTCACACTTCTACTCAGTGAAGCTCATGACTGGCACTTTACTATTTGTCAGTTTCTAATATGTAGGAATATAATTTATTTTTAGATGGTTCAGGTGGTAGAGCACCAGCCAGTGAATGAGAGCATCAGATACTGTTCAAGTTCTGGTTGTAGGCCAAAAGTATACACATACATCACACACACACACACACACACACACATACATTAGATTTTTATATATTAACCCTGAAACCTGTAATCTTACAAAAATCAATGATAGACTCTATACGATTTTCTACAAATGAAATAATATAGCATCTGCAAAGATAGACATTTTAACTTCTTGTGTAGACTATATACTTTTAATTTCTTTTCTTGACAAAATTCACTGGCTATAATCTCTATGACAGCTCACCTAGAGGTGATAAAAGTAGATATTCTTGCTTTGTTTCTGCTAGGGGAAACAATTCATTTTACTACTACAGTCTTAGTTACACAATTTTGATAAAGTGTTTTTTCAGTTTGTGTAAATTTTCTTCTGTTCTGATTTATTGACTTTTGGGAAGGAGGAGGGAGAGGAGTTCTGCATCTTTTGAGACAATCATTTGGTGTTTGTACTTTTTTTTTCCTGTTACCTATTTATTAGTGCGTTAATAGATATTAGAACTCCCTTTTAATCTTGGGCTACCTTTACTTAGCCATGTTCTTATACATTGGAAGATTTGGGATTTGGGTCATTAATACTTCAGGGTTTTTTTTTAAACCTACATTCATGACTAATATTGGTGTATGCTCTCCTATTTTATTTTATTTTTTTTAATTTATTTTTATTGTCAGGGTAGTGTATAGAGGGGTTATAGTTATATTCGCCAGGTAGTAGGTGCATTACTTCTCACACCTTGATACCCCTTCTCATGTTTTTGTCCCCATTGCCCTTCCCCACCCCCTCCCAATCATATTGTTTTCCCCCTTCCCTTTACTATTTCAAATAAACAAACGTGCATACATAATATACCAGGTAACAAAGTCAACTATAGTAACAATATGAAATTAACCAAAAGGCAAAAAAAGAGAAATAACATAATACATTAAGAACAACAATTACACAAGATAAACCTCTTTTTCCATATTCTAGAGTTCCTTTCATTTAGTCTCATTCTATATGATCATATATACCTAGGTTTTGAGCTATTGTAATCCTCTGCTAGGAGAGTCCTAGATGTGTTCTAATTATTACAAATGAGGGAAACCATTGAGCCTATGTTCCTTTGAGTCTGGCTTACTTCACTTAATATGATTTTTTCCAAGTCTTTCCATTTCCTTACAAATGGGGCAATGTTATTTCTTATGGCAGCATAGAATTCCATTGTGTATAAATACCACATCTTGTTGATCCAATCCTCTACTGCGGGACATCTGAGTTGATTCCATATCTTCACTATGGTAAATAGTGCTGCAATGAACATCATTGTGCTAGTAGATTTAGTATGCCCTTGTTTCTGGACGGTTGGGTAAATGCCAAGAAGTGGAATTGCTGGGTCACAGGGGAGCTCTATGTTTAGTTTTTTGAAGAACCGCCATACTGCTTTCCATAGTGGTTGAACATTACACTCCCACCAACAGTGTAGTATGCTCTCTTATTAAAAAAAATGTTATTGTCAATGTAATGCTGACCATATACAATTTGTTCGAAAGTATTTTATCTTTCAGTGTATTCTCAACAAGTTTCTATTGTGTTTTTCCTTAAATATTTGTAAAAATTCCCCAGAGAAACTGTCTAGGCCTAACATTAGGTTTTGTTTTTTTTTTTTTTTTTTTTTTTTTTTTTTTTGCCAGTCCTTGGCTTAAGCTCAGGGCTAGAGGACTGTCCTTGGATTTTTCTCAAGGCTAGAACCCTACCACTTGAGCCTCAGCACCACTAATGGCTTTTTCTAAGTATGTGGTACCAAGGAATCGAACCCGGGTCTTCGTGCATGCTAGGCATGCACTCTACCACTAGGCCAAACTCCAGGCCCCTAGTTTTTGGTTTGTTTGTCTCAACTGTTTTATGTCTAAATTTGACTTTTCAAGAAAAATATGTTTCACAGTTTGCCATCTGGCTTTGGTCAGTTTCCCACAGCTCCAAAGCAATTGTTTCTGATAATCTTGTCCACATTTATAGTTGTATTTGCTGATGGTTTGATGACCTCATCATTCCTCTATACCCAGAAGTTGATCTGCCACCTTTATTTAAGTTTCTTTGTAGTACCCCATCTTATGGATGTGCTGTAGTTTATTTAACAAAAATAGTCTTTGATATTTCAAAATGTATTCTTAGCTGTGCTACTGTAAGTTTACTTACTTAGATAGTTATATTTTGCTAAGATAGTTTCCAGGAAATGGGATTGCTGGGGGCTGAAAAGGATATAGATATGTAATTTAAATAGGTGCTATAAATTATTGTCTAAAAGCTGTACTCAATAATTTCATGGTTACTATAATGTTAAAAAGGTCCACTTTCTCATTTCTTGTATTACTATAAACTGTTGTTAATCTTTATCATTTTTACCAATATCAAAGGCAAAATTTGATATTTTTATTGTTTTCTTTGATCTAGTTATGGTGATTAGAAGTATTTTGATCTTTTTTAATATTTGTCATTTCATTTCATGCAATTTGTTTAATTTCTAGCTGGTTGGTTGTCCCTTTTCTCATTAATTTAAAAGATTTTTTTTTTCTTTTTTAAACAGAAAGTTACACAGGGCATGGACTTAAACCGAATTCGTGGACTTGGGTTTGATGCCACATGTTCCCTGGTTGTCTTGGATGAGCACTTCTGTCCTTTGCCAGTGAATGGTGAAGGTAGGAGCATTTTCCTTTTCCTGAGTGGTAGGAGACTAGTCAGGAGCAGGCTTGGCTATTGAGCTCAGAGGGACCAGATGAGATTTAGAGATGGAGTCCAGATAGTACATCCCAGAAATTAAAAGACTGTGTAGTTAAAAGACTGCATTGGGGGATGGGTCAGAAAAAGACTTTGTTGTGTAAAACTTGAGAGCAACAGTAGAGAGCCTGATGAAGGCAAGACACTGGGTCATTAGCTCAAAGTGAGTGTCCTTGAAACAGATTTGTGGTTTAGATGTTTTCTTGGGAAGGCAATATCAGTATTTGTGGTTGCTTTGTACATAAAGCACTTATACCGTATTCATTTAAGTGGATGGGCCAAGTCCATGTAAAAGATACATGGCAAAACAGGACCATGAATCACACAGAAACTGGAAACAGATGGCCTCTCTGTTCTCAATAGCCATTCCATAAGACATGGGCCAAGTCTGAGAAAAATGATAGCACGTGTGAAGATGTACTCTTACTGATATTTGATCCTACAGTACGTGCAAGACATCAGGGAGTGGTGGAGAGAAAATCCCGTGTTCCATCTTAAAGAGGAGTGGCTCCAGCCGTTGTCTTTCAGCAGCTGGGAAGATAGCTATTCTAAGCAAGTTTTGAGCTAGATTCTTGTTAAGAACGCTTGGTGGTGGCCTGTGCTATAGAAGCACTGTTCTTCTTAGTCTCTATGATATAGTAAGATATATTGTGACACACTGGAATTGAAATCAGATAGGGCAGGATTTTGGCTCAGCTGTTGCTGAGCTGAAACACCCTAGGTGAGTCAGTTCACTTCTACATGTGTCTCTCAGTTTTCTCCAATGAAACATTAGAATAGAGAAACTGTGGCTGTGCTGTCAAGGAAACATCTTCTGTCAGATTGGAAACTCTTCTAGTTAAAGGAATGTGTTCCATCCATTTTTGTGGACCTAATGTGTGGCATGTGAGCCAGGCTGAAGTGGCTCCTAGCTATTCAAGAGGCTGAGATCTGAATGAGGACCATGGTTCAAAGCCAGCCTGGGTAGGAAACTCCGTGAAACTCTTATCTCTAATTAACTACAAGAAAAGCCAGAAGTGGAGCTGTGGCTCAAGTGGTAGAGTGCTAGTCTTAAGCAAAATAGCTGAGGGTCAGCACCAAACCCTAAGTTCAAGCCCCAAGAAGAGCACACATATACACACACACACACACACACACACACACACAAATACAAGTGGTGTGTGCTGAAAATGATACAGATGAATGAATACTTAGTCCTGTGATACACAGAAAGATGCACACTTGTGCATGCACTCCACCCCTTCCCATTTTCTTGACTCCTACTGTGTGCTAACCCTATGAGATGAAGTACTAAGGCTTCAAAGATTAATCCAAATGGCCTTTGTCTCCAGTGGGCCACTTGAGAGAACAGAGAGCTGGGAAGTGGTGATGAATTAGCAAGACTCTGCTCAGCTGCATTCCAGTTAGGAATATCAGCAAATACTCTAATTAGGAGTATGGAGGGCACGCTAACATCTCAGGGAAGCCAACCACATTTCCTTTCCATCTTAGTTAAATAAAAAGATCAGATGACTATCTGATAGGGATATTGTAGAGAAAGTTTCATTTGGGGTTGAACTTCAGATGTTGAGTCCACGCTGTTCTAGTCTGCTAAAATACATGGTTTCTTTTCAACTCTGGCTGTGCATTAGTATCAGCTGAAGGTTTTTTTTGTTTTTAAATAACATTCATGTGGTCTACTATCCTACCCCCCCCCCCTACTTCCTGAAGCGAACTGATTTAGGTTCAGTTGGCTACAGCATCAAAATTTAAAAAATTGCCTCAGAAATTCCAGTGTATGTATTGCCATTGGGTACTGATGATTGGGCAGTTAAAATACTGGAAATTCACACTTAAAGTTGAGAGAAATTGTTGTTAAACCTTCCTAAATGCATACGCATCCTCTCTGGATGCCATCTTTATTCTCATTGCAGGTGGAATCACCACCTGTTGGCAGGTCCTCTATTAAAAGGGTGGGCTAGGTTGTCTCTCTAATTAAAAGTGTTGACATACTTGTGTCCTACCTAAAAGGTTAAAATGTACCCATTCATCAGCTACATACAGCTGCAGGTGCCTCCCATCAGCTTCTTTCTGTCAACAGATTATATTAAAGGCTAGATTTTTATCTGTGATATATTATCATATGTGGAGAAGTGAAATTACATTTTAAAAGCAGTCTCCAGGTTCTTGAAAGAGTCTTCCTGCATGGCAGGGACCAACTCTTGGTTGTTTAGCTGGAGTCATTATAAGATGCCAAGACGAGTGTTAAGATGATGATCAATAACCCTGATCACCCCTAACATCAAACCCATAGGATTGGAAGAAGTGCTACTATCTTCAGATGCTAACCAAAAGTTAAAAACCAAAGTATTGCCACTTAAGAACACTGTGACAGAATAATCTCATTTTGGCTGCTTGGTCTTTTTTTGTTGGTTGTGGGGCTTGAACTCTGGGCCTAAGCTTTTCAGCTCAATGCTATCACTCTACCACTTTGAGCCACTGAGCCAGCCACTTCTGGAGAAAAGAGTCTTAAGGACTTTGCTGCCCGGGTTTGAACCACAATCCTCAGATCTCAGACTCCTGAGTATCAAGAATTACAGATGTGAGCCATTGACTTTTGGCTTTCTTCTTTGATCCTTCTTGTTTGAATCTCAAAGTGCCCTGTGTTGGCCAAATGTGGTGACTTTTCTCCACACAGTCTTCTAAGCTCAGAACCCAATTCTCGTCACATCATTCTACCCAAGGGAGTTTCTTGGACAAAATGGAACAAGGTGGTTTATAGAACTTGGGAGCAAGTTAGGACCTAGGCTGTTCTGCACAACAGAAATGTAGTAGTTAGATATTTATTAGTAATTTTGTGGTTTTTACCATCGACCTTTCACCCAAGGCTTGTGGACAAGGAATGAGTCTCCAGAAGGGACATGCAAGGTTTGGATGCAGAGCACTCAGCCTTGCTGGTGTTCTTTCACCTTGTTTATTCTTCCTAGGTGAAGTGACATTACAAGGTGTCCACTGCATTGTCTTGAGGATTTGTAATTGGCCTTTTGATCTAGAAGAAAAAGAATACATCTCTGTTCTCATCTCGCTTATCATTTTTCTTCTAGGGGATTCTCATAGAAATGTCATCATGTGGCTGGACCACCGAGCAGTCAGCCAGGTCTGCAGGATCAATGAGACTAAACACAGCGTTCTCCAGTATGTAGGGGGTGTGATGTCTGTGGAGATGCAGGCCCCTAAACTCCTGTGGTTGAAAGAGGTAGGTGTAAGGGTGAGGAAAGAGTGCTAACAGTGTAGAGGCTTTCATGCATCCTGGAATCATGATTCACCTCAAAAGTCTGTAATGTTTTTCCCAGTTCTTAGGTAAGTTGATTCCATCTTATTGATTATTTAAATCACTCCTAGTTTTATAAGCTTTACTAATGCCAGGCTCTGTGGTAAGTGTTTTATACAACCATCCATTAAAATAGTTTGCTTATTTTTCTCATCTTTCCCTCCTTTCTTCACTTCCTTTCTTTCTACAGGATACTGGTTTGTAGCCCAGGATAGACTTGAACTTGAGATTCTGCCTCAGCCTTGGTTTCCTGAGCAGTAGGGTTACAGGAATGGCCTCTATTTTCTTTTCTCTTCTCTCTCTGTCTCTCTCTCTCCTTTCTTCCTTTCATTCTTTCTTCCATTCTTCCTTCCTTCCTTTCCTTCTTTCTTCCTTTCTTCCTTTCTTCCTTCCTTCCTTTCTTTCTTTCTTTCTTTCTTTCTTTCTTTCTTTCTTTCTTTCTTTCTTTTCTTTTCTGTTCTTTTCTTTTCTTTCTTGTTTTTAAAGGTAGAGCTTATTGAAGGAAAGTAACGCAACTAGATGATATGGTAAGTATGTCAGAGAGCAGGAATTTGAACCTAGTACTAGCTGGCTCCCAAATCAATTCTCTTAATAACACCTAGCACTCTGTTGAAGTTGAAAGAGGTTAATTACCATCCCAATTAGAAAGTGGAAGGGCTAGGATTTAAGTCTAGCTTCTCTGACCAGAGCTTTCTTTTTCTACATACGTTTAGCCCTCCAATGATTAATCTTTGGCCTTGTTGACATTTTAAGATATCTCTTTCTCATTTTACCTGCCCCTGAGTTTCCGCATCCTTGAGTGATACAGTGATTGCTGGTCAAAGCTCTTGCAGGTGGTTCCCATTTCCAGATGGTAGGACTCCTTTATGAAGTGTGGAGAATGGTGATGTCAGCTTAATGGTTCCCATTAGAGATAGATGTGTGAGAAAGTTCAAGTCCTTTGGGAACCGAGGGGACTTAGAAACCCTTTAGGTGGTCTGAGGAACAGAGAATCCATCTAAGGAACAGGACCTGATATGATTCATTAGCTGGCTCTGGGGTTTCTGAGGGACTGAATCATCAGTTATTCAGACTGTATGGAGGTGGAGGACTTTGAAGGTGCTTGGGAAGGTGCCCCAGGATTTTTCACTATGGGGGAGGAAGGAGGTGGAAGAGAGGTCCATTAATCAAAGCAGGATGGGATTCTTACAGATCTTAAAAGTCTTAATCTGCAAAAAGGCTTCTGTGATTGATGAGTTTGGAGTCAGCTTCTAAGGAGTTAAGGGCTTTGAGAAACTAATTATGATATTGCTCTCAACAGTGGTGTGTTTTAGACCAAACACCTTTTTTTTTTTTTTTTTTTTTCCCAGTCCTGCCTGGGGACTGAACTCAGGGCCTGAGCACTGTCCTTGGGCTTTTTATCCTCAGGGCTCATGCTCTACCACTTGAGCCACACTACCACTTCTGGCTTTTCTATGTATGTGGTACCAAGGAATCCAACCCAGGTCTCTGTGCATGCTAGGCAAGCACAGTACCACTAGGCCAAACTCCTGGCCCCCTGTTTTGTTTTGTTTTGTTTTGTTTTGATCTCAGGCTTTGTTTTTCCATCTAAGTACTTATAGTTAGAGGTGGATCAGATTTGTCTGAAAAATCTGAATGAAAGAAACTGGAATACAGACTACTCTGCACTATATTCTGGGCTTTTCTGTGTGTGTGTGTGCGTGCGTGCGTGTGTGTGTGTGTGTGTGTGTGTGTGTGTGTGTGTGTGTGTATGTGTGTGTTTAATTGGCATTGACTGACTTAGTTCCCACAAGGTCTGTCTAAGGACAACACAGGACACTGGGGCTGAAAAAGGGGACATCCGACTTACCCAGACATAGAACCAGAACTGAAATCCTTCATCCTGCTTGTCTTTTCTTCTCTCCCTTACCATATATATGCACACATACATACATCCATATATACATACATACATAGTCTATATATGTGTTAATGTATATATATATATGTATTTATATATGTGGTATGTGTTTGAAAGGGCCATAATGAAACTTATTATTTTGTAAAATTATATTAGTAAAGAAAAAATAAGACCAAAGGGTTAGCACTGTACTGGTAATTTTTAATCCTCTTTAAAGTTTTTATATTGTAGTAAGAACAGCAAAAAAAATATCACTTTATATTTTCTTACATAGATTCTGGGGAAAATATTATTTGTGTAACTTACTCTGTTAATCAATTTATTAGTATTTTAAGTTTTTACCTTTATTTAAATGAAAATAACCTTTAGTGTCAGCTATATACCACTCAAATATGATCAATAGTCTAATATTTAGCCGTCATATATAATTATAATGCTTGAGAGGAAGCTGCAGTTTCTGAGAATTTAGAATCTGGGCACAACTTAGCTGGAAACTTCTTGCTTATGTAGTTATAGTTATAACCAGGCTTTTGTATGGGGGTAAGGTCTTACCTGAAGACATGCTGAGAGAGCATGTTTCCAGTTGTTTCATTAGTGTACTTTGTAGTATGGAAATATATGCTCCTATGATTGGGGAGGGGCTTCTAGATCCCAGCTTGTTCCATGATGTCATACACTCTGTCATCTTCCAATCCCTCCATAAAGTTGTTTGGGAGTAGGAACAGGAACAGGGCAGTGGAGTTCTCATAGTGTATCACATAGTATATGTTTTTGTTTTTGCCAGATCTGAGGCTTGAACTAGGGCCTAAGCACTGTCTTGGGGCTTTCCTTAAGGCTAGCACTCTACCACTTTAGCCACAGCACCATTTCTGACTTTTATATGTATATGGTACCAAGGAATCAAATCCGGGTCTTCATGCATGCTAGGCAAGTACTGTATCACTAGGCCAAACTTCCGGCCTCATGTTTTTATTTTTCTTATTAATAGTGAAGAACACCACTAGAAGAAATGGGTTGGATAGATCCTTTTGAATGGTAACACAGAAAGAGGAGTTATACTGAATTAAGACAGAGTATTAGCGTAACCATGGGTTTATATCAGAGCTATGTTAATCCCTGCTATGTGTCCCTCTTAGTTATATGTCTTAGGAGATCTTTGTGTACATCCAGCAAAATCCTTTCAGGTACTTACCATCTTGCACTAGAGATCAATTTGTGCTAAAAAGAAAGCCTGAAGAAAATAATATATTAATTTGTGGATTACATGACAGTATTTTTAATCACTTAAAAAAACATCAATTCCATTTTTAAAAACATTGCCTTTTTCTTTCTTCAAGTACTTGAAGGTGACCCTCAAGTGCACACTTTTGTTTCCTTTTGCTTGGTTTGATAAGCTTGTAAAGGAATTCCTGCTGAGAATCTTTTTGGTGTATGATTACAAATTCAGAATTCTTTCTAAAATCAGCTTTAGCATTTCCTGAAACCTGGACTGGGTTGGCTGATAAAGCATCCCAAAGCTTCATGTGTGAATGAATCACCTGGAGATCTTGTTAAACTACTCCGATTCAGTAGCCCTAGGGCTATGTCTGAGAATTTTGAGAATTTTCTGACACTTAGGCAGGTGACGGTGATTTTGCCGGACTGTGGATTTATAGAACCACTTTTAATCTGAAAGACTCTCTTTTTGACGAGTTGACAGGAAACAGAAGAAAACTAAATAGTTTCAGAAGAACTATTGAAGTACACACTCAAAAACATGAGATCTTGTGTTCTAAATTCATCAACCTATTCTTTGTTTACTCTTTTTTTGATTTCTTAATTTAGAACTCCTAATAGTTGATGCTGTGACCTAGAGCAGCTATGATTGACAACAGGGAATTCAGGATGGAAAGGGCTTGGGATTACGGTAGATGGGGTTTATTTCAATATAGTTTTATTGGAACTTGGCTACACACATTCATTTCTGTATTGTCTATGTCTGCTTTTGCATTATAGTGGCAGCTAAGTGGAGCCAGAAATGTGGGCCTGCAAAACAGAAAATCTGTACTATGTGGACCTTTAGAAGAAAAGTTTATTAATCTGTAGGGTACTTTTTTTTTTTTTTTGGTCAGAATGTTATTTTCTCTTCTCACCATTGATTTTTTCCCTAGGTCTCAGTTTTATTGATGTCATTACAGAAAACTTGCTTGACTCATCACTTATCATATGGGACTCTTAGTTGTATCTTTCATACCTTTTTTTTTTCTTTTCTGTGCTGATTCTGGAACTTGAACTCAGGGCCTGCGAACTGTCCTTGAAATTTTTTTGCTCAAGCCTAGTATTCTGCCACTTGAACTGAAGCTCCACTTCTAGCTTTAAGTGATTAATTGGAAATGAGTCTCATGGACATTCCTGATCTGGCTGGCTTCCAATTGTGATCCTCAAGATTTCAGCCTTGTGACTAGTTTACGTAAGTCTTGCCCTCTCTAACCACTGTCAAGTACAAATGAATGGAGACAATATTCACGTAGTTTCTTCTGGGGTACCTAACCTTAATCCAATTGACTGGCTCTGGTTAGTACTAATCATGACTCATTTATTTATTTAGTTAGTTATTTTTGATACCAGTACTGGAGCTTGAATACAGGGACTCACACTCAGGTTTTTCATTCAAGGTTAGCACTCTACTATTCGAGCCACATCTCCACTTCTGTACTTCTGGCTTTTTAATGATTAAGTAGAGGTAAGAATCTCAGGGACTTACCTACCCAGGTTGGCTTTGAACCTGGATTCTCAGATCTCAATCTCCCAAGTGTAGCCCAGTTTTGAACATTTTTTTTCTTTTTTTTTTTATTGTAATTAGTAAAAGGGTTACATGATATTTGCCAGATAGAAGGTGCATTAATTCACATACATTGATACCCTTTCACATGTCTTGGTACCCGTTTCCCTCCCCCCCCCCCCACACCCCCCACCCGTCTTGGTTTTTCCCCCTTCCCTATCAAATTTCAAATATCCAAATACAAATAAATTCAATATATCAGATAACAAAGTGAGATACTATACCAATATGAGATAACCAAGGGACAGCAAAGGAGATGAGAAGTAAATTGACATGACAGTGGGCTGGTATAGTGTTCCTGGTGAAAACTAAAGAGACCTGAATGAGCAGGTTGGAGAAAAGAAGAGTCCCACAAATTTTAAAGGGCCAATTGAGACTGATGGACTATAAGGGCTGAGGTGGGTCAAGTCAGAGCTGCCCACTCAGTTCATTGTTGCTGTCATTCACATGCTCCTTATCCTTAGCCTAGAATATGATGTAGACAACTTTGGGCTTCCTAGAAGCCAGAACAGAGGTACTCGGATCACTGTAGTTCTTGGGTACAGTCCTTTGGGTCCTGGTCTTGCAATATGCAATTTTAATCATGTCCTTTATATTTAAGGTTTATGTATTTCAGGTTGACATATGTCTTCTTAATAAGAATTGTCAGATAAAAGGAAAAATGCCATTTGAATTTTTTATAACCCCCAGCAGTCTGGCTTTTCCATTTGGTCTCAATGATTCTGACTCTCAACTTAATGAAGGCCAAATGTAAATTAAGTTCTGTCAGGCTTGAGCAGCTGGAGTCGCCTATCTTTATAAACTCAAAACATTGTAGGGTAACAAGGTACAGGCTGGCGAAGGTCATGAAAGTTAACTGGCTGATGTGGGTACTGACAGCTGAATCTTAATGGGAGATAATTAATGGGGCTTGTAGGGGCTATATGTGGAGATACTGCAATCTGACTTTTAACTCATTTCCCTTTTCTGCTATTGTCAGCAGAGGAGAAAATGAATCATATCTATCCCTCACCTCCCTTTCCATGTCCTACTTCTATTTGTCTGAGGACACAGAAGCCAGCCTCAGTATCTGATCTGTTTTAAAGCACCTTTTCTGTAAATGTGCAGCCTTTGGACAATAGCTCAAGTAGCTAGAGAGTTTGAAGGGAGGAAGTCTGATAATTTCCTGCCTGCTATGGAAGGGCAGTAGGTGAGTGTTTTGCAGTAGAAAGCATTGCAAACACTGCTAGACATCAGAAAGTCTAGTTCTTAAGCCTGGCTCTTCTAAGTCCATTCTGTAAAGTTTGAGGATTTCCCAACTTATTTTTAATACCTTGTGTGACATTCTATATTCATTCTTCTTGATGTGTAATCGCATATTTTTCCTATCCTAAGGTTTATTCTAATCTCAAAATTTTATGGAAAGTAAGCAATGTAAATGTC
Source organism: Megascapheus bottae (assembly GCF_031878675.1). Lineage (NCBI taxonomy): Eukaryota > Metazoa > Chordata > Mammalia > Rodentia > Geomyidae > Megascapheus > Megascapheus bottae. The sequence goes on along the minus strand of NC_143514.1, from coordinate 45,258,754 downwards.
TTTCTTTGGAATGCCATCCTTTTTTTTTTTTAAAGTAAATATGACAGATCTCTCTTAGTTGATCTGGCTTTAAATTTCATGGACTTGTTTCATTTTACTCACTTATGTGCATGTACTAGAACCTATACAGCACGCTGAAGAGCCTTGGGAGATATAACAGTTCTATAGCATCATCACACATGTTTGTAACTATGTTTCCAGTCTGGGTTTTGCCACCCAGGGTAGCTTCTGCCATTCCCTGTGATCATCCAGAAGTGGTCTCTACCACCAAAAATCGATCTGATTAGAGAGAAAGAGATCAACTGAGCAATAGGAAGTGAGCAAGAAAGTAGATGAAAATAGTATTTGAAGCACATACAATACTTATTATCATATCTTGAACTATTGTAAGAATTTTTACCCACGTTAAATCATCTTAACTCAAAACCACCCTGTCAAGTAGATTTTGTATTTTACAGATTAAGGAAATAGGCATAGAGACTTTGAGCCACCTGCCTCAGGTTGCTTAGCTAGTAAGTCACCAGACTTGGCTCAGAACATTGACATTTTCTATTCAGAATAGGGGTTCATCACGCCTTCTCTCTATTGCTTCTTCAACTGTTTGTCTGCCGGGCTCTTCCTAGTTCAGGAAGCAGTTTGTAGCTTCAGGAAGATCTGAGGCTGTGAGCAGTGTGTATTGGGCTCCTATTTTCCTTGAACAGATATTGAGGCTTCTCTAGGGATGGCATGAGGATGCTAAGATGAATGAGAGACATAATAGTTCCAGATGGGATTTTGGGAGTCTATTGTTAAAAAAGAGGAGGGGGGACTAGACAAGGAGACACACATACATCATCACTACCACTACAGCCACCATATTACCTTTCAATGATTTTGCATTCTGGAAAATGTTATGAAGGAGAAGCACAGATGAAGCCTTTTATCATGATTAGTGCTTGTCTCTTGGGATGTTTTGGTTGACTTGATGATGAGATTATCAGGGAGTCAGAATAGTGGGCCACCTGGGGGGAAGTGAAGCATCTCAGGAGACCAGCAGGGCTGGTAGGGTCTGAGCTAGGCACAGGGAAGTAAGAGGGCCTGGAGGTGTGGGCAGGGCCAGAGCATGCACAGCCTTGAAGACATGAGCAACAATTAGGATGTTATTCCAAAAGTCTTGGGAAATGGTTGATGGGGTTTCAGCATGATATGAATGATTCTGTTTTATGACTTAAAAGACATGCTAGCATTGTTGCTATGTAGATAAGTATTTGCATTGTAACAACAAAGTTTTTCTTATATTGTTGAAGGAAAGCCATTAGAAGGCTGAGTGTGCAGGCTTCTACATATCTGTTTTGTGAAATTATCCATATAGCAAAAGACTGGCTAGAGTTTTAATAGCATTAATAATGGGGCCCTGCCCATCATTGGAATTGGCTGCTACTGTGAGAGGATGCTGTTGTTTCTTTATTACTTCTTAGGAATTCTCCATTAAATAAAAACAACCTTGTACATATAGCCAACCATTTGGGTTGATAACAATCCATTATTTAGTACGGAAATTTTTCCCCCTTCTCCTGGGCCTATTTACAAACAACAACAAAATCTCTGCAGAATTTCAGTGTAAGCGTCTCAATGTTCATTATATCCCATTGTACAAACCAGGAAACTTAGACCCAGAGGCTGATGCAGCTTTTCTAGAGCAGTAGAGCCAGGGTTCTCACCAGTCTAGACAGCTTTTTAGGCTTTACCCTTTTCTTCTTACTGCCTGCTCTGAAAGGCCCCTTACTTCCTCCTTCTAGCCAACACTGCATGCTCCCTACAGGCCACTTCTAGTCCCTGGATAGATTTTGTTTGACCCACCCTGTACTTGGAAAGAAAAAAAGAAAATTTGAATTAGTTCACAACATTTAAAACCCAAGAAAGTTCCCATTTTAAAAATCCAGATTTTCCACTTCTCTAGAAAAAGAAAGAACCTGGCAATGCTAGGTCTACATTTCCATGTGGAAGGAGTTGGCTGCACTGAGCAAGGGCTGCCTTTTTTGGAGGGACTGTTGTTTCTCCTGTCACTGCAGTCCCCACCCAGCCTGCTTCCCTCCTTTCCCTTTCCAGTCCTCCAGCTCCAGGCATTCATATTGGAGATCCAGGCTGTAGGAATTTGTTCAAGGAATCCATCATTACTTTTCCTATAACAAATGCGTAGAGCAATGGAAAGACCTTCCAGATGGTAAATTTCTTGGTCACTGGCTATAATGATTCCATGCCTGTATTCTGTCATACCTTTAGGACTTTGCTTAGGTTTTCCCTAATGCCTGGCAAACTTCTAATAGTTTCTTTCTTTACCTGAATAACATATACTAATTTCTCAAGAATGCTTCCATTTTCTAAGGAAGCTTTCTTGAACTTTCTCTGTCCAGTGTTGACGAGGTCCTATTCTCTGTCCTCTGTAGTGTCCTCTGCTTCTTTCTACTCAGGAAACTATTATATAACACTGAATATTATTTGTCTTAATGGTCTTTACCGCATCTACCATCCATGGCTCAAACATAATATGATGGATAGTTAAATGGATAAACTTACCATCATCTATTATGCTGCTGCCTCCTCCTCTTCCTTCTCTTCCTCCTCCTCCTCCTCCTCCTCCTTCTTCTCCTCCTTCTTTTTCTTCCTCTTCTTCTTTCTCCCCCCTCCTCCTCCTCCCCCTCCTCCTCCTCCTCCTCCTTCTTCTTCTCCTTCTTCTTGCCAGTCCTGGGGCTTGAACTTTGGGCCTGGGCACTGTCCTTGAGCTTTCTCAAGGCTAGCACTCTACCACTTGAGCCAGAGTACCACTTCCAGCTTTTCTATGTATGTGGTAACAACACATCGGACCCAGAGCTTGATTTTTGATTGCTGGGTACATTCTTTTTCAAACCAAAGGTTCATCACACTCCACCTTAGGTTAATTTGCCCCCTTGTCGAAGATGAGGCTTGGAGTATTATCACTCCTTTCCTCCTAGTTTTCACCCCATGGCTGCAGTCCTGTTAGCAGAGTCATGGCTTATTTTGTGAACAAAATGAAGGTAGGTTCAGGAGTCAGTCAAGGAGTCCCTCGGTTTCTCCTCTGCACCTTTGGACTCCTGCATTAGACCCCCTTTTATAGTTACTCCATTTGCTCACCAGAATACTCATGTATAAAATCAAAAGCTGTCTTCAGAATGTTTCTTCCATGGCCTTGTTTGGTGGGACCACATTTCCCCCAGTCTTTGAGCAATCCTGTCCGTTGCCTTAGGGCTTCTGTTGTGGATTTCCTCTCTGTGGTGGTCTGCTGTAAACTGGGCTCATAACTGAAATTTTCTGAACAGAGAGGCTGAGAGCCTCTCTTTATTTACCTGGATTATGAATCTTTTCCTCATCGTTTTTGTATTTACATACTGATTTTACTTAAACATAGGCTGTATTGTTTTAGTTTTATAGTAAAAAGCAATTTTAAAGTATAGAAGGGTAGATGAAAAAAGCACTCAGTTTGATACCTAGTAGCATTTATTAAATACAAACTATTAGTATAAATTTTTTTTGTATTTTTGTTTATGGCATACAGTTGGTTTGGCATATGTTTTTTAAAATTTGATCTATGACTTGGCCTCTTGAGGTGAAATATTCTAAAGAGATGAAATGACTTCTCTGTAGGTTTGAAGGTTGGATCTTAATGCAAGATGTTATTTTTGTTTTTGGCTGTTTCATTTTTATATGACATTATGTTCCATCTTCTTGGGGTTCTTGGATTCTTCGCACTATAAGATCAAGAAATACATCTCCATTCACATGAGGAAGAAAGTTGTGTCCCAGAGCAAAATGTAGTGCTTAGCATGGGAAACAGTAAATGTTTGCTAAATGAGTTCATATCTCCTGGTCAGGCAGAAGCCAAAACCATAATTGTAGTATTCAGACTACAGGCCCAGCAAGCTTGCTGCTTGTCTTCCTGGCTGCTCTGTAGGTATGTCCACTACTTTGAGGAGTTTACGGTGAAAATAAAAGGCGAGAGAAAGATTTAAGTTAAGATTGCATGATATCCAGGTGGCTTGATCTATGTAAAAAGAAAAAAAGGAAAATTAAATTGAACAATAATTGGTAACTCACTGGCACGTGACTATCATCTTGGAAATCTGGAAGTCCAGGGTCAGTAGTTATTAACTGAGACAAGAGATGCCCAGCAGGCCAGAGTCCATAAAGATGTAAAGACACATTTTTTTTTGGAAGGGTCAATTTTACTCCTGAAGATTTAGATTCACTTGACTTTACCTTCCTTATTTCTACCTCATCTCACAATGAGAATAACTTTCTTGCTGATATATAGCGAAGGAGTGGCCAGAGTGGGAGCCAAGCACACTCTTCATCTCTGAAAAGCAACTCCAACATGTGAGACCAATGACAAAAGGCCACAGAAGCCATCTTTTCCCAGATACTTTAATATCAGAAATTGCAAACACACAGAAATGTTGAAAGCATTTTGAATTGAACACCTAGTACCATATCATTATTCTGGATTCATCAACATTTTTTTCCAGTCCTGGGGCTTGAACTCAGGGCCTGAGCACTGTTTTTAGGTTTTCTCAAGGCTAGGACTCTATCACTTGAGCCACAGAGCCACTTCTGGTTTTTTCTATGTATGTGCTATGAGGAATCGAACCTGGGTCTTCGTGCATGCGAAACAAGCACTCAACCACTAGGCCATACTCCTGGTCCCTATTCTCAACTTTATATCCATCTCTCTGTACCTGTGTACATCCATAAATATAGCCTAAGTTTTTGGAGCAAATTGGAACATTATTACATTTGTGAAAGCAGTTTGATTTTTTTTTTCTTTTTCCTCAGGGATAGAGCTCCACCGATTGAGGCACAGCTCCACTTCTGGCTTTTTGGTAGTTAATTAACATAAGGGTCTCACAGACTGTCCTTCCTGGGCTGGCTTAGGATCATATTCCTCAGATCTTAGCCTCTTGAGAAGCTAAGATTGCAGGCATAAGCCACCATCACCTGATCAACAATTTGAAATCTTTTTTAGAAAATATGACTATATTGTTATTAATGTGTTACACAGAAGGGTTACCATTACATAAGTTAGATAATGAGTACAATTCCTTTTGGATAATGTCATTTATCATTTCCTTTACTGTCCTCCAGTTTTCCCCTCCTGTCTATGACTACATCTGTTTACCCTACTCCCCTCCATTTCTTTTTTTCTTTTTTTGTGGATCATGTGGCTTCAACTCGCCCTGGGCACTGTCCTTGAGCTCTTCAGCTCAAGGCTACCACCCTATCCTTAAGACAAACCCCACTTCTCATTTTCTAGAGGTTAATTGGAGATAAGAGTCTCAGATCCTTTTGTTCCCTGGCTGGCTTTGAATCTTGATCCTCAGATCTCAGCCTCCTTAGTAGTTTAGGATTACAGGCATGAGCTAACATGCCCTGGCTTTCCCCTCCTCTGTGCTTTCTTTCTGCTCCCCCCTTCTGCCCAAAAGGACAAAAACGAACAGAAAAATTAAAAAGCGAAACAAACACCATCACCACCAGTGGTAGCAACAACAACAAAAATGTGTTTCCATTTCTTGGAATTCTTTTCAATAAACAGTATTTCAAATGCACATAGGAGTTATGCCCTGATCCTTAGACCTCAGCCTCCTTAAGAACAAAGGATTATAGTTGTGAGCCAGTGTCACCTGGCGAGCAGTTTGAAATATTTTTCATTGACAATTTTTAAATTAAGTAGTTGCCCAAAGAGTTACAATGTTGTAAGCCAAGTCTTGAGTACAATGCTTCTGCTCAATTTATCCTTTCTGTTGATCTATTCCCCCCTTTTCATCCCTACCTTCAAGTTACATATTGCAGTTTGAAAATTTGAAAGCATTTAACCTGTTTGAGATAGTTAATATCTTCTATTAATATGGACCGTGTTTGTTGAATATCTATAGATGAACTAGGCCTTATTTGCTCTGTATATGGGCCTCTGTGTCCTGCTGTATCATTTAATTTCTGTGAACATCCTGTGAGGAAGATGTTAACTCTATTGAGGAATGGGGATTAAGTAGATTACCATTGTGATTCTATTGTGATTCTGTGATCTTCTCTGATGCTGAAATGCACAATTGGGTTTTCTCCAAATATATTCTGTGGCTGTTTTAAAAAAAAATTTAAGGCTAGATGCAGTGGCTCATGCCTGTAACCCTAGGTACTTAGGAAGCTCAGATCCTCAGATCAAGGTTCAAAGCCACCATGGGCACCAAAGGACCTGAGACTCTTATCTCCAATTAACCTCTAGAAAATGGGAAGTGGGCTTGTCTCAAGGGTAGGGTGGTAGCCTTGAACTGAAGAGCTCAGGGACAGAGCCCAGGCTGAGTTCAAGCCCCACACTCCACAAAAATAAAATAAATAAATATGATGCTTAAGCTCCAACGAAGTGTCTCACTCAATATTAAATATGTTCTCTTCCCCAAGTGCAGGTTTTCTGGTTCTAAGAAATGAATTTAAAAAGAAGTCTTCTTCAGGAGGATGAGGGTGAGGAGACTCCAGGCTACCCAACAAGACCCTGTCTCAAAAATTAATAACTAGAATTGTAAAGGCTATGATCAGACTTTGTTTAGCCTTTATTAAGCAAGGTTATTGTTATCTAGTCTCCAGGTAAGGCACGTAGGTAGGTAAAACATTTCTGGTTTTGAATTTCAAATCCTAGTTAATATATGAACAGCCTAAATTGTTAAGGTACATATAAGCTTTAGAGCAACAATTTATCAGAGAGTTCGAAGTTTAGATTTCCAAAGTTAGACTCAGAATTAAAAGAATTATACTTTAGAATAGGCACTGTTTATCTCCACATATGTATTTTACCCCATGAGTTATTTTGCTTTATTCCAACACATTATAGTTACCCCTTAAAGAGCTGGCCTCTTTTCCTTCCATGCATACCCTTAAATATGTAAGTGAAGAACTTAAGTAGTTCCTTACCTGTTCTGCACCCTGGAACCCTGAAGCTAAGGCCTCATTCAAAACTCACCTCTCTGCATTAAGCAGTGGGCAATCTGCTAGTTGAATGATGAAGTGATTCAAGGATTTCTGTGCAGACCAACTTGTCTATGAGCCTTGCTTCATGAAGAAGCTGTTCAGTAGGTGAAACTTTTGTGTGACCTCAGCTCTACAAGGTAGGCTGATGTCAACTCAGTGATCCTGTCATTACTTATTCCCTTCCCCTTCAAAATGCAGCTCCAATAGCTCCTAGGCTTTGTCATCTCAAAAGCCTGTGTCTGTTGTCTCAAAAGTACAAAAAAGGGGAAAGCAGAGGGAATTCATGAGTTACATGAATAAATGGCTGTACTTTACCTGGCTTCTTTTTCTCATTATGGTTTTGGTAAAGGATCTGAATTATGTCATAGACAGTCTTTTTTCCTAGCAATACTCCATGTGTAGATTATTGGAGCTTACCCAAGTAAAGCAAAGTAAGAAATTAGGTAATAAGATCTTGCTCATTTTACCAATTATTCATACCTTTTTCTTATTACTTGACCACTGAATAATGAAAGTATTTTGATTAGGAACTAACAGCAGTCCATGTTTGTGGTATTTGGAGACAGCTGGTGATTCTTGCCTCTAGATCTCATTTTCAGTGCTGGCATTGTGGGAACCTCATAGGAACATTGAAAGATTCAAGGACCAGAATGAAGACTCCTTCAGTTGTCTTGGCAAATGGCTTTGTAGTCTGACCTTGGCTGGGGGTCAGAGACAAGCCCATGAACCTGAAAAAGAGAGTGAAGCAATGTAGAGGTATTTATTGAGCACCTCCCATGTCCTGAGAAACATTGAATGGACAGTGGCATTGGTATCTTGGGTTTAGTGTTCAAGTAGCCAGAGTTTTTCCCTAGACACTATGCTAGACACTATACTGTCTTCATGATTTGGTCAGTTCATTCCATTATGGTCCTTAGTTTATTGAACCTGTGACATATCTGGAAGAATTTAGTAACTTGTAGAGTGCTTGGGATTTATTTTCAAATGATTATGCTGAACTCCACCTCCTACTGCCCCCAAAAGTTTGAAATTTAGAAAGAAAACTAGTAAAGTGTGCCTTTGATATATGTGTCATTTGATTTGGTTAAGTAATCCAACAGGGAAAGGAAGTGGAATTCACACTGTTTAAGGATAGGTACTTTTAAAACATTGTGTGCATCTCTATGGACAATCTGGAGAAGAATGTACACATATACATAATTTATATATGCTATTTCAGTAGCTTAAATATTGCTTCGTTTGCAATTAAGCTTCTTAACACCACATAATGAAGGTCTGCAAAAAAAGTGTTTTTGTTTTTGGTTAAATTAAATTAGAAATGCTCATTAATAAACAATATTCAATGTGAATATCTCAGAAATTTCTTTAAACCATCTGACGATAACAACTGTGTCTGAATATTAAGTTTATTTGGAATATATTGGCATACATTTGAATTAAAATTCAGAGTTTTGCAAAAGAAGCAATTAAAAAAATATTCTTACTTCAACTGAAGTAATTTAATAGAACTTTCCTTTCCTGAAATAATAATAAAGGTATGTTAGTCAACTTTCCATTGCTGTAAAAATTCTTGAGATAAATCAATATATAATGAGAAAGAGCTCATTTGGCCCAAAATTTTAGATATTTCAGTCCCTTTTTATATCAGTAGGCAGTACAAAACTTCTAGAGGAAACCGGTTCAACTCATGGCTGAAGGGGGGAGAGGGGAGGAAAGGAGAAAAGAGAGAACATGAGTGTGCAAAATGAGGGAGAGGGGGAAAAAGGAAGGGGAGGATGGAGCCATGGACCCAGTTTCACCTTATACTGCAAGCTTCCACAGATCTAACTTTTTTTCTTTGAATATTCAAAGTATACCAGGAAGCGTGTAACCTAACCTTTTTGCCCCCTCCCTGTAAGGATGACAGGCTGTCTTTTGGTGAATGTTATCCAAACCATAGCACAGAAAAGAAGACAGGGAGTCCTGAAAAAGTCATTGTAAAAAAATGTAAACTTTCCATTGACCATTTGAAAACAGTAGTTACTTCTTGTCCATCACATTGAAAGCAAAGTGAGGAACAGGCTGTATGTCACTTCTGGATGTTGCTAAAATGAAGCTCAAGGAGTTGAACATAGACACGTCCTATAATTCCTGTTGGAGCAGGTGAGAGCAGGTTGAGAGAGGCTTACCTCGTGCAGCTATTGTGTGGCTGGTCTGACATTTTAGCGCAAATCCAACTCAAGTTGTGGTTTTTCTGCAGCTCATATACCAAAGGTTTTGGAAACCAGGGTTAGGGAGAGAACAAGTCCATTCTGAGATGCCCTGTGCAAATGCTTCAAGAGTGGTACCAACCTCATTGTCATTAGTTCTTTGCAGGGTATTATCTTTATCAGCTAATATTCTTGGGTTGATGGCTGTGAGAAGGGATGTCTGCTTTAGAAATGGTCTAACACTATTGCAGTACCAATCACTTCCTACTAGAGTCACTAAGGACCTTCATTAATTCAGCAAACACTAGCAGAAAATTTGTCCAGGTATTTTGATAAATATTGATAATGAACATAATAAATACCAATAAATATTGATAGTAAACATAATAAAGCTACTGTCCTCAAGTTGCTCCTATTCTAAATGAAGACAGGGATAAAAGTCATGGTTGCCTAAATGTCATGGAAATTTGGATTACTATGAAAATGTGGACTAAGGAGCTTGGTAATTGTCCACTGGTGAATGGTGTTAGATTATCAGGAATTGGTGTGTCTGAGCTTGAAAAAGGAAAACTCCAGTGGCAGTGTGAGGAAAGGAGATCCCGGTAGGGTTGCGATCACAGTAAGGTGAGAACTCAGAATGTGATGAGGAAGCTCAGTCGGTCAGCAAGTTCCCTGGAGTCCCTTTTATCTATTCAATGCTATTCATTATGAAATTATCTTTGGCGACATCATGAGATGGGACCCATTTATCCGATAGCCACAATGAGATAAAAGCCAGAAACTATTTGCCATGAACTGTTTCTGACTTTCCCATCTCAAGGACTTAAACAGGAGAGCTGTGTAGAGGAGCTTAGTGCTCACATGGCTGCAGCGTCCTTCCGGGCCTGACATTCCTTATTCCAGTCATCTCAAGACTAGGCGAGGCAGTGCCCCCAAGAATAAAGCAGGGACTTAACCCCTTTTGTCCACAGGGGTGGGATGAATACTACATACAGCCCTTCCACCTCTTTCTTCTTTTGGGGGCGTGTGACTCAGAGACAGTGACATCAACCATGACTTCATCCTTCCAGAGGAGAGACAGTGTGCAGACTGAGCAAGGCTAGTTCCTGCTCCCCCTTTCCTAGCTTTTGTTTTGTGGATGACATTGTCATGGTCCTGATATCATTTCTACACATTTTTTTTTCTTTTTTGGTCATCTCCCTCATTTCCTTTTCTTGTCTTTGTCATTTTAGTCATATTTTAAGCTTACCCTATTCTTTGTTCTCTCCATCTTTTGTTTCTTTGTTCACCTTTCGCTTTGGTCTTCACTTTTGACTTCTTCCTCTTTTGTTTTTCTTGTTTCATTTCCTCTTCTACTCATCTGTTCTTTTATCCCCATTTTCCTTCTTTTCTCCTTTCTTCTTGAAAGACATGTATATGAAAACTGGTCTCTATTCTCCTGTTTCTCTCCTCTCCAAGATTATCATGAGATGGTTGCTGTCCCAATAATCATAAAACTGCCTTCACAAATTACCCTCTGTTCCAGGACTAATGATGGCTCCCATTCTTTCCTGATCTGAGTGTCTAATAAAAATCCTGACTTACCTCTTACTCCACTCTAGCACACTTCCCTCAGATTGATGTCACCTGGTTCTTTCTTATTAGCTATGAGGGCAGCTGATTCTGTCAGGCCGCTGCTCTAGCTTGTACTGCCTTCTCCCCACATTGAGATCCCATACTAAGTGACTCCTGTACTCTCCTTCTGGGACAAAGCAGAAAGAATCCATTGTTTGTAAATCAGGTATTTTAGACCTTAAAGTTTATGCATTCCTCCTGAGAATTTTCTATGCCAGGCTCTACCTAGCCAATAAAACTTGGGGGTTGGGCTCCGGGTTTCATAACCACCTCCAGGCTTACTCATTAGCTTTCACTTTTCAACAGCAGCATAGTCCCCTGTTTTCCAAACTGATGGATTCAATGGCAGTTGTGATAATTAGAGCAGCACATTTGTATCGCGGTGCCTTTGCACATTCTGTGCATCTTCTCTAGAGCTACATAACAGCTCTAATACTTCCTTACAGCTATATGGCCTTGGTATCATCCTTAATCACTTCTTAGTCCAGTTTCTACATCCTACCATTTATTACATGCTATAGAAGTACTTATGCTTTAGGGTTGTTGAAGGATCCAGTGTACAGATGTGTGAAGTCATGTGACATACCAGTCAGCATACAGAAAGTACTTCTTTAATGATTGATTGAGTTTTGTTCCTGTGCTGGAGTTTGAACTCAGGGCCTTGACACCGTCCTTGAGCTTTTTGGCTCAAGGTACTCTTACCAGTTGTACCACTGTTCCTCCTCTTCTTCCTCTTTTTCTTCTTCCTCTTCTTCCTCCTCCTCTTCTCCTTCTCCTTCTTCTTCGGGTGGATGGTTTTTAACGGAGATAGGTCTCATATATTTTCTACTTAAGCTAACTTTGAACTGCAATCTCAGATCTCATATTCTTGAGTAGCTAGGACTATAGGCACGAACAACAGGTGCCTGGATGTTTAATATTTAAATGTTGGTTCTATCACCTCTTATTACTCACCTTAGATCAGATTCATTTTCCTTACTTATTTATGTTTCTTTCCTTCCTTCCTCCCTCCCTCCCTTCCCTCCCCCTTCCTTTTCTTTTCTACCCCTCCCTTCCCTTTTGAACCCCTTCCTTCCCGTCCTCACTTCCCCTCACCTCCCTTCTTCTATTATCCTCCCTTTTCCTTCCCTTGCCTTCCCTTCCCCTTCCCTCCCTTTCTTTCCTCTATTTTCCCCTCACCTCCCTTCTTCTATTATCCTCCCTTTTCTTTCCCTTCTCTTCCCTTCCCCTTCCCTCCCTTTCTTTCCTCTATTTTCCCCTCATTTCCCTTCCTTTCACTTTCCTTCCTCTACCTTTTCTTCCTCTCCTCTCTTTGCTTCCCCTCTCCAGATAGACACTCTCCTCATTTCAAGAGTAGGTTGTACAGTGCCCCCAAATGCCTCCCCTTCCCTTCCTCTTTTCCCTGCCCTCTCCCCTTTTTCCTTTGTTTCCTTTTCTTTTTTTTTTTTTTGTACTGGTGTTTGAGCTCAAGGCCTTGTACTTACTAAAGCAAATGAGCCTCATTTGCAGATCCATCTTGCTTTATTAGTAGTAGTAGTCATATTAGTATTAGTATATAGGGTCTTTAACTTTTACCCAGAATCTATCTGGACCACGATCTTACTTATGGGTTCCAGTGTAGTTAAAACCATAGATACAAGCTTCAGTGTTCAGCTTATTGGTTGAGATAGGGTCTTAGTAACTCTTGTCCAGGTTGGCATCAGAACTTGATCTATTCAGTCTCTCCCTCTGAAGTATGTGGAATTGCAGGCATAAGCCACTTTTTTTCATATATTTTTTATTGTAATTAATAGAAGGGTTACATTATATTCGCCAGATAGAAGGTGCATTACTTCACATACATTGATACCCTTTCTCATGTCTTGGTCCCCATTTCCCTCTCCCCTACTCCCACCCCTCATCTTGTTTTCCCCCCTTCTCTATCCAATTTCAAATAACCAAATACAAATATATCCAATATATCAGATAACAAAGTGAGATACTGTAACAATATGAGATAACCAAGGGACAGCAGAAGAGATGAGAGATAACATAGTAAATTAAGGATAACAATCACTCATTATATATGGCTTTTGTTTCTGTATCCTAGAGGTCCTTTCATTTAGCGTCATACTGTATGGCCTTATGTATCTAGGTTTTGCTCTATTACAAATCTCTGCTAGGAGAGCCCAAGGTTTCTACTGATTATGACAAATGAGGGAAACCATTGAGCCTGTGTTGCATAAGCCACTTTTCAAAACAACTTTTAGCAGTGATTTTGTTTCTGACCAGTAATTAACTAATGTATATGGGTCTTATATCATTCATATATAGAAATGCTTAATTCATAATATTGTTAGTTGGAATTAACTGAAGTTTCTGTCCATTCTTGCATTCCTCCAGTAAATGCTAGTTCCTTTCCTCAAATTAACAGCTATATCCATTATAACACATGGTCACTACTTATATTCGTTACTAAACTTACAGATCTGTGTAAGGGACAGACTATATTAATCTGTTGTTAGAGCTAACGTCAAATATTTTTCAATGAAATATTTAACCATGTATCAGTGTGTATGAGCCCTGGCTTGTAACCAAACATGTGCTAGGTATGATAGGTAAAGATGAAAGATAAAAACCTCTACAAATCCTTGACAAAATATTCAAGTCATTCCTAGAAGGAATATTTCTATGAGTTTGGATGGGATGGCCCCTTATAAAGAAAAGTTCTCATCTTGTCCTATTGCTTGAGTTATGAAGGAACTGCTTATTTGCGAACCTATTTCCTGCTTAGCAGGACATAGGGGTGGAACACTGCAAAGGTTGCATCCATAAACAGCTGAGGCTGGACATACACCACCAAGTAAGCCTTCATGAAATGCTATTTTGGGCTATAAGAACACTTATCCATGATGGCTTGGGGATGTATAGAGTTAGGGAGAAGGGCCTTTAGGGAAAGCGAGAGAAAGGGGTATCCACACCAGTCAGTTTGGCATTGATGCTGGGCTGTCCTCAGATGTCCCAAGGTACTCCAGTTTGATGGAGCACTTTTCCCGTCGCAGCGCCCATATCCATTGGTGCTTGGCAGCCATTCAGCAGTGCAGTGCTGACCCAGGAGCCCACGCCAGGAAGTGAATGAATCCATTTTCCAATTAAAATGAAACCTCTCCAAAGGACCTGCTCACCCTTAGAGGAGAAATTTATCTTCCTGGCAGTCAGACTTGGCTAGAATATGTCTCTTCTCCTGAAACAGACTGAGAAAAGCCATTAACTTGAATGAAAAAGGAGAAACTGGGACAGTTCTTCTTCACTACCTCATTAATTTATCCATTCATTCCTTATTTTCATTTCCACAAACTCTTATTTAGCTTCTACATATGCTCATTCTTCATTGATTCATTCATTCACCTAACATTACTCATCGTCTATGTATTAGATATAATGCTGATCATACAAATAGAAAAATTATAAAAAAGTACCCAATAGTTTCTGCCTTTGAGGAGCTTTCAGTCTAATAAAAGAGGCAGGAAAATGGGATCAGGTAACTGATTGGGAGTAATGTGACAGGGATGTTCATGAAGTTTTATAAGAAGCATCGAAGAAGCATAAACTTTAGCCTTAGTAGAGTCCAGTGGAAGTTCATGGAGTAAAACCAGCGTTGATTCCTAAGTGATAAGTACATGCATGCATAAACACATACACGCACGCACACACACACGCACACACACACACATGAACACCCTTGTTGGTTTTATTACTCTGGAGTGCCTTGACTCATTTGTGGGATAAAGAGATGTGAACTCTCATGAATTTATTGGGAGTTTACACTAGAAAAAAATGATTGGATGTAAGATATAAGAATTAGAAGACAAAGTAGAAGATGATTCTTTTGGATATAGAAAACAAGGAGGAGGAAGCTATGGGGGAGATAACAGATTCTGTCTGATTTGTTGAATAAGAGGTATAATGGGACATCTCAGAAGAGAGCTCGAGAGACTCAAAATTGACTGGAATTGAATCACAGGAGTGATTAGGATTTCCTGGTGAGGATAGGAACAGAATGCAAATCCTCTGTCTGAAGCACAAACCCTGGGGCACATTTGAAGGCCCACCAAAAAAAGTAGGCCCTGATGGAAGGAGAAAAGAAGTGATGAAATTGGCATGAAAATATACAAGAGAATGAGCCTTCACTTTTTCTTTTTCTTTTGCTAGCCCTGGGACTTGAACAGAGGGCCTGAGCACTAACCTTGGGTTTTCTTAAGTCTAGCGCTGTACCACTTGAACCACAGCACCACTTCTGGCTTTTTCTGTGTATAGTACCGAGGAATCGAACCCAGGTCCTCATGCTAGGCATGCATTTTACCACTAGGCCAAACTCCCAGCCTGATCCTTCACTTTTCTACTTGTACATACCTTTGCTTCATTGTCTGTTCCTAGACTCTTGACTGTTTCCAAGGCTTCTTTACATGAGGACTCCCTTCCATAGACAGTGCCACCAACAAGGAGCCATGGTGTTAAGGTTTTACTGTGGCATTGCTCCTGTCCTCCTTGGCCTCATGCATTTTTAGGCTTTAGGGAAGCAGAAATCCAAACTAGCACTGGACTGGGCTTTATAAGTAAAAGTTTGTTTGACTGACTTTCCAATTATCTACCATGAAGTGCTGAAACAATTACAGCTCCCCTCTGAGTGTTATTTTGTTAATCTGCAAGGTGAGGTCTATGATTTCTTGCCTTTCGTGCCTCAAGGATTTGTACAGCTTAGATGAGATCATTCCTGTCAAGGGGCTTTGAAAAATATGAAAGTCTATAACAGCAGTGAGTGAACCTCATAGACTGATTTCATTTTTGTGCTCACAGCATCTTTTGAGATAGATACTAGTTGGGAGGCATTTGAAGAAACTGGGGATTGGAGAAACTAGTTTTCCTAAAGCTACATAGGTTATGGAGTAAAGAGGACAACAAACTCAGAACTGTCACACTTTAAAACTTTTGGACTTATTTTCCCCATACCCTGTTTGTGTTTTGCTACTATGTTTCATGGCATCACACTCCTGGGCAAAGTCAGCTTTGTTGAGTCTGATAAGTTATTAGGCAGATGATAAAGTTCTTCTGGTTGGAGATCACTTTGAAGTGTGGATTCTAAGTTCATCTTTCTGTATACTACAAAGCAGACAGAAGAGAAGGGAATGCATATAAATCTAACTTTTGAAAATAGATTATGCAGTGGCATCATTTCATTTTAGAAATAATTTACATGATGGCACAGTGGAACAAATTCTTTGCTATTGGACGTAATCAGTCTTGTGGCTCCAGTGTCTTTGACTTGACCCTTAGGTTTCAGCTTAAGTATCTTCTCCATGAAACTTATTCTAACCTCTGTAGCTCCAAAGACCGTTTTCTTCTCAGAACTCTATCTGTGATTACTCATTAAAAATAAATATATGGCCACACACAAAATATGATAGTTATGAAACTATCTCACCAAATCTTGGTGTGAGACTCATTACATTATTGTCATACATCATATTTCTAATTACCTTTTCATTGGTGAACATCTTTTTCCAGTTACCTTATAATTTTCTTTTGAAAGTCCCAGACTTTAAATTAACTTTATACCACTATCACTCAAAGCTTTTTCTCCCCATGAGTTAGACTTGTCTTTCGCCTTCCAAAAATTTGTCTTTTTTATATGGACTTAGGCACATGAATATATAATTTAGTTAGAACATGGAATGGGGACATTCTCAGCAAAGGTAACATCTGATCTAAATTTAGGTCTTAGAGGAGGTTGGTAAATGGAGAGGTAAGAAAGTAATTCTAAGAACAGGCACCAGGTTGAACAAAGGCATGGAAATATAAAAAAAAATTATGAGTTTAGAGGATCTAAAAAAATGAAATGAAGGCAGAATGTAGTGTTAGCATTTCTGGACATGGAATATTAGCCCAGAAAAACATTATAATGATAATGGCCAAGTCGGAACCAAGTTCTTAAGAGGTCTACAAACCATTTTAAGGAATTAAAATTTGATTCCAGGTCACAAGAATGTGTTGAACCATTTTAAATAAAGGAATGAAACAATAAGTCTTAAGTATTTAGAAAGATGGGCATTGTCTAGTAAGCACAAACCTGAGTGGATGTATCTGCTTTGAAACATTTCTGGTGTCAGGTCTTAGTCTCTATAGGTAGGAGTTTGAAATTTAGTAATGTTTTATTCATTCTGGAGCATTTCTGGTTGGGACCCACTCCATGCTTTCAGTATCATTTTTCTTTTAAACATGAAATCGAGTATGAAGTTTCTTCCTGAGATATCTTTCCTCTCTGGCATTTCTGATTAATTGAAAGTCTTGAACATTGAGTAAGGATGAAGTTTTGCTTTTTCTTCAGTAGTTGTTCTGAAAACCAACATTATGAATAGTTGGAAAGTGCCAGCAGGATTATTTCACTGGGGAATCAAGGCATTCTGTGTCTTCTCTTTATTCACTGATAACTGCAGATAGTCAGGACAGCATCTTTTTGCAATTAATAATGAAACACTTAGATGATTCTTCTTTGGGTTTCACCATTTCCTCATGGTGTTCTTAGACCCTGGTGCTATTGTGGTTTCCACTTCATTTTCTGTGTCTAGAAGTAGCAGGATTCTCACAGCTTCCTGAGACATTGCAGTGGGAGAGAAAGAGTAAAAGCATGCCTTCTTTCTGCCCAGAGGTTGGCAGGGCAGCTGGGGCCTGGCCTGGCCTTGAATCTTGGATGTAATTGCTCTATCCCCACCCTTTGCTGAGCCCTGCAGCTGTGTGAGCTTTGAGTAGTAGCCTCCTCCCAAGAAGTGCTGTGGTTTTATGAAGTAATAAATAATTTAAAGAAGGGGGGTGGGGTAGGGGAAACTGGTTCCTTTCAAGCCAGGGATTGCTTAGCTCAAAGGATTGTTATTGGAATGCAGAAATCATTAGTGCCAAGTCATACACCCCAAATCATTGCTGATTATTTCTTTTTCCTTTTTTTTTTGATGGAAAGATTCATTTTTGTTAGTTGCTTGGTAACTGAGTGACAGAAAAACTTAACTCATTCAGTGCAGAGATTTCTTGGTTTGCATGGTGTTAAGCTATCACATGATGAGATGCATACAAAGTGTATATGTGTGCTGAGTGTGTTGAGGGTCTGCTCTGTGGTTTTTTTGTTTTTTTCCTCTGTGTTCTCTAACACATATACCATTAGTGTATGGAGGATGGGTTAGACAGAAGTTTAGTAAGTTGCTCAAGATGGATGTCAGAGTCTCTTTGGTGTGTTTGGAAGGTCTTGTTTGTTTCATCTCTGCTGTCAAGAATGGCAGTAGTTTTCATCATCTTGTTTCCAGAGACTCAAACACACAGCTTCAGGAGGATTAGCGGCTTAAGTCCCTGTGGCACTGCATGTGGGAAGAGCACTCAGGTTAGAGCAGATGCTCAGGCTATCTTGAATGAAGCCCTTAGAACTTGACTCTCATTTTCTATGTTTTAACATCACTATTAAATCTACTTGAAACTCATGCTGAGAATCATGTGAGGTAATATATGGGAAACCTTTAAGCTGTGGAGAAAAATGAGAGGACAGTCACTGTCTTCTGAGGTAGGCCCAAGTGTTAGAAGAGCAGACTTAATTTGGTAAAATTGAAGCTGTTGATTTGGGAACAAAAGTGTCCTGGAAGTCTGGCAGTTGACAAGCAAAGCCTTTGTGAATCATGGAACTCAGTGGAGGAACACTCTCAGACATCCAGCATCTTAAAAAGCCAGGGGCGGGCTTGTAAGGCATGTGTCTTGTCACCCAAACTCTTTCCCTTTCCCTTTTTCTGACTGGTCTCTGCTTTTGCAGAGAAAACCCATGGTTTTTCTAGACCATGTATGTTCTTAAGAAAGTATCTTACTTCTTCAACTTATTGTATCTGGTTTCTCATCCTGTGGGGAGGTTGACTGAGGTCTCTTGCTTGGATAAATGGAGATGGTGTAGTTTCAGGAAGAAATGCTCCTGAGTTTCTCATTGCTTCTACCCCAGGAGGTCTCCTTTTGGCCAAAAGGATATACTCGGATTTCTTCATCCACAATGACCATCTATGGGGTTTAGGGGGAAAACAGGCCCTTTAAGTGAGCCTGCATGAAACAAAGTAGTTCTTTTCTTAGTATTATTCCCCATCCCTCCAATGTACAACTCTTCAGTGTTACTATCTTATTTTAGGTTTGAAGCATGTCCTCATATTCACAGGGAAGATGATTGCATAATCGCACAGAGGGCTTTCTCCTCCTTCCAGTTGGCAAATAGGGTTGAAAAGGAAATGGTCATTTTTGAGAGGATCAATAATTACCATCCTTTTATTTCCTATATAAATATTGCTTGTTAAAAAATCACACTGTAAGACCTTGAACAGATGTTTTCACAGATATTATTGGTTGTTTTTGTTTTGAAAATTGTGAAACATTATTGAAAGAGGAGAAGGCTAGAGAAAAGAAATTGATTCTGATATATATTTAATTTGGCAGAACTTAAGAGAGACTTGCTGGGATAAGGCGGGACATTTCTTTGATCTCCCAGACTTCTTATCGTGGAAGGCAACAGGTGTCACAGCACGGTATGTTAATTACAAGTTGAGTTTTATTTGTGCTCTTCCATTCTCTGTGTCTCTCTCTATATATTGCTTTCTTAACTGTCTTTGACTAGACATACTGTTTTTACATCTGCATGTGATTTTCCATACTTGGAACATCTTGAATCTATCTTCTGCCTCCATTGTACATGCTCATATGAGGCCTGGAATGTGGGTACCCAAGGTGAAGATCATTCATTAATACTGGATACATTTGAAGGAAACATGAAATATTCAGAGTGAAATTTGACTTTTTTCTGAAAACAATTTTTTCATGGTGACTAAAAGGAAAAGCAAAACATATTTCCCTGAAATTAGAACAGGAGATATATTTTTCAAGGAAGCTGATTTTAACTGGATGTGATATGAACTTATTTTGCTTTGTAGGTTATGTGTGTGTGTGTGTGTGTGTGCGTGTGCGTGTGTGTGTGTGTGTGTGTGTGTGTGTGCGTGTGCGCACATGCATACCACTAGTGGGATTTGAACTCACAAACTCACAGCCTTGTGATCTTACTTGACTTTTTTTTTGGTGGGGGGGCTCAAGGTAGCCAGTTGCTGTACTACTTGAGACACAAGATGAGGGTTTGGGCTTTTCTGTCTACGCTGAATTTGAACCATAACCCCCAGATTTCAGGTTCTGGAGTAGCTAGGATCAAGGTGTGAACTACTGGTACCTGGCCTTACTTTGCTTTTTATATACCTGAACTATACCATAGTGTAGAAGTGTGTGTGTGTGTGTGTGTGTGTGTATACACGTTTTCAACAAATACCTTTCATTGAATTATGATGTTAAAATTTTAGTATGTGCTTCATGAGAGACTTTACTAAATACTCAGTGAGTACAGAATTGTGGCTGTTAATGAACACAGTGGTTTTGTCTGTAGGTTTACATAGAGAGCTTGGTATGAAACTCTTAACTATGGCGATTCTGTTCTCTTGACTCAATTTCAGGGGGTCCCCAAGAGTGAGGTCTTCTCAACCTGAGAAGGATTTAGAATGTGGATTGTCCACAAACCTGTGAGGATAAGGATCAGTTCCCAGAGAACAGAGGATCCTATATACATGTATACAGAAAGTCCTGTACAAATTAGAGAGGCAGGTGTGGTGTTTTAAAGTCAGTATCTTCTGAGTGAGAAAATCCTCCCCAGTTTGCTTGCTTAACTTAAGGGAATGTGGGAGAAGCAGTACCAGCTCCCTTTTGTTCTCCTTGTCGGTCTCATCTTGTAGGGTTGAGATTGTTGCTTATGGTAGATTTGATAAGGGTGTGATAGTTCAGCATAATGGGCTTCCAGAAAGAGGCAGTAGAGGATGCATTTCACGGGCACTTCATTTGTCATGTCATTCCCCTCTCCCCACTGCACTTAGCATGAGAAATCATTAGCCCCAAGTGTCAGGGCCTCATATCATGGAGGATATCCATAAGATGGCCTCAGTAAACTTTTTCTAGTCACCCCTCTTGGGAGAGAAGACTCTAGAGGTGAGGTCCAAACTTTGTCCTATGCAGTATAATCAGTCACTTATACAGTTTTCATCCCTGGAAAGGAGACGGCAGCATATGACTGAAGACTTCCCCTCCCCCCTTCACTCCCCTTCTTTTCTCCCTTCCCCTCCCCATCTTCCTTTCCCCTCTCCTGCCTTCCCTCCCCTTTGCTATGAAATGTTAGATCATTTTAGCTAAATAGACTTCTTAGTCAAAGCAACACTAGTAGGATTATGAATGGCTTACAAACCTTGGGGACTCAAACTGGATCCAAGATGGAGGAAGAACTGGCTTTCTTTCTCTTTTGCTTTGGGTTTTGTCCAACCCACTACTTTTGACTTAGTTCATTTTTTTTCCTGATGGCTCTGAGTTTTGTACATTCTCATTTCCTGAGTGTATTGTGACACTCCAGTGTGGGCTTTTAGAGGGTATTCCTGGCTCATATGGACTTAATGAAATGGTATGCATATATCTACATTATGGAGTCACACTGTTACTTCTATTCCTTAATCATTGTGTTCCTGTGTACATGTCTCTTTGCTTGTCTAAGTCTCACTCTACTGTATCATAGGGATCATATACCTACCCGAAAGCTTGTTGTAAGTGGCAAGCCTGATTATAATCACCATGAGTCATTTATTAAAAATATAGATCTTTTGAAGTTTTCAGCCCACTGAGTCAGAATCTCCATAGGAGGCCTAATAAATATCCTTGGTGGTTATATGACAAGTACTAGGCAACACTAGGATAACACAAGACAAACTATACATGAAAGTAGTATTGAGGCTGAGGCACTCCATACCTGTGAGAGATTGGTCATATAATGGTCTTATGAATTTAGCCAGTTTACAGTTGAAGGACTTCTTGATTTATCAGACATACTTGGGCTCTTCCATCCCTGCCTGTGACAGTCTCAGACCTTGAGGAAGCAGAAAGTGTATTCCTCAGAAATGTTTTATTGGCCATCTAGTCATTCTTGCCATATTTTATTGGCTCTGCTTCTCGCTCATGACTCATTCTGTTTTCATTTCTACCAGTTAATAAGCTCCCTTTCCCCACCTGCCCCATAGTTATGAGCAAGTTCAGAGGCCTCCCTTTCAGTTTCTGACCTTCAGCAGCAGGCACCAAACTCATTTTGCAAAGGTGTTTGCCCTCTTCCCAGGTCCCCTTGCATCTTGCATTTTGCATTCTTCACTTCTGTTCTTTGCTCAGTAGCTTAGTGAGTCCTGTCTCCTTTTTCTGTTTCATCTTGCATAATGTGAATGAGCTTCCTTAACTGATGACAACACCTATTCCAAGAGGCCATTGCAAAGACAGAGATAATAGAAAATCTGCTAATACAGTGCTATAGAAACATTTTGAAGGAATTAGTTGTTTTGTTTTCTTTCTTCACTACTTTTGGCCAGAAATCTTTATGTTAAGTTTCTGACATTGTAGAAAGAGAAAAATCCTTGTGATTAATCTTACCAAGGACTCTGTGTCCTTCCATCAGGTGTTGCCTTCAGGAATCTGGAGGAAATTATCTCCTCAAGCTTCCTTTTCTTCTTTGTGAAGAAGTCCTCTCTCTCAGTGTTAGTAGTAGAGGTGCTGTGCATCAGTATGTTGCACATACTATTTAAATAATAAAGGCTCTAAAAAATACCAGCGTCTATCCTATCTTCTAGACAAGGGCATTCAGAGTCTGAAGTGGAATTCACCAAGGCCAAAAATCTTCAGGCAATAGAACAGCAACTTGGAATACTCTGGGCTAACGAGAGGCTCTGATTTGGTGTTCATTTGGCCCTTACATATGATTGTTTTGGGTGGCTTTGGTGAAATCAGTGCCAAAAGGTTAGAGGGTGTTTTTCTTTTTCTTTCTGTTATTCTAGTAGAGGCTAAGAAGCGATTGAATTTCACCTGACTTACAGCTTTCAAACTTATTTTTGGCAGTGACAGTGTAAGAAAGCCTCCCTCCCTTCTGTTCCCTCCCTCTCCTCTTCTCCCCTCCCCTCCCTTTCCCCCTTCTTTCTTTCTCCCTCCTTCCCTTTCTATTCCTTCCCTCCCTTCCTTTCTCCCTCTCTTTTTCCTTTTTCTCTTTTTTCTTCTCTATTTTCCTCTTTCTTCTCTCTTATCTTCATTCCCTCCCATTTGAGTCTTTTCTTGTTCCTCCTCCTCCCCCCACCCTCTCCTCTTTATTGTTGTTCTCATCCTCCAAAAGATTGCAGCTACTTTTGTTTACCCAGGTCAAAGGTCAGTGAGAAAAATCACCACCAGCCATAGGTCTGGTTTTAATGCAGCTGTACTCATTGCATTATATTACAGAAAATAATTACTGTAATTTTTAATGACAATGGTAATGATCATTTACTGAGTGCCTTCCTTTTATCTGTGCTAGGCATATTGGCAAATATTAACCCTATTAGTCGTCAGTAGCTATCCATAGAGCAGGTGGTGTTATTACCATTTTGCAATTCAAGCATAATGCTGAAAGCTTTAGTAATTTGCCACTATCTAGCTGTTGAGTGGGTAATTATCTAGAACATGAGAAATGGTTAGGCAACAGCTTAGGATACATGAGGCCCTGGTTCAATCCCCACAACTAGTGTGCGCATATATATGTGCGTGTGTGTGTGTGTGTGTGTGTGTGGGGGGGGGGGGGGGGGGGGGAAATACTAGGTTTAATTAGTTTGTGTTAACAGCTTTTTAGAAATGAAATGATTACAATTTTACTAATAGATTTGTCTTTAAGCAAGTATAAATAGAGAACATGGCACAATTAATGGAGTGGATAGATGAAAATGTGACTGTTGCTTGGGAAATTCTAGATGTTTTTCTAACCTTGAGATCTGAGAGAACTTTCTCCTCTGTTATCAAAATTGACTAGTTCTATAAATTATTTAAAGGTCATGTTCTATTGTTTACTAATAATCAAAAGTAGTTTCTGCTTTCTATTCCATCTGGAAAGGTTGTTCATATAATAGAGAAGAAATCATACATGCTTGAAACTGAGTTTCTTCTGTTATTAACATCTTCCATTAGTATAGCATGCTTGCCTTAATTAATGGCCCAATATTGCTAATTTATCGTTACCTGAGCTGCATACTTTATCTATTCCCTAGCTTTTTTTTTTAAACTAATAATCTTTGTCTGTTCCAGGATCCTATCATGAATAGCCTCCTACATCTACTCATATTTCATTGTATTTTACAGGACTACACATGCTTAGTGGGAATTATCACTCTTGTTGTGAGCCCTGATTTGTCAGGTTTCTCCACTGTGGTCCCTTCTAATCTGTATTCTTGGAGAGGAAGTCATTCTACAGAGCCCACAGTTAAGGACACTTCACTTTCTTGAGGGTAGAATTTTTGCATGCTGTTTTCAAACAGTCTGTACGCGACACTGTCTTTTTAAAGTTTAGTTATTTTTATGAATTTGGATTAACAACTTATGACCAGACTTCGTAGAAGAGACGCTAGAAATTTGGTTTAGAGGGTATGTATTAGCATTTCTGAGACATTTGGATGGCCTATGGGAAAACAGAGCTGAACTTTCTAAAATCTCGGGCTTATTTTCCCTGTATTATTTTATTTTATATTTATGTACATTTACTTACTTATATTTCCCTCCACTACAGTATAGTGTAGCTTCTCAGCAAATGATCTTGTTCTTCCTTTAAACTGTTGAAATTAGGGCTTTTAGAAAACTATAATCTTTTGGAAAATAACCATTTTTAAAATCTGTTTCTCTGTGTATTCTTGTGCTGCTTTTTCCCCAGTGATTACTTGCTAATCTGTCAGGAGTTGGTTATTGATTTTGTCATTTTCTAATTTCAATTTGTTGTTTCTCAATCACAGTAGCATTTCATTTGTGCATTCTATTTTTAGGATCTCAAACAGTAGCATTCTTCTCTACATTTTTTCTAACTGGAAATCTTTGCACAATACATTTTTTCAGCTTGCTGTGTTCTTTGTTTTGCTACAATATATATCTGATTATAAACTTAAACAATATTCTATTCTACTAGTTTCACATGCTTATATATGTTCTGCCAAAACTTTACGCTTAAATGCAATTGCTATAATTTGGATCTGGAATGTCCCCAAAAGCTCATGTGGTAAGCATTTGGTTTCTGGCCTGTGGTGCTGTTTGGAGGTAGTGAAACCTCTAGGTGATAGATAGATAAGTGAGGTCACTGAGGATATGCCTTGAAGGGGAATATTGAAATGCTTGCCTCTTTCCCTCTTTCTTTGCCCTTCAGCAGTCATGAAGTGAGAGATTTCTTCTGCCATGTGCTTCTGCTTCCAGCATGATGTTTGGAATTTCCATAGATCCTAAAGCACCATGGTTAAGTGATCATGAAGTAAAGCCTCTGAACCTGAGCCAAAACAAGCCTTTCCTCCTCAAAAACAGATTATCCTTAAGTATTTTGTTACAGAAATTAAAAGTTCCCTGGCACCAGTATCTTATTTTAATTTGTATCTTTGATATTCACTGTAACATGATCACTCTAGGATACCTACTTTCTCCTATTTAATTACAGTGCCATTTATCACCCTTTGGGTAATAAATATTAATCTTTATGAAATGCCTTTCAGGTATCCTGGTAAGGGAGTAGGGTGTCCCTTCTCTTCTTTGCCATATGCATTCTGATTGATTGAGGCCACATATGGGTAAATGGGGGATGAAATGCTATTCTGTTATCTCAGAAACTACTCTTTCACAGCTAACATGTAGAACTTCAATATCCTGAGTAATTAAGGCAGTTGAAGTCAGCATCTCCTGCACGTTCAGGTGTTTGTATGCATATATGGATGTCAGGTAGGTAGGAAGACCATATTTGGGACCTTACTCCATGATCTAAATGTTTATATGCTCCAGCTGAGCTTACTTCCACAGCCAGGGAATACCAAACCCACTGCATTAGGGTGTGGAAAGTGACACAAGAGTGATATTGCTCTAGGCAGCCCCATTTAGTCTTCCACACGTTGACCCTTCAACGTGGCTTATAGTCCATCAGCAACATGATCATATGAATTTTCCCTGTCCACTTGGAGAAAATTAAGAGGATGGGATACCACATCAGTTGTGTAAGCTCTGGTGCCACTCTGAGTAGAGAGATCACCTTGGGCAGAAATCTCATCCTTCCCGAGGGCCAAGGTAACAGCTTGAGAGGAAGGGAGAACCTTGTACACTAACACCTGTTCCTGGGAGTTTGCTCCCATCTACATTCTTTCTTCAGCTCTTCTCCTAGCCTCTATTTTAGTTACTATCCAGAGAAGACTTGATTTACACCAAAGGAGCTTTACTGAGCTATAACTCATGCATTATACAGTTTTTACATTTAAAGTATGCAACTCAATAATTTGGGTATATTATTTTTAGCAAGTGTACTAATTGATAGAAATATATAACATGTATCACCTAAAATCTGCCATTTTAACTATTTCAAGTATCCAATTTAATGGCACTGATAATAGTCAAAGTGTTTTGTAACTATTGTAAATATCTATTTCTGAAATATTTATGACCTAAAACTCTTTTTATTAAGCATTATCCCTCCACCCCTACTTCCTTGTTCCTGATAACCTTTAATCTCCTTTCTGTCTATTATGAATGTGCCCATTCTAGGTGTCTCGTGTAAGTAGAATTAGACAATGTTGTTTCTTTTGAGTCAGGCTCATTTCATGTATTATGTTTTCAAGGTTTTTCTGTATTGCAGCATGTGGATAATTTCATCCCTTTTTATGGCTCAGTGATATTTCACCGTACACACATGTTGCATTTGTTCGATGTTCCTATTCTGGTTATTGGGAATAATGCTGCAGTGAACATTGGTGTCGTAGTTTGTTTTCTATTTTTCCCATTGTTTGTATCTGTTATGATCTTCCCATTCTGTGTATATTTTTTCTTTTTTTTTGTGGGTCATGGGTCTTGAACTCTGGGCCTGGACGGTGTCCTTGAGCTCTTCAACCCAAGGCTACCACCCTACCCCTGGGCCTGGGCATTGTCCCAGGGCTCTTCAGCTAAAGGCTACTGCCCTATCCTTGAGCCAAGCCACATTTCCAATTTTCTAGAAGTTAATTGGAAATAAGAATCTCAGGCTTTGAACCTTGATCCTCAGATCTCAGCCTCCTGGGTAGCTAGGATTACAGGCAGGAGCCACTGCACCCAGCTTTTGTATCTTTTTTTCTATCAGGAATAATGCCACAATGAAGCTGGTGTCTTAGTTTGTTTTTTGTTGCTCTAACAGAATATCTGAGACTGGATAATCTGTTAAAGAAGAGAAGTTAAACTGGGTCACAGCTTACATCTTCTCTGTTTCTGATAAGAATCTCATACAATACCAACTCATATGTAGAAAAATACAAGCATTACAAGCATGAGATAGAGGCTGACTCTCTTTATAAGAATCAGCTTCTTCAGTAACTAGCCCAGTGCCTTAAGACTTAAGAGCGTTAACCCAGAATTTTGAGAAAGACATCAAGATTGATGCTTTCATGATGTAATCACCTCCCATTAGCTTCTACTGTTTTTGTTGTTGTTGGTGGTTTGTTTTTGAACTCATGTCCTGAGTGCTGTCACAGAATCTTTTGCTCAAGGCTAGTGCTCTACCAGTTGAGCCATAGTTCTATTTCTAGTTTTTTTCCTGGTCTCACTGACCTTCCTGCCCCAGCTGGCTTCTAATTGCAGTCCTCAGATCTCAGCCTACTGAACAGCTAGGCTAACAGGTGTGAACCAGCAGTACCTGGCTGGCTGCTGCTGCTGCTGCTTAGTTGCTGTCATCTCTTAGTCCTTCCATGCTAGGGACCAAGCTTGTAGCACATGAGCTCTGGTGGGGAAAACCATAGCAATAGGATATAAAAATCCGTTCAAATTTCTACTCTCAGTTCTTTTGGGGAAAATCTATAAATGGAATTGCTGGTTCATATGGAAATTCTTTGTTTAGCTTTTAAGGAATCACCACATTTTTCCACAGCAGCTATATCACTTAGCATTCCTACCAGTACATGAGAGCTCAGTTTCTCCGTATCCTTGCCAATACCTTTCTTCCTTTTCCTTTTTAAAAATTATAGTAATTGTAACAGGTGTAAATTGGTCTCTCATTATGATTTAATAGTTGCTCCTTTTTAAATTTTAGCAATCTCTGGATAAGGGAAAAATGGATTTATATCACTCTAGACATGATCTTTCTTGGTTAGGATTCTGTGGAAATGTCTTGATGAGGGTTCCTCAGGTGCTTTTATACAACTTTCTTTTTCCAGGGGAAAAAAGTAAAATTATTCTTAATGTGCTTGATAATAAAGCATCTTGATTTGCATTGTTGTATGATTTTATTACAGGCTGAATTCTCAGAACAGCATCATATAAAATGAATCTTACAGGTTCTAGGAAGAATGATTGAGTGCTTTTTTAATCAGCCTGTTTTTCAGAATTGTTCACAGTGTGGAGAAATAATCTGTAAATATGATATTTCTTGTACCCTCATGTTTGTCAAGGAAGAATATTAGTTATTATTTACAGAGGAATTATAACCTTAATGCGCCACTAATGAATAGTAGACAATAGAAATAGATCTAGCAACATGTAATCATAGGCTACCATTACAGCACCACATAGTCATTAAGGACACCAACTCTTTTGACATTTCGACTTTACTATTTCATTTCTACTTCAGCTCTGATTTCATTGTCAAGGTCACCTCACAGTCCATAGTGCCCCATGATAAAGTCTTCATTCCATGCAGCAGGAAGAAGGAAGCTCCAGGAGAACAAATAGAGTGCCACACCTCTGAGCCAGCCCTGTATCAATGACCTTCTTAGGAGGGAGAGCTTATGCTTGCATGTCACTGGCAGACACTTAGGTTTCTATATACAGAATGTAGTCTGGAAAAAGATGGATCTTTTACTATCCAAATAAATTTTGTAGTTCCCTTGCCATTAAGAGAAAGTAGAGAGATGATAAGAGACTGGTAAAAGACATTGGGAAAATGATCATTTCTTCGTAAATTAAACTGATAGGGTCTCAGATACTTATTTATAACCTTTCTGTAATTGGAGAAAGTGATAGGAAAGTATAGGCAGTGGACTTAGGATTGGTGACAAAGCTGGAAGCCACAGTAGCTTTTGATCTCTGTCTTTCATTCACTTAGTCATTCACTGACTCTTCACAAACATAATAGCTGTGAACTTATGAGATACTCCTCTTCAATCTAGCAGAAAGCAGGTCTGTGCTCTATAAATCTATATAAAAGCTAGACCCAAAGCTGGGTGCATGTGGTTCACACCTAGAATCCTAGATATCCAGGAGGCTAATATCAGCCCAAGCAGGAAAGGTAGTGAGACTTTTATCTCTAGTTAATCACAAAAAAGTGTAGCTGTAGTGTACTACCTTGACCAAAAAGTTCAGTGATGGCACTCAGGTCCCTACACCACACACACACACACACACACACACACACACACACACACACACACACACACAAAGCTGGACCCAAATAGTCCTTTGTTTAGTGTTTCCTTTTACTTATTTGTTTATTTATTTTTGCCAGTCCTGGGCTTGAGCTCAGAGCCTGAGCAGTGTCCTTGGATTTCTCAAGGCTAGAGCTCTACCACTTGAGCCTCAATACCACTTCCAGCTTTTTTCTATGTATGTGGTACCGAGGAATTGAACCCAGGTCTTCATGTATGCTAGGCAAGCACTCTACAACTAGGCCAAACTCCCGGCCCCATCTTTTTTTAATATATAGAAATCAATGCTGGTTCTGTAGGCTGAAGAATGTACTCTCTCTCTCTCTCTCTCTCTCTCTCTCTCTCTCTCTCTCTCTCTCTCTCTCTCTCTCTCTCTCTCACACACACACACACACACACACACACACACACACACACACACACACATACACACACCTGAGGGATCGTTCATTTTCTTCACCATGTATCCTGATCATCTTTTAAAGTCTAAGTGCCTTAATGGAAAAGATTTCTAAAAGAAATATCTGAGATAGCTATCTAGCACTGCCAAGAACCATTATACAACAAACCAAAAGAATCTGGAAGTTATTCTGCTAAGTCTGGTTTTATTGTAGCACCTCCTCCTTGGTGGTTGAGGTCTTAGCTCTTAGTGTTAAATTTAAGGTAAGCTCAAACTGTTAAATAGCTTGCAGATGGGTGGGCAAGATGGGCTGTTCAGAAACCAAATATTCCTTTTTGATGCTTTATTCTCCTTTGGTTCTTCTTTGATTTGAGGATTTTATCTTGACCGTGATTAGAGTCTAATTGGACTTGGAGTGAGTGTTACCAGAGCGTCTTGGAGTTATAATGGGTGTAAAGACATGAGTAGGTGTTGAGGAGATGTTAGGCTAGACAGTTCAGAGGCTGAAGGTCCAGGGAGAGTAATGACCTAGGTGGGATCAGTCAGCATGAGGAGGGGACATTAGTGTTTCTCATCCAAGTCCTTGGAGCCTCAGATTCGAAGGGCATGAGTCTTGCGTCTACCTTATCCTAACTTCCCTGTCATATCACTGACTGTATCTTCATGCTGAGCCAATCTGGAGAGAGGAAATGTAAGGATCCTAACCTCTGATCTCTGAAGCCTGGGTGAAAATATGTGATCTTGGTGATTATGACTTGCATCCTTTGTTCAGAGCCACTAGTCTGAGTTCATTTGGTTTCTATGAACTTCTTTCCCAGCTCTCTGCTTCATACATCTAGACATGAATTTGTATGCCTGAAACATGATAGTATGACTGCAAGTTTCCAACTGAGCAGCAATGCTGTATAGCTTTTTCTTTCCTTAACAATTTCCTCAGTGACTTTGAATCACTCAGAATTTAATCTGATTTGCTCTTTTGGTATGGAAAAATGGGAGTGATCTTTGGATTTGATTTCTCCTTTACAAATAGATATGGTATATTCTCTATTGAGAATGTCTTGAAACTTTAAAAGGGGTACACATTCAGATCCCACTTTCCAGGGAATATTAGAGAAACCAGAAAGGTCTTAGTCTGAAATTGAAGCCAATGGGTAGAGCTGGATTACCAGGGCTTATCTTGTATCCTGCCTTGCTTAAGGGCTTCCTTTCTTGACCCCAGGGAACTTCCCTGGAGATGGGTGGGATATCTTAGAGTACATTCTTAAGTTAGTATCCTCTGGATGCCTCTCCTGAATGTGAATATGATTTTAGGTAGGCTTAATCCAATCACAGTTGTGAATATTCAGTCCTGGAATTCATGCTTTCACACCTTGGAAGTACCCATTCTATCAGACAGAAGATACAGAAATGGTGTGGCTGGGAGCGTATTTGTCTGGTAACTTTGGTTTCATCTGCAAAATAGAGTCATTGAATTAGAGTACCCACGTATCCCTTCCCAGACCGAATATTTGGGGGTCTATCAGATGTAATGAGATAAAAACCATAGTGGTTTCTTGAGCTCCTTTTTAAAATACTTTTCTTTAAAAAGCATTGTTAAGACCTATCCTTAGAATCAACACTTAAGGATTTGATTTAATGTTAGAATGCTGTAGTCTTCTCTTTGGTTTCCTCTCTTTATTTCTATTTGTGTATGTGTGTGTGTTTAAACATATCTCTTTTTATTCTTATTTTCTTTTCTCCCTCTCTCTAAATTCATGTTAAAAGCCTCTGAAGAGAATTCTTACATGCTATTAAGATATTGCAATCAAGAAGCCCTTTGTTCTCAAATGACTTAGAAGATTGTTTTTCCTTTTGTTAAATATAAAAAAATTGTCAACCTATATCAATAAAATGTGCCAAAAAACCCTGCATTCACCAATAAAAAATTTCAGCTCTCAATATTGCTAGGTTATTATTCTTTCAAAGGCGAGTACTCTCTCCAGGCTTTCTAAACAATCTTCAGCTCATTTATCTTCCTGGTTTCCTTACATTTTGAACCATTCTGGGTGTATATGGGGGGGGGGTGACCTGTCTTTAAAAGAAATTAATGGGTTCCAAATGCCATTCAAACCTGTTTCTGCCCTTTACCTCCTTCTTCCCTCCCCAGCTCTGCCTCTGCTAGGAGGTTTAAATTCTGTATAAATATTGAATTAGAGATAGTTTTTAAAGAGGTGTTTGGACTTTTAATTAGCTCTGACAGTCCGTCTGCTTCGGATTTCGCTCTGTTGTCTCCCTGGAAGTCAGGTAGGTCAGGGTAGAGAGGGAGGGAAAGCTCTGCTCTGGAAGCGTTCCTGGCTGCTGGCCCTGGAGACACTGCACTCTGAGCCAACCATGAAGTCATTTCGAATTTAAGGAGTCTTGCTAATCCAAGGCAATGTGTCTTAATTTGACAAAGTAAAGGCTGCCCGATAAGCAACCCTCACTACAAGTTCTGTGAAAATGGGGGTGTTTTGTAAGTTTGGATTGTGCTGGAGAATGCGGTGATGTGGAAGAATGGGCGACTTCTGTGTACTCCCCCTCCTGCCCCTCCTGCCCCTCCTCTTCTTCTCTCCTCTCCTTTCTCTTTTACTTACATTGGCCAATTCAGCCTTGCAGTCTGGCCTCTGCAGTGGCTTGATGTGAAATTTGAGAAACATATGTAGTTTTCTATTTCAGGAAAATGATCTCAGGGATTGAGTGTGTGTGTGTGTGTGTGTGTGTGTGTGTGTGTGTGTGTGTGTGTGTGTTGGCTGTTATGCTCTGATCTTTCCCAATGTGGTTTTTTGATGATGGGAAAGAGGCTTCAAAGTGCTTTTTAATCAAAATTTTATGTAAGAAAACCTAAGATTTGGTTTCTTTATTTTGACCCTCATCCCTACCCCCTCTCAGGTCCATGACACAATGCCATTTACTCTGTCAGAGTGGGAAGAAGTATAAATTGTTCACACTACAGTCCCTTTATTGCTACTTGCACACACATATGTGAAAATAGCCACTGTGTCAATTCTTAACAAAAGCTATTTTAAATGTATTTTTGTGGGACACCAAGGGTCTACATATTGTTTCCCAGAAACAATATGCCTTTGTATGGCTTTGGGAGAGCTGGTACTCTTTGTTCTAGAGGTGAGTGCCAACAAGGGCCTGGGCACTATCAACTGAACCTTATCATTCAACTAGGTGTAGGGCATGTAGATCACACTGGCTCTGAGCTGAAGAGCGGGAGGCAAATTCTTGGAGCAACACCTTTTTCCTCAGAGCATCCGTAGCAGAGTATGGCATGACTCCAATCTTAGAGAAACAGCTTAGCCAATGGTGTCTTATCTCTGTTGACAGAGAAAGGCTCCAAGAGTAAGACCTGCCATTAACATGAGCTTCTTAAAGACAGTAGCATTCCCTTTGCTATCTTGGTACCTATTGAATTCATGGTGAGTTTACAAGAGGGTGATTGATGGTGATGAAGGTCAACTCAAGAGTAAACTGAGAAGGACCTACCTATTCAAGACTGAGTATGAATTAAGAAGGAGAGAGGCAAGGAAAGGCATGTCTGATGGAAAAGAACTAGTATGGCTAAGCATTTTGAATGTTGTCCTATGGAATCCTGACAGTGTGCCATTTTTACAGCTGAGGAAACTGAGACCTAGAAAGGTTAAGGGACATGTAACAGATCATGTAGCTACTAAGGAGCAGATGCTGGATCCAAACCTAGAATTTTGTGACTTCAAGCTATGCCTGTTGCCATAGCCATATCCAGCAGGGAAGAAAGGAGAAAAGCTGTACTTCTTTTTATACTACTCATTTTCACCTTTTATGTCTGACCAGCGTTAACTTTAACTACTCTTTGTTGAAATGCTGGAGAAAAGTGTAAGATACTGGCAAATAAGAGTTGAGGTAGGCTTCTCATGAAGCGAATGCAAGAAAAATTAGAAATCAATGCTCATTACTTGCACAGGCTCTTAAGAATGTAGTGAGTTACTGGTACTGGGGGGTTATTTGTGACTATGCAGTGGGGAAGATTTATAACCAGAAAATATTTCTATGGAAGCAAAGGGGACCTATATCTTCAAAGCTCAAGGATTTTGTTTTACTTCATATTTTAAACAAATATCCAAATTTAGGCCTGATTTTGTTGTGTGTGTGTGTGTGTGTGTGTGTGTGTGTGTGTGTGTGTGTGTGAGAGAGAGAGAGTTAGAGAGAGAGAGAGAGAGAGAGAGAGAGAGAGAGAGACAGAGAGAGAGACAGAGAGAGAGAGAGAGAGACAGAGAGAGAGAGAGAGAGAGAGGTGGGGGGGAGAGCGCTATTCTTGGAGCTTGAACTCAGGGCCTAGGCACTGTCCCTGAATGTTTTTGCTCATGGCTAGCATTCTACCACTTGAGCAATAGCTCCACTTCTGGCTGTTTGATAGTTAATTGGACATGAAATTTTCAAGGACTTTTCCTGTCTGGGCTGGCTTTGAACAGTGATTCTCAGATTTCAGCCTCATCCTAAACAGCTACTATCACAGTTGTGAATCACCAATGACTAGCTTTGTTCCTGTAATGTGTTTATTTTTGCCAGTCCTGGCACTTGAACTCAGGGCCTAGGCACTATCCTTGAGGTTTCTCAAGTGCTCTACCACTTGAGCCACAGCACCACTTCTCTTCTGACTTTTTCTGTGTATGTGGTACCAAGGGATCGAACCTGGGGCTTCATGTATGCTAGGATAACACTTACCACTAGGCAAAACTCCTGGCCCTGTTCCTGTTTTTTTTTTTTTAAATAATTTTTTATTGTGATTAATAGAAGGGTTACATTATATTCACCAGATAGAAGGTGCATAACTTTACAAACTTTCTCATGACATGGTCCCCATTTCCCTCCCACCCTCCCCCTGCTTATCTTGATTTCCCTTCCCTATCCAATTTCAAATAACCAGTTAAGCACATATAAAATATATCAGATAACAAGGTGAAAAATTGTAACAATATGACATAACCAAAGGATGGCAAAAGAGATGAGTGATAACATAGTACATTAAGGACAACAATCACTCATTATATGGCTTTTGTTTCTACATTCTGGAGGTCCTTTCATTTAGCCTCTCCTGGCCTTATGTATCTGGGTTTTGTTCTATTGTAAATCTCTGCTAGGAGAGCCCAAGGTTTCTACTGATTATGACAAATGAGGGAAACCACTGAGCCTAAGTTCCTTTGAGTCTGGCTTACTTCACTTAATATGATTTTTTCTAAGTCTTTCCATTTCCTTACAAATGGGGCGATGTCATTCCTTCCCCAACCATCCAGAAACAAGGGCATACTAAATCCACTAGCACAATGATGTTCATTGCAGCACTATTTACCATAGCAAAGATAGGGAACCTGTTCCTGTTTTTAAAGCGTCCCCATATCCAAGTTTCTGTTCCTACAAAAGCCTAGCTTTGGCCTGGCCCTAATGCTTTTGGTTTGTGGTCAGGTACATATGAGAGCGGGAGTTTGGCAGGAAAAAACTGCCATAGCCCCTAGTAACATAAAAATCTACTAGGCTCCATCTTTTAAAGTTTCTATTACCTCCAAATAGTAACAAGCTGGAAAGCAAGCCTTTAAACAAACCAGACTTCAGGCAATGTCTATGTTTCAAATGATAGCACTGTCTTTGACCACCATGGAAACGGGTTCATGTCCATTTTATTACTGAGATATAAATGATATCTATGCAGAGGAAGAGCTGGCCTCATTGTCAGTAATCACACACAGTGTTTCAGCCATATCAGATACCTCCTGATATCTTGGGCAAACTAGGCTTTCTTTTATCTTTGTACACACTGTTCCCACTGTGGAGAATATCCTTTTACCATTTTTTAAAAATGTGGTTCACTGTTACCTATCCTTCAAAACTCACCCTAAGTTCTACATTATTTGTGAAGCCCTTCAAATTGCCATGGGCAGTTACATACTTCGTTCCCCAAAGGCGCATAGGTTGTGTGGTCACATTGGGAGGTGCTAAAACTTATAGCACTATAGGCTTGACCTACAGTGAAGTCTTTTGGATCACTGGAGTGCAGCTCTCAAAGGGTAAATTGTGACTTCCTTCCTTCCTTCCTTCCTTCCTTCCTTCCTTCCTTCCTTCCTTCCTTCCTTCCTTCCTTCCATTCTTCCGTTTCTCTGTCCCACCCTCCTCTCCCTCCCTTCTCTTCGCCCTCCTTCCTCTTTCTCTTCCTCCCTCTCTCCTCTCTCTCTCTCTCTCTCTCTCTCTCTCTCTCTCTCTCTCTCTCTCTCTCTCTCTCTCTCTCTCTCTCCCCTCTCTCCCTCTCTTTCTGTGATGTCGTAGGGCTTGAACTCTGGGCCAGTGCACTGTCCCTGAGCCCTTCAGCTGAAGGCTAATGCTCTACCACTTGGAGCTACAGCACTACTTCCAGTTTTCTGAGGTTAATTGGAGATAACAGCCTCATCAACTTCTGTGCCCTGGCTGGCTTTGAACTGAGGTCATCAGATGTCAGCTTTCTGAGTAGGATTACAAGCATGAGCCACCAGCACCTGGCTCACCCCTATTCCTTTGCTTTTGGCCATGAGATGAATGATTTTAGTCTGCCACGGGACTGAAGTAGTGGAGTCAATTGACTATGGACT
Organism: Megascapheus bottae; assembly: GCF_031878675.1. Taxonomy (NCBI): domain Eukaryota; kingdom Metazoa; phylum Chordata; class Mammalia; order Rodentia; family Geomyidae; genus Megascapheus; species Megascapheus bottae. The sequence goes on along the minus strand of NC_143514.1, from coordinate 45,222,402 downwards.
AAAACCTCTAAAACTACAAGCCCAGATAAGCCCTTTCTCTTTGTAAGATGATTATGTTGTGTATGCCATCATACTGGTGAAAATGCATCTAATATAGTCCATCTTCCTGGTTTCTATGGCTCACTTCTCACTGTGTTATTTCTGGGGCATATTTTTCTTGGTTATTTCTTGGGACATGTTTTTCTTCTGATAGCCTAGGATCTCTGGGTGAACAACCAACAGTCTACTCACCTTTACGGCTTTCTGTACCATATGCATGATACCTACTAGGTTTTGAGAAATTTGAAAGGATTGATCAGGAAGTTATTTTCTTACCATATATATTTAGACAGAATTGTATATTTTTCCATTTTCTTATTTTCCAATTTAGGGAAATTTAAGTACCTGGCTGCTTTCTCATTTGAAACATCTTTGTTTCCCTGCTTTTATTCCTCTGTTTTAAGTAGATAATGGTTGTAAGCAAGTTATGTTTTCCTTTCTAGTCTAACTTTGTGAGTATGAGGCACATAAATGTTTGGTCCACAGCTATATTCTTAAGTCCAAACATGGGGAGTGGCACATAATGATAGTTCTAGAGGTAGAAAGAATTGCAGCTAAATGCCAATATGTCAATCACATATAAGAAGGATGGTGGTTTTATAAGACTATTATGAAGCTGGGTTTTGGTGGCTCATGCCTATAATCCTAACCATTCAGGAGGTTCAGATCTTAGGATCACAGTTCCATGCCAGCCTGGGCAGGAAAGCCCATGAGACTTACTTCCAGTTAACCACCAGAAACCCAGAACTAGTGCTGTGGCTCCAAGTGGTAGAACCCTAGCCATGAGCAAAATAGCTAAGGGATAGCATCCCAGCCCTGAGTTCAAGCCCCATGACAGAACAAAGGGAGGAAAAAGACTACAATGAAGCTTAAAACTTTTTATTGTCTGTGTTGTTTAAAGTTTAATCTAAATATGATATAAAAGAGTCAAAAGAAAAAGACAAAAGAAAATTAGTAGTTTATATAGTAAAAGTAATTGTAAGCTAAGTTTGGTTTATTATTTGAGAAACAAGAAGAAAATTTTTTATTTAGCTCAAGTATTCAGTGTTTATGAAGTCTACTGTAGCATAAAGCTATATCTTAGGCCTTCATGTTGACTCACTAATTCACTGAAACAATTATTCTATAAGATCCATTTTGGGGTAAGTTCAATATGGAGGCATGCATTTGTCTTTTATACCACATTCTTACTGCACTCTTTCTTTGTTTATATGTGTCTAGACACCAGATACTTATAATTGTGTTACAATTGTCTGTAGTAAACACTATAGTAACATGTATAGATATGTAGTCTAGAAACTATAGGCTATACCTCACAGTTTAGATGTTTGATAGGTTATACTAACAAGGTTCATGTAAGTATGATGTTTGCCCAGTGAGTGATCTAACATCAGAAGGCATTTTAATAATGATCAGGACTGTACAGTAGTAATAATTGCAGTAGCTTATACTTAAAGGGTACTTAACCTTTGCTAGGTACAATTGTATTTTAGATATACTTACCCATTTAGTTTTCTGAATAACCAATGGAATATGGGGTATAGCTATAATTTATATATAGATGATAATTTATGTATAGATATCTAAAAGGCTAGAGATCTTGTCTTACATGATTAATGAGTCACAAAACTGAGAATTGAATCCCAAAATTCAAGCTGTGTGATGTGTATTATACTACCATTTGTTTCACACTGATTAGGTTAGCATTATTCATTTTTGTTAACTGATTTTTAAAGGATTCTAACAGGCAACTATATTTCTCAAGTAAAGTTTTATGAAGTAACACTGTAAGACTATTGTTCTCCAATTGTAGTATCAGACTAGTTACATTGAAAATATTGGAAATTCAAGTTCTGTAGCTTCACTCCCAACCTATTGAACTAGTAACCATGGACATAATGATAGATTTTCTGGCATATCTTCCCAGAGATTCTACTAAGACTTGAATATTTTCTCAGGAATTTTTGTATTTTTATACTTTTAGAACCTCATCTTCATATACTCCAGATTTTGTGTGGACACTGAGCTCTCACTTTTGTAACTTTTTGTGGAAGTTTCTAAGTTTGGGGTATGTCTGTGTATTATTTGATGTTAGGTGGGTTTTGTAGTTTTAGGGTTTTTTTTCCTGAGATTTTTTTTTCTCCTACTGATTTTTTTCCCCACTATTTTTTTCTACTGATGGCTCTTGTAGATCAAGAAACTTAAAAGGCATAGAACCTCTTCTATTCATACTAAGTATCTCAGGTGTTCCTAACTGGTGGATGAAGAAGGAGGCCATAGATACAGGGATAATAGAGAATGGTAAATAACAGGATTAGGGAATGGAAAACCAATGATGGACCATAGTATCAGTAGCAGTCTCAGGTCCTGTTGATTTGTTGGTTTACACATGGCCGACAGATAGAACTTGTAGTTGGAGTAGAACCCTGATAAAGTATCTTTACATAGGTGATTTTAAAGAAATAACTACTGAGCAGATAGCAGTTCCTTCACTGAGATGATGACCTGTCTACAATGATGTGACAAGAATTTCTCAGGCATAAGTCATGCATGTGAGTTGTATTTGTTGGATCTGTGTTGGCATCCTTTTGCAGAGTGTTCAATGAAGTAGGTTACAGAGTTTCCAAGAACAGAGGAATCCAGAGTGTTCCAGAATGGCTGGTATTCTGAGGCTTGAATGGAATTGATGGCTGGAATTCTGGGAGGTCTAATGGCATAAAAAACAAACAAAAAAAAACAGGCACCAGTTGGAACACTTTATATCTTAAATCTACTTGTTTGCCAAAAGGTATCATAAAGCAATTTAACAGTGTCAGGATTTAGACTAAGGGTTTTTTTTTTTGTTGTTCGTTTTTTTTTATTAAAGGGGCTACTGCTAAAAGTCAAGATGTAAGGACTGTAAAAATATTGATACAACTGTCAGAGGGACATGGTATTTGACCTCCTATTAATAATAAGACAAATTATTGCCTTTCTGTGATACTTGAGTCTGCAAAAACTTCCCTTAATTATACTGGTATTCCATTCCACAGCTACTGGGGCTGCTGGACCCAGAGACATAGGGTCGTGTTATTGATTTATGGGGTGGGATAGTCACCTGATTTACTAAACTAGAAGACAGAGCAGGATTGGTTAATTAGCATAGTGAGACTTCCTGACTGATAATGGCCATAGAAACAACTCAAGTATTTGCTATTAAACTAAGAAATTTAGCCAGCAATTATCCAGAGAATAAAATCAAGCAATGGAGGACACATAAGTAAGCACAAATAAAGAAAAGGCAAAAAAAAAAAAAAAAAACCAACAACAAAACAAAACCTGGCCTATGCAGGTTTGCAGTAAAAGTAGGAGAACTTTGATGGATGGTGTGTGAATTGTTCATCATGGTTTGTTCGTTGGCACAATCTTACTTCACAGGATGGCTCTTTTCACCCAGACTATAATGATTGTGGTGGACCACAGAGGGGCCCTCTTTATTCCATGCATTACTTAAAAGAGGTATCAGTTTACACAAGGCAGTGTTTTAAGGTTTTTACTCTTGTCTTTGCTCATTGGCAGAGAACACTTTGGAGTCAGCTCATCTGAGCCTCAGACTTCAAAGGAAGCTCATTCCTGTTTGACATCAGTCCTCTCCATTCTGCCAACTCTTTGACCTTTGGAATAACATGCACTAAGAGATGACCTGTGAACTATGTGAAAAGCCATCCAGACCCAGTACTTGATATTTTCCAAAGCGTATCTAAAGGACAGGACCCTTTTAATTTTATTCTTCCAGGACTCATTCTTAGAAAACAAACAAAAAATAAAAAAAAAAAAAACAAAGCCAGTGGCTGTTTCTAGTCTTAATGAGAGTTTAGTCTGGGCTTCATCTTGCATTATTGTCTTCTACCCATTTGTTGTAAGTTATATGTGCTGTTTTTAGCTATTCATTTAAAGACTTCCTTCAGTTGTAGTCCATTTTATCTCATTTCTGTTGATCTTGATCATTTGCTTTTTAAAAGTTTTCCAAGGGTCATTTATTGTAGCACATAAGGCCTTTTAACCTTTTAGCTTTCATTCTTCTCACAATTTTAGCTGCGAGAGTGAATTTACAGTTTTTGGCACAAATCTTTTGTGTTTTTCAGGTAAAGTGGCTTAAAATTTGAAGAATAAAAAAATAAAGAGGGAAGTGGTGGTTCACTGTTCATAATCCTAGTTACTCGGGAGGCTGAGATCTGAGGATTGTGGTTCAAATCCAGCCTGTTCAGAAGAGTCTGTGAGACCTTATCAGTTAACTATCAAAAATACAGCATGGAACTATGGCTTTAACACCTGAAAAGTCCAGTGAAAGTAGAAAGACATTATGTTCAGCACCAGTGCTAGCACAGATGGATAGATAGGTAAATAGAGAGATATTTAGATAGATGAATAGACCCATTTTTATTTGACCAGTACTTAGCAGGCAATGAGTAGTATAGTAACTTTTTCATGTCTTTCATGTATTTTCATAATAGTAATTGTTATAGTACTTTCCATCTATGGAAAGCCTCTTTTCAAAGAAATCAATGCAGTGTCTTCATCTATATCTGCCTCTGTTCACAAAATGTATCCTAGATATTGTGTATGATTTCAGTATACCAGATTATCATGAGGGCTATGTGAATATGATCATGAATAGGAATTGTTAGTGGAAGGGCCTCACACTGGCATAAAGCAAGCCTGTCAGATTTTCAGAAGTATTCTCTAGGAGCATCTGCATATTTCAGCTTACTCATTGGCTATATAGCAGAGATAATAGTACCTGTTCTGTATATTAAGTTTTGTGCTATATTCATATAGTAAGTTTTGGTTGTATTCATATAGTAAAACATAACCCTGGCTCTTGGTAAAAGTTCTCAGTAAATGCTATTGTTTGTATTACTTTTAGCAGCATTCAAGTAATTTAAATTTTTTCCTCGATCTGTTACAATTTGGATAGCTTCTATTTATTAAATAGTACCTTCTATAGTAAATATTATATCAAGTACTGTATCTGCATCCATTCTTATTTAACTCTGATGTTGTGTCCATTTTGTAGATGAGCAAGTTGAAATTCAGAGAGAGTAAAGAAACTTTCTAGTGGTAACAGACAAACAGGCCTCAAGGAATTATTCTTCTTAGAGACTCCTCTGAGCCAGTTTTATAAACTGTATCAAGAATAACAGATCCGATATGGTGGCTTCTACCTGCCACTCTAGTTACTCAGGAGACCGAGATCAGACTGAGGATTGTGATACTCCAGTTAACTACCAAAAAGCCTGAAGCAGAGTTATGGTCTAAGTGGAAGATTGTCAGCATTGAGGAAAAATGCTAAGAGACAGTGTTCAGTCCCTGAATTTAAGCCCAACATGAATAACCCCACAGAAAAAAAGTAACAGTAGATTTTTTTTAAAGGAAAATAAAATGCTGGCACTTGATGGATATTCCGAATATGAAACATTGTGGTGTGATCATCTTCACTGTCCTCTTGCCATGCAAGAGTATTTTCCTTTTAATGTTCCTGCTGCCTAGAATATATTGTTAAAACTTAAAAGAAAGTTCTCAAGTACCTATCTGTGTTCTTGCATTTCTGTGACCTTCAAAATTGTTCATATGAATTTGTATTTTCTACATATGATTATCTGGGCATGTATACATTCTTTCCATTTGTCTAGAAGTATCTGGATAAGAAATGCGAATACTCTGGAAATCACAGATGTTCAAAATTGTGGACTTGAACATGAAAATGTCTTGGCCTCAGAGTTTTGCTTTTCTGTTTATGCTGAAAGTTGTTAAGGAAACTGACTCAGGAGAAGCCAAGCATTTAGGACTCAAATATGTTTGGATGGTAGGGTGGAGTCAGTGTTATACATCTACTTTTGGCACTCAGCAAGAACAAGAATCCTTTAGGCTTGAGTGTGCAGATGTAATATGTTCCAAGAAGTTTTAGCCTATGTTTTCTGTTTAATAAATGAAAGTACTTTTTGAAAAAAGGCTGAGGATCTCTGCCCCATTCTCTTCTTTTGTAGTCAAATCACTTTCCACATTTATTTAATTACCCATTAATTCATTAACCTTCTACAACACATGCTTCACTCTTCCCACACATCTCAAAGAATGATGGAAATTTCTCATGTTGCTTATGTCCTACATATGCATCCTAGGTGTAGCTGATCACACTGGAACCAGACCCACATGCTATATAGAGTCAGACTTTTAAGGAGTTTTCTCTATGCAAAAATTAAAAGTCTGTAACTTTAAAAATTAAAACAGGGAAAATATGGTTTGTGAGCTTCATTTTTCTCTAAAATTTCTTTTTTGTATTTTTTAAAAATTAGTTTGTATCAAACATGATTGGTGTTCTTATATACAGTTTGGGGTTTTTTTCTTTCTTGTGAAATATGGAAATGGTTACCTTTTCATAAAATGTGAGCAATTCCTAATGAGAGCTTTTTTTCTCAAAGATCTTTGATATATATAAATGACACAAAACTATATAATTCTTTATTATTTTATTTTAATTTGTAATGAATATTAGAAATAAGCAGTGATATCAATCCCTAGAACCATCTACGGAATCACATGGTCTATGTTTGGACAAGGTATAAAGCAATTTGCTCCCGAAATTGACCCTCAAAAATCAACTGCCTTCTTATATGCCAAAAGTGAGAGGAACGAGACAACAATCAGGAGAGCAACTCCTTTTGCAATAGCCTCAAAGAAAATAAAGTACCTAGGAATTAACCTAACTAAGAATGTAAAGGACCTTTTTGATGAAAACTTTAAAACCCTGAAAAAGGAAATTAAAGCAGAACTGAGGAAATGGAAAAACCTCACATGCTCCTGGATTGGAAGAATTAACATCGTGAAAATGGCAATCTTGCCAAGGGCTATCTACAAATTCAATGCAATACCCATCAATATCCCAATGTCATTGTTTAAAGAAATAGAAGAGACAATACAAAATTTCATATGGAATAATAAAAGACCCTGTATAGCAAAAAAACAATTCTTATCAGAAAGAACAGCACAGGAGGAATTTCAATTCCAAGCTTTAGAGTCTTTGCAGAGCTTTAGTGTCCAAAACAGCTTGGTACTTGCACAAGAACAGGCCCGAAGACCAATAGAATAGAACTGAGGACCCAGATATTAAACCACAGACCTATGGCCCCCTTATCTTTGATAAGGCAGCCAAAAAAAAAAAATAGAATGGAAGAAAGCCTCTTCTACAAGTGGTGCTGGCGGAACTGGTTAAGTACCTGAAGACAATTAAAGTTATATCCTTCTTTGTCACCCTGCACTAGGATTAACTCCAAATGGATCAAAGACCTCGAGGTAAAAGCAGATACACTGAAAACTTGACAAGAAGTAATAGGAGATACACTAGGTCTCCTTGCCACAAGTCGAAACTTTCTTAATAAGGACCCAGAAACACAACAAATCAGAGAAAGTCTGGGTAAGTGGGACTGCATTAAACTGCAGAGCTTCTGTATGGCAAAGGGCATATCTAGCAAATTAACTAGAAAGCCTACAGAGTGGAGAAGATCTTCCCTACCCATACAAAGGCCTCATATCTAAAATATATCAACAGCTCAAAAAATGAATCACTCCAAAACTACCATCCCCTTAAAAGATGGGCCAAAGACTTAAAGAGAGTCTTTCTCTGAAGAAGAAATAAGAATGGGCTATGGACACATGAAGAAATGCTCATCATCTCTGGCCATAAAAGAAATGCAAATCAAAACAACTCTAAGATTGCACCTCACTCCAGTTAGAATGGCCATGATAAAGAAATATATTAACAACAGATGCTGGAGGGGATGTGGCCAGGAGGGATCACTACTACACTGTTGGTGGGAGTGCAAACTCGTTCAACCACTATTGAAAGCTGTGTGGCAGTTCCTCAAAAGACTAAACATAGAGCTCCCCTATGATCCAGCAATTCCACTACTTGGCATTTACCCAACCATCCAGAAACAAGGACATACTAAATCCACTAGCACAATGATGTTCATTGCAGCACTATTTACCATAGCAAAGTTATGGAACCAACCTAGATTCCCCTCAGTTGATGAGTGGATCAACAAGATGTGGTTATTTATACACCATGGAATTCTATGCTGCTGTCAGAAAGAATGACATCGCCCCATTTGTAAGGAAATGGAAAGACTTAGAAAAAATCATATTAAGTGAAGTGAGCCAGACTCAAAGGAACTTAGTCTCAGTGGTTTCCCTCATTTGTCATAATCAATAGAAACCTTGGGCTCTCCTAGCAGAGATTTACAATAGAACAAAACCCAGATACATAAGGCCAGGAGAGGCTAAATGAAAGGACCTCCAGAATATAAAAACAAAAGCCATATAATGAGTGATTGTTGTCCTTATCTCTTTTGCTATCTCTATCTCTAATCTCTATGTTATCCTAATCTCTTTTGCTGTCCCTTGGTTATCTCATATTGTTACAGTATTTCATCTTGTTATCTGATATATTGTATATATGCTTATTTGGTTATTTGAAATCGGATAGGGAAGGGGGGAAAGCAAGATGAGGGGCAGGGGTGGGGGAGGGAAATGGGGACCAAGACATGAGAAAGGGTATCAATGTATGTGAAGTAATGCACCTTCTATCTGGTGAATATAATGTAACCCTTCTATTGTAATAAAAATATATGAAAGAAAAAAAACAACAACAACAAAAACACTGACTTTCTTCAAATTAGTCAATGAATAAGAAAAGGAATACTATTAAATGTTTTCTATAAAATCATCATTGTGCTCATTCCAAAGCCAGATAAGGACACAATAAAAAGTGGATATTACAAGTCAAAATAAAATAAATAAAGCAACTTGCTGAAGGCTGTTGAAAAATCGAGGGGGGATGGCTGAGAAAGAGAGCATTTAAAGGGAGCTTATGCAATTAATGTACAAAATATGCACGTGTAAAATTTATCACAGTGATGTCCCTTTGCACCATTCATGTATACTAATCAAAACTACCACTGTGTGGATTGTAATTAATATATACAGATGTCCATCTGTTTGTCAATGATCTGAAAGATAAATATTTATGAAATATGAGTTTCTAAGAAAAATACTATAATTATTATCTCATGTTTGATAATAGATTGCTTAATGTTATTTATCTTTTTAAACAATTTGTGGTCTCAAAAGGATGTTTTTCTTGTTCTACTCAATTAGCTATTGCTCTCTTTTTTATTTAGTTGAACAGTTATTTATTTCACATTTAATCAATATTGGTATATAGCAGTAAAATAGGTATGTAATGATAAGAGCTTTTAAAATAGTATTATTCCATAGTAATAAATGTGTGTTTATATTTCATGCAACTAATTTATTTTTAATATATAAAGCTCAGAGTTTTTGATTCCCAAGTTAGGCCAGTTGCTCAACTTATTTGGCAATGGATGTTATATTACCATTAAATACCAAATTTTTTGTATTCCTGACATTGTTATCAGATGTCTGTATGATGGAAATTCTCACCATCATGTTGTCAGTGTTGAGGCTCAGCCTGGCTAATGTCACAGTCAAGGTTGAAATAGACCGTGCCAGTGGCCAAACACACTACCAGCAGAACACATCATGATTTGGGGTAAGCACTGTTGTTGTGTTAAATTTCAACATATTTCTAATTGAGCCCTGTTTTAGAAATGTTGGATGTCTCAAATGCTAAGAAATCTGCCCAAGGTCATAGAGAGATAATAAGTACTTGCTGAGGTTTAAATAATGAAACTCATACTTTTAGCTACTATCCTTCTACAAAGCTACTCAAGAAGCATTCTCTGATTAAACTAATTGGTTCTCTCAGGAATTAATTGTTGTGATGTATATAAATAACCAGTTTATAAATTAGGATTTATTGTGTAAAATATTATGACAGTAGAATGAACAGCATGATAACAAAATGCAGGAAAGAAGAAATTATGCTGAGATTAGAGAAAGAATGAGGGAAGGAATGTCGATTATAGTGCCAGATAATTGGTTCCAAGATTGGGTTCTTGGCCTTCCCTATGGACTCCTACAATAAGTGATACTTTCCCTTTTCATTTGACATGTTGTTTTGTGTTGATTTATATACCTCTTCATTTCAGACTTTAAGCTTTCTTTTTTTTTTTTCACAGAGAAGGTCTTGCATTTATTCACATGGAGGGATTAAAAACTGGTACAAATAATAAACATTGCTTTAAATACAAATAAATAGTTCTCATTTCTAGAGGAAATAACTCTAATAGACTCCTAACTTAAAGTAATTTCTAAGTTCCTATTAAAAATAGAAGGCTACTGGCATTGTTTTGCGTTACCATAACTTTTTGAGGACCTAAGGATAAAATGGTGCGTTCTATACTTCAAGAAGTCACCAGAAAAAAAAGGGAGACAGTTGCTCCCACCTCCCTGAACTAGCCCCCAAGTGGAAGGAGAGCCACTTGCATCACAGATATATAGAGCTAATAAATGCAGTGTATTTGATATCTAAAGACAACTAAAATATTGACCTTGGGGAAAGCACTATCTAGTCTAGGCTAGTCTTGAACTTGTGACCCTCTTGCCTAAGCCTCTCCAGTACCAGGATGGTAGATGTTTGACACCGTGTCTGCTATCTTTATACTTTCAGGAAGACTTATGTGTCTACAATGAAAGCTTCTTTTTACTAGGAATCAAAGTGGTAAACAGTTTCTTATTACCATGAATTGTACCTGGAGTGGGAACAAAAGTGATTTATTTATAGAGAACCACAGTGATGCCCAGTTACACAGTATGTCAAGGCTGGTATCAAACATGACCAAACTGAGCTAAAGAAACATGTTTGAGAATCTCTCTACATTGTTCTGGTCAGAATTGTTCAAAGAGGCATTTTATATTTAATCTAGTAAGAAGTGTGTTCTACAAATGATTATTTTCAAGTCATGCAGTTTTTCAGAACTACTTAAAACATGAGGTGGTCACAATGTTGGTGCCAGAGCAGAGGCCACTACAGACTTCTGGTGCCCACTGCACATGGACAGTACACACTTTCCAGCCTCTTCTACTCAGACCCCACATAATTCTTAGGCAGTAATGCTCAATGGTGACCTATATAGCAAAGTTTAGGCTTTTCTATTTAGATCAGCCATGATATAATTCCAAAAGGAATCTCATGCTTTAAAAACAAACCCATGCAATGACTGCAATTTTTAAAAGTCCTGTGTTAGTAATATTTGGTATTATATAAGGGAGGATTATTTCAATTCATAAAAATGATCACTGTAGAGTAAAAGCTGGGTTTCTAAGTAGAATGTTGTAGTATAAAATGTTAAACTGGAATCCAGTTTGTTGACGTAAACAATTTTAAGATATACACACCATGTTTTCCTAATTGAGATTTTGAAACTTATAAGCATAATTCTTGAATAGATTACTACACATTGCTAAGAAGTCTTTCTTCAGTCCATTTGGAAAGACTGCCATTGTAAATTCTCAAGTAGTTCTAATTTAAAATCTGTAGTTATGATTTAAAATCTGCCTCTCATCTCTCTTTCTCTTTTTATATGTTGCAAAGACATGTGCTCAGGAAAATGCCCTATGTTTGTTTTTTTTTGATGGACTTAATAATAACTTTTTCTCCTGATTCAAGTAACATTTTAAGTTACATATTTCTGGAGCTAAAAACTGAAGCAAACCCAGCCAAGTAGAGCATCTCAGTGTTCAAATCACAGTTTTGGACATCATCCTGTTTATTCTGGGTGATACTTAATTCCAGATATTATTTAGGGAAGACATATCAGGAACATCCAAAAATGCTATATTAACAAACTCTACCATGTGACTGTGCTCTGTTGGACGTACCGCTTACATCTACAAAGTACAAAGCCAAAGGAGCTTAGGTGTGGAGATCAATTTGCTTTTTGCTGCTACAAGAACTCCTAACCATCATCTTCGAGATTTCCAAGCTGTTCTGGAATATGGAGTAGTCCTTTTTTTATCTGGTGGCTTAAAGTAGGAATAGACAGGTGCTGCTGGGTACTCCACATCAGGTTTTCTGCCATCATTTTCAGCTTTGCTTCAATGGCTTTGATCTTTGCAGTGACACTTAGGTCAGACTGAGTTGGCTCAGTGCTTGAGGATGGCTCAAGACTGATTGGAAGAGTATTGTCATTCTTGTTATGATCATATCACTTTACTTGAGCATGTGCCCATCGTACCACCAGCTTCTTAGACAATGACAGTTTGTCATTGAGACATTGGATGGCTTCTGCTTCCTGCTTAGTTTCAAAGTTAACAAAACAGTACCCTTGAGGCTGCCCCTCCAAAGCGCCTGACTTGTGGAAGAGGAAGTCAAACTGTTTCACCTTGCCAAACTTCTGGAGGAGCTTGAAGAGGTGGTATTCTGTGATTTTGGGGTCAAGTTGCCAATCCATAATCGGTGCCCTTCCTGTAGAGAGCCCTCCGAAAGAATGGATGCATTCTCCAGGGGAAGGGTTTTGGTTTCTGCTTCCATCAATCTCTAGGAGATACTTGGTGATTTCACCGTTGCGCCCTCAGTTCATAACCTGAAGCCCAGGTCTTGATGCTCCGGTCGGACAGACTTCAGGAAGCATCCGCCTCCACTCTGCCTGCTGCCAGGCTGCCCATGACGCACTACTAAGCTTTCTTTTAAAAAAAAAATATTGTTGGGAGAATGAATAGAGTGGTTACAGTTATATTCATCAGGTCGTGAGACTTTAAGCTTTCTAAGGAAAAAAGTCTCTGATCTGGAACTCTTAGAATCAAATTGGCTTCCTGTCTTTAGTAGCCAGGCTACCTCTACACCACTATGCCTGGAAATCTTGTCTCTGTCCCATAGATTAGGAAATTGTGCCTAATAGACTTTTAATACATATTGAGTGATAAAGGAATAAGATGGATCTATAGGGGTGAATTCAGTGGACAGGGCATAGCAGACATGAATGAAGATGTGAAGTTTGCTTTCTCTTCAGGAAATGGTCAGTAGTATGTAGTCAATAGAGCATGGGTATATATATATATATATGTATATATATCCATCAATGTACACATGCATGTATACTGGGGTTTTAGAAGGGTTGAGTGTACTTACATGTAATATTATTTTATTTCGGAGTGCATTTCATTCATTAATACTTCTTCCTCTCTTTAAGACTAGAAGACAAAGACGGGGGGGGGGGGTGGAGGGGCGGGTAATGGGGACCAAGACATGTGAAAGGGTATCAATATATGTGAATTAATACACCTTCTGTCTGGCAAATATCATGTAACCCTTTTATTAATTACAATAAAAAATAAATAAATAAAAGAATAGAAGACAAAGAGCCAGATTCATAGAGAGTCCAAAAGATGTGTTACTGAATTTTACCTCAAAAAGTCATCAGTTGCATGTCTGTGGGTATACTGACTAACTGGATTGTGGGTAAGGGACAATGCTAGGGCTTCTGTAGCATAAACAGTGAGCATTTAGGCAAAGTAGCAGCTCCATGGTTCACAGTGGCTGGACATATGAACAAAACAGAAGCTAGAAGCAGGTATTCTGGTAGTTCTATACCGAGAGAGAGAGAGAGAGAGAGAGAGAGAGAGAGAGAGAGAGAGAGAGAGAGAGAGAGAGAGAGAGAGAGAGACAGAGAGAGAGAGACAGAGACAGAGACAGAGAGAGACAGAGAGAGACAGAGACAGAGAGAGACAGAGAGAGAGAAAGAGAGTTTATTTGCCAGAAAAAGCTCACTGAATCAGGAAGTTAGCCTCAGTGTCAGTGTAACTCTGTAGCACAGATGAATCTACCTGTAGATACTTCCTCATACATTGGTCAGGGCATGAGATTCCTGGGCTCTGGGGCCTTGAACCTCATGGTAGGAAGCAGGCAGGACAATTTAGCCAGGCTGCCATGTGCCACTGAGTCTGAATCTGTTTTGCTGTCTCATTGGTATAGGTGGGGCTCATCTTAAAGTTTGTAGTGTCATGGAAGAAAAGAACTAACACATCTTGGTAGTCAACAGATAAAACAAAATTTGAATTGCCAGTTTGCTGGATGCTTCTGGAAGAACGTGAGATGCATTCACTGGGCTTAGGATGTTAAGAATCTTTGTTCTTTCCTTTCTCTCTACATTTCTCTAAATTGACTTTGAGTATGCTATGTGGGCATTTACCAGTGGGCAAATTTAGAGAACTCATCTATTTCTTCACCTCTTAGACATTTACCACGTTCTTGGTATCTGTGATCTCCTTATATGGGACCTTGAGAAGAAATTACAGCTCCCTAGGTGGCCATGTTTCAGTGTAGCCAGCATCGGAATGGACATCCACGAGCTTCCTGGGTCTGAAGTAGGGAAAATTAAAAGTCACATTTGTCCATCAAGTCAGGGAGGCCCTCACAAGCCAGGCAGTGATTGAGCTAAGACTTGAAAGATAAGCTCTGGGTGAAGGGGTCACATGGCATGAAGGCAGCACACAGGCAACAGGTTCTGGAGCTTTGTTAAGGAAGTTAGTCTACAGGTCATGAGTCACAGACCCAGAGGCATGTAGAGGAGAGAATGCAAGGTCCTTACCCTCTTTTCGTAGGTTCTGGGCTTGAGGAAAGTTGATGGTGTAAGCTCCAGTGGAAGATTGTAGTGTTATGAAAACTGGCCTGCCTCTTGATGTCTGTATGATCTCAAGCACGTGCTTAAGTCTTCTCTGTCCTTTAGCTTGCTCATCTCAGGTGAGGGTAGGACTTGCCTCAGAACCACTTGTGAAAATTTGAATAGCTATATGAACCACTTTAAACAATGCCTGGGACCTCAGTTATTATAATTAATTATGAAGTATGTAATTATATAATCAATAACAAATAATGGCAAACTGTAAACAAAGTTAAAGCTAGGTGTATGTTGTCCACAAACTAAGTGATTTTAAAAGATGTTGATAAGCATTCTTTGAGCTTACAAAGTAAAATTTCCATTTCACAGTGTGTGTTTTCTTTTTTTTGCTATGTTTACATTTTTAAAAATGGTATTAACATTGATTTTTACATCATATTAGAAATGTCATGTTTAACAAATAAGTATTCAAGAAGGGAATCTCTATATACAATCATTGGCACATAGATTTTAGAACATAATTAAAATTAAGCTGAGTCTTTCTATGTCATAGATATTAATCTATGTAATAAAACATTATGTCTATAGAGTATATATCCTGTCGTGGATTTTTATGTCTATGTAGTTATGTTTATATCTCTAAGACCATGTCTATAACATTGGGTACCCAAATACTGAGTCATCGTTGTTACACTACTTGGATCTAATATTCACATATTAAGGATACCATGCGCCTTGACTTATCTCACTCGTGTGTTTTTTCTTTAAGCACATTGGTTTTCTTTGCAGAACCCTGTCTAGTCTCAATAAATGAGCTCAAAGACAAGAGGAAAGATAGCTGGCATGCAGCTATTATAGGTCTCAGGGGGACAAATATTATTAACACAGAAGCCATTTGGAGTGGAACAACCCAGTCAGACCAGCACTTCATTTAGTTTTTATTTTTAAAAATGTTCTTTAAGTAGTTGTAAAAGGGGGGGGTTCCAATTCAATGTAGCGATTTATGAATATAGTACATGTTGACCAATGCCACCCTTTCCATCAGTGCAGCATTTTAGAGAGGCTACTGTTGGAGCGGAGGACCGTGGTGGAGCAGGGAGTTGAGTTCCATCGGGTACCCTGCAGACATTCTAAGGGATGTGAGTGGGCCCAACTAGCAACAGACAACAAGGGCTATGTTGACAGATCTGGAAGATGCTGGCCAGGCAGACTTGATTCCCTCTGGTGAGAGATTACCTAAGGAGGCTAAAAACATGACTCTTCCAGTATCTACACAGCTAGATAGCTGGATGTTGTTGGCCTACCCTGTGACTAGAGGTTCCTTGGTGGTGTCAATGAGTTTGGCTCCTGAGCGGACACAGAGCTCCCTCCAAATTGCCCATGTGTGTTGCTCTTGCTTCCCTCCATACTGTGTTCAGCAGACTTACATGTAACAAGTGATGATGAACATATTTACATAATGTGTGATGGTGAAAAAATCACAGCTGATTGGAATTTCCCATTTTTAATTCCATTTTAAAGATGCTTGTTAAGCAAAAGGATATAATTCATTGCTGCAAACTGTTGAAATGTTATTTTGGCCTCTTGAATCAAAGGCATTCCACAAGTGTTTTTGTTATTACAAGCCTTAAACTTTAATTAGAATTTAATTATAAGATCTTGAAGGCATGAGTAAGAGGAGCAGATGGGGCAGTAAAAGGAGCTTAGCAAGGAGGATTAGAGATTAAAAGATGCTCATTAATGGCAGAACAAATGAGAGGAGTGCTCCATTACTGTGCTGTTTCAGTTCTGCAATGTAGCTTTGTTCCTAGTTTGAAACAGAAGAATCTCATAAAGTAGGATTTTGATCTTTTTGTTTTGTTTTGTTAACAGTGTCTAGCATGAGTTTGCACATAGAAAACATGACATGAAGGGCTTTCTATTCCTTCTAGCACCTTGTGTAGTATTTTATACAGTATAGACACATAGATCATATTTGTTGAACCATCATTAGCTAACATCCTCTCATTAGTGAGAAACAAGTGAGTGCTAGAGAAGATTTGAATTGATTACAGGAAGAATATGTGAGTCCTTAAAGGCAGGCTGTCAGAAGGAAGGACTATATTGGGCATTCTATTTGGTGTCTGCCTTTCTTTGGTTTAGCTTCTACTCCCTGTTATTCTTTGTTTATGTGTTTGTATCTTTGACCACAAAAGTGCAAGGAGCACTTTGAGCTGCTCTTCATATCACTTCAGGAGGATGCACCTTTATACTCCCTGGGAAGATGTTCAGGACAATCTCCTGCTGGGACAAACAAACAAATCTACTTCTTGATAGTTTTGCCTCTAGCTTTTTTTTTCTTTAGAAATCTTATATTTAGAATCCTTATTTGCAAGCTTAATGTAGATAAGCTAGATAACAGATGATAAGAAAGGGGAAAGTATATTATGAAAAAAGACAGTTCATCTCCAATCTTCTAGGAACAAAGTTTTAAAACAAACTTAAACATCTTGATAGGAAATTGATTCTCATTATTTGCAGGTGTTATATTTGCGAATTCACCTACTTGGTCAAATTTGTTGGTCACCTCAAAATCTATACCTGTGGCATTTTGAGAGCAGATGCAAATACATACGTGGTGACGTGTGTGTGTGTGTGTGTGTGTGTGTGTGTGTGTGTGTGTGTGTGTTTGATCGATATTGGATTATGTTCCCAGCTGAGACTAAACAAGGTGATGTTCTTTCCTCTTGTTCAACTTTCAGACTGTGAACAGTTGTTCTTCTTAAGGTCGATTTGTGCTATGATTTTTCATTGTTGTGTGTTTTGTTGATGATGTCATTGTGAAAAGGCCCAGGTGAAGTATCAAGTGTTACCTGGTGTCCTAAGTGGAAGAAGGCTCTATTGTGCCTCACAGAGACAGCACTGTCCAGCTTTGGCCCACCAGGAGGGATTTGCTGATGGCTACGTGTTCAATGTTAATGGGTCAACAATATATATTAAAGGAAATGTTTTTTCATATATTTTTATTGTAATTAATAGAAGGGTTACATTACATTCGCCAGATAGAAGGTGCATTACTTCACATACATTGATACCCTTTCTCATGTCTTGGTCCCCATTTCCCTCCCCCTTACCCCCACCCCTCATCTTGTTTTCCCCCCTTTCCTATCCAATTTCAAATAACCAAATATGCATATATACAATATATCAGATAACAAAGTGAAATACTGTAACAATATGAGATAACCAAGGGACAGCAAAAGAAATGAGAGATAACACAGTACATTAAGGGCAACAATCACTCATTATATGGCTTTTATTTCTTTATCCTAGAAGTCCTTTCATTTAGTGTCATACTGTATGGCCTTATGTATCTAGGTTTTTCTCCATTGTTAGGAGAGCCCAAGGTTTCTACTGATTATGACAAATGAGGGAAACCTTTGAGCCCTTGTTCCTTTGAGTCTGGCTTACTTCACTTAATATGATTTTTTTTTAAGTCTTTCCATTTCCTTACAAATGGGGCGATGTCGTTCGTTCTGACAGCAACATAGAATTCCATGGTGTATAAATACCACATAAACACAGACACACATGAAACAAGGCTGGGTGTTATTGGTTGATAAAATGTAATGAGAGGCTTAAAGGAAACTAACCCTGTGTTTCCCCTGCAATCAATATCGCAGTATTCTCTTGAGTCAGTTTCTCGAGACTATAGAACATATCTAAGAAAAAGTTCTATAAAAGCAAAACTGCTTCTATAGTAAAAGATGTTTGGAACAATAATGAAAATCAACTCTTTATTTCCTGTTCTTATTATATTCTTTCTTGCTTTTGATTCTTTGATATTTAAAACTAGATGTGCAGTGTATATATAATTGGTTAAATTATACATGCTTTTTTTCTTTTATTTTTTTATTGTATTTTATTGTCGGGATAATGTATAGAGGAGTACAGTTACATTCGTCAGATGGTAGGTACATTATTTCTCAAAACATGATATCCCTTCTCATGTTGTTGTTTTTGTTTTTTTTATTAAAGAATTTATTAGCATTGATTTTTACATCATATTTTAAATGACAAGTTTAGCAAACAAGTTATGAAGGAGGGAATCTCTATTTACAATCACTGGGACTTGGTATTTATATCTTAACCAAAATTAGGCTAAGGGTTTGTATGTCATAGAAACATTAATTTATGAAATAAAACATGTCTATAGAGTCATAGGTTTTTATGTCTATATAGTTATGTTTATAATTCCATTACCATGTACATAGCTTTGTGTATGCCATTATTGAGTCCTTGCTCTTGTACTCTGGATTTAATAGCCACATATTAAGGATAACATGCGCCTTTTGTTCCTTAGGTCTTGACTTGTCTCACTCAACATGATTCACTCTAGATTCATCCACTTCCTTGCGAATGCCATTATTTTATCTTGTCTGTTGGCTATGTAGAATTCCATTGTGTATATATACCACATTTTCTGTATCCATTCATCTGCTGTAGGGCATCTGGATTGTTTCCATCGCCTGGCTGTTGTGAATAGTGCAGAGATGAACATAGCTGAGCAGGTGTCCTTGTAATATCTTGGGTCTTGATGTTCAGGATAGATGCCCAGAAATGGTATGGCGGGATCATAGGGAAGGTCTATTTTCAGTTCTTTAAGAAACCTCCACACTGCTTTCCAGAGTGGCTGAACTAGTCTACATTCCCACCAGCAGTGTAGTAGGGTTCCTTTTTCTCCACAACCCCGCCAGCAACTGTCATTGTCTGAGTTCAAAATCCTGGCCATTCTTGTTGGGGTAAGGTGGTATATTAGGGTTGTTTTTATTTGCATTTCTTTTATGACCATAGATGATGAACATTTTCTCATATGCTTTTCTGCCATTTTAATCTCTTCTTCTGATAAGTCTCTCTTTAGTTCCCTTGCCCATTTAATGAATGGTTTATTGGGTTTTGGGGGAATTAGTTTTTTGAGTTCCCTGTAGATACTGGGTATTAAGCATTTGTCAGATGTATTTTATACATGCTTTTATTTACTAGTTATGACATCACATGACACACAGTTCTGGAACTTTAACCTGCGTTTGTGTTAGCCTTTTAGATCCACTTGTCATCTTTACCTTGTGATTTGTAGGGTTGATCCTTAATCTAACATTGTAACATCAGTGGAAAATGGTAAGACACAGCAAAGAGAAGCTGGAGTGTTTTCTTGTCCTTGCCTTTGTCCTGCTCTGAGCAACACCTCTGACAATTATCATAGCTGTTCTGAAGCTCTAGTTGTGTTCATTGATCCTGGGTCTCGGGTTCCAGACATAACCTCTTCTTTATCCCAAGGAACACAGTAGACCAAAGGCTTTGAAGCAGTTTCTTGTTATTGTCCATCAGATTCAAAAGCCAAAACAGAAAAGAAAATGAAGTAATGATGGTATGAGGGAGCCAGAGAGACCAAGAAAGAGGAGAGGGTGGCTCACCCCAGGTTCTGATGTCTGAGGTGTTATGCTAGTGTCCCTGTAGGCACAGAGTAGGCAGATACGATGCCACAGACGCTTGGAAAGCAGCCAGCTCCTCTCATCCTGAGCTTATTTGTCTGGAATATGATTCCTCTGAACTTGACAAGCTCGTCTATCCAGGGAGAAAAAAAAAATCTATTGTGGTAATTATCCTGACAGGGCTCTAAAGGGCCCCTTCCCTAGATCATCCTCTTCTGGCTTCATTTCATTCTCTTCTCCACATTAGGACCCTTCTCCCCAGAGCAAGAGATCCCTGCAGATGCTTCACCCTGAAATGCTCTGTGCTTCTGAGCCTCTTTGTTGGCACACCCTTATTAAAAATGTATTTTCCCTGAGACTCAACTACACCCCCCAAAGTGTGGATTAACAGACTGGCTTTAAGAACTGAAACACATTTTCGAAGAACCACTGTACCAAGTGTCATGAAATATTTATCATCTGCTTCATGTAAATTGTTTGTCTTCTTGCTTTTAATATTGGACCAAAGGGCTTTTGGTCTGGTTTTTGCTTAAGTGGTGATCACAGAAAAAAGCTACTTGCTTCATTCATTTATTCATACATTTACTTATCTATTCATTTATTTATTTTTAACCTTGCTGTGATATTTTCCTGTCCCAGGAGAATGGAGCATTTCTTTGCTTTCACAGCAATAATTGAGAAGACTGTCTTGACTCTCAGCATTCTGGAGGGTGGCCACATGGTGTGATTATAGAAAAAAGTGGAAACTGTGGCACAGCGCTTCTGACACCTGTCAGCCTCTGGCTTTAGAAGCTGATACTACCAGGGTTAGTCGTACAGGTGAAATAGTACGAAGTGCAAACAGCACTTTCCCTGAAGTTCTCTCTTCTCTCTTTTACATCTTCCATTTGGGACTTTCCAAACACATTTCTAAGCAACCTAAAATAAAAATTGTCCTATTAACTAAACTATTAATATCCACCAACCATACTGTATTTAATCTTTACTTAATATATAAAACTGAAACATTGCCTAGGCACCTTTGCTGTTTTTGGAATGTCTTTGTAGAAATGTTTGCTCTTGATTAAAAGTGCAACAGCATTTTAAGGACTTGAAGCCCTTGTTATTTAGGCTGGAAATGATGCAAAAGTTTTGGATAATTTTGGCGGGGGAGGGGGTGCACACATGCACGCATGCACACCCACACAGACACACAGACACAGACACACACACAGACACACACAGACACACACACACACACACACACACACAATGTTCTTCATCTCCTCCCCTCCCTATACAGGCATATGTTTGCACACATAGGCACACACATGACTCCTTAAGAAATGTTCTTCTAATGTTTTATTTTCCCAAAGTCTGTGCTTCCCATCATTTTCTCCCTCCAGAGCTCTCTATCCCCGCTCCAGACATGACCCCTGGAAAGGTGGCAGAAAAAACAAATGGCTGGTGTTTGGGGCAGTCTGCATTCCTTTCAACTCTCCAAGACCAGCTTGTGCTTGGATTTTCAAACAGTCTGACCAGGATCCTAAGCACTTTGATTCCTGCTTGAAAATTAGCCTGTTGTTCAAGCTCAGGAGAGCCGCTGCAGAGCTTTCTTGGGTTCATGAACTATGAGAGATGTATGAAGTGTTTGATTTTATTTGTAACTTTAACCAAGGCAGCTTTAACTGGGCTTTTGTTTTCTTATTTGACTTCTAGTCTTGTAACCTAAACCCATTTTCTTTTTAAAGGCAATATTCTCACTCATCCCACAACTCTTAATCTCCCTTTTGTAGTCAGATTTTTTTTCCCCCAAGTTGGACTCTGACATTTAAATCCATCCTCTAGGAAAGTTAACATGTACTAGAACTTTTTTTTCTGAGAAAGATTAAAAGAAGGTTTTATACGTGGAATTCAGAAAATCATTGATGGATATGGTGGATTTTAGAAGCATCAGAATGTTTTCGCGTGCCCCACAGATGGGCTTTTATTTCCCCTGTGAGAGGTGCAGGAACTAGGCTGTGGATTATTTAGATAGGAAAGATTGAAAGAATAACAACTTCCAGGCCCTGAGTCTTGTGCCCTCAGCCCCCAGTCAGGCTCCTAGGAGGCTCAATATGTTCTTGCAGCTTCCTCCACTTCCATCTTGGCCTGCTATTTTCCCAGTGTGTCTTAGATTCTGAACAAAGTCTTGTCCTACCTCACTTAAACCTTGCAGCAAGCCAGTGAAGGAGGCAATGGGATTTCTCTTTTACAAATGAGACATCACAGCCCTGGGAGATTACAGACATTTAAGGTCTAGCTAGGATTGAAAAGAGTCTGGGTTAACCAACTGGTATGGTCTTCTTTGCTTCCTCCTTGATTTGTGTGTCCTTCTTTAGAGATTTCCTTGTGGTAATCTCAGTCAAAGGAAATAACTACAATTTACATATATACATATATGTAATAGATATTACATATATGTACATATTGTTGTATGTGTGTCAGGTACCATTTTATTAAGTATGTAGTATATCTTCTTCTGAGACCCATGAAGAACATGGTATTTCCATATTTTTAGAGGAAATTTCTTATGCACAGATTTACAAAATGTGTAGGCCATCCCTCCTGACCTCCTTCCTTTTCCATTCAGTCTTTCATTCACTCACTCACCCACCCATCACCTACCTACTCCCTTACCCAATCATTTGCCCATTATTTATTTAGCGACTCACATATCCCAATCCACTCAGTCACTCGCTCGATCACTACCAGTATGGGATATGCCTTCTAATGAGAGCCATGCTGAAGATGGGCTTTCTATTTCAGAGAGAAAATCCCTTAGGCATAGAGATTCATACAGGACATTGGGATTTGAGCCCAGGTCTGACTCTAGAACTTTTTCCACATGTGTGGCAGCTGCTGTCCATATCAGGGTAAGGTCCATTGGTAAGAGGCCAGTCAGACTAGACAAGGTGCAGTGTTTCACACTCTGCTGCAGTCTTGTTTCATTTCTTGCACAAGACAGATGTGAAACAGACATAGGCTTGCTTTCTCTGTCTGGCTTTCTGGTGCAGCAAAGCTAGTAATCACAATGAAATGGATATTGGCCCCACATGTAAATATCTGTATGCACCAGCCCAGTATTCATCTTCACATATTTGTATAGATTGACCTTCTAGTAACTCTGTGATGTTTTCTAAATATTTATATCTGTGCAGGCACTCAGGGAGGCCAAGTCACTTCCCTGACTCATGTCATCTAGCCTGTGCTTAATGGAATGGGGAGTTGGACTTGATTTTGACTTCTTATACCAAAAATAGACTTTCACCCAGCCTGTAGATGTGTCTCTCCCTAAGAACACACACGGGGGGGGGGGGTGTCGTCTTAAAGGTTAGTGACTTTATTAGTTTAGGGCTAGAGAGTAAAAGGACGTTAATTTTTACAGTAAAGAAGTGATTCTGTCTTCAGTTGTCTTACAAACAGGAGGAAGTCAGGGTAGTGGCTGTGGTGTTTTTAAGTATTTATAAGAGAGAGTAGGATCAGACTCTGAGGGCTAGGGAGGTAATGGAATCTGGGCAAGCACAATGGCATTCCTTATTACACTGTATTTTTAGATTTACTGCTTAAAGATAATAATTAGTATGACATGTTCATACTTGTATAGTAATGTAATATATACCTATATGTGGCATAAAGTAGAATCTCACATGTCATCTGTTGAAAAATGAGTCTTAATTGCAGGTACTGTCAGAACTTCCATATACTTCTTTTCTTCACAGCTTCTGTCTTTCCCTGTGACAACTTAAACAATTAGTACACAACTATCAAAAGTAGTCGCTAACATTATATATACCATACATTTTCTTACATGGTCAGTTTTCCTATGGATGTCTCTTTTTATGTCCCAGACTATAGTATCACACATGATACAATTGATTTTCACATCTTCATTTAAAATTTTTATTATCTTAAACTCAGTGTGTCAGTTTATGAGTACAGTGTGTGCTGATCAGTATCACCCTTCTGTCATTCTCCCCAATCTCTTCCAACCTCACCTCATCCTCTCAGGTTCCCTAGTTCCATTTTCATATTTGTATATTGAATATTATGACTATGTTTGCCTACCCTTCCACTCTCCATTTATCTGACATATCATCTTTGTCTCCTTTCCTCTAGGAGCAGCTTCTTCTTATCCTTTACAAGTATCACATTTTAAGAGTCTGCCTAGGTTTTGTTGTTGTTGTTGTTGTTGTTTTGTAGACTGACCCTCATTTGGATTTGAATTTTTCTGATGTTCATTCAGGATTAAACCCAGGTCTATGTTTGGCAGGAAAATCACTTGTCTTATTCTATCAAAGCATTAAAACAGGGTCAGTGGCATTGACTCAACTCCCCACAAGGCATATTAACTTTGATCACTTAGTTACAGTTTGTCTTCAAATTTCTCTACTTTGAAGTTACTACTTTTTTCCTTGTGATTAGTAATCACCTTGTGGGGAGACACTTTGAAATTATGTAAATATCAGGTATCTTAAAAATCTTTTGTCTACTTCTTTTACCATCCATTGTTACTTCTTGCTGAAACAATTATTCTTGTGGTTTTGACAGATGAATTTGGGTTCCCTCTACATTTATTCACTGGATCTTCTTTGCAAGTAGCTTTCCCTGTGCCTCTCATTTATTTGTTAATTCAGATTTTTATTTGCATTATACTGTGCTTGTCAATTTAAATCTTATGCTGTGCGTTATAGTCCATTAGTGTCATTATTTTGTTGTATAGATAACCCCAAGTGTAACCATTATAAATCCCTTCAAGTTGACTTTTGTATCCTTTTGTCAAATTCTCCCCCCCCAACCTTTTTTTTTCCCCTGTGGTGGTACAGGATTCGAACTTGGCATAATTCTTATTAGGCAAGCAGTCTACCATACTTTACATATGTTTCCCGGTATTTTTGGCATTTTTGCCCATATTTTAGGTAGTGTCTTATGGGTTTCTTTTTTAGGGCCAGTCATCTCTTCTTCCTGCTTAGCTGGATTATAGTTCTTAACTACTTAGCTTATTCTTTGAGATGTGGTCTCACTAACTTTTTTTGCCTGTATGGTCTTCTGTCTCTGCCTCTTATCAAGCTGAGAATACTGGTGTATGTTACCACTACATCCATGGCTGTATCTTTTCATGCACATATGTTTACTTTCTGTTTCCACATACCTTTTCTTCCCCAAGATGCCTTCTCTTGATGTTCATTATCCTTTCCTACACTTACTCCATTACTCTCTGTAACACATTTCATTCTCCCCAGTGTATGAATGTAATAGTCATTAAAGTCATTGCTAAGTCAGTGGTATTCCTAATTCTTTTTTATTTTTTATTTGATAGTACTTAAACTTAGGGTTTTGTAATGCTAGGTGAACACTCTACCTCTTGAGTAACACCTCCAGCCCTTACATCTAGTTCCTTTTTGAGACAATCTTCCATATATGTCTAACCTAGAAGCCTAGACCATAGTGTATCTCTTCATGCTTTCCATGTTGCTAGAATATCTAGGTTTTAATTGGTTTGAGATGATGTCTTATAAACTTTTTGTTCAGGCTAGCCTGCAATATGCTTTATATCTGCCTCCTGAGTAGCTAGGATACTAGATAAAAACCACCAAGCCTGGCCTTTCCCTAGTTCTTAGGGGAAATCCTATATCTCCCACACTTCATTTCAGTCAGTCTTTTCAAGTGGTTGTATCTTGCCTCAGTGGCCATTGTGGCAACAAGGCTTATGTAGTCTCTAGAACACACCCCACAGTAGTACCTTGCCCTGTGCTGAACTTTCTAAGTTCATCAGCTACTGTGAGATTTTTCCCTGAGGCCTCCTCTGGATGTCACTCCATCCACATGTGCACAATGGAAAGAAGTGATGAGTCCTTTCCATCAGGGATGGTTCTCAAATACATTTCAGTGGCTTGGGGGATGGGGAGGTTATGGAGAGTCCCATGGGATGGAGAGTCAAGTCATTTCAGTGAGGCCAACTTGGCAACACAGCTTCCTCTTATCTCCCTTTGCTTATGTTCCCTTTCCTTTGTCTATTGCTTCCCTCCTGTTCTCTGAGACTGAGAAACCTACTCAGTAGTACAGTACTGGTGCATAAGCTTCTTGCTTTCTAGGGAACTAGTGCAAGTATTTTCTGTTTTTTTTTCATATATTTTTTATTGTAATTAATAGAAGGGTTACATGATATTTGCCAGATAGATGGTGCACTAATTCTCATACATTGATACCCTTTCACATGTCTTGGTCCCCATTTCCCTCCCCCCCACCCCCACCCCTTATCTTGTTTTCCCCCGTTCCCTATCCAATTTCAAATAACCAAATACAAATATTTTCTGTTTTGTGTCTATTTCCTACATTCCCTTAGCTATATCAGTATCATGTGTTTATTGGAGCATACATTCTAATTTGTTTACTCATTTCAAATTTATTAATTGGGACCTTCACTGTGTGAGAACTTGTATACAGGTAGACAAAGATCTGGACCTGAGAGAGCTTGCTTTAGTGTATATAAGATTTTAGTAAATCAGATATAACCAAATAGATGAAAAATATTTTCGTTAAATGGAAGTGTTCTGAGGAAATGTAACAAGATGAGATTGAGGGTTAAGTGGAGACGGATACTGAGAAGGCGCCTAACTGAATGTGTTCTATCTGAATGGACTCCAGAAGTGGGATGGTGATGACTCAGTGTTCTAAGGTCTTCTGGTTTTTCAAGTTAACTGGAAATATAGATGTTTGTTCTTATATTCACTATCTCCAGCTTTTTATACATTGGCTCAGTCTTTTTCTTTTTTAGAACTCTGTGCGGACAAAACAAAACAAGCCTGGATTCCAAATGTGCTCCCCTCTGGTGTGCAACTTCTACAGAAATATTTTCTGGGAGAACTTAGAATATGTGGCTTGCATTTCTTTTTCTTTTCTTTTTTTTCCAATGGGGCTGGTAGCTGGCAAAGCTGCATTTACAATTGTGACTTGCCATTGGACATTACAGCATGGCCTTTCTCTGCTGTCCTTTATCAGCATGTCTCAGATCCAAATTCTTTTTCAACTTGCCCCTGCCTTCCTTGGCTGCACCTTAGCCAGCCTGAAAGCTGATATCATTCCTGCTGACTACCTTAGTAATAAATGGCATGTCCAGAAGTCCATCTCTAAATCTTGCTCATACTTATCAATGTGCCTCCTTTAGTCCCTTTCTAATAACTCTTTCATTTGGCCATTCATTTGGATGACCTAGATTTAGACACAACTTTGTAGAACCCTGGGATCCTTGCCACCAAAAAGTGTGATTGTGATGACAAAGTCTGTGAGTGTAGATTTCAGGTTCAAACTTTCCTAAATCTTAAAAATGGGAGTCATAACTTGTCACATAGGCTCCTCATGAATATTAACTGAACTAGTGTCCGATAAGTCCTTAGTCAAGTACTTGGCACATAATGAGCTCTCAGGAAATGGTAGTTATTACTTTAATTATTAGAATGACTTTTCTATTTTAGGGAAAACACTTCTTCATATCCCCAAATATTATTTGTTCCTATTCATGTTATCTAGAAATGTATGCTCATTTAGTGTGTACAGATCAGACAGGAAATCTGAACAATAGAGTGGAAAGTATGCTTACTCTCCATATCCATATGATGATAGGCTTCCCTGCGTCTGCCCTCACCAGAAACTGCCAGGGAGAAGATGGGAAGGTGGGAACAGACTCCACTGGTGTTTAGAGACAACTTTGTTCGTTTTTAAGGAGCATAAAGAATTATAGGGAAACCAAGAAAGACAATGCAAGATCCCAAGTTCGAGAAAGTTGACTGATCCTAGTTTGGATCTAATGAGCAAGGGGAAGGCATCTCACCAGATTCTGGAGACATGCTGTGGAAAGGGCCTCATCCACATGATCTTTTGGAAGGGAGCCCACAGCTAGCCCCTTCTGTCCTCTTGCCTGTTGATTTCCCTTTTATCTCTCCCTGGGCTAGCGTAGCTGGAGGCCAAAAGCCAGCAAGCCTTTGGTATCTATGTATCTGTCAGCATCCTGGCTCAGCAAGCTACAGAATGAATCTGGATTGGCAAATCAGGGGGGCATTCAGATATTCTTTCTCTTTGGTTAGTCCTTGTGGTCAAATACTTTTGGAGGGGGAAGTCTGTGCTTTGGAGCCAGGGAGTCTGGCTGGAATGGTCACAAGTGTTGCACTCTCTAAATGGCCTCAACTCCAAGTTCAGTAAACACCTGCCTTCTGCCTGCATAATGGGACACACAACACGTACAGCTGAGATTGTGGCTGAGATTGTGGAAAGATTATGAAGGAAAGTGCTCCTGTGCTACCTTGACGGGCTGGGGAATAGGCTAGAGAAAACTATATTAAAATATCAGCAGTATTATGACTAGATACAGACAGGATAAGACACAGAAACAAGATTTTGGAATCTAGTGAATATCAAATTTGTTTTTTGTTCTTTGTTTGTTTTTTAATCCTATAGGTGATAAGGAGCCTGAATAGAAAAGGCCTAAATAAACAAACCTCTAGCAGTGTTGTGAAAAGTATCTTAGAGAAAATGACACTAGTTGTAAAAAACAAAAACAACAAACCCACGAACAAAACAGAACAAAACAAAAACAAAGAAGCCACTGAACCTGACTAAAAGCAGTTTTATAAAGAGAGAAAAATCTAGCGTTCAATGTGCCTACTTATTCATTGTGCCATATAGTAGGTTGTTTACAATATGCCAGTGGCCATGATCAAGTTCTGGATATATATCTTCAGTTAAAATAAAGATCTGGTAGTTAATGCCCTTAATTATATCCGAATGGGTTTAGGTAGCTACTCTACAATTCTTATAACAACTTACCTATTTGTTTTAGGCTAGGAATAAAGCAGGATTGATTTCCAAAGGATGGGTAGAGTGAGGCTGCTATATACTCTTCATGTCCTAGGAGAGATGACAGAAACCCAGAGTGTTGGAATCTAGGACCATTCAGAGAGCACCTGTGACCTCCAGAGTGGAAATTCATGGGGCCTCCCTATGACCTTGGAGAAGTTGACTTCTTATTGCAAAACTGAGCTAGCTCACTGACCATGGCTGAATCTGTCAAGGTCTGATGAGATAAAAGGAACCCTAATGAACTGGTAATTGATGAAGTTTATTTCAGAGTTAAGCACAATCCAGAGGTTTTCCTGGGAGGATCTGCCATCAGTGAAGATACATTGTCCTTGTGGGCCTTGGAAGTCACAAAGGCACATGATGGATTTTATGCTTGTTTTACAAACACATTTTAACTCTATAATGCTGCTATACTGTAAGTTGACTTTCTTATTTTTAACTGAATTAGTTCTGAATTATTAGACGTTTAATTGAAAATAAAGTAATGTCTTGTGATTCCATAAGAGTCTCATTTGTGTGAACACTCTCCTCAGTTAGGCATCATGGCTTGTTCCTAGCTAGACCCCTAGCAATTCCTAGAATTAGTGAATGCATGTATATATTCTGAGAAACATCAATACAATTCGCAAGGCAAAGAAAGATGAATGGATGTCTCTCATGCATGGTACTTTTCCTTCCATACATCCTGACTTAAGTTGTTGTAAACAGCAGAAAATGTTTCTTGGATTTAGGTCTATAGGGCTGGACCAGGTCTAATAGGAGTTAAGAGTATTTCAGAGGGTGGAGGAAATTGAATGGTGACATCAGAAGATACTGTCCCTTTGGCAAGGCTGTGGTAGTGAAGTCACTACTCTCAAAGCGAGTGGGTGTGCACAGGACTTGCACAGCCGCTGCACATTCGAGGCTTCTCTGCCCTGACATTAAGAGTCCAAGGGCAGAGGAGGAAGTCTATGGATTATCAGTCTTTGACATCTTTCAAGAAGTGTATTAGGGGAAACCTCATCCATTTGGAAAATCCGGGCCATGAGAATAGAGGGACCTACTGCATCTAGGGCACGAGATTTGGTGAATTCTTTTTTTTAAGCTTGTAGGATTCTATAACCTTCTTTAATGTGCCTTTTCCAAGAGATTGTTCCTTACTGTCTATAAGGGGAAATACACTCTTCTACACTGAATATTAATGTGTTATGTTTCTGAAAACTCTGAAGTCTAAAAAGGTCCATCTGATTGCTTTATTGTTGTTTCCCTTTTCTCTTTAATGAGACTGAGAGAAGTGGGTAATTTAACAGTCATTTAAAAACTCATATTTACCCCCAAGCTTCTGGCACAAAGAAGGTTTGAGCCTAAGTGCTTTCTGGTGTAGTTGTAAAAATTGGGAAAATTGCTTAAGTGGAAGAATAGTTTTTGAAAACTCTCAGTATGACCACCAATTGTAATTAGTAGCTGAAAAAAAGGAAGCATCTTACTCTCTTCTTAGAGTAGGGAAATGTCTTTCTGACAAAGATAATGGAGGATAAAAAGCCAGTTTCTTAGACTAGGGAAAAAAAATGTGAAGGATAAGTAGAGAAAGATGGTGAGGTATGTGGGAGATAGGAAGCGTTTTGTGACTTATGGTCCTCATTTGAACCTTCATTTTGCAATGATAACTCTTAAAAATGTACAAATGGAGAAATATGACTTAATATTTGATGAAATATTGAGTGCTTCCTTTTCATTGTGATCTATTTATCTATATAGTGTCATATCTATATTGAAAAATTTGCAGAAAAATAAGTCTACAGCAAACATTTTCCTCTCCTTTACTTTCTTTTCTTCTCTTTCCTTTCCCTGGCCTTCATTTGGGCTGACAAGAGGAAACAGATGTTGTATGCGAAGCTGGCAGATATAATTAGCATCTTTCATCATGGCAACACAAAAGGCCTAGCACTTTCTGAAGACCCAGATGAGTTTTTGAGACTTCAAGGATATGCCTTGACCTCTAAGAATCTTTATTGGAATGATATCAGAACCTGACTTTTAGTACTCCATATTCCGCTCTACCACTGCAGTCTGTTTATTACAAACCATATTTAAAATGTGAATAATTTAGATTGAAGTTATGGTCACTTCTTGTTTTAGTCTAGATTTTCACAGCACACTGACATCTCACTTTTGCTGTCTGTGATTTGCATAAGTTCTGGGCTTTGAAATTGTACTATAAGAATCATATGATTTAATCATTAGATCACTGGATCCCAAATCTAGCCTCAGAAAGTAAATCATGATGTCAAGAATCACTCAAGGAGCTGTTTGTTTTTCATTAAAAATTAGTTGAAATACTTAAGTCACCTTTTGGGAATTCTGATTCAGAGGCTTAGGTAGAAACAGCTAAAAAAAATACAATTCTGTATGCCTTCTACATGATACTCTTGATAGAATAGGTTTGAGATATAAGGAATTTTAATAGCTTTTAAGGATTCTAGTTGCTTTTGTACAGATTGATTTTATTCCCATACAGCATTGCTTGATCCCAGTGGATGTGACTAGTGTTTTGTCAGTATTATTGATTTTACTTTTTCTTTTTTTTTTTTTTTTTTCCGGCCCTGGGCTCAGGGCCTGAGCACTGTCCTTGGACTTTTCTCAAGGCCAGAGCTCTACCACTTGAGCCTCAGTACCACTTCTGGCTTTTTTCTATGTATGTGGTACCGAGGAATCGAACCTGGGTCTTCATGCATGCTAGGCAAGCACTTTAACCACTAGGCCAAACTCCTGGCCCTGATTTTACTTTTTCTTTTTGTGTCATTAGTGAGTCTTGAACGCAGAACTTCATGCTCTTGCTTAGCTTTTTCTGCTCAAAGTTAATACTGTACTACTTGAATCATGCCTCTACTTCTGGCTTTTCATAGTTAATTGGAGATAGGATTATTGGATTGGAGCTGGCTGGCTCCTACTTGGAGAGTGGAGGATAGAAGGTATTTATCAGGCCACCTCCCAAACCCATCCTTCAGCTTTATGCACTGCCACTATAGAAAGCAGTTTTTCTGTTTCACGTTACAGCTCCCATTTCCAATACTTTTTATTTATCTTTGAACTAAACTAGTAGAAATGGTGCTCAGTTTCCCTGGTGGGAGATGGGTGGGTGCAGAGGCATCACAGAATCAGAGAGGGGTGTGGAGATCTTGCTGTCAGCATATCCATGATAGGAAGAGGAAAGGATGGAGGGAAGAATTGAGTTGAACAGTCAGGAATGATGAGTGATGTCTGAAATACAGTATTAAAATTTTCAGTAATTTAGAGCTAAGAAATCGCACCTTGCACAGTAACGTCAAATGTGGTAGTATATTCATATACAGGGTTATGTGATATGCACACAAACAAATTTACTACAGGACTACATACTCAGTGGAGGATTCCAATGATAAAATCCCTCTGAACAACTAACTCTTGAACTAAATGACGAATTACTAGGATGCTGAAAGTACCTTGTTGGGGGTGAGGGTAGGCACGAGGAGACCTAGAGAGTTAGTTCTAGTTAGTTCTGACTCTGAATAGATGGATTGGTTGTACAATTTAAGAAACTCTAAATGACGTTATCATTGAGAAAAGGATTATTATGACCTGGCAGTGCTTATACAAGAATGATAGAGAATAATTATTTGCATGACTATTACTTAGTTTCAAAACCTCTTTTGCACCAGACATGTTGTAGAATTGAGATAAGTAAAATCCATGTTATCAGGTGGTTCCACCTGAAAAGAAGAGATGCTTTGATTTTTTTTTTTACGCATGGTCCTCTCCCTGTCAGATATGAATAAACAAAAGCAAAGATTTTGATTTTCCTTTTAGGGGTAGGCACATTTTACATTCTGACTCAGGCGAGGAGTCTATAACCACAGGACAGCTGGGAACTCAGGTCCATGGCGGGCACCCAGGCTGGAGGTGAGGAGAAGGCGCCTCCTTGTCTACCGACAGCAGCTGAGGCCCTCACCCACTGCTTCCCTCCCCACAAAAATCCAGCTGGAACCAGTGCATGCTGGGATTCTGCCCAGCACACAGGAACAGGTGGCCCCAGGCTATCCCTGATCAGTGAGTGGATGGCACCAGTTGCATAGCTGCTGCTTTACTCATGCCTGAATGAGACAGTGGAGGTAAGAGTCAATTACCTTGAGTTTCCCTCCCTCCACTGACATGGCTCACTTTGCTCTAGCTTAGCTTTCAGTTCAGGTTCTCTGTACTGAGCAAATTGCTTTGCTTATGTTCCTGAGAGCCAGATTTGGCCACGAACAGGTGTAAATCTCTGTGACTTCAATCAAAGCATTTGAGAGACACTTTACTTTTCCCCTCCTCTTCACCTGTCAAAGAAAAGGGGCTGTCAGAATTAGATTACAAGCAATTTGCTGAGTGCATCAGTCCCCCTGTGCAGCCTGGAGGAGGGAGACAGCATGTCAGAGTACCTTCCATCATTTTCCCAAGGCTGTAGAGGAACTTGGAGAGGCAGAGTGGAGATGAAGTGGCAATTCCTAGGGAACTAGGCAGTTCATGTTCTGGGGCTGGGATGGTCACTTACTGCACATAAGACCCTTGAAGAATCACTGAACTCACTGGCCTTCTGCCTGTATTTGGGGACAGCAGATACACTGGACCTAATTCAGATATTTATGACTTGGAAATAGCTATTTTAAACTGGTATGGGGGAGGGCCAGGAAGCCAATCTCAGATAAGTGAAAAAGAACAATCAACTATTGATGTCTGCTAAGTATGTGGATTGGGGAATATGGGAGCATCTGTGTTGTGTAATCATTCCATCTATGTGTCTGCAGGTTTTTCTACAGTTATTGTTCAACACTTTCCAATTCGTAACTGCCCAGAGCTGGTAAGGGATACACACACACACACACACACACACACACACACACACACACACACACTTCTATGGAGCTTTTGCTATACTTAGTATGATTTTTTTATGAACAGGAAACTTAAGCTTCATAACAATTACATACCATTTCAAAAGTCACTCAGCTAATAAGTTGCAGAGGTGAATTTTATTTAGTACTTTTAGATCCCAAGTGTGAAATGATTTCCTATACTATTTCCAATTAAAGAACATGTCAGCAAAATTTCTAATTAAGTGCCAGTGTGTGTGCCATTGCCTGTAAGTACCCAGGGATCAAAAAGGTATCTAGAGGTTCATTTACTGCTATTTGCCCAGACCTTTTGAGCTTACAAAGTGCTTTCAAAATACTATGAGTATATACTGAGTGTTAATTACTTACAGGAGACTTTTTTTACAAAGTCCTTTACTTGGATTATTTCAGTTATACACTAATAAAAGCTACAACTCCATATTTCAGGTGAGACAACTGAGACATAGACAGCGTTGTAGGGATTCTGTAGAGATCCATCCACCTCTGAAGTTCCTATTGGTAAATTTGTGTACCAGTATGCCCCAAGTGGACCACTTGACCGGATTAGGGATGCTTTTGGATAGAGAAGGTGAAATAAGGGGCTTTTTTACCTGAATATGTTCTGTCCTCTAGACATGGCAAATATCTTGGCCTTGTTTCTTTTCAAAGAAAAAAAAAAGGAATTAACAAACAGTACTTTCTGTGGCTTGTCTTTGAAGGGCAGGGAGTTCTCTGTGCTGGGACTATGCAGCAAACCTGATGAGAGGTAAGCTAAGGACAGACAGACTCAGCATAGCAGACCACAGTCTTCACTTTCCAAAGATCTGGAATTCAGTTAAAAAGAATGTTAAAAAGAAGTGGTATACAAGGAAGGTGAATTTGGGGAAATTTTTAGAGAAGTAATTTCTTTAGTGAGCCTGATAGGATGATAATTCTGTTACGTTTTGTTTTGTCACTAAGAAACTTAAGAGCTTAAAAAGTGGTAAATATACATGTAAAGATTGAAAATACATATGAACATAGAACTTTCTGGAGAAGCAGAATTTTGCTTTATTATGTTAGTGATTTCTCCTCCTGATTTTTCCCCCCATTGGATATGTTTCTGTCTTTCTACTCAATTCAGTTCAGTTGATGCTATGTCTTTCCTTAATTCTGGAGATTTGATCAGAATAAAAAGTCTCAGGTTGCAAATAGCAAGGAATCTGTAATTTGCATTTACCTGGCTGCAGTGGTTTGCCAGCAGAGTTTGCTCAGGTTAATACACCAGAAGACTTTAAGTGTCATTAACATGGAGATTCCCTTTCTGCTAATTTATATGTCCCACACATTCATGTTCTCTCTCATGTATACATGCCTGTGGTTATATGTATGCATGTGCACTTTGATTTTGCCACTGGTAAAATAGGCCAACAGCAATGACACTGCACTGCAGGCCTGCCTGGTTTAAATGTAAGCTGCCTGGAAGATCTAAGTGGTAAGTGAGTGGCAGCAGATGCAGATTTTGTTTCAGTCTTGGGAACTCATCCCATGGTTCTTCGTTTGATTTCTTTTCATCCTATACCCTTTCCTGAATTCTTTCCAATAAATACGATAGCTATATGACCCTGTTTCAGACCTGGAGGGAAACATTTTCCTCCATTGACTAAGTGGTATCTAAATCAAACTACTACTTCTTAGGCCGCAAGAAATAAACTCCAGGCTGTTAGCTGCTGGTCCAGTATCTTAAATTTGCATGCAGAGCTATTTTTCTAATCCCATTCTACGAAAGCCAACAAGCAAAGAATTAGCTATAACCTGAGAGAAAATACATATCCAGCCTCCTGTTATCTTGAAATGCAAATGTGATATTATTCAGCTCTGAAATCTTTCAATAATACCATGTACTTGTAGAACATGAGTCCTAACGGTAGGCTGGCACACATACTCACTGTGACCTAGCTTTTCCCTACCCTCCACTCTCTTTGATCTGGCTAGGAGGAAGTCCTTGGAGTGAATCCTTGCATTCTCCTTTGACCCTGCTCCTATATGTGCTGTTTCTTCTATGCCCTTTCATTAATTGTCTTCTGTTTTTGATTCCTACATTGCTACACTGTGTCATAGTACCAGAGTGTCTTCAATAAGATTCTGCATTTATTTTCTATATAGTCTCAAGATAGATCATTTTCATGAAACCATTCAGACACCTAGGTGGCTTCTCCCTTGTCAGTATCCTTTGTCAATATCAGCGTGAGAATGATTTTTAAGATCCATTTTTTTACATCAAAATTCTAAGACATTCACATGCCTTACATAAAATGAAATGTTTGTATATGTCCTTCAGAATACTTCAGATCATTTCTAGGTTACTTATAATACCTAAAATAATAAAAATGATACAGAAACAATGATAATAAATTCTGTATGTATTTAATACACACAATGGAATTTTTGAATGTTTTTAATTGAGGTTGTTGAAATTCATGAGCGTGTATCCTATTGGGGAGTAGCTGTACTTAATGTCATGTTCTTGTCTGCGTGATCCCCAGGGAGCTTTCAACCATTGCTTCCATCCAGGGATCGAGATGGAAAGTGGATGAAACAAGCACATACCTTCCTTCTATCTTTCAGGATATGGCTTAATGAGAAGCACTCATCTGGTCACTGTTTGGGGTTCTTGTATGAGTGATCCAAGCACTAGGGTCATTTTTTTCTGACATTTGTTTCCTGCTCCCATTTTCTGACATAGAGACTGAGTCTTTGGGTTTTCTGGGATGGTAAGAACATCTTTTATTTTAATGAGATATTCTTAGTGGGTCCCTGCATAGCTTCAGAGGCTGTTTACCAGAAAGATCAAGCTATGCCTTAAAACTTAGAGCTTTCAGATGTCATCTCTCATCTTTCAGGAACTGAAGAGGGGGCAGTGATTGAGTTAATAAAGGATTGTGCTATAGTTGAGGTGTTGCTCAGTTGGTAGAGTGCCAGTCAATGAGCAAAAGTGGCAGATACTGAGTTAGAGTTTGGATCTCAGACTTAAAGGAAAGAAATAATGGATCATGCCAATGTAATAAAGACTCCTTAAAAGCCTTTATAAAATGGGGTGCAGAAAGCTCTCAGGTGAATAAATGCAATGAGGTGCTGTGAGGGTGGCACTGGAGAAGCCATGGGTATTCCATGCCTTTTCTACTCAGCTTG
Organism: Megascapheus bottae; assembly: GCF_031878675.1. Taxonomy (NCBI): domain Eukaryota; kingdom Metazoa; phylum Chordata; class Mammalia; order Rodentia; family Geomyidae; genus Megascapheus; species Megascapheus bottae. The sequence goes on along the minus strand of NC_143514.1, from coordinate 45,185,382 downwards.
GGCTATTGTCCCTCTTTAATTGGCTGTTTACTTGTATCTTTTATTTTAGAACTTAGATGTATAGAATGTTTTCTTCATTTCTGTGAGTCATTATTGCAAATTTGAAATGTGAGGGGAAGAGTATAGGAACTTTAAATTTATAACCCGTCCTTTTAAAGTCTGGAAGGGGTAGACGTTCTGTTTTGTGGGACTCAGTCCATAACCTGTGAAATCAAAGTAGTTAGTTTTGAATTTCATAGGACATATGGTTGGTGTCTGGAGACTTAGAACATGTGTTGATGTGGACATTCCCTTACATTATGAATATTGAAAATAACAATATCACCCTGCAGAATTCATAACTAGCCCTGCTCTCAGCCCCATGAGACTCCTGTCCACCTGGTGTTTCACTTCTGCAGGAGCATTAGCAGTCATGAGAGGAGCAGTGTAAGTGATAATCACAGTAGTGCATCTGAGTAGTCTTCATTTCAGCAGTAAGAAGTGTCAGTCCTATAGCGTCCCTTTCAATTCCAGTAGAAGTTGAAAAACAAAGTGCCCTGCTCAGGTCCTCAGAGCTAATACAATTTGGAACCTAGAGTTTATTTTGGATCCCTTTACTTTGGATCAAGTCCTCACAAAACTGAATCTCTCTCTGTGATTTGATCTCCTGCTTGATTTTGAGCACCTTGAGAAAAATAGGCCTTTTGCAGTTTATATGTATATTTGTGGAGCTCAAACAGCAATCAGTAAGCACTTCAGACATTTCAGTCAAATCTCTTATCCTGACATTATGGATCTTTGAGACCAGGTAAATTCCTCATTGTGGGCTGTCCTTTTAAGCCCTGTGAGATGTTGAGTCCCATTCCTGGCCTCTACAGCCCCAGTCAGAAAAACTGTTTCTGCATATTCTGGAATTTCCCTGATAGGTAAAATCCTCTTGATTCAGAATCATTAAAATTCAGTGAAGGTCAAGGACCTTGGAGTAATCTTCACATCCACAAAGACATTTCCAAGCCTGGAAGGGCTGCTTGTGTTGCAAGGACTAGGATGCATTTCCTAGGTCTCAGTGTACCCAGCACTGAGGGTGGGTGGGCTCTGCTGCTCACAAGTTGTCTGGAGTGGTAGCAGGCTTCCCCAAGGATTAACAGAGAAGATCTCTCCAGAGGCAGCTCTCCCTGGGTTATGCTAATAAGCTGTCTGGCTTAGTAACACCTGGCAAAATCTCACTGGTTCTTACCAAAAATGTACCTTTGTGAATTTCCCAGCAAAGCAGGAGATGCGTTCTATTCTCTGTCTCCCTATTTCCAGATGTGTCACTGGTGACACATAGAGCCCAGGAAGAACTCTGTTGGAAACCCACATCTTATTCTTGGCCAACCTCACTGTTGTGATTTTTTTTTTTCCCCCTGTCTAAGCCAGTGTGGGCAGAATCACTCATTTACTAGTTGGTACCTGGATGTCATTTTACTGTTAAAATTCGAATGCTTAATTCTACAAGGAGAGAAAGTTATGGGTGTTCTGGGTTAACAATGATTGGCGATAATGCTCCCTGCTTGCAGTATCTTTATTATTAATAAGAGAGATGGAGACAGTAGGGGAGGAAAAAACTGGAGAAAAATGAGGGAATGGTGACACCTTTCAAAAAGAGATGAACTAATTACCTCACTTATGTAATTGTAACCTGTCTGTTTATCACATTGACAATGAGAGAGAGAGAGAGAGAAAGAGACAGGCAGAGAGAGAGAGAGACAGAGACAGAGACAGAGACAGAGATAGAGAGAGACAGAGAGAGACAGAGAGAGAGATGGATTCAAGATCCAACGTTTATTAGCTGTGCCATTTCAGGCAATGTCCTTAGCTTCTTGGGCTTTTCTTTGTTTGTTTGTCTGCAAAATAGAATAAGAAATTAGTGTAATAAGTTGTACAACAAGATTTAGTGTCGTATACTCTCAGCATGCCTTGATTATCCAAGAAAATTGTGCAGCATGACTGCTTGTATGCCCTGGACTAAAAATTCCATAAAGTCAGATTGTAGGACTGTCTTACTTTTCCCCTGTAGTTTCCCAGGACCTAGAAAGTATTCTGTAAGAACATAGTGAATCAAAGCAGAATTAAATGAATTGGAATCCAAAAAAAAAAAAACTATAGAAAGAATCAACAAAACAAGGAGTTGGTTCTTTGAAAGAATTAACAAAATTGACAAACCCTTAACAAAGTAGTGTGGCAGTTCCTCAAAAGACTAAACATAGAGCTCCCCTATGACCCAGCAATTCCACTACTTGCATTTACCCAATCATCCAGAAACAAGAACATACTAAATCCACCAGCACAACAATGTTCATTGCAGCACTTTTTACCATAGCAAAGATATGGAACCAACCTAGATGTCCCTCAGGTGATGAGTGGATCAACAAGATGTGGTATTTGTACACAATGGAATTCTATGCTGCTGTCAGAAAGAATGACATTGCCCCATTTGTTAGGAAATGGAAAGACTTAGAAAAGATCATATTAAGTGAAGTAAGCCAGACTCAAAGGAACTTGGGCTCAATGGTTTCCCTCATTTGTCATAATCGGTAGAAACCTTGGGCTCTCCTAGCAGAGATTTGCAATAGAGCAAAACCTTGATACAAAAGGCCATATAATAGGACGCTAAATGAAAGGATCTCTTTTGAAAGTGAGAGGTTGGAATAAACTCTATCAAGCTAACGGACCCCATAAACAGGCTGGAGTTGCCATCCTCATATCAGATAAAATAGACTTCAAACTAAAATTAGTAAGAAAAGACAAAGAAGGTTACTAAAAGGATCTTTCCTCCAGAAAGACATAACGATCCTAAATATTTACACACCCAATCCCAGAGCTCTGAACTTCATCAAGCAAACGTTACTTACACTGAAACCATACATAGATCGAAACACAGTGATTGTTGGTGACTTTAACACACCACTCTCATCTATGGACAGATCAACAAAGCAAAAACTCAACAGAGAAACTTTAGAACTGAACAACTATATAGACCAACTAGATCTAACAGACATCTGCAGAATATTCCACCCAGCAACAACACAATATACGTTTTTCTCAGCAGCACATGGAACATTTTCCAAAATAGATCACATCTTAGGCCATAAAACAAACCTAGACAGATTCAGAAACACTGAAATTTTTCCCTGCACGCTCTCAGACCACAAAGGCATCAAATTGGAACTGAACACACATCTCCACCAACGAAAACCCTGTAACTCATGGAGACTGAACAACACATTGTTGAATCACCAATGGGTCACCAAAGAGATCAGAACAGAAATCCAACAGTTTATGAAATTTAACAATAAGGAGCACACAAAATACCAACTCCTTTGGGACACAGCAAAGGCAGTACTCAGAGGAAAATTTATAGCGCTGAGTGCCTACAACTAGAAGTTGGAAAAATCGCAGACCGACAAGGTAATGTCTCACCTTAAGCTCCTGGAAAAAGAGCAACAAACCAACCCTAATCCCAGTAGAAGAAAGCAAATTATTAAAATCAAAGCAGAATTAAATGATTTGGAATCCAAAAAAGCTATAGAAAGAATCAACAAAACAAGGAGTTGGTTCTTTGAAAGAATTAACAAAATTGACAAACCCTTAGCAAATCTTGCCAAAAAAAGAAGAGAGCATATCGAAATAAACAAAATCCCAGACGAAAATGGTAAAATCACGACAGAAATTACCAAGATCCAGAGTATCATGAGGGAATACTTCTCAAACCTTTATGCCAACAAATTTGAGAATCTAGAAGAAATGGATGAATTCCTAGCCAATATTAACATACGCACACTGAACCAAAAAGAACTAACCCAACTCAACAGGCCTATTTCAACCTCTGAAATAGAAATGGCAATTAGAGAACTTCCACCCAAGAAAAGCCCAGGGCCAGATGGATTCACAGCTGAATTCTATAAGGTCTTCAAAGCAGAGCTCATACCAATACTCCTCAGGCTTTTCAATGAAATTGAAAATGAAGGTTCTTTACCAAACTCATTCTATGAAGCCAGTATAACCCTCATCCCCAAACCAGACAGAGATTCATCAAAGAAAGAGAACTATAGACCTATTTCTTTGATGAACATCAATGCAAAACTTCTCAACAAAATACTGGCCAACCGTCTACAACAACTCATCAAAAATTATATACTATGATCAAACTGGATTCATCACAGGGAGGCAAAGCTGGTTCAACATACACAAATCAATTAATATAATTCAACACATCAACAGGAGCAAGGACAAAAATCACATGATTGTCTCAATAGATGCGGAAAAGGCATTTGACAAGATCCAACACCCCTTTATGTTAAAAGCTCTGGAGAAACTAGGAATCCATGGAACATTCCTCAACATAATAAAGGCTGTGTATGAGAAACCCACTGCTAGTATTACACTTAATGGTGAAAATCTAAAGCCATTCCCTCTAAAATCAGGAACAAGACAAGGATGCCCACTCTCTCCACTCCTCTTTAACATAGTATTAGAATTCCTAGCCAATGCAATAAGGCAAGAAGCAAGCATAAAGAGGATCCAAGTAGGGAAAGAGGAAGTAAAACTATCCCTCTTTGCAGATGACATGATTCTGTATTTAAAGAATCCTATAGACTCTACTCCCAAGCTCCTTGAGCTGATTCAAAACTTTGGAAGGGTAGCAGGCTATAAAATTAACCCTCAAAAATCAACTGCCTTCCTTTACGCCAACAGTGAGAGGAACGAGGCAATAATCAGGAAAGCAACTCCTTTCACAATAGCCTCAAAGAAAATAAAGTACGTAGGAATTAGCCTAACTAAGAATGTAAAGGACCTTTTTGATGAAAAAAGAAAAAGGGAATTAAAGCAGAACTAAGGAAATGGAAAAACCTCCCATGCTCCTGGATTGGAAGAATCAACATTGTGAAAATGACAATCTTGCCAAGGGCTATCTACAAATTCAGTGCAATACCCATCAATATCCCAATGGCATTCTTTAAAGAAATAGAAGAGCCAATTCAAAATTTCATATGGAATAATAAAAGACCCCGCATAGCAAAAACACTTCTTAGCAGAAAGAACAGCGCTGGAGGAATTTCAATTCCAAACTTTAGACTCTATTACAGAGCTATAATTCTCAAAACAGCTTGGTACTTGCACAAGAACAGGCCTGAAGACCAATGGAATAGAACTGAGGATCCAGATATTAAACCACAGACCTATGGCCACCTAATCTTTGACAAGGGAGCCAAAAAAATAGAATGGAAGAAAGATAGCCTCTTCAACAAGTTGTGCTGGCAGAACTGGTTAAGCACCTGCAGAAAACTAAAGTTAGATCCTTCTTTGTCACCCTGCACTAGAATTAACTCCAAATGGATCAAAGACCTGGAGGTAAAAGCTGACACACTGAAAACTTTACAAGAAGGAATAGGAGATACACTAGGCTTCCTTGGCACAGGTCGAAACTTTCTTAATAAGCACTGAGAATCACAACAAATCAGAGAAAGGCTGGATAAGTGGGACTGCATTAAACTGCAGAGCTTTTGTATGGCAAAGGACATAGCTAGCAAATTAATTAGGAAGCCTACAGAATGAGAGAAGATCTTCACCAACCATACAACAGCCAAAGGCCTCAAATCTAAAATATATCAACAGCTCAAAAAATTGAATCACTCCAAAAATAATCTCCAAAGAAACAACCATCCTATTAAAAGATGGGCCAATAACTTAAAGAGAGTCTTCTCTGAAGAAGAAATAAAAATGGCCTATAGACACATGAAGAAATGCTTAACATCTCTGGTCATAAAAGAAATGCAAATCAAAACAACTCTAAGATTCCACCTCACTCCAGTTAGAATGGCCAGGATCAGGAAAACGTATAATAACATGCTGGAGGGGATGTGGCCAGGAGGGATCACTACTACACTGTTGGTGGGAGTGCAAACTCATTCAGCCACTATGGAAAGCAGTATGGCAGTGCCTCAAAAGGCTAAACATAGAACTCCCCTATGACCCAGCAATTCCACTACTTGGCATTTACCCAACCATCCAGAATCTAGGGCATACTAAATCCACTCGCACAACAATGTTCATTGCAGTATTATTCACCATAGCAAAGATATGGAACCAACCTAGATGTCCCTCAGTTGATGAGTGGATCAACAAGTTGTGGTATTTGTACACAATGGAATTCTATGCTGCTGTCAGAAAGAATGACATCGCCCCATTTGTTAGGAAATGGAAAGACTTAGAAAAAATCATATTAAGTGAAGTAAGCCAGACTCAAAGGAACTTGGGCTCAATGGTTTCCCTCATTTGTCATAACCAGTAGAAACCTTGGGCTCTCCTAGCGGAGATCTGCAATAGAGCAAAACCTTGATACATAAGGCCATATAGTATAAAGCTAATTAAAAGGACCTTCAGGATATTGAAACAAAAGCCATATAACGAATGATTGTTGTGTTTAATGTACTATGTTATCTCTCATCTCCTTTGCTGTCCCTTGGGTATCTCATATTGTTACAGTACATCACTTTGTTATCTGATATATTGAATTTATTTGTATTTGATTAGTTGAAATTTGATAGGGAAGGGGGGAAAACCAAGACGGGGGGGGGCAGTGGGGGGGAGGGTAAAGGGCACCAAGACATGTGAAATGGTATCAATGTATGTGAATTAATGCACCGTCTATATGGCAAATATCATGTAACCCTTTTATTAATTACAATAAAAAAAGATGAGGAAAAAAGAAAAAGAGGCAAAAATATCATTTACCATTGTAAAATATTAATATTACATAATTTGTTATGGAGAAAAGATATACATATTTCTCATAAATCTATTTCTCTTTTTATTTTTCCAAGGCCTATCAGTTAAGACGGAAGAAAAGCATGTATTTACCTTTACATTAAAATTATATTTGGAGCTAAAAAAAAAAAAAGGCCGTATAGTAGGACGCTAAATGAAAGGATCTCTAGGATATAGAAACATAAGCCATATAATGAATGATTGTTGTTCTTAAGGTACTATGTTATCTCTCATCTCTTTTGCTGTCCCTTTGTTATCTCATATTGTTACAGCATCTCACTTTGTTACCTGATATATCGGATATATTTGTATTTGGTTATTTGAAATTGGATAGGGAACGGGAGAAAACAAGATGAGCGGTGGGGGTGGGGGGAGGGAAATGGGGACCAAGACATGTTAAAGAGTATCAATGTATGTGAATTAATGCACCTTCTATCTGGCAAATATCATGTAACCCTTCTATTAATTACAATAAAAATATATGAAAAAAAAAGAACATAGTGAATGACTGACTCCTTGACAGAAATGGAAAGTCAGAACCTGAGGTCCTTCCTTTTTCTCATTGGGGGATCAAGGAGGGGCATGAGAGTGTGGTTTTTGTGTTTGTACAACTGTAACAGTTCAACTTAGGTTTACTGTGAATCATAAACTCCCATTCCCACATAGGTAGGACATATGTACCTATACTTATACATTTAGATAGGTGGGATACCTATAGCAAATATACATATATAGCTAGAATGTACACAACAAATCTGAGACAAGACAAGGTGGGAGAGAGGCCCAGAAGGGCAAAACAGCTTGCCCTTCTGTCTTAAGTCTATGCATGCTGCTATGAAAGATTACGAGAGATAGGAGTAGCTTCTGTACAGCGAAAATGTATATCTCACATTGGATATTGGGAAATCAAGACCCAGGTTTTGTAGATTTGGTGTCTTATGAGAGGCCTTCCTTTGACCCATATAATATCCTAAAGCATCTATGTTCTTGAGAGATAGTCTTATTTGACTCAAAAAATAGGCGCTTTCTTCCTTCTTCATTGTACAACTCTCATGTTATACAATGCCTGATGTTATTCAAAAATAGCTCCCTCTGAAGTTTAGACATTTCATAGGTGTTTTAAAAAGTAAATAGCTATCTTTAGTGTTTATCTGATTTGTAAAGTCTTTTTTGAGTATGACATTTTAAAAAATGTCAAAAAATTAGAAACGAAAATCTACTGAGCATGTTAGGCCCCAGTGACTCATGCTTATAATCACAGCTACTCAGGAAGATGAGGTCAAAGAACTGAAGTTCGAAATCAGCCTGGACAGGCAAATCCAAGAGACTCTTATCTCCATTTAACCAGCAAATAGCCAGGAGTGGAGTTGTGGCTCAAGTAGTAGAGTACTAGCCTTGGTTAAAAAAGCTAAGGGACAGAGCCTGGGTCCTGAGTTCAAGCCCCAGTACCAGCACAAACCAGATGAAAAACAAATATACCTCTTCTGAAAGTGCCACAACCATTTTGAAAGAACCCAGCTGTTCTTTCTCTAGGTAATCAGCTCTTGTGTTGGTCTCTTGTGGATGTGTTACTTTGCATTCAAGGCCAAACATTGTACATGTTTGACAGCTATCAGGTAATTGCCTCAATGGTAATTTTCCTATATGAGAAATTATGTTTAAAAATGCCAAAATACTAACATTTATTCCATTGGAATGAGAAAATAATAGGAAGTACATTTGTTTTGACTCAAGGATAGCTGTCATCCGCCTTTCATGTAGAGACTTCCATACTGGGTTACTTACATGATCCCAGGTTTTCTTATTTTCTCAAAACAAGTAACTTTGTTCAGATTAGGTACAATTCAGATACCCTTATGTCTCTTTCTTTGTTTATAATGTTTGTAGTGTTTACTAGCTAATTTACCAGTTTTTTACTATTCACCTCAGTCTGTTTCTTTGCGCCTAATTTTTTTTGTAGCACTTGACAATTTAGTGGTAACTTGATTTATTCATTTTACTCTGTGAGCATTTGTGTCTCTCAGGTATTTGTTATTGCCTCTAGCTCCTTTCAAAGTGATTGGTGGACATTTCCTTTTTTTCTAATGGGTTGACACCTTACACAGAATTTGTATTTCATAGACACTCAGTATGTTTTATGACATACAATCCCTTAGCCTAATTTTGTTTAAGTTCTAAATACTAAGTCTCGGTGATTATAAATAGAGATTCCCTTCTTGAACACTCATTTGTTAAATCTTTCAATTAAAATATGATGTAAAAATCAATCTTAATAAAGAAAAAAAGATTCTCAAAAAATCTAAGGAAAATTAGTGTGTTTTATGTAAATAAAACTATAAATTAAGCATCACTATCTTTTATGAATTTGAAATTCTTTGAAACATTTTCCTTCAGTAATGTTCTTTTGTTGAGATTGAAGAGGTTACATTTAGAGTGAAATGGACCACAGAGTCTTTGAACCAGAATACTATTACTATTAATAAAAGGACTAATAGTCTTCTGTATAAAATTTCCTTGCTTCAAGCCCAACTGTTAGTCAGCCATGTGTTATGTCAGGGCTGTCCTTTCCTTAAAGAGTTTCTAAGAGAAGACAGTCTCTTCTCTTATACCAAGACATCTCCTCCAGTCCTTTAAGGTAGGCAGCTTCCCTCCAAAACTAAACCTTACTGAAATTTATGCTCCCTGCTTTTCACAGAAATGAAAACCAGCTGTTTCAGCTGAAAATATTTTTCTTCATAAAGATGGTTATTCCATCATTCTATATCCTTCTCTTCCCTAGGCATAATTTTCTTTTCCATCTTGACATTTTTTTTTGTTTGCTTTTTCCAAACCATAAAATGCTACTGTCTCAACTTACTGATCCTTTGCCTAAATGAAATTCGGCTGGGTATGATTAGTAAGTGATTGCTCATTTTAGGTGTACTTAGGACTATGTCTCATACCATTAAAATCACTCAATTTGCCCAACCTCAGGAGTAAATGGAATACCCTGGTCCCAAGTCATACATGGCAGGATATTTTTAAGCTTGCTATCAACTATTCCCATCTTAGTTTCTCCAGTTGCTAAATTTATAAGATATGATTTATTTGTTATAAAGTGCTTTGCAGGATTCTAAAGAAACAAATGATGCACAAGGGAATTAGATTGAATTCAGGCCACATATATTTTTTCTTCCCAGATCTGGTTTATATATAAGCCTTAATAATTTCTCAATTAGAAAAACACATGGTAATTCTAATGGAGATTTAAAAAAAAAAAGAGAGAGAGAACATGATAGACTCCAAATGTACTTTTACCTTTTCATATGGCTTCCTGCTTAAAGCCCCACAAGCTTCTTCTTGCTAGTCACTAAGAAAGTCTATCTACCAGGCTTCTTCCTTTGCTCACTTATTTTAGTGAAACTGTTGGTTTACACTTCAGCAGAGGTTTCTGGTCCCATTTGTTTGCTGTTTCTTTTCTTTCCTTTTCTTTTCTTTCTTTCTTTCTTTTTTAAACATGAGCTCATCTGAAAACTTTGCATATGGACTGAGTTGCAAAGGTGGACCCAGTTCAGCATCCAAAATAGACCGCCCCTGCAGGAATCAAGTTGGTATTAATATAAGTGGCTGTTTTTTAAAGGTGATGCCAGTAAGCCGCTCATGTTTCAGTGAACCTCAAACATCTAGCCTTACAAGGTAAAACATGGTGCACAGTGTGACATCTGGGCTTCCAGTCCAGTGAAGGAGAGAACAAAACCCATTAGCAGTGTTCAGTGCTGCAATAGGGAGCCAAGAAGACACAGAGGGACAAGTGACACAGCTCTGGGTGAACATCCAAAGGAACTGACCTTTGACCTCAGGAGGGAACCAATTCAGGAGATAAATGCAGACCATGAATAAACTTGTCCTGTTTATCCTATGTTCTCTAGAATGTACAGTTGGTCATGTTTTCTTATTTTATCTTTCAATATATTTTTGGTTGAAGTTACTAGAACTTCTGAGCAGTTAATATCTCTATTTTTCTGTGTTTCTATTAGGCCTACTGAAAATCTGACATTATTATTATTTTGAGTCACTCTCACTATATAGCACAAACTAGTCTTGAATTTGTGATCTCACTGCTTAGCTCCCAAATGCTGAGATTACATATGTGGACCACCACACCTAGACCTACATTACTTTCTATGTTCTCTTGCATACACCTGTTTTTCTTATACACCTCTGTGCTATTCAAGGGAAGAGCTCTTGAGTGTGCCATCAGTGCTATGCTTAGTGCTGACGTATTTTGGAAATGAATGAAGCTCTTTAAAAGTATAGAACATTCTCAGTAGTTTTGTCTTTAAGTGAACAGAGAGGTAAAGGTTGGTTTCAACGTTGGTTTCTAAGTTCAAAATATGACATAAAATGATTTTCTATTTAATTTTGTGTGTGTGTGATAGCACAGAGAATTGAGCCTAGAGGTTTGTGTTTGTTAGAGAAATGCTCTATAACTTAGGTCACATACTTAGTCATTCTGTTTTGTTTTTGATATAGCATATTGTAACTTCATCTGGACTTATCTTAAACAATCAATCATTTCTTCTTCCTTTTTCTCTCCTTTTTGGTTGGTCTGGATCTTGAGGAGCTGGACACTGTCTCTAGCCTCTTTTGCTCCAGGCTAGTAGTCCATCATTTGAGTCTCAGTGCGATTTCTGGCTTTTTGTGAATATTTTATAGGAGATAAAAGAGTCTCATGGATTTTTCTACCTGGGTTGGCTTTGAACCATGATCCTCAGATGTCAGCCTCCTGCATAGTTAGGAGTACAGGCATGAGCTACCAGTGCCTATCTCTCTCAAGCTAAATTTATAGGTATGTACCACTAGGCCAAGCTTCTCAATTCATTTTTATGTTGATTTTAACAAAGCTCTGCTAGATTTCCTGTGACATTATTTCATTTTATTCAAATCATAGTCATCAAACTGAGACTTAAAACATCTATCTCTCTGTAGGGTCTTTACTAGTATCTGAAAGCAAGTTTTGATTTGAGTATTTCTTATTGATATTTTCTTTTTGAAAAGTAGCTAGGAGGTGATTATTGTGATGCTGATGAAAATTATAAAAACAAAATAGCTTCTTGTGGGGGGGTTGCTATTTGAGTTACAATAGCACTTAATCCTTTAATTTATGAGGTAAGTACTACAATTACCCCTTAGTTGTGAAGGAAAATGAGGAGCTTTGGGGCTGTCTTGATAATGAATGATGGCATCTCTCTATCTGATCAAAATCCTGCATTGCCCATGATCAGTCATGCCTTCCATGTGGCAGCAGGAAAATTACAAGTCCTTAGGAAGTCAGTTATCCTATTTCTTGTCCAGAGCCAAGATCATTTGAGCTAATTACACTGTCTAGATCACATTTTCCACTACTTTGTTGATCCGGTGAATACCTTTTCACATTCAGGATTCACAGCTTCTGCAGTGATTCTGGTAGAATGTTTCCTTAACATTTCCAGGTAGAGTTTCTTCTTCTGTGGCTCTTGTAACTTCTATTCTGCCTGCAAAACTCTTTATGTTACACCTCTTGCTAAGGGGTTAGACCACAAGGCTAATTGGTTCCCTTGCTAGTGATCTCTGCTTCCAATAGTGGATCTTAAGTGTCTTCCTCCCCTGACACTATTCATCCCTTGAGGCAAAACAGCTGATGAATACTATGAATGTGTTAATGGCCTAAGTCATGCATTTCCATGTTTTTGAAAGTAGCAAGTCTGTGTCTTCCTTCTGAAGAATAGCCATTGCTTTTCATTTCTGAGGAAAGGTAAGAATCTAGTTTAGACTCTTTATTTTCTTTTCTTTTACACTCTTTCTTTCTCTGCCCTTCTTAGTTATAAGACATTGTCAGCCAAGAGACTGCAGGTCTACATACTTGTAGTTCACCAACTCTAATAATATATTACCTTATTTGGAAAGTCGTCATTCAACTCTCCCTTTTGTGTCAGAGAGAAATTGTTCTTTGCTATAGTCTCAACTCTGGAGTCAGTAAGTAGGCAGATTCTGGAGTGCTGGAGCCCTTGGTATTGTAACTGAAGCAATCATAAATGGAGACCGTCTGTCATGTGGAGCACAAAAAGAAACAGGGTAAGAATGCCCCACACCACATTTGCATGTTGCATCATGGGAATAGAGTGACATCATTTGATAGAAAAAGAAGACTAGAAATATAAAGTCTTTCTAGTACTTTTAGGTATTTTCACTAACATGTGTAGAGCTGGTATTCTTGAAGAAAATCAGAGTATCTGGAGCAGGGGGCATTGAACAAAGGACATCATGCTATCCAAGTTCTTTATGTGGTAGAAATTTCTTTCTCTTTCACCGCTCTCATGAAAGATAGGTAAAGAATATTTGTTGTGTGCCTACAATATGTCAGGCACTGTGCTGAACTATAGTATATATTATAGTTATTTCTGAAAGAGTCTATAAAGGTAATTCTAGCTTGACAAGAAGATATTTATTTGATTATTTGTTTATGTGCTTATTCATACTGAAGAATGTGCTCAAGTTAATATTATGCTTGCTGGATCATCTTGACAGAAATGAATTATAAAGTAGCCTAATAGCCAGACATAACTGAGATGCACTGGGCCTTTGTCAGGAATTGTCTGATTCTAACCCTATTTTCATCCTCTGCCAGGAATCTTACATTATCTCTTCAGGGCAGAGCAGTCTTCAATGGGTATTTATTAATGTAACTTGGTTTTCCTTGCTTTCCCCTCTACCCAAATAGTTTCTTTAGAATAGCATTATGTTTTTTTTTCCTTCCCCATATTATCAGTTACATTAGACCCCAGGCATACCGATATGTACAGGCTATACTGCTTCAGAACCATTCAGTACTCTACTTCACAAATGATAAGTGTGGGATACCACTGTTGACTGAGGATGTTGAAATATAAGGATTATGACAGACTGCTCTTCATCCATGTTGATACACAGTATGTTATCACATAATAGAGTAGAACAAAATGTGTTGCCACTTGAAAACATATTTTAATATTGGAGTTTGTGAAATTCAGGGGACTTTTCTGAGTCAGTTTCTTATGTTCTCAAACTTTTGTAGATTATACTAGGGCACAGCGATCTTTAGGAACGAGTAGATATTGCCGAAGAAGCTAGCCAGCACCAGGGTGTGAGATTCAGGAGAAGGGGATTTGGAAGAGGGTGGATGAATCATGGATCATGTGTGTTGAGGGCAGGGGGCGTCATGCTATCCAAATTCTTTTTTTTTCCTATTTACCATCAGTTTATTCTAAAAGGCACATGTGGAAATTATTTACATGATGAAAGATCTCAGAACTTGCATGGAACGGGCAGCTTCACATGATGCTACTTCAGTGGTGTGTTCACTATACATACTTTCCAAGAATGTCACCATCGCAAATAAGAAATAATCCTTGTCATCTAGAACTACTTTGGTGCCTCCATATTCTGGGAGAAGAATTTTATCACCCACTTTCACACTCACTGTCTGAATCTCTCCATCCTTTCCTTTAGAGCCAGATCCCATGGCCACTACTGTGGCTTGCAATACTTTTCCTTGAGACTTTTCTGGAAGCAACATGCCTCCTTTGGTTACAGTTTCATCTGCACTCCTTTCGACCAGCACTAGGTCAAACAGAGGAATAAACTTCCTAAAATGCTTGTCTAGCCATGACTCCCTCCGTCACTCCTGGGACTCTGCTCTCAGGCCAGTGCTGCAAGGAGTGACCCACAACTGGGCTTGGAGACACGTGGAAAGGCCGCCCACCATGCCACCATCCAAACTCTTAAGCCATGCTCCTAGTCGACAGTGAATCTTCATGTGGCCATTGCCAAAAGACTAAGATCAAACCTCCCAAGATGCCAGACAGAGTGAGCTTTAAAGTATTGTGTTGGGAACTGTAATTACTAGAGTAGAGAAATAGCTAAGGAAAAGACAAGGGAAAACTCAAAGATGAACCAGAGTGGGTTAATCTGATGGTGCAATTACAATAAGGCCTGGTTTTGATGGATTTTAGCTATTGGTAAAAACAGAAGGAGCAGAAGCTGCTGAATAGAAAACCTTGGCCTTACCCTGAAGTTGTACTTCTTAATAAAGAAGCCTAAGGTAGGGTTTTAGGTTTTCTTTATTTGCGTGTGTGTATGTGTGTGTGTAACCTGGTACCAGGACTTAAATTCAGGGCCTTGAGTTTTCTCCTGGCTTTTTTGTTCAAGGATGGCAGTTTACCACTTGAGCTGTACTTTCATGTATTGGCTTTGTGCTACTTAATTGGAAATAAGAGTCTCTTGGGACTGTCTTTTGCTTGTGTTTGTATTCCACTCACAAGATGAAAGGGGATTGGATTTCTGATGCCCAGTACCTGTGCTGGGCCGGAGACCAACCAAGATGGTTTGGGGTCAGTGTGGGTGGCTCCTGTGGGTGTGTGTGTGATGGCAGGTGGGCAGGCAGATGGAGGACGGGGTGGGGGTGGTGAGATTGGTTTGGTTGGCACCTGAACTCAACAGCCTGTTTCTGGGACTGTCCACGCACCAGGGAGGGGACTTGAGGAAGTGATTGACCATGTAGACACTAGCCGGCCCACCCTGATATTCCTGGAGAAAGACTGACTGCCACAATCCAAGCCACGCTCAACACACCAGAAGAATTCATTCTATTTATTTCTTCTCCTTCTTTCTTCCTCTTCCTCCTCCTCCTCCTCCTCCTCCCCCTCCTCCTCCTCCTCCTCCTCCTCCTTCTCCTCCTCCTCCTCCTCCTCCTCCATTCTCCTCCTCCTCCTTCATTGTGGGGATGTAATATATAGAGGGCTTACAGTTACATTTCTCAGGAACAGGATACCTTACTTTTCACTCACACATCGATACCGCTTCTCACGGTTTTGTCCCTGTTTCCCTCCTTCCACCCCCTCCCACTCATGTCTTTTTCCCCCCTCCCCTTCCATATTTCAAATAAACAAAAACGTATATACAATTAAAAAAAAAGTCTCCTGGATTTGTCTGCCTGAGCTGGCTTCAAACTTGGATCCTTACATCTCAGCTTCTGACTTGAGCCATAGCATCTGGCTTCAATTTGTATTTCTATAAGTCTTTTAATATTGAATGCTTTGTAGGTACCAAGTAATACTGTTTCATTGTATTGAATCTACACAGTATTTGTAGATAGTTGAGGGAATCCATTATGAATTTTTCACTTAAAAATTATTGGGCCGGGAGTTTGGCCTAGTGGTTAAAGTGCTTGCCTAGCATGCATGAAGACCTGGATTCGATTCCTCGGTACCACATACACAGAAAAAAGCCAGAAGTGGTGCTGAGGCTCAAGTGGTAGAGCTCTAGCCTTGAGAAAGTCCAAGGACAGTGCTCAGGCCCTGAGCTCAGGCCCAGGACTGGCAAAAAAAAAAATATCTTTAAGGGGCCGGGAGTTTGGCCTAGTGGTAGAGTGCTTGCCTACCATGCACCAAGACTCGGGTTTGATTCCTCAGTACCACATACACAGAAAAAAAGAAGCCAGAAATGATGCTGTGGCTCAAGTGGCAGAGTGCTAGCCTTGAGGAAAAAGTCCAAGGACAGTGCTCAGGCCCTGAGTTCAAGCCCCAGGACTGGCAAAAAAAATTATCTTTAAGTAATCATACAAAGGAGGTGACATTTAACAGAGCAGTTCATAAATATGGTGCATCTTTATTGGTGTCACCCCTTTTCAACTGTCCTACCCACCCTTTTATCACCCCTTCCCATATTTTTCTTAATTTTTTGGTATATACAAGGAATTTTTAATTGCATTCTCTCCTTTCCCCCACTTCATTTTTCTACCTCTCTCCCTTTGGTTCCTTTCTTCCCTTTGCATGTACCCCTTTCCTGAGGCTGATTTTATTGAGTGTTGACCTAGCCCTTCTAATTTATACACTTACACACAGAGATATGTTATTTGAGCTCTTTATAGAATCTGTTATATTTCAGCTAATTAATTTGTAACCACTTGCATACCACCCAATATATCTACTTACAGATTTATAGGTACATTCTATGTACCACAAATGAGGGAAAGCACACAGTCTTTGTTTTTCTAGGTGTGGATTATTTCACTTAACATTTTTTCCCAAGACTTTCTATTTCCTTACAAATATTACAATATCATTCTTTCTAATGGGTGAGTAAACTTCCATTGTGTATATATATATATATATATCATATTTTCTTGGTCTGTCTTGGCTGATTCTATAACTTTGGCTATGGTAAATAATGCTACAACAACCATTGCTTATGTTCTATTGGATAAATGCCCAGGAGTGGAATTGCTGAGTCACTCTTTGACTGGACTCTGAACTCTAAGCAGAAAGATATAATATCTGTTCCTGGAACATGAGAAGAGCTTAGTTCATATTGGTTAAGTGAGGTGGGAGAGAAGGAAAGAGGAAGAGTACTTTTATATACAGAAAGCAACCAACTGGAAGATTTGCACTATGAAGTTCTCAATGAAACCTGTGTTGTTCCATGATGTACCTAACTTCTATCCCTTTGCACTTATACTTCTTCATCTGAAATGTTCTTCATCATCCCAACTCTGAAATTTATTCTTCATTCCCACTAATACTTGACTTTGCTTTTGTCTCTTTTTTTCCATGTCATCTTTCATCTGACTAATACATCCTTTCTTTAAGCTTCTTAATAAGGGGCTGGTAACTGTTAGCTTTGGATGTCCTTGAAGTCATGATCATTTTATGATCATGTTTCACAGTTTATTTTTAATTATGTGACTTTATAGCTGAACTGTCAAAAACAGTCTTCATTTGGACATCATGAGAGTTAGTCTCATTGTCCTTGTGTAGTTGTCTAAACTATTCAACTCATGAACATGTTAACTTTTACTAGTAGTATCTACCTAAGGTAACTGCTTCTTTTCTCCATTCATCTGTTTTGATTTTTGTATTTATCCATCTACTAAGAAAGTGAGAGGGCTGGGAATTAACTTAGTTGATACTCAACAAGGTTTGTTCATCAGCACTTAGCGCATAGCTGCCCACCTATACACAGAAAAGATAGACAAAGTAACCCAGAGAAGTTGAATATGACTTCATTGTACTCTTATATATTATTTAATTGGTCATTATAACTTAAAACTACTATAACTATTCTACAACTTTTTTCATGAATAAGCATGATAAAGAATGTCATTCACAAGTATAGTCTGGAAGTAATCAGGACAAAGTTTGAACTTCTGCCCTGCTCTTTAATGGTATGACCTCAGAGGAGTTATTCAGCTTTCCTGTGCCCAAGTGTCCTTCCCTGTCATTTTCTTTACAAGTTCATTGTGATATTCAATAATCTACATACAAGACCAGTGCACTTCACACTTAATAGAGACTGCTTTGCCCTTTCTTTTCTTCCTCTCAATGGTGCCCCTAATTGACATTGCTTTTAATTAATTTTAGGAGACAAGTAAAAATTTATGAATGCAGGGGCTTCACCAAGGTGTTAAAATGTTTTGATAATGATTATCGGATCTCTTAATTTTGACTCAGACCTCCCCCTCCCTGTCTTCTCCCCCTCTCTCCCTCTCTCTTCTTCCCCTCTCTCCCTCTCTCTCTCCCTCTCTCTTCCTCTCTTTCCCTCTCTCTCCTCTTCTATCTTTTTCTCTCATGGGAAAATTCCCTCAACTCCATTATTTATTCCGTTCTTTCATACTCCCCACATTGTCGGGGCTACGCTTGAACCGTGTTATCAGCAGGTCTAACTGAAAAGGCAATTTAATATCGCCCTGTGTTACATCACTGCATATATTATTTTGGTCTGTCATGGACCTGTCAGCAAGTCTTGATGAAGTACAGAGCCAATAGTAACAAGGCTGAAATCTGACAGCTCTTTAACAGAAGCAACTCCACTTGGTTCCATGGTATTTCTTCAGAAATAAGGCCTTCCTTGGTCTCTTTGTTGATGTAATTAGCAATCCAACCCCAGTCATTACATTTCTCCTTGAGTGGTATCTTTAGTGCTGGTAATTCATTCTGTTGCATGCCTTGGAAAAACACAGCCATCATATGGTCCTGTGATGTACCAAAGGCTGCAGCCAGAAATATCTTGGTAATTTATCCCCAAACTCAACTTTAATTGTTCTGTTATTCACTAGCTTGTTCGATTGAGACTCTCCAGGTTCTGCATTCCCCAGGCAGAGAACAAAAGGTTTCCCTTGAAAGTAGGGGTCTGGCAGTGTCAGTGCAGTGAACTGTCTATAAATATTGCAGCAGGGCGGGCTTGGTTTTCTCATAGTCTTGGAGAAATGCTTGAGAATGATCAGGTTCCTGGAACTCGGCAGGCTTGTGCTTTTGATTTGTGTTGTGCTCTGGCTAAATCAGGACAGTCAGAACTTCCCCTAGCTTTTTTTTACCGAGGCTGCTTTATGTTGTCTGTATGGATGGTATTTAGTGGCTCTTTTACTGTTTATTTTTATATGTTGAGGCTTCTTCCTCCTGAGGAAACTCTGATATGTATTCAGTACTCACTGACATGTTTTTTTTTTTAAACAAAACATAAAGGTAGCAATAATTGTAGCTGTTACCATGATGACCATCAAAAATTAGATTTGCTTTTACTCTGTTATTTTTCCCCTACTGAGACTTGAGTGGTTGGTCTAGGTTCTTCTTTCAGTATCCTTTGATCTCTCAATTAGCTTTGTTTATTTCTTTTTTACTGTTGTTGTTTTGACTTGGTGGGATTTTGTGTTTATTTTGAAATTCAACATTTACTTCTTGGATTAAATGAGACTTTCAGGCTTAAGTCTTACTTCAACTCAGTGTAATAATGTACCTGTACTGTATTCACTTATTTATCACATTTCCCTCATCTGTTCTTTTTTTCCATTTCCTTCATAAGCCATCCTAGAATTCCTGTTATTCTCATTCAGGGTCATGGGTCTATTCTCCAAGCTTCTTAACCCTTCCTTCATGATTTTTCCTCTTTTGTGTCTTTGCTGCTTTGGGTAAGATATTCATTTACTTTGTCTTTCAGAACAGTAAGTTAATTTCCAACAGGGCCAATTAATTTATTTTTAGCTAAAAAAAAAAACCCAACTTCACATTTTCACTAGTACTTTGTCTTTACTCAAGGAGAAGATGATGGTTTCTGTGTCTTTCTCTTTCAGATATTTGCTAAAAATCTTTGGTCTTCAGATATACTCCCTGAAAGATGCCAATTCTGTTTTTAAAGGCAGATCCCTATTATCCAGTAGTAGAGATACAAATAAAGTGAATCCTAATCATACTTGGACAGTCCATAAGCAGGATTGAGTTTCCAAAGATATCTTCAGTCATAAGACTTGGTGATTCAGTCATCTTTACTCCATGAACACTTTCTAGCTACTTATTCTAATTTGCTATAAGTAGTAAACAATGATGCATTCCTATTTATTTCTCTTATTGTGAAAGTAAAATATATTTGGGCTAATTTACTTACATTGTAAAATGTTAACTATTGCTTGTTTGCAAACCACAACCAGTGCTCAGAGTAGAACCTAGAGATCATTTGGTTGCCTAATAAGAGTCTTCCTTAGTTTGTGCTCTGGCAAGTGGTTCTTTTGATCCTAGCTTGATTCATTCACTGGCATCTGGGCTGTCTGATCCAACTTGATCTACAACTACCTAAGTGTATGTGCTCTAGATTTTACTTGTTTGATCATTGCTATATACCTCTTCTCTTTGATCCCCCTTCATGTGACTAGTAGGTAGCTCAGCATAAACTTCTCATGGAGGTGCCAGAGGTACAAGAAAGCAGTAATAAAAAAAAAAAATGAAGCATTTTTAAGCCTCCACTGGGAAGTGATATGTAGTCACTTCTGTTGAATTCCTTTAGCTAAACCCAGTCAGTCAGAATTCAAAGTGTAGAGATAAGAAAAGTGGCCCTTCCCTCAAAACAGGGCCTGTACTGTAAGGAGGAGGTTTCTATACTATCAAGTTATATAGCAGAGGATGTAGATATGTGGAAGGGTTTACATCCCAGAACATGTTAACCTCCCGTACATGTTAAAAAACTGTACACATATTTGTAATTTTCCATGATACCTTAAAGGAGAGCCATAAAATTGACTTGCAGATAGTCGGGAAGGTGGATAGAAGAACTGAATTGGAACTGGATAAAAAGGAAGACTTGTAGCTTGCCAAGTAGACAAAGATGAATGGGAGGAGCAAAAGTCAAGTAAGATCCAAGAAATAGTCAAGAGTAGAGGAGCAGAAGTCTCTATTAAAAGGGCATTTGGAGAGTTAAGATTCATGTTATTTGCTAGATTACTGGAAATAATCCTTCTACATTGTCTTTTGTTTATAACTGCTCTTCCCAGTGAGTTAAGAGAGCTACCAGATAGTTGACATTTCAGACATTGTGCCAAGTGGGAGTTTACCCACTCTGCATCCCTCAGAGTAAGCTGCCTTAAATGAGGCGTGTGTATATGTGTGTGTGTGTTATATGGGTGTGTGTGTGTGTGTATGTACATATATATATATATAAAATGTGTGTGTAATGTACATATGTATTTATCTTTTAAAATATCATAGGCTCAATAATTTCCCTTATTTATCATAATCAGTAGAAACCTTGGGCTCTCTTAGCAGAGATTTCCAATAGAGCAAAACCTAGATACATAAGGCCATATAATATGACTTTAAATGAAAGGACCCTTCAGGATATAGAAACAAAAGCCATATTATGAGTGATTGTGATTGTTGTCCTTAATATACTATGTTATTACTCATCTTTTTTGCTATCCCTTGGTTATCTCATATTGTTACAATGTTTTATCTTGTTATCTGATATATTGTATATATGATTCTTTGGTTTTAGAAATCGGATAGGAAAGGGGAAAACAAGATGAGGGTTTGGGGTGGGGGAAGGGAAATGGGGTCCAAGACATGAGAAAGGGTATCAATGTTTGTGAAGTAATGCACCTTCTATCTGGTGAATAGTAACCCTTCTATTAATTACAATAAAATATATATGAAAAAATACTTTTTAAAGTATATTGGTATCACTTAACACCATTCTGTGTGTTCTGGCACTTATGCCACAGTTGAACACATTGTTAATGAAAAATGTCCTTTCCTGTGTGGGAGGGCATTTTAAGAGTAACATTGTTGTTTTTGTTAAAAGAGTTTCTGATTTGTTGGAAGAGAAGAAAAAGTAGATAGGTAAACAGTAGGTATCTGCCTATGATAGAATTGTTTGCACATGGGAAAAAGTCATTTACCAACAAGCCCTCTCCCTTGAGGCCTCCTGAACAGTCTGAGCTGACACAGGAACACTTCTAAAGGGATTGAATTTGGTACAACAGGAAGAAGCAAGGCAGGGAATTGCACAATGGAAAAGAGTGGTGGGCACCGTCAAATCACACAAATGGGTTTAATTGGGGTTTATGTAACAATGCTCATTTTTTTCAAACTTCACTGAACAAAATACAGAGAATATATTGAAAAGTAATATTAGAAGGGGATAGAGGGAGGGAAATGGGGGCAAAAACATGAGAAGGGGTGTCTGTGTAAGAAGTAATGCACCTACTACCTGGTGAATGTAACTGTTACCCCTTTAAATATTACTCTGACAATAAAAAAATTAAAAAAGGAAAATAGGTTTCAATGAAGATATATAAAAACAATTAATTACAAGGTATGATAATTAGAAATGATAAAATATACACTTATGCTCTGGGATCTCAGAAAAATAATACCTAACCCCAAACTGGAATTTCAGCTTATATGGAAGTATAAGTTTGGATGATCAGGGTAAGAAGCTGAAAGAAGAAATTGCCAAGTTTCTGGACACAGGACAGAGTCATAGAAGCTTAAGAAAACCATTTCCAGTTATGTTTGTTATGAGATGCCATTTATTTTTTAAAATGTCTTCATATGACAGTTTACTTGGTTAGAGCAACAACCATGCACTTAAAAAATCTTAATAATAGAGAATTTTTTGTTTATAAATTTTATTTTCAAGATGATATACAGAAGGGTTGTAGTTATATACATAAGGTAGTGAGTACTTTTCTTGTCAAACATTGTTACTCTCCCTTGTTTTTCTCCTACTTCCCTCCTCCCCCACCCTCCCCCCACCAAAGTTTTATGTTCACTGTTAGACAATGTTTGATCTAAGCCTCAATGATTAACAACTAAGGCTAGTATTTTGTTTGTTTGTTTTTTGCCAGTCCCAAGGCTTGAACACTGTCCTTAGGCTTTTTCCTCAAGGATAGTGCTCTAGCACTTGAGCCACGGCACCTCTTTCAGATTTTCTATATATGTGATACCAAGGAATCAAACCCAGGTCTTTGTGCATGCTAGGTAAGCACTCTACCAGTAGGGCAAACGCCTGGCCCCTAAGGCTAGTTTTGCCTTGGCCACAATGCCATTTTTATTCTCATGCTATTTTGTAGCAAATCCCAAATAATGTATCATCTCATACAAATATTTTAGCATATATCTCTGGATGATAATGAATAGCTTGTAACATTGCCACACTTCTCAATGTTATGTTTAAAGTTTATTAAGCTAATTTCATCAAACAGCTAATTAATGTCTTACAGTTATCTCATAAATCTATATATGTGTAGATATAAATGCAAATATTCATTGTTTGATCAGTAGCCAATAAAGAGTTGAAAATTTTCTGAAAGTGAAAGAATGGGCTACTAGTGATAGGCAGATCTCCAGGAAGACCTTTGGATCAAAACAGTGGTTCAGGCTTTTTTACTTTTTTGGGGGGGGGGGTGGGGGGGTCAGTCATGGGACTTGAACTCTTGGTTTGGGCCCAGCCCCTGAGTTCTTCAGCTCAAGGCTACTATCCTACCCTCAGGCCTTATCCTTGAGCACTTCAGCTCAAGGCTACCACCCTACCCCTTGGGCCACAGCGCCACTTCCATTTTCTGGTGGTTAATTAGAGAGAAGAGTCTCAAGGGCTTCCATGCCTAGGCTGTCTTTGAACTGTGATCCTCAGATCTCAGCCTCCCAAGTAGTGGAAGTGGTGCATTCTTAACTTCTTCAGTATTTCTGAAGATAATCTGGTTGATACTTACCAAAATATGGAGGAAACATGGTTCATTGTTTTTTCCTTTGTCCTCTTTCTCTAGGTCTCTCTGCTCTCTGGTGTGTAAATGGACATACTCAGCAGATAAAGGCTGGGATGACAGTTTCTGGAAGATGATTGGTTTGGAAGACTTGGTTGCTGATAATTATAGAAAAATAGGTAAAAAATCTGAAGAATGGTCACATCTATCTTTATCTTTCTATCTATACATATATGTATACACATATTATATATGTATTATAATACATATTTTATGTATTGGTGGATTGATGTATATATATATATAACATATTGTTAGTTTTGTTTAAATTATAATATTGGAACCCCTATTTTTCTACTAAGACTTGGTTTTCTAAAATGAACCAGATAGAATCATATATTATCTGAAGATGGGGGGTAAATAAAGAGAGGAATGGTGGGTGAATACAGTTTTAATACTTGACATCCATATGTGAAAATAGAACTGGGAAACTTTAAGAGACAAATGGTGATGGGATAGGTGAGAATAAGAAAGAATGGTGGGAGGAGTGACACTGATCAAAATGTATTGTACATATATGTGGACATGTTTTATTGAAACTCTTAGTACAACATTTAAAGATAATTTTTAAAATATTATAAATATACCAGAACATAAGAAATATATAAATCAAATGAATCAGTTTTGATGACTTTAGGCCAACTTTACGTTTTCATGATTAATTGAAATAAGAATTCATGGACTTTTCTGTTGAGGTCTGGCTTTGAACCATGACCCTCAATCTCAGCCTCCTGTGTGGCTAGGATTACAGACAAGAGCCATGGGTGTGCATCTGTACCTGTTTATGCATCTTGATTCTATACTAGATTGTGAGTTATTGAATGAACATAAGGCTTTTCACTTACTTTTGTGTTCTCAGTACTAGCAGAGGGCATATCACATCTTTATGGCTTCATTATTCTTTGATTATTCTTTGGTTCATGTTTTTTAAATCTAAGTATATTCTTGATTGTAGGAGCACCAGTTGTGCGCTGAATCTACCTTCACTTTTGATTTTCTGATTATTTTAACATTTTCCTCACACTCTGGTTTCTCTTTAGATCGTATAACCTCTTGCCTTTTCCCATTGCACATAAGACACATGTTTGATTAGTATATTAGCTCTGCTAATAGGGCGAAACCTAAAGAAATGTTCATTAAAAGTCCATAATGTTAATCTGGCAGAAAATTTTCAGAATAACTTCATTAGATTTTGCCTGTTAAGTTAATGGATTTTTAATGGATGTCCTAAGGAGGCATATCATTAACCAGAATATTGCCATACATGTATTAAAATATACTCATTCATCAAAATTAATTATGAAATGTTCCCCTTGATTTTCATTTCTGGTTACTTAAGCTTAGATTTTCAATCTGAACCCAAAGCAGAAGAGTATTTACTCTCAGTTTGATGTTCACAAATTCCTCTCACCCTTCCAGACAGTCTTTGTAATTCTTGGAACTATGTAAAATGAATCTCGGAAGCCTCCCCTATAAAGTGTTAAATATTTCCAGTGGCCTCATTGCTCATCAAAATGTGGGCAATATAGCACAAAACCTTTTAGCAGATTTGAGCACTGAGTGTGGTGGACTTGAGCATTAATACAATTACCATAATTTGCTCCATGTGGAGCTTTTAGCCAAGTCTTTACCAGCCTTCTCAGCTCATGCAGTAAATAAATGCTTTCCCCGAAAACTGAACACCTCAGCAACTGATGGTCTTATGGCAGAATATTTTTGATATAAATTATTTATGAAGTGTAAGTTAAGGATCAAATGCAATATTTATATAGTGCATTTCAAGGACAAGGGGAAAATTTACAGTGTTTTAAGTAACTACATGCAAGTTTTCAAAGCTGAAATGTTACTACTTCATGCTGTCTTTCAAGGAGGTATTTGAATAGTTTGGTTTGGGAACAATGTACACAGTAAGAAAAAATAACCTAATGAGTGACAAGAATATACCAGGAAATTTCTTTATAATTAAGCTCCTAGTTAGTTTAATATTCAGAATTAATGGAGGAAGCTCAAACCTAGCACATTCATTCTCCCTTTTCTCCCTCCCTCCACCCGCCTCTTGTGATGTTATCTCTCCCTCTCTCTCTCTCTCTCTTTCTCTCTGTTTAGTGGAGGATGGGTAAGAGGTTACCCACCTATAGTCCAATAAAATGATCTATTTCCGTGAATTTTGACCTTCAGTCCCATGTGAATCCATGTGAATCATTCCCAGGTTACCTATTTAATCCTAAACATCTATCAAAAGTGAACAGGAAGGAAGAGATCTGCAAGGAGAAGGGACCCTTAGGAAGATAAGCAGCATCCCACTTGTTCTAATCGATTATCCAGGCTACCTTTCAGCAGGTCTCAGTTGCCATTTTAATTCTTGTGGAAAGCACTTTGGTATATTTTTCGAGTAGGCCAGTTTATGAAAACTCATACGTAAAAGATGGCTGAAATATAGAGTATTGTTTGCCGTACAGAGTTTCATTATGTAAAACAATTCAATGTTACCTTACAGATCATTCATTATTTGGGATCAAGGAAATCACACAAAATAGAAATATAAGGCCTGAGTAGATAGAGTTGGTGACTGTTCAGAGAGAAGCAGAAATGCATATAAAGTATACATGGAAGAAGATACATTTTTGAGGGAAACAGAGGCTATCTTTTAAAGAATGGTTTTCTCTTCTCTCTGAGACTATGTTTTAAACATTAGACAATATGGATACAATCACCTGGCATGTAGTAGACATCGATGAAATATTTGTTGAATGAATGAAAATATATGTGAATGAAGGATTGATTAAATAAATTCCATCTAGTCTTTTATTGTTTTAACACTTAATAGAATTTCATTGGATTCTTTAAATGATAATGCTAGAAGACAGAGATGCAACAAATTTTTGACATCAATTCCTTGTTCATAACAATCTACTAACAAGTACAGGAGCTTGACTACTTCAATCCAATGCTATTTCTTTATAAAAATTTCTTTCATTGTTATTATAAAGGTGATATACAGGGGCTTACAGTTATATAAGTAAGGTAAAGAGTAAATTTCTTTTTGAAGAGTTCACCCCTACCCTCGCTCTCTTCAAGTTTCCCCCTCTCATACCTACCCATATGTTTTATAGTTCATTTTCAACATAGTGTCCAGTGAGTGCCACTGCTGCATTTGTTTGCTCTTTTTCCTTCATTTCTTTTTTCTTTTTTATTATAATTAATAGAAGGGTTACATTATATTCGCCAGATAGAAGGTGCATTCCTTAACCATCATTGCTACCCCTTCTCATGTTTTTGTCCCTATTTCCCTCCTCTGCCCCATCCCCTCATCTTATTTCCCCCCCTTCCCTATCCTATTTCAAATAAACATATATACAATATATCAGATAACAAGGTAAAATACTGTAACAATATGAGATAAGCAAGGGACAACAAAAGAGATGAGAAATAACATAGTACATTAAGAACAACAGTCACACCTTATATGGCTCTTGTTTCTATATCTTGGAGGTCCCTAGATATATAAGGCCATATAGGATGAGGCTGAATGAAAGGACTTCTGTGCCTTTTCTTACTCTCCCAAAGACATATAAACAAGCAAACAAGACAAAAAGAAAAAAGAAAGACAGCAATAAACAAACTTCTTGTTTCCATTTCCTGGAGTTCATTTGCATAAATATTATTTTTCATGATCAGATGTATTTAGGTATTTTGTCTTTCTCTTCCCTCTCCTAAGAGGTCTCACTGTGTGAGAAGGCCTAGACACCTGCATTCTTTATTATGTCCCAGTGTATTTTAGATCTGGCTTCTCCATATGAGAGAAAGCAGGTGCCTTTTGTCTTTCTGAGCTTGGCTTGCTCACTTAATGTGATTTGTTCTGGGTAGGCCCATTTTCCTGCAAAGGACATATTATTCTCTCTAATGGCTGTGTAAAACCTACCACATTTTTTGTATGTACTCATCTATTGTAGGGAATCTGGGCTGTTTCACAACTTGACTATTGTGAATAATGCAGCAGTGAACATGGTTGTTCAAGTGTTTTTATGGTATCCTGGCTTGTGTTGTTCTGGGTAGAAGCCTAGGGGTGGTATGGCTGGGTCATAGGAAAGAATAATAACCAGATTTCTTTTAGCAAATCTCTCAGAAATTTTTCAGGACAGAAAATATTTTAACAACAACATGTAGGAAGGTTGAGAATTTTACTTTGCTATGGAGTAAAACAAAGTCTATATTAATTGAAGCTGCATTTTGGTTTTTTTTTCATATTGTAGGCTTAAAAGTACAAATAAAAAATGTTGCCTAATTGCAAGTATGATTGTACACACATGTGCCAGTAGTCATGACTAATCCTATGTGTATATGTGTGTGTATAACAATGCCATTTTCTCCCATAATTATATACACTATTAGCTACTTTTTATAAATGTACCTTGTGAAGCTGAAATGGAATATCAGATATCCTGGAAAAATGTGATTTATGCGGCTTATAGAAATGTTGCTCTTTTTATTTTTATTTATTTATCTTTTTGCCTGTCCTGGGGCTTGAACTCGGGGCTTAAGGACTGTCCCTGGGCTTTCCCAAGGCTAGTGCTTTACCTCTTGAGCCATAACACCACATCTGGCCTTTTCTATGAATATGGTACCAAGGAATTGAACCCAGGTCTTTGTGTATACTATACAAGCACTCTTACCACTAGGCCAAACTCTAGGCTAGATGCTCTTTTTAATTTTTAAATGCATTTTGGCACCTGGACTCAGGAATATTCATTCCCTCAATACAGTTCTACCTGTGCTCCCACTTCCCACATTCCCAGCAGTACCATTTCAGCTTGCCTCCCTTTCAGGGATGGATCTGAAGACCAGGAGGATGGGAGAGAAGTGATGACTACATTATGGCAGCTTTGCTGTACCTGAAGTTTTATGACTGCTTCTCCTCTCAGCTTCTAGAAGATGATTGTAAGCTCTTAGAAGTTAGTTGAGTCCTCAAATTCTCTTCCTACTGCTAAGAAAGTTGCAAGTTGAAGAGTTGAAAGGAATTATAAAGATGCTATTCTTTTTTCTTTTTTTTTTTGGCCAGTTCTGGGGTTTGAACACAGAGCCTAGGCACTATCCTAGGGCTTTCTACAGACTAGCATCTACCACTTGAGCCACGCTACCACTTCTGGCTTTTTCTGTGTATGTGGTACCAAGGAATAAAACCTAAGGCTTTGTGCATAGTAGGCAAGCACTCTTTCCACTAGGCCAAAATCCCAGTCCATAGAGATGCTATTCTAATGCCCTTAATTTATAGGCACAAACTGAGATTCAGGGAAATGAGATGGATTTTCTTCACCTTGTAGCATTAATTGTAGCATTGTAGTTATAGCTGAGACCATAAATAAGGTCTTCTGACTCCCATGTCTGTGGCCATTTGACTGCTTTATTCCAGCTCTTCTGCTTGACCCTTTTAAACACCTTTTTGCCAGTTAAGGTCCTGTCATGGGAGCGGGACTAAGCGCTGAATAATTCACTTAATCCATTACTCTGGCTTCATCTATTCACATGCAGTAACTGGATTTTTCCTGTGTGGCCAGTGAAGTAGCTTCATGAAGATCAAATGTGGTTGAGAGACAGGAAACCTACGAGAATATTTTGTCCATGTGGGTCAGTTTTATACTGGAGTGCCAGCTAGACATCTCTAAGCAAGAAAATCAGTTGTAGATGTGATTTTGTGGCCTTGGGGATTAAAACTGAATTGCTTCTCTGACATAGAAAATGATTACTACCATCCCAATAAGTTTGATTCCTAGGAATTATTAACCTGTCCATAATGATAGAGAGAATCTGTTTTGGTTATTAAGTATACAGCTATGAAAGGGAATGTTATTAAGATTAGCCCAGATTATTGTAAATATTATTTAACCTCAGGTATTCCCTTTCATTGCAATTATTTTCTCAGCAATTCTGTCCTTGTCTAGGTTGTTGGTGCCTTGTCTATGCTTCAGTATAATCTGCTTGTTACTCTGTGATTTTGATTCCACAACTAGCTATTAATATTTTTAGGCTGTCTGTTTTGCATAACAACACTATCAACTACATATACGATGGATGTATAAGCGGAGAAGGTGGGTTAACTTTCTGAGTTGTCCTCTCAAATCAATGACTCATCATTCCACTTTTTTGATAGTCTATATCTTGATAAAAGGTCTCTCAATTTTCCCTGTTGATGAGGACCCAGGCCTGAAAAATCACTCGGGATGCTGCGTTTTTCTCTCACATCTTAATATCTTCCCATCAACAAGTCCTTTGTACTTTGCTCCAAGAGGGACCTCAAATTAGATATTATCTTTCTTTAGTGTTACTAACCTAGTTCAAAGTATCTTATGTCTCTTGCTGGATTAGCATGCCAGTCTTTTAAATGCTCTCTTTGTTTCTCTTTTTTTCCCTTTGATAATCCATTTTCCACAGAGCATGCACTATGATATTTGAACAATGTAAGTCAGATTATGTTACTCT
Source organism: Megascapheus bottae (assembly GCF_031878675.1). Taxonomy (NCBI): domain Eukaryota; kingdom Metazoa; phylum Chordata; class Mammalia; order Rodentia; family Geomyidae; genus Megascapheus; species Megascapheus bottae. The sequence goes on along the minus strand of NC_143514.1, from coordinate 45,155,036 downwards.
ACTATGTAGATCCTTGCAGTGTTCATGTGAGATGTGTACATGTGTGAGTGTGTATATGTGTGTGGTGATCTAAGATCCTTGCCATATTCAGAAAAGTGTTAAAAGATCTCTCTGACTTGAATTGCTTACCATGCCACCACATGTTCAGCATCCAGCCACACTAACTTTTTTTTTTCTGTCCCTCAAACATTTCTAATGCATATAGCTTTTGCATTAGCCCTGCCCTCCCTCTGGAATGGCTCTTCTCAAAATAACCACATGTCTCTCTCTTTGTCTTTGCTCAGACCTTACCTTAAATGTGAAGAGCAGAGTCTTACCTTACCACAGAGATAATACTCCTTTACATACCAGCAGTATTCCTGTATTTTCTACATAGTGCTTTTAACTACTTGATATCACCATATTCTTGAATTATTTAAGCTTCTTGACAGAGTAGAAGTGTACTAACTGTTGCTGAATACATAATAAATTAGAACTTTGAGTGTTATTGGTATACCAATAAAATGGCATAGAAGAAAATATACTATGTGTGCCAAGTATTTTTGAGAAAATTTTAATAGTTCCCTCCTAGACAAAATAGAGGTGTTTGAACTGATGCATCCTCATATGCATCCTCATATGAGCAACTTTGTCAAAGACCATAGCTAAATGACTTAATCTCACTCCCTCATGAGACTATCGTGGTCTGAAACATGCCATTGCATTTTAACTTACCCTTGTCATATTTTCAATCAGCATCTTAGATAAAAATATAGAAGGCCTCCTGGATAAATTTATAAATGATACAGAACAGACAACCATAGATAATACATTAAATAAAATGATTTAAAGCATTTGAAGCTTTCCAGGCACCAGTGGCCAATGCTTGTAACCATAGCTACTCAGGCAGCTGATGATCTGAGGACTGTAGTTCGAAGTCAGTCCAAGCAGGAAGCCCTTGTGGCTCTTATCTCCATTTAAGCACTAAAAAGCTGGAATTGGCTCAGATGGTAGAGTATAGTCTTAAGTGAAAAAGGCAATGCCATGCCCGAGGTTAGGCTCCAGTATCAGCACAATCAATCAATAACAAAACAAATAAGTAATAGAAGATCTTCAGAAGGGTGAGCCAAAATTAACATAATATATTTTTTAAAATTGGGGATAAATTTATATCTATGTCTTTTTTTCTTAAAAAAAAGTCCATGGATGGGAAAAAATGTAGCTTCTCAGTGGTTTACATATAAATTTAGTATCTTAGGTTTCTTAGAAAATGCTTGATTGTCAGGGGTTTAAAACAACCGAGCATTTATGTATTATGTGCCAATTGCTTCTAGATGTCAATGAACCTCAGTTCATTGACTCCCCTTAGCCAATCCACATAGGTACTATTATATTCCTTTGATGAGAGAACTGAGGTATCAAGAGGGTTGAGTCAGCTGCTCAAGTTCATAAGTTCCAATGCCAAAGATTAACTATCCGAAGACTACAGATCTGATCATGAGGCCACACAGCCTCATGATTTGGTGCTAAAATGCTCAAAAATCAGTACAAGAAAGAAATGAACAGTTTGGGTTTATCTAGCCTCGTGAAATTACCCCTCAAAGCGAGACTGTTAGCATATCCTGGTGTAAGATTGTAACTCATTCTGTGTGAAGCCCAGTGTGTCACTTTCCTGGAGTGGACTGCTGTCCGTCACAGAGGTAAGGGCAGTTCTGATATTCTTCCTTGCTTTCCCTGAAACAGTGCTGGAGAGCAGACCAAGGATGACTCTCCTGTGGAATGCTGGGCAAGAAAGCACAGAATGATACTTTGCAAAGCTGCATGTGTTTTAATCTCATGGTGATCTATAGCTCAAAATTCGGGACTCTCCCAGCCCTCCCCCCAGTCCCTTTTCTGAATTGCTTTTTGTCCCTAGCTCGTCATCTGAACCTTTGTAATTATTGCTATCCATTTAGAGGTCTGCTAATCCAATGTTCTTGAAAAGCAGCGATCCTCCATGACCTGCCTTCTACATTGAATGTGACAGCTCATAGCTCTTCTTCGCTCCTCTTGATCACAAAGTTGATAAGGTGGTGAGCTCAGTGTCTGGAGTGTCTGCTCCTCTGTAGTGTCCCTCACCCAGTTCTGTGAGTTTTGACTTAGAGATACCCATGACCTTTAGTTTCCCAGAATGGCCTAACCTTTCTGAGAATCCACAGTAGAGGGCTGCTGTGGTCAGGTTAAGGTCATTGATTGACTAATGGCCTTCTCCAGGATTCGCTGGCCCAGGCTGCATTTCATGAACCCTATTGATCTCAGAAGGTTGCCTGTGCGCAGATAGCTTCTGCGGGCATCAGGATGCGATGAGTCATGGACCCACCTTCCCTGCCACCCTTGTGTTGTTGTGGCGAGGAGAACAAAGATGATCTCTTTGTGGTATCATAAAACCTAGAAATACATTAAAAATTTCGTTAAATTTTCATGCTCTTGTAGCTATTGAAAGATACAATCTGTTAGGAGGGGGAAGAAACCTCCTGCAGTGATTCTCCACACTGCTATGACTTCAAAGGCTACTTAAGGGACAAGGTAATGATTTTACAGTGTTTATTAATACTTCATGTGCTGCTCTCCCCTCCCCCTCTTCTCAACTGTGAACTGTGCATTTGTCTGAGGAATCATTAAGATGCAGAACAAGGCTTTTCACAGTGTCTTTTTCTACTAGGGGCACTGCACACTGAGATTGGTTGTTGACTTGGCCTGCTGAGGGAAGCAGCATTTCTTTTTCAGATGCATTTTGGGATAATGGAAAGAACATGGTTTGGAGATAGATAGACATGAGTTTGCAACGTGTCTCTGACATATACCAGCTGGACCACTAAAATCAAATAAGTTTCTTAACCTGTAAGGGCATCTAAGGAAAGTAAAGTCACTGCCTGGTGATTTTAGTGACCTCAGACAGAAACCACTCTCAAGAAAAGTTTTGGCTTACCTGAGTATTTTGAGGATTTTTGTTTTTTAGGTTAACTTAGTTTAGCTTAGCTTCCCTTCCCTCCCATCCCTTACTTTCTCCCTTATTTTCCTTTCCTTTCCTTCTCCTCTGCTTCATCCTCTTCCTTCTCTCTTCCCCTCCCCAGATTTGATGTGAGTACTCTTTAAGAAAAAGAATGAAGCCAGGTGCCTGTGGCTTATGTCTGCTTCAAGCTACTCAGGAGCTGAGATCTGAGGATTAAGGTTTGAAGCCAGTGTTGGCAGGAAAGTTCTTGAAATTCTTATCTTCAGTTACACAGCAAATAGGTAGAAATGGAGCTGGGACTTATCTTTGAGCAAAAATGTTCAGAGACAGGCCCTGAGTTCTAACCAGTATTGGCATGCACACACGTACATGCACACGTGAGCGCTCTCTCTCTCTCTCTCCCTCTCTCTCTCCTCTCTCTCTCTCTCTCTCTCTCTCTCTCTCTCTCTCTCTCTCTCTCTCTCTCTCTCTCTTTCTCTCCCTGTCTGTCTCTCTCTCTGTCTCTCTCCCTGTCTCTCTGTCTCTCTCTGTCTCTGTCTCTCTCTCTCTCTTTCTCTCTCTCTCTCCCTGTCTGTCTGTCTGTCTGTCTGTCTCTCTCTCTCTCTCTCTCTCTCTCTCTTTCTCTCTCTCTCTCCCTGTCTGTCTCTCTGTCTCTCTCTGTCTCTGTCTCTCTCTCTCTCTCTCTGTCTCTCTCTCTCTCTGTCTCTCTCTCTGTCTCTCTCTCTTTCACACACACACACACACACACACACCTGAGACTCATCTGTAGTGGGTTATGAGCCATGGCTATAAATTACTGTCAATTCCTTTTGTTCCTGTCTTTGCTTTTATTTACTATTTAATCCCTCGTACTTGATTTTGTTTTTGCCTACTTGTTACAAGTTTCATGAACTATGTTCTAAAACAAAGTAGCACATACAAAATAGTCTAGAGCACAGTAAATATTTCTTAAAGTAGGAGTTTGGAGATCTTGAGAAAGTATAGAGATACTAAATGACTTATAAAATATGAAAACTTTGCCAGAAAACCACATAGACATCCAGAACAAGAAAAATGTATTGCCAGCAAAGATACCAGCAAGACCCTTCCTCACAAAAGAGAAGAAGGTGCCGGTTATTATGTTTGGTGGCCTTTTATAACCTGCATTGAGGGTGGTGTTAGGAGATTTTGTTACCTTATATGGTTACAGCCGACCCAAGGAATGCCATTCCAGGTGACTTACATGACCTGTGGTTTAGGTGAATCTTGCTGCCTTATGTGGCTATAGTTCAGCACCAAGGGACAGTTCCAGGAGGAGAGTGGTTGGTAGCTATTTACTGAAAGGCCTGGTGCTGTCTAGGGAAAGAGCTTACTGAGCTGTGTGAGAGGAAGCTATGAGAAAGCTCCCACACCATCACCATCAATGACATTGAAAGCCTGTGGACAGGGCCATGAATTTATCTAATATAATTTCCTCCTTTGTCTAGTATGATTTTCCCCCAGCAACCTCATTATTCTGATTGCAAGCTTAGAGGAAAGGGTTTTTCTCTGTCTTTCTTATTTTGTTTCGTAGAGTTAATCTCAGTGAGGAGTACCTTCCCCTCTCCAGCCTGCTCTGAAAGCCCGTCATCATCTTTATCCCTCCCATCTCTCATCAGTTACCAAATGCTGTTTGTTATAGGCTGAATCTGTACACCTGTAAATGCTACCAAGACTCTGTTCCTATGATCTCTCACCTTGACTAGTTGACAAGCATTTAGGCAATTCTCACAGAACAGGAAATCAAATCCTTAGACTTACCAGCGCAACCTTCCCAAATCTTCCCAGTGCTCTTGAGGGATGTTTGTGTTGTGGTGGGGATTTGCAACTTGGCTTCCTCATCTGGCACCATTTTGTCCTTTCAGTCTTTAGACAACTCCATTTCTCATCTCTGCACTCCACTGTCCTCACCTTTCTTCATACTTTCAAGGTATTCCCTCCAGTTCAAATCATTGTTCTAGGCCAAAGAAAGACAAAAGCAAAGGGTAAAATGTAGATATGGTAACTGTGTCTGGTTTGTTCTCAAGATGTTACCCCTGAGATCTTACGCAGTCTCTTCAGCCTCCACCTCTCAGCAACCAGTGCATTCACTGAATACCATTATTATCTGTGAGGGAAGTTAGAAAAAGAAAATTTTCAGAGGCTGATTGCAGTGTTTTTCAGGGGAAGAATTGAGTGAAATAACATTGTTATTTTGTGTGATGTTGAAGAGCTTAAACTTTATTCTATATATCAGAAGTCTCCAAATAGATTTTATTTCTCAGCTAGTATCAAGCAAAGTGTTCATTAGGCATGGAGAAAAATTTTAAGTTCTACTTATCTTCATTTTTACTTCATCCTTTTTAATTTCAGTTTGAGGCAAGATACTTAGAAATGTCTACAAGACTCCATCTCAATGGAAAAAAAAAAGCTGAGCATGGTGCTACAGCCTCCATCTCATTTAGACTTCTTGTTAGAAGCCTAAAATAGGCAAGTTGAGGTCAAGGCACATACCAGAGCAGGAAGTAGGACTCAACCTCAAAAATAATCAGTGCCTCAATGGAATTCGATGCTGCTGTCAGAAAGAACGACATCGCCCCATTTGTTAGGAAATGGAAAGACTTACAAAAACTCATATTAAGTGAAGTAAGCCAGACTCAAAGGAACATAGGCTCAATGGTTTCCCTCATTTGTCATAATCAGTAGAAACCATGGGCTCTCATAGCAGAGATTTGCAATAGAGCAAAACCTAGATACATAAGGCCATATAGGATGAGGCTAAATGAAAGGACCTCTAGGATATAGAAACAAAAGCCATATAATGAATGATTATTGTCCTTAATGTACTATGTTATCTCTCATCTCTTTTGCTGTCCCTTGGTTATCTCATATTGTTACAGTATCTCACTTTGTTGTCTGATATATTGGATATATTTGTATTTGGTTATTTGAAATTAGATAGGGAAGGGGGTAAAACAAGATGAGGAGGGAAATGGGGACCAAGACATGTGAAAGGGTATCAATGTATGTGAATTAATGCACCTTCTTGTAAGACTTGTCAAAAGGAAACTCCACACAGTTTAAGAGGCGAAGGTTTATTGAGAGAGAGAAAGAGAGAAAACAGACCTACAGCTGCACAAGATGGAGTCAGGTGGAAGAAAGAGAGATTATGGCCGGAAGTGAGACATTATATTGGGGGGGACAGCGGAAGCGGATGTGACCTCAGAGGATGAGGAAATACTTCAGACTGGGGGACCTCCCACTGGGAGACATGATGGTTGCCAGGGTTACAGTCTGGGCGGGGATTTCCAGGGTGCACAAAACGCCAAGGGAAGGAATCATTTCTCCCAGGCAGACCTAACACTTCTATCTGGCAAATATCATGTAATCCTTCTATTAATTACAATAAAAAATATATGAAAAAAAATCGGTGCCAGTAACTGGGAGTGGAGGTAGACAATTACCTCAGAGGTAAAACACTATCTTAGCAAGTGCAAGGCCCTGAGTCAAACCCCAGTATCACCACAACAAAATCAGCAATACCTGGCAGTACATGATTTGCAATGTAATAATTTGTTAAGTAAGAAATAGACATGTTGGAAATCTTTGCTGTAGTCTTTTTGTTGGTGAAAATCAAAGTATTTAGAAAACAATGGATTAGGTTAGAGGGAACTGCTTAAGAAAATGTTATAGATAGTTCTTTAGATTAAAACAAAGTTAGAATGTTAGTACTTAGAATGGAGTAGAGGAGACATTTATTCCACTTTATAGATAGGATAACTGAGGTGGAAATATAGTAACTTGGGTCAATCTGTCCTCTAGCTAGAGCTCCAGCCTGCGTTTCTTCTTGTGGTTGCGTGAGCAGTCCATATCCAATATTTACTCTCTTTCCTGAACGATCATTCTGTTTCCTTAGCATATCCTCTCCTCTTAAGAAATATGTATCTGTGGGAGCCAAGAGGAAAGTAAAAGTGTATGTGTGTATTATGATCCATACTAGGAAGACAGTTTTGCAGAAGTGAATCACCAATTTCACCTTGGGATACTGTTGCCTGATTAGTTATCAACCTAGAAGTCTCCAGGCACAGTTATCAACCTGAAAGTCTCCAGGCACAGATTCCCATGATGTGTTTGTTTGCTGGAAAACCCTATCAGCGTTACAACTGAGACATACCTATGTACGTTATCAATACTTTTGTCTTTGTATTTATAAAGCTCACAGGCTAAGCAAGAAACTGAACTCAAGAGATTTTTCATTTGGTAAGATAGGGACTTACCAATGTGTCTTGGCTCTGTGCATATGAAAAACATGTGTTTGCCCATGGGTACATATATGCGTTCGGCTCTATTTCATAGAGTATCTTGTAAAAAACTGATAGGAAAAAAATCTGTTTTATAGATCCTGTTTCCTGAGGTTGTGAATTCTAGTTTAGGTCTTTGCTAACTGCTTCTTGGCCAGTGTAATTGATTTGTTTCTATATGCTTTCATCAGCCTAGCTATGCAAGTTCAAGAAGAACACTAGCTTTCATAACCAGATGGTGAACAAGATCCACCCTCTCCAGGGTACACTAAACTATCCCGAAAATTCTGTTTATAGGGGTACAGACCAAGGGTTATATGTCTCCAAGCGAATGTGTTTGTCAAGTTGATGTTCATGTTTACCAGGATCCTTTTATCACCAGCTGAGTCCTCTTTTAATGGCTTAGGTCACTTTGGAATAGTTTCAAAAGGCAGCCTGATGTTAGAACTTCCTGTGGGTTTGCCAACACAAATCTAAAGTGAAGCCTAGAGCCTTCATGGTAGCAAACTCTAACCTCAAACACACTTAATGAATCATGGACAAATGTTTTCGTATTCAAGCAAGTTCATTCCCTACAAAAATAACCTGGTTTTATATGGTTTTATATAGAATTTTGATTATATGTTCCCAACAAAATTATAGTTTTATATGCATATGTTTCTCTGTGTGTGAAAAATATATGTATTTTGTATATGTATATTATGTGTATATCTGAATATATACACATTAATGTAATTGTCTCTTTATGTATATTCTGTATCTTTTAATATCATGTAATTATTGTAGATGCCATAAAACAGTATTATTCTCATTTTGAAGATAAACTGAATCTCAGAGAGGTCTGTCATAACTATGAAGTGATAAATTTGGCATAAAAGAGAACTGCTAAATTTTTTACTTTTATATATAAAAATTGTAAAAGTTCATTTTTGGAAAAGAACTCCTCTATAAACTAAAGGGATTGAATTTTATCATCAGAAATTGTAGGGTTTTAGTGAACTTATGCCCTCCTTAATACCTGAACCAGAAGTCCTGGGCAGGAGCCTGAGAAATGGTATTTCTTTCTTTTTTGGTCAGTCATGGGGGTTGAACTCTAGGCCTGGGCATTGTCCCTGAGCACTTCAGCTCAAGGCTTTACCACTTGAGCCACAAGGCCACTTCCAGTTTTCTGGTGGTTAATTGGAGATGAGTTTCATGTACTGTTGTTCTCAGACTGGCTTTGAACTTTGATCCTCAGATCTTAGCCTCCTGAATTGCTAGGATTACAGGTGTGCACCACTGGCCCCAGACCGAGAAATGGTATTTCTAATTTCTCTGGTGATATGCCCCAGCCAAACTTCAATGTTCATTAGAGCAGCTAATTTTTCAGGTATCTTCCAGCTGTTAGATACTGAGTGAGCAGACACTGTTGGCTGATCAACAGTGCATTTGAACAGGGCATTGGTGGCTCACACCTGTAATCCTGGCTACACAGGAGGCTAAGATCTAAGGAGTGAGGTTCAAAGCCAGCCCAGACAAGAAAGGCCTTGTGACTCTTATCTCCAATTAACCACCTGTGAGTGGAGCTATGGCCCAAAGTCATAGAGCTCTAGCCTTGAGCCAAAAAGCTCAGGGACAGCTCTCAGGCCCTATGTTCAAGCCTCGCAACCAATAAATAAATAAATAAATAAATAAAAATACTACTCTGTGGATATCAATCATATATCATAAGATAGGCATTTTGCTAGATAGTAGAGATAAATACAGCATGATTAAGGTGCTCCCAGACCGTGCCTGGGTCCTATAAACCGTTATTAAAGTGGACTTATAAGGATGAAATGCTCTTTTCTGGTATTTGTGATGATAAATTTCATCTTTGTCTAGGTAAGCTTATTTTTTTCCTGTTGTCTCCACTCGTACATTGATCTCCGCATCTAGTTAGATTTTTGTTCTTTGCTTTTTGAGGAATTTCTTTTTTGTGTTGGCTCAGTCTATAATAGTACTTTCATTTAATTTTTTTCCAACTTGAAGATTGCTTCCCTATCCTAGGGAAATGTTCAAATGCATGTTTTCATTTTCAGCCTATAGATTGTCTGTTTTTTTGTCTGTTTTTTCTCAATTATTCCATCTTCAGGGAAATTATCACACCATATGGAGGTGAGTTCAAATTAGTCATCTCCATCTCACCTTCACTTTCAGCTCTGGCTTCTTAAGAAAAATAAAGATGTAGAGTTCTTGACAGGAGACTATCTATAGTATAATGAGCCCCTCCAAAGTGGGGAGGACATAGTATATAATGAAGTTATTATTTGTTGAGTTTGTATTAAGTACCAGAGACTACCCCAAGCATTTACTCTGAGTTATCTGATTATTTACTTCCCAATAGACAGGTCCTATATCGATCCTCTTATATAGGTCCTGTTGTTTTCTTTATGGTAACTTAGGCCTAAAGTCTCACAGTTATTTGATAGAAGAGATTTGAAATCTGGCTCACCTAACTCAAGAAAGCTCATCTTTGTTACCAGTAAATTGCATCTTCCGTTGTGACAATCCATGCATTTTTCATTTGATGGTGCTGACTCATTTGGCTTACTGGATTATTGACTCATCATACTATGCAAGGCCAAGTCTTTTTTATCCTCTCTCTTCTCCCTTTTCTGGTATAATCTTCTGTCTCCATCACATTACTTCTTTCCATGGGCTTTAGAAGAATATCTTCTTATGGACCATCACCTTCTATAAAATGCAGTAGAAATCTGGTAAGCTTGCCAGAGAGTAAAGGACTTCAATGCTGATTCAAATGAAACTTTCATCACATATCTGACCTTTTTATGAGCTTCATTATATATTCTTATGATTAGAAAAATTCACTAGTAAATAATACCTCCATGAGGAGTCACTACCACCTTCATTATTTCCAAAAGATTCAGTAATAAAAAGCACTCAGGTTATTGACAGCCCATAATTAATATAAAGTACATAATATGTTTTCAAAAAATAGGCCATGATAGTGATGGGAATATATTTTATTTGTCTTCTAATCAAAGACTTCTAAAAGATAGATTATCCATCTATAGATGCAAGGAGTATGTGAACATAACAGTCTGGGGGTTAAATTTTCTTTTTTTTTTTTGGCAAAACATTCTAATGTTGAGTTAGTGGTTTTATTTTTTTCAGCTCATTAAAATGGTTGAAAAGTCTTGGCAAGCAAACACCTTTTTAAAAAATCAATTTTTCAATAATTTAGAGTGAATCAGGCCCATGTAGATACATTTCCCTTAAGGGGAACATGCTTTCAAAATAATTAAAGTAAAGGCAGCATTATGGATCTTGAGGAAATATGCTTAAAAATGCCCTTAGATTTGTTATGAACCCCAAAGCCTTGATAAAACTGAACACTGCAGAAGTCAACTTCCACACTACATGACTGGATCATGATCAGTAGTAGAGAGAACACTGAATTCCCATATCATCTACAGTTATCCTTTTATTAACAAAACTCAGACCTCTAGATGAACACAGAACTCTAAAGTCTATGGTCCCCTGCTTCCTCTGAAACTCTAAGTTTGTCCTCTAGGACTCTTAAGAAGAGTCATAAATGTCTTTCTTTCCTGTGAGCCTAAATGAAGTCGATGTTAGAGTTACAACAACTACTTAAAGATCAAGACAAAGATCATACCCCATAATGAACTAGTAGTCAGCTTTCATAGCACTACCATACCAACCTTGAATTCTAATTCTTTTATAAAAATTTAATCCTGTTTTCCTTGCTGTTACCACCACCTCTTCCCCCTGCTCCTCCTCCTTTTCTCCTCCCTTTCCTTCATTCTTCCTTCACCCTAATCTTTTTTCCCATCCTTCCCTTCCTCCCATCCTTCTTCCCTTCCCCCTCCTCTTTCTCCTTTTCTTTCTTTCCTCCTCCCTCCCCTGTCTTGTACTCCTCCCTCATCTTCCTTCCCTTTTTTCTTCCAAGCCTGGGGCTTAAATTTAGGGCTTGAGCACAGTCCTTGCTCAAGGCTAGCACTCTACTAATTGAGCCAGACCTCAAGATAAGGTTCTCACTGATTGACCTGCCCAGACAAGCTTTTATCCTTGATCCTCAGATCTCAACTTTCCAAGTAGTTAGGATTACAGGCCTGAGTCATTGGCCTGAACCACCAATTTGTGGATTTTTAACTCCATTAAATGATAATTAATAAAAATGGAGATTTTCCAAATTGGAGAAATCAAGTAAATTAGCAGTAATGTGTTTATTAACTGTTATTTAATATTCCTATTTACCAGGAACTATCCTAAGAACAATAGCTCACATAATTTTACCTTGCAGTCTTCTGTCAATCTTGTCTGTCCACATTTCACAAATTATGGATCAGAGACAGTTACATTAAATAATTTGTTGAAGGTCACACAACCAAGCCAAGAGTTAAATCCAGTCACTCTTGTCTTTAAATGTTCTCTGAATCACTTTGGGAAAAGGATTTAAAAACATTTTAAAAACAAATAGCTGGATTTAATCCCAGTGTTCCTTCTATAAAAGACCTATCCTTTAGATGTAGGCCAGTAATTATGCATGTGACTCTGGCATGACAATTAACACCTCTGTCTCAGATTTCTTGCTAATAAGAGACATGCAACAGTATGTCATTTTTGCTTATTATGTACTCTAAGCCTAGCGCTGTGCTAGGTGTACCAGTACATTCGTGACAGCCTTGCCTAGATGGAATGCACAGATTGCTTAAGGGGCAGAAACTGAACACTTTAGGAAATCCAAGATGCAGGATATGATATTACCTTATGCAGGAGAGTTCTTGCTTGCCTTATTGGTGATAATCAGAGATTGTTTCTGCACTGAAATAACAATATTTTTTCAAGTGCCTTGTGAGCAGGCAGAAACAAATGTGGTGAGTCAAATGGAGGAAAGACCCTTGGGTGTAAAGGACTCACATAGATTGCAAGTACTTGGTTCATGGCAGCACATCAATAAATAAAGGAGTCTTGAAGATTTGTTAAGATGTGACAAAATGGTGGGAAATTAAGCTTTCTTTCCCTATTGCTTTCTCTCCCCCCAAGGTTAGTTCCTAACGCATTCTCCTATACCGGATGTCCAGCCTTGTTTCTATGCAGAATACACTTCTCTTCCTGCAGTTCTCTACCTACCTTAAGCTAAGTTTTGATCACAACCTTTGACATGGATTCTTTCCAATAGAGACCACATTTCACTTCTATGCCTTCTTTGTTTGCTGGAATCCCACTAAAATGAATAATTTGGTTCTAAAGTCTGTACATATTATGAAAATTTATTAACCAGGATGATCTTAAGAAGCAGTCTCTTGGGACAATAGCTCCCCAGTGGAAAGGAATAAACTATCTCAAGTTAATCCAGTAGAGATAGTCATTCCGGTGTTTTTTTTTCCCCCAGAGATAGCTGGCCCATTTTTGAGTCCAGATTGTATGAAAAAAATCCACATCACATCTAGAAAGCAAGTTATGTTCCACAAGAAGTGTTAAGTATGTAATCCATGCTATGAGTAATGCCCCGAGTTTCTTCAGTACACATAGAACTATACCCCTATTACAGTCTTGTGTAGGAAAAATCAATGTTCACAGTACAGTATTAGAAAGTAGAAACAAACCAGAAGAAAGATGATTTGCATCCCATTTCAAGAGTGGGGTCCTTAAGTGGGAAGATAAAATAAATCACTTGCATTATTTATATTAATTTCATTTGCTTCCTGAATCCTGTCTATTGTTGATTGTCAATGTCACATTTATGTGCAAGCCACAACCCTACTTCCTATTCTAACATTCATCACATTTGAATTTCCTGTGGATTGTGTGCAATTACAGGTTTAATGGTCCTTCCAGATTATACATTCCATGAGGGCAGGGACCGTGTTTATCTCATTACCTGCTGTGGCCCAGCACCTTCTCTGTACCTACCTCATAGTCTTCCTGAACCAAGTGGTTGTAGCTTTCCACTTGCCTTCCTTCAGGAAAATCCACTAAACCTCATTCCTAGTTATTTGTGTGGATATATATCACTACCAAGACAGCCATTCAGGACAGGATGGAGATGCAACCTGCCTGGCTGATTCTGCCTCATGACACCAAAGTCCTAAAAGTGATAATTATCCAGACAGACACTTGATATTTCTGAAGGATCCAGGAGCTTTGGATCACCTTGACTAGTTATCACCTCATTAAGATGGCATTTTTTTTTTAAACACACTTACCTCTAAACTCTCTCCTTCCCTCTCTCACTATCTGCACCTGGATCCAGGGCTCTTTCCCTTAAAAAGAGCCAACCTCACTGAATCAAGATACTGAATATAAGCCGTTGTTAGTTTCTGGTAAGAACAGCCTAATATTCTTTCAGTTTTTTATTTTATCTCTAAAAGATCTCTTTTGAAGAGATCTTTTGTAAGACAAATAAAGAATGTAAATATAACCAAAGAAAATCCAGAAATTAAAGCAACACCCGTCCCCTCAAGTAAAATCAGTATCACCATTCTAAACCATTTTAATCCATTTTGAGTTTTGTTTTGTTTTGTTTTTTCATCTGTACCAGTTTAGTCCAGTTGAAACTTTACAGGCAGTTTAATGCTAATTTAGTCTTCAGTTTTAAAGTAACATTATTACATATTCATATTTCCATTTTTTCATTATGCTCCTTATACTTAATGGAATGCTATTTCATCAAATGACCTGATGATATTTTTAAGCCTTAAGGTTGGATACTTAATGGATTTAATTTTTGTCTCCAGTATATGAATATTATAGTACAAATACATGTAAAACACTGCAAGGAAACTCTTTGTTTAGTATTATTTTCTACATCTTACAAATGACTAAAAATGTAATTGCTAAGTATAAAAATACACTTTTTACATAGTCTTTAAGCTATATTATATCTCATGAATAAAACTTTAAAAACACATACAAAAATGCTTATCCATGAGAAGGGATATCTATGGGTGAGAAGTAATGCATCTACTATCTGGCAAATGTAACTATAACCGTTCTATACATTACCTTGACAATAAAAAAATTAAAAAATCCTTATCCATTATTCTCTAAAATATGGCTATGTTTTGGCATATTTTCTCTCTATGTTTTTAATATTTTTATATTTAGGAAACAAGTATGTTTTATACATAGAGTATTATCCATACTATTCATGATGGTTATTTTATGTGATTTAATTATATACATGTCATTAAAACCTGTAAGTTTTTAAGTTACTGAGTAGTAATTTAATTAACAACATTTTTTCCATTTTGGTCTTTTTTTAATGTTTCTGTATTTTATTCAGTCCTGTTAATATTTCTATAAAATTAAGGATAGTTGATGCCATTTGAACAAAAGTAACTTTTGTAACTTTTGTCTGACTCATAATTTCTTTGGGTGAATTTCAGGTATGAATTTTATTAAGTCAAAAATACAGGGGCAAGGAGTTTGGCCTATTGGTAGAGTGCATGCACAAAGGCCCAGGTTCGATTCCTAGGTACCACATACATAGAAAAAAAGCCAGAAGTGATGCTGTGGCTCAAGTTGTAGAGTTCTAACCTTGAGAAAGCTCAAAGACAGTACTCAGGCCCTGAGCTCAAAGACCAGGACTGGCAAAAAAAAAATACAATTAATTTTAAGATTCTTGATATATTTTGTCAAAATGTTGTCCAGAGCCAGGCTCACTGGCTCCTGCCTGTAATCTAGCTACCCAGAATGCCGAGATTTGAGGATCACGGTACAATGCCAGCCGGGGCACTAAAGTCTATGCGACTCTTATCTCTAATTAACCACTAGAAAACCAGAAATGGGATTGTGGCTCAAGAGGTAGGGCGGTAGCCTTGAGCTAAAGAGCAAAGGGACAGCGCCCAGGCCCAGAGTTCAAGCTCCTTGATCAACAACAACAACAAAAAAATCTTGTCCAGAAAGATTTACCACATTAAAGTTCCCAAACTCTGTAAAATTACAGGCAATAGAATACAGTATGTTCTTTCTGTTTTAATTTCTTTTAGCTGTTAATGAAATTGATGTTTTCATATCATTGTTTATGTATTTTTCTCTGAATTGAATTATCTATATTACTTAAAAGATCTGAATATTTGAAAGTTCTTGACACATGAAGGGAATTGACATGAAGGGAATTGGAAGGTTTTTAAACTATGTAGAAATATATTTTAACAAATCATTTTGGTATTTGAAGAAAGCATAAGAATTAGAAAGTACTTTAAGTCAATACTGAGATTTCCTTTTTAGTGAAGCTGGCAGCCAATCCTGTTTTCAGTTTCTCCTTATTCTCATTAATAAAGACATCAAGAGGCACTAAAATCTGAGTCTCTGGAGTGTTATGGAGTAAACTGGGTTACTTTTTAGCTTTTTCTCATAGGATTCGTGTTGCTCAGGATTGCTAAACTGGTTATTATTGTCTAGTTAGCGTTCAAAATTTTAGACATTTTACTTTACAGAATAAATTTGCATCTGATTCCCATCCATACATTCTGCCACTAGAATGGCTACTGTGGAAAACAAATCAGAAAGTCTGTTCTGTGAGAATGTAGGAAAATTGGAATGTTGGCTACTGTTGGTGGATTGAAAAATAGTGTTGATACTATAGAAAACAGCATCATGATCCCTCAAAAAAATGTAGAGTGTAATTCCATATGATTCAGCATTCTACTTCTTGATATCTATGATAAGAAAACAGAAACGCAAAAGGACAGTTGTCCACCTACAGTCATAACTACATTATTCCTATCAGCCAAAATACAGAGGTACATTAGTAGTCCACCAATGAAAATGAATACCAAAAATGTGGTACATAAATTCAATGAAATGTTATTTAGCCTTAATATGGAAGGAAATTTGGAAACATACGTAACCCATGTTAAGTGAAATATTGTATTATTTCACTCATAGGAAGCATTGCTATTGTTTAAATGTATCCTCCGAATTTTCCTATGGGAAACTGATTCCCCAACTAAATGTGGTAATGAGACTTAAGAGATGGAACTTTTAGGAGGTAATTAAGATTAGACAGGGTCCCAAGGATTGAGCTCCTATGCCCTTATGGGTAGTTTACTCTGTCTTACCATTTGGCACCCTCTCCCATGCTATATAATGCAGCAAAATTGTCCTCCTGAGATGCCAACATGGTGTGTTTTTGGACACATAGGCATCTAGAACTGTGCATAATGCACTAAATAATGCATTCTATCCTTTATAAATTGGCATGTCCATGTTATTCACTTATAGCAGCAGCAAGTAAAGGCAGGGACCTTGATGTGTTATCAGCTTTCTGTTACTACAACATATATCTCATGTAGCTGAGAAAGACAAGATTTGTTTGGTTCATCCTGTTGGAGATCTGAGTCCATGATTAGTTGTTCTGTTGAGGTGGTTTGTGGCAAGGGCTCAAAAATCTATGGCGGAAGACAGCTTCCTTCCATCCCTTCAAGTGCACTCCCTTAATGACCTGGAGACCACCCACTACTTGTTAAAGGTTCTACTGCCTCCCAATAGTACCTCTCTAGGGATCACATCTTTTTCTCTGACTCTCTCTCCGACTTTCTGTCTGTCTGTCTGTCTGTCTGTCTGTCTGTCTGTCTCTCTCTCTCTCTCTCTCATCTTTCTCTCTCCTCCCTCTCCCCCCCTTCTCTCGTGTCAGTTTTGGGGCTTGAACTCTTGGCCTGGGCATTGTCCCTTAGCTCTCCAGCTCAAGGCTAGTGCTCTACCACTTGAGCCACAGCATCACTTTCAGTTTTCTGGTGGTGAATTGGAGATGAGTCTCATGGACTTCATGCCCAGGCTGGCTTTGAACCATAATCCTCAGATTTCAGCTTCCTGAGTAGCTACGACTACAGATGTAAGCCACTAGCACCCAGCTAACGTCTTTAACATATGGTGGACACTTAAAATCCAGTTGTAGGAGTGAGACTAGCCATATTCATAGAGACAGAAAGTAGAGCAGGAGCTGATCAAGGATAGGAGTTGAGGGACTTTTTTGAGTTTTACAAGATGAAATGTGTTCAGGAGATGATTGCTCACCCAATCTTCGCTTAACCCTAAGATCCATTGTTTCTTGTTTTGTAGGTAAAGAAATTGAGACTTTCTGAGCTTAAATGACTTAGCCTCATCACAGAGCCACAGAACTAGTCATTTGGTAGTCTGGGAGAAAGGTTGGGATTCAGAATATGCTGATTCAGAGATCACGTGCATTCATTCTTTCACAAGTGAGCACATAATCACCATGGTATCATCTTACACTCTTGCAGATAGCTGAGAGAAAAATAATTAAGATTATATTATGTGCTTTTAGTATGCGGGTATTAGTGTTGTTGCCAGAAGTTACAATACATGCAAAAGCTCAGGAGTGGAAATAAGTTAGATGTGATGAAGGAACTTTTGAAAAGACCAGTTCAGCAGAATGTAGATTTGGAGGGGAATGGCAGGAGCCATTGTTGTAAGGCATCCAGTGCTTCCTGAGTGGAATCAGAAGCCACTGGTGGCTTGCAAAAGAGAAACAATGGTTTAGGCTTTTACCATTCTATTGGCCTTTTCTTTGTATCTCCCACATAGCCGATTATAGGGAGATCCCAGAAATGTTCATCCTGAATACTTCTCCCCACAAGGAAATTATAGACTGGCAATGATGAAAGAACAGGCAAAGGCTATAAAATATAGCAGTTTATCCCACAGTTTGCTTTCTAGAGGTGGAGTTGATTGGGGATTGAAATCCATGGTCAAATCAGGTGGAAATTCCTATTTAACATTTCCTTAGAGTCTTATTGTCTACTAGCCTAGTGATTGTTGGATATAGAAACCTAGTAATTGTTGGGTTCTATATAGAACATTACCCAGCTTTAATTCATCTCGGCATTTCCCAAACTTATTTGCCTACAGAGCTGCTTTCAAATTACAGATGTTAACATGTGTTTGAACTGGGTGAGATGTGAAACACACTCAGAATTCAGGCTAGATGACCATGCTTTTGTTTTGTTTTTAACTATATCTTTATTAAGTAGTTGTACAAAGTGTTTTCAGTTCCAGAAGTCATGTTATGAATACAATGCAATTTGGTCAATATCACTGCTTCCACTGTTCATCACCTGCTTTCTCCATCCTATTTCTACTCTCAAGTTACATAGTTCAGTTTTCACATAAAAATGTACATTGAATATAATGACTACATTTGCTCAGTCTTCCTCCCTCCATTCATAGGCTCTTCCCCCCCCACACCATATTTCAGCTTCCTGGTATTCATTTTGTTAAATGGTTTTCAGAGGAATTACACTGTTGGACTGCTCCCCTGTGTATACCCACCTTAAGTCAATTTGTTGGCATGTATGTGCATTTTATACTGTATATGTTATCATGAATGGTTGTATTTTAGATTTAGCTTCCACATATGAGAGAAAACATGCAGCATTTGTCTCTCTGAGCCTGACTTACTTTACTTAACATAATTCTTTTAGATCCATCTATCTCCCTGCAGATGAAATAGTATTTTTCTTTCTGATAGATGAGTAAAATTTGATGGTACATCACGAGCTTTTTTCCTCTCTGTAATGGCTGCTCTGAGAAGGAACCCGAAAAAGCTCAGCTTTTAGAGCATGCAGGTATCCAGGATAAACTTCCACCCTGCAGAAAGCAGCTTCTTTGTTTCTTCCTGAGGTAAGAGGTGAGAGGATAGCCAGGTGACAGAGAAGGTAGGAAATCCATAGAAAAAAGGCTGAGCACACACAGAGGCCCACACAGCCTATCATGATCTCAAGAAAACAGATTTACGGACTTTAAGCAGGAAGAGGAAGAAAAACTTTTTAAAGTTTGCTTGCTTTGCACCTTAGTTTTAAACAACAGAGTAAGAGTAGGATGTGATTCTCTTTTGTTAAGAGGAGCTGCTGATTTCTGCTTTGCTGTAAGTAGGCCCTCATTCTTCAGCAGGTATGACTGGTTCATCCATCTGTCTTCCTGCTGTCTTCTCATGCTGTGCAGCCCTGTCTAGGGAAGGCCAGACAAAGCCCCTTGCTGTGCAGGATTCTCCTGTGTCAGTTGGCTCAGCCTTCCTGAAACATAGATTTCCTGTCAGTATCCTGGACTCTGCAGGCACTGGCACAGCTATTTCTGTCCTGTCTTTGTTTCTGAATACTCTCACACTGCTGCCTCAGTCCCCCTCCCCTGTGTTCTTGATTCAGATTTGCATCTGATTTTTGCAAGGCAACATAATTAAAGTATGTCACCTTGCCCTACAAGAGCATATTCCTCTGCACAGAGGGACCATGGGAAGGTGAAAGCTCCACAGAGGGCTTCCCCTTGGGAGGAACACCCCTCCCATACACTCACCCTTGCCACTTAGGACAATGGAAATTTTATAGAGATTTTTCCTTCATTGCTACTAGGTGATTAAGAATAATTGCTCCTTCCTATTTAGCACTTACTATGTATCAGGCACTAACTGTACCAGAGGTTTTAGATTGTTAATTCTTTTTTTTAATTTTTTTTATTGTAATTAGTAAAAGGGTTACATGATATTTGCCAGATAGAAGGTGCATTAATTCACATACATTGATACCCTTTCACATGTCTTGGTACCCGTTTCCCTCCCCCCCCACACTCCTCACCCGTCTTGGTTTTCCCCCCTTCCCTATCAAATTTCAAATATCCAAATACAAATAAATTCAATATATCAGATAACAAAGTGAGATACTATACCAATATGAGATAACCAAGGGACAGCAAAAGAGATGAGAGACAACATACTACATTAACCCCCTAAAAAGTATGAACTCAATTTTAGGGATGAGAAGAAGATTAAGAGACTAGTTTGTGCAATATCATTTGAGTAGTCAAGAATGAGGCCTTCATTTAAACATAGATTGCCCTTGTGATGTTCACACATCCATACATAATGTCATTAAAAGTTCTGATTGTCACATAAATCTTCTATTTATGTATAGATAGTACCTGAAACCTTTTATAAATAAGAATCTACCATCTAGGGAGCAGTGTACTCATTACCTGACTTACAGAATTGTGACCTCTCTATATAATACCATAAAAATAAAAATAAGATTTTATATATATATATATATATATTTTTTTTTTTGCCAGTCCTGTGATTAAGCTCAGGGCCTGTGCACTATCCTTGAGCTTCTTTTACTCAAGGCTAGAACTCTACCACTTGAGCCTCAGCACCACTTCTGGCTTTTTCTAAGTATGTGGTACCAAGGAATCGAACCCGGGTCTTTGTGCATGCTAGGCAAACACTCTACCACTAGGCCAAACTCCCAGCCCAAGATTATATATTTTTAAGAAGGATCTAATTCATATTCACTGACAAGAAGTTTGGGTGAGGCTCACAGATTGCTGTTTTCAAAAGCCCTTGGTGGAGGCCCTCACACTATGATTCTCCTTTTAGTGTGTTTTGAAATCAGTTGGAGGTGGAGGGATGGCAATTCCTCACCTTTGAGTCTCTGTTACTGTAGTGTTCAGCAGAGAAGGACCCATACCTTTTCTGGGGATTCTCACATGAGGTGGGGACCTCACTTTGGGAAACTGGTCTAATGCAATAGCTGAAACTGACAAAAGAAAGCAAAGTAAGAACAGGAGAGTAAGAAACAGGAAAGTGAATGTGACTGCTTTCCTTTCTCTTCATTCCTTGCTTTTTGATCTTGAGGTTCTATTATTTAGTTCTGACCAAATGTTCTAATTAAGTGATAGGGAGAGATGTCGAAGTGTTTTATCATACAACTTGATTAGCTTTACCACTGACCAACCTCTGAATTTGTCTCCCCAGCTAAAGAGTGGAGCTGCCTTGCAGGTATGATAATTGTCTATTTTCCACTTCTTTACCATTTACCTCAAGGAAAGACATTTACCTTGTCACAATCCAATTGCTTTACTTTCAGTCTTTAATTCAGGAGATGCCTGGAGTTATAGAGATCAGGTATAGTGTGAACTCATTTGTGTATTATTTAGACCAAGTGTAGCAGGTACTTCTTCCCCCAAGGGAAATGTGAGGGAAGAAAACAGACCAGGGTGGGGCATTGATCCACCTGCTGATTAGTCTGCTGGTGTGTGTCCCAGCAATGGGATATAGACCCAGGGAAGGTGTTTTCCTTCCATTGGAGAGTAAGGTTTAAGATTACTAAGTAGGAACTGCTTGGTAGAATCAGTAGACTACAGTTTCCCCAGAAAGGGAGAATAGTGTTCATATTTCCTTTTAAGTCTTTGGGGTATCACTTCATCTTTACTCATTGATCAACGGAAAGAGAATGATAGGTTTCATAATCAGAGCAACTAGATTGAAACTGGAACCTTGTTATTTACTTGAAGCAAGATGTTAAACAACTTTAACAAATCCATCCTCTATTTTGGTTTCTTGATCTATAACATGAGATAACTTCATGAATATGAAGTCATAAATATAAATTTATAAACATGAATTTAAAAATGGTAAGAGCTGTGAAGTACATTATATCAATCTCGAATCCACATCTGGCAAAATGATACTTAGTACAACTTAGTTCCTTCCCTCCCATAATGTCTTGCTTCTGTGTAACTTCTGTATGAGAGGGAAATATTTATGAAAATTGATTAAGTGTCATGCAGAGTCCTGGGTCTTTTTACATTCATCATCTCATTCATTCTGCAATATTCTTTTTATGTTCTGTTAATATCCTGTTTTTTCCCATCTTAGGCAGGAGAAATAGAGAACTTAAAAGTATAGCACAGAGTCAACCAAGAAAGGCCATGGTATAGGTCAAAAACAAAGGCCAGCTGCAGTCTCAAGTGAAACCCAGGAAGACTGATATTTTAAAACTGGAAAAATTAGGTTTCGTTTCATTTATAAAACTTGGAGTTTCCATTTCTTATTCCTTGAGTATTTCCCCTCTCTAATGTGTGTGCCTCCCAGGTGACCTAGATAGGGATTTTAAGTGTGACTACGTTTTGACATCTTTGTGTGGAATCTTTCTCTGTTATATTCCCATGGCAACTTGATTGAAAACTTCAGAGATTTTACTACAGCATTTTGGATAAATGGCAGCCTGGCAAATTCCACTTCCTTCTTGAAGTCATTATCTTCCTTTACCTATCCCTGTGGTCATTCTCTTTGAGGTTCAAAATGGATGCTATCTATTTCTTCAGCTCTTGTCCTGTTGTCTAAGAGAAGACTGCTGTTTTACAATTCAATCTTTAATGCCTCTGTTTGGGTGTTCTATCAGCACAAGTTAAGTTCTAGACATGAATCTCTATTCCTCGACCCCTCGTCTGTACCCCACAGGTGCTAGCAGTCATGTCTCCATCATTCTTGTCATTCTTGTCATTTCTTCCTCTACTTGAGCTAGAGCAAAATTACATACTACGGTTCTGTAGAAGGTTCCATTTGGGGTGGAAAAGCATTCTGGTTCTTAAGAAAACATTTACAAAAATGTCATATTCCATTCTGTACATAAGTAAGGCATTTCTGAGCTTTGCTAAAATATAGGATAAGACAAGATGTAACATCTTATTTAAAAAAAAAAAACTAAGCAGTGGCAAACTTAGCCCATTTGTATTGATGTGCAATGTTTATTTGCAGCCTGTATTTTGAAATACATGCTGTTACAGCAGCTTCTTGGTGCAGTTATGTTCTGGGTGGTGCTCTTTGCTTTATTCATGTATGTGTATGTATACTTCCCTTGTAAGATCTCACAAAGCCTCTACTCTTTACAGTATTGTTTTTGTCCTGTTGAATTTTGCCTACTAAACCTAACTCGAGATCCATTGTCTTCTTTTCATATATTTTCCAGTTAAATTGTTGATTGCCAGAAAGACAGCATGCATGGTAGAAGGTCATTGATAAGTACACGATTTTTTTTAAACAGTCATGATCAGTGTGTAGCAGAAAGCGGGAATAAAGAGGAAAATG
The DNA here is from genome assembly GCF_031878675.1 of Megascapheus bottae. Taxonomy (NCBI): domain Eukaryota; kingdom Metazoa; phylum Chordata; class Mammalia; order Rodentia; family Geomyidae; genus Megascapheus; species Megascapheus bottae. The sequence goes on along the minus strand of NC_143514.1, from coordinate 45,131,878 downwards.
TCCTTCCTTTTAAACACCTGGTATTCCCTTTTAAGAATTAGCTGCTATTTGTGTTGCTTATAATCTTATCAAAAACACCAAGTAAAGGCATCATTGGAACAAAATAAATCACTGAGACGAAATTTAAAATGTTTGAGCATAGTAAACATGAGTTGTCATCCTCTGAATGTGTTTTGTGCCTACTATTATTATTAATCTTTAAGTAATTATACAGAGGGGTTTTAACTCAACATGTCAGTTTCTGTATACTTCTTGTACCCCAAAGGATAGCTTCCACCATGGTTTCTTACTGTCAGGCCCAGTAAGCCCGGTAGGCTTATACATTGTAAGGATGATTGATCTTCAATTTTCACAGTGACCTCTATTACTAGGTGTGGTGATACAAATCTACAAAGAAGATGAATTTTAGAGAGTGGAAGTGATTTTTCCCAAGACCCTTGATGTTTGAGGAAGTGGGTTCATGAATGACAACTAGATCAATCTGACTGCTGATATCACTCTACATAGTAGCATACTACCTCACTGTCAGGAAGTGAGGGGTTACTTTTAAAAGAACATTTCTAAGTTGGAATGAATGCTCTTTAAAACAATAGTAGAAAACCTTACTCAAAAGAAAAATAGTTGTATAAAAGAAATAATGTGTAATCGAACATTCATTGAGAATAAGTAATTAATCTTTTCTTCCAGGGATGAATTTAGTCAAGTTCATTTAATCCAAGCCTGGCTTCCTTTCTATGGAAGTCAGACATCTGGTTAGAAAGTGAAAATTTTACTCAATTACCTGAATCATGTTTGGTCTACATAACAGAAAAGCCCCAGATGTCTTCAGATCACCAGATGTTTGGTCTTGTTTGTTTACTACCAGACCCACTGACTAGTTTTCTCATGTGAAAGTGGTTTTGAACATTCTGTAGGTCCGTCCATTGTTAGAAGGCTGTTACCATTTTGTAAACCAACAGTATGCAAACTTGAATCTAGAGATCAACTCTGGCCTCTGACAAAGTGTTCACTAGGGCACTAGGGCATGATAGAATGAGAAAATGAGATCATACAAGGACGTATACTTAATTTAAAACACTCTCCTTTATTTTGTTATTCATTGCCCATCTTTTTTTTTTTTTAGGAGATGATGCATCCTATAAAATAATACCAAATCTAGTTTTGTTTCTTTTTTTTTTAGTGAATTGATAGGACAAAATGTTTTTAAAAAACTGAGAAGCATATGTTAATCTCTAGTTTCTCTGTGTGATTTTGTACTGTGTTGTGAAAGAAGTAGAGAAAAGTATGGAGACAACTGCTCCACATCGTGTGGTGTCCTTGGCAAAATGATAGCTATATTCACCTAGAAGTGAATCGACAGTACTATATCCATGGATCCAGAAAGCACTGACCATCCTAGTAGTGTTATTTTACTGACAAACTAATGTTTCCTTTTGAAAGCAACATTTTTGTCCTTAAAATAACTTCAAAGAGAACACTTTCTACACTCTTAAAACATTTATTTCACTCGGTGTGGACATGACTACAGGGAGACACTGTGCTGAAAAACTGAATTCTCTCACTGCGAATATTTTAACAGCTTTCACAGTTTCTGCAGCTTGCTCTCCCAATACCAAAAGCATAGGTCTCCTCATGCTGTAACATCATGGATCTCTTTTCAAGCTTTATAAACTTAGCCAGAATGAACTTATTAACCCTAACTTCTGTGTGCTAGATCACATCCAATGTAAAGGAATATGGAGTCTTAATTTCCAAAATTGTTTATCTTATTTGTTGAAAATTTCCTGTTTAGTAGACACCATGCTAAAGTGTTCTCTTAACATCACCGTGCTTGATTATCATAACTGAGCCAGTAGTGAAACACCATTAGTCTAGCATTTTTACAGGCAAGCAAATAATTGCAAGGAAGTGAAATTCCTGGCCCAAGGTCACAAGCTTTGTGAGTGGTAAAGCCATCTTCATCCAAACCTGTCCACCCTTTAGCCTAAATTTCACCATGTTATAAAACCCACCTGCCTCAGATGGTATGTCATATACAAAACGAGTTCTGCCTTCAAGTTGGTTATCATCAAACTTAGAAAAGTTGAACCAAGGGGGGGAAAAAGCTGTTATTATAAGACAAAATGATGTAATTTGCAAAACCATGCTGTGGGATTGTAGAGGAAAGAATGATTAATTATGATCTACCCAGGAAGGCTTTCTGGAGGTGGCCTTAGGCTAGGTAAGAACAAAATAGGACATAGGCAATTATCTAGAGAATTAGGTCATTGCAAGTGCCAGAGTGGATGATTCCAAGGTAAAAAGACTATGGTGCATGTTTTGAATAGTTCGGAATATTCAGAATAAACACCCACACTGCAAGAATCTGATTTTGGCCAGCTCTCTTGGTCTCCACCTGACTTACGGACCCTGACTTAAAGGACTATCCTACTTTGTATGGAAAGGGTGCAGAATGGCCGTACCACAGCAGAGAATGTGGGCAAGTGAAGGAAACAATCCGGAGTCAGGAACCCTGGATCCTATTTACACACAGTTTTCATAATGGTTGACTTCAGGGAGCCCCTCTCTCTCAGGTGCATTTTCATCTACTACAAATGAGCATGCTATCTCCAAGATCGAGCTGAAGTCTACTCTTTAGAACTGAGAAGACATGAGAGAGGGGGGGTTGGGGAAGCTAGGAGATACAGCATGTAGGGGTTTCATGAATCTTAGAGTTTCCTTCCTAGACAGCCTGTGTATAGGAGAGTCTCCTGAATGAAGCTGTCTTTTGGTGGTTTCCATCCCACTGCCTCTAATCTACATGAGATAGCAGGAAAATCCCAGCTGCAGAGAATTCTGGATTGAAATTTTGACCCTGATTCTATTCCTGATTGAAGTCTCTCATTATCCATAGGACAAACTGTGGAACTATTATAATTTTGTTTCTATGACTGTACAATATGAGATTCTAAAAGCATAGAATCTAATTCACTAAACTGAATTCTATGCCCATAAAAAAATAATTCTAGGGGACAGCAGTTCAGCCTAGTGGTAGCGTGCTTGCCTAGCATGCATGAGGACCCGGGTTCAATTCCTCAGTACTACATACATAGAAAAGACCAGAAATGGTGCTATGGCTCAAGTGGTGGAGCTCTAGCCTTGAGAAAGCCCAAGGACAGTGCCCATGCCCTGCGTTCAAGGCCCAGACTTGCAATATATATATATATATATATATACACACATATATATATACATATATATATAATCATAATTCTAGTTCTATAGATTTGTTACTACTCCAAAAGCAATACAAATGGAAATGCCAGGAATAGTGACTGGTCCGTGGATTTCAGTAAATGGGTACTATTACTACTATTATGTTTCTCTTGTTTAAGTATAAGTTGTGTACACTACTTCTCTGCTCACTGACCTATAGTTGATACTGTTTGCTTGTTGGATTACTATCTGAACCTGACTTGTCTAGGCTTGGAGAATTTGAGGACTTCTGTTTTTCTAGGATGTACCTTCCCCAGTGTTTTACCACCTATGTGCCTTAGTAAGAAGTTTGGGCCTACTAGTCAATTATTTCTAGGAAAGTATGTTGCAGTAACTTTCAGGATCAAGAGTTAAACTTACACATATCTGTTTTCACTGGATGCCAGGAGCTCACACTTATGATCCATGCACTTAGGACCTGAGATCTGGGGATCATAGTTCAAAGGCAGGCCAGGTAGAAAAGTCTGGAGATTATTATTTCCAGTTAACCACCAAAATACCAGAAGTGGAACTTTGACTCAAGTAGTAGAGAGCTAACCTTGAGCAAAAAAGCTCAGGGACAGTACCTAGGCTCTGAGTTCATGTCCCAGGACCACGACACACACACACATATACACACACACACACGCATGTTCCCACACACACATTTCTGATCTCTCTCAATTGATATTATCAATTATGAGTTTATATGGATGTACACATAATATTTCTGTCTGTGTTGATTGACCTTGTCTATGGTCCTAATCTTCATATCTATTAAATGAAGAATAATGCTAACAATGTAATATATTCTGGATATACTGCCGGTTATAGGAGGTGAGAGGAAATGAATGCAGAGATCAATAAAATAGTGCCTATTGTAGATCAAAATACAGTCAGAAATGTGAAAATATCCTAGAGGCACATAGAAGGATATAGTAACTAGAAGGTATGCCTGGGAAGAGGTACTGAATAGGACAATGTTTGCTAGACAATAATGCCCCTGAGGGCAGGGATTGTATCTGTCTTATCTTTGATGGGTGTTCAACACTGGGACAAAGCATGTCACAGAGTTAGTACACAGCATATATTTCTTTAATGGATGATGTGAACATCAGAACATTTATATTCAGTCACTGATGTAAAAGTCAAATTCAATTCCCAGTTTAAAATATGATTATTTTTCAAATAAAGGGAAACAGACAAAATTACAGTTGCAGAAGATATCTTTCAACAGGTGGCAAAACTTATCAGCTTTGAATTTCTCATTAACTTTTCTGATTGGGTGAATTGTACTGGATGTTTGCAACCTCAATTCTGGACTGGAATTGCTGGAATGTTTTTCCATTAGTCTTTTATCAGTTGTTGTTGCAGGTCTAGAAAACTCCCAGAGCTGACATGCCCAAGTGATCTTAAGTCTGTTGCAGAGGAATTCGGGTACTGGATTTTGGCCAAGTTGTTAATCCTATCAGTTCTTTAAAAATCATTATCAATAGCCACATCTACTGGCAACCATAAGCACATGGATGGTATTACATTTTGTTTTATGGGGGGTTCATGCCTCACAGAACTTTGGAGCTCCACCAAACTTGGACTCCATTTTAACAATCTCTGAAACTATTCAAGTATGAGGTATGCCTCTGTGAGGCACCAAACTTACATCTGTCACCACGTACTTTAAAATATCTCCGGCATATCCATTTGGGTTCTTTAGACTCAGTTTTTGTTAGTGCATCCTTAGCCAGTTTGAAAGTGCATTCTATCTGAGAATACTTCAGGTCTCTTTCTGCTGGCAGGACTGAACAAAATTTAGCACCATCCCAGACCGTCTGGTTGGCCTGTTGACCTTGGCAAATTTGAGCTGGGACTGGCATCTCAGTGCTAAGCATGTGGAACCAGGGTCGACTGCCACCCACGCCCAAACCTCTCTCTGACATTACTATGGGCTTGGAGCCAGCTCTCCCTCTGAGTTTAATCTCACTGTGGAAATACAAAGGAACACTGAACCTTCCAGTTAATTCAATACCCTGCCCCCTTCCCCCTTCCTGGAGAGGATAACAGTTCTGTTGACCATTATAATGCATTTTCTGTCTCCCAGCAATCCACATAGTCATTAATTTCTTCTGCTGACATCAGGAAAGAGGATTATGTGTGTGTCTGAAACTGTTCCCAAAGTGTTCATTAGTCATAGATAATTGAAAAACTGGTAGGAGAAGATTTGGTGTAATAGGAGCCCCCGCCTGAGGAGAGGGATTGCAACCACAAGATAATTGTAGACTCCAGCTTTTGACCACTCAGACTGAATAGGAACTCACAGAGCCCAAGGGACCACAGGACAATTGCTTTTCTACCTACATCTCCAGGTGAGGGACGTGTGTGTATAGAACAGAGTCCAGTCATATTAGAAACACAGTTTCTGAACACTGTCCTTGTGTTTTTCTCAAGGCTAGAGCTCTACCATTTGAGCCACAACACCACTTCTGTTTCTGGCTGTTTTCTATGTATGTGGTACCGAGGAATCAAACCCACATCTTCATGCACTCTACCATTAGGCTGAATTCCCAGCCCCGGTTTTATATTTAATTCATGAAGATCATTATGTTAAGCCAAGTAAACCAGATAAAGAAAGACAAGTTTCACATGTTTTCTCTCATGTGGAATTTTTTATTAGCATAGTAGTTACACAAGGGGAAGAAGCTTCATTGTGATATTTCCATGCATATATACAATGTATGCCAATCAATCTCCCTCCTTTTCTCTCTCACATATGTGGAAATTTTAAAAAGACATGATGGCTGAAGGGTAACTATTGGGTAATACAAAGGCAACCAGAGAGGAAGGGTGAGATATTTGTGGCTAATGGAAAGTAAATACAATAAAAAAGAATAAAAAAAGCCTATGGTCTCTGCTGCCTTCAGTCTGCGAAGTGGGGTTTGGAAAAGATGCACGGAATTATTCTTAATTTTATTTTGCTTCAACTTAAGCGTATTTGTTTTGACTATGGAAGAATACAAAGTCATGATATATCATTACTAACAATTTGACTGGATCACACCCTGTGTACCCAACATGCTGTACATGTTTCTAGGATTTTTCTGGAAATGCTTATCTATTTGCATCTTTAAAAAAGATTCAGAAAATTAAGAAATTTGAGGGATGGGTAGAGTTGGGAAGGATGAGGGAGAATGATGAGAGTACCTGGTGCACTGCATTCATAGACTACCATGTTGAATGCCAAATCCTTTGCACAACTACATAATTAAGTTAATATAAGAAATAAAAAAAATCACAAGTGGACATCTTTTGAAAACTATCATGCTCTTTCCTTAATGTAGCTTGTACTTCATTTCAGTGTCATGTCTTAATTCAATCTTGCTCATTTTTTTATGGCTATTATGTTGAATTGATCGGATGTACCCAATTTTATTTACTCTGACAAGTAAAAAAGTGTTAAAAATGTAGTAGAAGCAATGTGGGGCTGGAAGCGTAGCCTAGTAGTAGATTGCTCACCTAGTATGCATGAAGCCCTGGCTTCAATTCCTCAGTACCACATACTCTGAAAAAGCTGGAAGTAGTGGTGTGGCTCAGGTGCAAGAGCATTAGCCTTGAGCAAAAAGTATCCAAGAACAGTGCCCAGTCCCTGTTCAGTGCCCAGAGTTCAAGCCCCAGGACTCTCTCCCTCTCTCTCCTCTCTCTCTCTCTCTCTCTCTCTCTCTCTCTCTCTCTCTCTCTCTCTCTCTCTCTCTCTCTCTGTATATATATATATATATATATATCTGAGAAATAAAATGGATATTCAGAGTAGAATTCATTGGTTAGTAACTCACTCCCACTGAAATCTGTTTTCTTTATTTTCCTCCAAGGAATGTGTTCTATACACATGGTCCATCTACCTTCTTACAATGAAGTCATATTCTACATAATGTTGTGCAGTACCATACTTTTCCATTGGCTTGATTACTTTAGAGATTAAAAACTGTTTCCCATGCTCATTCTTTGCAGTGCAGGTTGATTTACTTAAATTACCAAATGTAAGGGCACAGAATAGTCAGCTGGCAGGTCCTGGCCATGTGGCTGTACCTGTAGTCCTGTGTTCCTCTCTTATGCAAGCTGCCCCTGTTCTCTCCCTGGTGCCCATCTTGTGAACACTGGGCATCTTAGCCCCGTGCCTCACGACAGAGAACCACCTTTTGCTGCAATGACATCTACTTTCCTGGAGAAATGAAGCATGGAAACCAGTACTACACTACCTCTCATTCTAGTCTAGTCATTTACCCTTCAGAACTTAACTACTGGATCCTTCCTCACTTCTCTGAGCAGAAGGTACATTCTACCTTTCTAGCATTTCCTCCATGATTCTATTTATAGGCTTGATTTTGCATGACTCTAGTCCCAGATGCCAATGTGAACCTTTTGAGATCAGCATTTTTCACTTACATGCCAGCACCAAGAACTTGGCATCTACAGGTGGATGGAAATGAACGTGGGCCATCTGATAACCCATGGTTTGTGAAATTCATGAGTGAATGGTAGAATGGAATCTAGCAGGGACTGATATCCTAAGATAGTGAAGTCTTGATTAGCTTTGGAAAAAGTTTCTGTGGGTTAATTTTATGGTGAGAGAAAGTGAAACAAGAATTACTTGGAAAAGAGTAATCAAATGGCCTATGACAACTCATCTCCTCAGTGCACCTCTATCTTGGGAAGTGTGAATTTTAGAAGACATTATTTCTCAGGGGTTCTTGCCTATAGCTGCCATCCTCTGTTCTTCCAGTCACTAAATATCCTTCTAACTTGAGATTAGGTAAGATTATTCCCGAATAATATGGTTCCAGTTGAAGATGGGCTTTTTATCTCCTAGACCTGGGAAAGCTGGCTCACTGCCCTAGGCTGGCTTCTCAGAAAGCAGAGGCTGAGAGTAATTTGAGAAGATGTTTATTGGATATAATCATCTGTGATAGGAAGAGGGAGTAGAGTTGTGTACTGGAAGACAATTGAATGATGTAGCCCTACAGTTTGACCACCCCAGCAGTGTTCTAGAGCAAGTGGTGTCCACTGACTCACAAAGGGGAGCTACTCTGGTAAGGACCTCCTTGGTGGGGCAGATGTTTGCAGCTGAGACAGGCACTGAGTGAGCTGGTAGATCTTTACAACTATAGTCTTCTCTTAGCATACCCTATGAAGAAGAAATTGAGGTCATGGTGTTTTCCTGTCTACTTTATTCCCTACATCCAAGCCACCATTATAACATGTCCATTTTTTCCCCACACCCTACCTCTTATTTTTTTGTTTCTTCCTTAAATTATAGGTAACTTTTCTTTCTTTAATGACTGAAGTTGCTTTGTAGCTCACTTCACCAAGTCCAGCTTCTTCCCTCTCTCCTAGCCTTTTTTGGCTTTCTTTTCCTCTACTTTCATGCCCTCTCCTTTTCCTAAACTTGCCAGCAGAGCTTCATAAAAACATTTCCAGACACCTTACTTAGGCATAGTATACCTCTACTAGTTCCCAGCGGCTTTCGTGGTGAAGCTCTAACACTGCAGGGTGGATTTCAAGTCCTGCTTTTAGTCTCACTGCCCCTACTCCACCCACCCTGGTCTCTGTTCCACCTTACCTAGCCCTCTGACTGGGTAAAGGCACATCACAGGTGCTTCTTTGCTGCTTACTCAGTCTTTGCTCAAGTTGCTTCTTTTCCTGAAAAGTCTTCCTGCCGTCCTGCTTGTGCTTTGACCCCAGTGAGCATTAGACTCTGCCTCACAGTGGTCTATAGTCCTGCCAGTGAGCCCAAGTGATATAGAAACAAATTAGCTCATTTTCAGTTGAGGTTTCCTTCTAAATCACCTTGAAAGAAGAAAGCCCCGCCCTGCTAATCCACTTTCTGCTTAGGCCTTTCTCTATAAAAATTACCCCTTTTATATTTATGGAGATTGGGGATAAAAAGGGAACAGACTTTCCATTTTGCTTTTTGCTGAAAATTAACTCTTAGAAAATCCGAGTTTAATGGGCTGGCTTGTAAACATATAAAAATGCTTGATCTAGTAATACTTCTTTTGATCCCATCATGCATTCACAACACATTTGAGAATTTTTTTTTATATCAATCAGAGGAGAACGCCTGGTGGCCTGCCTTCTCCAGTCATTAGGCTGTGTGACTGTGTGAAATGTACTTTTTTTGTCTAAAACTCTTGGCTTGTCCATTTCTATGGAATGTGAACATTACACATACTACAGAGCCTTTCATAGATGGTTACTATGAAAACAAGTGAAGAAAATGCATGTTAGTGCTCTGAGTACAGTGTGGGGCCTGGAAGGCTTACCATGGGCATGCTGTTTATTATGTGTTACATACTAGACAGAGTGACATAATTAAGATGTTGTCCAGAACCAAATTGTCCAGAACCAAGGGCAGGCTTCTGTTACCTTGGGAATTTAATTCAGGCTAGAGGTCCCCTCTACCAAGCCCCCTACCCCCACCTTTACTGCTTTTTTGAGCATTTCAACCTTGTTCCCTAGACCAGCACCATCGTAGACATTTGAGCCACATAATTAACTTCTAATTTTGAAAATGTTTTTAAGTAGATACTCAGTTTTGTCTATCATACTTAACTTACTAGATTGACAATATCATTTCAATATAATTGACATATGTTTTTGCAGTGGTAAGGATTGAACATCAGGGCCTTGAACAAACTAGGCAAGTACTGAGATACATCCCAACCTGATACTAAAATCACGAATGAGATAGTTTTTGTTCATCTTTCCAGAGTGGATCATTGATATAAGATATGTATTTTCCACTAGTAACATCTCAGTTCATACAACTTTCATTAGGAATAACTGATTTAGATTTACCTATGTGTGTGTGTGTGTGTGTGTGTGTGTGTGTGTGTGTGTGTGTGTCCATCCCAGTCCTGTGGCTTGAACTCAAGACTTGGTGCTGTTTCTGAGCACTTTTTGTGCAAGACTGGCACTCTACAACTTAAGGCACTTTTTCACTTCTGATTTTGCAGTACTTAGACTTTCCTGTCCAGATTGGCTTCCAGCCATCCTCAGATCTTGCAGCCTAGGAGTATAGGCATTAACCTCTGGTGCCTGGCTAAATTTCTTAATGCTCAAATTTTCTACATATGCATAGTTTTTTGAATGCTAGATTTAGTGTCCATTTCTTTCTATTTGAATAGAAATTAATCAAAATCAAATAAAATGAAAAATCTAGCTCTTCAGTGGTTCCAACCAAATTGCAAGTGCTCAGACGATACTGCCATGTTTTCAGCCTTCTTGACTAGACATTTTTTACTTTCAGTCACAGACAGAAGTTCACTGATTGGAATGGATAAGCATGATACTGTGGAGGTGCTATTTCTATTCAGAGAAGAGTGATTAAGTCACTGACCCTCTGGCCTTCCGCCTCCACACTTTCTGTGTCCTGAGACAGAGAAGTCATGGAACTCCATGAACAATTATGAGCAGTGTCTTAGTCCCCAGCAGACTTTTGATCAAGCACTCAGAATCCTTGAATCTCAGGGTTTATTAGGATGTGGACCAATTTATAACCCCATTTTTACACTGCAAAAATACTTGCTGTAGAATTTTTTCAAGATGGGTGAGGGCTCAGCTTCTGTTAAATACCTGTTAAACAGGTTGCTTTATTTTTTTTTCTGAATAAGTTTCTCTGTGTCTTATCTCATCTTCCAAGTTGGGAACAAGAACTGTGTCTCCCAGGCTCACTATGCCCACACAAAGCAAAGCAATCAATGAATTATTAACCAAAAACCTGCATGACTGATTGCAAGAATTCAAGGTCATGTGGAATACTACATTGCACAAATCTAAAAAATATCCTTCACATTGTGTTCTAATGTATGAGCTTCATGAACTTTGTAAGGTTTCTATTGGTCTCTCTTTTTTTTGCCAGTCCTGGGCTTGAGCTCAGGGCCTGAGCACTGTCCTTGGACTTTCTCAAGGCTAGAGCTCTACCACTTGAGCCTCAGCACCATTTCTGGCTTTTTTCTATGTATGTGGTACCGAGGAATCAAACCCGGGTCCTCGTGCATGCTAGGCAAGCACGCTACCACTAGGCCAAACTCCCAGCCCTGGGCTCTCTTTTTCAGCTAAGAAAAATGTCTTAAGAAATTCTTTCTTCCCCTTTTTTATCCTGTGATTGGTAGTGATCACAAAGTTAAGTTTTCTCTACTTCTTTAGGACTCTGTGTTCACTAGTCATTAAGAGGCCACTATATTTATATTCCTTTGGAATTTCCCATTAAGGGAACCTCACTTTGATTTGGGTGATACCTCAACTTTTTTACCTTATAAATTACTGCAAAACACAGCTCATAATACCAATCACATGCACTGAAGTCACCAGATAGGCAAAGGAGACTCTCCATGGTGCATGGTTTCTGTCTTTGTGAAGTTGAGAAAACCCAGGAAGGAATGGGGGGAGTAAAAAGGTTCTCTTAAGAAACCCCTTGTTCACTTTGTATATCCAAACTGATGGGTGTTTGTTTTTTCTCATGTCTATCCAGGAAACCAAGTGCTGCCTCCTGGAGCTCCTCTTGGCAGTGGGCTCAGGCCAGAGGCCGCCAAGGAGCTTGGCCTTCCCCCAGGGATTGCAGTGGCAACTTCACTCATTGACGCCCATGCAGGAGGACTAGGTAACCTCTTATTCCATGCCCATAACTGGCTCAGTGTGTAAAGAGAACAATCCCCAGTACCCGCAAAGGCTCCTTTTCTGTTGACAAATCCAAGATCAAGGACTGCTAATTCAAGATGTAATAATGAAAATTTGGATGGAATTATAGCACTTTTTATCCAGTATGAAATTTTATTGGAAGTTGTTCTTTTCTTTTTTCAAAAATGTATTATTATTGTAGAGGTGATGTACAGAGGGGTTACAGTTATGTAATTCAGGGAATGAGTACTTTTTTTTGTTTCTGAGCCATGTCACTCTTTGAGAGTAATTATTTGCTCCATACATCCTAAGGTAGAAAATTGGCCTGAATAAATATCTGGGTATTTCTTGGGCTTACTGAAACTTAGAAAAGCATGTTCATTTATATTTCATCTGTGTGATGGTGATATACCTACCTGTACTGCAAAACCTTGTTAAGTCTAAGAGATCTATTTTTAACATATTTGAATTTTGCTTAAATCTAATTAATTGGTTATAGTATTAATTCAGTTTTCCTATATAACATTCAAATGTGTCGCTCATGCATTTTTTTTTTTTGCAGTCCTGCCTGGGGCTTGACCTGAGGGCATGAGCACAGTCCTTGGGCATTCTCAAGGCTAGAGCTCTACCACTTGAGCTTCAGCACCACTTCCTGCATTTTTCTATGTGTGAGGTACTGAGGAATTGAACTCTTGTCTTTGTGAATGCTAGGCAAGCACTTTACCACTAGGCCAAACTCCTGGCCCTACTCATTCATTTTTTAATGATCCACTGACCGTTTACCAGATATGGTGCTACAGGTCAGTGAATCTAAAACAAAACCAATGGTTAGGGGTGTGCCTCAGTGGTAGAACAGGTGTCTGGTGTCAGCCCTGGGCTTAATCCCTAGCACCTCAAAAATTAACAGAAACCAAGATCTCTTCCAAAATTTTAATGGAAAAGCGTGCTACAGAGTAAAGAATGGTAGTGACATGATAATTCTGCTCTCTTAAAGATGTATCAAACATTTCGGGGTGTTGTTTTTTCTGTTGTTTGGAGACCATGCATCTGGACATTTCTCATCTCATTATACATGTGTGTTTTCCCTGGCCTTTCATTCTCAGAACCATTGTTTTAAACTGTAGTTTCCCTTGCCTCTGCCACTACCCATGTGTGAAGGAAAGCAGAGGGCTTAAAGCCCTGAAAGATTATCTACTGTCTAACCACAGATTAACTGAAGATACATATCAAGTTTGTTCAAACCTATTGGCTATTGTCTTAGAAAATGATAATTATCTATGTTGAACTAACCTGACAGAATCTCTTTTAATCCTGTAGAGAGAAAATTCTCATTGTTCTCTCTGGTGTGTGTGTGTGTGTGTGTGTGTGTGTGTGTGTGTGTGTGTGTGTGTGTGTGTGTGGTTTAGTAATACTGATTTGAGACAATGAATCTCCTGACACCTTTGGTGATACCATTGATAAGAATACTCCACTATCAGGCAGAAGATCAAGGTAATTTCTGTCTGTCTATAGGCACGGTATCTCTGAGCACTTCTGATTGCACTTCCATGGAAAGAGCTGCCAGTGTTCCTTCATGGGATTGTTCTGAGAATTAATGAAGGAAGCAATGAAAGGAACTGGCATAGAGGCTGCCTCATCGGAGTCATTTGATAATGAGGCCTCTCTCCATGTGATTTTTTACTCCAGAATCACAATGCTTGGTATGAAATAGAAGCTTCATTAATGAAGACCTCTGAGTGCCACCCTGATAGGAAGTATCTGACCAGAACTGCCTTCCCTGTATACATGCAGATAGAAAAGTATCTGTTTCTGTTGCTCTGAATTTGCCCTAGATTCTTTTCTTTATCTCTACATTACTCAATGCAGGATTCACTTTTTTCAGATTCTGTATAGATTGAGGTCTGAAACTAACTCATTGGATGAACTCTGTGACGAGATCCCTGAACACTGAGAAGAAATAGCTTTGCACATTTTTCAAAAGCAAGCCCTGAAAACTGTAGTCACTTGGAAGTTCTTGCCTTGCATGACCTGCCTCTGGCCACATCAGGTACGAGCTAGCCATGATCTACGTTATGGCCAGTCACATCAGTTGTTGGTCTAGCATAACCTGCCTTGTGGTCACATCAACTGTTGGCCTTGCATGACCTAACTGTAGCCACATCAGCTGTGGGCTGGCTGTGTAGGACCTGCTTTAGATTCCACATTTGGACAGATAGGAGTGGTCAGTTTTGGCTTTGTGAAATTTCTCCTTGACTGTCATTTCCTAAGGATACTCTGGGATGGGAGGGTGAAGATCAAAGGAGCAAGCATAATGCCACTTATTTTTTTTTCCAGCAGTAGCAGCAGGAGAAGAAAGAATTTTATGGGAATGAAAATCAAAGATAAAAGAACATTTTGTTCTTAAGGTGCTGGTTAGTGAGTTCAGCAGCAGACAGCCAGCAGATAGGGGTAGCTTTGTTTGCACTTTGTGGAGGTGGTACTGGCCTGGGATCCTGCTGCTATTTTTCTAGTTTATAAAAATAGCATTAACTTTGTTCCAGATCTTTTCTTGGCTTCAGCATTCCAACTGGCCTGAAAGGCAATAACATCTTCGTTTCTCTGTCAGGCCTCCCTCCTCTAGGTTGCTCACAGCTATCAGACAGTCTCCTGGCTATCCCCTGTATCTTGAAACTTATATAGTCTCATCAGAGAAGCCTTCTCTGACCCCTCCAAAGCTAGCTTAATTATCTCCTTTTTGTTTCCATATGTCTTGTACCTCAGGTTTGTACGTATAACATTGTCTCATCTACTCATTTTTATGTTGTCATTTCATCTTCATATCCTAGTAACATGAAGTACGTTAAATGTGAACTCTTAGCACATATGAATTGAATGAATGAATGAATGGCATTTTCTATATGGAAATCAATAACTCAGCTGAGAGATAAAAGTATCTTCTTGTGCAATGGTAAGTGACCCTATACAATGCCTATATCTGGCCCAGTCTATAGGAATGAAAAGGTTTGGATTGAACATTTCCTGAGTTAGATGTCTCCAAAGCTGTGTTCTTTGTGTTTCTATCACTTTAGGAGGTTTTGGTCAAGAACAACCTTTGTGGCTAGGTTTAGCATGACTGATTACCAGTACTCGATTATTTGCCAGACATTGAAGGTGCTTATATTTCTTGTCTGGGCCAGATATTTAGTTGGCTTAAATTGCTTATCTGAATTGAATGGTCAAACCAAAATAGAGGTTTTCTTGGGGCTAAGAATTTGGCCTAGTGGTGGAGTGCTTGCCTAGCATGGACCCCAGTTCAATTCCTCGGTTACCATATACATAGAAAAAGCCAGAAATAGTACTGTGGCTCAAGTGGTAGAGCTCTAGCCTTGAGAAAGCCCAAGAACTCAGGCCCTGAGTTCAAGCCCCAGGACTCGCCAAAAAATAAAAAATAAAAAAATAAAAAAGATTTTCTTAAGAAAGTTTTTTTTATGGCAGAAAAAATTTATTTAACCAGTCTTTAAAAATGAGTTTCTGGCCTTTACACTGCTAGAGCAAAGCACAATTGTTTCTAGAGAGCAATAAAACAAGCGAGTTTCTTATCTCACACCTGTCAGTGTCATGGAAGGAAGGGTAGACAGGCAGGAGCATTTGATAACTTAATTTGGGCAAATATTTATGCATACTACATATGTATGTACATGTATGCATATATGTGCATATATTTATATGTGTATGCACACACATACCTACACACACACTGGAAGCTGCATGTTTAGTCATGAAACATACTAGCAATAATCTCCTGCATTTCTAAACTTAAATTTACTAAGTATATCACCACAGAATTGTTCCACAGAGTAGTTCTGGAGTGCAGAGGTATGTACCTTCATTTTAAAATTCCTAATTCTCTAGAGGTCTTAAGTGAGTTAAAGACCCAAGAATAGACTTTTGTTTGTTATCTTATACTTGGCAACTTTCTTTTCACTCTTCTTTTAAAATTGTTACTATAAAGGTGGTATACATAGTGGTTAGTAACGTAAGTTAGATAAAGAGTACTTTCCTTTTTGGACGTGTAACCCCTTCCCTCTCTGTCTCCCAGTTTTTCCCTCCCTGTCTCCCAGTTTTTCCCTCCTGCCCCCACCCACAGGTTGTATAGTTATTTTTCAACATAATGTCTTGTCTAATGTGTCGCATGCTGCATTTGTCCACCCTCAAAGCACCTTCTTAGTGTACTGTTATTTTGAGACAGTAACAAGGTCCACAAGCTGAGGAACTTGCTGATTAACATCAGTTAAGTGGGCGATGCCTAATAAAACCCCTACCATCTGATTGGAACCCCAGAGCGTACTTCTTGTTACTTTGTGATATAGAATGACAGGTTATTAATGTAAGATCTATCTGGCTCTGAAATTTAACACATAACTTTATCTGAGCAAGTAACACATCTAGAAAAAAAGTTTTCAGTGAATTTATTGATAAGTGACTTAGTTGCTGGAGGTATAAGCTGAATATGAAAGTTAGTAAACTTCTGGAAACTTGTAGTCTACTAGAGAAAACAAACAAATAAATAAAATAGTTAGCTACTTGTACCAAATACAGGAAGCTTTGGCAAAACAAAGTAGGCTCAAGATTAAGACTCAGAGAACTATAGAAGTTTTCTAGAGGAAGAGATTTCTGGTAATGTACCTCTGACACATCCTGCCTTTGTAGCTTCTTCTTTGGTAAAGTGGAACCTATTTGTTCACTGTTATTTTCAAGCTTCAGTTAGGTTTAATTTCTAATAAAGTGATAATATCTAATAAAATGATAAATTATAATTTCATTCCCAATAAAATGGTGATAACACCTTTTTTTTTTTTGCCAGTCTTGGGCTTGAGCTCAGGGCCTGAGCACTGTCCTTGGACTTTCTCAAGGCTAGAGCTCTACCACTTGAGCCTCAGCACCACTTCCAGCTTTTTTCTATGTATGTGGTACCGAGGAATCGAACCCGGGTCTTCATACATGCTAGGCAAGTACTTTAACCACTAGGCCAAACTCCCAGGCCTGATAACACCTTTAATAATAAAAAGTATCAAGACCCACTGTACTTAGAGCTGCTACTATTATAACCGTCTCTTATGTCATGGACCCAGGGCACTGCCTGATGCTTCATATACTTTTATTTCTTATTCTGCAAATGAATCCCCTAATGTACAGCTTATTTCCCATCCTGAACATGTGTGAACTGAGGGAGAAAAGAATGACGTTTCTAACAGCTCATTTTCTTTATCTCTGAATCAGTGTTTTCAACAGTGATGAATTTACTTCTCGCACTCCCCACCACCAGCCCTCAGTAATATTTGACAGTGTTTGGAGACAGCTTTGGTTATCTCCTTGGAGGAGGAAGAATGGCAGTGGCCTGTGATAAGCAAAGGCCAAGGAAGTTGCTGAGCTCCACAGATGTTATGCCAGCCCCGAAAACAAAGAGTTTTCTTGCCACAAATATCAACGGCAGTGCAGCTGAGGCACTTGACTCCATCCTGAAGTATCTGTCATATTCTTATGTCTCTTTATCAATTCTGCTAACTTGTATAGAAAGCAGAAAGTAGCTGGAAATAAGAATCTTGCTTATACTTAGTGACTTTATAGTTCATTTTTTCATGACATGACCTCCTTAGTAAAAGCAGTTATAAGCCGAGCACTGGTTGTAATACTTGCAATGCTAGTGCTCAGGAGGCTGAACACTGAGGATGGAGGATTGAAGGTAACCCTGGCAGGAAAATCTATTAACCTATTTTTATCTAACTCTTTTAGTTAACAAAAGTGCTAGCCTTGGATGAAAAAGCTTAGGAACAGGATCCAGGCCCTGAGTTCAAGTACAGTCCCAAGAAACAAACAAATTAGCAAGCACACAAGCATGAAGTTGTAAGAGACTCACAGGGAAGACTGAGTGCGTGTCCTAAGAATATCAAGCAACTCTGAACTACTCAACATATCAAGCAACTCTGAACTACTCAACCTTGTTGCACATTGTGGCCATTCTGTGTCTTTCCTGTTAGTATTTTACCATTTTGGGGAGCCTCCTTTCCCTTGTCTAAGTAAGAATAACTAGACCATTCTCCTCAGCCATTAGCCCTCAGTCTGCATATTACTACCACTGCATAAACTTCTCCAAAATTGAATCCTGTAGTTAGGAAGATAGCAATCCCTCCCTGCTCTCTGTTTCTGTAAATCATTACCTCTTTTCTCTTCTCTACCAAATCACATTCCCTTCTGTAGCCCACCATGCTTTATAGAGCCTGAATACTTAGTCCTCAGTATATTACCAAATTCATTAATAATCAAGAATGTCATGATGAGGGCTTTTATTTTTGCAAACTAAAAAGTAGAAATTGGTAACTACTGGTAAGGGAGCCTTTGAAAAATATGGATGCATTGGCTGGGAGTGTTGTCTAGTGGTAGAGTGCTTGCCTAGCAAGCAAAAAGCCTTGGGTTTAATTCTCTGGTACCTCATACTCAGAAAAAGCTAGAAGTGGCATGTGTGCTAGCCTTGAGGAAGCTCAGGGACAGTACCCAGGCACTGAGTTCAAGCCACATGACTGGCAAAAAAAAAGGATGCCAAGGCTTAACCCTAATCATAGATCTAAATCTTAATGTTATGGCTGGAACCTGAAATAGTGGTTTTAAGTATGGAAGGTGTCACTAGGAACTCCAAGGAGATGGCATACAGGTGACTGGCAGTGAGGACATGGGGTAGACACTGTAATGATGTTCAACTGCCAAGTAAGCAGATCAGGCCCAGGCAGAATTATCCTATGAAGGATTCAGGCCCTTGCCCAGGCCAAGGGCTGGGGGTAGGAGGAAGCTTATGCTAAAAAAGAGATAGATGGTAATCCAAAAGGCAGATGATCTGTAAGAAATGGGGAGGGGATTAGAAGTATTGATAAAGTCATCCTGGGAGTCTAGAAGGAGAAGACCTGTGCCAGTCCCTGAGCAATAAGAGCATAGATAGTGTAGGGAGTTTCTGGAAGAAGTCAGAAGCAAATTTGTTGATGTGATTTTCCATTTCTTGTGTGAAGTAGAAGTTTGGTTCCATGAAAAATTATGTTGCCTGAGACCTCAAGCCATGAAACAAGGATAGCAACCAAAGGTGTGGTTTAGAAGGACAGAGCAGAGACCTGGGGGAGCAGAACTCTGGATTTCTTGTTCCCACGCTGCTTGGTTTCTCAGAGTGTGATTTTCTCTAGATTTTAGAGAACTGCATAAGCCAAGAGACCAGCCTTTTACCAGTTAAACAGAAAGCTGGGAAGGATCCAGACCTTGGGGTATGGCCAGTTCCCCATCCCTCTTTAAATGTTACATGACACAATTTATTAAACCTAGCTGTGAACTTGTCCTGAAACTGTGTTTTTGTTTTCTTACACATGCTTTTGTTTGGATAGTGCATCAGTCTAAGGCTTTGAAAATCAAAGGCTACTCAAAGATTTTCATTATCAAATTCTTCCATTTACAGATGAGGAAATATGAGGAGTCACAGAAGGTTATACTAGCAAGTTATTGTCCAAATTGAGTTTAAAACCTGCACTATCTGCTTCAGCTACCATAACTCTACTCCATTATGTAATACCAGCTCCAAATTAGGAAAAGGGTTATTTTTCTATCCCGTATCTTACATTCCATTTAATGGCAACAGTCACACAGATGGCTATTAAAAATAGATCAGTTAATTTTTCTAAGTCACATGAATGAGTCCCTTTATGTTGTTGTCTACAATCTGTAGATAACAAAAAGATCTTCCTCATAGCTGACAGTAATAAAACATCTAGTATTTGATTTGCTTACAAAGAGCTTAAGGTAGTTACTTTTCTTTTACGTATCATTTATTGAACACATACTCTTGGACACATGTTTAGTTAGGTGATGTAGGTTACATTTGTCAGCTTAGAACTTTTCTGTGAGCTGCCATTATTTTCTGCATTGAACATTCAAGGAGATCAAGTGTTTAGCTTGTTCAATGTAATGTGTTTTGTGAGTGTGTATGTGTGCATGTGTGTTTTGATACTAGGGTTTGAACTCAGGACCTGAGTCTTTTTCCTTAGCTTTATCACTCAAGGATAGCTACTTGAGCAACACCTCCACTTCTGACTTGTTGGTGATTAGTTTGAGATAAGAATGTCATGGACTTTTCAGCCTGAACTGGCTGGCTTCAAAGCTCAATCCTCATATCACAGCCTCCTCAGTAGCTAAGATTACAAACATGATTCATCAGACTCTGGCTCTCATGATAACATTTTTAATAAATGATAAAAGTTAGGGTCTGGACCCAATTCTGTCTGACTCAGAGGTCTGTGAGTTTTTTCCTTATTAAATCTGACTGGTAAACTTTATGTCTAGGTATATCTGTCCCCTTATTTATATTAGCCTAGTTCATGTCAGAACTTACTTACATCTATAACAGAACATAGTACTTCTATTTTCTATTTTTCTAGGCTGGTATATTTCTAGATCCATTTTATTGGTGATAAGGTAGAGACTAGAGCAGGGAAGTGACATTAATGAAAGATATTCATAACAATACAAGAGACTGCTTTCTGCCAGTGTGGGGAATAAGACAGACTTATCACACCAGTCTAGGAGTGGAGTACATGGTTGTTTTTACCAGTCTGGTAGTGAGAGTGATATTTAAGGTTGATATTACTTTTGTTGATTGCTTTTATCAATTGATGCAGATACTGATTTTGTTTGTTTAGTAACTTGTCAAACCCTTCAAATCCTCACGGTATTCCAGGAAGAGAGGGAAATAGAATTAGGAGGGGTTGATCCAAGATCCACCCACATCTTTGTGTCCTCCTTGGCTTTTCCATCTATGTTGCTTTATTGTTGGAATCTAACAGTGAACACTTAGTACATGGACCAAGTATCTTAATCCAGTATGACTTTTCTATGCTTGACATTTGCTTTCAAGCACATCTTAGACCACTTTATCGCCCCCAAACCTTATTTGGTTTTCAGTGGGAATGATTAACCAAGAGGCTCTAGTGTATTCTTTGCAGTATTAGTATGTGGCTGAGATAAGCTGTTACTCCCCTTTGCTGAATTTGGTTACGAAAACCACAAGAACCCATCCCTGGGTGCTGCTGCCAACCATATGCTTGGATCTCTACTACAACACACACACACACACACACACACACACACACACACACCATTCTCACCTCAGAAGTAGAAGACTGCTAAAACAGTGTTTGGGGGCCTTGGATCTAAAGTTGCACTTGCAGCACTGGTTGCAAGGCGAGGTTCAGGGCTCTGTTTTTCATGGCACAGGCACTCAACACATGGTGGTCCCCATCCTGACACTGCCACCGAACACTTGTGTTTACTTTGGGCTATGCCCATCTGAGCTGAGGTTAGGACTGCATGTATCCAGTTATTGCCCTATGGCAGAACTGTTGGCTGCTTCCTTATTACGTCTCATTTCCTTGTTTTCCATTTTCTCTTAACTCTTCATTCATACAAGGCATTATGTTTTTAATTTTTAATTTGATTGTAAAGGTGATGTACAGAGGGGTTAAGGTTATAAGGGAATGAATACCATTCTTGTCTCAACAGTGTTATCCCTTCTCTCATTTTCCCCAGATTTCCTTCTGTCTTGCCCCCTGCCCACCTCCCAGTTGCAAAGTGCATTTCCAACATAATATCTTGTGAGTATCACTGTTGCACTGGTTCACCCTTAGTCCTTTGTCTCACCATTTATAAAGTGGAAAAAAAAATCCTTTTTTAATTTCCCCACACTGAGCAGCTTGAGCATTGCCTTACTGCCTTGTAAGCCAATGTAGATGTCTGGATGCATTAGGAAGGAAGTTCTACTAAGCCATAGAAAACACACTGTGATCTCTAGCTATAGCCATTAGCACTTCCCCACCTCACCTTCCCATGACCCTGATCCTTCCATATGTTCTGTACTTTGACTGATACAAGAATGTACCTTTGAAGATGGTGAAAATCAAACATTTTGAGATAACAACATCACAGTAGTTCAGATCGTGCAGCTGATACAAACCCTGCTTCCAAGCATGGGCTTTGTGCTGTTGGAACTTCTTCTGTACTTTCTACTTTGTATCCCTCGTCTATGAAATTGGACTCATAATAGCACCTTTCGCATGGAGTTGTTTGAAGAATAACTAAACTGATGTTTCTAAAGCACTTAAAGTGATACCTGTAAATGTTAACATGATAACTTGTATATTTAGCCGTGATGAATGTGATTTTATTTGAATCACACTATATATAATCACAATGAACATGATCATTTTTAGAAATGAAGTCTTTTGTTTGAAAAATACATACATTTATATATGTGTGTATGTGTATGTGCATAGATACATACATATATATATGTATATATAAATATACCTGCATCGTAAAGAATTCCCTATATACACATGTGTGTATGTGTGTGTATGTATGTGTGTATATACCTGTCTGTGTACATATATATATATATTTGGGTATACATATATATATACACCTGTATGGTAAAAAATTCCCCTGTAAAAGAATATATATGCACATATATACATATAGGTATGTGCATACATGTATGAGTGCATGAATCAATTATGTGTGTTCACATATATGTGGATATGGTAGTATTCATGGTTACTTACTCTTTGGTGTGTGCACATGATTAAGCATATAATGCATATGTGTATTATATTTTTATGTGTTTTGTATCTGCATATATATGTACATGCATATTATACTGTCACTGCGAAAAACATTAGCTACTGCAGACTAGAAAGCTTAATGTAAAGACCTTGAATTCCAACCATGGAGATTAGATGCCAAAGTTAGTTTGAGCAAATTCATAATCTATTTAAGATGCTTTCTCTTCCCTGAATTTAATGTGAAAAATATATGAAATGTTCTTCACTGAACTTGTGCCTTTGGCAGTACAACTATTTTAACACCCCTGTGTGATACACAAGGAAATACTTAAAGCACCAAAAAAGATGTTAACTCATTTTAAGCTTAAAAAAAAAACCTCTTATAAGTGGAGTAAACAGATACTTTATCCTGCCAAGCTCCGAGGAAGATGTAACACCTCCCCAGACTGCAGAGTGTATTTGGCCTGGAAACTGTGTGCCCCCATCTCAAACTTCTAGATCTTACAATTAACTGTTTTCATTCACCACCCTGGGGCACAAGAGAGGGGGAGGCAATGCCAGGCTGCACCACCACACACACCTGGTCCTGCCTGTCACTGGTACTAATGAGAGGAGCTTTACAACAGCTCCTTTCTCTTTTTTTAAAAAATATAATTTTATTGTTATTAAGGTATCATGTGGAGGGGTTGCCAGTTCACTATTCAGGTTCTCCCTGCTGTCCCCGCTGCATAGTCCAGTTTTCACGTAGTATATACTGAATATTGTGATTGTATTTGTCCACCCCTCCTCCCATTCTCTGCCCCCCCCCACACCCTTTGCACTCCTTTCTATTTATGCTATTAACTCCTGTCTCTTCTAACAATCCAGGGGATGTACACCTGGCTCTTGTTTTCTGGAGTACAAGCCAGTGTATGTTCTTCTAGAGTCCTTAGGATTTCTATGTTCATTTGTTAGGATTTCTGCGCATCTTCATACTGCTAGAGCTGTTGACAAAGTCTACCATATGACTTCTTTCATTTACATTATTACTGGAGGTTGAGAGTAGAAAGTGTGACCACCTAAGAAAAGAGGTTATTTAGGTTTCTTTTAATCATCTTTAGTAAATTGAATCCCCAGTATGAATAACAGAAAAATAATATTTTTATTTGAATTTAGAAGAATAGAGTGTTTGTTTTAGTTCTACCCAATAAATAAGTAATATATATTGTAGCAGTTTTCAAATTTGGATGTGTGGTCACTGAAAAATTAAGTTGAAATGCAGCTTATTCTCCTACCCATCACCATGCTTCTGATGGGTAAATTTTACTGGAACCTAAATACCTGTCTCAGCCCCCACATGAGCCTCTTGGACATCACCAGGAGCTTTATAGGACACCAATAGTATGACCCAGACTTCAGGTGGGTATAGCCAGCATTGTACCTCTGTACTGCAGACAGGAATTGAATCTAATCTAAGGTAAAGACTGCATTTTAAAAATTTTGTTTCCAACACAGTGTAGTACAGAAATGTTTTGATCTCTTTATTAAAAAAATTTTTTTAAAGCTAGAAGATATGTAGAACCTTCCAATCTTTTGTTGAAAAAGGAAGTGTTAGGTTGTTCCTGCGCTGAATTTAGCTTAGAGAGTTAAAAGTATACAAGCCTGTGAACTCTCCCAGTGTGAAACTTTCTGAGGTATCTCCTATCAGTATTACTAATACATGTGAAAACTTTACACACCATCAATTAACAGCTCTCTCACAGCAAAACTTATGAAGAAAAACCCACACAATTGGTTTCTGTGAAATGTATTAAAAATGCCCAAATGTGTTTCTTCAAAGGAGTGTTATCCTGTGATGTGGCATTGTTGCTCAACCTCATACAAGTGGCCCGATAATTCTTTCCATTTGTGCATATCTCTGTCCATCATTAAGTGTAACATTTAAATGTCTAAGTACTTGATTACATTTCTGCCTCTCCCATTTAGACTGATCTTATGGGCAATGGTATCTGTTCACTTTCACCTTTATGCTTCAGACCCAACTATTAGTTCAGTAATAAATGATTATATGCATGATTGAAGGGGTGTGCCTAACATGCCAAGTGCTATACAAGTTAAGTAGTAGAGTACTAATATTATTACTAGACTGCTGGAAAATACAGTCGTATAAAAAATTGAGACATGTGCACTAGGTTCTATGGGAATCTAAAAATGAAACAGTAAGACAAAGAAAGAATGAAGATGCCAGTGTTTATTGAGAGTTCTCAGGGCAATAGAAATGTTTGGCATAATCCTCATACTCAGCAGCCTGTCTCAGGTACATAGCTAGTAACAAGCATCTCCCGGGAAACGTGGCCTTTCAAAGCCTTGGGAGGTAATAAGTATTAGAAGGAAATCTAGAATGTTATTAACAGTGGAATGCAGAGTATTATGGGCAGAGAGAGTAAGTTTGTTGAAACTACTGAAATAGTCAAGGAAAATTTAAGCACTGTCATGTGGCTGAAACCAATGATGTCTTTAATGAATTCCTGAAAGACAAGGCAAAAGAGATCAAATTGGTAGAGACGGACTAGGAACCCTCGAGGACCTCACTGAAAAGGTTGTGCTTTTCCCAGTCCTCTCAGGCAATAGCAAGTCATTAAAGAATGTATTTAGAGCTCATTTTGTCTATAAATGATAGAGGAGAGGAAAGAATGAGAGTGAAGATCTTGTTTGGAATAGCATATGGTTGTGAATCTTGTAAAATAAGACATTTAGCAGGATTTTTAAGGGTACAATAATGAATTTGACAGTAAAACAGCATAAATTGTATAAAAGGGTTTGACATTCACGTTTGTAACATACATATATTTTTTGTTTAAAAATCCCATCTGTATTATTTTTCCTACTCCCCTTCCATTCTCTTCTTCCTAATAATTTTAATGAGTTTCATAATAGGCTACTTTCATGTAGATGTAATATGCTTTTATATGCATATTAACTATTAGGTGAGTTTACAATGGCATCTCCAATATATATATATATATATAAAATTCTTCAATAGGATGTATGTCATATATATATACATATGTCTCTATGTGTGTACATATAAAGCCACATATATGTACACACATGTATTCCATATATGATCCAGTATATATTTGTGTATATATTTCCATTTTTGCTCTAACATCTACACAGGACAGAAAACTTGTGACCTGTGTCCTTTTGATATTGGATTTTGATTAATATTGTGTTTTACAGCTCTACCCATTTCTCTGCACATAATCTAAGTTCTTTCTTTACAACTGATTAATATTCTATTGTACAGACTTTGTGATCCACTTACTAATTATAGGGCATCTTGGCTAGTTCAGTAGTTTGGCTTATGTGAATAGTGTTGCAATAAGCATGGGTATACAGGTACCTCTATTATATCCTGATTTATATTCATTTGGATAAATGCCCAAAACTTATGTTGCTAAATCATGAGATAGTTCTATGTTTAGGGTTTTCTGTAAGGAACTTCCAAATTGATTTCAATAGTGTTCATACTAGTTTTCAGGTCTATGAAAGTTTCCTTTTCCTCATACAGTTCCCAGCATTTGTTTTTGTTTTGTGTTCTTGATGATGATCATGCTGACTGGAATGAGAAGGAATCTCAATATATTACTGATTTGCATTTCTTTTGTGGATATTGAACATTTCTTCATCTTTCTTTCAAGAACATCTGTTCAGCTTCTTTGTTCATTTTTTATTTAGTTATTGATTCTTTGTGACTTTTAATTTTTAAGCTCTTGGCATACACTGGTTATTAATCCCTTAGCAGTTGTATATCTGCTAAATATTTTCTTCCCTTCTATTGGCTGTTTCTGCAGCCTTGAGGACTATATCCTTGTGCAGAAGATTTTAGCTTCATTAAATCCCATTTTCCAGGCTGCTAGACTTTTATTGAGGAAATTACTGCCTATACCAGTTACTTCTAGTTTTTCTGTATTCTATCTTGTAGAAGTTTCAATCTCAGGTGTTTCATTAAGATCTTTGATCTATTGTGAATGGGCATTGATACACAGTGAGAGATAAGGGTCCAGTTTCAGTCTTGTCCATGTGCACATCTACTTTTCCCAGAACCATTTGTTGAAGAAGTTACCTTTTCTCTGACATATATTTTGGGTTCTTTCAACATAAATCATATATAAATGTTACTTTTAATGGTCAGAAGACTGATAATCATGCTTTCCTTTCACCCATAGGTTTGTTTTTACTATAAGGTATTGTTATCGGAATAATTGTGATCACAAATATAAAGCTGCTCATTTATTCATCCAGTGATTATTTATTGTGTATTCTGACAAGGCTAGGCTATGTTTTTATCCTCCCCCTAAAAAGTGCAGCATTAGAGAGGTGATAAACAGGGTGACAGTCCAAGTTCAAAAGAAATTTCTATTGTGGAACTCAACATGCCTCACCTTTTACACACAGCATTTGCTGATTTGTAATCTACACCTCAGACTGAGAAACTGATCACTTTTGTAGGCTAAAGAGAGAAGATAAAAATTTAAGTACAGGGATCACTGGGGAGAAAAGGAACTGGTAATCACTTTAAACTTTTAGTTGGGACCCAGGAATAAAAGTAGTCTAGACATAGACATGATTGATAAAGGCTAAAGCCTTTGAATCAGTTTTGAATCAGCTCAACAATAATGAAATTCAGTAAGTCTGTCCCTCTTATGTAATAAGCTAACCTAAATCTCTTCTTGGGGGTGATAACATCAGAGAAGCAAGTTATATG
Source organism: Megascapheus bottae (assembly GCF_031878675.1). Lineage (NCBI taxonomy): Eukaryota > Metazoa > Chordata > Mammalia > Rodentia > Geomyidae > Megascapheus > Megascapheus bottae. Next base: position 45,104,599 of record NC_143514.1, on the reverse strand, counting down.
TAAAACTTTTCATGTGCATATCAATATTCAGTTAAAAAATAACAAGTATAGAGTATATGAGAATTTTCAATAATCAAGACAGAAAAAAAATCCCATATAAGAATGATCCATATGCTTACAATACTAGATATGGATTGTAAAATAACCATGATGAGTATGTTCAAGAAGTTATACAAAGAACATAGAGGATTCAGAAAGCTAAGGCACCTGAAACAAAATTCCAGAGCTAAAATGACAGATGAGCTAAAGAAACCAAAAAAATTGCTGCATCATTCCTGTAATCCCTGCTACTTCAGAAGCAGAGACAGGAAGATTGCAGTTCGAGGTCAATTTAGGTGAGAAATTAACAGAGTTCCTATTTCAAAACCAAACTAAAACCAAATGGATTTGGCAGTGATTTCGAGGCCCTGAGTTCAGTCTACAGCATTTTACAAAATGAAACAAATGTCAGCGGAGTTATTGGGGGAGAAAAAGTAAGTAAGCTGAAACATAGATCAGAAAAAATAAGCAACTCTCCACACTATGGCATAATATACAAAATGATAGTCAATAAATGGAATATACCAGAAGAATGTACTCTTGAGTGGCTTAGTGAAGCTATTTGACAAAGGAATATTTGGCATCTCAGAATGAGGAGGAAGAGATAAAACATAATCTATATTTGAAAGAGTCATATGTGGTTAGAAGTTTTCTAGGGAATTAGCCTGGAAACCAACAAGATATATGGACAGTGCTGCTACAGAGCTCCCAGGAAAGGATAATTTTAAATGAATGGTGCTGATGGATGACAGAATGACCAAAAAAATATTTTGCTTCCTTGCCTTATACTGAAAAAATTAATTCAAAATTGATTATATATAAACTATTGATTTAAAAGCAATAGTTCTTTATGACTTTGAGATAGTCTTTCTTTCTTTCTTTCTTTCTTTCTTTCTTTCTTTCTTTCTTTCTTTCTTTCTTTCTTTTTTTCCTGTTTTCATTTAAGGGGCTTGAACTCCAGGTTTAGTCATTGTACCTGAGCTTTTTGCGCAAGGCTAGGGCTCTACTACTTTGAGTCACAGCACCACTTCTGTTTTTTGGGTGTTAATTGGATGTTAGAGTGCCACGGGCTTTCCTTTGAACTTCAGTCAATCCTCAGATCTCAGCCTTCTGAGTTGCTAAGATTACAAGCATGAGCCACCAACATCTGGCAATAAATCTGTCCTGAGTAGAAACTTAAGGACCAATATAAGTACAGCCCTGAAGAAAAAACTTTGTAAATTGGATTATAGTAAAATGAAGTGTTTTTCATCAATAAAAATAAAAGTTAATTTATAAAGCAAAAGTTATGAATGAAACTCTTCAAATAAAAAAAAGGAAAAAATATTTCCAATACAAAAATGTTTATCTAGAATAAAAAAATTCCTTACCAATCAATAAGAAAACCCAATGTTCTGACAGAAATCTGGTTCAATAGATGTATACTATAGAAGATGCCTCAATGAAGCAGTGTGGCAGTGCCTCAAAAGGCTAAACATAGAACTCCCCTATGACCCAGCAATTCCACTACTTGGCATTTACCCAACCACCCAGAAACAAGGACATACTAAACCCACTAGCACAACAATGTTCATTGCAGCACTATTCACCATAGCAAAGATATGGAACCAACCTAGATGTTCCTCAGTTGATGAGTGGATCAACAAGTTGTGGTATTTGTACACAATGGAATTCTATGCTGCTGTCAGAAAGAATGACATCGCCCCATTTGTTAGGAAATGGAAAGACTTAGAAAAAATCATATTAAGTGAAGTAAGCCAGACTCAAAGAAACTTAGGCTCAATGGTTTCCCTCATTCGTCATAATCAGTAGAAACCTTGGGCTCTACTAGCAGAGATTTGCAATAGAGCAAAATCTTGATACATAAGGACATATAATGTGAAGCTAATTGAAAGGACCTCCAGGATAGTGAAACAAAAGCCATATAATGAATGATTGTTGTCCTTAATGTACTATGTTGTCTCTCATCTCCTTTGCTGTCCCTTGGTTATCTCATATTAGTATAGTATCTCACTTTGTTATCTGATATATTGAACTTATTTGTATTTGGATATTTGAAATTTGATAGGGAAGGGGGGAAAACCAAGACGGGTGGGGGGTGTGGGGGGGGGAGGGAAACGAGTACCAAGACATGTGAAAGGGTATCAATGTATGTGAATTAATGCACCTTCTATCTGGCAAATATCATGTAACCCTTTTACTAATTACAATAAAAAAAGAATAATAAATAGAAAAATGGTTATTAAAAAAAAAAGAAGATGCCTCAATGGACTACAAGAGAAAGTTATCTTAGTCTCATTAGCCATTAGAAAAGTCTAAAGCCTTAGGTCTGTGGGAGAAGTAGGTGACTATATATGTCCAGGACTTTGAAGATGCTAGACAAGCTTTCCATCACTCAACTCTATCTCCAGTCCATAAAGTCTAGATTCAAAACATAAATGAAACCAACTGCCAGTGGCTCACGCCTGTAATCCTAGCTACCTAGGAGACAGATCTGAGTATCTCAATTTGAAATCATCCAGAATGGGAAAATATTTGACTCTTATTTACAATTAATCAACAAAATCCAGAAATGGAGCTCAGGTGGTAGAGTGCTAGTCTTAGGCATCAAAACTCAGTGATAGCACCCAGTTCAAGCCCTAGGGCCAGTCCAAAAAAAAACAAAAACAAAAAAAACCAAAGCCATGGCACTACCCATAAGAGAATCAAAATTATAAAGTTTGATAATACCAAGTGAGGGAGTAGATAGGAAATACTTAAATGCTCAACCATTGTATAGAATTATAAATTGGAGCCACACTTTGAAACAAAGTTAGATGGTATCAGAATTGGCAGTTCTGCTCCAGAGGCATGCATTGAATTGAAATGTGGACTTTGGGTTCAAAAAAAATGGACAAGAACACATTTAACATCATTATGTAACATAATTATTTGTAATATATAAGCACTGAGAAAAACATTCCAACCAGGAATGATGGATCCTGATACTCAAGTTGGCTGATAGGGGAGGATCTCAAGTTTGAAGTCAGGCTGGGCTAGAGAGATTTTGTCTCAAAAAAAGATAGTAAAAACCCAAATTCCTATTAATAGTAGAATGAATCAATGCTTGATCACATGTATGCAATGGAAGAGCATACTATAATAAAAATGTACAAAGAACTGAAGCAAGCAATAACCTGGTTAACTTTCACATACATTGAGTATAGAAGCTGACCCAAAGAAAATATACTCAATGGTTTAAAGTTTTTGAATTAGGAAAATCTTGTAGACTAGACGTCTGAAAAGTGGTTATCTTATGGATGTGTTGGGCAGAAAAGAACAGGAAGAGTTTAATCCTTAATTTGTACAGGAGTTTGCTTGATTCTAAAGTGTATAATTAAATTTTAAGCCTTTAGGGCAGATTAAGCATCACTGATGAAGTTTAAAAAGAAGTCAAAGGGAGTAAAAGCTGTTAGTTCAGGCCTGGTGCAGCCCAGTGCTAGGTGCTGTAATGGAGACATGGGTATAAACTTGTCTTGCTATGAATGGAGGGGAGGAGATGAGTGGTTTAAGAGACAATTTGAGGAGTCTTTGATAAGAGGCAGATGCATCATCAGCACACAAAGGTTCAACTTGTAGCTCAACACACTTATTGCCTTGAATTAGGCACTTAATCAGGGCCTACCTCTACTCCCTCCTTGCTGTACTGATAATGATGAGTCATGAAGAAAGGGAGAAATTATGTTCAGATCCTCCGTATAAGTGCACAATACCTGTTAATGGTAAAGGTGTCAGTGCATTTTTTTTTCATTCTTCCTGAGTGTTTTAACAGTGAGCTTCCCTAAAATAGTGTTAGCATTTCAAGTTCCTATGCTTGAAATGAACTAATCAGTTCTGCTTACCTCTATGGGGTGTTAACTCAGGGAGTTTCTCTTTCATGGGAAAGCAGGGACAATGAGCCCTTCGTCTCTGTCTTGAGTGCTACAGTCCCATCAAAAGAAGTTTGAATAAAGAGGAAGGAAAGAGTAGCTGGCAGCCTGAGAGAATTTAGGCTGGCAGATGTCAGGATGGGGGAGGATGTAAAAGATGGAAAGGACAGGCTAACTTTAGGGACAGTGTCCACAGACAGCATAGCACCTGCTGCAGAGCCAGTAGAGTTAGAATACATCCTGGCAAGTGGCAGGTACTATGTGCTGTCTCCTCTGGTTGCTGTCTTTGCTGGAGATGGAGTTCTGGGAAATCTAGTTTATGTAAGCCAGGAAATAAAACTGACTAGGACACATTTTGAGTTTGCTAGAGGGAAATTGAGAGGGTTGATTGTTGTTGTTTTTTAATCATTTAAAATTTCCCTCTAAAAGAACAGAATTTAGAAAGAGAAAGATCAGATGAAGAATGAAAATTTATATGAAACACATCCAACAGGGAAGTGCAACTAAAAAGACATGTACAAGACAGGTGCTGGTGGCTCACACCTGTAATCTTAGCTACTCAGTTAGATGCTATTTAAGGGTTATTGCTTGAAGACAGTCTGGCAGAAAAGTCCATAGGATCTTTTTAATCTCTAGTTAACCAGAAGAACAGGAGGAAGTAAAGTTCTGGCTCAATTGGTGGAGTGCCATATTTGAGCAGAAAAGCCAAGTGAGAGTGTGAAATCATGAGTTCAAGCCCCAGTATTGGCATGAAATAAATAACTGAATGAATGAATGAGTGAGTGAGTGTACAAGGACACTTATCATACCATTCCAACAGCCCAAATGGCTTGGGGGAGGGGCAAATCTCCCAGTATAGATTCTAGACATGTTCTTCTGCATTCATCTTCCTTCCCTGACATCACCTACTGAAATACCAATCCCTGGTCAATTTTTGAGCTCAGGGATCTGATTTTGTTTTTCATACCTTGAATGAGCAACGTAACAGCAACTGTATGACAGAGGAAAATACTACATAAGTATCAACTGTGACCGTGATAATGATGACACCAATGTGATCATGACAATGATGATTACAATGATATGATGATGGTGATAGTGATGGTGATGATGATGCAGAGAAAGCTACGATTAGTTGTTCTTTATTTTTTTGTTGTTGTTATTGTTGGTTTTTGCTTTTGTTTTTGTTTTTTTGGTAGCCAGAGACTAGAGTCTGTTGCCCCAGCTACAATAAAGAAAATATTCTTTAACATGAAGACACAGGCAACAGGAATTAGCTTCTTCTAGCAGGCTTGTTCATGAGTGTTGAAGCCAGTCTGCCTCTGCTACAGTGTGTATGTATTACATGCTTGTTGGAGCCCTCTGCTCCTGGGGAAGGAGAAAGTCTATGCAGACATGTTTCCTGTGCTTTGAAGTATTTCCTCTGGAGTTGTTCTCAATAATTTTTTTTCTTTTTCCTGAATTGATTCAGAAAAGGCAAAGAACAGTCATCATGGCAAGCCTGTACTATTCTTTCAAAATATGATCCAAGATCATGTTGTAATGCTTTTACTTTTAAATCCTCATTTCCTTTGTATAGATGACATGTCAGAGGACAGGGAACCCAGCTCATTTGCCTGAGCTCATGTGACTAACGGGGGGCAGGGGGAAGTGTCTCCTCAAAGCCAGTGCTCTTTCAGGGCCATTCTGTTACCTGCACACCCAGGCAAGATACAGGGCAAGGAGAGCAGAATGGCCAAACTGGCAGCCCAGAGGTAGACATTAGGAGCAGGGTGAAGAGGTTGAAGGTTCTGGAAGGATTGAATCTTGATGTCTGCTGAAGGAGAGATGTTTCCATTGTAACTCTAGAACAACCACCAGCTCATTCCTCCTGGGATTTTCTGTAACTCATTTTTGACTCTCCTGTTTCACACTATTTGTTTACCTAAGATTTTATTCTCTTTGAAATCCTTTCAGCCACATGTCTGTCATTGTGTTACAACCCTGAGCCCTTGATACTACCCAGAATTCTTTTCCTTCTCCAGCTGCTCTGCAGTGCACTTAATTCTCCCAGTCCTGTGGCCTGCCTCTTACCCAGTGAAGGTCACCTTCCATATCTACTCCCCAGTCTCCAGAGAACTAGAGGTGGGAGTAGAGTCAAGATTTAGATTAAGGATCTTAAGCTTTTTTTTTTTTTTTTCCTTTTGGGTATCTTTGTTGTCTGAAACTTGGGGCTAGATTAGATTAATCAGTCTAGGTGTGGTAGAACCCCATGACCCTCCTCCGGGAAAATCCTGGCCTCATAGAAACTTGGCTTGGTTTTAGCTCACAGAATGAATTCCAAGCTTTGAAGAGTCTGTCAATGTTCAACTAACCCAAACAAAATCTCTAGAGCCCTGCCATGCCATAGAAACTCACACAGAGGGAGGAGGTGAAATATGAAGTAGGAGAGAGAAAGTAGAGTTCCTCTGCTAAGGAAGATCTTTTTCTCTGAAGTTCCAGTCTCTTCCCCTGGTTCCAATATCCAGATACATCTCTCTGAGCCCTTCCCACCACCTTCTCGTGTCTTCCTGAAACTTCTTGTTGGCCTGCTCTGTCTCAAGAGGCATTTTCAGAACTGCTGATCTTTTTCTTAATTTCATGGAGGAGAAATTGCAAATATTTTGTAAATCAAAACCTTTTGTCCAACTTCAAGAGAAAAAAATTATTGAGGGAAACTTAGTTCTGCTTTCACACAGAAAAGATGGAATACTAACATTTATTAATAGTTCCTATGTTCCAGGCACAAAACTTCTGTATCTCATGTGAGACAAGCTACTTGAGTTTTCTCAGGAATTGGGGGACAGGCAGCCTTAGGTATTGGACTTAACAGTGTACAGGAGAGAAAAGTATCAATTCCTCACCCATCTTGGGTTTGCAATGGAAGCCTTGTCTGAAAAGACAAATAAGGAAAAATGCACAGGAATGTATTTGATATAAGTTTTATGTGAGAGCAAAGCCTTCATATAGAAATCAAGACCCACTCCAAAAAAAAAACAACAATTGATCTTAAGTACTTCCTATAGAAGTTAATTCAGTCTCAGAGAAAGATGAAAGGACAGGTAAGGTACAATCTGATAGTAATGATCTGGGGGGAAGCAGTGAGACACGTCTTTTCAGATCCTTCTCTGTGACTTGCTCTTCTGAGGTGATAATATTGCCTTTCTTCAGTGTAGAAAGAACAGCTTTTATGACCTGTTATCAGGGAAAGGCGGGGGGTGTAAGAGTCACCTTTCTACTGTGATTTTCTCAGATTTTTCAGCTTCAAGGTTTAAGGGTGCCAGAGGACCATATTTGAGAGATCATGTCGTGAAACTTTCAAATGCTACCATAGAGAATAATGACCCTGTAAAATAAATACCACTCGTCTCATCCTACAACTGAAAAAAAGTATTGAATTACAAAATGTCAAATTAGCCTCCTGAAGCTGGCACCGTCCACTGATGATGTAGCTGGGAATGAAATACATCTCAGAGCTTTCTAACACTTTATCAGAATACATCATCTCCAAACTATAGAACCCAGAAGCCGGTGACTATTGGCTCTTTCCTTCTCTTGAGCCTTTATTGTGCAGTCTCTTCTGTCTTGAAGTCTATTGGAGATGCCTTTTCCTGCCTCCTTCTCTCCCTGTTGACTGACAGACCCCTACCCCACTTGCTGCACTTGTCCTCTCTAGCCATTCAAACTGGGTGAGACCTAGGCACAACATCCCTCACCATGTCTGATCCATGGCTTGTCTTACAAGAATTTTCCAGTGTACTTTTCCACCCTTATTAGTTGTTGGATAAAAGGACCTGATGTTGATCTTTAGTTTACTAGTACCTGACACAGTGCCGGGCTATGATATTGGTCAATTAATTTATAAAGTATTAGAAGGTATCTGTTTGAGTTAGAGTCATCACTTTCAATCAATGTAAGGATAACTTTACAGCACTTAGGCCCGTCCTCTTAATTTGGGTTTCTTTGTTTTAAGAAGAGTAATTTTTATGCATTTGACTTGGCTCTTTGGATTTCAACCTTATACTACACTATGCTTAATTTTGGTGGGTGAAAAATGTCTTTTATGAAGTTATAAATGACAATGTCAAAGTAAATGAGGCATATAGACACTTTGTTGAGGTTAAGGAGAAAGGAATTTCTGAAATCAAATTTCTACTTGATCTTAGCTGAAGAATTTACCACTGTTCTTTACATCTTGGATTTCCAAGTTATTTCAGTTTAGCCTACCTTTGAGATATGATCTCTCTGAGTAAAAATGAGAAACAAGGCAGCAAAACAAGTTATCTGTGTCTGTTCTTTGTTTTCTGTTTCTGCAAACCCTATGTGGCAGGTTTCTCATTGATTCACACAATGGGAAAGTATAGCATTAAAACTGAACTCACCTAATACCGCATCTCAAGTTGAATTATAGAAAGAATGGTACTACCTGTAATTGTGGCTTTTGTGGATATAAAGAGCTTTGGAATCATTATCAATAATGTTTAAAATATTAGCCTGGATTGTGCCAACTACCTGGTAACTCATTTTCCTTATACCCTGAGGGCCCCCATTATTCTGTCATCAACTGTATACTCAAGGACAGGAAACAGATGTTCCAATCAATCTTAAGTAATCCTGGCAACACACCCACCAAGCTACAGACAAATGCATAAATTGCCATGCCAAGTCCTCTTTAAGGAGAATGAGTTGCCAGTAGCAACAGAAATGGTGACTATATGGGGGAAAGTATGTCTCAGGCATTATTCTTCTCACGTATTCCTCATAGGTCAGGAAACTGAGGCACAAGATGGGTAAGTGATTTCTCTGACTTGCCAGACTTGAAAGCAAATAGTTCTAACCACAGAGACGTCAGTGCCCTAACTGGCTCACATGTCTAGTAAAGGTCCATTTGCATGTTACCCAGACACAACCCATTATCTTTCTAGTCCTGTGGAAGATGGAGGGTGGGGCAGAGATGGTGGTGTTTCGTGTGTGTGTGTGTGTGTGTGTGTGTGTGTGTGTGTGTGTATAAAATCTACTGAGGACTTTAAAACAAAACAAAAAAACCAACCTACTAAAGGTTTACTTTTGATGAATTGGGGTGAATTTGAGACCACAGCGCTTTCAAAGTCAAGACAGTGATACATCCAACATCAGGATCACAGGGACCTCTTTTGGTCCTTTATGACTCCCTTTTACTCAGCAGATTTGAGGTTCACCTTTGGGCTTGCTTTAGCAGTGACAGTAAGTTAGAAAGAGGCCTGTGGTCTCTGTGCTGTTTGGGAAATGTTCAGACTCGGTAGCAGGAAAGAAATGAGTAAGTTTTTGTAAGTACCACGGGCTTGTGTAGGAAAGGATGGAATTAAAGTTAGGTAGATGATCCGTATACTCTAACCCCAGCAGTAACGATCTTTGAACATGTCCTTCGGTTTTTTCAAGGCTAGAGCTCTACCACTTTAGGCACAGCACCACTCCTGGCTTTTTTCTATGTATGTGGTACCAAAGAATCGAACCCGGGTCTTCGTGAATGCTAGGCAAGCACTCTACCACTAGGCCAAACTCCCAGCCCCCTTACAAGTTTTTTAAGAAAGTTCTGTTTGCTAAGTATCAAAAGAAAAAAAATCTTTCCATCCTCAAAGGAAACTTTGTTCTTTATCTGTGACTTTTGACAGGCCTAAACAAGGCGAATGAGGCTCTAGTAGTTTGATTGACCATGTGCTGTCACCCAAAATCCTTCAGAGTTTTTCATCTTTATTTATATTTAAACACAGAATATGTTTTCCATCATACAACTGTCTCCGTGTGTAGAAAAGTCTTGAGCTTTGTTTGTTAAGCTATGACATGTAGCCTGCATGCCCATTCATTCAGCAACAATTAAGGCTCTGCAGTTTCAAGACTCAATGGACAATTCTTAAATTTTGGTGAGCATAAAGATTTATGTTGGCCTCATTTATGTCTAGAAAATAAGGATACCCATGCCAACAAATACATGGCAGATAACTGTGATAGAAGCTGTAGTCAGCAGAGTGGTGGGAAGAAAAGAAGTGTAGTCCATTATGTCTGACTAGGGTACCTGGGAACTGGGGAAAGGTTTGGTTCACAAAAGCTTTTCATGCTACAACTAGTGCTTTCTCCATGCTGTGTTACCAGGTAAGTTATTGGAGTATGAAGGGTAAGGGATTAAAGGCTTTTTTTTTCTAGGTAGAGGGAATAACACTGGCTATTGTCCAGTGACACAGATTAGGAGGGGACTAGGGTATGTACAAAATGCTCACAGGAAACCCTGCATATACCCTAATTCCTGCTTAGTCCCCAAAGTACTAAGTAATATTGTCAAAGCCTTTGGAAGTTGAGGTTAAGCCATTGCTTAAGACCATCTAGTTAGTTTCAAGTCTATATCTGAGGAAACAGAGTAAAAACAAAACAAAACAAAAAACCAATTATAACAACAAAATGATAAAAAAAAAAAAAACCAGTAAGCATGCATAGCATACTACGCATTTTCTAACCTCTTCTGTTTAATACAGCCTTTAGTTTTATGTGGCTATTAACTTTTAAAGTAATTGAAATTAAATAATGTAGGAAATGAATTCAGTTTCCCCATTGTGTTAGCTGCATTTCTTATGTTCTATTGTCACAGAGCTAGACTAGATTAGACAGTGCCAGTATATAACATTTCCGTCTTCAGTTTGTTCTATTAGTCATTACTTGTCTAAGCTCTATATATGTGTTTACACGTGTGATTTTTTTATAGCAGTCCTATGAGAAATGTACATTCAAATTGTATAGATTGGAAAATTGAGATACAATACCGGAAGAAATTTAACCAAAGTTACCTAATGACCAGAACCTTGTTTTGGTTTTTTTTATATATATAAGTATTTGGCATAATGCCAACTCCATGTATTATGTCCTATGTAGAATGAATGAGTATTAGTCAGAATCATAGCACTATCTGCATACATAGAATCTACTGTCAGGCCCTCTGCTGAGGAAATGTCTTGATTAATGATTCTTGCCATTTTATTTGGCACCAATTTCCAGTGTAAGCCTCAGGATCTGTAGAAGGTATCCTGCCCAGAAATTCCTCCCTTTCAGTCACCTTAGTCATTTGATGAACTCATTGTATGGAATTTGTCAGCCCATTGCTTCAAATAATGAAATCAAGAGTCTCAAGTTGAAACAGTATTAAATAATGGACAAAACACTTCTCCTCTTGCTCTTGTTCTGAGAAGCTATTCTAGGTTGTTACAACAAGAGAAACTTTTTCAAAATACCAACATATTAGACTAGAAGTCTGAAAAAAAAAGATTAGTATGAGCCCTGCGTCCTGTCTCTCCGTCTGGAGTACCTAAATACATTTGACCAAATTGCTTCATGTCTCTGAAATTCAAGTTTTTCCAATTGGGAACTGGAAATAATATACATGGATCACAGGATATTTTTCTTGAAGATTAAATAAAGGGTGTGGTGTTTGAGGATGCATTGTAAGCTCTAAAGTACTTTATGTAGCTATAAAGTTAGAGATAATTATAACATAAATGTTAGAACTGGGGATGTTTTTCTTCTGTATAACCCCATAAAGTTTTCAAAGCAACTGCGGCTTGACAAATTATAGGATAATGTACTCTTAATAATAACATTTGCAAAGTCTCCTTTTCCTTTTATGTAAATATAGTAGTATTCAATAAGTGTTTAGATGGAAAGATGGATGATTAAATGGAAAGCAGAAAGGGAGGGAAACAGTATCTAAGGGTAAGTAAAAAAGCAGTGATGTTCATTGTTTGAATTTCCCTTTTAATGTTTTCAAACATGCTACCTGATATGATCTATATCTACATTTTGAAGAGCAGGAATTATTAAATGAAAGGCCTCAGATCGATTCCTTGAGCCAATAAGATTGTTTTTCTGGTACTTATTTTTTCATTCAACAAAAATTTATTGAGTAACTACCTCTCAGCTGGGCGTTGTGAAAGATTCAGAGAAGATACTAGTTGAGTATTTCACTTTTTGGGGGTGCCTACTTCTTAGGCCCCTAATTCTGTCCTTACACAGTCCAAGAACTCAGAATAGGCTGACATTCATGCTGTTGTAGAAAGGGCTACCACAGTGCTGAGAGCTTCACTTGTCAAAATCTTGTCACAGAAATTATTTCTTGATGTTTGTGTGCAGCCTGTGATTTCTCTATGGATTGTGAAATGTGTTTACTTAGAAAGGAGAAAGCTCCGCCCACCTACTCTTGCTTTTCCTTGCTTGTCCTGGGGCCTTGCTTAATTTGTGTTTTGTTTTTTATTTCTAGGCTAGCCATTCCATGCTCTGCTGACCACAGGAAAATGAAAATGTCAGGTCTTAGATTCCTGTGGTCTCACAGAAAGCATCACCCATGCACAGCTGTCAATTCCAGGATAACACTGGGTAGAAGGTGGAGAACTACTCATGAGGAAAATTGGACAAGGCCTGCCTCTTGCTAGTTCTGTACACAGAGGCTGGTGTTATCCAGAACTAGTGTCTAGTTATCTCAGGACTGGAAAATTAGGACCCTGGGAGAGACATTTTTCTGCTATTGTTCAATGTTTCCAGGCAAGCTGTCACTTTACCTGATATATTAGAAGAATTATTGTGTATATTTTTATACTAAGAATGGCTGAGGAAAGACCTCTGTATTTGGGATCAGTTTCTCTCATTGTAGAGAAGGGAACAAGTTCAAACTTGTGGCAGAATTGGTGCTGAAATTAATGTTTCTATCTTGTAGTCCAAGTACCCTTTCTTTATATATGATTATTATGACATGATAAAGAGAGAAAGAATCAAGAGAACATAGATTTGTGGGTCCTAGAGAATGGGGTCGAATCATAATCTTGCTTCTTATAAATGTGGTGGCTCTTATCCTGTTTCATTCAAGCACTGATCATTTGTTTCTGTAGCTGTTAAAGGGACAGAAGAATATTTGCCTATTCTAGAAATTGCAAAGATTAAATGGATTAGCACAGTACCAAGCCTAGATTAGGTATCTGATATGTTTGCCAGAAACAAGGGAAGAAGAATAGGATTGATTCATGAGAGACAGCTAAAAGGGCATTGATGGTTATGTTGGTGCTCAGGGGAGTAATCTTAGTCCTGTGGTCACCACTGGAAAAAAGAAAACATCAATATCAGAGCAAATGGTTGTTTTTGTTGTTTTCTTCGCTTTATAGCAGATCTTTTCACATTCCACTCTTGTCTCATTGTATGTCACTAGTTTTTAGATTCAAAATCTAGATAAATTGACAGTGAATCTGTTAATCAGAGAAAATTTGCTGATGAGTCACTGATTATTTATTGACTTATTTGTAATTATTTGCCAGGATGAAATGACTCAGTAAGTTTACATTTTCCTGGACTTTATATCTGAAATGTGTTAATGTTGATCACTCTCAGGAAATCATTGCACTTGGACCAGCTTTAATCAACCCTTTTTCCATTATGCATCTCAGGATGAACAACTTTAAGACCTCAATACTTTGAAATGCACAAACAGCAGATATTCACTCTCTTGCTCTTGCTTTTTCTTTTTTCCTGAGGGAGAACCCTATAAGGCTTAGTACAAGATCAATAGCTCAGAATGAGATTTACATGAGTAGGAATCACAGCCCTACTTCCTATGACCCATGTGACGTCTCTTCATTTCTAAGCTTTAGTTTCCTCCTTTGTAACAAAGGAATAATGATCACATTAGCAAGTAGTTTTAAGAATAAAATAAAGCCAGGTACTCAATGGTTCAGGTCTGTCATCCTAGCTACTCAGGAGAATGAAATCTGATTATCAGGATTCGAAGACAGCGAGGGCAGGAAAGTCAGTGGGACTTTTATCTCCAATTAACCACTAAAAAGCTCAGGTAGCCTTGGCCACAAAAGTTTAGGGACAATGCCTAGGCCATGTATTCAAGCCCCTGGTCTGGCAAACAAACTTATAAATAAGGCATGCCTGGGTAGCAAGCATGCAAGAAAGGCTCATCTGGTAATGCCTTCTGCATTAATATGTATTATACATAGTAAAACACAAAACTCCCAAAGTGTTTAAAAAAGGAGAATTTCATATACAGAAAATAGTGAGCCAAGCATGAAGCAGGGAGCTGAGAAGCTAGACATCAAGAGAATGACAGCCTCTACCAACTAAAGGTTGGAGGTCAAAAGAAAGAGGAAGAATTAACCACAACCTGGGAGTGGTAGACCCCATTAGACTCTGGAGTCATGGCAACCCTGTCAACAGAACTGAAGAAGAAAGGGATGCAGTCTGTATAGTTTCCTCCCAACACGAGACGTGAGAAGCTGTGTTAAGTTGTCCCTTTTCTCCCAACTTTCTGAACCCTTGGCAGGGCAGACCTTGAGTGACTCTGGTAGCTTCTATAATGGGCTGAGCCAGAGACTCTCATCACCTCAAGGCTTAAGCACCAGTTAGTTGCATATTTGCTGGGATCTAACTAATGTGATAATCAACACAGACAGTTTGGAAGAGCCTCAGAGCAACATTAGAGTAGTACTAGTTGCCAGGCTTAAAAGCATTGAATTTAGAAACACAATAGGCAAAAAAACAAGGGGAAGGAACATACAAAGGTGCAAGAGTCTTGTCTGTGGCCATCTAGATGCCCCTCTCTAGAAATTATGACTACTGACTAACCAGGGAATTTGTGGCCTAGGGAGCCTCTACCCAGCCTTTTAACAAGCCAACATATGAAGAATTCAGGCTGCAGTGAACTCCTCTTGTGGGTATAGACTGATCCTCTCCTAAAATGCTCCATTTAAAGTTGTCTCTCACACACTAGTCATGTGGAGGGCAGGGTCTTGTCTTCTTTCTCTTGGCAACCCAACATTTGTACTCTCATTCCCTCTTTCCCTAAACTAGCAAACACAGTAAGTCATGGGTTTCTCATCATGTGCATAAGCAGTGTCTACTTCCTGCAGCTTTTATCTTGGGAGGGGAACAGATGGTGGGCGATGTCTCAAGATTACCAATGTCTCTTCTGCTGCGGAAGTCTTAACAGTATTGAGAACCATGAACAGGGTGAATCTGTCATTCCTAGAATTTCAGAAAAGGCCTTCTAAGAAATGAGCATCTGATTTAGGAACTTGGAATTCAGCAGGCATGAAGGTTCAGGAGTGGCATTCTACACAGAGGGAAGTGTACATGCAAAGCTGTTGTGGTGCCAAAGACCAATCTGTTTGAGCAGTTGAGAGCAGAGTAGCCATGTACACTACTGATAATTGTCAGGGAACCATAATGTCTTGTATGCTGGTGTCCTGTATGCCAGCACCTCCCACCTCCTGCCGCCTACTATAGTTGGGCAGATTTACATGTTTTAGCTAGCATATCACACCTTGTATGGTTTTGTGCCTAAACGATGCTTGTTTGATATTGGAATGAATGGATATAGAACAGCTGTAGCTAACTCTCTGACATTATTTGTGATTTCTCTTGTCCAACATTGTCTCAAGGAATATATTCTGGCTGGAAGAACCTATTTCTACCATTTATGACAACCTCTCTACTCCAGTTTTGTTTTGTTTGTTTGTTTTTCAAATCAAGAATTCACTTTTACTTACCCTTTCTTTTGAACTTTTGGTGCTTTGCAAAAAAGTTGAAATAGGAATGGTGACCCATGGATATGGAAGATGAAGTCATACAACTACTCTTTTGCTTCTGCCTTCCTAGAGATCGAGATGTCATGATGTAGTATGTTACTCCATCTCTTGGGCTTCTTATCAGCATTGTGACCTCGGATAAGTCATGTGACCTATATAGACCTTGCTTTCTCCTGTAATATCTATCTGTGGCATAAATAGAATCTGCCTAACGCCATTAAAGTCAAATGAGACCTGTTTTTGCAAACACATAGTATGGTACCTGCAATTCTGAGAACACAAACCTGATAGTCACTGCTTTGCATGTGTATATAATTCTAGTTACTTATTGTTATTGTTGTTGTTTTTGTTGTTATATGTCACACATGGACCACAATAAAGCAAAACCAGAGCAGGTTTCTTCTCCTGGCAAATACGCATTTTCCTTTGGCTCTTTTGTTTGGTCTACCACATGGGACTAGTCCTCTGTGTTATCTGACTTGTTTTTTCATTGTGTTTTATATTTGTTTTTAGATTCACTTCTCCTTTTAATTTTTTTAAAAAGGATTTCATTGTTTTATTTTCTCACAGGAGTAATTGGAGCAGATGTAAGAGGTCACGGCCTTGTTTGTGAAGGACAGCCAGTGTCTTCCCGGCTGGCTGTCATCTGTGGAACATCTTCTTGTCACATGGGGGTGAGTGTGCTGGCCAGAAGGGCAAGGCTCCCACTTCAGATGGGAGGCAGTACTGGGGGAGATCCTGATCTGTTGACTTCTTCACACTCTCTTTTTCCTTTCTGTTCGCTGGCTTTGTATAGCCAGAAGTCCAGCCCTTTCTCCAACAGTTTGGCTTAGATTTGCCAGGTGGTTTTCCAAAATCCTTAAAAATGTACAAGAGTTGAGTCTGTCTCTCGCTTGCTTCTAGCAAGAGAACCTAGACATGGCAAGTGAACTTAGGCCCAGAGATGGCAAAGCGTAACTCTTCCATATCAATCTCTGTCTGATGCCTTGCTGAGACCTCCCTGCAAAGGGCTGGCTGTTTTCCTTGGCTGCTAAGCTCTCTCTCCATCAATATAAATCCATCTCCCTGGGAGTGTCTTGATGATCTATAGAATTAGACTGCATATCATGACTTCAAAAGAACACTGATAAGCAATTTTCACTTTGTTAATTTTTCTCCATGAATTAGTGGACAGGCTTTCTCCAAGATTGCAGTTAAAATTTAGTGCCTGCCCTAAAATTTATATCTTCTTTAAATGCATGAGTCTGAAAGCATTCCATTTCGATAAGTACCCATTTCTACCATATTTTTATTTAAAAGTCATTACTCTGTTAAAGTGAAATCGACGACTCCTTGGATTTTTCCCAGATGGAGTAAAATAAAGGAGCAAGTGGGGGAGGAGAGGAGATGAGCAGAAAGTAGAATGGGACACAGCCCAGGGCAGCATCTTGTGCCACGTGAAACTGTTTAATAACTATGGAACCACTGACTCTTATTTTTTATTGGAGACTTTGAAGAAATGTTTATTTATTTGCTGTTTTCGTTATGGTAAATTCTCAGAATATGGGGATGATATAGATAATCCTTTCCTGTAAATGAGATAGTTAACCCAGATACTAAAATATATTATCAGGCCCTCAAAATATAGATTCAGATTTAACTCATGTTTTGGAGCATCCAATGTGTGCCAGGAACTTTGTGAGGTGTTCTCACGCATGACCTCTAAAGTCAAAGACAGGGTGGAGCCATCCAACTGGTTTTCAATCTCACTTCCTCCATCTCAGAGTCTGAGCCCAGGGGCAAGAATTTTCATTTCTCTGGGCATTAGATTCCTCATGTGAAGAATTCAAAGCCTTCTTCCAGTCCTTGTCTCCTAGAGTGGGGAATGAATTATTTAATGCTTTGCACAGGGAAGGTCTTGTACAAGCCTTGTTTTTGGTTTACCAGCCCATTGCCATAGAGCAGAAAGCAGACAGTGATTGACTCTGCCAGAAGAAGCCAGTGTTGCAGAAATGTTCCTGAAGTGCATTTGGGCTGTACTTGAAAGAAGTACATTTCCTTTAGTTTCTCAGGGCTCTGAGCTAAGAACTCAGATTTTGCTCTGTCTGATTCCAGAGCTCACATTCCTCCATGCAACACTATTTTCTCCATGCCTACCAAGTGCCATCATAGAATAGAGAGATCACGGGCCTTCAAGTCACCAGATGCAGGCTGGAACATCTGCCATATACTTTTTGGCCTTTGGCCTTAGTGAGCTGCTTCACTTCTCGGGGTCTCAGATCCATTACACATCAACTGGAGGATAATGATGACTGCCTCATAGATTTGTCAGATAGTAGGTGGTATATCCGTATGTGCCTAGCTTATAGTAGACACTCAAAAAAAAAATGGTGGGAATTCTTGTAAATTTTCCCAGTGACATAAATTGTTCAAATGAAGCAACTGTTTGGGCTTTAACGAATTTGATGGGCAGCGGCAGCTGGTTGCCATGAATAAGGACCATAAAATGCCAGTTTATTATGTGTTGTGGTACTAGAAATACAGCCTCCACCCCCACCCCACTTTGTACTTAGGAGTGGGAAGGGCCCTTCTGAGCCAAGGGGGATTAATCATCAGCTTTAATGTTGTGTCACAGGGGGAGACTGGGGTCCTGCTGGCCTCAGAAAGTGCCTTTGATCTTCCTCAGGTGCTGGGAGCCCAGCAAGCCTGCCACAATAACACCTTTGTGAGGTCTAGAGGACACACAGGTCTGAGGAAACTCCCAGGGAACTCAAGGCCCTCCTTTGTTGTGGTTCTGGCAAGTAAAATCACCAACTGTCAGGAAAAATTCACCAAACAGAATGCAGGGACCACAGAAGGTTGTGAGTTTGTCAAGAAAGTATTTACAACATAATCTAAACAATCCTCTCTCTTCTCACTTCTGATTATTTCAGTTCAGTGAGTTAATTGATACGAAGTTCCCAGGACAATTTATGCTTGAACCAGGTTGCTGTTTTCTGGGATGCCCAAAAAGGAGGAAGGGAGGGTGGAAAGCACAGATCAGGTAATTGCTTATTGGCAATACTTAAAATCTCCCTACCTCTTGATTCCTGTTACCTCTAGGAATTTGGAGGAAAAGCCTGAGGTTGAACGTAAGACATACTGATCAGGCCTTTGATATTTTAGAAGATACAACTGCAGGGCTGCACATTTATCTTCCTTGTGCATGATTTAATTAACAAGGAAAAAATCACTGTGTTCCTTTTTTGTTAACTCCATGAAAACAAAGCTACTTATTCAGAATAAGTCACCAAGATGCAGGCTAACACAGCAGGAGTTGCTAGGGTTGAAAAATCATGGGATCAGAGGTTCCTGAGTCTTGTCATTGCTCCCGGTCCCCTGTGCTGGATTTGTCAAGGCTTGTTGTAATTGGCAGTCACCAGGGAAGCGGTGTTTGTTTGGTAGGGAGCTTAGCTGCATCACAAACTGCTTAGAAATGAAGGCTTCCCAGTCACTGAGTGAATGTCAAGTCTCAAAGTCATAGGCTCCTATTGGCCATACCACTTACTGAATGATATATTTTATTTGCTAGTATCTCAGTTTCCTCATGTTTTAAACATGGGAAATGGTATTTGCCCATAAAGTTACGTTGAATATTTGATTGTGTCATCTTTATAAACCATTGACACTGGGGCACCAAATGCTACATAGGTGGTTATCATTATTAAAGATGATTTCTTAAGGCTAAAACATTGAAATAGAATTAGAGACATTCTTATGAACTCATATTTAGCCTAACATAGGATATACTTATTAGATGTACTCATGCAGGTATGTCATCTGGGAGGGCCTAGAAATGAGAATACCCCAATAGTTAGATGTTACACACACACCTAGTGCCCAGGTTTTGTCTTCTGATCACACAAGTCTAATTTAAAAAAAAAAAGAACCAGGATTCTTAGGAGAAATGATTGATGCTAGATTTTGAACAGAAAGTAGATAGGATCACAAAACACTTGAGACTAGATGGTTAATAAGAAAAAGTGCTGGAATCTCAAGAACACAATGTACATATGTGTACAGCTCTAAGGAGGCTCTCTTTGATTAGGTCACTACATGAGAGGTGGCATCATGGTGGGAGTTCTAGCTAGAGGGAAAATCAGAAGCTTGAGTAACAGGATGGAAAGACAACACACTTGCTCTCTCCTGTTTCCTCTACTAAGGCAGACCATCAGAACATTTCATCCTCATCCCACACTCCTTCCTACTGCCACTCTGTGCCCTTGGAAGAAGGGCGTATTTCCCTCCCCTTGGGCCTCTCCAGGATGGGCTTAGGCTGCCTGGCTCTGTAGCCTGACCTCTACACTGTTGGGAAGGGCAACTGGGAGCCTATGGCCTTGGGGTTTTGGAGCTCCAGCCAAAGAAAAGCTTCCCTTCAAACGACACCATGTTGCTATGCTGTGTTATTTGGTAATGTCTATAATGGCCCTCTACAGCTGTCTTAGATTATCTGGGGCAATCATTCATCAAAAGCATAGGGGGTATATAGCAAAGGATTACAATAGCTCAAAACTTAGGTACCTAAGGTCATATAGGATGAGACTAAATCAAAGGATCTCTAGGATAGGGAAACAAGAGCTTTATCTTGTGTGATTGTTGTTCTTAATGTACTATGTTATTCCTTCTCTCTTTTTTGCCCTTATTGGTTAATCTAATATTGTTACAGTATCTGACTTTGTTACCTGGTATATTGTATATACATTTAATTGTTTATTTGAAATAGGGAAGAGAAGGGGGGAAAACAAGATGATTGGGAGGAGTTGGGGGAGGGAAATGGGGACAAAAACATAAGAAGGGATATCAATGTGTGACAAGTAATGCATCTACTACCTGAAAAATGTAACTTTAACCCCTGTATGCATTGTCCTGACAAAAAAAAATAAACATACGGGGTATAGTCCTGTGTGGCTATGTTTTACCCAGGGGCAACATGCACAGGGCTTGGACAACATTTATCTGTTAGAGAAACCAAGAGTGTTCACTGTCTTTACTTGAAAAGGAAATGCAAATTAAAGGAGAGCAAGAATCACTGCAGGCTGAAGCCCTGGTAAGAAGGTGGGCAACCAGAGTTCATGCACCACTGTCAGAAATGGGAAATGGGTCATCCATTTTAGAAAGGTGTTTTAACTGTTTTTTAAACAGTTACACTTCTCACATGAGCTACCCATTCCATTCTTATACAAGCTGGCCAGGAGTTTCTGGCTCCATGTATCTGGAAGCCCACTAGAAACACAAAAAGCAGATAAAAGAAAGCCCCCCAGATATTCAGAAACAAGTTTTCTGCAAACTGACTCGGCTCTTCAGCGAAGTACTACAGCTTGACCAGGAAAATGATAGAAGTCATGAGAGAAAAAAATGGGACAGAAATATTTTGACTTGTTTCGAAAAAGCTGCAAACTTCAGGGATTGTGTGTTACTTCTGGGGGCACAGGAATTGCAGATGGGTATGGAGGTATAGAAATGTCTCGAGGATCATTCAACCACTATGGAAAGCAGTATGGCAGTGCCTCAAAAGACTAAACATAGAGCTCCCCTATGACCCAGCAATTCCACTACTTGGCATTTACCCAACCATCCAGAAATTAGGGCATACTAAATCCACTAGCACAACAATGTTCATTGCAGCATTATTCACCATAGCAAAGATATGGAACCAACCTAGATGTCCCTCAGTTGATGAATGGATCAACAAGATGTGGTATTTGTACACAATGGAATTCTATGCTGCTGTCAGAAAAAATGACATTGACCCATTTGTTAGGAAATGGAAAGACTTAGAAAAAATCATATTAAGTGAAGTAAGCCAGACTCAAAGGAACATAGGCTCAATGGTTTCCCTCATTTTCATAATCAGTAGAAACCATGGGCTCTCATAGCAGAGATCTGCAATAGAGCAAAACCTTGATACATAAGGCCATATAGTATGAAGCTAATTGAAAGGACCTCTAGGATATAGAAACAAAAGCCATATAATGAATGATTGTTGTCCTTAATGTACTATGTTATCTCTCATCTCTTTTGCTGTCCCTTGGTGATCTCATATTGTTACAGTATCTCACTTTGTTATCTGATATGTTGGATATATTTATATTTGGTTATTTGAAATTGGATAGGTAAGAGGGGAAAACAAGATGAGAGGTGGGGGTGGGGGAGGGTAATGGGTACCAAGACATGTGAAAGGGTATCAATGTATGTGAATTAATGCACCTTCTATCTGGCAAATATCATGTAACCCTTTTATTAATTACAATAAAAATATTTTAAAAAAAGAAATGTCTCAAGGATTGTACAGGTAGAGGAAATTATCAGCAGTAACAAAAACATACATTTAGTGTGCTAGTCCTGGACTTGAACTCAGGCCCTAGGCACTGTCCCTAGCTTTTGTGCTCAAGATTAGTGCTCTATCACTTAAGCCACACCTCTACTTCCAGCTTTTTTAGTGCTTAATTGGAGATAAGTATCTCATATACTTCCCTTTCCCCAGCTGGCTTTGAACCCCAGTCCTTAGATCGCAGCCCCTGAATAGCAAGAATTACTGAAATGAGCCATCAGTGCCTGGCAAAAATTTCTACTTATGACATTTTTACAATAGTCTGAGGAAAGTAGATATTTTTTTAACCTTTCATAAGGGCAGTTGTCAAAACTGTTCTAAAATTTTACCAAAGCTGAAGGTTCAGAGAGACAAACTACCTATCTGAGGTCACATAGCTAGTTTGCTACATAGATTGTACCTCAGGCTGTTGGTTGTATCTCTTCCTGCTCAGAGCCCTTGGCAAAGTGGTGAGGCTCAGACTGAAGGATGGGTCAGCCCTGTTCACATGTGCTTTGTGGGGTAAAGTGATTACAGGGCAGATTTTTTCCCATAAATTAATGAGAACTGTGAAGACGTGGCTAGATCCCAGCTAGGACATAGTGCTCCCTTGTTCTCTTCTTTTCAGTCCTGTGAAGCACTGGCTTTTGAGAGGCTACTGGTCTGCTGATAGCATTAAAAATAAACAGCCACTTGTCACCTTCCTCCCCTGGGAGGACAGTATTTAGGAGACTCCCTGTTTAATCTTTTCTCTTTTCCGATTGCTCTGTGGTCAAGTACTGAATTTGGGAATTTGAAGATATGCAGCTAAATTCTCAACCCATGAAGACTGTTTTTGTATTTGTATTGGAAGAGCATGAAATGAAAATCACATTGATCCCATTTTCTTTTTATTATTTACCCCTCTTTTGCTGTGTGGATAACTGGTTCTGTGATGGCAGTGATGGAAAGTCTTGTGCCTTTTGCAGAGGCGTGCTGGGCAAGAAATTCTGTGAGACTCTTATATTAAGTTAACTACTGAAACAGAAGTGGAGCTGTGGTTCATGTGCTAGATAACTAACCTTGAGCAAAAAAGGTCAGGGATAGCTTCTAGGCCCTGAGTTCAAGCCCCGTACTGCCACAAAAAATTAATAAATGGAAGAAGGATGGGAGGGAGGGAGGGAGGGAGGGAAGGAGGGCAAGCAGGCAGGCAGGCAGGCAGGCAGTCAGTCAGATATTCTGAAAAGCCTATTTAGGCTTAACCATTGTTTGTAAAGAAGGATGGGACAGTTCAAAGATGAACAAGGGACATGTTTATACTTAACAAATATGTGAGACTAATTTTAACATCCCTGCATGGACAAAAATCACAGCTGTAAAGAAAAAAAAGATGTTTTATATCAGAATAAAGGGTCATACTAATAATTCAGATTAAATAACAGCTTACACAATGTCATTCCATTTCCTTGCCTAAGAAATGATGGTGTTGAGGTCAGAAATTTTTCAGGCTGTAAATGGTCTTTTATGTCTATTATGTGAAAGTATTTGGCACTGTATATACATATATATATGTGTGTGTATATATATATACATATATATATATATATCCTCTTCCTCCCATCTTTAGGATTGGCTCCTGTTTTGATCTGTGCCTTCTAAAACATTGCTGGAATTTGACAGGAACCACACTGTCCATATTTATAATGATTAAGAGAAAGTAGACTCTAATAAGTAGTACTGGGAATGACTGAGAACTAATGTTATACCAGATCAGAGAAACCTGAGGGGTTGATGCATTTATTTTCTCATTTGTGATCAGAAAAAGGACTTTTTCTTGTTAATTTAGAATGTGTGTAAGGCCTAGTGGCTTTGATGCTCAGAAAGTCACCAAGCAATCAGAGCTGGTGGTGGTTTCTGTTTTCTGTTCTTTCTTTCTTTCAAATGAGGCTCCAGGAAACTGATTTTTTTCTTTTACCATAACTAAGAAGTGATAGGCCTTCAAGACTCAACTATATGCACACATATATACATGTGCATATGTATATATTTATATATGTATGTATATATCTGAGAAAACCTGAGAGCTAACTCTGCCTTATCTACAATAAATTAACCTTTCCCTGCTCAGATTGAAGGATACTGCAGCTAGAGAAAGTCTGGCTTATTATAGGAAGGGCTCCTGGTTCCAATTCTCTCATTGTTGCTATGACTGAATTTTCTATTGAGCTTCAAACCAACACTTCTCAAGTAATGTGCTCAAAGTTATCAGGGAAACTTCTTTTTGGGGGGAGGTTGTTTCTTTTTTTCATATATTTTTATTGTAATTAATAGAAGGGTTAAATTATATTCACCAGATAGAAGGTGCATTAATTCACATACATTGATACCCTTTCTTATGTCTTGGTCCCCATTTCCCTCCCCCCACCCCACCTCTCATCTTGTTTTCCCCCCTTCCCTATCCAGTTTCAAATAACCAAATACAAATATATCCAATATATCAGATAACAAGGTGGAATACTGTAACAATATGCGATAACCAAGGGATAGCAAAAGAGATGAGAGATAACATAGTACATTAAGGACAACAATCACTCACTGTATGCCTTTTGTTTCTATATCCTAGAGGTCCTTTCAATTAGCTTCATACTATATGGCCTTATGTATCAAGGTTTTGCTCTATTGCAGATCTCTGCTATGAGAGCCCATGGTTTCTATGTTCCTTTGAGTCTGGCTTACTTCACTTAATATGATTTTTTCTAAGTCTTTCCATTTCCTAACAAATGGGGCAATGTCATTCTTTCTGACAGCAGCATAGAATTCCATTGTGTACAAATACCACATCTTGTTGATCCACTCATCATCTGAGAGACATCTGGGTTGGTTCCATATCTTTGCTATGGTACATAGTGCTGCAATGAACATCATTGTGCTAGTGGATTTAGTATGTCCTTGTTTCTGGACAATTGGGTAAATGCCAAGTAGTGGAATTGCTGGGTCATAGGGGAGCTCTATGTCTAGTCTTTTGAGGAACTGCCAAACTGGTTTCCATAGTGGTTGAACGAGTTTGCCCTCCCACCAACAGTGTAGTAGTGGTCCCTCCTGGCCACATTCCCTCCAGCATCTATTGTTATTAGTTTTCTTGATGCTGTTCATTCTAACTGGAGTGAGGTGGAATCTTAAAGTTGTTTTGATTTTCATTTCTTTTATGACCAGAGATGTTGAGCATTTCTTCAAGTGTCTATAGGCCATTTTTATTTCTTCTTCAGAGAAGACTCTCTTTAAGTTATTGGGCCATCTTTTAATAGGATGGTTGTTTCTTTGGAGATTATTTTTGGAGTGATTCAATTTTTTGAGCTGTTGATATATTTTAGATTTGAGGCCTTTGGCTGTTGTATGGTTGGTGAAGATCTTCTCTCATTCTGTAGGCTTCCTAATTAATTTGCTAGCTATGTCCTTTGCCATACAAAAGCTCTGCAGTTTAATGCAGTCCCACTTATCCAGCCTTTCTCTGATTTGTTGTGATTCTCAGTGCTTATTAAGAAAGTTTCGACCTGTGCCAAGGAGGCCTAGTGTATCTCCTATTCCTTCTTGTAAAGTTTTCAGTGTGTCAGCTTTTACCTCCAGGTCTTTGATCCATTTGGAGTTAATTCTAGTGCAGGGTGACAAAGAAGGATCCAACTTTAGTTTTCTGCAGGTGCTTAACCAGTTCTGCCAGCACCACTTGTTGAAGAGGCTATCTTTCTTCCATTCTATTTTTTTGGCTCCCTTGTCAAAGATTAGGTGGCCATAGGTCTGTGGTTTAATATCTGGGTCCTCAGTTCTATTCCATTGGTCTTCAGGCCTGTTTTTGTGCCAGTACCAAGCTGTTTTGATAATTATAGCTCTGTAATAGAGTCTAAAGTTTGGTATTGAAATTCCTCCGGCGCTGTTCTTTGTGCTGAGAAGTGTTTTTGCTATACGGGGTCTTTTATTATTCGATATGAAATTTTGGATTGCCTCTTCTACTTCTTTAAAGAATGACATTGGGATATTGATGGGTATTGCGTTGAATTTGTAGATAGCCCTTGGCAAGATTGTCATTTTCACGATGTTGATTCTTCCAATCCAGGAGCATGTGAGGTTTTTCCATTTCCTCAGTTCTGCTTTAATTTCCTTTTTCAGAGTTTTAAAGTTTTCATCAAAAAGGTTATCAGGGAAACTTCAAAAAAAAAAAAAAGACAAATGCAATCCTTCTCTTGGTGGTGGTGGGGTACTAGCAGAAGGGAGTTGCGTTAAGGATAGAAAAAGGATTGATATGTCAAAAAAGATTTTCAATAAGTGTGAAAGTGGATCAATGAAACCTCCTTAAATCTACCAGGAAATAGGGAAGGGATAAAAGAGCATAATGTGTGGGGATTGATTAGAATAAATTGTATTCATGGGTAGAAATGTCACAGTGAAATTCTTTCATATATAGTTAATATAGGCACATAAAAATAAGTAAGATATGCCAGGCACAGTGGCATATGCCTGTAATCCTAGTTACTCAGGAGGCTGAGATCTGAGGATTGCAGTTCAAAGCCAACCCAGGCTCAAGGAGTAAGGTAGTAGCCTAGAGTTGAAGAGTTCAGGGATAGCACCCAGGTCCAGAGTTCAAGTCCCACAATGGATAAAAAATAAAATAAAATAGATAATACCACAATTAGAGAAGGCTAAAAACATGCAATCCCTTTTACCTCATTCTCACAGAATCTGTTTCAGTAAGCTAAGAATCTTTTTCTGGAAAGCTAAGAAGTAGTATGTACAAATCTGTTTGGTTTTGTTTGTTTATTATATTATTCTAGGGACTGAACCCAGGCATTTGGATACTCTAAGCTTGTATGCAACCATTTAGCCACACTCTAAGATCTAGACTCTAGAATTTTAGTGTATGCACGAATGACCCCAATAGATTTTCAGAAAAATTGCTTCAAGGTTCTTCAGACTAGAAAATATATCTTCCTGTCAAAGTTCCTTCATTTCCTAACACATCATCTTGTGTATTGGTTTTATCCCCTGTGGACATTAGATGGTTAAATGAGAGAAGAAAATATATAAAATTAAAGTAAAAGCAAGTCAATCAGTTGTTGAGTCAATCAATCCCTGATGACATCAGGGTATATTTAGAAGGTTTCTTGAATGTCCGTCCTTTCAAAGAAGGTATCTCTTGGTGGGCTCTGGTTAGACATTCTGAGGATCTGGGGACTTGGACAGAAAGCTTGGTGTGATCTGCTAACAATGAGAGATTGTTTTGTTTTATTTTTCTCTTAAAACATTGAAAGACTATGTTTGCAGCTCTGTGTAGACAAACCCAGAAACCAAATCACAGACACACCACACAGCACAGCAGGAAACCACAAAGGCCTAAGATCTCTGAGTGTAAATAGGAAGTAAGAGTTTACTTTTGTATCCACAGTGCCCAAGCAAAATGTAGTGTTTAATTCATCTGCCCAGCTCTTCCTTGTGCCCAGGGACTCAAGGCAGATCCTGCCACCTGGGTTAAAGCATTTAGAAATGTTTGTTCACATCAGTCCTTCCAGAAAGCTCTTTTGTTTGTGCTAGCAAATAATTTGAGACACAGGTGCAGTTTAGACTTGAAAGCATTAATTGGTCTCCCCAGTTTTCCCCACAGTGATACTTGAAACCCCATCTTTTCCCACAAAGTAGTCCTAATCCACCCATATTCATAAGTTATTTCTGTTGACCCCATCTGTTGGGTCCAGGTGCATTGGGTCCAGGTGCATAGTGAGGAAACACTAGTGACACTTCATCTATACTCTATACTACTAGATTTGTGTATTCATGTTCTGTAATCTCATTTGATCAGTACTATTATATTATGAAGCAATAAATAGAATATGAATGAGTGTCACCATCTTGAAGTAAGAAAAATATAGCGTGGTAGATAATACATGAGTTTTGGAGTCAGGTAGAAGGACCTGTGTTCACATTTAGAATACCTAAGACCTCTAACAAGGGATCCTTTCTTTTTCCAGCCATTTGTTTTGAGCATCTATTGTGAATGAGACACTGGGCTGAGAGTGGTGGGCAGATATAAACATAGACTTTACAGTCTTCTAGAAGAGATGGGTGTCAAGCAGACAGTCACACACATGTGTTATTACAGACTATGATAAATGTTTTGCTTCTATACTCTGCTTGAGAAAGCACCAATTGCAATAATCACTTTGGAAAACAAAGTAATGTATTTGAATATGCATAGGCTCAGACCTCTACCAATCCATTCTTGGGTAAAAATGTGCAGAAAATATTGCACCCATATATCAATATGTACCCAAAGACAAGTATAAGAATATTCATAGCTGGGTGCCAGTGGCTCTTGCCTATAATCTTAGCTACTCAGGAGGCTGAGATCTGAGGATTGTGGCTCAAAGCCAGCCTGGGCAGGAAAATTTGTGAGACTTATCTCCAATGAATCACAGAAACAGCCAGAAGTGGCACTGTGGCTTAAGTGGTAGAATGCCAGCCTGAGCAAGAAGCTCAAGAACAGTGTCAGGGCCCAGCATTCAAGCCCCAGGACTGGCAAAAAATAATATTTGTAAAATTATGTTTCATTATAGCCTGAATTTGAGCAATCCAAATTCCCATCAGTGATAGAATGAACAACTGAATCGTAATAGAGTTATACAGTAGCATAAATGTTTAAATGAAGAAACTATAACTACAAATAACATAGATGAAGCAGTTTTAGGTAAGAAAGCAAGGAATGAAGAAATGAATGCAGAATTATTTCATCCATAGAAAATTCTAAAAAAAGATTTATGGCCAGGCCCGGCAAAACTTTTGCTAGACTCCTATCACCAAAAATAATTAGCAAAAAGCAGAACTAGGGATGTGAATGACATAGTAGAGTGCCAGCTTAGTAAACAATAGGCTCTAAGTTCTAACCTCAGTACCACTAAAATCAGAAAAGAAAATTTAAAAAGAAGCAAAAGAGATAATACATTGTAGTAATATGTACTGAACATAGAAAGAAAAGCCAAAGAGCAATTGTCACTGATATAAATACCCTGATGAACTGCAGATCTTGAGGTGCTGCTATCTGAAGGACAGGGTATCCATAGAAAAGAGTTTGGAGAAATGGAACCTGGTGGAAAGAATGTAGATGTCATTATCATTCTAGTGTGTACAATGTTCCCATATGTCACCAAGTACTCGTGGCTCACACCTATAATCTTAGCACCTTAGAAGGCTGAGATCTGAAGGTTGATATTTGAAGTCAGCCTCCTCAGAAAAATCCATGAGACTGTTCTCAATTAACCAGCACAAAAGCTGGAAGAGGAGCTCAGGAGGTAGAACACCAGACTTGAACAACAACAACAAAAAAGCTAAGCAGGAGGACAAGGCCCTGAATTCAAGCACAGCATCTAGTACTGACATACACACGAAGGTTCCTGTGTGCTATATATGTTTATCTGTGTATATGATAAGTATATATAATACAGCACGTATCAGGTATAGTTACTGTTAGTAAGTTTCACTCAGGCAGTGATATTTGAGCTGAGAGAATTTGACTAGGTGTCTGAACAGTCTGGTGGTGATGAAGGAAAGTTGTGTGTGGAGATGATAATAGCAAGAAAAGTGATCTGGAAGAGTGTACAGCCAGATATAAGAGGCAAATTGGCAGATTAGGTGTGGGGCAGTAGGGAAGGCCTAAACAAGTAGTCTGGAAGTGCTGAAGGGGCAGAATATTGCACTTATAAGTCTTGTGAAAGGTTGGAATATTTCATTTTACAGAGTCTACCAAACGGTTTAAAGCATATAATATAATTGGATTTACAAAGGACTAAAATAGCTGCCATTTACAGAACAGATTGGGCAAACACCAGAATGGATGCTAGGGGACTAGATAGAAGGAAATTGAAGCCAGAATAAGAGATAGCATGGTAGCTTGTCTGGGATTTGTGTAGTGGAGATGGGGGGCATTTGGAAGATTTGTAGATCAAATCAGTAGCAGTTATTACTGATGACAGTAAAGACAAAACAGTTGCAGGGCAGATCGGAAAGAGCCCCCCATCTTCCATAAGAAGCTGGGAGAGAAGAGACCAGAGAGAGAAGCAGATTCTCAGCCATTCCTGGGCCAGGCTGGACTTGCTGGAGAGAAACTGTTTTGACAACACTGTTCTCAGGGTTTTTATATGAATTTCTTAGCCCTTCGTATTTACGAAAGATCTTTTCCCCTCCAAATATGCTTCTTCTGGAACAGTCTTGTCTATACATCCATCCCTAGATGTCTAACCTGAAGGTCAGAGACAAAAATTGCAGGAGATCTAAGCAGTAGCCTACATCTACTCTTCAAAATGGCTAATACCAGAAAAAGTCAGGACACACTGAAAGAGGGATGCAGATTAGAGGAACCAAAGGGATTTGACAACTGCTGAATTGCATCCACAACTAGAAAAATCTTCCCTGTTCACTGCCAATGAAGGAATTTTAGGGGACAGGTGATGAAATATGAATAAAGCCTATAGATTAGATAATAGAATTTTAGTACTATTTAGTTCCTGAAATGTCCATTGATTATGGATTAGAAAATATCCTTGTTTTCCTAAAATACAAACTCAAGTGCTCTTCTAGGAAATGGTCATTATACTTCTGTGTGTGTGTGTGTGTGTGTGTGTGTGTGTGTGTGTGTGTGCGTGTGCATGCACAGATGTATGTGCACTCATATGTAGTTGTGTTGTATATAACCTGGGTAAAATGCTTAAACCAAATATAGTGGTATTTGTGTGAATTATAGAGCGGTATTTCTTGCAGTCATCTTACACTTTTCATGTGTGAAATCATTTTTGAATAACAAGTTTAAAAGTGTTAAGAATGAAAAGAAGAAGAGAACAAGGAGAGAGGGAGGAAAGCAAAGGATTGCAGAAGGCTAGGGGAACAAGCCATGTGTAGGTCATGTCTGTGTTTGCTGTACCCTTCCCAGACTTAACATATCACCTATTGAGCCTATAAAAATCCCTTGTGAAAACTGAATCTAGAATTCCATTTGGAAAAGCATTCTTTAATCTGAACAATACATATTTTTTCTTCCAATAATGAAAGCTATGGAGTTGATCTTATTTTTCTTCTAGCTCTAGCAGCTAGGATGCTGTCATTGCTGCTGTAATAAATTACCACCAACTTAGGGGCTTAAACTAGCACATATTTATTTTCTTATGGTTTGAGGGATACAGGCCCAAGTTGTTTTTCCTAAATTGCAGTCAATATCCACAGGGAAAACTCTTGTTTTGCCACTTTTGGTGGCTGCTGGTGCTCCTTGGCTTGTCACTGTGACACTCCAAACTTTGTTTCTGCAACCTTCACCTTTTCCCTCCTCTGTGCTCATGTCTCTCTTATAAGACAGTTAGGCGTGCCTTTGGGATACCCATGGATAATCTATATTTAATGTTACCCCATCTCAAAATCTTTAACCATAACTGCAAGCCTTCCCCCTCCTCTTGTCAGATAGGATACCAGTCATAGGTAATCTAGGAGACCAATGTGGTTTGGATGCTCAGTGAAAGCTTTTGTAAGTCAATGATGCCTGTGATATTCTGCTTATGAAAAAATGATCCAGGAAATGAGGAGAGTGTCAGGCATATTTATGTGATCATACCATCCCACAGATTTACTCTTCTCTTCTGTGGACATATTTTGGTTGTTATTGGGGGGGGGTTGTTGTTTTTTTGGCCGGTCCCGTGGATTGAATTCAGGGCCTGAGTACTGTCCTTGGGATTTCCTCAAGGTTACTTAGTGCTCTTCCCACTTGAACCACAGCAACCAGTTCTGGCTTTTCTGTAGTGGTACTGAGGAATCGAACCCACGTCTTGGTGAAGGCTAAGCAAGCACTCTACCACTAGCCCTTATTTGCCAGAGGTTTTAAAGATGTCTGTACACACATGTACATACGTATATTTTTCATGACATTGGGGAAGTGATAGACAGTAGTTTATACTTGTATATCCCTAAGGATTACATATCACGTTGCCCCTTTCCAAAGGTTCATAGCTCTGTCAGTTTGTCTGCTTCTCTAGGGCAAGCACTGTTGATACCCTTGTTTCCACATTGTTTAATGTAGAGCTCAGGAACTAGTTAGGTATTCAGTATTTAATGAATGAATGAAATGTATTTAAGTATTTTTTGAAAGTCAGCAACTTTTTAATGTGATCTCAAAGCCTAGCTTTTCTCTATTCCTTCAGTGACTTAAGCTCATTGTGCTGCCTTTCATATCTTCATCCAGCACCTGGCATGGTCAGCTAGTCATTTGACATATGAAGGGATAAATGAATGAGTCAATCATAGAATGTTCTGCTGTTGACTATTAGACTTTGCCCCTCAGGATTCTGAACTCTATCTGAACTGAAGCCAGGTGTTTAAAGATGATTTAATCAGGACAAAAATAAAATACTCACTTTAATGGAATAATTGCTTATTGCACTTTCTCCTTAAACTTGGCAGCTCATCTCATGCCATGGTGTCAATTTATGTACCTTGTCAATGAAGCAATGGAACTGATTATTCTAAATTAAGTTGTGTGGGACTCAGGATTCTATAGAGGCAAGCTCAATGTGTACCTGCAAAAAGCAGGGTTGAATACCTAAAAGGACAGATATGAATACCTCTATTGGGGAATAAGCGTAAAGCTTAGTTTTTCTAAAACAAGCAAAGTAAGAAGTCCTTTTAACCAGTGGAATATACACAAAGCTCTAGCTAGTTGCTTCCCTCTCCTGCATTAACAAATCTCTTTAACCCTGTGAAACAACAGTGTAAGGGCAGGCAAGACAGCTTCTACCTATCATCCCAATACTCAGAAGGCAAAAGCAAGAACATTGTGAATTTGAATCTTGTTTGGGCTACATACCAATACCATCTCAAAATAAATTAAAAAAAAATAAATGATATCATGTTATAATAGCTTCTCTATGAAGACAGAAAGAGAAGGAGGAGGCTCCTTCCATCCATACTCTCCCCTGCCTCCCTGTTATTAAGTGTTGTTCTCCCTTTCTCCAGTGTGTGTGCTTTTCTCCCTTTACAGCCTCCCCTTCTGAGTCCAATCAGGTTTTTCTTTCAGTCTCCAGTCATACTTGTATCATGCCTACCTTGTACAGAGGAGTCTCTTGCCTTCCAAAATTTTCTCTTGGCTCTTCTCATGTCTTGAACTCTTTGGTCTCATCATCTAATTTTTTTTTCCCTTTACCACTGTTTATGAGTTTTGGAATACCTTGGGCCTTCAAGCCTCTGGCTAACACCTCTCTTCAGATCTTGCCTCACCTCTTTGGTGGCTTCTGTAATACTCCCATCTTTAAAAGATTTTCTATGGACCATGACTTACAAATATTTATTTCCAGGCTAACTATTCCTGGAGTCCTGACTAATACATCTAATCACCTGATCAATATTTCTGCCTGGTTTTCTAATAGAGACCTAAGATTCAGTGTGTCAAAAGCCAAGTTTCTAATTTCTCTCACCCCTGAAATCTCCACTGTCTTTTTTTTTTTTTTTTTTTTTTTTTGCCAGTTCTGGGCTTGGGTTCAAGGCCTAAGTACCGTCCTTGGGTTTTCTCAGTGCTAGAGCTCCACCACTTGAGCCAGAGCACTTGAGCCAGAGCACCACTTCTGGCTTTTTTCTATGTATGTGGTACCGAGGAATTGAACCCTGGTCTTCATGCATGCAAGGCAAACACTCTATTATTAGGCCAAATTCCCACCCCTCCCACTGTCTTTTTAAAAGGAGCAAAGATTAATTCTATTCAAGTTATCCTGGCTCAAAATACTTTGAAAACATCCTTGATCTTTGTCTTTTTATCACTTCCTATTCTAAGCCATCGGTAAATGCTTTCAATTCTAACAGAAAAGTGAGCACAGACTCCTGCTGTTGTGGGTGAATTCAGCAGGGTCCAAAGAGCATTTTGTTTTTGTCACCTCCCTAATTTTTTACTCTGAACACAACAGCCAGGGACCACTAGAGAACATAACTCCAAGTATACCTTCCCTCTGCTCAACACCATGAGTAGTTTTCCATTTTAATGGAAATTAAACCCAATCACCTTAAGAAAGGAATGTTGGTGTACACCTATAATCCTACTTATGTGAGAGGCAGAGATTGGCAGATCATAGTCCAGTCCAGCTGGGTCAAAAACCTAATGACTGTACCTGAAAATTACCCTAAAGGCAAAAGGGCTGGAGGATGGACTGTAGCTCTAGGATAGAACACTTTCCTAGCAAACCCCAGATCCATGTAAAGAAGTGGAAAAAAGTCAGGAATATATGGAGCAGCGACTCCCTGTCCAGTTAATAGAATCAATAGACATTTGTTGAGTTCGTGTTAGGTAAGGGCCAGGTATTTTGAAATATTTAATATTCTTTTATCCTTACATTGACTGTATTAAGTATTGTTATTCATGAGGTTTTGATGAGAAGGAGTGTGAGGGTTGTCTAGTTTCAAGCAGCTATAGCTTTGAACTCAAAGTCACCTGAAGCCAAACTTTTCCTTTATTAGAATTTACATGATCTTTTACATACCTATTTATTAGGTTTAGCCACATGAAGTATACTGCTGACTGTTGCCATCATTGAATGAACTGTCAGAATAGAGACCCAAGAGGCATCTTAAAAGCCATCTAATTCAGTATACTCATTTTTATTTGGGCCCTGGTGAGAAAAGAGGTACTTCTCTGCTGGTGTGAATCATTGGCAAGCCCTCGGCTTCCTGGTGCTCCCTTACACAGCAAGACCAGCTGACCTCTCCAGCCCCAGGATGGACTATCTTCCTTTCCCATCCTCCCTCCTCCAGCTAGGCACTGAGCTCCACTGCTCTGCTTTCTCTTCCTGTCTACCATACCTCTGTGTCTGCTCCTTCCCTGTGTGACTCCTGCTTCATTCTTACCTCTTAACTCAGTTGTCTATAACTCCTCTTTCCTGAAGCTTGCAGACTAAAGTGAAGAATCTAATGCTATGTGGCACAAAGCTCTAACTTTGTGCATTCCTTCATGTTTGTTATCAGTAACCTGATGTGTCTTCCTTGATTGCAAGGATGTACTGTAGGCCATTCATGTCTTTGCCACCAGTGACTCATACAACCCCAACACATATTGGCATCCAATGAATTGTAATGGAATACTCACTCATCTAGATTCATGTTCCAGATCTTGGAACATGAATTTGTTAACTGGTGTTGAATGCTCACACTTGCTATTTCATGATGATTCTCCTTGAGTATCCAAAGATTCTGTTTTGCTGTGATGCCACAAATACATGGTGCTTGTCTCTATGCTTGGGTGCTATCCTTAAGTTGTAGCAAGAACATCTGTAGGAAGGTGTGGCTTAGAGTATGAAGGAATCTCGTTAGGCTGATGATCTTATATGCCACTAAGGGATACATATCCTTTAATATGAATGAAAATTACAGCTACAACATTTTACCTCTGACTAGATGAAAGCTAAATGAACAAGGCGTTCTCTGCTATTATCACCCTGGAAAACACTAGCATGATGATGGCTTTGGAGGTATGAAAGGGTGTTTTCAACTTCTCAAATCATATATGTTCCTTCTCAATATTAGTTTAGTATTGATAGTTTCTAGGTGAATTTGAGCGATTCATTTGACTTTCAGAGCTGCCATCTCTTTAACTGAAAAAGAGAATCTTTGCTACTTCATGGAGATGTCCTAATGATTGATCGGTTGAACTCTTGGTTATGAGGAAAGCTGTATGTAAATAGTCTGTAGCACTGACACCTTTGAGAGACACTGATGTGGCTTGCAAGCAGGGACATTTATAGGAGACATCCTGGGTATGTGAACATCTCTCAGTGGAAGACCACTTGCCTTTGGCTACATGCACATCCCTTGTTCAGAGCACAGAGCTAGATGGCCAACCTCACTAAGACTTCCAAAGCAGAAGAGCTTGAGAATGGAAAGTTCCTCTGTAATAAGGCAAACCATGCATAAGGAAGAGGAGTGATAGAAGTCTTGGTCAGGTGTTAAGTTAATGCAGCAGGCCTGCCTATAGCATCTGGCAACTACCTCCACCCCTTTAAAGTGTTCAAGGTTCATCATTTGTGCTTTGGATTTTATAGGTGGGCTGGTTATTATAGTGTAAAGCTCAAAGTTACCATGTAAAACATGGAGAAGCAATAGGCAATGGAGAAATGGGCTGGGGAATGGTAGATAGACAGAATGAGGTAAGACAGTAAAAGAGTTTTTGGAGAAACAGCCTCTCTTCCTCTGCTTGAAATTTCTGGCCTAGTAGACGAGAAGAAACCACACATTCTCACACCATGGAGCTGATCTGGAATTCTGAGGCTCCAGAAGGCTAAGGAAGGCCCCGCTCTGTGGGGAGGTGACATAGCCTATGACCATAAGAACTGTCAGGCCAGGCAACAGAACAATTACCATGCCTCAATGCATTCACTTGTGAATCAAAAAAACCCAAATAGCCCACTGTGCACATGTGGCCTGGTGAACCTGATCACATGTTGGAGCAAGTCACCAGTGGGCTTGTGGACTTGTAGTTATAAAGCAGCCAAAATGGGAACAGGAATTATTTCACATTCCCAAAACATACTTGCAGGATCCAACCTCTACTGGCCTTCCACACATGCTTGAGATTTTGTTTCAGGCATCCTGCTCATGCCTACTTGACCTGAGGACAGGTAATATAAATACGCTGAGCCTCCCTTACCTTGTCTAGTAAATGGACATGCATATATATGTTTTATACAAGTGCAATTATTAAATGAGACCGTGCCAATAAAATAGCCTTTTTGCTATTGTTATTCTTTCTAAGCTTTTTCACTCAAGGCTCTATCACTTGAGCCACAGCTCTACTTCCAGCTCTTTACCAGAGTGGCTTTAAATGGGATCCTCAGATCTCAGCATCTTGAGTAGATAAGGATTACAGGCATGAGCCACTGGCTCCCAGCTTCTAATAGTCTTTTGTTCATTAATATTCCATTGCAGCACTTGTTTGATTTTTCTTTTCTTCTTAGCACTACTGGAGTTTAGAACTCAAGGATTTGTGCTTGCTATTCTACCACTTGTCTTTGGGCCTGGAATTAGCTTCAGCTGTCAGTCATCCTACTTACACCTGTGGGTGGCAGAGATTTTTATGTATATACATATATATATACACATACATATATATGTATCGATATATGTACATATGCATATATATGGTATGTACCACCATATTAAGCCCATTTTTCATTCCAAGCAAAACTTGATGCCTTCTTCAATCTATTTTATTACTAAGAATTTATGTTTTCATTAAGTTTTACCAGAGTTTCCTTGACATTGTTGAATTAAGCATCAAATTTTATCTCAATTTCACTGAGAAGCATAACAAGGGCATCTGATTGCTTAATGCCTGATACATGGTAGTTACTCAAATGAAATATTTTTTGAAGGAATGCATATGGAGAGAGTCTCTGGATAATTTTGATTCTTAATGGTGCCAGATGCTTTCTAGCCTCTATTCTCCTGATCTAAATTGATCCCTTATTCTGTATCAGGATCCAAGACAGGTGCTTTGCATACAAGATGTCATTTAAGAAGCCTTGTAACTGAAGGAGGCAGTATGTGAAATTTTTCTGTTGGTCATGAGGCTTGAACTCTGGGTCTTGGCACTGTCCCTGACTTCGTCAGCTCAAGGCTAGCGTTCTACCACTTTGAGCCACAGTGCCACTTGTGGTTTTCTTGTCACTAATTGGAGAGTGAGTCTCATGGACGTTTTTGCCTGGGCTGGCTTTGAATTGTGATCCTTAGATCTCAACCTCCTGAGTAGCTAGGATTATAGGCAAGCACTCTATCAAAGACCACACTCTCAGCCTTATGTGAACTCTTGATGGAGGAGTGTGGAGCATAAATTAGTACAGATGCCTTGAGTGTAAGCATCAAGTGGCTTATAACCATCAAGCCATTAAAGACCTAATTGGAAAACTGAGCAATCTTTCTGATCCAGCCTGAAAAATGAGACTTAGATTTCTTGCACTCCACCCTACTTCATCTCCAGTCATTCCATCTCCTTACACCTCTATTATTTGTGTCTTAGCAGGATTAACCAGACCAGTCTGTACTTTGAACTCTGAAAAAAATAGAGTAAATATTTCCTAACTTCAAAATTAAGAGCAGGGAAAGTTAAATGATCAGCTCAGTATGCAGGCAGTGTGCAGATAGAGACTTCTGGCACATGGCAAGATTATCCTGAGAAGTGGCAATGAGGGTGTATGCAAACAAAATAAAACAAAAACAGAAACCAACCAGCTAGTGTGCCTCTGATTTTCTCAAGCATCTTGGAAGATGTATATTCTGGTCTTGATGAAGCCATGATTTATTTAACAAGATCTCTGGCTGTACTTAGCCTTGTGACTCCTAATCCACTTAAACACACATGCCTCCTTTGTGTAACTTGCTTCAGTGTCACCACCTCCTGGGCCTCAGTAACCAACTCTCCCTTCTCTGTCTGCTCCAAAGGGAAGGATAGAGATCTGTGCTTTCTTACCAGGCTGAGCATTCAGTTACCATCCCACAAGTCAGGCAGTAAAGTGGAAAAATAGCTCTTATGGCTGACCCTGACATCTGTCCTTCAGGTAAGAGCCAGATTCTCAAATTACCAGGCTCATGGCAAGTAAGCCCACACCATGCAGAGGATATCAGTGCACAGAGGGTTCTACCGGAATTCACACATTCTCAGAGCCAGGTGGAGGCTAGGAGCCAGTTTCTGTTTCTCTTGTCTCTGATTGCAATTTGATGAATAAAAGGAAGGGAGGACGAGACTACAGAATGGGATGTTGGCTTGTTCTTTGAGAATAACTAGGTAGAGGAGGGCTCTATACCTTCTATGCAGCCTTCCTTGGCCCCTTCTCTGTAAATCCATAGCAAACGCTAGCAAGGTAGGAGAAAGGCTGGTTCCCTTAGGTTCAATTGGCTCTTGTGGTTCCTAAGTAGTTTAGAGGCAGCCAGGTATTGTTGGGAGGACATGAAGTTAGGTCC
Organism: Megascapheus bottae; assembly: GCF_031878675.1. Classification (NCBI taxonomy): domain Eukaryota; kingdom Metazoa; phylum Chordata; class Mammalia; order Rodentia; family Geomyidae; genus Megascapheus; species Megascapheus bottae. Next base: position 45,065,720 of record NC_143514.1, on the reverse strand, counting down.
ACATCAAATCCCCACCCTCCTGCCTTCGCACTTGTATAGCCATAAGCAAGGTTTTAGATTTGGCTGAGTCGCAGTTTGTTCATCTATGAATGGAAGGAAATGGCAGGGTTACCATGAAGATTATGGATGAGAATTTAATAAATGGACCTTACAAGCTGCTTATTCTAGTTAACTTCTTTCCCTTTTCCCCTGTGTTTGAGGAGCGAAGAAAAATATATGTCTATATTTTGATGAACCATTTGCATTTTTGAATTTGTATTGAATTTGTATTTTCTTTAACTTGCTTTTCTGCTTCTGTATACTTGCTTGCTATAACCTTGAGGAAGGTAACAGCAGTTCTCGTGACTAATCTACAACCACCCACTCACCCTTGGGCCCTAGGCGCTCCCGGATCTAAAGCACGAGTTACCCTGTGGTAGGGAGTATACACATTCCAGACCCTCCACTTAGGCCTGGGGCTTCAAGGGCCACCTGGAACCTACAAGGTCGGATTTGCGGGGGTCAGCAAACTAGAGCAATCACAAGCCTGTTACCATGGAGATAAAAACCATCCTCCTAGAATCACCATAGGGGCTCTGTCCAATCAGTTCAAAGCACAACAGCCTGATAGCCTGACCAATGATTAGCCTTGGCCCCTTTCCCACTTTGTGTTGTGCCAATCATTGCTAGAAGTTTGGTATGAAATTTCCTGCGTGGTATATCGATTCATTACTAATGCTTACTGGGGCCTTCCCCCTAACAAAGAATGTACAAAAGGTACTGTAATTTTGGGCTCGGGGTCTCTGGTCTGCACTCTACTATCAGTGCGCAGAGACCCGTGCTCGAGTTAGTCAATAAACGACTCATTGCAATTTGCATTGATCCTTGGCCTCTGGCGATCCTTCCGGGGATTGAACTTCCTTCAAGTTTCTGGGCATTATATGTTCATGTGTAATCCCTTTTTATTTAAAAGCAAGAACATTTGTAATTGTCATCGATTTGCAAATTAAACACACAGCAGATTAATAATATACAGTTTCTATTTAAATCACCCCCACAGCACTTGTACCCCTGTCCTACATCATATCATGTATTTTACAGATAGTTGGCTTTTCTTCCCCTTTCTTTCCTATGAAGGAAGTCCAGATGGGCCCCAGATCCTTTCTCATACTCTAGCTCGTCTGCTTTCAAGGGTTAAAAATCAGGCCTGCTTCTCATCCAGATGATCTATTCATAACAAAAGCTGCCTCCTGGCCATTGCTCACAGCTGAATCTTGTTACTCTGAAGCCATCAATTCATTTGTTTCTGATTGTTCTACAGTGTTTGCATACCTTACATATTAGTATGATCCTTTATGGACTATGGGCCAAGGTTAAGCCCTTGCAGATCAACTTTCCCCCTAAGGTCTCTTTCTTTTGTAAGTCTCTCTTACCTCTGTTGCATATTCCTTTTCTTTTTGTAAGAACTCATTTAAATAGGAAAGTCATTGTGAACATTTCTCTTCATTCCAGGCTTGCTGGAGAAGTACTGCTATTGAGTTTGATGAAGAGGGAAAGACAGCCGCTTTCTTAGCCACTGTTGAATCAAATAAGGCACATTTTCCATTCATGGCTCAGTGGATCTGAGCTGGCTTTAGACTGATTTGGAATGTCATGTCTGTATATTTTGATCTTGTCTCCTTTATTTATCATATTTCTTCCCTTTTTTCTCCAGAGGAAAAAGTGAATTCACATTGGATTTGGGTCTGCATCAGGGTTCTAAGTACAGGAAAGAATTGAATGAATTATTTGAACCTTAGTTTTCATCTGTGTCAAAACTGAATATAACTCAGGCTTTCCTAAGTCTTAAGAAAGAGAATATATATGAGAGTGACCCACCTGGAGAGAATTGAGCAAATTTTCTGATACTTCACTTCCAGAGACTGCATGGCACCCAGCACACTGGCCTGTGAAGGATTTAGAAGTCTTATTTACATCTGGGGGGAAGGAGAGCTGAGTTCAGATCTCTCATCTGTGGACATGCTGGCATATATGCCATTTATGTGCTGTTTTTGTTGACATAGTAGGTAACCAAAGCATGTTGGCTTTTATTCTCTCTCTTCTCTTGCCATTTAACCATCAATGTTTTTAATGCTCCTATTGATCTCATTTTTTTTAAAAAGAGATCTATAGGATAAACTCTTTCCATTGGTGATCTTATATGATGTTTGGTAAATACTTCTCAGTTGATAATACTTCTGCATTCACATGGAAAAATGATTCAAACATACGTAGATGATAGTTATTGTTTTTTGTTGTTTCTTAAAATTTCTCCTTGCTTAGCTGTTTCGACCTTCTTCTCTTCTGTTACAAAGAAAGTTCTGAAGATCAGAATTCTTCAGGTCTAGATTTGCATAGATATACTCTGACTCCCTGAGACAAAACTAGGAGGCAAGCACAGGTTCTTTAAGTCTTTTCTTTCTTTCTTTTTTCTTTTTTTCTCTCTTTCTCTCTCTTTTTTTTTTTTTCCTCCAATCCTGGGGCTTGAATTCAGGGCCTGGGCACTGTCCTTAGGCCTTTTCAAGGCTAGAGCTCTACCACTTGAGCCACAACACCATTTTTGGCTTTTTTCTATGTATGTGGTACCGGATCTTCATGCATGCTAAGCAAGCACTCTACCACTAGGCCAAACTCCCAGCCTCCCCTCATGCTTTTTCTTAAAAAGATGCTATGTTGCAAATCACCTCTCTCTTTGCCTTTCTTCATGCAGCATAATGTTAACAAACTAAAGCTTCCACAGTACTTATTTAATCCTTCATAGATGTTACACATAGAAACTAATCCTCCCAAGTGGTTGTGTTCCCTTGTTTATTTTTTCAAGCCAGCCCAACCTTCATTTCCCACTTTAGAATTCTAGTCTAGCTAGTGTCAGATCTTACTTTTTTTTTTTCTTCCAAATCAAACTCGCTTGTGAACTCTAGTCCTTAAATAGGAAATACACCTTGGCTGATGTGGAGTTGATGGTACTAACATAACATACAGTTCCCTGGGTCACTGAATGTACCAGGCACTGTACCAAGGCCTGTAATAGAGTGTGCCACATTTAATCTTTGCCGATGTGGAAGAGACATCCTATTTGTTCCACATTGCTGAAGAAGAGTCCAAGTACCAAGGTTTCTTACAATTTAAGACAAAACACTGGATATCTGTGGTCAGATCTCTGAGACTGTATCTGAAGCCAGACATTGGTATTAAAGTGATTTTAAGGGAAACCCAAGATCTGATCAGAAGTAGGACAAGAGGTAAAAGTGACCACAGTTTGGCAGTCAAAACTAAGGAGATGTGTGCCAGAGACACTGTGTAATAGGCACCACAAATGTGTGGCAAGAGAAAAGGCTGTGTCATCCCCATCCATCTACACCTGCTTATCAGCCTCATTTGGGAGGTTGTCCTCTTTATTTAACCGAATCCTATGGTCTACAGGAAGGAACTGTTTTTCCTAATAGCTAGTTTAGAATTAAAAAAAAAACAAAAAACATTGGTTGGACCATATTTGAGAACCACTCTATAATTAGTACTGTGCTTTTCTTCTGGGGAACATAACAAAGAGGGAAGACAGAAGCATTCAGTGTGGCCATTTTATATCAGAGCAACAGAGCTAACCCTTCATCCAACGACTACTATGAAGATGACCTACCTTTTTCTTCATTATCTCCTTTATCTCCCTTTCTTTCCCAATCGCCCCCTTTCCATTCTGACTGTCCTTTCTTACAGAATCCATAGAAAACATCAATAAAGGTTTACTCATTCTAAGGTGAGACGCAGTCCGAGTTCATTGGAACAAATCAAGCATTTGTATACAGGAGACCAAGTGTGGCTTTTTGTTTGTGGGAAAGAGATCTGGGGAACTTTTGGAAGACCTCAAAGCTGGCTGGCTATGCAATGTCTCTTGCAAAGCAATTTTGGGTGTGTTAAGTATAAGTGAATGAGAAACATGTGGATTAAATTTCTATTGTGATCACATATGGGTTTAGGAATGATAAAGAATGAGGAATTCAGGGTTGAAGAGTCCAACATACTTTACAAATAATTTAGGACATCTTAGACAGCATTTAACTGCCTTCCTCCATCTCAAGCTTGGGGACTGTTCAGTTTGGTGACAGGCCTACTCAGTGCCCTCCCTTTTTGCTCACACTGCTAAGCCAGGAGATTATCTGTGGACGGGTTTTATATGATCCTCTTTTGCTCAGACTGAAACAAAGAGACTGGTTTCTAGGAAGTGAAAGTTCTTTGGTAGAGAATTTCCTTTCAGAAATCTCCAAATAGAAACCAAGGTAAAGCTTGAGCTTTATTAACCATATGTTAGTAACAGGCTTGGGGACATGTTTCCTCCCCTTACCTCCCTTCTAGCTCTGGGGATCTAACCCTAGGCAAAGGCAAAGGCTCTACTACTAAGCTATATTCTCAGCTCTTAAACATGTTTTGTTTTCTATATATTATTACTTTTAATTTTAGTGACATGGTGATGTTAGTGAAATAGCTACATCCCAAGTATGTGTAGTGATTTAATTTATAAAATACATTATATTTATAGATGAGTACATTTATACCATATTACAATAACCTACTCTAAACAATGAGGAGAATGAAAGGAAGATGTTAACAGGACTACTTCATGCAGCATTAGAGCAGAGGTCAGTGTTTAAAGATGGCATCAAAGAGGTAATGATACTGAGTAAAATCTTAAAAGAAAATATAAGTTAGGAAAAGTAAGAAGGAATGCATTCCTGCTATAGAGAGGAAACTTTATGAAGAAGCTGAGAAAGAAATTATCACACTAGGGAAATTTTGACTTGTTCAATAAACCTGAGGCCTAGTCCATGCTGTGCTTAATACCACAAAAAAGTAACAGAAGGAGATGATTAGGAAATATAATCACGCATGTGATAAAGCCAGTAAAGTAGGGAAAAGCAGATCAGAAAGTATCTTGAATATCCTGGAAGCCTCTAAAGGATTTAAGTAAGGCAAAGACACAACAGGGTTTTCTTACTAGAAAGTATGGAAGCCAACTTCCTTAAACAGGGATAGATGGGGTAGAGAGTTGAAGACAATATTTGAAGCAAGGAAATGAATTTAATCACTATTAAAATAGTCTAAGTAAGACATGATGGGAGGGGGCTGAACTAATGTAGTGACAATAGGTAGAAACAAGAAGCTTGTATTTGAAACAAAAAGTGGACAGCAGATGGAATAAATGAGCTAATCAAGAGGACAGGCATCCTACCACCAAAGTAGTCTCAGAAGGAAGGATGGAAAATGCATGCTGACTAGACATACATGTCAAATAGCTAATATGGAATCCAGGAACAAGGTCTGGGTTTGAGATAAACATGTGTTAACCATCATCAAATAAATTGTCATTATATACATGAGAGGGGAGGCACTGACTGCAAGAGACATAGGGGTGAAATGGACGTGGCAGGAAGAACCTACCAGAGCAGAGCCAATCATGGGGAGAGAATGGGCATGAATCCAGATCTACAAACTAATCATTCCACAATCTAAAAAGAGAGTGAAAATAAATCACTTGCTGTTTAACACTTTTTGAGATCCTACTATATCCTAAGCTCATTATGTGCATAATACCACTCAAGGCTTGGACATAACTATGATAGATGACATGTTCCCATTTATAGGCAAGAAAACTGAGTCTCAGCAAGACTCAGAGAGTCACAATGCCAATAAATAACACAACTAAAATTACCTAGAGTTGTCTGACTCCAAAATCTGTACTGTACTGTGTACACTGCCTTGAAGAAAGGACATAGTTTTTCCTTCACTGATTCATAGGAGAAACAGACACATTAATAGCTCATTATAATTCAACCTGAGAAGGACAGAGCTAGAGGTGAATACTGAGAACTCTCATTCATAAACAGATTTCTCTATGCTCTTTCTTTTTTGGTACTGTGTAATGATCTGGAAGTTGGCAGGAATGGATATAAATGGTTTTTCTCTAGTAAGATGATAGCCCCATCCATTTGGAAGAAAAGATGAGCCACCATGGAAATACCCAGTCCCACACATGCCTGCGGCTCCCCTCGAAAATCCCAGCCTGGCTGGGGTCACTCAAAGCAAAACCTCCTGTTCCCTCCCAGGACTTCTGGTGCTTGGAGCCTGCCTCCTGCCCCTGCCAGAGGATTAAGCCAGGCCAGATTCAGAATGATGGGCTGGAGAAGGCAGAACAGATGGAACTAGAGCAGCTCCCTGCCCCCAGCCAGTCATCTGTACCAAAATGAGGTGTGAGAAGGCATCCAGGCTTTGTCGTGCAGGGAAACTCAGCTGATGGGAGCATAGCTTAGATGAATCTGTGCCAATGGCATCCATTCCTGCAACCAGTGTGGGCACAGACAAGAAGAGAGGCAGGAACACATGGGAAGAGTCTTCTAATCCCAATTTAGCATTTCTGATCTTTCAGCAACGTCTTCTCTTGTCATGAGATTGTACTGTACTGATCGTATTTGAGGCTACACACCCTTACGGTGACTCTTAACTCTGAATCCACAGGTGCACACATGTCACTTGATAATTGAGTGGCCTGCAGGCCTCTTTTGAACTCCAGCCCACACTACATTATAAACTTTGGGAAGACAAGAACACAGTCACCACTCTGTTCAAAAGCCCTACCTTCCATATATTTTTATGTTTACAACAGTACTTTATACTGTGCTGAATGTTTATTCATTGACTATAACAAGTTATACATAGTAGCTGTTAAATACAGTCCCTGAAGTTGGTAGTCAGAAAGAAAAAGAAAAAAAAAAAGATCTCCAATAATCTTTGCCAAAGGTTATCAGGATGACAAAGCAAGTAGAGACTTGGAAAAGTCCCTAGAGAAAGACCAAGACAGTTCTCCAAAGCCCAGGCTATGTGAGGGCACTGTCTTGTGTGGAGGTATCTCATAGGAGAGTTCTGAGGGGCCAGCTGGGGTGGACTGACTAAGCCTCATGGAATCTCAGAGAAAACCTCAATTAAATAAAAAGACATTAGGCATCTCTAGTCCAGGTGACTCATTTCTTGGTGGCAAGAACAAGGTCTAGTAAGGGAAACACAGTTGATGGTTTATAGCTTGGATCTCTTCTGTTTATTACCTATTTGACTCTTACAGCTTAGCTTTCCTCAATTGTGCAGTTAAGGATAATAATGGGATCTTATTGGATTATCATTCATATTAAATGTGTATGTAATGAGCTTAGAAGAGCCTGTGGCAAGGATAAATACTGGCAAGCATAAATATCCAGTAACTGTTAGAAATTAGCATGTTGTTATTGTAACTATTTATTATAATTATCATCTAAAAACTTGAAGGTCATCTCACTGAGGCTTTTTTACCAATGTAGCTTTTGAAAAATTGAGTTTTTAGATGGCACTAATACCTATGAATGCAAAATTGTGTCTGTTCTTTAAACCATATGATGTTTTATCTAAAATAAAATGCAAAACTTGAAAGTCAGCCCTCATAAAATCAATAGGTGTGTTCAGCTCCATGATACTGAGCGATTTTTCCTGGGTCACCCTCCCTCCTAGCTTCAGTGCTGCTACCTCTGAGACTGAGACATGCCTTTTCTCTCCCAGACAGTTAGCTAGCTACTAGTTAGCTGCTCCTTCCTTTGTGCTAGTACCAATTGCCTTCCTACTGCACTGTAGCTCTTAGTGTGTTTGGTTTCCTTTTTCTTTTCTTTTTCTATTTGCTTTGTCAGATGAGGGATTCTCTGAGTTTTGAAGCCATGTGGACACATTACTTTTATAACCTTATTATGGATCTCATTCTGGTGAAACCAAATGTTTTCTTTTGTTGGAATTTTCATAATTCTATTTATATCCACATAATTAAAACATTTGTCAAGTGTCTAAATATAATTTAAATGACAATGTTGAAATGAATTGCCATGTATCTACCACCCAGCCTATGGAAGAGTGTATTGCTAGTTCCTTTCAAGGATAAAATCTTTCCTTTGTTTCCTCCTTCCTTACTCCTCTGTCTCTCTCCTTCCCTCCCTCCTTTCCTTCTTTCTTTCTTCCTTCCTTCGTTCCTTTTCTCCCTCACATCTAACCCCCCACCTGCCTGCCTCCTTTTCTTTTTTTTCATATATTTTTATTGTAACTAATAGAAGGGTTACATTATATTCATCAGATAGAAGGTACATTACTTCACAAATATTGATACCCTTTCTCATGTCATGGCCCCCATTTCCCTCTCCCCCTCCCCCCGCACATCTTGATTTCCCTCCTTCCCTCTCCTATTTCAAATAACCAATTAAGCATATATAAAATATATCAGATAACAAGATGAAATATTTTAACAATATGAGATAACCAAGGGACAGCAAAAGAGATGAGAAATAACATAGTACCTTAAGGACAACAATCATTCATTATATGGCTTTTGTTTCTATATCCTGGAGGTCCTTACATTTAGCTTCACACTATCTGGCCTTATGTATCTAGATTTTGTTCTATTATAAATCTCTGCTAGGAGAGCCCAAGGTTTCTACTGATTAAGACAAATGAGGGAAACCATTGAGCCTATGTTCCTTTGAGTCTCTGCCTGTTTTTCTTTCGCTTTAAAAAAAAAATAGTGCTGGTATGTAGTTGCCTCAAAAGACTAAACATAGAGCTCCCCTATGACCCAGCAACCCCACTCTTAGGCATTTACTCAAATATCCAGAAACAAGGCCATACTGAACCTACCAGCACAACCATGATCATTCCAACATTATTCACCAGAGCTAAGATATGGAACCAACCCAGATGCCCCTCAGTAGATGATTGGATCAAGAAGATGTGGTACTTATACACAATGGAATTCTATGCTGCCATCAGAAAGAAAAAAACATAAGGAGTATCAAGTATGAGAACTAATGTACCTACTATCTGGCGAATGTAACTCTAACTCCTCTATACATTACCTCAACAATAAAAATGAAATAATAAAAACAAGAAAGAATGACATTGATCCATTTGTAAGGAAATGGAAAGATTTGGGGAAAAATCATATTAAGTGAAATAAAGCAGACCCAAAGAAACATAGACACCATGATTTCCCTCATTTGTAACAATTAGTATACGACTAGGATTTTTACTAAAAGAGGATCATGATAGCCCAAAATGTAGGTACATATGGGTATATATGATGAGGCTAAGCAAAATGAACTCCAGGATATAGAAACAAGAGGTTTATCTTTGTGATTGTTGTTCTTAATGTATATGTGAAGTTATTTCTTTCCCTTCTTTTCCCCTTATGCTTTATCTAGATGTTGTTACTGATTTGAATGTGGTACCTGGTATATTACATATATATATATAATATGTATATATTTGTTTATTTAAAAAAAGGAAGGTATGGGATAAAACAAGATGAGTGGGGGGGTGGGGGAAGGGAAAGTGGGAGAAAAACATGGGAGAGTTAACAATGTTCAAGTAATGTACCCACTACCTGACAAATGTAACTGTAACCCTTCTGTGTTTCACCCAATCCTGACAATAAAATTTGAAAAAAAAAATGACTGCTGATATTGGAGCCTGTCTCTCTGACTTAGCTTCTTCACTCATAGCTGGTACTCTACCACTCGAACCATGCCTTCACTTTCAGCTTTTTACTAACATTTGGAGAGAAGAATTTCTCAAATTTGTTTGCTTGAGCTGATTTGAACTGTGATGCCCCATCTCAGCCGCTTAATTAGCTAAGATTATAGTCTCTGGTGCCTGGCATAAGATACAAAAACCTTAATTATACAGTTACATAAATATTAACCAATTCCTTACCTAATTCTACATGGTGTTTAGTTCCTTGGGATCATTTAAATTCTAATTAATTTTGGTAAACATGTCCCATAATAAGCAAGCCTGCAAAGCACCATCTCTTTTCTGTATCATTACTAAGAATGCTGACTAAAGTAAGACCAAGGACAAACTCCACTCTTCCTAGTAATGTCACACCAGTTATTTCTGGTAGTGGTTGCTCAACCAGTCTCCTGGCTGTCTATCATATAGGCCTCAGTCCAAAGAGAGTTCATGTTTACTTAGTATTTAACTTGGAATAAAATGTTTGTACGTGACAGCCTATTCAACTTTCACAAGTCTTCCAAAATGTATATCTTTCTTAGAAGTGAGAAAAGAGAGTCTTAGAAAAGTTACCTTGCAAACGATGACATGTCTTTTATGTGTTAGCATTAGGAATAGAATCATGGAGGGTCTTTTTCCTGACCTAGGTCTTCTTCATTCTGCTCATGAGTATAGCAAGGAAAACTTATCAAAGCCCTTTGGAAATAAAGGTTGTCTAATAGCCAGAGACCTCTATTCAATTTAATGAATCTGTTGGCTCCAGTGGCCCTTGCTTTCTAACCTTCAGACATAGATGAATTCTCAGAAGTTCTGGTTTCCTAGTAGCAAAGTAATTTGGCAGAGGCAGTATGGAACTTGTAGACCATATTATGTGACTGTTTTATGTTTGGGTAGCATTGGATACACCTTTGCCTCAATTTATGAACCTGGATAACAGAAGTAATGACAGCATCTTCTCTCAGGGTGCTGGGGATTAAGTGATTTCATACCAGTACTGTGCTTAGAGTGAGGCCTGTACTAAGTCTTCACTCGAACTTTATATTGCTGCTGCCAGGAGCACCATTAGTCCTGGCAAGGCAGCATCCTGTACGGACACCTGTCGTCAGTGTAGTGCAATGTGCTTTCTCGTGTTGGGTCATAGAGCAGCCAAGGTACCCATCAGCCTGGAAGGATCTTTCACAAAAATATTTTGAAATATTTAGGCTTACTGCAAAGGATTATAGAACACATAAATACACTAATGTGCGTTGTTCTCCCTCAAAACAAATTGTTTCTGGTTTTCCCAAGCGTTCAAGGCTTAGGAGTCAGTAGGAGTACTCTTTGTTTCCTTACTTTACTGGAAGTGTCTGATGAGAAGCATGTGCCTTGCCAGATAAGCGAACACAAACAAGAGTCCATTCATCACTGTCTCCCCGGCAAGAGCTAAGCAAAGGGCCCATGGACATTTGTGAGCCATAGGCAACAATCCTCTAGTAAAAGCCTGCTGCACTAATATTCTTAATAGGAGTACTGGACATGGGAGCAGGGATTCATGTGTCTCCTTCCTAAGCAATACATGAGGGAGCAAAAATGTATTCAGGTGCTTGAGGTCAAATATGTACTTGGTTCAAATCTTACATTGTCCATTTAATAGCTATGTGACCAGGAAAGATTTATTTACTCTTCTATTGTCTTTGTGCATATGTGTGTGTGTGTGCATGTGTGTGTGTGTGTGTGTGTGTGTGTGTGTGTGTGTGTGGCATTTGTTGGTACTGGGTTTGAACTCAAAACCTAGGTGCAGTCCCTTAGCTTTTTCACTCAGAAAAGGCTACAGCTATGGCTCTATTTTTAGCTTTTCAGTAGTTAATTGGAGAGAAAAGTCTCATAGACTTTTCCTGCAGAGGCTGTCTGTGAACTTTGACCCACAGATCTCAGGTTCCCGAGTAACTAAGAATACAGATGTGAGCTACCAGCACCTGATAACTTATGTACTCTTTATTGAACCTGTCAAGTGAGGCTAAGAATTCTGGGAGGGAGAGTAGTACAGGACACAAAAGAATGATTTGACTTTGGTGAGTATCCATCAACCTTTACAATCTCTAGTTTCCAAATAGTTGTAATTGAGGATTTGATTAATACTTGTGTAGGGGTAACTAATTGTTTGGGTAAGACTAAGGGCTTTTTAAGGACATGAGATTTTCACTGCTAAAAGTAGTAGAGTCCTGGCCAAACTTGACTAACTAGCCCGTCTGGTCTTCCCATAGGGCATACTCCATGCGGGTGGTGCTTCGGTGCTACTCTTATGCTATTTATCTCAATGCCTAACACACATATGGATTAGGGCGAGAACTAAGCTAGTAGAAAAAAGAATGACTATGTCAACATAACTTGAACTTTTTTTATGTGTACAAGTTTGCCTTTTTCTCCCAGAGATTATCTTTCCAAGTTTATGAGTTAAATGCCTCCCTTTTAATAAACTGTCCTTATTTGACAAAATTTAAAGTTAGCAATGTTACATAGTTTCCTTACATTCTCTCACTCCCTTCCCATCTGAGGTTGGAAATCCTACTGATTTGAAAAATCACTGGTTTAGCAAAAAAAGAAACCAGAATAGTTGGCATCAAGATAATGAAAGGACTATTTCTGTGCTGAAATGCTAGACCATAAAACTCATGAAACAGAAATTATGAATATTCAGTTCGCTTTGCTATCTCAAGAGCTCACCATAGTCCAAAGTATATATAGTCAGAGCTGAAGCTGAATAGATATTAAGCAGAATAAATAAATGAACACATTTTCTGTTTGGCCTCAAGACCTTATGGAGTAGACCTAGTATGATAATTTCCCTTTTCTTTTTGCCTTATAGATGAGTGAATATGTGGCCATTTACTACCTGCCTTGGCTCCTCTTTACACATTTTGCCTTCCAATGAAAGAGGCTCCCATATTCTGCTACAAATAGCATGACAGTGTGTCAAATTTCTAAAAGAACCTCTCCCCATGGGGCACTGTCCATTTCATCTAGCTAATACCTTCAAGTCATTTAAAGCCAAGCCTGTGTCCCTCCTCCAAGATGCCACTCTGTGCCACTTGTCCTGTCAAAAATAGAGTCAGAGTAAACTGAAGGAAGGCTTATTGCCATGTAAAAACACAGGTTATGAGCAGTGAGACTTCATCCCAATAGAAAAACAAACAAACAAAAAGCAACTGTATTTCAGCAAGTAGGATTCAGTTTATAAAGCAGAAGAAGCAAAGTCAATACACAATATAAAAATTGAACTCTGTAACTTGAGTATAGGGAAACAATGCGAAGAGCTATGAAAGAGGTAGTAGTGATGGCGATACATTGTGCTTATAACCTAACCTGGAAATGAAATACCTTAATAATAAAAACATACTTAATAAAAATACTTAATAATAAAAATTTTAAGCAAAAGGAGGAAGTACTTTGATCTTTTCTTGGTAAGCTGTTATATATTAAAATTTGTTTGTTATTTGGAAAAGTACATCTTTTTAAACTTGCTGCCTTCAGCTGAATAGTTTAATTTCATTGAATCATGCTGATAAAGATGCAGCCTAGTTGGACACTAGGCTGTCATCCTTGCTACTCTGTAGGCTGAGATCTGAGGACATTGGTTCGAAGCCAGCCTAGAGAGACAAATCTGAGGGATTCTTATGTCTAGTTAGCTAACAAAAGGCTGTCAGTGGAAGTGTGGTACAAATGATAGAGAACAGCTTTGAATGAAAAATCTAAGTGGGAACACAAGGCTCACATCATAATTTTGTTAACTTATACCTGCAAGCCATGTGCTGATACTTTACAAACTCTAATCTTGACTACTTAGGAGGCTGAGATATAGAAGATGGCATTTTGAAACATCCTGGGCATAAAAGTCTACTAGACTCCCCCTGCAAAATAACTAACAAAAAGAAGGAGGTGAGAGTATGACACAAATGATAGAGCACCAGTCTAGCAAGCCCTGAGTTCAAATGCTAGTACCTTCAAAAAGATTCATATTTACAAGAATGCCTACATTTTGCACTTTGTTTATCATTAGAAGGAATATTTGAGAAAGATTTTGGTTTTGGTTGCTTGGTGTGAGTAGTTGGCCCTAAGGTATTTATTTAAATAATGGCTTCTATTTTTACTGTTCTCTGGAACATATTTTACCCTCTTGGTTTTTCTTCTAGTATACACTTTTGTACTTACCATCCCATTTATGGTTTTTAAAAATATTTTAATATTATATAAATATTAATCAATTTTATAGATGGGGAAAAGCTATATAAATATTTCAGTCCATGGACAAAAGAATTCTGATTTTTTTTTCTGTTTCCAGCACCAGGAGACATACTATTAGGTGGATAATAAATGTGAAAGGAACTCTCACAAAAATGCTAACAAACCTCAAACCTTAATCATTTGTAAAAGTTCACATGTGTTTTTCTCAAAAATCTATTGGATGGCTGGAAAAATCTGATGGCCTTGGGACAGTCAGCTGCTGGTCTCAGCTGCTGGGCTGAGATGACTGGGCTGGCTTGGCTCTGTTGCATGTCTTTCTATCTGGGGCACGTGGCTCAAGAGAAAGAATACAAGTGTTTGGCCTTCAGAAGACTAGGGCCTGACTGTATCATTTCTGCTTCCTTCTCTTGACAAAGCCATTCGCAAGGCAGACCCAGATTCAAGAGTCTGGCTAAGGATGTAGCTATAGGAAAAAGAGTGGAAAAGGTCCAATTTGTAGACTCTGCCAGCCAGAGAAAGCCAACAGAAAAGACTTCATCTTTCCAAAATGGTAGCTTTTGTTGCTTTGCCATATCCATGAATTTATCACAAAGGTTTCAAAAGATGCAATCATGGTCTTCCTCAGGAGAAAATGATTTCACCATAATAGAAGATACTCAGTAAAAATCTAAATTCCAGTCAAAGAAATATCACATGAGACAAGCGTTTTTATATATGCCCTCACCATATTTCTGTTTCTTCCCAGATCAGCAAAGAACCAATTTTTGTGCCAGGTGTCTGGGGCCCTTATTTCTCAGCCATGGTTCCTGGGTTTTGGCTGAATGAAGGTGGTCAGAGCGTTACTGGAAAACTGGTAAGTTGATGCTTTTTCAGTCAGGTTATGATTATTCTGTTATCGCTGACTGGCTTGTTTTGTCATACTGCCCACATCCTCAGCATCTGAAATACTTGTAGACTCCAAAGTCAGAGATAATATTTTCTCAGTATACAACCTAACACACAATACATATGCAGCATGTGTTTGCTAAAGGAATAAGCATGCTTGGGTAGTGATGCCACCTCTTTCTTCTCAGTGATCTTTTCCCACACTAACCTATTTTTATCAGAGCAATTAAAATGTTATTCTGCTTTTGAAACCAATAAAGTTACTCCTCTGACAAATCCTTTTTTAGTTCCCTAAAGATTTAAAGACATGGTTCAGGTCATCATCTCACCACATCCTATCCTTTGTGATCATCCCCTTGAGTCTCATGGGTGTATCAATCACTTAGACTAGACTGGGAAGAATTCTTCCTGCTCACAGCTTCCCCATGTCCCTTGTACTTCTATTTAAAAGATGCTCTGTACTATTTTGATGGTTATACTATAGTTGGTCTTTTAAGACAAATTAGCTATTATTATGTCCTGTTTTGTTTTGTTTTTCCAGAACTGGATTTTGAACTCAGAACCTTATGTTTGCTATGCAGACACTCTACCACTTGAGCCACATCATAGCTCTATCTTCTGTGTTCTTACAAGTTCGTTAATCTGCTATTCAAGAATATCATAATCATAATTCCTAATATTATTTTAAGATAATATTGTTAATATTCTTAAGTCTAAGGATTTCTAGTACTCTTTTAATTTTTTTCATTTTTTTCTATATATTCTTTTTTATTGTAATTAACAGAAGGGTTACATTATATTCACCAGATAGAAGGTGCATTACTTGGCAAACATTGATACCTCTTCACGTTTTGTTCCTATTTCCATCTTGGATTTCTAGTACTCTTAAAGTTCCTATGAGATAAAAGTTACTATCTGAATTTCACAGCTGGGTGATTGAATCTCAGAAGTATAGCACAGTCTGGAGGAATGACTGCTCCTTTATGGCCTTTGGTGCATTTGTTACTTACCCTTCCTTGCCATTTGCCAATTCTAGCTTATTCATTTTATAAATACAGATCGCTGATCCTCAATTCTCAATCACACCGTTGCTATACAGTAATCTGTAGGAGGGCGCTGTATCTTTTGTTCTTTGCCTCCTATGTACATCTTATGTAATAAGCCACATTTAGAAATGGCTGCCCTAGCCATTGTGTGTAGTGTGGACACCGTCATAAAACCCTAGTTAATGCAAGAGGTAAAGGAGGACATGAGAGAAGAGAGGAAAAGGGAAGTGAGGTAAAGAAGACAATAAAGACCCAAACAGAGAGAGAATGAGAGAGAGAAGGAGGGAGGAGGGGTGGGAAGGGGGGAGGGAAGAAGGAGAAAGAATAGAGAGGAAAAAGACAAGAACAGTATATTGAAAGGAAAATATTGTCTTTCATTTTAAACACAAGTTTTCTGTTACAAAGCAAATTCGTCCTTCTAAGTCTGTGACTAGATTGTTACTTAAAAAGAAAATTTTCATCTGGTTTTTCTTGAAGATAAAAGGAAAAATAAGGTAGGATGTTTTCTGGCTCAGGAACACTTACAGTTTCATTTGACTAAGAATTGTGCTCGTTTTTCACTCATTTCACATGCTTCCATTTCTCTGGTGTCTATTCTTGTTTGAAAGGTGCACCCTCCCCTCTTGTGAGTGACTGACTTTAGTTGTTTCACCTAGCACCCATCAAGGATTGCTTGCTGGTTTGCCCAAATAATTGGAAAAAAAAAAAAACAACACTGTTTTTAAACCAGATTTTTTCCATAACAGACCAGCTTGCATTCACAGCATCCAGATGTTGCTACTTATTTCCAAGCTTGGCCATTTTCCCCCTCCAACTCTTCTTCTCTGTCTTATTTTGAAATCATTTTTATTAGAAGAGCCATCAAGTAAAGGTCTCCCAAGCTAGCTAATTCCTAAGCTACCCCTGTGTGGCCTTGACTTTCCGGAGCAATTAACTCAAATGAGTGGCCATGTTTATCAGGTAGTGGGTACATTACTTCTTGAATATTGTTACCACTTCTCATGTTCCACCCCCCCAACTCCCACCAGCTCATCTTGTTTAGTTTTGTGTTTTTGTTTTGTTTTGTTTTGTTACCAGTCCTGGGGCTAGAACTCGGAGCATGGGCACTGTCCTTGGACACTTTTTGCTCAAGGCTAGCTCCCTGCCACTTGAGCCACAATGCCACTTCCGGCTTTTTCTGTGTATGTGGTACCAAGGAATCAAACCCATTAGGCCAAACTCCTGGCCCTGCTCATCCTGTTTAACACCAAATTTTAACTTAGGAACTTGAGTTATAAGGCTGATGTGTTATGTGCTCTTGGGATTTTAGGATTTGTTCACTGAGGGAGACTGTGTACCCATCTGAGCTCTAAGGCTGCTTGCCATGGTGTGTGTGTGTGCGTGTGTGTGTGTGTGTGTGTGTGTGTGTGTGTGTGTGTGCGTGTGTGTGATGAATTTGAATTGTACACAATTCTATATAGGCTGTGGACACAATGATTTTATTCATTCATTCACCCAATCATTCTATCATCTTACAGGGACTTCTTGATCAGGACCAGGACCAAGCTAGAATGAGATCACTCCATTAGGTCATCATCAAATAAAAGCATTGGTTTCAGAGCTGATCATTATAATTTAACTTAAGACATAAAAATAGACTGTAGTAGTTCTGTAGCCTATTGGGAAGGTAGGGACTAATACTTGCTGAGTGCCTGTTACTTACAGGCCCATTAAGATTCTGTATGTTATCTGATCCTTGTGAAATCTACTTTATGATATTAGTTTTATGAGTGAAAAATCAAGCTGAGAGTGGTGAAGTAATCTGATAAACGGTTTAGTTAGTTTTAACTATTCAAACCTACAGTTCAAACCTAACTTGGCCACCAGAGACCCCAAATCTTTCTCAAGCTAGAATTTACTCTTAAAGAGCTGAGTGTTGTATATAATTTTTTTAGACCCCTTAAGACGCCACTATCAGTGGCTCATGCCTATAATCCTAACTTCTTGGGATGCTGAGATCATGGTTTGAAGCCATCCTAGTTAGGAAAGTTTGTGAGACTCTTTTCTCCAATTAACCACCAAGAAAACTGGAAGCAGACCTGTGGCCCAAATGATAAAGCACTAGGCTTCAGGAAAAGACCTCAGGGATTGCATGTGGGCCCTGCGTTCAAGTCCCAGGAATGGCATGAGAAAGCAAGAAGCAACTATTATTTATTATGTTTTCTTGAAGCAAATATGGTTGGCAGGCATGATGGGGACATGCAAGAAAGACATGTACATCATTATTAACAGAATTTATGTATAGACTCAAGTATGTCCCTAGCAGTTCTCCTAACTAATCAGAATGACTTCATGGATACACACCTCAACTCTGTAAAAACAAATGCCTCCCTTTCCTCTCCTTCCCTGGCTCTCATTATATCTTTTGTGTACTCACCTGGACAGACAGAGATAGCCCTTCACTTGTCTGCAGAACAAAGCCCATATGCTTCATTGAGCCAGCATTTATTAAGTAGTCATTATATGTAATGTAATGTTCCAAATGGGAAGATAGAAATGAGTAAAACACCCTCATGTTGTCCTCTGACCTTGAATCTATAGTCTTCTCAAGCATACGTTCTGACAGGAGACCAATAATGCCAATAAATGCATTTTATGTCAACTGTAAGTTAAGAATAATAGAGAATGTAGCTTGTGATTTCAGATGGGAAGTCTACAATTTTAATCCAATTGTTAGGATAGGTTTTAAAGGTGGTATTTGGGCAAAGAGTGAAGAAGGGAAGAAACTGCAGGGATTGGTACAACAGGCCAAGGTAATGACTGGTATGCAGATTCTGAGTTGAATGTATTTCTGGGTTATTATAGGAATATCAAGGAAGCCAAATATTTGTAGTAGAGCAGCCATCATGATGGTTATTAAGTACAAATTCAGAGATACAGGGTTATTTCATTGGCCATGATAAGTCTTTCATGATGAAATAATGAGCAGAGGTATGATATTATATACCTTCGATTGTTAAAGTCTCATTCTAACTGCTGTTGGCTATGTTGAGAATCAGCAGTGGAGTAGGCAAAGAAGCCAGAAAGAAGCTAGAAAGGGATGCACAGAGGGGCTAGAAAAGATTGATCAAGTTTCTGATATGTTGTAAAGTAGAACCAACAAGGTATTTTGATGGATTGGCCATGAGGCGTTCAGAATAGAGAGAGGTTGAGGTTTTTAACTGGTGACATTGTTGTTGATGAAGAACGTGGATTAGATGTCAGGGAGGTATGGGGAAAAAGAAGATCAGGGATTATTTCCAGTTTTCTGTCTGTAGTAACGCTCCCCAAGTGGATCCTCATTATTTGTCTTCATGTTGATAAGGAGCACTGTCATATATATTTTATTGACATCAAAAAATGAGGATAAGGGGCCAGGAGTTTAGCCTAGTGGTTGAGTGCTTGCCTAGCATGCACAAAGACCAGGGTTTGATTCCTCCACATACATAGAAAAAGCCATAAATGGTTCTGTGGCTCACGTGGTAGAACTCTAGCCTTGAGAAAACCCAAGGATAGTACTCATGCCTTGAGGTCAAGCCCCAGGACTAGCAAGAAAAAAAAAATGAGGATAAGTTCTTGACTGTTCATGATGCCTCTGTCGACACATCCAATCCATCAGTAAGTCCTGATCCAGGAAGATCCACCTACACAATTTATCACCTGTCCATCAATGTTCTTTAAGCCTCCACTCCTATCACTTCCAAGTAAACCACCATTGTCTCTTCCTGGGGCATGTAGCTGTAGCACACACATCTTTTGTTCCCAGCAGATAGTAAGATTGAATTTTTTTCCTTACAGTAAATAAAAAGATACCAGCACTTAACCACACACGCACACACACACACAAAGCCCATTTGGAATTCATATATTAAGTGACCATCTTCTGATTTTCAATTTGGTCTAGTTTGATTCTCTATAATTAATGTCAAGGTACCAGTGACTTGGTATAGATCTTTCTTTTCTCTTTGTTTTGGGTGGTCACACCTGCCCTTTTATTTGTTTGTTTGTTTTCTTGCCTTGTTTTGAATGTATGTTTAATTAACTGAAGATTAATTGTAAATTAAATATATTCAATCCCATTAATTGTCAGTTTTGTGGTGTCAGTTTTGTGGCTTTTATTGCCAGTCCTGGGGCTTGCACTCAGCCTGGGCACTATCCTTAAGCTTTCTCAAGGCTAGTGCTCTGTTACTTGAGCCACAGCACCACTTCTGGCTTTTTTTTTTTTTTTTTTTTTTGTATAGGTGGCACTAAGAATTGAACCCAGGGTTCATCCATGCTAGGCAAGCACTCTACCACTAGGCCACATTCTAGGCCCCAGTTTTGTGGCTTTTAAGGTGTCTCTTTCTGCATCCTTTTATGAGATTTTTTAGTAATTATAATAAACCTTAATGTACCTTAATGTACTCCAGTTGTTAAAGCAAATTACCACCAACTGGGTTGTATAAACAGAGACATTTCTCTTCTGCCTATTGTGGAGATTGGAATTCCATGATAAAATTCTGGCTGATTAGTTTCTAGTGATGACTGTCTTCTTGCTGAGGTCACTTTCTTAGTGTTTTTACTCAGTCTGTGTATGAGGAGGAGAAGGGGGATTTGAACACTGGTATCTCTTTTCTTACAAAGCCACCAGTTCTATGTATTTAAACTAAATTACCCCAGTGACATCCAGTATTCAGGCTTCAGAGTTTGAATTTGGATGAACACAATGTGTTCCATAACAAAGAATCATACATATTTCCAAGAAAATCTGGTAACTAGCAGATAATATTTGCATAGATTCACAAAGTGACCATTTTTATTGCTTGTATCTTTTGATTAAGACTTATTTCCATCTGGTAACTTTTCTCTTTAGACTTCTTGCATCATTCTTATGATGCTAGGTCAACTGGCAAAAGATATACTCATTTAAATGTATTTATTTTACATTATATCATTATATATAATTATATGCTTATATATGTGTATATATATATATATATATATATTTGCTTGATGTGGAACTAGTGGTTGACAGGCTTATCTACCCTCCTCCTCCTCCTCCTCCTCCTCCTGTTCTTTTCCTTCAGTATCTGGAAATGTGAATATTAGCACCATAGTTTCTGAGGGTTTGTTTTTTTTTATTAAACTTTACAGTTCTTTATCCAGATTAAAATTTGAAGCCAGGTATCATGGAGCACATCTGAAATACCAACTACTTGACTGGTGGAGGTAGGAGGATCTGTATTTAATGTGAAGGTTTGAGACCAGTTTACATAAAAGTTTTGAGGAGACCTGTACAGAATGTAAAATGTGTTCCAGCATTTAAAACTTTAATTTGAAGACAAACGGGGAAGATTTGACTAGTATCTCTGACTAGCTAAACTTCCAAGACAAAGATGAGTTTGAGTCTCACAGACCTCTCCCACTTTGTATCAGTCAGTATAGCTGTCTTACCTCTGTTTCTGCATCTAACAAGACAAAAACGTGTGAAACATAGTGAGAAAGTAAGTGAAGAGGGGATATTGTCAAGAGACTGAAAGCAGGTCATCTCTATGGTGGATTGACCCTGATGCCATTATGTCTTAAAGTCCAATTGTTTTTATTGTTCTTCCCTGTGGATCATTTTTCTCTGACTGCTTTTAAGAGTTCTCTTTTTATTTTTGTTTTGATTGTGGTATGCAGAGATTTAGTGTTCTTTGAATTTATGCTTATTCAATTGGTTAAGTTGATGTGTTGTCTCAAGCATGGGAAATCTTTAGCATTTCCCTGCTGAGACTCTGATTACACGTATTAGACCTTTGACTTTAGGCTCAATGACCCCTAAGAGACTTCAGGATGTAATTTTTCTCAGGGAATGTTCTCAGCCCTATTCTTTTCCTCTCATCCTGCTATCTCTCCTTCTCTCATTTGTACTGTATTTTTAAGTTCATCAGCCTTTCATCTAATTATCTACAATCAGTCCTCAGACTCATCAGCTATTTATTTTAAATAAGACAATTTTCATTTTATATTTTTTGACCAGCTTCTGTTTGTTCACCAATTCTGAGAATATTTTCCTTTTCATCCTTCAGCATTGCTTAATGAACTACTTGCTTTAAAATTCTTGTCTTCTTGATTCTGTAGTTAAAGAACCCTATAGACTCCACTCCCAAGTTGCTTGAGCTAATTCGAAACTTTGGCAAGGTATAAAATCAACCCTCAAAAATCAACCTCCTTCCTATGTGCCAACAACAGGAAAAGCGAGGCAGAAATCAGGAAAGCGACTCCTTTTGCAATAGCCTCAAAGAAAATAAAGTACTTAGAAATTAACTTAACTAAGAATGTAAAGGACCTTTATGATGAAAACTTTAAAAACCTGAAAAAGGAAATTAAACCAGAACTGAGGAAGTGGAAAAACCTCCTAGGCTCCTGGATTGGAAGAATTAACATCTTGAAAATGGCAATTCTGCCAAGGGCTATCTACAAATTCAGTGCAATACCCATCAATATCCCAGTGTCATTCTTTAAGGAAATAGAAGAAGCAATCCAAAATTTCATATGGAATAATAAAACAATCCTTAGCAGAAAGAACAGCACAGGAGGAATTTCAATACCAAACTTTAGACTCTATTACAGAGCTATAGTGACCAAAACAGTTTGGTGCTGGCACAAGAAAATGTCTTGAGGACCAATGGAATAGAACTGAAGACCCAAAATCAACCCGTAGACCTATGGCCACCTAATCTTTCATAAGGGAGCCAAAAGAAAAAAAAATAGAATGGAAGAAAGAAAGCCTCTTCAACAAGTGATGCTGGCAGAACTGGTTAGGCACCTACAGAAAACTCAAGTTGGATCCTTCTATGTCACCCTACACCAGGATTAACTCAAAATGGATGAAAGACCTTGAGGTAAAAGCAAATAAACTGAAAACTTTACAAGAAAGAATAGGAAATACACTAGGTCTCCATGGCACAGGTAGAAACTTTCTTAAAGAAGACCCAGAAACACAACAAATTAAAGTTGGGACAAATGGGACTCCATTTAATTGCAGAGCTTCTGACACAGCTGGCAAGTTAAATAGAAAGCCCACAGAGTGGGAGAAGATCTTCACTAGCCATACAACAGACAAAGGCCTCATATCTGAAATACATCTACAGCTAAAAAAAATTTAATCTCTCCAAAACAAATCTTCAAAGAAACAGCCATTCCATTAAAGATGGGCTAAAGAAAGAAAGACTTCTCTGATGAGGAATTAAGAATGGCCTATAGACACATGAAGAAATGGTCAATATCTCTGGCCATAAAAGAAATGCAAAGCAAAGCATCTTTGAGATTCTACCTCAGCCCAGCTAGAATAGCCATTATCAAGAAATCTAATAGCAACAGATGCTGGAGGGGATGTGGCCAAGAAGGATCTCTACTGCACTGTTGGTGAGAGTATTAGCTCGTTCAACCATTGTGGAAAGCAGTATGATGGTTCCTTAAAAGACTAACTAACCATAAAGCTCCCTTGTGACCCATCAATTCCACTCCTTGGCATTGACCCAATCATCCAGAAACAAGGACATACTAAAGCCCCTAACACTATGATGTTCATTGCAGCACTATTTACCATAGCAAAGATATGGAACCAATCCAAATGGCCCTCCGTAGATAATTGGATCAAGAAGATGTGGTATTTATACATAATGGAATTCTATGCTGCCATCAGAGAGAATGAAAAAGCCCTATTTGTAAGGAAATGGAAAGACTTGGAAGAAATCATATTAAGTAAAGTAAGCCAGACCCAAAGAAACATAGGTTCAATGGTTTCCCTCATTTTTAATAATTAGTACACATCTAAGACTCTCCTAGCAGAGGATTACAATAGCTCAAAATCTAAGTACATAAGGTCATATAGGGTGAAACTAAATAAAGTATGGAAACAAGAGCTTTATCTTATGTGATTGTTGTTCTTAATGTACCATGTTATTTCTCTTCTCTTTTTTTTGCCCTTTGGTTAATTTCATATTGTTTCTGTGTCTGACTTTGTTATCTGGGGTATATTATATAAACATGTTCATTTGAAATAGAAAAGGGAAATGGGAAAACAAGATGATTGGAAGAGATGAGGGGAGGAAAATGGAGACAAAAACTGTGAGAAGGGATATCAATGTGTGTGAAGTAATGCACCTACTATCTGATTAATGTAACTGTAACCCCTCTATACATTACCCGAATATTAAAAAAAAAATCTTGTCTTCTAAATCTTACATCTTTGACATCTCCGGTTTAACATCTATAAATGTCTTTTCTCTTCATTGTGGATTATATTGTTTTCTTCCATATGTCTAGAAATTTGGGGTCTTATTATAGGCATTGTGAAAAGAGGTTGGTTTATTTAAATGCCTCTAAAAAGGCTCAATTTTTAAGCAGGTAGTTTATTTACTAACCCCTGAGTTTTGTTTCTTCTGTAATAAGCACTTACTGAAAGTCTGTTGAGATCTTTCATTTGGATTCGTTATAGTATTTTGTACAATGCACATGTAATCAGAGATTAAGGTTAGCTTTTGCATGTTCAGTGTTGGAATTCCTTTCTGGCTCTCTTTTTGTAATTTCTACCAATTTAATTACTTCAGTTCTGACTTCTGATTTCTTATACATTAATACTACATATTTTTGGACAGGGCATGGTGGCACATGCCTGTAATCCTAGCTACTCAGAAGGCTGAGATCTGAGGATCAAGGTTCAAAGCCAGCCTGGGCACAAAAGGACCTGAGACTCTTATCTCCAGTTAACCTCTAGAATAAAAGGAAGTGGAACTTGGCTCAAGAGGCAGGGTAGTAGCCTTGCACTGAAGAGCTCAGTGACAATGCCCAGGCCAAATTCAAGCCCCATGACCCCCCCCCACAAAAGAGATAATACATATTTTATATGAGTACTAATTGTAATATATAATTCTGATAATGGCCCTCTCCAGACCAAAAACATTATAAAATTAACATATATATGTAGAAATATTTTTGTATCCATGTATATAATCTTCTCCAGTTTCTACCTGATTTTGACCCTTATCCAAATGTTCAAAAAATGATTTTACAATCTTTATGGCAAATATATGTATATATATATTTGCCAGTCCTGGGACTTGAACTCAGGGCGTGGGCACTATCCTTGAGTTTTCTCAAGGACAGAGCTCAACCACTTGAGCCACAACACCATTTCCAGTGTTTTCTATGTGTGTGGTGCTGAGGATTCAAACCCAGGTCTTCGTGAATGCTAGGCAAGCACTCTACCACTAGGCCAAACTCTCAGCGCTAGCAAATTTATATTTTATATTGAGTTTATTTATACTTGCTACTATAATACTCGTTACTTAAAATTGTTCTCTATTGTGAATTGATCTGACATGAACTATTCAGCTATTCTCAGAAATGAAATCCCTGAATGATGTTTTTAAAAGCAGTAGGACATGGAAATATAACTCAGTGGTGAAGTACTTGGCTAGCATATGATTGGGCTTGGGTTCTATTCCCAGCACCACAAAAAAGGAAGGAAGCAACTAGAATTATTTTATCCTCTTGGGTAAAATTCTTGAATCTTTCCATTGTCCTTTCTTGTTGCCTGCTAGATTTGACCCACTTCCTACAACTCTGTCCTGAGTTTTTATAGCTTTCCCTCTTCCTTTCCTGCCTTGTCTCACATCATTTCCATTGATGTTTAGGCCATATGAAGCTCTTTCCTTCTGCAGACTCTTTGTATCTGCTGTTTCATTTTCTTGGAAATTGTTGGATGTTGTTCCTTTCAATATCTTTGTGTAGATTTCATCTTCAGAGATCTTTCCTGACTCACATTTCTAAAACTATTGTGCTTATTCAAATTACTAGTTCCCTCAAAGCTTTAGTCACTTTTTCACAGTATGTATATTTTATTATAGTCTTAAGTGCTTACTAGCTTTTTCTACCTTTCTATAATCTAAGAGATGGTTATTGTTTATCTTCACTTAATTTTATATGCCTATATATCATGTCTGAATAGAGTAGGTGTAGAATAGAGTAGGTGTAGAATCCATAAAGTATCTTAAGTACATTTAAATATTGGCATTTTCGTGTTCTCTTGCTTGACAGATCTCTGTAAAAGCAGTAAGTTTTAGTCCCTTTGGTTTTTGAAATGATACTCAACATACAAGATAACCATGTACATCATGTGTGGGGTTTATAAATAAATAAATAACAGGCTGAAACTATACAAAGCTACCAACCTTCATTGTGAATGAAACTGAATGCTGTAGGTATTAATTAAATCAGAATTTATCCCCTGGTAAGTGAAAGCATTCTATGTAAAGCAAATGAAGCTGTAAAAAAAATAGCTTATATTATCTTTTACTTGTGTGTTTTTCTCTTGGGGACTATGCAATATTGAAATCCATGTACTATCCCTCAGCAATGAAAAAATGGTCCAAGCTGCACTTGCTCCTTTCATCATATTTTCAAGACAGAAAAACCAGGCAAAGTATTTTTTTATCTTCAAGATAAAAATCCAGCAAATACATTGTTAAATTAATTTATATTAGTCCAAAATAGCTAGTTATGTAGTTCCAGCACTAGCGAAGCAAAGGCAAGAGGGCCACAAATTGAAGGCCAACCTGAAACTGCAAAGAAAGTTCCTATCTGTTGTTTAGTGGTAGACTGTGTGTATCATGTGAAGGTTCTTTAGTGGAAAAAATGAGAAAGGAGAAAGAAGAAAAAGGAAGGAAGGGAGTAAAATTACAAGTTAAGACAAATGGAAAAAAAATCAATTGTAAAAGATGGTGGACATTTCTCTCTCTTTTTTTTTTTAACTGGATAAGAAAAAAAGTTAAAAAAAAACACTCTTAAAACTCATGAATAAAACCGTTTTTGTTTTTTTTTTAAGTTTTCAATTTTTATTTTCTGTGCTCCTGGGATTAGAACATACTGCTTTATACTCGCTCAGCTTACTTGCTCAATGTGTGCTTTACCACATGAGCCCAGTGTCCATTCCTTTTTTTGCTAATTACATTTTGGAGATAGGGTTGAACGGGCTTTTTCACCTGAAAAATCTCAGCTTTTTCAATAGCTAGGATTAGGAGTGTAAGCCACCAGCACTCACCTGTAAAATCTGATTTTAATAGGAGAGAAAACCTTTCATGTCTTAAGAGCTTTGTTGAAACAAAATGACCATAGAACCATATGATTCTCAAAATAAATTCTAAATTATATCTCTATGTTTCCTTGTCTATAGACTTTTCACTGCTAGTACTGATATCTTAGACATCTTAGACAAGGCAGTTCTTTTTTGTAATTTTATACACATTTCAATTTTTGTCATAATAATTTGTGAGATGTTTTAGAGAGAATCAGAGATGATTTTGATTAAGATTAGGCTCTTAGGATTCCTTGTCCTGTGATCTTTGTGCCACGTTGGAGGCAAAATTGAAATGCCTACGGGATCTAGATAGTCTAATTCAGAATAAACAGACAAAGCAAGGGGATTGTTCTTGCTTCCCTAGAAGCTACTCTAGGACTCAGTTCCTCTTCTCTGAGACAACTGTGTAGCACTGTTGGTAAAGCGTGAGTGCAGTCATGATGATGAACTAATAACACCTGGCCATAGTTGTTGCCAATGGCAGTGAATGGTAAGCCTTTTGCACAACTTCAGAGAGCAGGCCTGTGTGGTCAGTCATCATCTCCACCCAAGAAATTTCTGCCAGAATAGGAAATGTGGGCAGCCCTATGTTGTACACTTCGCAATTATCCAAGAGAAACTACAGTCTGCACTTTAAAGAAAATCTCCCAACCTGAAAGTAGTGCCTGGCTGGGAGCGGGGCCTAGTGGTAGAGTGCTTGCCTAAAGTGCATGAAGCCCAGGGTTCAATTCCCCAGTACCACCTACACAGAAAAAGCCGGAAGTGGCAGAACACTAGCCTTGAGAAAACGGAAGGACACTGCCCAGACCCTGAGTTCAAGCCCCAGAACTGGCAAAAACAAAAAGTAGTATCTTAGTTTGAAAAACACAAATGCCAAATAAAATATGTCTTCAGGCCAAGTGACACCCACATAGTTCTTTCATCTGTGCTTTCTACTCTCTTGCATTGTCATTTTTTCCATGTTCCTAACAGAGATGCTACTTTCAGAAAGAAGAACCTAAAATCCAAAGTACTATAAAATTATTTATCTGCTTGATCTAGATCTAAAAACTAACCCAAAGAAGACCTGCCTCTACCCATCACAAGCTTTCACCAGATTCAGCAGTGTGGCCTTTCTTGCCTACTCTTTTTCTCTGCTGTCAGCTGACATCTGAGAAAATGGCAGAAACAAGAACATAGTCGTTATTTAGAGGGAGCTTAGTCTGTAGATTTCTGAGGCAAATGCTTGGAAAGACAGGCTTGTTGTGAATGTAGTTATTTCACTGGGAAATTAAAAAAAAAACATTAAAGGGGCACCATGTTCTTCTATACTGTGCCAAAAGCATTGGAGAATAGAATGTAAGTTCTGAGGTCAACCCTTAGAACAGGCACTTCCAGTCTGTTGAAACAAGTACTCCATGAATTGACAGACTAGCTCATTCTGAGGCAATCAGGAAGAAACCTTTACCACAAAATGCTAGATAAAAAAAAAGATTCTAACCCTTGGAATTCTATTCTCTCAACTATGTTTACTCTTTTGGTGGTACCCATTTCATTGTCAGAATAAGTGTTAGGAAGTGAAGCTTGCCTATATAAAAGGCACTCTCAGCTTTCCCTACAAAACAAATTTTACTACCTTTGTTTATTCATTCAAGATGTTAGACATTGTTTAGGTACTAGGGAGTGAAAATAATGAGGGCCTTGCTTTATAAGATCCCAGTGGGTAAGGTTTATTGGTAATATCAATAAACTAATTATTGCAAAACATGTTTTTGACGCTAGTGTACAGAGGGGTAAAGAGTATTAGTCTTTTTGTACTATCAATGTCTGCATTTCCTGCTAATGGATTGTCTTATCATCTTCCTCCTGTGTTCTCTGCCATATTGATTTTCCTACCATATTGATTACTCCCCAAATCAAAATAATTTCCCATAGCCTCAAATTCAATGAAAGTATAAATATTTATTTTTCTCTTAATAATTGTCTTTTATCTTTCTCATCCATTTATATTTTTGCCCCCTTATTTGTCCTCTAATTTAATATATCCTTCCCCTGGGATCAATGCATTCCTAGAGCAAATAGATACAAATATAAAATGTGGTACATACCACCAAGGAGAAAATATAGAGTGATATATGATAATATTCTATGCCTCCACTATGGTTGATTCATCCCACATTCATTTCACAAATATTTATTGGGCAACTTTGATATTCCAGTCTTGTGGCTGACTTCATTGCTCTCTATCACAATGGATTTATTTTTGTGTGTGAGACAGAAGTTTTAGATCCCAGGCCCAAAGTCCTAGAGTTCCTCATGTCAAATCTAGACACCTGTCCTCTTATGCCAAATAATGAGACGTGGTAAAGGAAAAAGAAAGGAGATTTATTGTGTGACAGCCATGAGAAGATAGCAGTTCAGCCCATCTTTAGCCATCTTCCAGGTACAGACTTAAGCTTCTAGATTGTATAAACAAAAAACTGGGGGCAGGAGGAGAGAAGTATATGTAATTATTAAGCAGTCCAAGTCGAAGTATGGTCTGGTTGATCATTATTTAGTCCATTTTTGGGGAGGAGTCACAGAGAACTTATCACTGTCATCTCTGATCAGAATCAACATGTCACTATGGCCTGGTAGATGGTCTATACTAAGGAGGCACCATTGTTTCTTGGGGCTTTTATCAGCTCCTTGTCATGAAGAAGTTGTGGACCAATCCTCTCCTTCCCTTATTCCAAAGCAATCACAAAGAACCACAGAGAAAATGGGTAAGACTAGAGAGAAATACAAAATGGAGGCAAAACTTATCTTCTGAGTCTAGTTAATTCATATGCTCAAGTAAGTAATCAGTGCTTTTCAGCAAAAGCAATTTTTAAGCAGCTCATACATTCTCTCACTGGATTGCAGATTCTTTGAGATCCAGAATATGCCTCAGAATAGTAACTCAGAATTGACCCTATAGAAATTAAAAGCCCAAGACTTGTATGATTTGTTTTCATTGAAATAACCAATGGCTGTGGTGTTATTTTGAAATATTATCCAAATCTACCCCAGTGGAATTCAGCAACTTAATATACCTGGAAGTTTAGTATTGCACTGGAGTTAAGAACAAGGACTTTTGATATGAAGAGACGCCGTTTGAAACCTTAGGCAAGTTAATCTTCCTTGCAATTGCTTCTAAAAGGAAGATGGCAATGAAGGATGTTACTGAGATTCAGAGCGGTTGGGTAACTTGCTCAAAATTACAAACCTAATATGAAATGGAGCCCCAGACCAGCTGCAGAAGACATTTTCTTTCCCTGTCTACAGTTCTGGTTCTCAGGAAATATACTCAAAGAGCTGATCAAACTAGAACAGAATGGCTAGTTTGATTGGAAATAAGTCCTTCCAACTGGTTGTTTTAGAGTCTTGGAGATTCAAGTAAACATTCAGCAGTACACAGCTGAGATTCATCCACTCTAGCACAGGGTTGGCTATATCTTAGCAGGCTGAATAAAGTATGGGGAAACATTTCTGTTTTGTTTAGAGCCACCCAGGGAATTAAGAATTGAATCCTAGACATGGGATTTTAGAAATGAGCAGCTGTCTGAAGAGTTCAGAAATCTGTGTCCTTGGAGAGCTGTCCTGGCTTCCCTTATGACAACTTTGCAATCAATGGAGTTTTACTGACAGCACTGGATATTTTAGTTCTTTTCTTAAAAGTCTGGACTTTGTCTTCATACTCTCATTCTTTCCTTCTGTCAATGATTCCCTATTAGTAAGACATAGTAAGTGCTTCAAGGTTTGCCCCTATTCTGAGGTGACAGTGTAGATTAGGAGGGGGAGATGATATAATCTAGAGGTATTAGACACTTTTAACAGCCAGAACCCCACTCCACCCCACCACCACCATGCAACTCAAGCCGCCCTCTTTTCCTCACTACTCACTGTAGGATTACATGCTACCTACTGTCACCAGTTTCACCTTGATTGAACTCTGTTGCTACTCTTCTCTCTAAATATACTTATTTTATAAATCCAAAGTTAAACAAAGCTAGATTTCTGAAATTGCGGAGATACTCAGGCTGACTTAGAATTTAATGTCTAGTCTTTACAAAGGAGCAAACTTTTTTTTTTTTTTTGCCAGTCCTGGGCTTGAGCTCAGGGCCTGAGCACTGTCCTTGGACTTTCTCAAGGCTAAAGCTCTACCACTTGAGCCTCAGCACCATTTCAAGCTTTTTTCTATGTATGTGGTACCGAGGAATCGAACCCGGGTCTTCATGCATGCTAGGCAAGCACCAAACTCCTGGCCCCGTGGGAGCAAACATTTTATACTCATTTTCTAGCTTAAAGATAGTTTTTGAACAGGACATTGGTAGCTCACAGCTATAATCTTAGCTAGTCATGAAGTGGGCAGAAAAACTGGTAAGATTCTTATCTCTAACTTACCAGGAAAAAGCCAGAACTGGAGGTTTGGCTCAAGTGCTAGTACCAGCCTTGAGCTAAAGAGCCAAGCAGGAGCATAAGATACTGAGTTCAAGCCCAATACTAGCTGAAAAAAAAATTAGAGAAGCCATAAATTTGACCCACTTCTCTTGTTTTGTAGGTGGAACATATGGTGCAGGGCCATGCTGCCTATCCTGAACTCCAAGCCAAGGCCACGGCCAGGTAGGTTCTGTTCCCTCTGTTCCCCCTGTATCTCTCTTGTGTGACTGAATGAGAGTTATTCACTTTGGGAAGTTACATGATTTTCAGATCTCATGGACAAAGAAAATGCCTGGTGGCACTTACGAAAACCATCCAGTTGGCCCAGAATGTGTATGTATTCGTTTTTAGAATGAACTAAGGGAACTCAGAAAACCTGTATGGATGAGAAACTTTTGATATAGAACTCCACAGTCCAAGTTCTTGGGTTCACTCACATTTTAACTTTACTCCTTATTATTCCTTGCAGAAGTTACTTGAGTCTGTCTCATTGTCTGTAAAAGTAAGGACACCAACTGATAAGGAGTGGTGTGCACTGCTGATTAGTGTAATGGATTAATGTGTAAGATTAAATATGAATGGACAATGGAATTCTATGCTATTGTCAGAAAGAACATCACCCCATTTGTAAGGAAATGGAAAGACTTAGAAAAAAATCATATTAAGTGAAGTAAGCCAGACTCAAAGGAACATAGGCTCAATGGTTTCCCTCATTTTGTCATAATCAGTAGAAACCTTGGGCTCTCCTAGCAGAGCTTTACAATAGAACAAAACCTAGATACATAAGGCATATAGTATGACAGAAAGGACCTCCAGGATATAGAAACAAAAGCCATATAATGAGTGATTGTTGTCCTTAATGTACTATATTATCTCTCATCTCTTTTGCTGTCCCTTGGCTATCTCATATTGTTACAGCATTCCATCTTGTTATCTGATATATTGCATATATGTGTATTTGGTTATTTGAAATTGGATAGGGAAGGGGGGAAAACAAGATGAGGGGCAGGGGTGGGGAGAGAGAAATGGGGACCAAGACATGAGAAAGGGTATCAATGTATGTGAAGTGATGCACCTTCTATCTGGTGAATATAATGTAACCCTTCTATTAACTACAATAAAAAGTAAATGGAAAAAAATAAATTACATCAAACCAAAAAAAAATTGTGAATGTGAATGGTGTGCAGTATATACTGATAAAGTTGAGTGTGAAGGAATGTTCAAAAAGATAGGAGGAAGAGAGAGAGAGGGAAGGATGGAGGACAAATGAGATAAAAGGAGAGGCGGGAAGAGGGAAAAAGAAAGAAAAGGAGAGGATGGGAGAGAGTAAAGAAAGGAGTAATAGAAGAGAGGGAGGGAGAAGACATAAGGGAGGGAGGAAGATATCAGGATGCATGTCTATGAAGAGGCAGGAATTAATAATACCAATAGTAAACAACAACAACAACAACAAAAAACCTACCATGTTGCAAATGAATAGAAGGACCACACTAGAACAAAAGGGAAAGACAAGAAACAAACTCAGGTAACTCTGAGAAATAATACCTTGACAATATCTTGAATAAAATAAGCTTGTATAAATCTTTTACTTCTAACTAGTAAACTTGTTTTTCATAGGTACATTGTTTCCATACTGAAATTGCCTTATGTATGTACTGTCATTGAGCAAATACATAAATATAGGCTGAATAATGAAAGCCAGATTTCTTACAAAACTAGAATGAATCCAGTGATAGTACATAGAACTCAAAAGTAGTATCATCTTACAGCATTTTATGTGTAGCTAGCTATAAATTTAGATGTAGTCATAAATGTCTTAAATAGAAATATATACAGATACATATATTCATAGGACAGTACCAAGTTTATTACATATCTGTCTCAGATGAGAGTAATACTGTAGTTCCAATTTGTGCCCCCAAGCACTCAGGCTGTAATTTCTAAATACCTTTTGCCTAGTTTTTCAGTAAAAATAATCATGACTTTTTTCAAAGAAATGTAATTTCCCTGACTGATGCTGGGGAAATATATGAATATTTTGCAGTGCAGACAATAAGGAATTTCTTAAAAAGAATTATCAAAATATGTATGAATAAGCCAGGCACTGTTGGCTCACATCTGTAATCCTAGCTATGCAGGAGGCCGAGATCTGAGGATCACAGTTCAAAGCCAGCTTGGGCAGAAAAGTTCCTGAGTCTCTTATCTCCAGTTAAAAACCAAAAATGCCAGAAGTGGAGCTGTGGCTCAAAGTGTAGAGTTTCAGCCTTGAGTGAAAGAGCTCAGGAAAGTGAAAGTGCACAGGTCCTGAGTTCAAGCACCACGACTAACAGGAAAAAAATAAGTGTATATGTGAACCATGGTCACTAAATTGGAGGCCATTTGATCAACAAGATAAATAAGAATTTCATCAAACAACTCTGTGAATCCAGCTTGGTATAAGTACATGATTAGAGACATTTGTAAATGAAGAAAAAAGAACAGAGCTTCCTGTAAGGACAGGATGTAGAAAATAATAGAAAACAATTTAAAGAAAATGATGGAAATAGACAATCATTATGAAGTGAATTCCACAATAAAAATTTTTACAAGCAGTAATTATCCAAGGCTATATTATAAATTATCTGGTGAAATTATTAATGGAAAGCAAGGTATTTGCATAGTGCCAAATGACATCACCATGATATACTTGCTGATATGAAAACAAAACATGGTTGAATCAGAGTGTTTAAATCTGGCAGACAGCACCTTTTTCTGATACTAGTTAACACTACCAACAATAGGTTTACGGACACCATATACCTATTTTACTATGCAACGAGAAAACAGCATTATTTCTATGATGTTGTTGCTCAAACTACATGATCTTGATCTAAATTGAGATTGTTATCAGACTAACCCAAACTGTAGGACCATCTACAAAAGTATTTGCAGGTATAACTAAAAGAAATCAAATCTCCATACCAAAGAATTTACACAAATTAAGGGAGACTAATGAGACACTGCAACTAACAGTGATGTAAAAAGGTAATTAGGTTCTGGACTAATAAAAGACCTTTGTTGGGGCAAATTCGAAATTCAAATGTTGGTAGTTTCGTTAACATTAATGTTATTATTTGTTTATTTATCAGGTGAAAAGGAAAATGGGATTCTGTTCATTGATTTTGTAACTTTTGTGCAAATCTAAAAGTTGTCTTTGAAATGAAAAGATTTTTTAAAAAAACATGTAAATGGGCCAGGAGTTTGGACTGGTAGTTAGAGTGCCTGCCTAGCATGCACGAAGACCCGGGTTTGATTCCTCGGTACCACATACATAGAAAAAAGCTAGAAGTGGTGCTGAGGCTCAAGTGGTAGAGCTCTAGCCTTGAGAAAGTCCAAGACAGGGCTCAGGCCCTGAGCTCAAGCCCAGGACTGGCAAAAAAAAAACAAAAACAAAAAAAAAACATGTAAATGACAAGTGATTGGCATAATTATGCCTAATTATTGGATGTTTTTGAGAAGAAGTATTTTTTTGCTGTTCTTTGGGCTTGAACTCAGGACCTGGGCATTGTCCTTAGACACTTTTTGCTCAAGGATAGCTCTCTGCCATGTTAGCCACAGCTCCACGTCTGGCTTTTTCTGTATATGTGGTACTGAGGACTCAAACCCAGGGCTTCATGAATGCTAGAGAGCACTACCACTAGGCCATGCTCCAGGCCCAAGAAGTGTTGTTTATGTTTGTGTGCTTGTATTAGGACTTGAGCCCAGGGTCTGGAGCACTTGCCTTTTTTCTTTTTTTAACTGAAGTTTGGTGGCTCTACCACTTGACCCACATCTCCAGTTCAATCTTTCGCTAATAACTTAGAAATTAATTAGAGTCTCATGAACATGTCTTCCTTGGCCTATTTCATTCCATGGTTTTCAAATTTCAGGCTCCTGAATAGTTAGGACTATAAGCATGAACCACCATCATCTAGCTAAAATATTTGCTTTACCAGGTACATGGAGCAACCTCATGTAGGCAGCACATGACAAGAAGCTGAGAGTCTAACCAGGTGGTTGAAAACAGACTCACATCCCAACTGCATTTGCTACTATCTGCTTGGCTTTGGGAAAATTTCTCACTGACTTTATACCTTCATGCCGTGCTGAAAAGGGTAATGACAACACTAAGCACTGTTTATTCCAAAAATTAAATGAGTTAGAATTATTGCTGGCACTTAGTTATAAATGTTAAGTCATAGTTGGTGCTTCGTAAATAGTGGTCGTAATGATAGAAATGAGTGCAGTTTAGGTAGTTATAGTCCATTAATTAGTCCAGTCCCACCAATGAGTTTCCTTCTAATGTTAGAGGCACACCTACTCTAAGCAGAAAGCAATTCATGCTCACTCTAGTATAGGCAGTGTGCTCTTAGGATGCCCCCCCCCCCAAAAAAAAGGTCCTGACATGTTGTTTAAGAAAAGCTAAGCTTTTCTTTCCTTGAATCTCCAGTTATAATACAGTGACCACTGAAAGGACTTAGGCCATATACCCTCAGCAACTAGCCTTTTATCTGATTAAAGGCAGCATAACCTAGAATGGGAATCCTTGATTTCAGGTCATCAGGGAGCTCTTTTGTTGTGTCCCAAGCTTTAAGCTTTGTTGATCTCAGCAAAATGGGCTATGTGTAGATGTCTGTGGAGATAAATAGAATTGTCATAGTTTTGGTCACATTCTTGAAAAAATTCCAACATTTATAAGCCTCGAGAAATGACCACTAGGTTTAGAATTCAGAGAACCGAATTCAAAATCTAACTCTATTGTTAGATAGTATCTGGAGATCAGCCTAGGCACATCTGAGAAGTTATCCTGAGCTCAGTGATGCGTTTGAGAAAGCTTTGGAGACTGAGCATGATCAAGCTGCTGAGAACTAATTCTGTTATCCTCTCCAGAATTAGTTATCCTAATTGATTTCACATAACTTCGCACCCTCTTCCACCTGCCTTCCTAGAGTTTTCCTCATTAGAGGTTAAGTTTTTCCAAAGCCTTGCCTAATCTCTTGATTATTCTGTTTCCTTATTTTTCTCTCCTTCTTTGCTCAGTTTCATTTGAATTCTGTCATATCACTCCCCTGAAACATTTGAGGTTAAGCCCATCATTGTCTTAGACCTTGCTGCGTCCATACAATATTTTTAATCCTGTTCCTGAGTTCTTAGCAGCATGTGACATCAATGATTATTCTTTTCTTCTCTTTTCTTAACTTTCTAGTATGTCACCCTTTTTCTGTTTCTTCCTCTGTCTCCAGCTCCTCCTTTTCAATCCTTTTTTTTTTTTTTTTTTTAACCATCAACCACCAGTGTTCCTCACAGCCACGTTTCTGGTCCTCGGTTTGGGGGGTTTTTTTGTGCTCTCTCTTCCAAGGTGATTCCAACTGTACTGTTAATTTCTTCTGTTTTTGGCTCACTTTCAAATATTATCTCCAGCTCAGAGAGACATTCCATGAATATAGTTCTCTTCCATCTCCTATGACCTTGCAAAGGAAAGGGCATCAGTAATCATATCAGATTTATAAAGACAAGAACCTTTGTTAGGTCTTTGAGTACAATAGGCATAGCTACTCTTGTTTGGAAGGGAGAGGGAATCCCTGAGGATCTGGAGCCATTTGCTTCTTCTTCTGTGACTTGGGACTTTATGAAATCATTAATGCTCATCACCTCATCTTAGATCTCAGCATCAGCAAATCTTGTTCAAAATTGTGCAAACAAGTATAAATAAACAGATTGGGTATTTTATCTTGATTGACCATAATCCTTTTAGGCCTTGTATCTGAATAGAATGTCATGCAAACTTATAAATTGGGTGCGGAGTAACGCAACGTGTCCACACATGCAATCGGGGAGCCATGGTCTCTTTTCCATGGTACTGGGTAAGCAGATCATTACTTCTTGGCCAGACATCACTTGATATTGTTGTGACTTTAGCTCTTTTTATATATGCCTTCTCTAATAGTATCTTGGATGAATGTTCTGGTAACATTGGGGATTTAAGAAGACTTCTCTTCAGTGATTTTGGGGTCTTGTGATTTTATCTAGGCTAGCTTCAGGCTAGAATCTTCTACTGTACTTCCTCTGAGGTTGGGATCACCCAGATCATTCTAGCCTTTTAGTCTGGGCTAATCTCAAACCATAATCCTTTTGTCTCTACCTCCTGTGTAGCTGGAAATGGTAGGATTTTCTACAACGGACATTATTTCATTTTCTCTATAGCTGTGTGGACACACACACACACACACACACACACACACACACATACACACAATCACATTATCTTCATCCATTATGTGTGATGTAATATATATGTTATATCTATATGATAGATCTATCTAGAATGAATAGATAGATAGATAGATATCACATGTTCTACTCATCTGGTTGGGGGCATCTTGGCTGATTCTGTTATTTGGATATTGTGAATACTAAGTACTACAATAAGCATAGATATGCAGATGATGCTGGGAAAAGGAGGATAAGAAACCTTACATATTGTTGGTGGGAATGTAAACTAGTGCAATCACTATGGACCTCAGTATGGACGTTTTTCAAAAGTTATAAATCAATCTTCCATATGACCCTACTATACCATTGTTTGACACATATCCACAAGAGACTATGTCAATATAACAGAAAGCCAACCTTTCTGTTTAATCACTGTCCCTACATTTTTATGTTATGCCCTTGAGAACAATGCATTTTTCTGAATCTGATTTACCCCTCTAGTCTTTTGGGCTTCTCTTATTCCCATAATCCCACTGAAGAGAAATTGCTTAAAATTCATTGATTATCTGGTATAACACTTTTTTTTTAAGTCTATGAATGAGGGTACTTAAGATGCCAGAACCTCTCCTGTTTTACTCTTAAAGGCTGTAAGATTGGAGGTGAGGCTGAGTTCAGTGCTGGGAGAACTTGTGCCTCGGAAAGGCCTCTAGATGGTATCAAAGTTGAGGAATGAGAGTTGCTATCAGGGAGGTAAAGAAGGCAAGGAAAGGGGTTGTGGGAAAGGGAAGTCCAAGAGGCAAACATGTGAGGTATGCAGATTACGAAAGCAAAATGTAGTTTAATGTTTTGTGTTTTAGAAGCAAACCAGTAAGGATTTACGACAGAAAAAGTAAGCAATGTTTCTGCTAGACAGGAAGGATGCCAAAGGTGGTCACCCAATGCTTTCTTTTTAATCAACAGTAGTTTAATGGTTTAACTTCATTAAAACTTCCTTTTAATAAAACTACCTTTTTATTAAAGGTAGTTTTGTGTGGCTAGATCATGGGAAGTACAGAGAGCTAGCCAAAGAAGAAATTCTTGTGCCAGGAAGGAAGGATGTGCTGTGTCATGAGCCATTGCAGGATTTCAGATAGATGGGGGTAGAGGAGTCAAAGAATTATGCTGTCAAAGAATTTCCCAGGAAGGGCGGGGAGTTTGGCCTAGTGGTTAAAGTGCTTGCCTAGCATGCATGAAGACCCGGGTTCGATTCCTCGGTACCACATACATAGAAAAAAGCCAGAAGTGGTGCTGAGGCTCAAGTGGTAGAGCTCTAGCCTTGAGAAAGTCCAAGGACAGTGCTCAGGCCCTGAGCTCAAGCCCAGGACTGGCAAAAAAAAAAAAAAGAATTTCCCAGGAAAAAATGGAAGGACAAGATTTCAAGCAGAAATGTGTATATGTGTATATACGTACATATACGTATATATGTATATGTACATATACGTATATATGTAGGCAAAAGCTCTCACCATAATATTGGAAAATGGTCTAATACAACTGAAGAAAACTTTGCTAGTTGACAAGGATGTTCAAAAGCAGGAGCATAGTCCTGGTGAAAAGCTTAATGAGGGAATGGATGAGTTACAGATGATCCCTGCTCTGACCTGCCCCTCAAGTGATTGCACGGACAATTGCTAGAACGATATTGATTTTGATTAGAGCAAGAAAGGGAAGGAAGAGTGAATATGTCATCAAAGATGATGTATGTCTTATTAGACCTTTCTAATTGAATTACCTTTGGACATCCAAGAAGAGGCATGTGGTAAGTGGTTGGCTACTTGACCTGGAAGTCGGGAGAGAAATGGCAGTAAGGACGTATATTTGGAAAGTCTCAGTACTAGGTGGAAACTGGAGCCATGAGGAAGGATGAGAATATAAGGAGTAAGAGGGGGCCCAAGACAGGACTCTACAGAAGCTCACACATTAAAGGGACAAGGAGAGGAAGGTAGAAATGAAAGAGATCAGATGAAGAAGGGCTCAAATAATATAAACTGCACAAAATTCTGCAATTGGTTATAAAGGGTGAGTTTCAATAAGGCAAATACTGCATTGGGTTAAAAGTAAGCAACTTTGTCTTACTTTTAGGGAGGATACAAATAACCTTGTCCTACTCTGTGTTTTGACTTTCGGATTAAGAATATGGTCATCATATTTCTAAGCAGTCTGGGAATCCAAAGACTGCATTGATTTATGGCAAGGGAGAATAGTGAAAAGATTCCAGGGTGCCAGGTACAGTGGCTCACACCTGTAATCCTTGCTACTCAGGAGACTGAGATCTGAAGATCATGCTTCAAAGTCAGCCCCGGAACTAAAGTCTGTGAGACTCTTACAGCCAATTAACCACTAAAAAACTGGAAGTGGGGCTGTGGCTCAAGGGGCAGGGTGGTAGTGTTGAGCTGAAGAGCTCAGGGACAGCACCAAGCCCAGAGTTCAAGCCCCACATCTGACCAAAAGAAAAAAAAAAAGAGGATTCCAGGGGCACTATCTGCATTTAAGATGGTAGCAATATAATAGGTCTGAAAAATATTGTAAGTCTGTGATAGCAAAGGAGGAGCTACTTGTCAATCAGTTGCCATTTCATAGCACTCAAGGCTCTGTGTTCAATCTTCCTGTCAGCTCAGAAGGTAGAGAGGATTCTCTCCTACTTCAGGAGAGTGAATTGGACTCTGAGAAGTTTATTGTGCCTCTTCTAGCAGCTGGTACGTGGCGCAGTCACTTTCTGACTATTGAAACTGCTTTCTTCCCCATGCCCCAGTGGACATAAATAGCTCAAACTTTTCCCTCTGAGACAGTTACAGCTTGGCATCCATAAGATGAAGAAGGATGTCCAGTAGACAGCATAGTTAGAATGTGGTATCCCGGTTGGAAGAAGGGTCAACTGACACTTGGGAAGGGATTGCTAAGCTATACAAAATGAAACAAAATCAGAACTAAAAGACATAGTGCAAGGTTAAAATTATATGAATAATGATGTGCATTAGTTATTTTAATGTTTTCCAAGTGCATTTCATTTTGAATGATATACTCAGATAGCACACATGGTAAGGAATAATGGAAAAAACATGTTGGGGAATGGCTACATTCAAAGGATAAACACACAGCTGTGAGGAGGTTAGGAGTCAAAGGGGCAGCAAATGCCTCATCCCCCAGGGATCTCATTAGTGCATGAGTGGCCATATATGCAGGGGCTAAATGAATCTCACTGTTTGCAAAGATCCACAGTAAATGAGACAATGACGAATCAATAGTAATTAAGCCTATAGGTTGTTATTGACCCAGATGTCTGAAACCAAGTGCTCTGTTCTGAGATTCCTTGAGAGGAAGATAAAAAGATTTATAGACATGTCTTTTTTTTTTTTAAGAAAAGATCCCTTTATTCTAAGAGCAGAGATGCTATTCTGAAATGGAAAGTGGCCAGGGTTCGTGCAGACTCTTGGCTTCTGGCTGCAAAGATGTTCTTGAGGCTTCTGTTAGGAATATCATTCCATTGGACCAGAAGCAAGGAGAGTTGGGAGAAAGAAAGCCAGGATGTGATCATAATCTACTCCCAATAATTGTTCTGGCTCTAGCATCTATGGAGGCTCAGAGGATCTTTTCCTAAAACCATAACCGAATGTTCTAAAACACGGTTTGAGTGTGAAGCTTTGAAAAGTAATTTTTGATTTGTGACTCATAACCTCAAAATCACCCAGAGAATGATTTTGTTTGGCCCCTGAGTTGTCTGAGCCCTCTGCATAGAGGGCATTAGTGATGCCTCCTTTCTTGGGCCATGATGATAGGTCCAATGCATGCTCAGGGGAAGTAGCAGCTAGCCCTGTCATTGTTGAGCCTTTTCCCAGTAATATCCCACTCCTCCAATGTGATCTTGAGGCAGAAGACTTCACAGCACGCAAAGAAAATGCTGGTGAGTAAGGCTGCCTCTGCCTCCACCCAACACACATTAGGCATATACTTACACATTTGTACATACTCACTGGGCAAACACAGCAGTTTTGTTCTCTTGGATTTCGTAAGTTGGAGTGCGAAATATCAGCTAACAAAGGGGAGAAAGAGAATTTGAAAGCAACATTTCCATTTGTTTCCTTAAACTTAGTTTAGAAAACTTGTCCTGATATTACAAATCTAAAACTAGAAGTCGCCGAGCCTATTTTCTAAAGCATTTGGTAAATGCAAATCATAAATATTGTGTGAGGCATCTTAGATATTAACTACTCTGAACATTGATTTCCTATACCTTTTTTTCTCACATTACTCAAGCTATGTGTTTAACTTTTAAGCCTGTAGTTCCAAGAACACTTGGAGGAAAGTGACAAGAGAAGTTGACCTTTGATGTATTCACTTTATTTCTGGATCATTGTTGAGAGCTTAGCATCTTCAGCCAAGGCAAGGCTAGCCACCTTTAATGTTTGTACCCTACAATAAGAATTAACACAGCAAGAAAGGTATTGCTATACTGACTTTATGAATAGGTAAACCAGGATATAGAGAGGCTAAGCCATAACACCAATTCAAGACAAGTTTAAACAAGATATGAACCCAACACTGTCAGGACTCATCTTCTCTATGTCTCTTCACCCAAATATTTGAAGGATATTCAAGTTTACCACCTGATACTTTCAATCTGTATTTAATTTATGAAGAAATTAAACCTTAAAAAGAGAAAAACCCACCAAGCGCTGGTAGCTCATGTCTGTAATACTAGCTGCTCAGGAGGCTGGACTCTGAGAATCGCTGTTCAATGCCAGCCAGGGTAGGAAAGTTCATGAGACTCTTTTCTCCAATTAAGTGCTCAAAATTCCAGAAGTAGAGCTG
The DNA here is from genome assembly GCF_031878675.1 of Megascapheus bottae. Classification (NCBI taxonomy): domain Eukaryota; kingdom Metazoa; phylum Chordata; class Mammalia; order Rodentia; family Geomyidae; genus Megascapheus; species Megascapheus bottae. Next base: position 45,023,345 of record NC_143514.1, on the reverse strand, counting down.
TGCCTTGAGAAGAGAATTTCAGGGAAAGTGCCAGGCCCTGAATTCAAGCCCCAGTACTGTCAAGAAAAAAAAAAAAAAAAAACAAAAACAGAGACAGAGAGTGACACAGCAAAACCTATATATGCCATTTCTTAGGTCAAGGTTCAAAATCAATTCTCCAAATCCTGATCTTAACTGAATTCATGATAGCTTCACTTCCGTTAGCAACTTCCTCTACCAAATCCAGGAACATGTATTTGTCTCCATTTGTCATCTCATCATTGTTATTACAATTAAGAAGATTGATTTAATAAATCCTTTACATATGTACTGTATTGCACAGCTTACAGAAAGCTATGTTTCACATACATAATCTTCTTTGATCTTTACAATAACCCCATGAGGTAAGTTGGAAAGGAATTGTGATATCTGTTTTTACAGATGAGAAGAGGGTGGTTCTGAAGGTTTAAATAACTTTCTCATAGTTACATGCCTACAAGAAGTAAAGCCACTCCTAGATCTGGTCTTCAGACTCCAAACCATTTTACTTTGGGCTAGGAATGGCATTCTTTCTTTGTGGTAGTGCCTTGTGACTTGAGAATGTGCTAGATTTGTTTCTTTGAAGCTCTCAGGAGTCTGCTTGCTTTCCTGGGTCTGATATGGGAAGGACAATGGTCTCTTTCTACAGAACAATTCTTTTCCAGCTCTACCCCCCTTCTAAAAACAAAATCCACTTCTCTTCCAGATGCCAGAGTATATATGCATATTTGAACAGTCACCTGGATCTGATTAAGAAGGCTCAGCCTGTGGGTTTCCTCACTGTTGATTTACATGTTTGGCCAGATTTCCATGGAAACCGCTCTCCCTTAGCAGATCTGACACTAAAGGGCATGGTAAGTAACAGCCAGTCCTTGCACTAAAGTAAAGGCAGGCCAAAGAACTACAAAGTTTGGGAAAACAAAGTAAGAAGAATGAAGGAGGATGAGGAGGAGGAGGAGAGGAGGAGGAGGAGGAGGAAGAAGAGGAGGAGGAGGAGGAGGAGGAGGAGGAGGAGAATGGAAGAGGAAGATGAGGAAAATAGAGGAGGGGAAAAAAGGAAGAAAAAATAAAATAGACCAGTAGTGCACTAGCTTTTTTTTGCTGTTGTGCAGGCTTTTGCTTCTCTCTGGGACCATCTGCTGAAAGTTCTCATTGTTCCTGAGCCAGCCTTAAGAACATTCTAAGTAGCATTTCCTACATTCAGCTACTGCTTCTTCTTTGTCCCCTAGTGTGACCAAAAGTCATGCCTGTGTAATTTTCATTTCTGTCTGTTTGTAAAATCTTAGTTTCCATCCCCAACTTTAGGCTAGCTGACATACCAATGGTAAATGTTACTGATCACCCATGATTCTGACTGCATGGCAAGGACCTAGGCAGGCCGAGGCTCTGAGTTAGAGCTGTTCAGAGTTCATGTCAATACTTTAAAGATTTTGGTTTAAACTTTGTTGAGAGTAAATGTAATTAATATCTTCTGTTGGAGGATAAAATCATTTCTTCATAACCTTTAAGTTTTGGGTTCTCCTATAGAGCCTGAATGAATGTGGTGGGTAAGCTTACAACCACCAAAGCAAAAGTACATCTTAGAGCCAGAAAGGGTGAGTTGGCAGGGAAGAGACTGGCCATTGGAAAATCATGTTTGAGGATAGATAAAGGAAATTAAATCTGGAGACGCAGAGCTTCTCCGAGGGGCCAAATAAGAAGCATGAAGGAAGGCTAGAAGTAGAACATAAAGGAAGTTCCAAGTGGGAAGTTCAAATGGAGGCTGTGAAAAATGCAAGTTACAGGCACAGGGTACAGCTGGACAATGGCTTAATCCTGCTAGCTTTAAAAACATCAAAGCTCAAAATAACTATAGATTGTGGCTAGCTGTTATTGAGATTTTTTTAAAGATAATAAAGAGGCCATTCATCATTGCAGAAAGATAAACAGTGTACTAATACCAAATGGATTAGATGGATGTTGAGTCTTAATATACATGACAGGTACTGAGTATTAATATTCTTGTCTGAATGAATTAATATAAGCTACCACTTTATCACACCTAGAAAGATGTTAATTTGTGAAACAATTATAGGCCTAGGTAGATATACTTGGTGGGGAAAGAAGAGTCACTAAACAGAATTGCAGCCCTCAAGGATATCATAATCTTTGGGAGGCAGATATACTCAAACTCTAGGTGTGTCTTAACTGTCCAGGCTCTCTTGATAGACTGGGAATTGTGTAACACAGACTCAACCTTCAGGAAAGGCTTTAGACAACAAGTGACCCTGATTCTGATTCTGAGGGAAGGAGGAAGGGGATTTGTGGCCAAAGGAATTACAATGAGTGGAACGAGAGCTTGACATACGAATGTCTGCATCCTTCCATTTCATAAGTGTCCATTATTTGACTTTATATTCTCTTGTCTAAATCTTGATACATTGCATGGTGTTTTCTCTTAGAATTACAAAAGGAATATGTTATTTCTAAAGAACCTCTTAACTCTTAGACTCCATCTGCTATAAGTGCTACCCTTTCTCAGTTCTCCATTCTCCCCTTTGTTTACTCTCTTACTTTTTCTAACTAATGCATACCTACTGTGTGCCGGCCTATACTAAGCCCAGAGAATTGAAAGAAAAAAAAGAAAAACAAAACTTGTCTCAGGATACACAAAATGAGTTCATTATTGTACATATACCATGTGGATCCTTGGAATACAGACATCTGTGCAAGCTGAAGGAGGTACTCAGTCAATGTCTCACTGTGGATTTTTTGTACATGGCATTCGTCTAGTGAACATCTGGTATCTGATGTAGCCTATAACTACTTCACTCAGAAATGCCCATGAAGATATAAAACAGGCAGACTCATACTGGCTTTGAAAAGTAGGTTGATTTTCAACTAGGAAAACTAAGATTGACATTCCCAAAGAGAATCTGTGAAGATGTTGCTGAATCTGAGAAATGAATGTAGCTTGTTTGATAAATGTAATATCACACATATGAACCCTACCAGGCTGGGGGGTTGGGACCTCGTTTTTTTGCTCCTTAGCTGAAAACACATAGACTTTGCCAGTGTAGAAGCAGAGAAGTTAGCCTTCTTCTTTGCTGCAGATGCCTGGCCTTTACTGTTTTGGTTTTGTTTTGGAAGCACAAGGGTGAGTTTAATCTTGTAATTCCTCCTCTCTCCAAATCTAAGCCGGTAGGGCTTGCAGCATGGGTCAGGACACAAAGGGAGGGCTGGTGTGCCAACCTCCCGAGTAAAACTGCTGCTACTGGAGCAGAGATCAAAGTACTTTCTTTGAAGGAAGAGTTGATCTAGCCAGTGTCAGGCAGCAGGGATCTGCCTCAGCTCTAGAGCTATGTAAGTAAATCCTGCTGCACTCTGCTGACTGGACCAAGCCATACATTCAAACAAGCAGCAGAGTAAGCCCTGTATGCTGGGCTGAGAAACATTGCCACCAAAAAATAAAAATAAGTACAAAATGAGTCCTACAGGAAAATCACTACATACAACAGCAAAAAGAAAAAGAAAGGAAAAAGGAAAGAAAGAAAGAAAAAGAGAAAAACCATTTTGGATATCAACTGAAAGGCCTTTTAAAAATTGTTTACTATTCAATCCTAAAGAAAATATTAGAGAATTTGTTTCACATGCACAGTAAGGGTGGGCATTTTTGGATTTTTTTTTCTTACTCTGCTATTTTTGTTGTTTTGTTTTGTTCTATTTTTTTCTCTTTCACTTTGTTTTGTTCTTTAAAACAGAATCTCATCATGTAGACCAGGGTGCCCTAAAAGTCACTATGTAACCCAAGCTGGCCTTGAATTCATGATTATCATCTTCTCCAAGTATTTGGATTACAGTCATGTACTACTATGTCCAGCTGAGAGCTCAAGTTTTGAAATTGAACCTTTATTTGAATTCTGACTTGAGAATGTGTTAGCATGTGGCATTTGTAGTTTATCTCTGTGAGATCCATCTGTTCACCAGTAAAATGGAAGCGCCTCCCCCTCCTCTTTGTAAGGCCAATGACAGGCACATCACAGTTAGACAGCAACAAATGAGTTTGAATCTATAGCTCCTGGTTAGTGGCTCTCTGTGTGGCCACTGAACCTTGAGCAACCAGGTATCGATCTTGACCTTCATCCCAGAAGAGACCACTGAGCAGCCACTGAGGTTTCTAGCTGCAGAATTAACTAGAGAAGTTAACCAGTCTCTTGCTCCATCACAGGAAGTATGTTTCATACAGGTCTGGATTTTGATGTTCTCTGTATATAAGCCTCTGGCCTCCAGTTTCCTTTCAAGCACAACAGGAAGCTCAAATCTGGTGGACCTTGCAAAACAGCCAGTGTGGTGACTCTGAAGTGCCCTTTCTTCCTGACATATGTAACCAGTTTTACTCACAGATGACTACAGCCTTTTCATTTTAGTGGTAGTAATTCTCAATGTGGAGGGATTTCTGTGTCTTAATTCTTTTTCTAAAACATAGTCAAAGAAATAAATTGCCTTGGAGATATAAGAGACAATGAAAATAACACCCACCCCCCCACACACATATGCATGCACACACACCAAACTCACTAAATTATGTTTTCTCTGCTTCATTTTGTAAGTACTTCACTATCTAGACTATGAAGTGATTAATCAGTGTTCTGAAGAGCTATGTTTTGTGTAGCATCAGGTTGTCCACTGTTCACACTGCTAGAAGTTGAGTACTGCCCCACGTGCTCTTCAGAGTCAGGAAAGAAACCTTAGCTAGTTCCCAGGTGACCAAATCCCAGATAGACAAATCCCAGCTAGGCATAGCCTTGCTAAACAGATGGTATCTGGTAGGTAGAGTCAGCAATTCAGCTGCTGTTTGCAAGAGCTTGGGAGAGTCCAGAGATTGTATCCCTGCACCCTTGTTACTGCTTGTGATAGGGAGATAGAAGCTCAAGCACTAAGTAAAGCAACTTCTGAGTGATAAATTTACAAGCCTTGGGAACAAGTAAACTGCCTTTGACATGAGTTTGTTAATGTGTGGTTATTATTTAATATTTCATTAAGCCATTTTTTGCATATTGTTTTTGCTTATAAAAATCAAATTCCATAACAAAAATTAATTTCCTCAGTGTCCATTAACTGGATTTCTGCTATAATTGGATTGAAATCATTAATTTATAGTGATTCATAGTCAGCTTCTAAATGAGTTTGATGTGTGAGGAGGAATTATAGTGTTTTACTTGTATCATGTCAGCTTTCACAAAAACCCTGTGAGATGATTGTCATCCTATATAAAAGCAGAGAGAAGGTGAGGCTGAGGCAGTATATGTAATTTGCCCACTGGAGAAAAGAGTGAAATTGGAATTATTACCCAATCTGATGAAACTTGGGTTACTAACATTACTCAAGGGAAGAAATTTAAAAAGACAACTAATGAACTAGACCTTTCTTCTCTTACCATTTTTGCTCTGTTTTCAATTTACATACCTTATTTCTTCCTTTCTCATTTCAATGTTTTATTTTTTTAATTATATCCAAGAATCAGACTTTTCTTACAGTGTGCTACTTGCCTTTCTTTTATGCACCAAATAAGAGGTAAGGCCAGGGGTAGACTCTGTATGCACAGGAGTCCTCAAGGTAGTGGGCAAAAGAGAAGGCTGAGAGGGAATCTGAGTCATTAGAAAGGTTCAAGAGATATACAATTGGAAGAACCTGAGGTCGTGGAACCACCAAAGATAAGCTACAAGTTGCTGTGCACATTCAAGACAGGGCTAGACAACAGGAGATGAAGGCCTTGAAGCATGCTTAGGCTGGCCGTGAGATCCTGATGCATGCTCACCTCAAAGCAAGGCAAACCCAGCTATGAAGAGCCTGGTACATTGGTTATATAGCAAATGTCATGGACCATTCACAATAGAATAAGGCCATGAGGAGAATTCGATGCCATCATCTACTCTTCAGCATATTTTTTCCTGTAGATAAATTCCACAAATATACCAGGTTGTGTTTATTGCGACATATATAATAGGTCGGGATTCCAAGTCAGATTTTCTGATTTTTCTGGTCCCATTTTTACAAAGCCAAAACCTAAATGCTCACTAGAAGATTCTCAGGAAAATCTGTGGGTGAAATTCAGTGCTAGCAATTGTAGGGCTAAGATCTCTGTTTTCTTTCTGGCTATTAGCCAGAATGTCTAGAGTTGACCTGAATTCCAGACCCATCACCCTGTGCCTCCACAAAGCCAGCAATGTTGGATCAGGTCTTTCCTGTGCTTGACAAACCTCTGTTCCCATTTCTGACTTACCTTTCCTACCTTTTTCTTCCTGATGCTTGACTGGCTCTTTTGCATTCTTCTGCAGTTTTTAAGGGCTCATGTGGTTCCATTGGAATAATCCAGGGTAATATTCCTTGTTGTTGTTTTTTTTTGGGGGGGGGGCCCACTGGCTAGTGACTAATTCTACTACTTTGTTCCATTACATGTATGCCTCCATTCATGCTTGAGAAACCAGGGACAGGACTTCTTAGCATTCTGCCTCCCACATTGTGTTGACATGTTCATCTGCATTTCCCACATCTGGGTAGATTTTAAGTAATGCCAGGTGTGGAATCCTGGCACATATTGAGTCCTCTAAATATTCTTGGAGAGCCGTGTCCTTTCTCTTCCAGGCTGCTGATTTCTCAGTCCATTCCTTCAACTGCCTTCATCATCTAAGATTTTCTCTAAATTGTCCTTTGATCTTACCTGTTGCCCCCCATCTGTTCCACATTCTTTACTGACTTTACCAGCAGAGCAGTGTCATCACTCCATTGTGTTCTGCAAAGCTTTCAGCTAGTTCCCTTGGACCTTAGGTACTCTTCTCAAGCTCTGCTGGCCATGGCAAAGTCTCAGGACTGGTAACCATGTTTGTTTAGTTGTAGAGATCCCCTTGAGAAACTATTTCATTTGCCTTTTAAATTTTTCTTCTTAGAAACACAAAATCACTTAAATTCCTTTAACAATTAGGAAGTAAAATTTTGCCTAAATTCCTGTAGCTTGAGTGTTAGTTATCTGAAATGCATGGGATCAGAAGTGTTTGGAATTTAGGATTCTTTGGATTTGAGATTATTTGAATATGTGTTCCCAGTATATTTTATAGCATAATATGATGCGCACAGAATGAGAGACAGAGACAAAGAGACAGAGGCAGAAAAATAGCTTAGATATAGAACACAAGTCTGAACCTAAAATTTATTTGTATCTCATATATCTTATATATATATCTTATATACATTGACTGAAGGCTATTTTTATACTCTACCTAAAATAATTATATATACTAAATCATTTCATAATGTGGAAATTTCCACTTGTGGCTTCATGACAGAGTTCAAAAAGCTTCGTATTTTGGAAAATTATGGATTCCAGATTGGGATTTCTCTACTCACAATACATTTATTATTAGTCACCATTTTATTATATTAATAATAATTCCTAATACCAAACTTTGAGGCAGACATCCCCACAGGCTAGTGCTTTACTTTCTTACTAAAATGCAGATTTCTATACACACACTAAAGACTCCATCTAGAACAGGGTCTTAGGAAGTCTGTCTTCAATTAGAATGCCAGAAAAGTGTGATGGGATGTGCCCAAGTTCAGACCCTTACAAAAGGGCAGCAATTTTTAATCTGAAGTTTGTGTGAGAAGTTTCCATTGGTCTCTTTTTTCCACTGCAATTGTTTGAGTCTTTTTGGCCTCCATCTGCAATTTCCACACATCTCTAAATATTAACTAAGCACTTTCTTTTACAGTTCTCTTTATTATGCAATAGTCCAAATACATATAATGTGCTTACTACTGCAAGTCTCATATGGGGCTTCCCCACATATTTGACTGTCTAGTCCAAACATTCAAAATAAGTTCATGCATATTTGTAAACATGCTCCTTCCACTTCTGCTTCTTCCTATCAATAGAATCACTCAGTCTTTAGCCAGGATATCAGATCATCTGTCCCAGTCTTCTTAGTCATTACAAATCCTCCCCCTTCTCAAACTGTTGTTGTCACACACCCTCCACCCTGGGCACTGCTACCACCTTATTTTACATCAAATCCCCCAGAGAGCTCTTCATCCTCCTCAGTGTTCCTCAAGTCAGACCCATCTTAGAATGCCCCACTTTGGGTGACTTTTGCTAAAGCACGGCTGATGTTTCCAGTATTTGAGACAGTGAAATGGACACGAGGTCATCTGTGTGCATGTCTGGTGGTATGTCATGGAAACAGGACTTCAGAGTTAGCATGTTTGTACTGCAGGAAGGAATATTTTTCACTAAATCATATTTGACTGTGATGGATCTACCATTGTTATAAGGAATGTCAGAAATAGCTATGTCACCCTCTGCACAATAATTCACACCTAAAACTTCTTCCCAGGCCAGGAGTTTAGCCTAGTGGTAGAGTGCTTGCCTAGCTTACACAAACACCCAGGTTCGATTCCTCAGTACCACACACATATTAAAAAAGCCAGAAATGGTGCTATGGCTCAAGTGGTAGATCTCTAGCCTTGAGAAAGTCCAAGGACAGTGCCCAGGCCCTGAATTCAAGGACTAGGAATGCCAAAAAAAAAAAAAAAAAGCAACAACAACAAAAAAAACTTCTTCACCTTGATGATTCTTGTTTCATTAAATGATAGCCATGTTTTACTTATCATGAAAAAAAAACCATATCACCTCTCATGTGTCCTTATTAACCATACATGTTAGCAATCTCAAATGTTAAATTTTGTGCTCAATTATGCTGATTACTTCATTCTGAAATTTTAGGGGAAAATAACTTCCTTTCCCTGTGATTACTGAGCCTTGGAGGCACTGGAAATTTAAGAGAAGGGCCCATGGTACCTGGCTGCCTCGATGCTCATGTTTTTTGGAAATTTTTATGGATATCTGTTGAAGATTTAAATGATTAAATCTAACCGTATCATACCCTTGAAGGTGGGGACTGTGAACAAATCTTGATGGCATTCAAATCCAACATTCTCTTCAGTCCTGGAATCTCTCAAAGGCAGGCCTGCTTCATATGAGCATATGGTTCTGATTGACTTTAATGGGATTCCCTTGCAAACCACAGATTCTAAATTATTCCCCAGTAGGTATAAGATTTATAGAAGATGTAGTATTTACCCTGGATACCCCTTGGGTGCTGCTACATTGAATTGTGACAGAAGAAGAACTTAGAATAAAATCACCTTGTACTCAAATGCCACTGAACATATGTTGATGACTTATAAGCCATCAAATACAATCATCCTATAACGTTCATTTGGTTTCATGTTGGCTTAATTCAAATACAAAGCATTTTGAGGGGAGGAGGATTTTTTTTTTTGTTTAGATCTAGAGACTAAACAATTTAGTAGGCATTCCACGTTCAACTCACAAAAAGAGGATTTGCATATAAACTTGGTTCTACAAGAAAACACATTGAACATGTTTATAGTTCCTGGGAACTGTCTCCACTGTTGGCAGGACCTTTTGGTCATCCCCGTCTTTTCTTTCTCCCTACAGATCACCGGATTAAAACTGTCTCAGGACCTTGACGATCTTGCCATCCTCTACCTGGCCACCATTCAGGCCATTGCTGTAAGATAATTTAATGCTATTTTTAAAGAACTTTAGGGCTATCATAGTAGAAAACGTTATCAACTTGGTCTGGGATTTTTCTCACCGAGGTCCTTTTCTTGGCAAGTACATTGTAGAAGTGTAGGAATGGAAAAATGGAAATAAGTTTAATACAGGTAAGAAGAGGCTTGGGGCAGGGAAGGGGGGAGAAGAATCATCTGTGTTCTCAAGTATCACACATTTGGACAATCAAGCTTGTATTGAATGAACCATACACAAATTTAAAGTGACGTTATTTATTCTGTCCATTGCCTTAATGACAAAGAAAAGACATTTTATGACAGATTTCTGACCAGGGCTTTATTATATACTCAATTAAATTGAGAGGTCTTCCATCTGTTTTGAGAAAGTATTTGACTATGCTGATCATCTGAACAAAAATGTGCATTTTAATGAAGCATTCTGACAATAGATATTTTCCCATAGTGTTCAACTTTGAACAACAAAAAAAAATGTTCTTGTTTCTTTTCACTGAATACTGCCTTAACATGTATTTACATTTGACAGGTTAAAGTTAAATAAATGCTTCCCTATAGAAACATTCATGGTTTCACTTTGTAGGAATAGAATGAAAATAACATGAGACAAGTTAGCTGAGACTCTATATAACAAACTCCTCCCTAGCTCAGGCCTTCATTGAAAGACCTGTCAACCACCAGTTCTCCCTGGGCCTGTTCATCTGTGCTTCTCTTTTCAGAACAGACCCTTAAAAAGTACTATTTGCATTTGAAGTCTCTTGATTTGCATTTGGTCCTGTGCATTCCCAATGGAATCACTTAATTTCAATTTCAATTTCTCAGTCTGTGAAAACATTTTTTCCAGAAAGGTGAGCACAAAATAATGTTTGCACAAAGCCCTTTGGTGGGGCATTTCAGAAGGGTGGATCATGACCCAGTGCAGTCTGGGATACCAAAGGGGAATGCTGTCTAAGTCCCAGCCACAGTGGGAAATTCCAGCTGACAATGCCACACAGGGGCTGTCACTATGCTTAAGGGAGGGCCTCTTGTTCTGGTCCTTCTTTCCTTTCCCAGGAAATGTGCTTTGCATTACTCTCATTTTAAGCCCACTAATCATCTGAGCCTAAGTCCTTGGTATTAGAAAGTACAGAATATCACTTCTGCCTGGTTTCCCATGAAAATTGGAGGCATCTGCCCTTCCTCCAATACAGACTGCATTGTGTTAGGTAAATGATACAACTCTTAAGTAGGCAGTTTTTTTAAATTCGTTTTAAGATTAGGAAGGAAAGTGATGCATGTTTAGCAGAGTACCTAACCTATAGCTAATAACCAGAAGAGCTCTCATTTGTAAGCATGTTTTAATGTATGCTACCTTTAGCAGCCAGTTGGTACAGTCAGTACTTCTGTGTTTCATCAAATTGCAAAGCACACGCTTCTTTCTGTGTTACCAATTTTGATGATCCATATTTAATGGAGTATGATATTTAATTAGTCCCATTTGACAAATAAGAATTGAATCTTTAGAAAGGTTAGATGCAAGGAATAGGTGAAATACCTGAATGTCAGCTTGATGTTTCTAAAATCTAAATCTCCAATCAAACCTGTGGCAAATCTATGCACTAATGTAGATGAAGGTTTCGTAGAATCTCCAAGCCTGGAGTGATTCACACAGGGCACTTGTGACCTTCTGAAATTCTGCCTCGTTCTAATTTGTGTGTGACCTTTTTTTCTTTTTCTTTTTCTCCTGGGCAGGTAAGTATGGTTTATCATATTCTCTGAGGGGTTCATGACCCCCAAAAAGAGCTTAAGGAAAAACATCTGGGGGTAATCAGCCATAGTCAGTACGCAGGATCTGGCCTTATACGGTACAACATGTTTTAATTTTTTAAACATGCTACATCTGTAGATTATCTTCAGAGGCCTAAGTTTTACCTGCTCCATATTTTTACCAGATTTGTGAATAACTTCAACAAAGGCTTCAGACCTCTGGGTTGGAACTGCTGTCCTCGTTGTTCCTAACTGCCCTGATGCATCACCACTGACTCCAACCTCCTTGGGGCTCCAGATCACCCTCTGATACCTTCCTCCCTCAAATGCACACATGTGCCTGTGGAGAGGGAGGTAGCTCTCAAAGTCAGTCTTTACAAAGTAGGCTTTGCTTGCCCTTCCCCTTGCCTCTTGGGCCCCAAGACCAGGCCAGGATCCTGTGGACTTTAAAAACCTTCTGATTTATGTCGGGCTAAATTTCTGGTACCTCTTTCCCTCAAGCTAAACTATGTCTTCTCTGTGAATGAGAGCCTTCCAACAACAGTCATACTTTTAATGAAACCTATCATATCCTCCTATGAATTCTGTCCAGCACAAATCTTACCTACTTCTCAGTGGCTATAGTATCTTTGAAGATACATGGACCTTCCAGCTACTTAGTCTCTTATTTCCCCTGACCGAATCCTCCCTCTAGTTCAGCAATTCACTCCCATGCTCCTACCTAGGCTAATAAAACATTCATTTAGTGCCGGATTTGGGGAACTTCCAAATAAATTACAAAGCTCACCTATTCAAATAACATAGCCAACAATAGAGAATTCTGTGTTAATTTCATCTTGATGTCCTTAGGGTGGTGTCTTTGTCTTAATTCATAATGTAGTTTTTACTGACTTGCATAAATTCAGCCAGCCAAGGATGAGGATAATTCATTTTAAGTGGATACTAAGATAGAAGATCTGATATTACAAGATGAATTACAAATATTGTGAAGTCCTCAACCATCCAGAATGTGTGCTTCTGTCTATTTGACCCCAGGCCATGGGAGTGGATACCAGTCTAGAAGCCTCATTGTTATCCTATCACTTCCTGGTTTCAGGTTATAATGAGAGTTTTAGCCTTTGGCTGACACGAAGGCTTGTAGCATCTTGTGTGTGTGTGTGTGTGTGTGTGTGTGTGTGTGTGTGTGTGTGTGTGTGCATGCGCAAGTCTGCATCTGTGTGTTTATGTGTGGTCTTGTGCCATATGCAGATGAAATTGAACATGGGGACCTCTCACAGCTCACAGCTGCTGCTCTACCACTGGAACCATGCCTCCATTTCCAGCTTTAGCTGGTTTATTAGTATTAAGAATCGGGTAGATTTGTTTTCCTGGCCTGGCATCAATTCCTAATTCTCAGATCTCAGTGTCTAGGATTACCGGCATGAGCTACTACTACCTAGCTTGCAGTTTACCTTTCTTACTTAGTGAAGTATCCTCTTTCTGCAGTTTCGCTGCTGAGTTTTGTTTTTGATTGTGCACTTATTTGTTTTTGTATCTTTTCTAAGGGAAACATCTTTAGTTTTCATTTAGCGAGGGCAGACTGACTGGATTATTACTTTCAGAGAAACATCGGTCAATTTCTAGTCCCTAGTAATGTCTGGGTCACAACAAAATCTTCCCCCCCACCCCGAATAGTGAAACAAACTGTGTTAGCATTAACTTTGTTTTTGTCAGTGTTGTGTAACTACAGATAGAGGCAAATGGTGTCATCATTCAAAGGATTCTAGGGTAACATAGACCCATGCTGGAGCATTCTTGCTCTGCAAGTTAATGAACCCTGATCTTAATCAACACAATCTATCTTCTGAGACAGTGCAGTGTCCAATACGGAGTAAAAAACAGCACGTTTTCTTTATTGTTTTTGAAATGGGACTAATGCTTTCGTCTGTTTTTCTCTTTAAGTTTGGGACCCGCTTCATCATAGAGACAATGGAGGCTGCGGGGCACTCTCTCAGTACTCTTTTCTTGTGCGGAGGCCTGAGCAAGAATCCCCTTTTTGTTCAGATGCATGCAGACATTACTGGTAAGCCGGGAGAGCAAAAATATAGGTTGTTTTAGATTTGACAGCAAATGGACATAGCCAGTTCTGAGCAGGCTCAGAAAAGAGACTATCGGTGATGTGCCAAGCTATTAAGATGACTACGAAGTCTTTATGCTCCTGATGTAGGAAGTCAAATCTATGTATGTGGAATTATTGAAGGAGACAAGAAAGGTCAGCCAGGGCTTGATATTAATTGAAACACGTGCGCAACTGTTTCGAGTATTTCTGATCTAGGCATTGTTGAAGACACAGTGATTAATATGACGTGCTTTTACCTATTGCCTCTACCTATTGAGGAAAGCAACATGCAAGGAGATTTCAAGTATAGTGAGACAAGAACTCTGAGTGAAAAAAAAAAAATACCACAGGGCATTATGTAAACCCAGTAGATGAGTGGCCCACTTTTGGACCTGTGACTGCTAGCAGTTGTGGCTTGAAGAAAGTGATAAGGATAAGCTGTCTGAAGACAGACTATGGAGCCAGGAGAGCCAGGATGCTATGAAAGCAGGCTCTAGCTACAGATGGGGCTTTGATCTCAAAGTGCCCAGGATCCTGGGATTCCTCCTCAGCATTCAGAATCAGAAATCAAGGCATAGATGAAGGAAACCCAGAGCAATGGCTGAGCCCTGACACACTCCAGCAGCATCTTTAGGAGACACCCTTGGAAAGGAGCTCCATTGGCTAGCGGCTTGCTGGTGGTAAAAAGACATGCCTTGACTCCCAAGATCTCAAGACTGGATACCCCCCTCTTCTTTCTCTTCCTTTTTCAGAATCTCTTGGGGGCTCCCTCCCAGGATACACCCATCCCTGGGGCGACCCTCAGGTCAATGCCATGCTGACCTGAGTCTGCCTGTCCCCCATTCATGCTGACCCCTTGCTGTCCCGTGCCCTAGATTCCTCAGCTTCCTCTAGTCTACCGTACCCACCTCCTCTTCAGGCCACACAGATTCAAGCACATTAGAGCCTCAATGACATGATGGGCACAGCTGACACCTCCACATTGTGAGAGATGAAATTCAGCAAGATACCTATCCCCCTCTTAGAGATACTAGCATTAGCCACGGACCTACTGTGAATCACTTCATGTACAGTTAATCCTCTCATACCACTGAAATTAGAAAGGAGAAGTTGGAGGTTAATTAACTTGAGTTTGCCAAGTCAACACAGTTAGTGGCAGGATTATGATTTGTAACTGACTCTGTCTAGGCCTACTCTCCATTACACTCCATTACAGGTTTCTAGATTTTTCATCTGTCACTATTTGATGATAACTCCTCCTTTTCCTGAGGTGTTGGAATCCTGCGCCACTGGGGACAGTGGGCATGGAGAGTGAGGTATAAAATCGGAAGATATCAAAAGGAATCAGATTCACCTACATCTTACCCTATAGGAAGAAAACCATGACCACGTTTCATGTAAAAGTCACTCATGTGATTCAGATCTGCCTTAAGTTGAATCTGTGACTTTCTTATTTCAGACCTTCTGATGGCCAAATACACATCTTACCAGCATTCAGGAAGAAAGATGATGGAAGTCAATTTTGGGTGACAGGATGTCCAAGGGAATGAGGAAAAAGAGCTGTTGATCAGGGCAGCCAGGAAGGAAGGGGGGGGGCGGTCAGCACTTCTGCCTTTTTGAAATGAGTCATCCTCCAGCTCTTCTCCCTCAGCCAACTCAGAAGCTGGGGTGTAGCAGAATTTTTGGAAAGTGCTTCTCCTCTATGCAGTTGAATGAATAGGCTGTTAATGGTTGTTTGGATTCAGATTGAAACTGGACCCTTTGTCTCTAACTGTGGGCCAGTTACAGTTGCAGACAAAGGGACCTTTTCTTTGGCCTGGAATTCCTCAGCCTGTGACTGACAAGTGATGGCAAAGTGCATCTGCCTTTAAATGCTTTGGGTTCTGTTAAATTCATTAATGCATCAGATAAAATAGTTCACATTCCAGGCAAAGGCTCCTTCTTCCTCCCTTTACCCAGCACTCAGAGAAAAGAACACATTTGCGTTTGTCCTATAAAAGGTATGCAACAGCAGCCAATGGATAGGTGCCTTTAACTACAGTAACTGCCCTAGTTTTTCTTCAAGAAAGATTTAGAAAGGACCATTGACATGGTACAGTGTTCTCAGAAACACAGTGAATAAATGCATACACACACACACACACACACACACACACACACACACACACACACACCATGGAATTTGGAAGAAAGAACAGGAAGCCACCTCTGTGACTTAGGGCAAATTACCTCTCTGAGCCTCCAGTTCCTCTTAAGAAAGATAGAATTGTTATCACCTCCCATATGTAGATCAGGCTGAGGATTTGATCTAGGCTCTTCCTAGACAATGGATACCTAGTCACTTCTTCCCTCCAGTTATGCCAGGATGAGAAGGGATGGTAGAAAGGAACATAGCTTAATGTTTTATAAGCAAATCTTTGCCATGTTAGGAAAAGCCCATTCTATGTGAGCATGGAACTTCGCTAGCTGAGAAATGTGGACATGAGGAAAAACCTCCTTATACCCTGAGCTTTTAGTTAACTGTGATTTCAAAAAATACTTGAGTGTATACTAAGTAATTGTAGATTTCCCCAGTGACTTAGGACTAAATGTTCTTCTTATAAATGTTTTTAATTTTTCTTTTAGTACTGGCAGATTCAGTAGGGGTTTCCCTTTTTGTATCTTACTCATCATTTTAATCGTTAGTTCATTCATTTGTTCACTCCAAAGCACACTGAGTACCTCAGTCTATCCAGTATGTGCTTGGCCCAAGGATGCAAAGAACAGTATGTCCTCCAAGACGTTTGATATAAATCAGAAAAGTATTCATAGCCTTCAGATCAGTGTGCAAGAGAGCAGAGTGGGGACCTGGAAGCCAGAGGTGGCAGAGGCAGGTCAAGAACACAAGCAGTCATGAAAGGTCAGTTGGAGATAAATCAAATGGTATATTTACAGAGGTGGAGTTGGATGGGAGTGAAGGGAATCCAGGCTTTCAGCAGTGTTTCTATCCCTAGGCTTGTGGTATCCACCCTGAGACAGGAGCTTAGTTTCCCTGAGCTCAGAGTAATGTGAGGATGAGATAGACAAGAATAAGTAGGATGGGTCTGAGAGTATGGTATTGGTCAGAATAGTAGGTTGTATTCTGGGAAACAGAGGAGAGGGGACCTATCATAGAAAAGGGAAACTTAAAGAATACAGCAGCTAATGGTAACAGTTTTTTCCAAGCCATGTATTCTTTGAGTGTTTTTCTTTTCATAGCATTTTTAATTCTCTTAGCATACCTATGAAATGTGTGGAATTGTAATCCCTTTTTGCAGAAGAGGAAACTGGCACAGAAATTGAGTAGCCTGCCTGGCATCACACAGCTAAGTCACCAGGGAAGCCAGAACTCAAGCTCCAACTGTCTGGCTGCACAGCACTTTGGGACTGCAACTTGAGAGCAAAGAGGACTTTTACCAGGCTTCCTGATTCCCAGGAGATCCTTCTTCTTTGCTCAGACAAAGAAAACACCGGGTGGGAAATAAATACATGACACAAAGTCCCAGGTCCACAAGAGGCCCCCGTGGCCACAGTAACAAGCCCACATGTATCATTTCTGGATTTCTTCCCAAGCATGAAATATCATCCTTTCTGGCCCACTACCCTCCTCCAGTGTGACCTGGTATCTGTCCTTCCCCTCTTAATAGCAATAGGGATCTTTCTCTGACCTTTCCCCATTGTTCCTCCTCCCAAACCCAGGAGAGTGCATATAGAAGCCCCATTTACCACCAATACTATAATTCTAACAGCAGCAGCCAGGACATACCCCAGCCAGGAAATTCATCAATCCCCACAATGCCCCTGTGTGCTGTCTTGTGCCCATTTGACACTGGGGGAACTAAGAGACTAAAAGAGTTGAAGTACTTACTAAAGGACTCAGCTGGTAGAAGCAGGAAACATCTGACCTGAGCTTCTACCACAATCTCCAGCCAGCCCAAAGCTAACAAACACATCTTCAGGCCTGGCCCTGCAACCTAGGGCCAGCATCCCTAAGTCCTCAGGATGTCTGGGGGAGTTCTGTCCCTGTCCCTCTGTCTGGGGCACCTAATTCCACCCAAGAGGAAGGAGACAAGGAAGGAAGGAAGGAAGGAAGGGGACACAGAGGAGTTTATGTGCCTTAGTTTTAATAGCACTATTAAATTTCACTGGAACTTCATGAGATAGGTAACTTTTTTGTTAGTCTTGAGGCTTGAACTCAGGGACTGAGCACTGTCCTTGGGCTTTCTCAAGGCTAGCACAGTACCACTTGAGCCACAGCACCCCTTCCAGCTTTTTCTGTGTATGTAATACCGAGGAATCGAACCCAGGGATTCATGCATGCTAGGCAAGCACTCTACTGCTAGGCCACGCTACTGGCCCTGAGATAGGTAACATTTGAATCCCATGTTACAGATAAGAAATGGAAGGGTAAATGACTTACCTGTCGTCCAACAAAAATCAGTGAAGAAGCTCATGAGATGCCTAGATACCTGGGTGGTAGAGGGCTTCTTTCTCCTTCAAAGGTCTGTTTAAGACTCATCCATGGTGATAGCCATTGCCCACATCCCCGGCAATATACTCTTCCAACAGTTAGTCACATACCCCCTTACCGTGGGCGACTTCTCAGTCCACAGGCCACATAGAGCCTTAGATAAAACAAAGCTCTAACCCTCAGAGAGCATAAATTCTAGGCCAGGGAAATAGATAGCAAACAACATAATCAAAGAAAGCCCCAGGTGGGAGGATGAGGAGGAAATAGGGAAGTGGAGTAGGTTGTTTTGCAAATGTCGTGGCCAGAAAGGCTCTTGTGTTTCCTGGGAAGGAAGGGAAGCAGCAATGCCTGGTGTCTGGAGTAGCAGAGGCCAGGGCCACAGGACTAGGAGGTGAAGGTGAATAGGGTGAAACAGTGGCCAAACCCCAAAGGAGGACCTGATCAGCTAGGTAAGGCTTGTAGCTTGTCCTGTCAGAGAGATAGGAAGCCCCTGGAGGTATGAGGTCTGCTCTGGGTTGCTACCTCCCTTCTCTTAGTGTATCACTCTTAGACAACCAGACTCCTTCTTGGCCTGTACCTCCTTTATCCATCTCCGCTTGGAGTCAGGAATCTTGAGAGCACAGCCTTCCCTGGGGCCAAGTAAACACTGATTGACCTGAGCTTGAACCAGGCAGCAGCAGAAGCCTGTAAACCTGCGCACCAAGGTCTCATGAGTTGATCAACATGGTGATGGTTCCCCTGCGGTTCTTGGCTACTCACCAGCAGGCACAGGCAGAGAACCCAGTAATCCTGAGAAACAGAGCACTGGGATGGAAGAAAGGGCACAGTGCTGCCTTGACGTCAGGTGTTGTTGCTGGGTCCTCACATTGCTACCAGCCTCGCTTCCTAACCAAGGTGTGGCCTTGTCCTGTGCAGGCATGCCTGTGGTCCTGTCACAAGAGGTGGAGTCCGTCCTTGTGGGTGCTGCTATTCTAGGTGCCTGTGCCTCTGGGGATTTCGCCTCTGTACAGGTAGGTGAGGATCCAAGGGCGGGCTCTGGTCCTTCTCCTGTCTGAGGATTGCTTTCCTCTTGACAGCATCTCACATCTTGCAAAACACACACAGGATATAATTAAGAAATGATAGGTTCCTGCCGGGGAAATCACAAATGCTTCTTGCCTCAGACGTATTTACTGCAGTTTTCATTTGAATTGGCCTCTTGTCAGTGTTCAGTTATTGTTTTTCAGGTGGTGTTCTTTTTTCTTCTTTAAAATAACTCAAATCATTTCCTTTGCCTTTTTTCTGGACCTCTTTTCTTGAGACAAATAAAACAGGTAAAGCTTAGAATCAAAAAATGAAATCTTAGTTTTAAAAAAAAGGAATTAAAAAAATAAGGAAGAAAGATATAAGAAGAGAGGATGGAAACAATTTGGTGTCTATGATTGAGGACATAATTTGGCTCTGAGTTTCCTGGCAGCCAAGAGAAAAAAAATAAAAATAAAAAAGACACATGATAAATTGCATAATTCTTATTTTCAAAAAGAGGAAACATACTAGTTTCTGGTAAAAAAAAAAAGTTTTTCCTACCACTGAATATAAAATACATTCACACATTGGGTTTTATGAACACACTGTAAGTACTAACTTGATACAAAATGATAAAGAATGAATGTGATATAGTCTCACAGAACAGGGTCTGGAATTAGATCATCTGAGTTTAAATCCTAGTTTGATAGTCTCTGAGCTTATGGGACCTAACTAATCTGCTCTTCACTGGTATTTCTTTATCTATAATAGAAACTAGTAGGTTGGTATGAGTTGTGTACATAGTTTATAGATGCCCATTTAGTCCTTGCCACAACTCTAGCCTCCCCATTTTATAATTTAGGATGTTAAGAAACTCAGTCTAGTCTGAAACAGGTAGTAAATGCCAGGACCAAGAAGTGTGGTTCCCAAGTGTTAGCATAGAGTAAAAAAGTATTCAGCTAAAAGCCAGTGAGTTTCATACCTTCCCCAAGATCAAGATTATGCACCAAGTGTATGCTCAATAGCCCAGTAATGACAGCTCTGTTTATTGCGAGCCCCTTATATGCCCTTGGTGCTTTTTGTATAACTTTCTTATACCAGCTAGAGGTCCAGAAAGCTAACAAACATGGAGTAGACTGTTGGAAACATAGGTGACAGTGGCTCATGGCTGTAATCCTAGCTACTCAGGAGGCTGAGATCTAATGATTGTAATTCGAAGCCCACCCTGAACAGGAAAGTCTATGAGACTTTTATTTCCAATAAACTACCATACAAGCTGAATGTGGAACTGTGGCTTAAATGGTAGAACACTAGCCTTGAGCAAAAAAAGCTTGCCAATAGCATTCCCAGTCCTTATGTTCAAATCCCAGAGCTGGAAAAAAAAGAAGGGAAGGAAGGAGGGAGGGAAAAAGGGAGGGAGGGAGGAAGGGAGGGAGGGAGGAAGGGAGGGAGGGAGGAAGGGAGGGAGGGAGGGAGGGAGGAAGGAAGGAAAGAAAGAAATAGATGCAAAAGCCCGCTTGCAAGTTCTTTGTTCCACACTTTGGAAAAGGTGCTGTGAAATACTTCTCCCAAGTAACTAGTTGTGAATTTTAACTAAAGTCTTTAATAAACACTGATGGTATAATTGTATTGTCAATATTTCCCAGGTTTTCTAGTATTGTAAAAATGTCATGTAAAATAGTCATTGGTTGTTGAAATGTCAATGAATTGTAGATTATTATTTTAAAGTATCAACTTTTTAACTAGTTCTACAACTTAATGTCTTTTCCTTGCTGAGACTAATTACAACAGTTAAAAATAGGAAAATTTGCCTAATGCTACCTCATATGATAAAAGTGAATATTTCCATTTTGTAAATGAAATGAATATCTGGCAAGGTGGTTAGAGTTAGATGAAGTTACTAGAGTAGAATCCCAGTGGGATCAGTGTCCTTATGCAGTGACACCAGAAAGCTATTCTTTCTTCCTAGGAACATTTATGTTATCCAAAAATAAAGGGCCCTTACCAGAACCCATTGATTCTGGCACTGGGTCTCCAGAACTGGAAGATTATAAATTATGATTGCTGGACAAATAGTCCCTGACTTAGGAGTCCAGCGACAGTTGGACCAGCCCAAGACATCTTATTTAATCTTGACCATCTCTCTGTGACAAACATGGTTCAAAGACATTTTAAGTAACTTGCTCTAGGCTATATAGTAAAAGCATATGCCTCACTGAAAGAGTGCTGGATCTATCACCTACACTGATTCTTTTCTTATTTAACTGCCTTTACTCTTCTGTATTATGGGCTTCTTAAGTGTTCAGAGACATGCTTTCTGATTTGAAGTGAAGCCCAGAGAGTAACATCGTGGTTTGGCCTGTGTTATCAGACAGTCTGTAGCATGACTTATGAGTTCCAGCTCACTTACTCCCTTCCTGGAGTGGAAACTGAGCTTAATTCCATGCTAATATATTTGGGTTTTCTGGCACTCTTGGTACTAGAATTGAAGATATTGGGATTGGTATCTGAGTACTAGCTCTAAGGTACCAACAGTTACCAATTCATGTCTCCTGTCCAACCCAAGGGTGTGTATGTCTGTCCTGATAGTTTTCAGGAGACACTGCAATCTAGTAAAAGGAGCCCCTGTCTGAGAAAGACTTGTGGTCTTTCTTGTCTTCTGTACCTTCCCTAATTTCTGTCTTATTGAACTCCATGCTTGCTTGTATATCCTCAGACATTGTTATTTGTCCTCCTCAAGTGCTTATTTTGTTTGCCTGTTTCTTTACTATAAATGTTTAAGAATTGCCTCTAGTGGCATGGTTAAGATAAAAGGATTTAAAAGTGACAGAAATTTCCCAGGTATTAACTATGTCATTTGGAACTGTCTTGGAAATGTAAATACAGAAAGCTTCATTTACTCTTCTTCAAAAAAAAAAAAAAGAGCAAACTTGTGTGTCCCAGGCCTAGAGATGAGCTCAGGTAAGGTCAGTTCCAATTGCCTCCTCCCTGTCATTGATATCAACCAAAATGTGCATAGAATCTTTTCTTTCAACTTCAAAGAGTCTAACTGGGTTGGTAGAATGTCTGCCATTCTTGAAGAAAGCTAAGTGATTCCTGCCAGCCATTCAACATGGACAGATGCTTTTGTCTTCTGATGAACTACACAAACATCTGGCTATTGGATGGAGCATTTCATGGTGTATCTTCATGACTTGACTGCTGTAGACCCAGCCAGATTCATGTTCAGATGAAGGGAAGGCTAGGAAGAGCCCAGAAATCACTGGCTTCAGGCTTATGTTATCAGGGAGTCAGGGTTTCCCAATTTTCAAGGCCTGTGAATAGAATGGCCATAGCCCTGGGTAGATTCCTGAACCTTCCTTCAGTGATACTAGTGGGTCAGAGGGAATTCACTGCAATGGTTTTACTGGAAGTTTCTGAAACCTGTATATACTCCAAATCTGAAGTAAATTTATCAGATGGAAGGCTAGAGCAATGGGCAGAATTTTCTTTTGGAGTGTTATTGGAAGAGATCGGTCATTGCTATTGAAAATCATCAAGCATGCTGATAATCCCTAGTTTTCACTTCCTATTCGTTGCACTTAGGTTCTCTTTCCCTGAGTCTCTCCCTCTTTCCATGTCCTTTTCCGCCTCCTTTCTGCAATCTTCTTACTACTTCCTTTTAAGTGAGGGCCACACAAAGGGCATTGTTGTACGTATCTGTCTGCACTGAAGAATAGAACTGTGTATGTTAAAGAGTTGCCTCTAGAAAAGAGTGCTTTTCTTAAACAGATTCAAAACCATCTCCCTCAGATACTGTAACTTCCTTGAGGGTGACTGATAGTCATCTTTATATCTGTAGTTTACTACTATAGAATCAGAGTTAAGCCATGGCTTTGATGCTCTTGAGTTCAGCTATTGAGTAGGAGGAGGAGGAATCTTATTACTAGGAGTATGGAATGGATAGAATCATGATCTCCATGATATTTTCCACCTGATCACCCTTCACCCCCAATGCCAGTGCACAGTAAAAGAATCCTAATTCTGAATATCCTGGAAAACATGCAATTAAGATTAGAAGTGGAGGACAAGTCCACTTTCAGGTCCTAGGAAGTTAATAAATGGGGTAAAATGATTTTATGAAATGTCAGTATTTCATAAGCACAGATAGTAGGGAGGTTCTCATAAATTCAAGGACAAATGAAATAAGAAGCTGCTTTTAAGGAAAGATGACAGAAAACCCAGTCAACTAGGAAAGAGACAGGAATATAGTAGGTCTTTCCACTTTATACTTCCCTCAGATTCCCTGCAAATGGCATTAGCTCTCTATAATTAAGGAGACAGGCTTTTCTTGAGACTATACCAAATGAGCTTTAATTCCAACAGTGCTATTTATCTTGAGATTCTATCTTCCTCCCCACCCCCACCAAAAGCAGCAGAGGAATCACCCAGAGCAAAAATCAGCACAAGACCTTGACAAGAGACCAAAGTGAACTCAGAGAGCATATGAAGGGGAGTAGCAGTGTGAAGAAAACCAGCCCCATCAATCCAAAGCTTTTCTTCCTCCTTCCATGTGAGGGTTGCACTGCTGAAAACCACTGACTCCATGCACCACCACCAGAAACTTTCTCTGTCATGTTCCAGACAGATCTTGTGTCTCCAGACCAACACATGTAAGCAGCCAGTGGAGGGCTATGATTACTCACTCTTTCTGTCATGCATGCCCACAAGATAAACTGCCCATGCTAACCACAGTGCTATACCCTTAAGGTCAGTCCTTGCAAACATCCTCATTGCTTCCCTGGAGCCTCTCCATCCATGAAATTTACTTCATTTAGAGCTAGTTATGTCCCTCATTTCGTAGGCACTTCAAAGCTTATTGCCTTTAGTCATCGTGGATCTCCTGTTTTGTTTTATATTGTGAGAATCAACTTGCTGTGATTTTTTTTAGTGTTATTTGGCCTTCTAGCACCATAAATACCACATTTACAGTTTGCAAGTAAAAGTAATTATCATGACTTCAACTCCTGGAGGCTTGGAAAGACTGACAAATCATGGCTATTCAGACTTAAGAAACTATCCCGTTTCTTGGTACACTCAACATTAATTCACTGAAGTTTTTCTCCCCCTTCTAAAACACAAGTAATAATTCATATTCATTGGGGAAAAAATTTAAAAATTCGCTAAAGATAAAAAAGCCATCTTGGAAACATTGACCTGATTACTCTGAAACTACTTATTTTAATACCATTTATTTAATATTCTTATTTCTATTCTTTTTTGGTCCTTTGAATATAATTGAAATCATTTTATTTTTTAAATTATGAAAATGTATGCATACAATGCATATGGCTTTATAGTTTTATTTTCTACTCCAAAGTATGTAGAAATTCTCTTATTTTATTTGCAGGCCCTCTAACTTTCAATCCCATAGAACATACCATGCTTTATTTTGACAATCTGCAAGTGTCAAACACCACTGTTTTAAAGAATGCTGCAGCTAGGCGTGGTGGCTAGTGCTTTTAATCCTAATTTAATAGGAGGCAGAGATGAGGGAGATCACTGTTCTAGGTCAGCGCAGTCATAACATTTGTGAGATGTCATCTCAACAGGAAAAACAATTGGGGTGTGATGGCATGAACCCCAGCTATGACAGAAGTGTAAATATGAAGTTCAAGTCAACCAGGATTAAAAAGTGAGACCCTATCTTATAAAAAGAACCAAACAGGGCTAGGGTGTGGCTCAAGCAGTAGAGTACTTGCCTAGCAAGTATAAAGAAGCCCTAAGGGATTTTTTTAATGCTGTAATTAGCATCTTTCTAACTATGTTTTTATATACAATCTAAATTATCTTCCTAAATGAATTGCAGCATTATACAATTGTTCATTCAGAACCTTTAGATTTTTAGACATGACAACTTATACACTTACCAAGAGCAAATGAAAATTTAAGGTTCACATTTCTTCAGTATAAGGAGGACCCTCTTGCTGTGAAATTTGCCCCTGCAGTACTTTTATAATCCTGTTCATTTCACATATGCTCCTGATAGGGGCTCTTTTTTTTAGTCAGCCTTTTGACCTTTACTACTAAAGCATATGTTTCTGGAGATCTGATATGCTGATTTCAAATTGGATAGATTCAGATTTCTGAATATATATCCTGTACTATATGCTGATGCCTCCCAGAAAGTCGGAAAAAGACTTTGGGATAATAAAAGAAGTTAAGAATATGATATTGGTCTCAATGTTCATTATATTTTCTGCCATACTTGGTTTAACAGCACATTGTCATTTTTTTATCAATTTAAGAATCTTTTTTTAAGAATTCCTATTCATACAAACCAAAACCAAAACAAAAAATCAGAAACAAAGTTCTGATTCTTAATCTTCTGGTTCCAATCTCCTTTGCAAACTAGTTCCATGATGTTAAAGTCAAATTATCAGCTTAAAAGTAAAATTATTTTTTAAGGGAACTATTTAAATATATGACACAAAACAGTTCATTCTTCCAGTTGAAGTTTTGTCATTTGTTTGGGCAGAGCAAAGTTCATGCTATGCTTACTAGCAATATTGTGTATTATGTATTAGCTTTAATCATAATCTACCTGTTTATTTTTATAGAGGTAGATATATTTTAATTAAGTGCTTTACTTAGAAGATACTTTTTTTTGTATGTGTGCTAGCACTGGGATATAAATCAGGACTTCATGCTCCCCATTAGCCTTTTTTACTCAAGATTGGCATTCTGATATTTCAGCCATAGCTCTACTTCCGGATTTTTCTGGGTAATTGGGGACCAGAGTCTCATGCATTTTCTGGCTAGGTTGAATTTGAACAGTGGTCTCAGATCTCAGCCTCTTGACTATCTGCAGTTAGAAGTGTGATCCACTAATACTTGGCAAAAAAATAATATTTTTATTGCAATGCATATTTAATTGCTAATAGATTTACTATTTCCAAATATCTCCCTTTGCCTATAATTTTGCTCAGAAACTTAAGAATTAGACTGGTAAAAGCAAAACTGGCCAAATCCTTAGGAACTTGTATTTCTAAAACCAGGTTTATGTAGTTCTTTGTCTTGACCTTATATTTTTGTGCGTATTGTTTATTCTTTGGTTTAGCGGTACTGGGATTTGAACTCACCTGTTAGGCAGGCAAGTGCTCTAATGCTGAACCATGCCTCTGGCCTTTGATTTTGTTTTTGTTTTTTGTGTTTTCTTGTTTTTAATTTATTGTCAGAGTAATGCATAGAGGGGTTACAGTTACATTCTTCAGGTAGTAGGTGCATTACTTCTTGAACATTGATACCCCTTCTCTTGGTTTTGTCCCCCTTTACCTCTCCCCACACGGATTTTGTTAAGACAACATTCATACTGACACAAATCTAATGTGTATAATGGTTGGAAGGGTTAATAAAGAGTTGATCCTCCTGCAGAGACAAATGCATACAGGTAGGTGTCATTTATCCATAGTTTTTCATATTAAACTTCCTTATAGTGA
This sequence comes from Megascapheus bottae, assembly GCF_031878675.1. Lineage (NCBI taxonomy): Eukaryota > Metazoa > Chordata > Mammalia > Rodentia > Geomyidae > Megascapheus > Megascapheus bottae. The sequence goes on along the minus strand of NC_143514.1, from coordinate 44,996,923 downwards.
TAAGCCAAAATGAATACTTCCATCTTTGTTTTTCTTTATGGTAGGATAAATCATAAATAGCAAATGTGCACTGTATATTCTTTATGTTCCACACAGTAAACTGAGCTGTGGAATCTGAGATCAGGAAAGACAAGTCTTTTAGTTGAGTTGAGAATATTTTAAACTGTGGGAAATAACTACAAAGGGAAATAGAAGAGTATGCATGTAGCTAAAGTAGTATCTGACATAGAGGATATAAGTTTATATGTACATTAAGTAAAGATATACAGTAAGTCAAGTTTCCTGCGGTTGAAAAAAGTAACTTCAGTGAATTTAAAAGCAGTCTGTTCATGAAATTGCAGGCAGTACATTATCAAAATCATGTGGGAATATATGGCACCTAGAGTTGGTAAGAACACAGTTACTGGAAACCCAGATCAGAGGACTGTGTGGAATTTGTCCTGGGATCTGCTTGCAGAAAACCCTGGAAGGAAAAGGCTGCACTATTAACTCTATTCTCCATTGTCTCTGAATTAGCTGGACTTCTCAGAAGGCTGGGGAGCTTCTTGATGGGTTGTGAGCAAGTCAGAGGGCGAGGAGGAACTTCAGGAGTGTCGGAAAATGTCTAACACGATCCTCTAGGCAGGGCCACTCAAAATCTATGGCCTCAAAGCCAGTCTGCAAATAGTTTATTCAGATTTGCGATAAGGAACTTTCAATACAAAGTAAATCAATTATGTCACCAAGAGAACTGTTTGGTTCAGCTGACATTTTATTCATAGCAAGATGTTCTCAATGAAGGAATTAGTGTGTTGGTTTACATTCTGGGGCAAGTTCCTTATGTCATTACAGATGGGCCCTTTGAGGAGCACTGAGCTCCACTCCTGCTCTGGGATAATGAGAAACATGTTGGAGGTCCTGCAAAAGTGCTCTTTTACCCATGCTTTTATTTTCCTGCCTTAACATCAGCTAAAGAGGGGGAAAAAAAGTTTTTATTTTTCTGCTCTGAGCTGGTCCTGGGCTGAGGTACTTCAGCTGACATTTAATTTTTATAAGGTAGGTTCTTCCTTTTAGAGATGGAAAGCAGGCTCAAAGAGTACAAGTGAGTGCCCATAGTCTAGATCTGTCCCTAGATTCCAGTACTTTGGTGTCCAGAGTATGCCAAAGCCATGATTAACATCAATACCCAAAGGGGAAAAAATAGAGTTGTAAGAGAAACAGCCCATATGGAGATCCATAATTATTATATTCCTTATTCTTGATAACAACTGATTCAAAGTTCCTGAAATAGCCATAATGCCTCACCATGACCCCCAAATCAGCACAAGACTAGGAGTTCAATGTTAATCCATTTTACAAGGCCTTTTCTAGCCTAGGCTGTCAGGCCCAAGATGAAGTCAGTTTATTTCTAAGTGGCTTGTGTCTGCTTTTATCTCTTTGTAAACCTGGGAGGTCAGGAAGAAGATGGGGAGAAAGAATTCATGAGAGGGATCTGTTTCCTTAGAAATGTTATTAATTGGTTGTGCAAAACAAAAGAGGGAAATAAAATATCTGCTCCTTACTAAGTAAAGGCATCTTCCTCCCTTATCTCATTAAAAATTGAAAGCACTCTTGGTTTAAGTAGGGCAAATTAGTAATTAAGTGCTATATAATCAACGTGGATAAACATAATATTGGAGGAGAGGCTAAATTAATCATTTTGCAGGCTTGTTTGGCCCCCATTAATGTGCCTTTTACTCACGTCCTTCCTGTTGTGCCAGGATGCATTTTTCTTCTCTCCTCTAGTGCTGGAGCGGGGTAGGGTGGATGCACTAGTTGGGCTGATAGAGGACTGTAATGGACAAGATCTGCAGAAGGTATGCCTATGTGTGGGCTTTGATTCCAAGTAAGCCATCACAACCTGTCTTTCAGTCTCTAAATTGCATCAAGAGGAGCCTACATGTGAAAAGGAGACTCCTACATAGTAATAAGGCAAAGAAGAGTTAGACATGCTCTTGATATCCACAGATTTCATAGTCTACTAGGAAGGGTGCATGGATCCAGAAAGACATGGTTAAGCAAAGGCCTGTTGCTAAAATGTAACAGCAAAGAATTTTGTCTCTACTGCTTTAGGTAGGTGAGTTATGGAATTTCTCTGCACTTCAGAGTTCTCATCTGCAAAAGATATGATCGTAAATGTAATGTCTCATAGCACATGTTGTAATATAATATAGATGTCAATATAAAGCAAAGAGTTTTGAATGGCTGTTCTTTGTTTAATTATTGTGTAATGGGATACTAAAGCATCAAAGGATTGTTATCCATTGTCTTGAGGGCAGGAAAGTCTTCTCAACAAGGCAACATTTGATCCAATCTTGGAAGATTAGCTGGCAAAGAGCTAGAACTCCAGGTCTACAACTCCTAGGTCTGTATGTACTTCATCTTTGCTGTGCAATGCCTACTGTCAATGTAGAAAGAACATTTGGCTCAACCCTGGAAATATCTCTCCATTTCAATATAGTAAATATCAGTCAGCATTACTAGAGGCTCACTCGTGCTGCATTGTGGCACCTGGTACCAAGCACAGACTAAGAGATGGGGGTAAGTGAGCCGGCACACTGTGGGTAAGATCGGAGGAAACCAGAAGTGGGCATACAAGTAGGGAGCATTGGAGCCACTTGATTCCACCTCCATTGATAGCATCTCCGTGGTTTGCTAGCTATGGACATGACCCTGGTGAGATGAGTGACTTCATGTCTTTGAGACTCTGTTCCATATGAACTAACTTCCTGAGTTGCTTTAAATGTTGTTTAAAATGAAGGCAGATTGAGGCCATTGCCTGTGAACAGGAAATCATTATTCTTATTGCCTGTGTCCATTTTGTCTTTAGAACAACCCATTGAGGTCAGTAGGATGATAGTCCCACTTGCAAAGCAGAAAATGGAAGCAACCCAGCCCTTGATAAGCTTGCCTGTTGTCACCTAGAAGGTTAGTGGGGAAATGAGGGCTTAAATAGAAACAGATCCATCCTTCACATGTCCCCCATAGTCCATTGCTTTGGAGAATATAAACAGGTAAGTGCAGCATGCTGCAGGCTAGAAATAGGGCAGACATTACTTGGTTTTGTCCAGACTCCTTGGTCAGCACATAGTGATGAAATTTTCTTCCTTCAGATTGAAAGAATGTCAGGATGAAGCCTACAGCTATGCTAACTCTTTTTGTTGTTGTTGTTCTGTTTTGTTTTGTTTTTGTTGGTCATGGGACTTGAACTCTGGGCCTGGGCATTGTCCCTTAGCTCTTCAGCTCAAGGCTACCACCCTACCCCTTGAGCCATAGGTACACTTCCAGTTTTCTGGTGGTTAATTGGAGATAAGAGTCTCACAGACTTTAGTGCCTGAGCTGGCTTTGAACCATAGTCCTCAGATTTCAGTCTCCTGCGTAGACAGGATTACATGCATAAACCGCTGCACCCATCTCCAGGCTGTTACCCTACCCCTTGAGCCACAGCACCACTTCCTTAACTATTTAACAACGTGGTAGGGCAGGTGAGCTGGCCACAGTGACTCACTGTGAATCTTTAGCCCTGGAACATAGTGTGAATGCAGCCACTTACACTAATGTTGACAGTTTTGCCTTGAGAATGGACAGGTTGTTTATCATCCATATTGTTTCTTTCTAGAATTTCAAGGAACCTTATAATAAATAAGTCAGCATGCTGCCAGAATAAAACTCACAAGTCAGAAACCAAGTCGACAGAAGATAATACGCTAACCACATATTCTTGGAAAACCCTCAAACCCAGATGCCTTCAAATGTCAGGCATGGGGAAATACTGGCTTAGAACAGATGACTTGTATCAAAGTGCTAGGAAAAGACTATCCTTAGTACTAAAGTACTGCTGAAGGTTATTGAAATTCAGATCATTTTAACCCTAGATTGACCATCCCCAAACCAATCATCAATAGGACTGATGTATGTGTGTATCTCTGATGTCCCAACTAAGGGGTAATTACATCAATGGAGCTTCAGGCAGCCAAGGTAAAACTGGGAAAACATATCAAGTCAGGTGATATCCACCTGATATGTTGTTTCACTAAAGAGACCTCACAATTTTCTTGATTCAAAGTTCAGATTTGTCTTTAAGAAAAACTAAATTAAAAAAAAAAACCTGGAACTCTGTCCTTGAAATTTTTATAGAAACAGAAAAATGTTTTACACACCTGTTGTATCCTTTGCTAATACCTTGTCAAGAGTGAAAATGGGCTTTAGGTCAAGGTTTCAGAAATATTACTTGGCCCAGGGGCAGAGCTGAGGTTATAGGATTCCATATGTAAAGAGCATGTATGTCTATTTCCTCTTCCATGAATAGTTCTATCCTCAATCAATTTGCAAACAAAGCTGCCTCGCTAGCTGAGGGGTGCTTTAAAAGACTAATGTACTAAAGCTTTTCACTAGCCTGGCATTAGAGATTGCTAAAATGAAATGTCCATCCATCGAGAAAGGGCAACAGATGTTGAACCATATCAAATATCAGTAAACAGAAGCCCACAGGGAGAGGCCATTGAACGTGGCATCTTACTAAAAAAAAAAAAAAAAAAAAAGAGATGCCTTCAAGTGAGAACACTGTGGGCATTTATGAACTGCATACTGCATTAAGTGATGTTTTTTTCCAACTGTATAGTTGCTTCTCCATGGAATCTTTGCACTTAAAAATGATCTACTCTGTTTTAATATTTTTCACTTTTAAATTATCTTTAGTTATACAAGAGTTGCCATTTAGCAAAGCAGTTTATGACTACAGTGAACCTTGATCAGTATTGCCTAGCACCTTTAGACATCCTAGCACCCTCCTGACCCCTTTGCCTTCTTTTCTCTTCACATTTTAGTGTATACATTGAATTCCTGACTGCACTTTCTCCCTTCTCTAATCATTTTTAAATCTCTTTTTTAAAGGCTCTCTTTTTTAATGCTCACAGGCTTTCATACATGGAAATGTATATATTTTTAAACTGTCTCTCTAGTACTTGTGAAGACTTTCATGTTCTCAGTATCCTCCATGTTTACTATTAACACTATGATTTATAGTATACATTATATGAGGCAATGAATAAGAATGTAGACTCTGATGTCACGCACATACAGGGTCAAGTCCTGATTTCACATGTTGTAAGTGTGTATTAGGATCCACCCCTTCACCTAAGACTGTTTCCTCCCTTATAAAAATAAGGCCATAGCCGAGCGCTGTAGCTCACTCCTGTAATCTTAGCTACTCAGGAGGCTGAGATGTGAGGATCGTGGTTCAAAGCCAACTCTGGCACTACAAAGTAATGAGACTCTTATCTCTAATTAATCACTAGAAAATAGGAAGTGGGGCTGTGGGTCAAGAGTCTGGCGATAGCCTTGAGCTGAAGGGCTCAGGGACAGTGCCCAGGCCCAGAATTCAAGCCCCACGACCCTCCCCAAAAAATAAAAATAAAGCTGTAGAGTTCTGAACATCAAATGTGATGATATCTATGTGTTTGGCACTCTTACTGGCATGATTACTCTCTGTAAGAGCAATACAGAATGCTGGTAATGTTTACAATGATAACAATAGACAGGTGTACTCTGTGTTGATGCTTTACGTATTTTCACTGAGGGTTTTTTTTTGGGGGGGTGCCTGTTTTGTTTGTTTTCAGTGCTATAGATGCTACATCTACGGGCCTTATAGTTACTATTAAAACAATATTGAAAACAGGCTGGTCCTCAGTCTGTTTTCTTTCCTCAGAGAGTTTACTCACCTCTTCCTTTGCCCTGTGTACCCTGTATTCCATTTCCCTGGCTCCTTTCCACCTGACCCCTTGGTAGGAGTGATGTACAGAATGGAAGTCAGGCCACTTCTCCTTTCACCACAGCAGCAACTGCATCTTCTGTATAATCCTGGCTGCCATCCTATTTTTGTCTTTCAGATTCCAGTCCTGGCAAGTCAGCCTCTGCTTGACTTTATTTCCAGACCCACATACCTGCTTCTGGTCTGGTCATTTTCTGCCTCCTATCATTCCTTGGTTCCTTGAATGGGAAACCATCTTTTGCTTTCTATTTCGACCTCTTTGACCTCTTTGACCTACCTCTTCTCTCAAGGATCTCAGCTCAATTTCTTGTAGTAGATCTTTTTGTTGAAAAGTTGAAATTGTTAACTAATTCTGACTGTACTCAGACTGATATAATTGCTTTTTAAATTTTATAAGAGAACTTTCAGATCTTACAGAGCTTCCCTCTTCTTTGCTTGTTGGAACAAGGTAGGCCATTGGCTATTGTAAAGAACAGTTCATTTTGACCATTTAAAGCTATAAGAAAATAAATTGATGTAAGCAACCTATAACTTTGGGGACACCCAAAGTTATAAGTTGCCTTGACACCCAGCTGCAGAGTAGGCATTCGAGCCAGCAGCATCAAGAAGCTTATCACTTCTCTGGGGAGACAAGGCAGATTCAAGTCCTAGCCAGACAAAGATGGCATGGAATCAAATGGATGGGATCTCTTCCTTCTTAAGCTACAACCCCTGGATCATTCACTACTATAATAAGTATATGATTATTTTATCCCCCAAGTGAGGAAATGGAGGCCCAAGGACACCAAGTCACTTTTCAGCCCATAGTACTATTAAGTCATGGTGTGTGAGTTTAATTTATTTATCTTAGAAATTTGTATCTGCCCCTTCCAGTTTTCCAAGCTTTCTATTTCAACACAAAAAACAACATACATATGCATGCATGCATGCATGCAAGCATGCCCATATGTGTATATTTCATATTATTAAAGACTTCCTGGTACCTTGGCATGAAGGAGCCTGTGTATTGGATGGAATGTATGGTAGTGAAATTCCTAACTGGACTGTGTCACCTCTTGTCATTTCTGAAGACAGGATTCTGACAAACCAGACAGGTGTAGATAATTGGATTGTAGCAGTTTTCTTCATCTCAGTGAGCTAACCACTTCACATTCCAGAAGAGAAATTTGTAGATCATATTAAGATGAAGATTTTAGCAAGTGGTTCAACTACTCAGAAATAGGCTTTTCCTGTGCATATGACTTTGTACCATCCTCTGATGGTGGGGAACTGTGACCCCCATTTTCTACAAGCTTAAAAAAAACCTCATAACAGAGGAGATTATTTTCATATGCACCAGCTGCTCTTTAAGCACATGGAAGAATTAACTCACTCATTCTTCATGACCTTCCCATGAAGTCCTGGAATTGTTAACACCTTACAGCCAAAGGCTGATTACAAAAGACGAGTCACTTCCCCAAGTTACACAGACATTAGAAAGCCCAGATCAGATGTGCATAGAGACTTCCTATCTCTATGGTTTGCTTACTATGGTCCATCTTTGCAATTACTTTGGGATACTTCTTGACACTGCCCTTAGATGTTTCCATGTTTGCTGACCCCACTCACATGTCAGCTTCCAGGTAAGGGTCCAAGACTTCATCATTAATAGAAAACTATGGATGGAAGCCGGGTGAATTAGAAATTGTATTCGTTGGCTGTTGGAGATGGATTTTCTGTTTGGAGATCTGACTTTTTGCTTCACTAGCAGAGAGGATCAGACTGTTCTAGGCAGAGTGAAGGGACTGGCCTTCAGAAAGACTTGCCTTTATTTTCTTTCCCTCCTTCCCTTTATTTTCCTCTTTTCTTCAGCCAGCCTTCCCACCTTCCTCTTCTTCCATTCCCTTCCTTTCTTTTCCCTCCCTACTCTTCCTTCCTCCCTTCCTCCCTTTCTTCCTTCCTTCCTTCTTTCTTTCCTCCTTTCCTTTCCTTCCTCCTTTCCTTCCTTTTCTTCCTTCCTCCCTTTTTTCCTTTCTATCCTTCCTTCTCTTCTGTTTCAAAAGTAACTTCAGATTTTCCTGGTGCCTACCACCACAATTTTGACTCTTCATTGCTACTGAGAGCACTGAGATGTTTAGACCACCATCCATTTCCAAGGCTTAGCAGGGCCTGACACAGAACCCACTTGACAAATCTTTGTTGACTCATTCAGCAAATACCCCTTGGATATAGTAGTAAACAAAAAACTGGTCCCAGTCTTGATCCAGTTACAAAGAGATAATGAAAACAGTAAATGCAAATATATATATTATAGCTTGGGTTAAGTGCTGTAAAGAAAAAGGACAGGTTCAATGGAAGAGCTAATTAGAATAATGGATACATTAATGGAAGTAAATGATCTCAACTCCTAACTCTAAATCTTGTTCTCATCTCTGTAAATAAAAGCATTGCCATTATTTTAATTATCACAACTGCTACCATTTCTTTTCTGCTCATCATCTTCTGGGTTTTATGCTAGCATTTTATTTTTATTTATTTATTTTTTTTTTTTGCCAGTCCTTGGCTTGAGCTCAGGGCCTGAGCACTGTCCTTGGACTTTCTCAAGGCTAGAGCTCTACCACTTGAGCCTCAGCACCACTTCCGGCTTTTTTCTATGTATGTGGTACCGAGGAATTGAACCCGGGTCTTAATGCATGCTAGGCAAACACTTTAACCACTAGGCCAAACTCCCGACCCCTTATGCTAGCATTTTAATATTGATTATATCAAATTCTTAAAAATAACCCAGTCAGTTAGGCCTTCTTATCCCTCATTCCAGATGAAAAAAAACATAAGGCTCAGGGAATATAATTAAGTTGTTTGTGATCAAAGAGCTAATAGTGTCATAGATGATATTTGAACCAAAGTTGGTTTGACAGAGTATTCTATTCTGAGCAAAAGAAAAAGGATGTCCTGTGAAGTCTCAGAATTAGCACCAAGGGTCCAATAAGGATCTTAAATTGAGAAATTATATATTATATGGCAAAAAAATCCACTTGATTAGGTGAGAAGAAAAGAAAAGGGGGAATGGAAGGAAGAAGAGGATAGAGAAAAATACAAAGAGAAAATGAGAAACTTTTTTGAAGAGAGTAGAGGAAAAGGAGAAGATAATATTTTTGAATTGGCCATCTTATCAGCCTAACAATAACAAACCATCACCATGGCAACAGGAAATCTAATTAATGGCAGATGTTGAGTCATTTTTAAAGCCACACCAACAGAATGCCAAGCTGATGCTGTAAACCTCTCTGTGCTCTGCCACAGCTGGGCTCATCATGCTATGGACTGCCGGACAGACACATCTTCAAGGGTGGAACAGACCCTGAGCTTCACATAAGAAGACTGAAGTCTGAACCTCAAATCTGCCTTTTCTAGGTATTATTGTCTTGGTCAAGTCAGTTCATCAAAAGTGGATTATCATTATTTCTGTCATTATTATAATATCAGCTTTCTTTGGATCAACTTCATTATCTATGGAATGGATAATGTAAGCATTTCCAGGAGGTTTTAATAACATGAAGGGTCTGTGGAAATAAACTACCAAGTAACATGCAAATATATAATGTTATTAATACCAAGAGCCAGCCTGATGTGGTAGAATGAACTTGCATTGGAATCAGATAGACAAGGCAGTTTTCTGATTGCTCTGAGTGTCTGGACAAGCCACTTCAATGCTCAAAGCCTCAGCTTCCCAACCAGTAAGGGCTCTCTCCATTTCATAGAAGGGTCTTACTTGACCTCTCAGCATTTCAGTGTATCCTGTGAAAAATGGAAGTGACAACAGCATCTCCCATGGAAAATCAGGGCTAAATGAATCAATCCAGGGTGAGCATTGAGACTGAACCCCCTCACAGGCAGGTGACCAACAATAGTGGTGGTGGTGATGATTATGGAGAAGAGGAAGAAGAAGGAGAAAAGAAATGATGATACATGTGCAAAAAGCTCCATGGGGGTACAAATGAGTATATAAACAGACATCATCAAAATACTTTTGGTCAGATCCTAGACTAGTCAGCACATTTATTTACCTGTTTTCCTCAAATGTTCCATTGTCTGTTTTTGTCAGACTCTGTATATGTGCCTCCCGTGATCTGTAGTTCTGAACTAGCCCAATGAATTAATAGAAATAGGAGACAATTTTGCTCAGCAAACAAGTTTCTCCTGGCCAGGATTGCCCAGTATATGTGGGTCATTAAAAGACATTCCTAAAACAATGAATCTACAGATGCTATGTTCAAGTTAACTAGGTATTTAAATAGCAAGACTTCTTTCAAGATTTCAGTTATGTCAATATGCTTTGTGCATATCCTGGATTGGGCAGGTATACCTAATACAGCATTTTCCAAGTTTACTTGACCTGACTAACGATCAGACATTGGTAAATGGTGCCATAAACTCATGACTTAATGCCATTACACATTAAAAAGAGTGCCATAACAAGAGTTTAGAAATTCCCACTAATCCTCCCATTAATCTATGTGTCTATTTAACACATTGAAACAGCAGTCATTAGCAGTGAGTATGTACAGGCAACACTGATAAATCCCTTGTCCCCTTCATCTATAGGCCCCCTAAAAAGAAAAACAGGTTTCCTGGTAATTTCAATATAGTTGGAAAGCACAAAGTGCTTCTGAGTTAACCAGGAAATGAAGGGACTGTCCCAAGGGAAGGAGCTCTAATCTGAGGAAGAGTGAGCTTTGGGCACTGGGAGCTTGAGGCTCTCTTGCCCAGAGTTGTCCATATTTCAGCCTCAGAGAAATTTTTCTAGATGGATTTGTTGTCATGGTAGAAATAAAGTGCAACAACTACTAAATGGGTTCCAATGACAGGTCCAATGCTGTGCAAGGTATTTTACAAATATATTGCATTTAAACTTCACAATGATAAATAGTATCCTCCGTTTTCAGATGGGAACTGTGGCTATCTCAAAGCCACCACAGGGAGCTTCAACCAGAACTTCAACTTAGATCTGCCATTATAGTATTCCTTAGTGCCAGTCCAGGAAAGTAGCTGATCTAGGATAGCTTTCACTAGATTGAGAAATGTGGAAAAAGAAATACAATGTCATGAATTCTCCCTCAAAGTAATTTTTTTCTTAAATAATTTTTGTTATTCCAAGAAGTCTTCTTCCCTGCTATTTGATATAGAAAGGCCTGTGGGGGTTTGTGCTGTTTTATTTTTATTAGCTCACCAAACAATTCTTCATCTTCTTACCTGGCAAAATAAAAACTTGCTAACTCTATGTCAGTCTCGGGAATCATCTTGAAGTTTTTCCATCCATGAAAGCAGAAAGCATTGGAAATACTATGTGTGCAATTTTGTTGTGTATATCCATTAAGGATGAGAGCAATATAAACCAGCACATGGCTTTGAATCACAGATTCTGAACTCCATGAACACCAATGTCCAGCAACTATAATAGAGACAAAGGAAGCTAGTCTGGCTCCATAAAAGTGGTACATGCACGCAACACAAATGGCTCTCAGGTTGATTTGATTCAAGGTATGGACATTCTCTTCCCATAGCTGAATACTTTTATATGTGAGGAAAAAAATATGTATATATAACTAGAATGAAAGAATTTTTGTAGGCCTTTTTGCTTAAAATGAGACCTTTTTAAAAGGGGAAAAGTGTTATTATTCATAATTTGGAAAGAAATTCCAAATTATGAAAGTGCCTCATGCACAGAAGGCCCAGCAAATGCCTCCTTCCTTCTTTCCTTCCTTCTTTCCTTCCTTCTTTCCTTCCTTCTTTCCTTCCTTCCTTCCTTCCTGATTCACAAGATGAGCAGGTGGCAGAGCACAGAATGGAACTTCATAGCGTCAGACTTCCATTCATCCCGGTCAGTCTCAAGCATCCTTCTTCCCTCCACCCACCCGCTAGGAAGAGTGCAGCATGCACAAGTATTCAGAAGTGACTAAGGGCTCAAAGAATATTCTGAAGAGTATCAATAGATAGCATTAGCAACTGAAAAATATAGGTGCTGGAAGGAACTGAGAGGCTCCACTCACAGAGGACCTCACCTAAGCCCTTCTTTTATACAGGAACAAGGTACCAGCCAGAAAGGAGAAGGGATTTCATGGCCAGCAATTTCATTATTAGTCAAGCCAGAATACAGATTCTGAATTTAAACATAATTTCATAAGTGATAAAGTAATTTTTTAAATTTATTCCAAAGACATTTAGCCTACGTTGTCATGTTAAAACTTGGGACAGTGGAAAGGAGAGAATGCTAACTTACTCAGTAGGTTCCATATATCACATATATATATATTTTTTTCATCAGAACCTCTGAGTAGAATTGGACTGTGGTACTGGCTTTTTCCATTATAATCATTACAATCACTATCATCACTGTTGCCACTATCATCTCCTCAGCTATTCAGAACCACCTTCTTCCCATAGCTCCCTCCTTGGATATTACACCCAGAAAACAATATATACACCCCTGTATACTCCCTCAAATAACAAGTCTTCATTGTGTAGGGAACCAGTCAGCATCTACCTGCCTTTCTATTTAGCCATTAATTGTTCCCTCAAATCTTGTTATTTCTTTCCTCTCCTTCCCTCATGGACTCATGGTAGATGTACCTGAATTCATTCACCTTCCCAGCCATTGTAAGAAAACAAAAAGACAGTTTTCAAACCAATCTCAGCTCTTCTCTGAACTAAGTGTCTCTCTACCCATCACTTGAGAATCCTTTATTTCTTGCTTCTGATCCACCCTTCTTTCTTTTTGATAAACAAGACTGCCATCACCAAAGCAATGAATCCATTATCTTTCACCAGAGTCGAGTTCATTTTCCATTACATGTTTCTGTTTAAAGAAAAAGCCTTTTAAAAGGGCTGAGCATACACTGACTGTGTGTACTTAATTTTTAATACATGTGTGCCCACAGCCAAGAGAACAGAGAAACCTTAAATAATAATGAAGCTGAATTGTGCCTGCTGTATGTTTTATGTGGCACCGATTCCTAAATAGACTCTTAGCAGCCAGGTATTATTTAATACATCCCCATTAATCAATCTGCCAAATCTAAATGAAAACCATATTTAAATACATTTAATAAGATTATGGCTTTGAATTGAATATCAAACTAACACTAGCTACATTTTCCATCCTAGCAGTCCTATATTTTTATTCTGAGAGCTAGTTCTTTTGTGTTGTAAAACTTGCTTTGGTTAGATTAAACAGCATTTTATACTACAGACTTTTGGCATCTGGTGAATTTCTTCTGAGCACCTAAATGTTAGTGTTTGAAAGGGAAAAAAAAACACAGAAATATACATACATACATACATACATACATATATGTAATGTGTATAAACTTTTTTTCTGGGGGAAAAATATATTGTTAGGGTGAGCCCTTGGGTTAGAAAGGAAGTTAATAATTGTCTTAGAAATACTACATTGTTTGTAGCTTCTGTATTAAAGTGTCTGCTCTTTGGAGCTGTTATTGCTCTTAGTGTTTTGTACTAAATGTTCTGTTTTGTTTTTGTTTTGTTTTAGTTTCCATGATTGAAGCTTCCATTGGTTTTGCAATATTGCCACCTAGGGGTTATTGGAAACATTGCAAGGACCTCTAAAAATTCTTTATTTCTTTCCTTTTTTTTCTTTTTGTCTACTTTTTAAATTTTTATTTTGTCATAAAGATGATGTACAAAGGAGTTAGTTACATATGCAGGGTAATGAGTACATAGCTTGTCAAACAATGTTACCCCTTCTCTCATCTTTCTCCCATTATCCCTCCCTCCCCTAACTCCCCCCAAGTTTTCAAGTTATTTTCCAAACTTGTGTCTTATCGTTGTTACATTCATTCACCCTTTGCCCTTGAAATTTCTTTTTAAAAAGCAATCCCCTTGGTCCAAAGGAATAACAAAATGATTGTGGGTCACTGGGGTGGACAGAGGGAGAAAGCAAATGATGCCTGGCAAGATAGATTGCTGGTTCTGTCCATCAGATTTGGAGACAAAGGGAGGTAAATAGTCTTGTATTAAAAGAACTAGCCACATGTGGGGTTTTGGCATATTTATAGTCATTAATGAAAGGTCACTTTACTTATCTAATGTGTTTGGCTGTCCCTTTTTGTACAGTCTGCTTGCGATTGAGAGCAATCATTTGCAAAAGTTGCAGAGAAATGGTTATGACCTGTGCTGTCACTGACATGCTGGCTCTGGCTCCTCCTTCCAGTTCAAGGATCCAGTTGTTCTCTTTATTCAGTGTTCTCTGCTCATATTCATCCTTAAACATTGTCTTTAGGACATCAGCTCATTTGTTCTCCCAACCCATATTTCACCATATCCTCTAGTTCTGAGTTCTTCATGGTTCACTATGTTTACATGTCTTAAAACTTTTATATCATTGATTTAAAAGATCATAAATGGTTAGTACAAACATATTGAAGTCCTCTTTTAAGATAAACACAGATAAACAATTCTCATAAAAACCTTTCATAGTATATTAAACCCAAAATACAGGCATGGGTTTAGCTTTGTACATTATAGAAATTCTAGGCTTAGTTTAGAAGACAAGGAGTAGGGTATGCAGCAATGCAGGCCATTCTTACCAGCAGGTATTCCTATCTGAATGGCAAAATCCTGTGGTATCCTTTAGTGGGAAGTGTTGGGGGAAATTGACCCAAGAAAGGTATAGTCTTGTATCTTTTATACACACACACACACACACACACACACACACACACACACACACACACACACACACCCTCTGCAAAGTCAGAATAAGATGAACATTGGGTCAAACTGAAGCCCTGGCTCCGTTTTGTATATTTTCAGTGCCCGATAGCACAGATGGATCTCGGATGTGATTCTTTCCTAAGGGAGAGTGACTTCTGCTTGGTGTGTCTGCTTCACCACTGCACTGGAACAGAGCTCTTTCTTATACTCATTTATACAGTTAATGTTACCTGAACACCATCTGTGCTAGGCTCATCTCTCTGTTCATAGATTAAATCCTAAACAGGAAGTATGCAGTCCTTATTCTCAAGCTCCTCCCATCATTGCTGAGTGTCATGTGGTAAGTATAATGCAAGGAAGGAATGGGTGGTCAGAGAAAATGTGCATAATTTTAAACTTAGGAAGCAAGGACTCATGAACACAGAACTAAACCCAGTACTGTATTATTAATTCACAAAAATGTGATTGACTGCAATGATCTACATCAAGTAGCTAGAACAGTGTCCCGGACTGGACATGCAAAGTTACTTATTGTGTGCCAGGATGTTCTCATTGCTGCTTCCCACCATCACACATTTCTTACCCAGTCATAGGAAGACACTAGGGTGTGGAGGGAAATGGGATGCCACCCTCCCCTGAGGAGCTCAGCCCAAGGCCATATAAAAGGTGCTCTCTGTCAAGAAAGCCCTTGGCCTTCATTCCTTGGTTGTACCACCATCTAATGGCAGTGCTCTTCTTTGCATTTTGTGCTAGAGAACATGGCAGCACCGAGAAGTCATGTGACATTCCCTGTACCATGCATTAAATAAATGGCAGAGTTGGAACTGGAGCCCCCATCTCACAGACTTCAAATCCAGTGCTCTTTTCGTCATGGCAGCAGGCACCCACAAAGCTGTCATTGCCCCGTAATGGAAGGAAAAGTGAGACTATAGGATGCAATGAGTAAAATGGGAGAGAACTGCCCCCTTCCCAGACATCTCCTTCCAGCTCTCATTAGAGTTGGGAAGGCCCAGCTTAAGAACTCACTCCCAGCGTTCCTTGCTCTAGCCCATCTGAAAAGCATCCGTCTTTAAAAGCAAGGAGCCAGAAAAAATAATTCATTCTAAAAACAAACTCTGTCATGAGTCATTTGACTTTGCTTTCCCCTGAACACATAGTTTATGTCTTGGACGAGCTAAGGCTAAAGGAACATCTGATACGTTTTAGTCTAGCAGGCCATTATTTAAGGCACTTCACATCCAATATGTGCCCACCAGACCCCATGGTTTAAATCAAGATGTGAGTATGGGGAAGGGCAATATGTTTCTTTTCTTTTCTTTCTATTCTTTTTTTGTAGTTGTATCGGAGTGTGATTGTATACATGTTTCATCTAGATGACAAGAAAGGCTTTGGTCCATGATTCAGAAGTTCTCAGGCCACAAACTGACCTTAGCATTAGTTCTGAGGAAGAATATGCAGAGCACAGGAGTGTATATACATGTGTATGTGTACAGACATGTGAACACTTTTGCAGAAGAGAAGGAGAATGTGGGATATGTGGTGCTAGATGCCTGCTGACCATTCTCCCTGGCAGAAGAGTGAGGAAGAAGCCCCAGAGAGGGCCATATTAGTACTGTGTCATGAGTGATAACAGTAACCAGGAATAAGCAAGTGGCTCAGTGGCTAGCTTGTTCCTCTTCATAGGAACGTTCTTGCATTGTAAAAACATGGATACTGTAGAAATACAGCATAAAACATGAACCTAGGGGATTAGGGATTTAGCTCAGTGGAATACCACTTGCCTGGCAAATGCATGGCCCTGAGCTTATTCTTCAGCTCTGGGGAAGGGGGGAGAGCATGAACCTCTTTGTGTCTCCCTAACTTTAAAAACATATATATATTCACATGCATACCCACTTACACACAAGATCATATAATAGACATTCTTTCACTTTTTCTATTTATAGGATACTTGGACCTTCTGATACTTGGATGGATACCCCATGTCCATTACATACTAACAACAATTCTATAGTCTTTGCATATAAAAAATAACTAATGTCTTGTAGGTAGATATTTAGGTAGTTTCTTTTGGTTAGATATTTCACAGAATGATCTAAGAACCATGGGTGGTATGGTTCTCAGATTTCTCTGGGAGAAATACAGAGAAGTAAAATTTCTAATGGAAGGATTTTTGCCTTTAATTGTTTGCTGTGGGCAAATATCCTCCAAAAAGGCCGTCTCTATTTGTAATCCTGCCAATGGTGTCCCTCCACCTCTGCCAACAATGGATATTGTCAATTGTTGAACATATTTGCCAATTAATTAGACAGCAAACTCCCATTGCTCTTTTCCTTTGCCTTTTTCTAGTTAGTACTTGGAACATTTTCTTGATGTCTATACATTTCTGTTAATAGCTTGATTAATATTCTGTCTTTATTTTCCTATAGATTCTTTTCTTTACCTTTTTCTCACTGGTTTCCAAGAATGCTTTGCTATGTAGATTGAAGATTTTCACCCTCGTCCTCTACCTTACTTCTGTTATCTTGAATAGGTGTTTAAAATTTCATGTACTCATATCTGTGTCACTTCTTATGATGTCAAGATTTCTTAGAAATCTTTTCTGTAAATTATTTATGCTCCTAAAGCAGTGGTTTTCATAATGTATTAGACCTTTATATACCCAGGATGAAATGGGAGACCCTGGAAGCAAATATTACCTATGGGGAAAAGCTCAGACCAGAACATACCAGCTAGCCTCTGACTTTGTGCAGACATTCTTGATAATTTCATCATTAACCATGGGAAAATGGTTTGAAATCTCTGGATGAGTCTCAGACAAACGAAGGGCAGTAAGGCCAGAGAAGTACACACAATCTACACTCTTGTGTTCACTGAATCATATCCAGACCCCTCTAGTCAATACCTTATTTTGGGACTTTGCTTTGCCATTTTGCACCCTAGTGTATTTCTCTGAAAAATGAGAGAAATCATAGTCCAAAAAGTTGTAAGGTTTACTATCTCCAGTGTCAGCGCATGGTAGCTACCTGACATATCTTTGTTTTCCCCTTTCTTGGTTGAAAGCCTCACCTACTACCTGTACTTTGAAATGTATCCCATCACTGAGAACTGTTGATTTCTATCACTTCTGAGGACTTTGTAGTCAAATATTGCAAGCATAGCTTGCTTAAGAGTCCAATGCAATTTCCTCATGATACATCTCAGTGGGCCTAAAGGAAACGGAACACCTACACCATTGCTAAACACTGGAAAATTCACCAAGGTGGTCGACCTCTTTTGGAAAGGAGTCAGGGCTCTGGGGGACTATTGCCATCCATGTGGGTGGGGAGTTTCTTCTTCCTGAGCCCTCCTACTTCCTGTACTTACTGAGCTCCTGCCTAGCAGAAATAGTGTCTCTGCATTGGAAACAATACTCTCTTCTCAGACCATCAGACATTCTCCAATCCTTCAAGTATAATAGCACTAGATGCTGAGAGCCTGAGTCTTGAGCCAGATTGTCAGGACTAAATATCAGCTCTGTTTGTGTTCTTAGCTTATGAAGCCTGCAGCAAGTTCTAGCATTTCTGTCTGTCCCTGTTTCTCGGTGAGGATGCTTTAAAATGGATAACTCATAGAGTTGTACAAGGACTACCATTTAAAAAGTGTTAGGTACATAGTGCAATATTAGTAGGGTATCTTTAAGAATAACATACAGTGTCTGAGTTCCACCCCTTTCTTTCACAGCTAATTGACTTTGGAGACTATGCTTATTCTAACTCTTTCCTTTGTGAAATGAGTGTGAAACTAGGTAGTCTGTTGCACTGTAGGGAAAGTCAAATGGGGCAGTATATGGACTGACTGTAAGTGTTCAGTAAATGGCCAACACTCCGGTAATGATCATTAAAAAGAAAATCAGGAATGAATGTGTAGAAAATAGCCAGTCCTCAAAAACAAAGAGGCTGGTGATTAAAAGAAAGCCCTGGAGACTAATTGGGTTAAAATTCTTTGCTCTCACCATTTTTGCCTTGTGACCTTGAACCTAAAACACTCCAACCATGTTTCTTCACATGTAAAATTGGATCAATATTGGTTCCATACTCCAAAACCAGAAGGTCTAGAGCCAGAACCCTATCTCAGTATACTCTGGTGGGTCTGGAACACAAAGTGGGAAAATGGATGAAAATTTAAAAAGGAAAACCAAGGTGAAAGCCTTGGCTCAATAAATTAGCCAAAATGATTGTTTCTAAGAGACAAACACACTTAAGGAAGTCTATTAGGATTCATCTACAGCAAAGTATCTCATCATAATTCTTCAGCAGTCTAGTTGGATAGGTCCTATTTCCAGTTTCATCTGGAGGAAGGTTAAACGACTTGCCAAAAGTCACAAGACTAAAGTGGGGAAATTGGGACTTGACTCGAAAGTCTGTGTGAATCCAGGCCCTAATGCTATGCTGTCAGTAGTGTATGCCATGCTTCTGCTGAAGCTGACTCAAGGGCTAACCTGGAGGGGGAAGGAAGACTGGGTCACTGTTTTTGTGGGTGAACAGAAGAGGCAGTAACTTGGAATAGTTGTAGGACTCACAGGCTTCATGTCAAAATTTAGCAATTTTGCTCTGAAAGACAAGAAAGTGTTTTCAGCTGCACTTTGTGTACTAGGTTGAGGGTAAACCAAAACAGCCATAAATAACTCTCCACTGAATGTTCATCATAACAGCCCACTTGTTCCTGCTGTTTGAAGAGGAATGCTCACCATTCATGGAAACAGCTGGATTTACCCTGTGTTTTCCATCTGGCTGTAGCCATTGGAACAAGGTGCCTGGGGTATGAAGGGAAATGCAGGGGATCAGAGCACCCACTGACCACCACCCTCTCCTGAGCAGACTCTCAGCAGATGGTCATACTTAGTGCTCATCACTTCCTGTACAACCACATAACCTCTTCTCATTGAATGAGTATGTCTCAGCTTACCAAAGAATATTTTTCTATAGCTTTGTCGAACTAAAAATGTATATATACACATACACATGTGTGTGTATGTGTATGTATGTGTGTGTATAAGCTACTAGGGAATTTAACAAGCTGTCAAATCTAATATGTATTTTTTTAAATGGAGGCATTTGATTGCAGTGTGGGTATGGATGTGCCTAGGATTCTGTATAGAAGACATGAGACTGAAATGTAGACATCCTTATTCAAAAAAAAAAATCAACCCTCCCTATGCTGTGATAACAAATTATGCCTACCTCTGTAAGTACAGGGCTGGAAAGTGTTAAACGAAGGGCAAAGAGCTTGTTTGTCCTTGTTGCCCTCTACCCTTAGGATCTGTCCATCCTTTTCAGTATTTATGCCTATTGGTTTAAACGAACCACTTCTGGAGGCTCAGCACATGTTCCCTGAGAAGCAGACAGGGATTTGCATGTCTTAGTGCTGCTTCCTCTTCTTTCTTCTGTTATGCAGTGCTGCCCCTTGGACCATGAAAATAACTCCAGTTGAGAAGAGTATGAGGTGTGACCTCCACCACATGAGTTTCCCTGGGTAAAACATTGCTTCCCCAAGAGTAGGTGCCCATCACTAGGGTACAGGCAAGCAAGAGGAAGAGGATGGATATCAATTGCTCATCTGATTCATGCTGGAGTTTTTACTCAGATACTTAATTTAATCCTTTGGGCTATGGTATGGGGAATTGAACTTAAGGCCATAAATAAGCACATTTTCCTTCTCTCTCTGTCTTGTCTTTCAGTCTTTGTCTCTCCCTCTCCCCTTTTCTCTCCCTTTCTTGCTCTCCCTCTATCTCCCTTTCTTGCTCTTTCTCTCTCTTTCTCTTTCTCTGTCCATCTCTTTCTCTCTCAGCTTTTTCTCTTGATTTGCCACAGTCTCACTTGATCCACACATCCAGCTCCAAAAGCTGTCAATATGAAATGAGTCTAAAACAGTAAATCACTTCTGAAAAGCCTCAAAGTCAGCAAATGAGAGAGTTGAGATCTGAGCCTAAGTTTAATTGAAAATCCAAATTATCAGCTAATTCAGGTTAACAAACTGGAATGTGACACTAATGTAGATTCATATGCACACATGCACATGTGCATGCACCCCTCCTCTTCACACACACACACACACACACACACACACACATGCACGCACACACACACGAGAAGAATGTCTTCTTCTGAACTGGAATTACTACCCATGAATGACAGATAATACAATTGGCCTCCAGTCTGGGCTGAGAAGGAAATGACTCCCACACACGAGTGTGAATATATCAGAAAACTTGTAGTAAGCACAACCATTATGCAAAAGTTCTACTTGCAAAAGAGGAGAGTGGAGGAGTTATTGCAAAGCAAAGTCTATTGGCTAGATTGCTAGTTCTCAAGTATCTTCAGAAGGCCACTGCAGGCTGACAACTACATTCTTGGGACTTGAACTCTGGGCCTGGGCATTATCCCTGAGCTCTTCAGCTCAAGGCTACTACCCTACACCTTGAGCAACAGTGTCACTTCTGGTTTTCTGGTGGTTTATTGGAGATAAAGATCTCACAGACACTTTAGTGCCTGGGCTGGCTTTGAACCATGATCCTCAGATCTCAGCCTCCTGAGTAACTAGGATTACAGGCGTGAGCCACTGTGCCTGCAACATACTACATTTTATATATATATATATATATATATATATATATATATATATATATATATATATATATATATATAAGGCCTAATACAAAATGAGTGTCCAAGTCCCTGGCTCGGAACAGGAAATTTCTCTCTTCCGTAGACCTGTTGCTCAACCACAGCTGACAGGTGACTTCAAAGTCTGTCCAGTTTCTACCTGGGGCTGCTCCTTCATATTGCCAGCCTAGCATCTGTGACATCAGAGAGAGCACCAGTCCCTGCTTTGTTTCACACTGAGACAAAGGGAAGTCGCTACCTACCCACATGTGCTCTTTCTACAAGGAGCAAGGGCCAAGGGCTGGGAAAGCAGCTTAGTGATAGAGTGCCTGCCTAGCATTCATGAAGCATTGGATTTGATTCCTTGATACTACGAACACAGAAAAAGCCAGAAGTAGTGCTGTGACTGAAGAGATAGAGCGCTAGCCTTGGGAAAGCTCTAGGACAAGTACCCAGGCACAGAGCTCAAACCCTAGGACTAGCAAAAAAAAAAAAAAAAAAAAAAAAAAAAAAAAAAAAAAAGGAAGAATTAGAGCAAATCCTGTCCTCCCAGGTAGCAGTCACTACCTAGCCAGCAGAGGAGATGTCAATTAGAACCCCAGAAGGCAGGGAGGAGAAAGGCAGAAACTAGTCCTGCAGTCCTGCAGAGGTAGCAGCAGCCTCAACCCAGCACCTGCTCCATTGTCCACAAGTGTGCCAAGATAGGATTGTTAAGAATTGCAAGACTGTGTATCGTTAAACCCCATGCTTCTCTGAATGCCCCATGCAGCTGATCCTCATGAAGCTCTGTAACAGTGTCACTTGTCCACAGGAGGGAAAAAATAAGGGTAGTATGTTTTTATTTTTGTTTTTGTTTTTTTTTATGACGGTATATATGCACTATTTAAGTGAATTTGCTTTATTTTGAGATCATGGTAACCGTGTGTGTGTGTGTGTGTGTGTGTGTGTGTGTGTGTGTAGGTAACTTAAAATCTGCCTTTATTTATGAAATAATGATGAGTAAACATTGCACAGTCATTCTGTTTAATATCTCTATGCGAAGCTATACGTACGTATTGGTTTACAATTATAATCCCAGCATTGGAGTAGCAGAGGCAGAAGAAGCATGAGATTGAAATTATTAAGTGAGACCCTGTCATAAAAAGCAAAAATACCATTCATGGTAAATAAAAAGCTAACAATTCTTCATGTGTCTTTAAAAAGGTTGGATGTTTCATTTGTTTCCAAATGTGGGAACTCATTGGTCAGGCCTTCCAAAATGGCCCTGCCCTCTGGGGGATGGGCTGCCATCCCAGACTTTCACCTAGCATCAGCTAACAGCTGCTGCATACTTCAGCATTTTCTAGTATATCTTTGCTTTGGGGAAAGTTTAAAGGGTCTGATGACATTAGACACTGGTGGCTCACACCTATAATCCTAACTAATCAAGAACCCAAGTTTGAAGCCAGCTTGGGCAGGGAAATCCATGAGACTCTTAACTCCAATTAAATAATAAAACAGAAGTCAAGCTGTGGCTTGAATAAGTGGTAGAATGCCAGTTTTGTGTGAAAAATGTAAGGACAGTGATCATACCCTGAGTTCAAGCCTTCGTACTGGCACAAGTACATACACATACACACACACACACACACACACACACACACACCAGAATAGTGTCATCAGAATCAAAATTCAAAGTATAAAACTTGCTTTCTCGGGCTGGGAGTTTAGCCTAGTGGTAGAGTGTTTGCCTAGCATGCACAAAGACCCGGGTTTGATTCCTCTGTACCACATACATAGAAAAAAGCCAGAAGTGGTTCTGTGGCTCAAGTAGTAGAGCTCTAGCTTGAGAAAGGCCAAGGACAGTGCTCAGGCCCTTAATTCAAGCCAGGACTGGCTTTCTCTACACCTTTGAGAGAGCTGGGCCTGATGACAAATTTTTCTAAAATCTCCCAATCAGCCCCTTGGAAATTAAGTTGAAGGGCGGTAATACATCCCAGACAGACCCGCTTATGTCTTATGTCATTGTTAATAATACCATCTCCTTTCCTTCTTAGAAGTGTTCAGGACTCACGGATGAGTTTACTGGAATTATAAATCATGGCCATCTTGATTGAGGTTTCCTTTGTCCATCCTGAGGCAGGAAGTCCCTAGTAGACAGTTGAAGGCTTATGTTGGTCCTTTAGGAAGTCTGATTAGTGGATCAGCCTGGGGCCTATGAGATTCACTTAGATCTAAGGCTTTAAAGACCTAGTTGTGAATGAATCTGTGTGGCTCCTAGCCCGGTGGCTTCCCCCATGGCATTGTCTATGAGAGCATCAAATTGAAGGCCAACCTGGTGTCTATCCTTTGATGAGGTACAATATATCAACACAATGGTTCACTGAATCTAGGAACAGAGAGACATGCAGTGCCTTTTAGGGATTATAGGCTAGATGGTTTTACTCCAGCACATGTGGAATTAAACATAAAACAGACAACTGATTACTGCTAAACCCATATGCATAAAATCAACTATTGCAGTGCCTTCTCGGCTATAGTACTAGAGATCTTTTTCCTAGAATAGACTCATTGTTGAACTGCCTTTTGGAGTGAGAGGAGAGAAAGAAAAGAAAAGAAGAAAGAGAAGGAACAAGAAGAATAAGAGAAATAAACCAGACAGGTGGGCAGTTTTGAAGCTTGCAAAGTCTGTACCATTTACTTTTCCTTTTCTTCCCTATGTTTGTTGTCCAGATAGAAAGCATGGATCTCAGCTTCAGATTTTCAGCTGTTAACCACCCTCTGACTGGCTTAAGGGGAGGGTTACACAAAGAAGAACTTGCAGCCCAAGCCTGAGAGTTTACAGGGCATTTTGGTGACATTTCTGGATGCCCTTTGTTTCCCCCTTTCAAGAAAAGCCCTTTCTTTCTTTGCCTTCTCATATAACAGTTTGGGATTCTTCTCTTCCCAGGG
Organism: Megascapheus bottae; assembly: GCF_031878675.1. Lineage (NCBI taxonomy): Eukaryota > Metazoa > Chordata > Mammalia > Rodentia > Geomyidae > Megascapheus > Megascapheus bottae. The sequence continues at coordinate 44,972,848 of NC_143514.1, read as the reverse complement.
TATGAAGCATTTTTCCATGGTAGAAAACTGCTGGCATTCCAAAGCAGAACTAATGTGGGATTTGAGTTCCTGCCCTATTTGTGCAGTTAGGCAGCAAATCCTTTCATGCCATAGGAAACCAAACGGGGGTGTGGGCGCAGGGAGGGCTGAGAGTGACTGGGCATCCTGAGCAGGTGGAGTGCCAGGATTGCACATCTGCTCTCCATCTCTGGATCTCATAGAAGCATTGCCCTATGCTTTCTGACAATGCTCATTTCAGTCCCTGGCCAATTTGATGAGGTGATGTGTTGCCACTGTTTGACTCAAATCGTAACACATTGGGTTCCCAACAAGCTAGGGAAATGAGCTCTGGGTTCTTATGAGACTTTTGAATTTCACCACATTGCAATGGAAAATCTATAGATTTTAAGCTAAAATAGAACTGCTCTCTACATGTGACTCTTTAGATCTTAGAGAACATCAAGCCTTGGAGAAAATTATTTTGTTATCTCTGAGCTTCACTTTTTCCCTCTATAAAAAGTCATACTGCTGGGTGCTGGAGGCTCACGCCTATGATCCTAGTTACTTAAGAGGCTGAGATCTGAGGATCATGGTTCAAAGCCAGCCCAGGCAGAAAAGTCTGTGATACACCTACCTCCAATTAATCACCAGAAAACCAGAAGTGGCACTGTAGCTCAAAGTGGTAGATTGCTAACTTTAAGTACAAGAGCTCAGGAACAGTACCCAGGCCCAGAGTTCAAGCCCTACGTCCCTTAAAAAAGAAAAAAAAAAGGTGTCATCCTAATGCCTATTATAGGTTCATTATAAAAGCTGCCAATATTGATCCATTAATTTCTATGTGCTGAGCAATGTTCTAAGGGAATGTAATATATTAATTCTTACTTTTTGTGGATCCTATGGAGAAAATTCTGTTTTAGAACTTAACAAACTCTTCCATACAGGCCAAATCTTGTCCACTACCTGTTCATTCCAATAAAGTTTTATTGAGACACAGTCACACCAATTCATTCATATATATCCTATGGAATACTACAAATGTGGAAGGAAGCAAGCCAATGACATTCTGATTAAATTAGCTGTGGCCACAAAGGCAGAAATAGGTTGAATCAGAGAGCTCTTCACCCTACATCTGTGGTATGTTATGTGTATGAAGCTTTCCACATAGTGTTCTTACCTTGTACCTTCCTGGATTCCTATCTATTTGAATAAGTTGTTTTTTTTTTAATTTCTACAAGACTAGATTTTTTCACTCAGTAGACTTCTGACCAGTTGGTTTTTGCCTTATTTTTTACCCCTCTATCAAACAACCAGATTTTCATGGCTACTTGAGAAAGAATTATAGTTTAATTAGGAAGAGAAAACCAAACTTCTGGGACAACAGCAGGCATTTTTCAAGTTATTTAGTACAGATTGTAAGTGGGTGTGAATTCAGAGAGTGGTGGACAGGGAAAGGAGCGCCTCAGAATGTTTCCTGCTCTAATATGGGCCCCAAATGTGGTTCTGAATTTAGAAAAGAGTGCCTGAGATTAAGGCAGTAAGGAGGTAGGAAAAGAAAACAGAGTTGTGTGAGAACTGGGTACAGAGTACAGAAATGGATTGTTCAGAACTTTGAAGGTTAGAGAGTGATATCATGATAATTATGATAATTATAATGAACTGACATATAGATTGCTCAGCCTCACATATTATATACATCATCTTCATCCTTTCCAGCCATTCTATAATGTTGATGTTGTCATAGCTTATAGATGACAACACTAAGAGAGTTATAAATATTCGACAGTGTATCATCAACCAGTGTTTCTTCTGTAGATTCGTGTGCCCTTAGTTGGGACTCTGTAGCACACACAGAAATCATGAGTTCTGCGTGTAAACTTGCTTCAACACTGTTGTCTAACATTCATTATTCATGGACTCAAATGGACAGTACAGAATCTGTACTTCCTAGACCAATCTGCTGTTTTAGCATGGGAGACTATAATGAAAGGAACTAGACTGCTAACAACATTCAGTTGATAGGACCTGGGAAAGACAAGAAGGAAGTAGATGACTTCAGACGTGCCACATGTAGCTGTAAACAGTCTTGGGATGAGTACCCCAAAGTTTGGGCTTGGGGTGGTGAAGAGGGCATGAGGTTATTGAGGCAATAACCTCAATCCCATCCTAGTTGAGTCTCTTAACAAAAGAAATAGAACTTTTTTAGATGTGCATTAGAATACTGCATGGGCAGGGGCAGTGGGACACAACAACAACAAAAAGAATACTGCACAGAGAGCTATAGCAATTAGAAACATGACCTCTGGAGTCACAAGAAGGTAGATTTAAATTCCAGTCTGTAATTTGCAGAACTGATTGTGTCATTCTAGGGAAATCCTTTAGCCTTCCTCAACCTTTTGCATATTGATGGATTGGAATTAGAAGAGAGTCTATCTTAATAGATAGTAGTGAGAATTCATGTATCTGAAGGCACTAGATAGACAGTAGGTAAGCTCTCCGTAGATCATTGTTCCCAGCCTTATGTTAAAACTCACTAGGAAACTTCTCTTTCAAGACTTACCAGACTTGGTTCACTTAAATAATCATGTATCTGGTTCATTTTCGTTGAGATTCTATGGAGTGCAAAGGGGATCTGTATAATTGTGTGCATATATAAAGAAGCAAGCGGCTGGGCACAGTGGCCCACACCTGTAATCCTAGCTACTCAGGAGGCTGAGATTTGAGGATTGAGGATTGCTGTTCAAAGCCAGCCAGCCTGGGCCCTAAAGACCATGAGCCTCTTATCTCCAATTAACCACTAGAAAACTGGAAGTGGGGCTGTGGCTCAAGGGGTAGGGTGTAGGCTTGAGCTAAAGAGCTCAGGGACAGTGCTCAGGCTGGTACAAGCCCCATGACAACAAAAAAAAAGCAAGCTTGTTAATCACCCCTTCTAGGACCTGGGATTCTATAGGCATTTTAGGAAGGTTATTGCATTTCTTTTTGTCAAGGGCATTGAAGATAAGTGGAAATTAACTGTCATGTTAAGATGTAAAAGAAAACAAACCCCACAGGTTTAAGGAGGTCACAGTCTAAAGACAGGGCAGTAATTGAGCATAGCATCTACCATCCCTAAATAAACCAAAAGGTTCCAAGCTCAAGTCCTCACTCCTAAGAGAGTCACTGAGAGAGACAGAGACAGAGAGACAAACAGACTGACTGACTGACTGATTGACTGACAGAGAGAGAGAAGAAAGACATTAAGAGAAATTCACACTTTGCTTTCCTGCCAACACAAGAGAATACCTCAGTGTACCTTGTTAGTTACAGGGAAGGTCACAGGAAATCAATTTTGATTTCATAGTCATTGGTAACAGATTTGAGAGATGAGAGATCTTGGGTCTTTATATTCACACAAGTGACAAGCCCTGAGTGTTCTCCTCGAAGTGGGAATGTCTTCATCAATCACAATAACTGCTGGCACCTTGTAGGACTAGGATAGCGATGGCGAAAGTGAGAGGTAATACACTCATTGCACCAGGCCAAGGTGTGCTTTGCAAGTCATTTTTCCTCTGTTGTTTTCTAAAAAAAAAAAAAAATAATAATCCCAGTCACAAGTTTTTCTTTTGGATGCATGACTTAAAAGCCTCAAGCCATTGAAAGCCAAGTATATCAGGAGAAAATAAGAAGGGCCTTCAGTAAGCTGAAGTTTTCATGCTGTTTCTCTTTTGGTGGTTTGAAACTAATTACATGTGAGTCATGCCTACATGTACAAAATGAAATGGGGAGTTGAAGGCAATTACCTTAATACTAAAGAATAAAAATGTATTTTTCTTTCATTTATGTAATGATTTGGGACATATGTAAGGTTTTATATGTGAAAAAATGGCTTTAAGCATTCATTTCACTTTGACTATGTAGAAACAGTCTCAAATTATCACAGGGATTCCATTTCTGACTACCTACAACAATGGACTATCCAGTCCTACTACTATTCAGTCCTCTTTACTAAACTTTATCTCCTTGGTACTCCCCACATATACCTATATGCATAATGTACATATCACATGTACATAAGATACATTTAATATATTACATACACATCTTCTGATACATCTATACATATATCTCTATGTATGTATATATATATATATATATGAAGAACTGTTCATCTTTAGAACAGTTTTGTGTATACAAAAATTGTGAAGATGCAGCAGTGGTACCAGATAGACACTAGGTTGAAAATAATATTAACTTGTGGGTGGGGATAGGAGGCAAAAATGAGGAGAGAACAAGGGGTGACATTATTTTAAAAAATGTACTTGTTGCCAGACCTTATATAACTGCAACCCCTTCATGCATCACCTTTAAAAATAAGCATTGTTTTTCACAAATCCTGTGCTCAGGATTGGGTCACTTAACTGTAATATGAGTTTGCACTTGTTACGATTAATGGATCCATATGGAAACATTATTATTTACTATAGTGTCCTCATTGTAGATTTACTGTGAACGTTTTCTGTTCCAATATTCCATCAAAGATACCGTGATGCAGTTATTCATCCATTCTTCTTTAAGCTCCTCTGCTTTCAGATGATGTTGATAGTTTCGAGGAGCACTGGGCAAAAATTTTGTAAAATGTCTTCTAATTGGTATTTTGTCTGATATTTTCCTCATGATTAGAATGGAGTTGTGGTGTTTGGAGAGGAACTTTAGAGGTATAGCTCCCTTTTTACTACAGAAAGGAACTTGTAATATTGACTTGGATCAACAGATTTCTCTACTGTAGAATTACTGTTTCCTTCTCCATTTCTTTCCTATACTCTTAGAAAATAAGTATCTGTAAACACTGTAGACTTAGAGAGTTAGAAGTTGTGCTTCTCATTCTTCTTTTTTTGGGGGGGGAGGGGGTCACGGTTCTTGAACTCAGCCTGGGCGTTGTCCCTGAGCTCTTCAACTCAAAGCTACTGCCCTACCCTTGAGCCAAGCTCCACTTCCTGTTTTCTAGGGGTTAATTGGAGATAAGAGCCTCAGGTCCTTTTGTGCCCAGGCTGGCTTTGAACCTTGATCCTCAGATCTCAGCCTTCTGTGTAGCAAGGATTAGAGGCTTGAGCCACCGTGCCCAGTGTGCTTCTCATCCTTAATGGTGGAAAAGCTATGTAAATTGGAACTTCTTGTGCATTTGAGATATGTCACTTTTCATAAATCTATTCATCCATTCCTGTAATAATTTAGGGCTGTAATTCAATAATACTGTAGTTTGTTTTTCATTTGCTCCAGTTTGCCCCCCCTTTTTGACATTTTGTGATTCCTTTCTCCCTTTGATATGACAGTAATAATTGTGTGTGTGTGGATTTTAATTTTTTATTATTTAGTACTAATCTGGGATCCTCATGTCCACTTCCTGTCCCAGTTCTATAGTCTATCCATTCTCCAAGGAACCTGACACTTTTTAATGAACAAGGATACTAGAAACCAAGATCTGGGTACTAAAGATACTCACGACTCTTGAGCTATGGTTGCTTCCCAGCCCAGTCCACCCACAGAGTGTAAGGGGCACATGTATGTACAAACTTACCTGGAAATAAGATGATGCTCACTGTAGCGTCTGAACTAAATATTAGTTCATTATTTACAACTATAACCTATATGCATCATTCTAGCCTTGCTTATCTGTAAACTTCGATGTGGATACTGAGAAATGTCTCTCTCACCATCTACTGTCCTCTTACTGAATTCTAACTATATGGGTAGAAATAGTAGAAAATTGTTAGCGTTTAACCTTGAAGTATTTGTATATAAAATTGGGGGGGTGTGCCTTTTTTATTTTGTTGACTTTGATTAGGCCTCTCCTCACTTCCCAAATCACTTAGATCAGCACCGTAATCCACTATCTTTAGTGAGATTGTTTCCTACATAGGTAACACAATGATTGTCATGGGATGCCATACTTCCTAGTTTGGTTTGTTGTTGTTGTTGTTTTAGTGTTTTTGTATCTTACAATATGCCTATAGTATTTTTGCCTTCAATCCTCAAAGAATGAAAAATCCTATTCTTCTATATCTTTTCATAATTTGGGTTGGGGGATTATTAACCACTCTAAGAAATATATAGTAAAAAAATCAGTTATTTCAGTTTGCAATTTCCTACAACTATGTTGTCTTTCATTGATTGTGCTTTTTGTATTATATCTAAAAACTCATTACCAAGGAAGCCTAGATTTCCTCCTCTTTTGCTTTTTTGATATTTTATAGCTCTGCGTTTTACATATAAATATGTTTTGAACTTGATTTTTCATGAATAATATATATATAGTGACAAGATTTACTTTTGGTATGCATAGATATCCAGTCATTGAAACATGATTTGTTGAAAGTATCACCCTACATCTTTTGTATTGTTTTACATTCTTCTGTTTAAGATCAGTTAAATCTATTTTATCTGCATCACCCCTCTGAATCCTAAGGTTGCAGGCATGCCACATCACACCTTGCCTTTAAAACCATGTTAATATAGGATGCCAGTGACTCATGCCTATAATCCAAACCACTCCGGAGGCTAAAATCTGAGGATCATGGTTCAAAGCCAGCCCTGGTGGAAAAGTCCCCAAAAGATGCTTAACCACTCAAAAAACTGGAAGTGGTGCTGTGGCTCAAGTGGTACAGCAGTGGTCTTGAGCACAGAGGTTCAGAGACAGCACCTAGACTCTGAGTTCAAGCCCTATAACTGATAAAAAAACAAAAACATGTTAGTGATGTTTGCATAATAAGCTGCTGAGTTTGAATTATTATGTTAAATCTATCAATCAACTTGGAAAAATTTATCATCTTAATGATAAATGTTCTACTTCGTGAACATTCGTGAACTCTCCATTTATTTATTTATTTATTTAGATCTTATTTCCTTCATTATACTTGTGTAGTTTTCCACTATAGATCTAGTACATCTTTATTAGATTTATCCCTGTTTTATATTTTGAAGCACACTGTAACATGTAAAATTTCAAATTTTATTTAAAATTTGAGTTTTTTTGCTAATGGTAATTGCTAAAATGCAATTGACTTGTTTATTAACCTTATATCTTAACACCTCAATGTACTTTTTTTTGTAGTACTATGGTATGAACTCAGGACCTCATCTTGTTGGACTGGCACGCTACCGCTTGAGCCTTACACCCAGTTCTGCTTTTTGATGGTTATTTTGGAGATAGACTTTAGTGCTCTTTTTGGGGGATCTGGGCCAGCCTTAAACTGAGATCCTTTAGAATTCAGCCTCCTGAGTAGCTACAATACAGGGATAGATGCTTGGCCTTCTCACTTTATATTTTAAAGCATATTTCAGATGTGTCTTGATTTGTTTTGCTCTTCAGCTCAAGGCTACTACTCTACCCCTTGAGCAACAGCACCACTTCTGGTTTTCTGGTGGTTAATTGTAGATGAAAGTCTCATGGACTTTCAGTTCCCCGGGCTGGCTAGGATTATAGGCATGAGCCACCACTCCTGGCAAGTCTTGTTTTTTCTGCACTCCAGGAATCACTTTACTTTTACATTGCATTTTTTATTATCCTTAAGTAGTTGTACAAAGGGGTTACCAGTCCACAAATCAGTTTATAAGTACTATGTGTCATTGTCACCCCTTTCATCATTCTCCCCCATTCCTCCAACCCAATTCCTCCCCTCATTGTCTTAATTTCACAGGACATGAATTAAATATTTTCACAGCATCCTCCCACTTCCTCTCTTCCCCTTGACTGCCCCTACACACCATTCAGGTGCCAGTTTCCTGATATTTATATTGTTGGGCTGTGAGTTCATTTTTCTAAGGAATTACCATTTAAACTCACCCTGCAAATACCATTACTTCTGTCAATAAATTTAACTGATAGACCATGCATATTTGAAGTGATTATTGGTATCATTAAATGAGCATATACCATGTTGCCACTATTTTATATTTGCTATACTTATTCTTTGTTCAGTTTTGTTCTGTTTTGTCTCATAATTGACTTGTTGGGTTTTTTGGTTATTGTTCTTAGGAAGGGTCTTACCATGCAGCCTGGAACTTGTGGCCTGGAACTTGCCATGTAGCTCAGGCTGGCATCATACTTGTGAACCTCCTGCCTCAGCCTCCTGAGTTCTGGGATTACCGGTGATCACTATCAAGCCTGACTTTTTCGTAACAGTTTGTGTCTTACAGAACTTGGATTTGTAATACAGCATTATACTAGAATATAGACGGTTTGGCTTGAAAGTGTGAAGAGAAGCATTGGCTTATATTTTGATTAAGTCATTTAATCTTTGCTGTGTTTTCACATAGCATCTTCTTATATTGCCCATACCAATATCAAACTGACTCTTAGGCTTAAGATGTGTGTTGTTTACTTCTTTCATTAAGTTGTTTTACAGAACCTAGTAATTTGAATGTTTTGCATTAAATCTGACACTGCTTCTGCTTCTTGTTTTCTTTCCATGGACTGTGTGTTCTTTAGCATGCTTTTCAATTTTCTGTTGAAGCCTGGATGTCATATGCCAATAATAGGAGCTCTGATAAGTAAGCCTTATGTGAAATGCTGTGGAAGAAACTGGACTGTATTTAGTATTTACTGCAGATATCAGTACCAGAGGCTTTTCAGTTCAGCTATTGGTCTTGTTTGTACCCCTCTCTTGTCTTTGGGATTCCCTAAGAATTTTTCCTACGAGTTTATTTCTTACAGAACTTGGATTTGTAATACAACATTATACCAGAATCCTGGTGGTTTACTTTGAAAGCGTGAAGAGAAGCATTGGCTTATACTTTGATTAAGTCTTTTAGTGGGCTGGCCTATGTTTTCAGGGAGAGGAAAAATTAAACTGGGCTAGAGCTGTGGCAGTATCCTGCTGCTGAGGAGAGAGAGGTTTTGGTGAACTCTTTTTCCCTTTGGACTAGGCTTATCAATGCTTTGGCAGTAGTTATTTTCACAGTCTGGCCCCTTCCTGCCAAAGTAAACCTCCTTCATTCTGCCCATCAATAACTCAGTAGTATTCTTAGAGGTGAAACCCTTCCTTCCTTACATTATGGATTAATTAATCCATTGACATGTCTTAAATATATTGACCTACTAGGCACAGTGCTTGGTATAGGGATATGAGAGTCTACAGTTGTTATAGTAGTAGGGGCTGGGAAGGCGTGTTGGGTGCATAATTAGCACAAAAATAACAAGCAGTATGGATGCAAGAAAAGGAGGCACTGGAAGAGGAGAACCTATACTACTCCTTGCTAGAAAAGCCATCCCATAAGTAGATTTATAAGGAATGATCTGTGTTAGTCCACACAAGGGGAAATGACCCATCTGGCATCTCTAGCCTCAGATCTGTTTTGGATGTGGACCAAAAGCTATGTATTTAACCTATCTCCTGTAACCCTTAGTGGTCCATAGAAGCAGACAGCTGTTAATTTATCTCACACATCAGGAAACCAAGCCTCAGACAGTTTAAGTGACTTGGCAAAATGTTACCATGGCTGAGATGGAACAAATCTGAGACCAATGTCCATTTCTCTGTGCTACAAAGATGAGTCAAGCCCCACTCAGAGAGTGCAGGAGGAGCCAGACAGACACAGAGCCTCGTGACACACATAGCCCCAGCTCCTTCTGAGTTTGCTCTGCTGTTTTTTTTTATTTTTTTTATTTTAAGGATTTCAGCTCCAGAAAGAGGGAGATGAAAATCAGGGTTGCTTTGCAAATACCCCAAACCACTGAGAGGGGTGGGGGAGTTTTGTCAAAGAAAAATAAATGTGGGCTTCTGCTCTTGAAACCTCAGCCCAGTGAGCCAGACTTTCCCGGAATACTTCAGGCTGCTTCAAAGGCCGATTGTGGAAAGGCTCCAGATGTTCGTGGAGAACCTCACTGGGGAGCTTCCCAGTAAAGAGTTCTTTTAAGCTTGAGCTGAGATGAAGGAAGTTGACATGACAACCCCTACCAGGTGGCCCCTGTTCTAAAGGAGTCCAGATTCCACCAGAACCTTAAAAAGCCAAGAGGGTGAGAATTAGCCAAACAGTTCATTTGAATGCAGAAAAACAGTGTTCTTCCTGGCTTTAGGGAAGCGAGGGGGTCAGTCTCCCAGTGATTTATCTACCTGTAAATTGTTAGGGACAGCTGGGTCATTCCTCAAGCATGCCTTGGGAAGGCTAGGAGGGATTTCAGCTTGGAACAAAGTTGAGGCACAAAGTGTTTCCAGCCAGTCCATACAGTGGTGCCTCACAGGATACTGGGATTTCAAATCCTTAGGATTTTTGCTCTGATCACAAGTCTCTGCTTAAGTTGTCAGCTCACTGTTCCCTCTGTCCTCCTTTTGAGGTCTCATCTTCCTCTTGTTAGACAGAATGCAGTGTAAGATCCAGGTTTCAATCCCAGCCCTCCTGGCTGGCTATTGTCATTCTTAAAGACTTACCAGCCTCCATTTTGTAAAGTGAAGTCAGTACTAGGACTCACATGGTCTGGATGAGGTAGGGATGGCATGGGTTGCTGAGTTGTTGCCCCCCTTCCCCCCGCAAACATCTGGCACAGTGCCTGCCACAGAATAAGGCTTCAGTACAATTTTCACTTCTTTCCACATCAGGCCGTGGTACAAGGAGTGAGGAGCTGTCACTTTGGGCCTTTATATTTTACTTCTAGAGCTCTTTAAATCTTCTCCCTGCATATATGTATGGTTGCACCTATCTGAGTATTTTGGGATCACAGTGTATTTAGGGGAAAGTCCTTTTGACTGCAGCTAAAATTAGGCCTCTCTTTTGCTCCTCTGTTTACCACCCTCTTTCCTCTGTTAACTAATTAGAGGCAATGACACTCAGGAACACTTGAGAAAAGTTGGGAGAACAGCTGGGAGTTGCTGTCCATGCCACAACAGCTGCCAACTCTCAGCAGCAACAGCACAATAGAGGCTGGTCCTAAGGTAGGGGGAGCCTGGGTGAAGAAGATGAAGAATGCCAGAGTTTATCCACAGGCTGGTCAACTAAGCAGAGTGGGCTTCATAATCACTGTGTTTTTTGCCTTCTACTAAAGGGGGGAGGCAGGGAAAGCAACAGATAGAAAGAGGGTGTACACGAAAAGAGGAGGAAGGCATGCAGTTTAGTCAGCTGATTAGGTAGTTGTGACTTCTTATCAAACCACCGGCACACCTACCCAGACCACGGCAGTGCACTCTCCTTACCACACAGTGGTTACAGGCTCTAGACTGCTTTTCCAAGGGAGCCAAAGGCCATAGGAAAATACAAAGCTCATCTCCTAAAACGTCCACAATGGGTTTCCGCCAAGGGTTCTAGGAGAACTTCAAAATCCATCATATAAGCCATTGCCTGATAGCTTCCCACTCTCTCCACTACATCATTTCTGCAGCTCAGCTCCACTGGCTTTCATCATCCTGTCCTCTTCACCAGATCTTTCCCTCCTGGAGCTGGGGGTCCCTGCACTTACTTAAGGTTCTTCAGTTGACTACCGACCTATCTTTCCCTTTCTACCTTGAAATTCCAAGGATCTACTATGATCTTTTTCATTCCCTCTCTAAATCCTGCACACTTCTCCAGTGGACTTCTAGCCCATCAACACCCCCTCAGAAAAAGATGGCTCATGTGATTCCGAGCAACCATAGTTTCTGTGTATAATGGCCTGGTATTTTTCCATGGCCTCCCTGTTTTGTCTCTTTGACACATATTTTTGTGTCTTTCCCTCAGCTCTCACCACCTCAGGAAACTGGAAGATGCCTCTGTGGAAAGATCAGAGCCTCAGGCACTATGTTGGGTGTCTGGAGATTGCATTTAAACTCCTAGGCTCTCTACAACTTCTGATGCTTTAAAAAAAAAAAAAAAAAGGAGGGAGAAGGAAGCGCCTTCACATCTTAGGTGTAAGTGCCAGGTCTTGTGTCACTTCACAAGGACAAATCCATTTCTTACTGAATAATCAAGCTTAAAGCCCACATGACTGGTGATGTAAACTCTGACTGGTCTGTGAGAGAACTTTGCAGCACTATTTGTCTTGATTTTTTTCCCCCTTGCTGTTTTTCCCCAGGATAAGGCAAAGCTGAGGCTCTCCCTTTCTGCCACCTCTTGTCTCTGAACTATGTAACCTCTGTGGTTTCTAAGCAGAAAGTTCTTGGCAAATAGGCCCAAGCATGAAGTCTCATTCTGCCTCTTCAAAAGTGGGTCACGGGCCCAAACTCAAATATCGGAAAAAGAGTTAAGCATCTACAACAACTTTTTCTTCCCAGCACCAGTATGTAACCCAGCACCAAAGCTTATGCTCAGCCTCTGGCCTCTGGAACACCTTTCCTATCTAGGTGCCATGAAAACCACCTCATCTTCCCCATATCGCTGCTACTAGCTGTTGCCAGGCTGAACAAGGCTGGCAGCTCTGGCTTTCCCAGTGTTCCTGGAAGGACGTCTACAAGGCCTTGTAGTGTGGCCTTGCTGGCTTCTGGGTGCCAATCCCACAATTCCCCCTTTTCTGTCTACACCAACCACACTGTCAGTATTATCTTCCCTTCCTCTACCTGCTTCTCTCCAAGACATGGGCCCCCCCACACACACACCTGTTAATGCTTCAGCTTCACTGGAGTCTCAGCCAAGCCATAATACACATGGAGAATACAGAGATGTGCATACAAGACATCCACGAGCCAGTCAAAACTCAAGAACCCGAAATTCTGTCAGTTTCTGAAGAGGAAGGAAAGGAGAGGCATCCTGCTAGATTCTGAGGAGGACTGCTCTCATACACAGACAGAGACAGGTACCCAGCATCACCTTTGCTATGATCTTCTTTCTCATGTTTCTGAGTAGAGAGGACCTGGGGGAGGCTGCTCACACCACCCATTTAGCTTCTGTTCCTGCTTCTAACCTGACAGATTATTGATAGCCCAAAATTGCATCTGCAAATAAACAAGCAATTTGGTTTTTTTCTACTCAAGCAACAACACCTGACTATATCTAAAAACATTCATTCATAGAGTGTGTGTGTGTGTGTGTGTGTGTGTGTGTGTGTGTGTGTGTGTGTGTCCCCTGTTTCTGACAATCTCGGGACCTGGGTCCTGTCCCTGAGCTGTTTATTGCTCAAGGCTGGTGTTCTTACCACAATTATTGGTTAATTGGAGATTAGAGTCATGGATTTTCCTGTCTGTGCTGGCTTTGAACCATGATCCTCAGATTTCAGCCTCCTGAGTAGCTAGGATTATAGGTGTGAACCCCTAGTGCCTAGCAAAACCTCTATTATATGAGTGGTGTATGTGCTGGGGGGAGGGGGGAGGTACTGGTGCTTGAACTGAAGGCCTGGATGCTGTCCCTGAGCTTTATTGCTCTAGGCTAGGACTCTACCACTTGAATCACAGCTCTGCTTCCAAATTCAGAGAATTTTTGTGCTTCTTAGTGTTATTTTCCCAGGTGGTGGGGAAAACGGGAGGGTGGGGTATACTTCTCAGACTGACTGGAGAAAACATACCTGGTCTAACCCCCATCACACACCTTCCTGATTCCTGTCCTTTGGAGGCTCATTTCTACTTCCCACTGCCCCCCTTCCTGATATATGGTCCCCAATGAAGCTTACCAAACCCTTCTTAGCTTATAAGATTTATAGTGTAGAAATTGGAGTTCCTTATTCTAGTCCTTGCTCTGGCATGAGTCAACCTTGAGCTGTCCTCTGAGTATTGTCTATTGTCTCCTCTAGAGAACCTTCAACCCTAGAATATTCCAATCCCCACTCTCACCCCTGCCTGCACTCCCTGCAAACCACTATGCACAGTGGTCTTTGCAGCACTTGCTTTAAGCAGAACACCAAGCAAGGAACTACTGATCACTTATCAACCCCTCTTCCTGCTAGACACACATTGCTCTCTGTTTTAGAGAGAAGGTACAGCTAGACACACATTGCTCTCTGTTTTAGAGAGAAGGTACAGCTTAGCAAAATGAACACATTTGTCCTGGGTCACAGGGTGCTCAGAAGGCTAATGTCAAAGCAGGTCACCAGAGCTCATGCTATCACATCCAGCTCAGACTCCATATACCACAGAAAAAAAGAAGCCAAGATGACTTAAGAATAAGAAATACATTTAGGACTCTCCTAGCAAAGAATTGCAATAGCTCAAAACCTATGCACATAAGGTCATATAGGATGAAAATAAATGAAATGAACTATAGGATATTTGTGTGATTGTTCTTATTAATATACCATGTTATTTCATTTCTCTTTTGTTGCCCTTATGGTTAAGCTCATGTTGTTACTGTATCTGACTTTGTTACCTGGTATATTACATATATGTTTATTTGTTTATTTGAAATAGAGAAGGGAAGGTGGAAAACAAGATGATTGGAAGGTGGTAGAGGAAGGGAAATGGGGACAAAACATGAGAAGGGGTATCAATGTCGAAGAAGTAATGCACCTACTACCTGATGAATGTAACTATAACCCCCAACAATTAAAAAAAGAAATATAGCTCAGCCTGCCATTGACTCATGCATTTTCTAGGAGTTGGACCACAGTAGAAAGGAAAAACAAAGCACTGTTTGGGTATCAGAGCATACCAATCTCAGGGATTTTTATTTCTATTGCATGAACAGCAGTAACTTGTCCAAATCCATATCATGCATATATGAAGAGAACCTAGACCCTAGATCTTCTTTGTTCAAAAAAAAACTTGTGGGCTGGGCTGCAGTGACTCACACCTGTCATCCTAGCTACTCAGGAGGCTGCATCTGAGTATCGCCATTCAAAGCCAGCCAGGGCACAAAAGTCCGTAAGTCTCTTATATCCAATTAACCACCAGAAAACCAGAGGTGGTGCTGAGGCTCAAGTAGTAGAGCTATAGCCTTGAGCTGAGGAGCTGAGGGACAACACCCAGGTCCAGAGTTCAGGCCCCACAACCGACTAAAAAAAAAAAAAAAACTTGAGTGCATTGATTTGGTGCTCATCTGAAACGCATGCTGAACTTCACTAATGGTAATGGGTACTGAAAAAAAATTTCTCAGGGAACTCCCTGCTGAACACACAAAGAAGTAGGTCTCCAAGGAACAGTATAAGGACTTTCCAAAGGGATCTGTGCCGGTGAGATTACAGAAATCATAATATATGAGTAAAGGAACATGTGGAAGAAATCAGCAAAACCCTCTCCTCCTTCCCATATGTAAACTCAGTCTTCGCCTAAAGTCCTTAAGTAAACGCAGATGCAGTCAAACCGGGCACCAGATGGCAAACAAGAGTTGGAATGAGAGGTAAAAGGAAAGAAAGCTTTCTATGTTTATTCAAAGACTGTGGGGGGAGGGGTGGGGGAGCGGGAAGCTATGATCCAAAATGCCATGGTTTTCCCAGAAGGGCAACATAGGGTCATCTAAGCCAAGTCCCCAAAGTGACCAAGGCAGACTAGCCAAATCTCCAATAATCATGACTAGGAAGCAGTAGGAAAATGTCTTGGATGGAACTAGTGAGAGAATACCGTGGTCTATCTGGGGAAAGGAAGAAATAGTCGAGTCAATTTAGAAGAACCAGTGAGAGACAGGGAAGTGTCAAGAAACAGCTTTTGGTGAGCTTGTACATGTATTAGGAGTTTTTTGTTTTTTGCCAGTTCTGGCAAAAGAAAGAAAGAAAGAAAAAAGAAAGAAGAAGGAAGGAAGGGGAAGGGAAGGGAAAGAAAGGGAATGAAGGAATGAAGGAAGGAAGGAAGGAAGGAAGGAAGGAAGGAAGGAAGGGGAAGGGAGGAAGGAAGGGAGGGAGGAAGGAAGGAAGGAAGGAAGGAAGGAAGGAAGGAAGGAAGGAAGGAAGGGAGGGAGGGAGGGAGGGAGGGAGGGAGGAAGGAAGGAAGGAAGGAAGGAAGGAAGAAAGGAAAGAGAAAGAGGAAAGAAGGAAGGAAGGGAAAAGAAAAGAAGAAAAGAACTCTTTTTTCCATATCTGTGGGTTCATTTTGATTAGCATCATTTTATATGGTCTTATGTACATGGTTATTGAGCTATTATAATCCTGTGCTAGATCTATCCTAGACATATACTTGTTATTACAAATAAGGAAAACCATGTTTCTTTGGGTTTGTCTTACTTCACTTAACATGATTTTTTCCAAAGTCTTTACATTTCTATGGAAGCATAGATTCCATTATGTATATACACCACTTTTCTTGATCCATTCATCTACTGATGGGCATCTAGGTTGCTTCCATATCTTAGCTATGATAAATAATGCTGCAGTGAACATGGGTGTGCTGGTAGCTTTAGTGTGGCCTTGTTTGTGATCGCTTGGGTAAATGCCCAGGAATGGGATAGCTGGTTCATAGGGGAGCTCTATGTATAGTAGAATTCCCTTTTAGCACCATCCCTGTTTAAAACAATTTTTTGAGCATACTTTAGTTACTCACTGAGAGTATTTATCTATTCCCAACAAGCACCTGACAAATATATCATGTCAGCCAACCTTCCCATTCTCCCCACTGCTAATGTAAAGTCTTCCCAGTTCCCATGCTCATCTTCCCTCCCATAGATTGTCTCCTACTTATCCTCAACCCAACAAAGAGAAAAACCAATACCTGGTGCTATAGTCTGAATGTGTCTCCCAAAGTTCACATGTTAGAGACTCAGTCTCTGATACAACAGAGTGGAGAGATGGGAGTCTCCACTTGTGATTGGGAAGAGCCCTCATGAATATGTTGGTGCCATTATCACCCTACTGAGTTAGGTATTTCTCATGGGCTTGCTCTCTTAACTTTTTCACCTTCTGCCGTGGCATACTGCAGTAAGAAAGCCCTTGCCAGATACAGTCCCTCAACATAGAGTTTCCAAACCTACATAAATGTGAGCCAAATAAACTTGTATTATTTATAAGTTATGCAGTAAGTAGACAACCTAAAATGGACTAAGACCATCAGGTTCCCAAACCTTCTTATGTCCAGTAGTGTGTTGGAGCTGGGTCATATCTATTCACAAGAGTTAACTTTGTACATCTCAGCTGTGTATTCAGTGTCATTGCATTGCTGGCTTGAAAAGCATCACTGTGAAAGGGTTTACAATGGAGGAATCATTAAGTTTTACAATCTCTTATTTTATTTTATTTTTTGTAGTCAGAATAATGTATAGAGGTGTTACAGTTACATTCACCAGGTAGTGCATTATTTCTCATGCATTGATACCCCTTCTCATGTTTTTATGAACAGGATGGTTGTTGAACATTGATCACATTTTTAACCAGACAATTCTTCTTCTCTTTCACATTAGTTATCATTTCTCTCTCAGCACCCCTGAGATCCCATCACTTCACTGTTCTCTTTCACTTCTCTCTGTTGGGTTTTCTTTAATAGTAAACACACCTGAGACTTTGGCCATGAGCACATTAACAACTAGTCATATGTAGTTGCTGATTCCTTGAGTCAGGGCTATTCCAAATCAAAATACATAAAATACATAGCAAATTGCAAAGCCCTACTATGAATAATGGAATATGAAATATATCAATAATAGGTTAAATAATATTGAAATTAAATTCAGTAGTCTTTTACTTTTTTAGGTGATCAGGAAAAAAATTTAAAAGTATTTACATATCCACTACTATTCCATGCTTCTGTAAACTCTTCCAGCTTGTACATAAAATCTCTCTTTTACATATCAGCTCCTCCAGTCACTACTTCTCATGATGAAAAATGTTTTAAAAGTTGTTTATGCCCACTTTCATAATTTTCTCACCACTATCACCACCACCTCTATGCAAAACCAATCTGCCTTCCACTTCTAGATTTTTCTGGAATTCTGCTAGTATAAGTCATTAATAACAAACTGAGCTCAAAGGACTTTTGAATCACATCTTCTTTCCCCTTGGCAACGTTGCAAATAGTGTTCTCTTTGTCAAAATATTATTTTATTGGCAACAGACTTGCTTCAATTTTTCGCCCATGGCTGTGAATATTTCTTCCAAATTTCTTTGCCAGCTGCCCTTTCTCTACTGT
The DNA here is from genome assembly GCF_031878675.1 of Megascapheus bottae. Taxonomy (NCBI): domain Eukaryota; kingdom Metazoa; phylum Chordata; class Mammalia; order Rodentia; family Geomyidae; genus Megascapheus; species Megascapheus bottae. The sequence continues at coordinate 44,954,936 of NC_143514.1, read as the reverse complement.
CCCATATTATATAGCTTTCTATATGATTCCCCTTTCAGGAATTCATTTACTATTCATGTGCCCACAATTCTACAGCTATCCATAAAACAACCCCACTTTAAAGGCTCACATATCTCACAGTGAAAAAAATATTGAAATCAGAATTCTACATCTCCACCTCTACCTGCAAAACTGGCATTTCACCCTGGAGCTTTTATGGATTAACCATCACATCTTTATCTTTCTTGCCAAACTCTCCAGGATGTTCAGAAACTATCCCACTCACCCCACATCAGTTTGCTGCAGCTCATGGCTCTTGAACTCTTTACCACTTCATTTTATTTTGTTTTTATTTTGTCAGTCCTGGGGCTTGAACTCACGGACTGAGCACTGTCCTTGGGCTTTCTCAAGGCTAGAGCTCTACCACTTGAACCACAGCACCACTTCTGGCTTTTTGTATGTATGTGGTACCGAGGAATTGAACCCAGGTCTTTGAGCATGCTAAAACAAGCACTCTCCCACTAGGCCAAATTCACAGCCCCACCATTTCATTTTAATTCCACAGTTAGCACCTTCAACAAAATATAGAAATAAAAAAAAAAACCATGATATTAACAACAGACAGTAAAAATGGAGTCAGGAAGCCATTAGAAGAGAACTTATTCATTTCCATTGATACCTAGAAGGTGAACTTCGGTCACTTCTACCCTTTGACCACAGAGACCAGGAACCACGAGTACAACTGAAGTACAACCAACAAGTGCCCCGTGTCCTGAGATACATAATGCATAAGAAAAGGTTATAGTGCTCTTGCTTTGTAGATATTTCAGTAATTACATGCTTTCTTTCCTATGTCTCCTATTGCATAGGTACCCCTTATATTTAATCACCCATATAAATTCCCATTTCCCTCACCTTTCTTGGAGTGCAGGTTTGTTTGGCAATACTGGAATTTGATTTTAAGGCCTTACCTTTACACTCTACCATTTGAGCCACTCCACCCAACCTATTTTTCTTTCGTTATTTTGAGATAGGATTGTGTGCTTTTCTTCTTGGAGCTGGCCTCAGACTGTTATCTTCCTACCTATAGCCTCCCAAGTAGATGCCACTATGCTTAGCTTGATGATTAAGACAGTGTCTCACTAATTTTTTTTTTTTGCCTGAGCTGGCTTTCAGACTACAGTCCTTCTAGTCTCTGAGGCTAGGATTACAGGCATGAGATATTACATCCAGCAAAAGAGGAAAGCTGGAGGTGTGGCTCAAGTATAAACTTAGAACTATATACACTTGTTCAGCATTTTATAAAAAGTATAAAGTCCTGAGTGCAAGTTCTAGTACCAACACACGGGTGCACACACACACACACACATACACACACACATACACGTACACTCACAAAAGACATTAGGGGAAAAACTGTATTTCATTTTCTGCATACATACCAATAACAACATATGTATGTTTAGCATATACATCAAGTCCACAAACTAGATATTAAAGTATTTCCCATTCTAACATGAGGAAATTGAGATTCAGGATGGTAAATGTCAGAGCTAGAATGAAGATTGTAGTCTATCAAAAGTCATTATTATATAAACCATTAAAAATATAGTTTCCAGACTGTGTTCTTTTGTCTTTCACTTGGAAGGAAAGCATTTAATACAGCATTGGCCATAGTAGATATCTAATGAGCACTGCCATTATAATTACTGACACTGGGTTACTATTATCAACATTAGTATTCTTATTTCTGTTACAGTTTGCTGCAATATGTTATTCCATTTTAGCCAGAAATATCAGCAAGATACTTCTGTTACAGTCAACAATAGATAATGAATTGAATGCAGGTTTGAATTCTGGAATCTATAACCTTCTTGATATCAAGAAGCTTGATATTTTTATCTTTAGAAACCCTATAAGACCAGTCATTGTGGTTCACACCTGTAATTCCAGCTACTTGGGACACAGATCTTAGAAAGATCCCAGTTCAAGTCTACCCTAAGCAAAAACTTGCTAAGACCCTATTGTAATCAATAAGCTGGACATAGCAGAGCATACCTGTTACTCAAGCTATACAGAAAACATAAATAGAAGGACCATGGCCCAGCCTAGACCCAGCAAAATTATGAACCCTATATAAATAATGGAGGCATGACTCAAGTGGTAGACAGCATTCCTAGCAAGCATGAGTCCCTGAGTTCAAACCCTTCTTTCCCTAAAATGACACCTAAGAAGTGAGCCAAACTCCTACGAACGTCATGAATACTTGCCCTCTATTCATAAAAGAAGGCATCCTTTAGCAGCTGGGCCATGTACTAAGATACCACCTCCAGACTTGATGACAGAGGTAAGTAGTCTGCCTAATAGAGAAACTCTCCCTGTGTTCTGTGGCCCATGATTACATTGGAATGAAACTGGGGAAATATTCATTGCCATCATGGGCCCAGTAATGTCATCATAAAGTGTACCATTAGGTGTGAGGAGTAACTTGGTCAACAGAGTTTATTAAAAATACACATTAGTGCCGGACAAGATGGCCAAGATGGCTAAGCCTGTAATCCTAGCTACTCAGGAGGCTGAGATCTGAGGATCAAGGTTCAGAGCCAGCCTGGGTACAAAAGGATCTGAGACTCTTATCTCCAATTAACTTCTAGAAAACTGGAAGTGGGACTTGGATCAAGAGTAGACTGAGTTCAAGCCACCTGACACACAAAATACACACACACACACACACACACACACACACACATATTAACATAGAGCCATAGTCTTTGCAGAGCAGGTAAAGACTACAGAGATCATTTAATCCAAACTTCTCATTCTTCTGATAAGGCAAGTGGATCCCAGGAAGTAGAAGGGTCTTGAATAGGCTCAAAAGGCCAGTAGTGATTTTGTTTGTTTCTAATAGTAATATGAACAGTCTTTCTATACAGCAATGAATCCACCTTTCTGTCTTCATGAATATAGTAATATGACTGTGATCAAGTCTTTGATAGTAAACAATATAGGAAGTCATAAGAAGGTAACTTGTCATAGACTAAAGCTAAGGATCTGCTAGTGGTAGTGAACTCCTCAAGGAAGTAATTAAAGATACACTTATATTCTTTATGCAGTTGTACAAAGGAGCTTCCATTGAACCGTTTATGAGTACAATGAGTGTTGATCGATGTCACCCCTTTGAACATTTAGGCTCAGACTATTCATGAGTTAAGCAAGCTTGGAGTCTCAGCTAGCCATTTAGGCAAATCACTTAACTTCTCTGACCTTGTTTCTTCATTCTAAATTTAAATAAGAATGATTGTAAGGGTCAAATGAGGTAAAATCTAAATTCACAGTACCTTGCATAAAATAGACATCAATAAATCTATACTTTTATCTAATATTTAACTAATGCTTTAGCCCTGGAAATTGGAGCTAGGTGTGGTGGCTCACACCTGTAATCCTAGCTACTCAAAAGGCTGAGATCTGAGGATCTGGGTTCAAAGCCAGCCAGGGCACTACAAAGCCCATGAGACTCTCATCTCCAATTAATCACCAGAAAACCAGAAGTGACCCTGTTGCTCAAGGGATAGGGTGGTAGCCTTGAACTGAAGAGCTCGGGGGCAGCACCCAGGCCCAGAGTTCAAGTCCCATGACCAAAAAAGAAAAAAAAGAGTTGGAAATTCATCAGTGAAGAAGAAAGCCAAGCACTCTGTTGCCATGGTGCTCAGATTCAGGAGGGAGGAGCAGAAATGAGGGCTACAGGGGTGGAGGAGGACAAAAAACAGTGTAATTTCAGATGATGCTTTCTATGTGCAAGAAATGTTAATAAAGGTAAGAAATGGCTCAGGATACAGATTAGAGGTTCACAGTTTGAGGATAGCATAAGCCAAAAAAAAATAATAATAATAATGAGAACCTACGTAGTAAATCAAGCCGTCTTGTAATCCTAGCTATTCAGGAGGTAGAGGTAGGAGGATCATGTACCAAGGCTGGACTGGGGGAAAAAATAGAGAAAGAAAGGCTGAGAACATGGGAGCATAGTTCAAGCAGTAGAATGCTGCCTGCTTTTGGAACAAATTTAAGTTCCTACTACCAGTATGCAGGTAACTGTGCATGCATTACTTCCACCACCACACACACACACACACGTTCTTGGATTCCATTGCAGTTTTAAGAGGGAAAGACTCAATGATGTATTAAATTGCTTGGTGTTTGCCCAGGCTCCTGGACCTGTAAAAACCTTTAGTTAGCCAAAGAGATCCTTAAACCTATGGAATGTCCAGAGAGATGTCTTTTTACATGTAGCTAATGAAATATTTGATGGCTGGAAGTCCCCATGGATTTCAGAATGGGAATGATAGCCACAAAGATGAAGTTATATGGAGAATCAGAAATTCTAGCTTCTCCTTTGATTGTCCAGGAGAGGGGAGGAACTGGAGATATTTGAATTCCATCAGCATGAACCAATGATTTATTTAACCCATTGTGCCACAAGAATCTCTCGATGATGTGGTTCAGGGAGCTTACAGCTTTCAGTTGCTGTCAAGTGACATGTAGGGAGAGGCACAAAGCTCACTACATTCTTTTCTCACTGTCATACCTCGTCCTTTGTATCCTTTCCATTTGGCTAATCAAGACTGATAATAGGAAGTCAACTGTCTTCCCAAATTCTGTGAGCCCATTTGAGGAAATTACTAAACATTTGGGAGTGGGAGTGTGTAAGTAGGATGATCTGGAACTTGAGGCTAGTATCTTAAGTGGAGGCCAGCTGTGGGATGAAGGTCTTAAAGTGGGAAGCCTGACCCTAATTCTGGGTAGTTAGTATCAAAAATGAACTGAATTTGAGGACACAAATTGATGTCTGGAGAGTTGGAGAATTAGTTGGTGTGAGGAAAAACAAAATCAAACTTCCTCCCTTCACTGATTCATTCAACAAATAATGATATGCTCTGGTCATGTGGAGTGTGCAGGTCAGCAAGATAACAGATGTATACATGTATAGTGTTTACTACAATGTAAATAGATACAGATGCTTTTGCTAATGTTAAAATTAAGATGTAGTATACCTGAAATAGAATACTCAGATGTTAAATGCAGAGTTTGATGAATTTTAATAAATGTATATTCTCATGTAATCAATCCTAGGTGTATTTAAAATAAGAACCAAGTGCCAGTCTTCATATGATTAATAATGATGTCCTCTCCCATCGCTTTCTCTCATCTCTTCCTACATTTTCATTCACATTGTTGTTTCCATTGCATAGAGAGCTTCACAGAATACCAGGTGCAGCTTGAAAGATGATTGTGTCAAAGAGAAAAACCAAAATAACAAAGTAAAATAAAAAAAATTAGTCACTTCTTAATGCTTGTAGGATGGAAATCACATTGCTTATTTTCTGTTTTTCTATGGAGGTCATGTGCCTTGGCCCACACATTAGCACATGAACTTTTTGTTCCAGTAAAATGAGTCAGAGTTCCTTAAGAAGGCAGATTCATGCACTTCAGAGTTGTGTGTCAGCATCTATGAAAAAAGGTAGTATCCCAGGTTAATACATGTCACACACACACACACACACACACACACACACACACACACACTCAAAGCATCACACAGCCAATAAGTAGAGCTGGGATATGAACTTCAGCCTAGGGAAATCAGAGAACAGTGTAAGGCATGTGATAGCATTGTGTCTGAATACATAGCGGAGGAATGGTCTGGGCTTAGAACAGACTTAAATTTAGTTCTCCTACAAATTGGCCTAATGACTTCGAACAAATTACTAACGCTCTTTCTCTGTTCACTTTATCATTCATCAAACCGGGGTAGATAATTCTGTCAGGATCACTAAAGGCACTTCTAGGGTTGAAAAGGTCACGTACCTAAAGCCATTATCACAGCACCTAGCACAAAGTAAGCATCTGGGAAATGGTGGCTTGAATTTCTGACAAGGCAATGGCAGTAACGAACAATAATTGCAAAGTCTTTTTGGACTATGTATCCCACCGGTGAAGAAAAAATTAAGCATATATCCTCAATATGTGAAAGCATAACTTATATAAATACACACATACACATGCATATACATATATATATATATATTTCTGTAATTAAAGTGTGTTTGTCCACAGGATCCAAATCTGTAGCCCAGGCTTGGCCTCAAGCTCATAATCTTTTTGCCTCCCCATGCCAATTGCTGGAGTTACAGGTTTGAGTACTGCATTATCACTTCTGGCTTATTTTTGATGATTTCTAAATGATTTCATATGTCTCCTGTCTCAACTAGACTTCTTGATAAATTTAGTTTCCCCCCACCCCGGATCTTTTCTTATCACTCTTGGTGTTCATTGTGTTTACTTTATAATGTAAAGAGAGTAGTGTTTCCTTCTGTGGTTGAGTCTGAATTATCACCTTTACCTACAACCCATTGAGTGAATCTTTTTCACTCTCTCATCCATTTTGTGAGAATTAGTTTAAATTGAATTATGTGCTACTTGTAACTCTAGCTTAGTAGAGTTACAAGTAGCAACTCATAGAAACAACATGTATGCAAGCACCCTGCAGTTTCCCCCTTGGTATTGAAGAGCCTCCCTTTACCTCAAGAACTGTCATTACTGTCTGATGTGTGTCTGTACTGGTGGCTCTACTGCCAATCTATGTAGATAATGGTGGTAAAACTTAGTTTCTTTAAAGAATTATATAAATGGTATTTCAGAAGCTTAATAGGTCATTCCAAATGCTTTCTGGGAGTGTGGATATGCCCTTCAGCAAACACCAGTTTTGGTGATCTTATATTGTCTCTGTAATGAAAGGTACTACCTTTTCATTCAGTAACTTCCAGACATTAATCAAGCACCCGCAGACACCACAGATAGCTTCCTGCCTCATGGGACTCTATGCATAGCTGGCTCCCCACCACATACTCTATCCTACAGATTGTGACTCTAGACATTATCAGACTTTGCAGTCTAAATCTAGGAACCCTTTGGGCTCCTAACGTAGAGGAGAAAGTATCACATTTCCCCAAATTGCCAGCATCAATATGTTGGAGAATTCATGATGAAATCTTCTCCAGAGATGCTAAAGGGCCCTCTTGCCTTGGTAAATCACCCCATTGTCATCTGAAGGTCTTTAGTAGCTCCCTAGCCAGGCCGTAACACACGAGAGTTGGGTGTTTCCCCTGCCAACACAGTGGCCTGGTGATTGCCAGTACTGCCTGCAGAGAAGGGGTGAGTAGAGTGTGCTGACTCGTATCTGGACCTTGACATGCCAGGGAAGGGTCAACCTCATGAATGAGGTCCTTTATGGTCAGCCACAGGGCCCCCATTTTTTCCCTACAGAAGCCTTTCACTTACTTTCAGAAATGACAATCAAATGTGAACTTTCATGGTTTATTTATAGCTGTGCTTGAGAGAGAGAAAGAAAAGAAGTGATTAAAATGCTATTTGCAAAATATTTTGTTTTTTAAAAGGCCTTCATTGTGTGGGCAAGAAGCAAAAATAAAAGTCACTCTATTCATTGTACTGTCTAGACTCTCAAACAAAGAGAGTATCGTGCTGCAAATTAAGATCCTCCGGCCCCTGACTGCTGACAGAAAGGATGAATTTGGAGTCCAACTTCAAATAAACCCTTTTGAACAGAAATATATTGTGGGGGTGACTATATTTAGCATGTGTCAGCATTTCCACAATAAATTCATATTGTTATGCTGTGGTGATTTCCAGATTTACTGCAGCCAGCGAGTTCATGAGGTTTCAGTTTTGCGTTAATTATTTGGAGAAACTGGGAAACTCAGCAGGGCTGATTGTGATGACAGCACTGATTCTCTGAGCGTTCTCCGTATTGTGACAGGTACTTATAATGATTCCTCCCTTCCAAGAGGTACAAAGGTGAGTCGGACTCATTCTGACTGCCCATGTAAGCATTATTTTTTTTTTGTATGCTAGTCCTGAGGCTTGAACTCCTGGCCAGGGCACTGTCCCTGAGCTTTTATTGCTCAAGGTTAGCACTCTATGACTTGAACCACAGATCCACTTTCAGCTTTTTGGTAGCTACTTAGAGATAGTAGTCTCACAGACTTTTCCACTTTGGCTGGCTTTTATCTGGAATCCTCAGATCCCAGCCTCTTGAGTAGTTCGGATTACAGGCATAAGCCACTGGCACTCAGCTATAAGCATCATTTTTTAAAAATAGAAGACCATCTATTTTTTGCTTATAATTACTTAGTGAATATTTTAATATTGTAGAAATAAGACACAAATGTTGGCAATAAAAATTGTCAGTGTTGAAATTGTTAACACTTTAGTTTCATCTGATCTTGATTATACATGTGTAATTTGTGTTTAGCAAGTGGTATAAAACAAAAAATGCATAGAATAATTTGCACATTTTTTTTCGAGTCTTATCTATTTTTCTGAGATGGGATTCTTGTTATATCACCCAGACTATTCTCAAACTCCCGGCCTGCCTGACTAACGGGATTGTCCAGTCTCAATCTCCCAAATAATTAGGACCACAAGCCTGCACTACCTCATTCAGCTTTAGTTCACACAATTTTCAAGACAGAATTGGAGAATAGCTATACGTTTTACTTCCTATTTGTGCTTCCTACCCTGGTTTAAAAATCATGATTATTGCCTTCATTTCTTAGATAAGTATATAGATCTAGATGACACAAGTTTTATGAGACTTAGGTAAAATTCAGAGAAACTCAAATATCAAGGTCAATATAAAAAGTGGATTACGTTACTATCATCAGATTTTTTACTTTTCCCTACTCATGTCCTCTCCAACACATTAGCTTTATTCTTATTCTCTGTGAAGATTGGAATCCATAAGGAATAGTAAGTTAAAGCAAAGTTCTTCTCTCCTAGCAGAGATTTGCAATAGAGCAAAACCTTGATACAAAAGGCCATATAGTGGGACGCTAAATGAAAGGATCTCTAGGATATAGAAACATAAGCCATATAATGAATGATTGTTGTTCTTAAGGTACTATGTTATCTCTCATCTCTTTTGCTGTCCCTTGGTTATCTTATATTTTTACAGTATCTCACTTTGTTACCTGATATATCAGATATATTTGTATTTGGTTATTTGAAATTGGATAGGGAACGGGGGAAAACAAGATGAGGGGTGGGGGTGGGGGGGAGGGAAATGGGGACCAAGACATGTGAAAGGGTATCAATGTATGGGAATTAATGCACCATCTATCTGGCAAATATCATGTAACCCTTCTATTAATTACAATAAAAAATATATGGGAAAAAAATAAAGCAAAGTTCTTACCTGATCAACATTTTCCTAAATGGACTTTATACTGTTGTAGCCTAATAGGCATGGACAACTAGTTCTTGGCTCCATCATAGGTTCCTTGAGAGACATTCCACCTCTGAACACCTCTCACTACAGTATCTTCATTCTTGTTCCAGCATCTCTATTCTAACAGCCGGCTTGTTTTTTTTCCTAATTCCTTAAACAGATAGTGTGGTTCCTGCTTGACACATGGCTCAAGAGGTAGAGCTCCTATGTGTCAATTGCGAGGCCTTTCATTCAAATCACAGTACCACCAAAAGACAAAGGAAAGGAACAAGAAACCCGGTAATTCATCTCCTGCTCTCTAGCACCGTTAGGCGTACTGAAGAAGATTTAAGACTATTCACTGTAGCCTCTCCCACATGGGCCACCTTAGCTGTGGGAAATAGCTATGTCTGGGAACCTGTAAACCCTGGCAGTGCTTGTTGAGCCCATTGCAAGTTCTCATCATTTCTATACTGAAGATGCTGCCAGCCCACCCATCCCTTCCTGGCAAAAGGAATCCCTTCCTGGCAAAAGTTGTCCATTGTATGACACACACTGAGAGTCAGGCACCCAGTTCTCTGTTGGTCTCAATGAGTTCCTACTGTGTTGACTTTTGAAGGGTGAGACTCTCTTTATAACTATGGAAAGAGGGGTGGTGCACAGTAAAACAACAGCTTTCTTAAGAATTCATTTCTTTGTCTAATCTTCCATGCAGATGAAAGATTTAAGAGTTGATGTCCTGGGTTCTCCAACACCCTTTTTACAAACTCTTCAAGGTGGTCTCTTTCCAACTCACTCTGGTATCTTACATCTGTCATCTTTAGGTCTCAGCCAAAACATTCCATTTTAACATTCTGTCACGTGTATTATCTATCCTCAAGTTCATTCACTCCATCGACATTCCCTGAGTGCATATGATATGCCAGATGCTGAGTTTGGCAGTGAAAATAATTATAACCATTCCTGCCTGAAGGAGCTCACAGTCTACTTGGGGAGACTGATGTGTTAACAAAAAAGCATGGCGCCATGTCATAAATGCTCTGGGAGACAGAAGGATAAGTTTCTGGGGGAGCAAATAACTCAGTCCTGGTGGTGGTTTGCAGGGTTGGCGGGGCGGGGTAGAGGGGAGGTTATATAGGAAAGGCAACAAGAATGAATCAGGAGAAGAGGAACATTTCTCAGTGGCATGGGTACCTGACCTAAGTTGAATACATTATTTTTTCAGAAACAAAATAGCACCTTTTGAAGCCCTTGCAATTTCTATGATGAGTATTTATTAATACTTTTAATTTAAAAGCAATTTATTTTTAAAGCTAGCAGAGGTACTATGAAGGAAGAAAGAGAGAATTCCCTGATGTCTGCCATTTATCTTCACATCTGTTGCTGTGGGAAGGCAATAACATTTATAAAGTACCTTTTACAATACAAGTTTCCTAAATCCCACCCACGGAGGCAATCCTGGAATGTTATCTCAAGTGTGAGCCTAGGCACAACCAGAAGAGCCTCCTCCCAGACCCGGTCAGGACTCAAGGGTCATGATAGGGCAAGGTTCTCCCAAAAGCACAGCAGAGGACAAGGCAAGGACAAATGAAAATAGTGGGAAACTTGGTGATAGGGATTTCTGAGCCCATCTCAGCAGGACATTGGGCTTGCTTTTAAGTAGATCTGAACTCAGTCTGTGACAAGGTCCTGACACATTGTGGAATAAGCAGAAGAGTGGAAACATGGAGCAGAAACAACTTTAATAAGATGTGTTTGTCTGTCTGCTCCTTCAGGTAGCCCTTCCTAAATGTTGTCTTTCCTCTCTGGTTTCCTGGTTGATCGTTTTTCATCCCTTGAAAATGTATCTCTACTTCAGGCTGCCTTTTCCTGATCTCAGCGTATATGGTAGTCTAGCATCTCTGATCTCTCCATGAACACTTTCTCAGCCTTTCTGATCATGAAAGGTTAGGCAAACAGGTAATTTGTGCAGAATCATTGGGGAAGAGTCACATATCAGATTTCCTAGCCTTAAGTGATCATGGAACAGAGGTTTATTTACTTCTAACACAGTACTTGGCATTCTTGCTTTTGGTCACAGCAAATGTCTGTTGCATTCTGCCTCGAGCTCCTTGATTGAAGCTCCATGCCTTACAGTAGTCCTTGTGTATTAAGAGCAAGGTTCAGTGCATGAAAGGGACAGCACATTTTATCAATGTTCTAGGTGCTGAGATTTAGCAGACCAAGTCCCTGCCCTGGTGTAACATAGGGACAAGTGATGGAGAGGACAGATAATGAACTCAGAAACCAAGGAATATGTGACATGTCCAAAGGTAATCAGTGGTACGCAAATCAACTAATCATCACAGGAAGGTAGCAGAGATGATTAGAAAGACACTCTAATATTTTGAAAATATCCAGGAGCTCTTAAATTTCATCTGGTAATCAGATGTTTCATTTTTCCCCTTTCTTGCTAATATCTGAGTATCTCCAGGACCAAGAGTAAATCATATGCAAATCTTTATCCCTAGCCAGTATCGGGTACATAGAATACAACTGGTAAATTTTTGGATTAGGAAGTTGTATACGTGACTCAGGACTGTCTACATTCTGGGTCAGGGGTGTATCATAGTGGTAGAGTGCTTGCCTAGCAGTACCACATGTACAGAAAAAGCCAGAAGCAGTACTATGGCTCAAGTGATAGTGTGCTAGCCTTGAGAAAGCTCAAGGGCAATGTCCAGGCCCTAAGTTCAAGCCCCAGGACTAGCAAAAAAAACCAAAAAAAACCTATATTCTGGACAAGAGTTCAATAGCTATTTCTAAAGCAAGGTCTGTTCTGTGGTGTTTTGGTCATACAATTGCTTGTGGTATTCCCCAATAAGGTCTACTGGACTCCAGATTTTTATTTCACTCCAATCCCCTAACTTTCTTGTGGCCTTAATAGCCTTGGGAGATTTCCAAGGAAACTGAACCCTTCCATTCAAATAGTAGAGTTTAGAGTTGTCAGAATCTATGGTGGACACCACTTTATATGGCTTCCTTCCAGATGCCATAAAGAATCACTTGCCTAAGTGTCCCCAGGTAAAAATAAGAATTTCCTGAAGTAACATTCTGGAGTTCACTCTATAGATCTCACACATTCAGAAACTGCTGGGGAAAGAGCAGGCCTGAAGGACTTTATTCTAGACCTCTGGTTTGACGTTCATTCAGGTATTATCTGTGGGCAGGTAGACAGTAGACCCTGTGACTGAATTCCCAATGAATTCCAGCCTTTATGTCTAAGTAATGAGGAAGCCTCCTTGGGAACCCTGGAGGCAGCCTCTGAGTGTTTTGCATTCTGGATTGTGTAGGCCCTGGAGATCTCAATGCACAGCTATGCCTTAAACCCCTGATGGTCACAAGCATAATCGTTACAACTGTTCACTGGCTTTTACTTTTACCTTCAGAGAAAAAGTAGTTGGAGGAAAAGAAAACCATGAATTGACTGAATATGGTAGAGGGAAATTGAATTCTAATTGGAATGCTCCCGCCTGCTGCAGACTCCCTTCCCTTTTAGCTTCCCAATTCAACTCTCTGTGCTGTTTTCCATTTAACAGGAGGCAATGGCAGGAATGAGCAAAGTTGGGAAAGTTGTGTTCCCGAGACATGAGGATAAAAAGTAAGTTTATACTTTTATGAGCATAAGACTAAGTAACACACATACACACACACACACACACACACACACACACACACACACACACACACACACAACTATATATTGGGAATACATTTTTAAAGTCAACTAATCCATCCAGTCCTTTCACTTAATAGTTGAAAGAACAAATTCCCAGTGAGATAAGTTTTATTTACCTGAGAGTTCAAGCTGCCTGGGGCCAGGGTTTGGTTCATCTGCAGGCTCAGGAACTCACGCCTGTGTTCATCCCCCTAGATCATGGGAACAAGATTGTTTCTCTTCAGTCTCAGAGAAAGTGAGCATGTTTTAGATGTTAAACCACAGGACCTGTCCATTCTCTTGCCATATGTGCCACTTATTGTTGAGATTTCCAAAATAACCTTGAGCCATGTTATAGTCCCAATTCAACAAAATACTTCTGGTTCTTTGAGCCCTGTTATTGAGCTCCCAATACTGACAGCCTGCTATAAAACATGGTGCCAAGATCATGGCAGGATGTAGAGGAGCATAAGATGTTACCAGATTTATGCATATATATGTTATTTCATAACAGAGGAATAAAGTCTGCCCTCACAGTATTTATCAGGTAATGAAGTAAACTAAAGAAGAAAGAAAGGTCTGTGGCCCTATCGAAGTGAGGGAAAGGTTTGGGGAGGAGGCTAAATCTCAGCTGACATTAAATGCTTAAAATAAATTGCTAAACAGTACAACCAAGGAAGAACCTCCTTGGAAGAGGGAATAGCTTTCAAAGTTATGAAAGCCTAAGCAGCATCGTATTTGAGGGCACTACAAATATTATGAAATGTAAACATAGAAAGTGTGAGATGTGGGACAGCAAGAAGCAGAATGGGAAGAGGAGGACTGTTCATGTATTGCTTGGAGGCCCTACTATAGGCTGAAGATCCTCCTGCTGGCAGAATGGAGACACTGGATTTTATGCAGTGATGAGACCTACTCAAATTTTAGATTTTTTTAGCAAGATTTGAAAGGTCTAAAAGTAAAAGTCAAAACTCTAGAAGGAAGCCAGGCACAATGGCTCACATCTGTATTCCTAGCTACTCAGGAGGCTAAGATTTGAGGATCAAGGTTCAAAGCCAGCCCAGGCACTAAAGAATGTGAAACTTATTTCCAATTAACCACTAGAAAACAAGAGATGGAGCTGTGGCTCAAGCGGTAGGGCAGTAGCCTTGAGCTGAAGAGCTCAGGGACAATGCCCAGGCCCAGCAGTAGGGTGGTAGCCTTGAGCTGAAGAAGCTCAGGGACAGTGCCCAGGCCCAGAGTTCAAGCCCCATGACCCACCCTCCCCCCACACACAAAGCAATTCCCTTTCCAATTATTTATTTCCAAATGAACTCTGGCTGTTAACTCCTGAATATACCCCAACCCAATGTCGAGCTAGGAAGAGCAAACTTAGTCAAGCCAGGAACATGGAGACCCCTGACTTCAGGGTGTGGTGGAAGCCATGGACACTCCTTATTTCTTTACTTCTCCCTTGAAGTTGGACACACACACACACTATTTTAAAATTATAAATCAGTTGTCCTAATCTTCTTGAGATTTTTGAGGGAAGGACGCTTTTCAGTTCTTTTTGGTGATGCAGGTGTGTTTCTTTTTGAAAGAATCTGGCCTCGTGAGGCACCGCCAGTGCTGTACCACCATCTGCAGGCAGCTCCCAGTATTACAAGTAGGAAACAGGAGCCAGTTTCCTCTTACATCTCATGATTTCAAGTTATATTAACTGTGGATCATTTTCTTAAGTCTCTGCCACCAGAAGCAAGTGACTGAGTTAGACAGAAATGGGAAGGAAATGGTCAAGGGACTTAGGCTTTCTTTTATATAGAGCCTAATTTAATGACTTTAGTTCGGTAAACAAATCTTTCAGAGAATGGATCCCAAATTTTATCCTAATGTCCAGGCCAGCTGTATATGTAGCTCTACAATAGTCACTTTAAAAAACATAAAATTTTTTGTCCAAAGTCAACCCACAGGAGAAAATATTTTGCCATCTGTATATCTAATAAGAGATTGATGTCCAGAAAATATAAAGAACTCTTAAAATGTATGTAACAACAGAAAACCCAAACAACAGGGTGTAGTTTAGTAGGACAGCCCTTCCCTGGCATGTGTGAGGAACTTGGTATCCCCAAGTGCACAAAAAGGAAAGCAGTTGAGGGGAGAAGGAAGCAAAGGGACAAGAAGGGAAGGATAGGAGGGGGAGGGGAAGGGGAAGAGGAGAGAAAGGGAAGGAAAGGAAGAGAAAGTGGAAGGAAGGGAAGGAAAGGGGAAGGAAGGAGGAAAAGAGCGAAGGAAAGAATTAAAGGGGAAAAGGAGTAACATTTTTAAGGATATATTTTAAGTGACTATTCTAGAGCCACATATATAGCTGGTCTAGACATAAGGATAAAACGGGATCTACCTAAAAATTTGCTTACTGAACTGCAGTCATTAAATCGTAATAGCTAGCTATTCTGCTACATGGTTTACGAACAAAGTTGCTATAAAGTTTTTGTTAGTAAAATCAGAAATCTCCAAGCACTTGAAAACATCTTAGCCCCTTTCTAGCAATTTCGAGGCTCCTCATCTTACTGTGAAAGAATGGCTTAAGAACCTTAGCTTGTCCTGGAGTATGATTAGAAGCAGATCCTTGTCTCAAAGTCATTCTATGACTAATAAATTGACTGAGTTCGCCAGCAATACCTTCATATTCCTAGACTGATGATATTACTAAACTATTAGTTATTTATAAGGTAAAACATCATTTCTCATACAACAGGCATTGTTCTAAGTATTTTTGTGTATTATGTGAAGTACTTCACATACAGCTCTATTGACATATTCCTATAGTTGTCCTCATTTCTAGATGAGGACACAGGCACAAATTCATCAGGTAATGTGTCCCACGGTCATGGGACCATGTTGAAATTCAAATCCTGGCCTCAGAGTCCTCATCTTAGCTGTGTGTTTAGCCAGTCACAACTCCTACAGTATCTAAAGCTGCAGGTAGAAGCATATGGAAAGTCCATGTTTCTGTGTCTATACAAAGTTTCTCTTCCACCTTCTCTCCTCTAGTTTACAGCTTACAGATACTCCTTCATTAGAGCACTCGTCTTCAGAATACTGCAGAATATATCAAGACATATTGAATTGCTTTCATCTATCCTCTCCCCAAGTGAGCTCCCCCAACCAAGAGGCATAAGGACAAAGTTTATTGTATAAGTGATTCAGGCTGCTGTTACCCTCTTCAGCTCCAGATAGCTACTATGCCACATGGTTTAGGATCAGTGTCAGTTCTAACAGATCTCACCTGAGAACACAGAGCAAAGTCCACTACTAGATACTTGGAAGGCTAGTCAGGCTGCATGAAAGGCTTTAGTTATATTTCTATTGAAGTTTTACTCAAAGCAGTCTTCTCAGGACATCCATTTATGGAATCTCCAGGAGGGATTAAGGTGTTCGTTCTGGTCCCTGGTCATACTGTGTGTCTTAGGGTTATTTTGTGGAGGAGTGTTGGCCATGCCTGGGTTTTAAACACAGGGCCCAAAGCTTGCTACATAGTCACTCTACTGCTGAGACACACTACCAGCATTTAGACTAGGCTTTTGACCTGTGACTAGTCATGTTGGTACTGTGTATTGAATCTGGGTAGATGAAGGGGCCTATGTGGTGGAGACTGTGAAGTCACATGATCTGAGCCTCACTTCCCATCCTGCTAGTGTTAACCTTTACAAGCCTTTGGATTGGTTTCCTGAGAAAATGTCCTTATCTCAAAAAATGGAGAAAATAGAACTTCACCCAATTGACAGGTAACAAGTTTGAAACTCATCATTCCACTATTTAGGGTTCCATTGGTTTCCAACACCTGGGTTGTATCTGCTTTAAAACATGACAAATTCATTCATACTCTTCTAAATCAAAAAGAAAGGCACATGACAGTATATCTTGAGATTGTTTAACATTTGCATTTTTCTCCCACAGATATTATGACAAGAAATATCAAGTATTCTTGAAGCTAGTTGAACATCAAAAGGAGTATTCAGCAATCATGAATGGAGACTGAACAGGGTTTGCCGGTTCACAGGCCAGAAGGGTCTGTGTCACTGTCTTAGGGGCTTCTGTCCTTCTCTTTTATATTCTTGATTCAGAAGGTATTGTTTCATCACTTCTATATTATCTCCTAATAAAAGTATATATATATATATATATATATATATATATATATGCCCAACCAAAGATATTCTTCTTTTTTGAAATACCAGTATTATTTTTTGTGTTTTTTTCCCTATAGGTATTTAAATTTGCAATTGGAAGGTAGGCATATTCAGAATCTTGGCAGGTACCAGTATGTTGCCAAGACTTTCACATGAGGTCACAGCATTTCATAGAAGAGTAGATCTTGGTTGTCATCAGAGCCAGAGGAACTTGCATTTGTTAGCTGATTCTATATTAGCACTCAATGAAAGACAGCTTTAGATAGGATAGCTAATATGCAGTGTATATAAGGTTCTTATCACTTGTTTCAGTGTTTTGTACTAGTACTGAGACTTGGACTCAAGATCTGGGCACTTTCCTTTAGTTTTTGTTTGCTCAAGGCTGAAGCTCTACCATTTAAGCCAGAGCCAGATTTCTGTTTTGTTGGTGGTTAATTAGAGATAAGTCTCTGGACGTCCTGTCTGGGCTGGCTTCAAACCATGATCCTTAAATCTCAGCCTCCTGAGTAACTAGAATTACAAGCTTGAACCATCAGAACTCAACTATATCATGCTTCCTTTGTGGCACTTCCCCTGCTTGTACAGGATATATTCTAGGGTCAGATGTTACATTTAATTGCAGAATCATCATTTTGCAATCATCCTATTAAAGGCAGGAATCATTGATGGATCCAGGAGAAGATTTTGATGAGTAACAGGATATATGCATGGTCTTAAAAAGTTTCTTCACAGATTGTTTATTAGTTACAAGAGGAAAAAGAATGTTAACTACATAGGGAAGAAATGGGACATCTTGATTGGATGACCAAAATTAATTTCAGATGGCTGAACAGACAACATGTATCTCCAGATGTGACAGCCTGAGAAAGAGAGAATGCATAACTCAAATCTAACCATGAGGAAACATCAGAAAAACCCCAAATGGGTCACATTCTGTTTTGTTTTGTTTTTTAATAGACTATTCAAAAATGTTCATGTCATAAAAACTGAGAAAAGCCTTAGGAAGTTTCTAGATTAAAGGAAACAAAAGAAATGTGATCACTTAAAAGCTTTTGAGGTAGACAAGTACTTGGAGAACTATAATGTCTTTATTTAATATCATACCACACATGAGCATGCAGACACACACACACACACACACACACACACACACACACACACACACACACACACACATATATACACACACACAAATTCACCTACCACTTGCTGATACTACTTCTAGAGCTGTCTGAGCTCAGATGAATTTGGGCAGAGGATGTTCAGAGGTCAGCCATACAAGTCAGCAGATAGAATAGAAAAAAGCCAGGACAGCACAGTCAACAAACATCCTTCAGAGTATTTACTGTGTCAGAAATTATGCTATGCACAGTTGTAGAGCAACAAATAAAATATGATCCCCATGGGCTGGGAGTTTGGCCTAGTGGTAGAGGGCTTGCCTAGCATGTACAAAGACTAGGATTCAACTCCTTGATACCTCATACATAGAAAAAGCCAGAAGTAGTGCTGGGGCTCTAGTGGTAGAGCTCTAGCCATGAGAAAGCCCAAGAACAGTTCTCAGGCCCTGAGTTCAAGCCACAGGACTGACAAAAAAATAAAAGAAATATGATTCCCGTCCTCAGAGTGTTCCCAGTCTAATGAAATGGAAACAGGTAAGTCAATCCATAGTGAGAGGCTACAGAAAAAAAAGAAAGGACTTGCTGCTCAGAGCACAGCAGTCAGAAAAAGAGGCAAACAAGTTGGCAGGTGGCATGAAAATCACTAAAATAGGATATATATGTATATGTGTATATGTGCACATGTATACATGTATATATGATATATACATAACATGTAATTGCTATGATATAATATGATGACTGACTTGGGATCCTTGTCCTGGATTTATCTCTTTCTGAAAAATTCTATGACTTAGAGGAATGTCCTTAACTTTTGCAAGCCTTAATTTCCTCTTGTTTTGCTTATTTATTTTATTTTGCTTATCTTAATTGTACTGGGAATCAAAATCAGAGCCTCATGTTGGCTAACCAAGTGTCCTACCATTTCAACCATATCACTAAGTATCTCTTTGGTTTTAAATGGATATATTAACATTAGCTGCCTTACAGGATTTTAATGAGAATATAATGAGATAACACGTGTAAAATGCTTAACTTGATTGCTTGGGCCATGCTTGCCTGTTCTAGGGACTGGTCCCTACAAGATATTCAGAATGTTAACACTAGCAGCAGACCAAGTAGGAGGGCCATGCTCAATTAAGAAGTCCAACGCTATAGTAGTATTCTTCAGAGGCCAAGTCTATAGAAATCTTAAGCACAGCCCAAGGTGACAGTGAATGTGGGTTTATGCCCCAACAGGCCTAATATTAAGAGAAGCCCTGTCCATTCACAGCAAGTAGACCTTAGCCAGGAAATGAGCTTGGGATGAGAGGGAGCAGGGTAGCACCCTAGCTAAGAGGGTGGGTAAAGCAGGATCTAGACAAGATATTAGGGTGAAAATCAAACACGATTCAGCTTCTTTAAAGCTGATGAATTCTGACTCAAAAACTTGGGCAAGCCAGAGCCAGTTCACACAAAGCACTAGTGAATGCTATAGTGCTGTGTAGTTACGACGGTCAGAGGCAGAAAAATGAATAATTAGCAACTATATGTCCTCTCTTCCTGTGTTTTTCCAGTCTTAACTAGAGAACTATGAGGTAGCAACATTAACTTCGAAATGTTGTTGAGAAAGCTGAAGTTCAGAAAAACTAAAACAACAACCACCACCAAAAAAAAAAAAAAAAATCTGGCTCAGAGGCACCCAGCTGGTAATGGATTCAAACCCACATCTGTTTTGGTACAAAAGTTTAAGTGTTGTCTAGTTGTGCAAACTAGAAAGCCATCCTTCCCCACCACCTGCTTTTTAGTTACAGTGCTCCTGCTCTGGCTAATACCTAAAATTGGACTCCCTCACAAGCAACTCATAGCCAAACTGATCCTGACCTTGAGGTCTCATTGCTTTATAGAGAAAGGAAAAGGCATATAAAGGAGGTGAAGAACATGGCACACTAGAATTACCTTTACCTGTCAAGAAAAGGAACAACTTGGTAGAAAGACCTGGGGCAGGTCAGTTGCACTGTAAACCTCACTCACCACCTCTGAAATTGGGATCATTCAGTTACTGCCTCCTTAGGTCATGGTAAGATTACTTAACCCTTACCATGAGAGCTGTATAAAAAGTCCTTTTCACAATTCCTGGCAGACAACAGTAGGTTTTCTAGTGTTGTTTCCACAGGGTTTTTCAGCCATGTTAATCCCTGAAAAAATCAATGTTTATCACAACTACTGTTTTAGGAAAACTGTAAATGTCTAAATAGATTTCTATAACAATGTATAACTGGAAAACAAACATCATGGCTCCAATATTCATGTCCTTGAATGGGAAAGAAAGCTTTCCCTAATGCACATGCATAAAGTATATTTCATGAATAAAAATTGTAGTATGGCCAAGATGGTTTGTGAGATTATTTTTCTTTTCTGTTGCCTACTGTAAGCTTTTCTTTTAAATTGAAGTCAGCCCAGTCTTACATTAGCCAATCACTTTACAAAGGGACACACTACAGGTTTCAAATTTGACCAAAAGCACTTGTCTTATGTGAAGAAAAAAATTATGACTTTCAAAAGGGACAAAGAACAAAAGCTCAGCAAGGAGATGGGGGAAAATACTATAAGGATGGCAGAATAGTGACATACTAAAGAGGTACTGTAATCCACATGACTCACCGTCAGAGTCTACTGGAGTCCAAAGGAAGCTTTTAGAAGACATGTCCCAGCCTGAGCAATGGTCTTTCTCTTCTGACCATAGTTGTGTCTTATCTGTCAAATTGAGTAATTTATATCTGTAAGGAACTAGTGAAAAATATCAAGACATCTCTAAACATCAACTATAACACTTAGTTTTTACAGATTAAGAGGGATCTGCTCTTTCTCACAGGATTCAGAATAGTCAGATCATTCCACTTTTCTTATCCATTCCTTGGCCACTGGCCTGTGTACCCTTGGAGAACCCAGACTTGGAAGCCCTGTGTTTTCAGCACCTAAGCAGTTCTTGGCACATAATGGATATTCAGTAACTGAAAAAACACAAATAGGACACTACTCAGCAAATATTTCAAAGATACATCATTTTAAGTCAATCTTTAGTACATATTAATGTTCCAAATTTCTTATATATATTCCACTCACTGAGATAAAAAATATGTGTCTTGTCTAATAACTGTTAGATCTTTAGTGTGCACATACATTAATAACTACACAACTTCATATGGGTTTTGTTGCTCAAGTTTAGAAACATTTTGCAGATTTTCACTGTTAACATTGATCATTTTCTGTACCATTTTTTTTATGGGAAACCAATTACCTAATGGTCCAGAAACACACATTGTTCACTGGGCTTCAGCATGACTACTTTGTGAATTCACAGCATACTTAGCAAATGATTGCCATTAAAGAATTTAAAATGAAGGACATTATCACTAAATAAGAAATTAATGACTTGCAGAGCTATGTAATATAATTATACTTAAGCTGGAACTACAGATGAATTACAGAAAAATCTTTGTGCTCTCTCATGTCTCCATTAGTATACTTAACTGCTATTGACAGTAATTTAGGAAGGAATCTTGAATATAAAAAGCTTTTTTTTCTTTTATGATTTCCAGAGGGAAAGCTTAAAATGTACATTTTTAAAGGATTTTTCCCCCAAGGTTTCTGAATATTGGACAATTTTACTACATTGGTAATGCTAAAATAATTTAAGTAAAAGGAAAGACTTCTGCAATATATCTAGACTTCTCAACTTTAGCACTACCTCATTGATTTTGTGATCAATATCTATTATGTATAGAAGATCACATTACTCTTAATATAAATGTACCAAAAGGCTTAATTATTATTTGCTTAAGGCATGCTTAAGCCTTAAAGTGTCCTCTCACTAAAATCTAGAGCAAGCCTGCCTCTCTACTGTATGATTTTACTGCAAACTTGAAAGATGTCTTATTTATGAATGCTTATTCAGGTATGATCATGCCCACATCACAGAATATTTCCTTATAGTTTACCTATTTATTGTATGTACATCATCTATTCTTCATTAAAAAAATTGCTAAGGTAGGTCTTACAGTGTAGGAGCCCTCTTTACTGGTAGAAAAGCCACAACTTCAAGCCTATAAGTAACTTTGGCCTAAGATTGTATAGCTGGAGCACAGATGTAAGACCACTCTTCTGCGTCTCCCTAAATAAATTCAATTAGCTTATTTGTGCAACAGAGGATGATTCATTAGTTTGCTAATTGCCCTCTCTTCTGTGCTTCCCCTTGTTAGCATGTCTAAATACCCAGGAGGCCTGCTCTCATGTTCACTGGTTGATCAAAGGACTGCATTATTTCTACTGGCAAGCAGAGGTCAAGTAAGAAAGCCTTGGGCTAGAATCATTGAGTTTTGCCTTCATATCACAGCTTCCCTACTTACTAATCCACACAGTGTCTGAATTCCCACAATCCACTTAACCTGTTCATCTCTGTGTCCTATCTATAAGATAAGAACAAAGGAAAGCAGCCTCATGGCATGATCTGTGAAATGCCTGGCACAGTCTGACATAAAGCAGACATACAACATATACTAGTTTTGCCTTGACCTAATTCATACTTATTTTATGGAATTTCTAGAAGCAATGCTTCCTTTTAAGTTGAACAACTTTATGACCAGTTTCTAAGGTAAAATTTCTATGTTACATTGAAGGCAAGCAACCATTATTGCACTTTCATTTTGCCAGATGGTCTCACCATTGTTTAATTGCATCATGTTAAGGAGAGGGAATATACATAGAGAATCAACAACTATGGATATTTGATCCTTGGTGTTCAGGAAAGACCATGGCTGATGTATGTTATGTACAGATGTGGGTTTCTGATAACACACGTGTCTGGGAAACAATGAAAGGTAAAAGATGACCAGCTCTAACCAGCAAGGCAAAGCTGCAGGTAGTAGGTAGACCTTGTTTCTCAATACCTAGGCTAGACCACATGTGTACACCCAGTTCAGAGGAGCCAGGATGGGTGTGGAATTGGTCTTTATTTCACTACATCTTGAGCACCTAGGAACTCACCAACTCATATAGTTTTCTCCTCTACCTACAAACATGTTTACCTAATCTGGCTTGCCTCCTTGAAATTTCAACACTGTCTTTATGTGAAGACACAAAGAAGGGTAAATACTAACCCCTCTCAAATGGTTCACTGCATTATTCCTTACACACGTGTTAAAGATATTCCTCACCTTACATTTAATTGAATCTGTATGCCCTCATTCACATTTTTTTTAATTACTAGCCTTACGGTTCCCTTCAAATTAGGCTTTTGAACCATCTCTCCCTGTGAGTCTTAGCAGTCTTTTAACCATAGGTTAAGTTCTCCCTACTACTATCCTACCTTATCTTATGAGATATCTTTCCCATCACAGCTGACCCCTCCCCTCCACAAACGCCATCCCCAGTGAATGCATAAAGAAGACCCATCTGTATCTGACTATTCTCAGCAAACACAATGAATATGTATGATTAAACCTCTTGTTTCTCTGTGGGGAAACTTAGCTACTTAGACAGAACCTTGATAGCTTATCAAGCTTTCTCCAAAACCCCCAAGCCCTCCACGTAAATCCCAGCTTAAATCCACTTTCCTGTCATATTCTAGCCACAAGTTTGTTTTAGCAAATATGCATCTTCCAAAGTAATCTGGACATCTCCAAGCATCATTCCCCACCACACGTATCTATTGCCTTGTCAACCCTGTGATACAAGCTAAGGATGGAAGATGGCCTGTGTAATCTCTGAGGGATTCTTATCCCACTGCATGTAATTGTTTCCTTCTCTGTCCTCCAAGTGCTTGAGGAAATGTGTGACTATTTCTGTCTGATGACTGTGAGAAATGATGGTTATTATTTATTTCTGAACCAAGACTTTCTTACAGAGTGAGAATCCCCTGATCTATCTTCACTGTACACAACCACCTGGATTCTCCCTCAGCCAGGTACCAGAATGACTGAGCTTAGACTCCTACCAACCCCCAGTAAATCAGAGGCTTAGAGGGAGACACAAACCTTGGCTGTTGAAACCACTGCAGTTCTAAATGACTTTTGACCTCAGCATGTGCTGTCCTATCCTCAGTGGTATTACTACACCACCATTTACTAAAGCTATACCCCTGCCTATTAGATCCATCCTGATCCATGCTGAGGCCAAGTTCGCCATGAATGGGATAGGTGGTTTATGCTTACCTGGGGCAGGTGAAGTTAAAATCCTAGAACTGAGCACCCCCTACTCTAACCCCTTTCCCAATGAACATGTGTTGTGCACCAAACCTAGAAAAATCCAATAGGCCCCTCCTACAACTGCAGACATGCCCAAGAGAGAGATTGTTTATCAGTAGGAATAGTGTTAAGGTGCAAGTGATAACAATCCATCCCATAGTACTTATAGGATGTTTATTATTTCCTCAGTAAGCAATAAAAAGAAACATTCATCAAGTCAACATCTGGATTCAACATCCATCCATCCATTTGGCATCAGCTTGGTTGCTTTTTGATCTCATTTGCTACTTCCTGTTTCCAGGTGTTGTCATGTCTAGAGGCATCATGTTCTCATGGAATTGCATCCAGAGCAGAAGAGAGCAATCTCTCTTTATTTTCTTTTTGAAATCAAGGAAGAGCCACCTGGCAGACTTCTTTTATCTCTTTAGTCATATTCTGAACTGAAGGCAGAATACACGACTGGGATTTGCCAAGACTGGCCTAGGAAAGCTCATGATGCTTTCCTTACACAGGGTGTATTGTTGTTCCAGTAAATTCTGGTTCTGTTAGACACCGATTGAAGGGAACCATGTTTTGTAGGCAGCCAGAATAGCAATGCTTGGAGAAAAGGACTATGGTCAACACATTTAAGGAATACTGAGGTAAGTAGATTTATTGGACTGTAAGTGTAGTGTGAAGGCAGAGTGATTGTCCAGCATGTATGAAGCCCAGGTTTTCATCCTCAAAGCCTCAAAAAGAAAAAAAACTAAAAGCAATATTTTTTTTATCTCAGAGACATCTTCAACTAATCATGTAACTTGTTCATGTATACTGTTTATTCATCAAATGAATGGCCAACATTTAACTTGCTGAATGCAAAATGAACTGAGTTATATTATTGACATTATATTTAGTTCTCATGCAAGTGAATGTTACTAATTATCAATATCTAAACTAGTTAATCAAAGTTGGCTCAAAAGCTGTGGTTGGTGGTCCATGACTTTAATCCCAGCTACTAAGAAGCAAGAAACAGAGGAACTGAACGTTTCAGATGAACTTAGCAAGATCCTGTCTCACAAACAAAAACTAAAGCTAGGTGCTGGTGGCTTATGTCACTAATCTTAGTAACTTAGGAGGTAGAGAGTAGGAGGATCACAGTTCAAGGCCATCTCTGGTAAGTTTGCAAAAGTTCCATCGCAGCCAATAGTTCAGTATGGTGGTGTATGCCTGTCATCATGTATAATGCTAGGCATTGAGAACCAGACACTGTGGTTCCAGAACCACCTAAGCAAAAAAAAAAAGTGTGTAAGACCCTTCTAAGCAGAAACTACTGACCATGGTGTTGTATATTTACCCTTGCAGCTACAGCAGGATACATTATAGGAAGAACACAATGCAGCCCAGCTCATGTAAAGCTATTGGGATTTGAAGAAATCTATAAAGTGACTTAAACAGTAAATTTATTTACATTCTACACAAATGCATAATTCTTGAAGTGTAATTTCTAAAACAGATGAATTAGTAGTATACGCTGGTGTTCTATGTAGCTGGAGAACATATAGTGCTTTTGTGTGTTCAAGCATGTTGCAATCATTTTTTTTTACAACAGTTTGTAGACTTCCTGCTATTAATGCCAGGTGGGTCTATTTGACCTCAATATCACCTGCACTTTGTAGCAGAGGGACTTATAAGGAAACGGGGAGGTTATAAAATCCACAGGAAGTAACTGCAGGTGCACTGTTGACTTTGTTATAAGACTGGACCGGTGAGAAGGTGACTGATAAAGCCTTGACAATTATGAGTGTGAAAGAGGTATATAACACCCTTTTCATTCTTTCATTGCCTTACCACCATAATCCTTTTGTAGGAAATACTGTCTTAGGGCTTTCATGTTATTTAAAAGATTATGACAATTCATGTGCCTTCCAGTAACAATAACTAATCAGAAAGCTAATTGGTATTGAGTGAGTGCTCACCCTGAGCAGGTTCTGGTCTAAATCTCTGTCTCTGTTAATCTTTACTCCAAAGACAAATGGCCACTACTATGACCATCTTTATTTATTGATGAAGACAAAGCACAGAAGAGTGAAGTAACTGGACCAAGATCACAGAGGACTTATGGGTAAAGTCACTGACCACTATTTTATACTATCAACGACAGTAATAGTTCAACTTTCCAGACTGTGATTTTCTAACTTCATCTGCCTAGTCTTTGCAGTTAGTGATATACCTACCCTACAGATGAGGAAACTGGGGTTATGACATCTAATAATTTGCTCAAAGTCACATGCAGCCAAGTGGCAGCAAGCAGCTGCTTACTGAGTTAAAGCTGAAATATTTAAAATTATCCATGATTGTACACAGGAGAAGCCCTGTGTCCTCTGTCTAGAGGAGGAGGAAAAGCTGAGGCTGCATGAAGCAAGCCAGAAGGTGTCATGGAAGTGCTATTATTCTATAACTCCCTCTGATGCTTGGAAACAGGGAGGACTCACCACTGGAGGGGGCTGTGTTTCTTACATTAGGCCCTAAGCACTACTGCTATACAGGAAAGGTCAGCAGACTTTTCCTGTACAGGGTCACATGGTAAATTTGTGTGTCATAAAGTCAGTTACTAATGTCCAAGTCTGTCATTTTAACACATGAGTAGATAGAAAATAAGAAATGAGTGGCTCTGCCTGTGCCCATTTAAAGACTGAAAAAAGTCTAATTGCTATTCCTTATTAGCTTTCACTACAAGTCGGAATACAGGGCCCCCATACACACTTGGGACGATAGTATTGCTCTTTGCTTCACCTTCCACAATTTATAAATTGTCTACTGCATGCCAGTGCATGTACCTTACAGCACCCCCATTCCTTTGTGACAGATGACTTTTCTTCAATCTCTTCTTCAAATACAGTGTCTGATTTGAACTGAATCCCAACTCACACTTAGAAGGAAAAAAAAGCTTGCATCACTTATTTACCCAGTAAACAGTGATAAGTTCAATGGGAATTATATCAGTTGTCAGTTATAACTAACTGTACACTACAGTTATGTGTTTTACATGAATTTGTTCCTCCAATTCTCCCTCACTAAATGAGAGGAGTGAGAGGTAGAATGCTTAGCGAACACTGGAAAAGAAAGCACTGAATAAAGAATCAAAGTGTAGCCAAATTGAAGAGGCTTGGAGCTGTTCTAAAACTGGGATTGTAGTATTGGCCTCAGCAGAGACCGCCCTACCCCCTTGGTGAAGTTTCCCACTAAACTGTGGGAAAATATTTGTGAGTTCTCATTTTAGTTTTGTAGATGAACTGAGAACAGTACAGTGCAGCTGAGGGCATCCTCAGGTATCCCCTGTGTCCATACTTCACACAATATTTAATAATATTAAAAAATTAAGTTTGGTAATTTTAATTATGCTCTTAAATTTATGTGCCAGTGATTGCGTATAGAGGGTTTTTTTTCTTGAATACTTGTTTGTAGAACATGACATTTGAAATATGATGGAAAAACTCAGTGTTGATAAAAAGTTTTAATAAATGTTTTTAAATGGGGCTGGGAGTTTTGCCTAGTGGTAGAGTGCTTGCCCAGCAAGCACAAAGGCCTGGGTTTGATTCCTCTGTACACATACACAGAAAAGGCCAGAAATGGTGCCTTGGCTCAAGTACAAGCCCAAGGCTAGTACTCAGTCTCTGAGGTCAAGCCCCAGGACTAGCAAAAAAAAAATTAAGCTAGGTATAGCGCTACAAAATAAACTACGCAACCAGATAGAATTTCAGCAGGTTTTCCTGCATCCAATCCGCGTTGCGCAGATCACCAGGCCTCATGAGCCCCCTATGCGGAACTTTTATTTTTTTTGCCAGTCCTGGAGATTGAACTCAGGGCCTGAACACTGTCCTTGGGCTTTCTAAAAGCTAGAGCTCTACTACTAGAGCCACAGCACCACTTTGAGCTTTTTCTATGTATGTGGTACCGAGGAATCGAGCAGGAGTCTTTGTGCAAGCTAGGCAAGCACTCTACCACTAGGCCAAACTCCTGGCCAGGAACTTTTTTTTTATGACCTTGATAATTTTTTAAATAATTGATTAGACCATATTTTTCACACCCATGATCCTAACTACTCAGGAGGCTGAAATCTGAGGAATGTGGTTTGAAGCCAACCCAGACAGACAGACAGACCTGAGATGCATTTATAGTGAATTAACCATCAAAAATCTGGAAGTGGAGGTATAATTCAAGTAGAATTCAAGTGGTAGAGCACCAGCCTTGAGCAAAAATGCTGAGCAAGAACATAAGGCTCTGAGTTTGAGTTCCAGTGCTGGAGAAAGAAAGAACAGAAGGAAGGAAGGAAGGAAGGAAGGAAGGGAGGAAGGAAGGAAGGAAGGAAGGAAGGAAGGAAGGAAGGAAGGGAGGAAGGAAGGAAGGAAGGAAGGAAGGAAGGAAGGAAGGAGGGAAGGAAGGGAGGGAGGGAGGGAAGGAAGGATGGAAGGCTGGTTGATTTTGTAGAAAGTGCTTCAGTTTGGTTTCATCTGATTGCAGCTATGGATTCTAATGAAGAGCAGAGAAGTGCCCTTCTCATCTTGCCACAGCAAGGATATATGGCAAATATGTGTTATCACTGCTTCATGAAACTTAGTTAAAATGGAGTATAGTGGATATCTTTTATTTGAAGCCATTGTTCTTCCCTTTTTTCATATTGTATTTGTTATAAATGAGTACTAAGACCAACCCATAAAGGATGGAAATTAAGCTCTTTTCCCTGGACCAGAGAGTACATACATTTATCAACTAAAATTCTACACGATATATTTGTATCTCTTCCTTCTTTATTTCTTTAATCATTTCTGTTAGTATGGACTTACACAATTTATTTTATCATTTAATTTACAGTGCAATACCATTATTTATCTTGCTAGCCAGCTTGTTCCAGCTTTTGCCATTAATAGCTTTTTCAGGTGACTATTGTATCCTTTTCACATGTCTCCATATTTAAGTCCTTCTTTGCTTTCTGTCACTATGAGATGCTCCAGGCTTATCTTAGGATTTCATGGGCCAGACTCTGTAAGAGTCTGGTTCCTTCTATCAGAAAATAGTATTTAAGTCAAGGTCTTGGTTTTGGCTGTGCTTATTGGCTTCTATCAATGTTGTGGAAAGATATGAGTTCAAGTTTGGCTCAGATAAAAGTTAGCAAGACTCTAACCTCAACCAATGCACTATATGAAATGGTAACACACCTGTGATCCCAGCTATGCAGGTGGCTGTGGATCTGAGGATCATGGTCTTCAGGACAGCCAGGCCCAAGCCAAACCACAAAACCCTACCTGACAAAAGAAAAACTGGAGCGAAAAGAAATGCTGAGAGCTTGAATTGGTAGAACATAAGACCCTGGGCTTACGTCCAAACAAAAAATACGAAGGTGCCAGAGTTTCTCTTCTGGGAAAGAAAGAAAACACACTCATAAAGGCAGGTATCACATTTCCTTTCAAATATAAATCTAGAGGGTGGAAAGATGATATAAATGTAGAGAGGAAACAATTACAGCAAAGGAAGGGACCGTGGAGACTCACAGGGGAGAGAAGAGTTTGAACAGGATCGATATAGTTTACCTCTATGAACATAAAACTGCCATATACTAGACATAAGAGCATGCTATTTCCAAGAAACTCACTTTATCAGTAAAGACATGTACTGAATGAAAGTGACAGGGCAGAAAAACACACCATGCAAATGGGAGACAAAGATGAGAAGCAACTATATTACATCAGATAAGATACAGAATCCAAATTTGTAATAAGAAACAAAGGGATCAATTCAACAAGAGGAAATAATAATATATATATCTGATGCTGGAATATCTAATTATGTAAAACAAAAATTATTATATCTCAAAGGAGAGACAGACACTGTTATAATCATTGGATATTAAAATAATGATTTCCTGCCCTCTCCCACTGAGTTCTTGCCTTTAGAGCAAGTACTTGTATTTTTGTTTTAAGCCAATTGAACATCTTTTGAAAAATAAAATTATAAACTTTGTTAAAATAAACAAAGAAATAAACAAGTCTTCTTTAGCACTCAGTGTAGAAATTTTCTCTTTAGCACCAACAGCAGACTCGGCATGAGGATTCCAGTAACAAGGAGGTTGTTAAGTGGGTCTGGTTTCTGAACAATTCTAAAGATTGCGAAGTTATTAAATGCATATTGACTGTTGGGCCAAATGCATAAACAATAGTCTGTCTGTCTTGTTTAATAATGAGACAGTAGTTATTTGAAAATCTTGAGAGTATCTTATCCAGTATTCTTAAGACTAAGTGAAGAACACATTAAGAGACCAATTTGTTTATTAAAAGCATAGATTATTTAAAAATCACAAACCAAAAATAACTACACAAGTAAAAACAGGTTTATTTCATCTGTAGAATAGGACTGTTACAATGCCAAAAAGGCAAATAATTATCCCCAGGGGAACCCTGTTACAACAATTGCTTAATTATGGTTTATTTTTCCTTTCTTCTTGTGATAATTACTCACTCATTTGTGTTAAGTAATGATGACAGTTCACAAACATCATTGTTGCTTTTGTTCCCCACACTCTGGGCTTTCTCCTCATTTATCCCTAAGACATGTTATTCTCTTATTTTCAGGTCCCAAGTATATTTTAGTGATGTCTATATAGATTTATAATTTGGGGGTGGTTAGAAATTTTAAAAACTTAGTCTACTTTCCTTTATATTTGTTTAAAAAATGTGTTGAGAGCGATTTAAAATGTTAACAAATTCACAGTAATTTCACTTCACATAATTTTGGAAGTAAAGCCAGAATAAGTTCAAGATTTGGAATCATAAGAGTTGGATATTAAAGGCAACTTTGTGAATTTAGACTAATTAATCCCTGTGGGTCTTTCTTTTTTTTTATTTCTTTCATTTTTAAGGTGGAGTTGGCAGTAACTCTTCCCTACTCATTGTACTCTTATAGGCCCAAATGAAATCAAAGACTTTGTACATAATAAATGTAAATTGCCAATGTAATTGTCAATGTAAATCTTAAGTCTATATATGCATTCACTTATAAATGTATAGGTTTTGACTGGAAGATGATGATAACTTATGAGGAGGAGGAAAGAGGACAATTTTTCATGGGCTTAAAAATTCCTTTTCTTGGGCTGGGAGCATGGCCTAGTGGTAGAGTGCTTGCCTAGCATGCATGAGGTCCTGTGTTTGATTCATTGGTAGCACATACATAGAAAAAGCCGAAAATGGTGATGTGGCTCAAATGGTAGAGTACTAGCATTGAGAAAGCTCAAGGGCAGTGTCTGGACCCTGAGTTCGAGCCCCATGACTAGCAAAAACAATTTCTTTTCTCTTTCTCTTTCCCCTCTCATATGTCTTCCCCCATCTCTTTCTCTTTCTCTCTCACACATACACACCCATAATTAAGTTTTAAGAAAGACTTAAACCAGGCACTGAGGTTCATCCCTCTGTAATCCTAACTACCTGGGAAGACTAAAACCTGAAGGGCAGTGAAGATTGGTGGTTCAAAGATAACCTGACTTGCAAGACCCCTTCTCAACTAATAGTTGGGTATTGTGGCCTGCACTTGTCATCTTAGCTATTCTGGGAAGTTTAAAATAGGTGAACACAGTCCTGGCACACACCTGAACAGCAAGCAAAACCCTGGCTCAAAAATCAGCAGAACTAGAAGAGTGACTGGTGGGATGGCTCCATACTATAGTGCCCACCGACACATGAAGGACCTGAGTTCAAATGTCAGTATGGAAGAATAAATGGCTTACACAGCAATAGCCACAAAATTTATAATTCACTGTATCTAGCACAGGTATCATGGCAGACTCGTAAGTGCTGTAGTTGGGATGTGAAATGTCCTGTAAGATCCATGTGTTCTAACCTTGTTCCTTGGGTTCATGGTTATGGAAAGTGGTGGAAACTTCAAGAGGTGATGCCTACAGGGAGTTTTGGCATATTGTAGGTATGCCCTTAAAGGCAATGGTGGGGTCCCAGTCTCTCCCATTTCTTTCATCCTAGCCTGGAGCTGGAAAGGCTTTGATGTACCACACACTGCAGCAAGGGCAGCTAGAACAGAGAAACCTTCAAATCTAGGAATCTAACTTGATTACCTCAGTATTTTTTTTTTCAAGAATGGTAAGCTAATACCATGGGGATCCAACAAATTCTGTTGCTGCCTGAAGAAACCACTACATCGTGTTTCTCTTATTCAAGTAGTCTAGTGATTATTCCTAGTGTCAGGAGAGGCCTTCTTCCTTGGATACTTTTTATCTAGAGACTTATTTTGGGTATTTATTTTTTGTTGCAAGTTTTTATATGACAGTTGTGCATGCTGATGATCGTTGTTCCCATAACCAACTTGAAATTGCCATAATGTAGGAGAGAATTTAAAAAGGAAAAGATTTGGAAAGTAAAGTACAGTGCTTGGCTTTTTTTTCTTTCTTGCCAGTCTTGGGCTTGAGCTCAGGGCCTGAGCACTGTCCTTGGACTTTCTCAAGGCTAGAGCTCTACCACTTGAGCCTCAGCACCACTTCTAGCTTTTTTGTATGTATGTGGTACCAGGGAATCGAACCCAGGTCTTCGTGCATGCTAGCCAAGCACTTTAACCACTAGGCCAAACTCCCGGCCCATGCTTGGCTTTTTTTTTCATCATGTCTTCACATTAATTTTGTTTTCAATGTGTAGACTATTCTGTTATTGTAACTTAATGAAATGAAAGAGCAATGACCAAAAATGATGAAATGAAATGAAATTTTAATCACTTACAATTTTTGGCATGATCAGCTTGGTTATAATTGATGTGCACTCAAGGGCTTTGTATTTCAAACAGAACTTGTCTTGAAAGTGTTCATGTGTCCCAGATGTGACCTAGTTTTGTTGCAAGAAATGAATGCTGAGTGTGGCACAGGCCCATTAGTTAGACACAGCTGTTTCAGGAGCTATTAATGTTGCATCTACAGGAACAAAATACATAAATCCAGCTGCCATGTGAGCACCAGTATTAGGCATATGCTATGCTTAACAGTATCAAAGGCTCCAAATATACATAGATATAGATATAGATATAGATATATGCCAACTCCCAAGTTCAAGAAACTCATCAGCTAGTTTAAAAGAAAGAAAGCAAACTAGTTACAAGGTAAAATAAAGCAAAAAGAAATGAGACCAATGATATAACATTCAATAGCAGAAGCTCAATAGAGCTAGAGACGCATTCCATTAAATGTAGTCGTTTGCTCCATTTAAAGAGAATCCAGGGAAGGTTTCAGAGAGCCAGTGCAATTCAAAATTTGCAAGAACATATCCCTTCAGGTCTGCCATAACTGAAGGAATCAAAGACAACATGCAATTAAGATACTAAACTCCTATTTTTATTGGGGCTGTATTCACAATAGCCAAGGTAAGGGAGTTGCTTTTATATCCATCCACAGATGAGTGGATTCTGAGTCATCCATTAAGAACAATGAAATGATGTTTGCAGGAAAATGGATGGAACTGGAAATCATCATAATAAATAAAATAAGTGCGATTCTGAAAAATGAGTACCATTTTTCCCTCTCACTGTAGAGTCTTAAAAGTAAAAGAAAAAGCAGAAGGAACCAATAAGTGGACCAGAAGGAAAGCAATGGTAAGGAGGACAAGAGTGAGCATGTGCAATAAAGGGGACAGATTAAATCACAATAGCTTACCTATGTGTGAAGATGACATGATGACACCAACATTATACACAATGAATACAGACTCATTCAAAGATGGGAGTTTGGAAATACTCTTCAGTTAAGTCAAATCCTGTTCATAGACAAGTGCCCACTTGGATTAGAGAAAAAAAAAGGAAATGCCCAGAATAATGAGGAACAAACAGCAAGAATCATTAATTGCTTTCTCCCCCCCAAAAAATGGATGAGATGTAATTTTCACCCCTTTTTTCACTTTATTTTTTTAATTTTTTTATTGTAATTAGTAAATGGGTTACATGATATTTGCCAGATAGAAGGTGCATTAATTCACATATATTGATACCCTTTCACATGTCTTGGTACCCATTTCCCTCCCCCCCCACACCCTACACCCGTCTTGGTTTTCCCCCCTTCCCTATCAAATTTCAAATATCCAAATACAAATAAATTCAATATATCAGATAACAAAGTGAGATACTATACCAATATGAGATAACCAAGGGACAGCAAAGGAGATGAGAGACAACATAGTACATTAAGGACAACAATCATTCATTATATGGCTTTTGTTTCAATATCCTGGAGGTCCTTTCAATTAGCTTCACATTATATGGCCTTATGTATCAAGATTTTGCTCTATTGCAAATCTCTGCTAGTAGAGCCCAAGGTTTCTACTGATTATGACGAATGAGGGAAACCATTGAGCCTAAGTTCCTTTGAGTCTGGCTTACTTCACTTAATATGATTTTTTCTAAGTCTTTCCATTTCCTAACAAATGGGGCGATGTCATTCTTTCTGACAGCAGCATAGAATTCCATTGTGTACAAATACCACAACTTGTTGATCCACTCATCAACTGAGGGACATCTAGGTTGGTTCCATATCTTTGCTATTGTGAATAGTGCTGCAATGAACATTGTTGTGCTAGTGGGTTTAGTATGTCCTTGTTTCTGGATGGTTGGGTAAATGCCAAGTAGTGGAATTGCTGGGTCATAGGGGAGTTCTATGTTTAGCCTTTTGAGGCACTGCCACACTGCTTTCCATAGTGGTTGAACGAGTTTGCACTCCCACCAACAGTGTAGTAGTGATTCCCTCCTGGCCACATCCCCTCCAGCATCTGTTGTCATTCGTTTTCCTGATCCTGGCCATTCTAGCTGGAGTGAGGTGGAATCTTAGAGTTGTTTTGATTTGCATTTCTTTTATGACCAGAGATGTTGACCATTTCTTCATGTGTCTATAGGCCATTTTTGTTTCTTCTTCAGAGAAGACTCTCTTTAAGTCTTTGGCCCATTTTTTAATGGGATGGTTGTTACTCTGGAGGTTAGTTTTGGAGTGATTCAATTTTTTGAGTTGTTGATATATTTTAGATATGAGGCCTTTGTCCGTTGTTTGGTTGGTGAAGATCTTCTCCCACTCTGTAGGCTTCCTGATTAGTTTACTAGCTATGTCTTTTGCCATACAAAAGCTCTGCAGTTTAATGCAGTCCTACTTATCCAGCCTTTCTCTGATTTATTGTGATTCTTGGTCCTTATTAAGAAAGTTTCGACCTGTGCCAAGGAGGCCTAGTGTATCTCCTATTCCTTCCTGTAGAGTTTTCAGTGTGTCAGCTTTTACCTCCAGGTCTTTGATCCATTTGGAGTTAATTCTAGTGCAAGGTGACAAAGAAGGATCCAGCTTTAGTTTTCTGCAGGTGCTTAACCAGTTCTGCCAACACAACTTGTTGAAGAGGCTGTCTTTCTTCCATTCTATTTTTTTGGCTCCCTTGTCAAAGATTAGGTGGCCATAGGTCTGTGGTTTAATATCTGGGTCCTCAGTTCTATTCCATTGGTCTTCAGGCCTGTTCCTGTGCCAGTACCAAGCTGTTTTGAGAATTATAGCTCTGTAATAGAGTCTAAAGTTTGGAATTGAAATTCCTCCTGTACTGTTCTTTCTGCTAAGAAGTGTTTTTGCTATACGGGGTCTTTTATTATTCCATATGAAATTTTGGATTGCCTCTTCTATTTCTTTAAAGAATGACATTGGGATGTTGATGGGTATTGCATTGAATTTGTAGATAGCTCTTGGCAAGATTGTCATTTTCACAATGTTGATTCTTCCAAACCAGGAGCATGGAAGGTTTTTCCATTTCCTTAGTTCTGCTTTAATTTCCTTTTTTAGGGTTTTAAAGTTTTCGTCAAAAAGGTCCTTTACATTCTTAGTTAAGCTAATTCCTAGGTACTTTATTTTCTTTGAGGCTATTGTGAAAGGAGTTTCTTTCCTGATTATTGCCTCGTTCCTCTCACTGTTGGCATAAAGGAAGGCAGTTGATTTTTGAGGGTTGATTTTATAGCCTGCTACTCTTCCAAAGCTTTGAATCAGCTCAAGGAGCTTGGGAGTAGAGTCTATAGGATTCTTTAAATACAGAATCATGTCATCTGCAAAGAGGGATAGTTTTATTTCCTCTTTCCCTACTTGGATCCCCTTTATGCTTGCTTCTTGCCTTATTGCACTGGCTAGGAATTCTACTACTATGTTAAAGAGGAGTGGAGAGAGTGGGCATCCTTGTCTGGTTCCTGATTTTAGAGGGAATGGCTTTAGATTTTCACCATTAAGTGTAATACTAGCAGTAGGTTTCTCATACACAGCCTTTATTACATTGAGGAATGTTCCATGGATTCCTAGTTTCTCCAGAGCTTTTAACATAAAGGGGTGTTGGATCTTGTCAAATGCCTTTTCCGCGTCTATTGAGACAATCATGTGATTTTTGTCCTTGCTCCTGTTGATATGTTGAATTATATTAATTGATTTGTGTATGTTGAACCAGCTTTGCCTCCCTGTGATGAATCCAGTTTGATCATAGTGTATAATTTTTTTGATGAGTTGTTGTAGACGGTTGGCCAGTATTTTGTTGAGAAGTTTTGCATCGATGTTCATCAAAGATATAGGTCTATAGTTCTCTTTCTTTGATGAATCTCTGTCTGGTTTGGGGATCAGGGTTATACTGGCTTCATAGAATGAGTTTGGTAAGGAACCTTCATTTTCAATTTCGTTGAAGAGCTTGAGGAGTATTGGTGTGAGCTCTGCTTTGAAGACCTTATAGAATTCAGCTGTGAATCCATCTGGCCCTGGGCTTTTCTTAGGTGGAAGTTCTCTAATTGCCATTTCTATTTCAGAGCTTGAAATAGGCCTGTTGAGTTGGCTTAGTTCTTCTTAGTTCAGTGTGGGTATGTTAATATTGGCTAGGAATTCATCCATTTCATCTAGATTCTCAAATTTGTTGGCATAAAGGTTTGAGAAGTATTCCCTCATGATGTTCTGGATCTTGGTAATTTCTGTCATGATATTACCATTTTCATCTGCGATTTTGTTTATTTCGATATGCTCTCTTCTTTTTTTGGTAAGATTTGCTAAGGGCTTGTCAATTTTGTTAATTCTTTCAAAGAACCAACTCCTTGTTTTGTTGATTCTTTCTATAGTTTTTTTGGATTCCAAATCATTTAATTCTGCTTTGATTTTAATTATTTGCTTTCTTCTACTGGGATTAGGGTTGGTTTGTTGCTCTTTTTCCAGGAGCTTAAGGTGAGACATTACCTTGTTGGTTTGCAATTTTTCCAACTTGTTGTTGTAGGCACTCAGTGCTATAAATTTTCCTCTGAGTACTGCCTTTGCTGTGTCCCAAAGGAGTTGGTAGTTTGTGTGCTCCTTACTGTTAAATTTCATAAACTGTTGGATTTCTGTTCTGATCTCTTCAATGACCCATTGGTGACTCAACAATGTGTTGTTCAATCTCCATGAGTTACAGGGTTTTCGATGGTGGAGATGTGTGTTCAGTTCCAGTTTGATGCCTTTGTGGTCTGAGAGTGTGCATGGAATAATTTCAGTGTTTCTGAATCTGTCCAGGTTTGTTTTATGGCCTAACATGTGATCTATTTTGGAAAATGTTCCATGTGCTGCTGAGAAAAACGTATATTGTGTTGTTGCTGGGTGGAATATTCTGCAGATGTCTGTTAGATCTAGTTGGTCTATATAGTTGTTCAGTTCTAAGGTTTCTCTGTTGAGTTTTTGCCTTGTTGATCTGTCCATAGGTGAAAGTGGTGTGTTAAAGTAACCGACAATCACTGTATTTCGATCTATGTATGGTTTCAGTGTAAGTAAAGTTTGCTTGATGAAGTTTGGAGCTCCGGGATTGGGTGTGTAAATATTTAGGATCGTTATGTCTTCCTGTAGGAAAGATCCCTTTAGTAGTATGTAGTAACCTTCTTTGTCTTTTCTTACTAATTTTGGTTTGAAGTCTATTTTATCTGAGGATGGCAACTCCAGCCTGTTTATGGGGGCCGTTAGCTTGATAGAGTTTATTCCAACCTCTCACTTTCAAAAGATGCTTGTTTTTTTGGGTAAGATGTGTCTCTTGAAGACAGCAGAACGATGGCTCTTGCTATTTGATCCAACTAAACAGCCTATGCCGTTTAATTGGAGAGTTGAGTCCATTGATATTGAGAGTTAGGATTGAGAGATATTTATTAGGTCCTATCATTTTTAAAAGCTTTTATTTGGGCCTGTGTCTTGACAGTTCTTGTGGTCCTTAGGTGGTATGCTGTTTAGGTGCCATTTCTTTCCCTATATTGCATTTATTTTGGTTTTCTATGTATAGAACATCTTTCAGAATTCTCTGTAGTGTTGGTTTTGTTGTGACATATTGTTGCAGCTTTTCCCTGGAATGGAATGTTTTTATTGTTCCCTCAGTTATGAATGAGAGCTTAGCTGGGTACAGTATTCTTGGTTGGTAGTTATTTGACTTAAGGGCATGACATATATGCTTCCAGTCACTTCTTGCTTGCATGGTCTCTGCTGAGTAATCTGGGGTTATTCTGATTGGTTTTCCTTTATAGGTTACTGAACCCTTTTCCTTGACTGCCTTTAGGATCCTTTTTTTTGTTTCTACTGATCCAGTTCGGTTTACGATGTGGCGGTGAGATGTTCTTTTCTGGTCAGGTCTGTTTGGGGTTCTAAAAGCTTCTTGTATCTGGATGGGTCTGCCCTTCTGGATATTTGGGAAATTTTCTGAGATGATTCCCTGAAGTATATTTCCAATACCATTGACCTCTTTCTCCAGACCCTCCTCAATACCGATTAGCCTTAAATTAGGCTTCCTAATTGTATCTTGGACCTCCTGAAGTGCTCTCTCATTTTTCCTAGATTTGGATTGACTCATTTTCTGTTCTTTCTCTATAATAACTAAATTATCTTCAGCCCCGGAAATTCTCTCCTCTGCATTGTCTAACCTGCTATCAAAGCTATCTACTTTATTTTTCATCTCCCTTGCTACTAATTGCTCATTTTTGATGCCTTGCATCTCCTCTTTTAGAACTTGTATGGATTTCTTTAGCTCCTTGATTTCCATTTGAGTGGTTAGCTCAGTAGCTTTATTTTCTTTGAACATTTGCTGGAGTTCGGTCACCTTTTTATTTGTGGATTCTATGAATTCATCCATCTTTCTTTGAACAGCCTTTATTATGGCCTCCTTTATGGCTTCTTCTTTTTTACTTATCACCTTGTTTATGGTTTCCTCTTGTTCAGCTATGGCTTCCTCCCTTATCTCTTTCTTTATATTTTCACATTTTTCTTTAATGATGTTTATCAATTGCATTTGTACAGCACTTGGAAGACTCTCCTCTAGGTTTGCCAGTGACTGTTCCATTGGCTGTTTACATTGGGTGGGGGGGGTGGGGGATGTTGTTTCTTGATTTGACATTTTTCTTGAGTTTCTTGTTCTGCCCATTTGAAAATGGGAGCAAGATTAATACTAAACGCGATTATAGTTTTTCAGATATAACCAACCTAGACCTCTGTAGCTGGCAGACTCTAGATGTTCACAAGTTTTGATTGGTGTTATCACTCTTTCTTTTTGTGCAGTTACCGACTAGTCTAATAATTCACTGATAAGCGATTTATATCCAAAACAATAAGCCTCTCAATCCAATCTCTATTGTCTTTAAGTCCCTCTGAGCCTAGAGAATAATTAAACACCTAGATATACAGTGTTGCTCAACAGCCATCAAGTGTAGATCCATGCAGTATAAGGGTTGAAAGAGGAGCAGAGATAGAAAAATAGAATGAGAGAGGTCAGGGGGTAAGTAGGTAGCGTATTTGGGTACAAAGTTTGGAAAGTATTAGAATAAAACTTATGTGTTGCTGCGCGACTAGCTCTTAGCCCAACCAGTGGCCTCACAGTGGACCATGGGATGGATCTGAGAGCTTCCGTCTGAGCGCGGTTGGCGGACGTTTTCCTGTGCTGCTTCCAGGGGCGGCCCCAAGCCAAGGGTCTGGGGATTGAGAGTTTCAGGGGTTCTCAGCAGGACCAGCAGGAGACCCCTCTGTTCCCAGGGGCGGGGCCCAGCTGGGGATGTGGGCTCCAAGGGCGGAGCCGCACCTTTTTGGTTCTCAGAAGGGGAGCTTGGCTGGTGGTCGGCCCTTCAGATCCCTGCTGTGTTTCCACTGCTTTGTCAGAGTCTGTGACTGTGGGGGGGGGGGGCCCTCGGTGGTGTCTTGCTCAGGATTCCCAGCTGGAGGATGCCCCGCTCGAGAATTGAGGGGGGGCAGATGCTGGCTCCTATTTACCCGCACCCCCTACCCACTGTTGTAAGGCAGGGTCCCAACGCCCTCCACTCTCAGGATCCAGTGGCCTGGGAGAGGAGCCTGGTTGGCAGTGGGAGCTGGGACAGCCCCGCCTCCCCTGCTGGTTTGCTGAGTCTTAGGGTCCGCCCGCTTGTCAGTCTCCAGTCAGAGGGCTGAGGGTTGAGCCCGTTGGGCGGGTGGGAGTTGGGACAGCCCCGCCTCCCTTGGTGGGGTGCTGGGTCTTAGGTAGCCCGCCTGTCAATCTCCAGTCAATGGCCTGAGGGAGGGGGCTGTTGAGGGGAGGGACAGGATTCTAAATTCCTTGCCCCCCTGCTCCCGCCAGTCTTTCTTGGGCGGGATGTTGGGGTCTGAGTTAAGTTCTATTGCTTGGCACCCGCTCCGCTGGTTTCTGCAGCCGTTGGGCTCCCAGCCTGGCGCCCTCCACTGCCGCCGCTTTTCGTGGATTAGAGCCGGTGCCTGCCGCCGCTTTCCCTGCGTGGAGCCGGCACCCGCTCAAGCCGCTTTTCGCGGCTTGGTCCGCCAGCTGCCGCTTTCCTTGGCTTTCTGAGGCTTTCGTGGCTTCGATCTGGCGGCGAGAGGTGGGGGAGGGGTCCTCGCGTTCCGAATTCTTTGAGAAAGTAGGATGTGAGCTTTATCTGGATTTCTTTTCCGGTTTGAGTCCTTCTCCGTTGCTTTTTGAGTTTGTTGTTGTGGATTTCTTTAGGTAGTTGGCTCGTGGGACTCCCTGGTTCTCTCTTTTTGTCAGAGAAAGATAGGCAGCATCCCTATTGTCTCGGTGCCATCTTCCTTCTCCCCTTTTTTCACTTTAAAGAGTACAATTTGGCTCTGTATCACATATTCAGAGTATTTTAAAACCATTCCATTATCTAATTCCAGATTATCTTCCTTATCCAAAAAATATTTTGATATTCACTATTTCCTGTTCCCCCAACAATTGAAAACAACTATTCCTTCTTATTTTATGTCCAATTTGGACATTTCATATAAATATGACAATAAAATATTTACCATTTGTATCTGGTTTCTTTCATTTGCAAGGATTCATTCAGTTGTAGTATGAATCAACATTTTGTGGTAGAAAAAATATTCTTCCTTTTTACATGCCACATTCTGTTGATCTATTTTCTTGGTGGATATGGGATTGTTCGTATATTTTAATTATTGTGAATATTGCCACCATGTGCATTTATATATATATATTGTAATTAATAGAAGGGTTACAGTATATTCACCAGATAGAAGATACATTACTTCACAAACATTGATACCCTTTCTCATGTTTTGGTCCCCATTTCCCTCCCCCATCCCCACCCCTCATCTTGTTTTCCCCCCTTCCCTATCCGATTTCAAATAATCAAATAAACATATATACAATATATCAGATAACAAGGTGAAATACTGTAACAATATGAGATAACCAAGGGACAGTAAAAGAGATGAAATAACATAGTACATTAAGGACAACAATCACTCATCATATGGCTTTTGTTTTAGGTACAAGTGTTCTTAACCATCGCTTTTCCATTCATATATATATATATGTATATATATATATCAATGGAACTGGTGGATCATATAATAAATTTTTGAGGAATCATTAGGCTGTTTTCCCACTGTTGATATAACATTTGGCATTCCCACCATGGGTAAATGAGGTTGCCAATTTCTCTAAACCTTGCCAACACTCATTATTTTTCTTTTATTTATGGTTGTCATTGTTTGGTGATTTCTTATATTTTTCCCACTTGTAGCCAACTTAGTAAGTGTGGAATAGTATCTCCTTAAATGATATGTGAACATCTTTTTATGTACTTATTGAACACTAACAAATATTCCTTGGAGAGATGTTCAATCAGATGCATTTATAAATTGTGATTCTTGTATTTTTGTTTTTCAGATTGTAAGTCTCCAATCCATACTTTAGATATAAGCATAAAAGGGGCTGTGACTCTTTTATAGACTCTTCAGATTCTCAATATCAAAGACAATGCTGTCACCAGAAGAAGATATTTGATATGTGGTCCTCAGTATAATATTATCTTGCTTCATTTCTTTAGCGAGGCATGCTACAATTGCCTCCATTTATAGTAAGGAAATGAAACAAAGAGAGGTCCGGAATCTGACCAAGGTAACAATAA
Source organism: Megascapheus bottae (assembly GCF_031878675.1). Lineage (NCBI taxonomy): Eukaryota > Metazoa > Chordata > Mammalia > Rodentia > Geomyidae > Megascapheus > Megascapheus bottae. Next base: position 44,912,058 of record NC_143514.1, on the reverse strand, counting down.
AGTTGAGAGAAAAACATGTCCTCAGGGCTTTGTTTCTCAGGTAGCTTGCTTCTAGAATCTTTTACAACTAGCCAACAAGTGTTCTCACAAATACTACCAAATTCTGGCACAGAGAGTACATGTAATGAATAATGCACCCGAGAAAGCCCTCAGTGTGAGATGCCTATCTGTTCTTTTGAATCCTAGAATGCTGGAAGCAAAAAGAATAAGAAATTGTCTGCTATTGACTTCTTGAGCAATACAAACAGTTGAACCTGGCACAGGTGGCTGTGACAGCCAGCAGGAACAGCCTCGGGTGACAGAGAGCAGGATGAACACACTTTGCTTTTCTCAAAACTCAGTGTTAATGAACTTCCTCCTCTCAGCTCTGAGATTTCCTGGCTTGATTTAAAGAATCACATGGGGCAATAAAAGGCACAGACAAAGCTTTTCATGTGTGTTGTACTAGTCAAAATAGTGTAGGTGATGGAGTTTGTAATAGAAGAAAGTGATGTTAGCTTTACTTCTTCTTCCAAAGGACCTTCTTACTTCTCTACTGCTAAGGGGTCTGGTATCCTCATTCAGCTTCCTACTTTATAAAGTAAGCAGCTTGATAAATAATTTTACTCAAAGGTATACATGACTATTAGCTACATAATTTAGTATTTACTGGGATGACTACCTCAACAAAGACCTCAGAACCTAATTTTCAAAAATGAAGTTGTACTCTCCAAAGAGAGCTTTCTTTGGTTAGAGAGACCCAGTCTTTCTAACATCAGTCTTCACATTGGGATCTGAGTTCCTTAGAGAGATGACACAGATTCCAGGATGGGGTCAGGAAAACACAATTTAGGGAAAAATGTGTGTGATTGAATCATAAAAACAAGAAACTAGATATAGAAACAAATGCAGAAAGAAGAATTTTCCTCAGACAAAATGACATAAACTTATGATTCCAATGAACAGTGTCAGGAATGGATTATAGTGTATTAGGTAAAATAAATATATAAGACTACATTCATAATTCTCAGAATTTAAATTTAGGTGTGGAGAAAATAAGAAAACTCATACTGAATCATGTCAATTGACATAGAAGAACTAATACTTGATTTTATAATTAAGTTATAAAATTCAGCATCCCCTGTTATCAGACCATCCAGTGTCATGGTCCAGCCAATGTAGTTAGAATACAATCGCTCCATAAAATGGCTAAGCCAATCTAGTCGTGTAAAAAAAAATCTAAAAATCTCCTAGACACCCCCCCTTCTCATACATACACACACATCCCTAGATAGAGACTGAAGTGGCTTGACACAAATGCAAACTTTGATCTTTTGATTTCTTCATTTTGGATAGTAGGAGGAAAGATAAAACAAAGTAAATAAATAATTGGAGACAAGTAAACTTTGCAAATTATATTATTAGATGTACTATGATTATATTGGATAGTCCTTATTCCCAGGATATTTGTGCTGAAGTTTTTTTTTTAAGTAAAGGGGGTAATTGTTTCTGTCACAATTGCATGACATAAATGTCCCCATCTATGTATTTATCAATCTCTCTCCCTGCCAAGCTACTTATCTACCTACCTAAAATGTACAAGTATAACCCGAAACAAATTTCTGTGTGTAAAAATACAGCTTTAGAGTTAGGTCAGCTATTTAACCCAAATGATCAACTATATTATTTTTCAGGAAAAAAATCATGTGAAGTTAATAGAAAAACTGGGTAAAATTGATCAAATTTATCTTCAAAAAAATTGCCAAAGTTTTAATTTAGATCCCTGAGTCACCCATTTGTAGTCAATGATCTTCAGTCAGCAGATTCCTCAACAGGTAACAATTAACTTGAGTCTCTGGGATATGATGGCTTTGCTTGCTTCATGATGTTTAGCAAAAAGAATGTTGACTACTTGAAGAAATATTTCAGCAACAAAGGAAAACACAGTCATCATTGACAGAGGAGAGACTGGACTTGCTATAATTACATCTGCAAAATTGTTTTAAGATCAGCTCCCATTTCCTTTAGAAAGATTAACCTCTTCACACCTCGAGGGAGATTTTGGTTTTGAGATATGCAACTTATTGATTGTATGGGCTGTGATGGGTATGTATCAGTTTACTTATCTATATGTAAGGATGTGAAAATATTGCCTGCCATTTTAAGTTGTTGAAAACAAATGAATTAGTAAAGTGTTTGGAATAAAACATGTCACCTAATTACTACTACATATATTTTACATAATACTATTTTTGTTTATGGTATCAAGACTGGAAAACTTGGTCACTAGCTGTACTTAGGCACATTTTTTTTTTCCAGAGCCGGGGACCGAACTCAGGGCTTGCACTTTCCAGGCAAGGGCTCTTCCACTGAGCTAAATCCCCAACCCCTTATGCACATTTTTTTTTACAACATCAAGTCCTCTAATGTAATGAGATATGAAGCTTCTCTATTTGAGAGTACATTCTGTTTTTCATTCTTTCTGATTTTGTTTAGTCGTTAGAATATCTAAGAAACATTCTCAATTAACATTACAAAACATTTAAAAATTTTGCTCAAATTATTTTCAGATATTCCTTAAGTAGGCTTCCAGATTTTTATGCCTCTGTTTATGTCAAGACAAACTTCACATATCTTCCCTGGCATTTCAGCTTTCCTTTGTTCCTGAACCCAACTTGTTATTATCTATGATGAAGTAGCTCTCCTCTTCTTCTGCCATTAGATTATCTAATAAATTCCTGCCTTAGAGCATCTGCTGTTGCTGAATGAACTGTGTTGTGTTTAAGTTATCCTTATCTAGCACACTGAAATGAGAAAAACATATTCCTTGATGTGCTTCTATGTACTTCCAGTTCATATATTTATGGATCCTTCAGAATACCTCAAGTACCTACTATAGCTTCACATGCATTATTCTCAGGGTACACTAAAATATAAGCAGAAGGTGTAACATTATAATGTCTGTAGAAAGTACTTCTTGTGAAGGTGGCCTATCCACATTCTTTATATAGTTATTTTAAAAGATCAATTCAATTCTTTTAATATATTAATTTTTAACACCTTCAAAAAGACTAGGAGGCAGCCTGAGTAGTTAGAAATAAAGCTAGATTATTATTGCTTTTTATACACAAATATCTGTGGATTAGACGATTATCTGCTATGCATTGCTGTTGGATCTTAGTGTTTAAACCTGCTTATGTGGATTAGAAGGATTTCTATGCATAAAAAGTAGGTCAGCCACATGAAGAAATGCTCGACATCTCTGGCCATACAAGAAATGCAAATCAAAACAACTCTAAGATTCCACCTCACTCCAGTTAGAAAGGCCAGGATGAAGAAATCTAATAACAGATGCTGCAGGGGATGTGGCCAGGAGGGATCACTACTACACTGTTGGTGGGAGTGCAAACTCGTTCAACCACTATGGAAGGCAGTATGGCAGTTCCTCAAAAGACTAAACATAGAGCTCCCCTATGACCCAGCAATTCCACTACTTGTCATTTACCCAATTGTCCAGAAACAAGGGCATACTAAATCCACTAGCACAATGATGTTCATTGCAGCACTATTTACCATAGCAAAGATGTGGAACCAACCCAGATGTCCCTCAGTTGATGAGTGGATCAATAACATGTGGTGTTTATATACAATGGAATTCTATGCTGCTGTCAGAAAGAATGATATTGCCCCATTTGTAAGGGAATGGAAAGACTTAGAAAAAATCATATTAATTGAAGTAAGCCTGACTCAAAGGAACATAGGCTCAATGGTTTCCCTCATTTGTCGTAATCAGTAGAAACCTTGGGCTCTCCCAGCAGAGATTTACAATAGAACAAAACCCAGATACATAAGGCCATATAGGATGAGGCTAAATAAAAGTCCTCCAGGATATAGAAATAAAAGCCATATAATGAGTGATTGTTGTCCTTAATGTACTATGTTATCTCTCATCTCTCTTGCCATCCCTTGGTTATCTCATAGTGTTACAATAGTTCACCTTGTTATCTGATATATTTTATATGTGCTTAATTGGTTATTTGAAATTGGATAGGGAAGGGGGAAAATCAAGATAAGCGGGGGGAGGGTGAGAGGGAAATGGGGACCATGTCATGAGAAAGGGTATCAATGTTTGTGAAGTTATGTACCTTCTATCTGGTGAATATAATGTAACCCTTCTATTAATCACAATAAAAAATTATTTTAAAAAAGTAGGTCAGCCATTGAATGAGAAGCATGAACAATCTTTTCCAGAATGGACTATCTTTTTTAACTGAATATAAAAAATGCTGACATGGGCCGGGAGTTTGGCCTAGTGGTTAAAGTGCTTGCCTAGCATGCATGAAGACCCGGGTTCGATTCCTTGGTACCACATACATAGAAAATAAGCCGGAAGTGGTGCTGAGGCTCAAGTGGTAGAGCTCTAGCCTTGAGAAAGTCCAAGGACAGTGCTCAGGCCCTGAGGACTGGCAAAAAAAAAAAAATGCTGACATGTTTCAGTGATTCACTTAGATTATCTCTGATCTAAACTACAGTATTTAAATGTTTAAACGCTTGTTATATTATCAGTACTTTTTACCAAATGGGTATCTTACCTTCTTTTTTTTTCCTGTAACAGATCTATTAGATATTTGGAGAACTATAAAATACATCTATACAGTTAATCTCATTTTATCAAGTTTCAAAATCAGCAATATTCATGGAAAATTACCATCTGTTTTGGAGAACTAACTATCTTTTTCTTCATGGTTTTCTCTGCTTCTTTTTTTTTCTTTTATTATTGTATAGGTAATATACAGAGGGGTTACAGTTGCATAAGGTAATGAGCACATTTCTTTAAAATCTTTTTTTAATGAGCACATTTCTTTTCCAACAGTATTACCCTCTCCCTCATTTTCTCTTACTTTCCCTCCCCCCTTGCTCCCCTCCCTGCTGGTTATAAAGTTCATTTATAACAAAGTCTTGTATCATTTTTTCATTGGTTCACTCTTTGTCCTCTGTCTCGTCATTTCTGGAATTCCCCATCCCCAGGTCAGATAGACTTAAATAATGTGTGCTGAAACCAAAACAGGGACAGCAGGGGGTAAACCAAAAGGCGGAAAATGAAAAAAAAAAAAAAAAGAACTAACTACATACAGTACACTAAGAAAGGAACCACAAAAACTGGTTTCCATACCTTGTAGTTATGAGTATTTGGGAAAATTCTACATGTAGTTTCCTAAAGAAAATACCGTGTTTGCTAAAGAAAATAATGTGTTTTTTAGGTAACACTCTCTTAACTCCTTCCCAGGATCATTTACTTAGTTTGAGACAATAAGTCCCCACCCAGCATGACCTTCAGTCCCTCCTGCCCTTTGAGCCTTCTCTCCTTTTGTAAATTAAGTAGTTGTACAAAGGGATTTCAGTTCCACCTGTCAGTTTATGAGCACAACGCATCTTGATCAGTGTCACCCCTCCCGTCATTTAAGCCTTCTCAATCTGAGAACCAATCATGTCAATAATCTCCCTCCATGACTACTTTAACTTGATGTTTATAGTCCTACAGTCACTTTCACCCATTGTTTCTTCTGAGTTGTTTACACCCCACTTTGCCTGGGAGTGGTTCTGCTGTGCAGAGCTTTGTGACATTCTCCCCAGACATCTGAGCACTGCTAGGCCATCAATCCCCAGTTCTTTCTCATTTGCTCAGGCTGTTAGGCCACCTTTCTAGGGCAGCCACATGCGATGATTCATCAACATGGAGTTTTAAGGACAGGCTCCTTTCATCCAAATGCAGGGCAGCTTGCCTCAGACTATTCCAGCTTCAGCATTCCCCAGGGATCCACTGAGACCTTTAGGACTGTACCACAAGCTGCTTTTCCCTCCATTCAGTTCTGTTATGCCAACAGCACTTATTTTCCTTTTATTTTTTAAAAAAACTTTGTTTCATTTTCTATTTTTGGCAGCCCTGGGGTTTTGGACTTAGGGTCTTGCACTTGCTAGGCAGGTGCTCAACCACTTAGGTCACACCTTTAGCTCTTATTTACTTTAGTAGTTGTTTTCAACACAATCTATCTCCCTATTCCGCCTATATAGGTGGGATTGCAGCTGTAGACCACCATACCAGTCGTACTTTTTTGAGATAGAGTCTTGCTAACTTTTTTTTTTTTCTTGTTGTTCTCAAACTATAATCTTACTATCTTCAAATGGCTGGTGTTTCAAATGTAAGCCATTGTACTTGGCCCCCAAAGTATTTCTTTATAAGCCTTTGGCATGTTAATGACTACCCAGAGTCTATTTCCCAGGAAATCCAATTTATACAAGTTGCTACCACAATATTGATTAAAAGGTCCCCTCCTTTGTTTTGCTTTATGGCACCCTTTTCAAAAGGTATTTCATTTTTGTACTGGCAGAGTTGCTTTAATCCTTAATTTGAATCTGTACGTGGCTTGAATTTCTCCATTGAAATTTTAGAATAATCCCTTTGGAACTAAAAATACATTAAAAAGCAGTTTCATAAGTGATACAAAAATCTCTGAAATAGAGTCTACAAATGTTATCTAAAGCAAAATTCACAGTGGCCTATTCTCATCAAGATTGTGATAAGCCAGTGTGAATATGAGTTCTCCTGGCTAAGCAAGGTGGCTCACGCCTGTAATCCTAGCTACTCGAGAGGCTGAGATCTGAGCATTGCAGTTCAAAGCCAGCCCAGTCACTAAAGACTCTTATCTCCAATTAACCACTAGAAAAAAAAACAAACAAAAACAAAAACAGAAGTGGTGCTGTGGCTCAAGGGGTAGGGTGAAAGCCTTGAGCTGAAGAGCTTAGGGGCAGTGCCCAAGCCCAGAACTGAAGTCCCACAACCACAACCACAACCACCACAACAAAAAGTATTCCCCTTTTTTCCACAGTGGAGAGTCCATGTCCCCTAGGCCCCTTTTCAATTCACTAATTGAATACTGACTGATATGTTAACATGTCTGTGAAGAAGTGTCTTCCTGTCTACTTAGCCCAACACCCCTTAGGATCCAACTCAACTTTGGTCAAGATTATTCATAGGTAAATCTCTCGCATGGATAATGTTTCAGATCAGTCTTCCTTTCCTACAGTTAGTGCAGTCTGTGGCGAGTCTCAGGTCAGGTTTAGACTCTTGTGCTTCCTAAGACTACTAAAGTATTTTAAAATAACTATATTCAAGATCATCTTTCTTCAGGTCCTGGACACTAGTATTCCAAAGTGTCTCCTAGATTTGTAAAAATTTTCACAGTTTAAAAATATCTGTTGATGGGCCAGGAGTCTTGCCTAGTAGTAGAGTGCTTGCCTAGTATACACCAAGACCTGGGTTTGATTCCTTGGTACCATATACATAGAAAAAAGCCAGAAGTGGCTCAAATGACAGAGTGCTACCCTTGAGGAAAAAGCCCAAGGACAGTATTCAGGCCTTGAGTTCAAGGCCCAGGACTGGCAAAAAAAAAAAAAAAAAAGGAATTATCTGTTGCTCCATTCGATTGCCTATAGATGTTGATAGTGGCCAAAGGCAGCCTGAATATGTTCTAGATCTGTAGATAATATGAATTCCAGGCCACTCTGAGGGCTGCTATCCAGAAAACCTAGCTAAACCCCATGGTGTGTCTGTATCAGTCATATTTCCTCTGATGCCCTTCTGCTGATAGCAAATCTATGTTATAGTTACAGGCTTTCCTTCCTAGGCTGGCCTTGAACTGCAATCCTCAGATTTTGACTTCCTGAAAAGCTAGGATTACAGCTCCTAGCTCTTCCCCCGATTCTACTTTGTCTGTCTGTTGGTCTGCAGGCAACCATCCACCTTTACTAATAGAGATCTATGTATAAGTTGTATTTAACATAGAAAAAATACACAAGTTTCTATACATGTTGGGATCTATGCTATATATATATATATGTATATATATGTATGAAGATTTGTATCACTGCTTTTTTCTTTTTCATTTTAATGCTTGGATTAAACTGTTCAAACTATTACAGCCATATTTTATTTATTAAAAATTTTTTTTTTGCCAGTCCTGGGCTTAAGCTCAGGGCCTGAGCACTGTCCTTGGATTTTCTCAAGGCTAGCCTCAGCACCACTTCCGGCTTTTTTTTCTATGTATGTGGTACCGGGGAATCGAACCTGGGTCTTCGTGCATGCTAGGCAAGCACTCTATCACTTGGCCAAACTCCTGGCCCCTACAGATATATTTTATTTTTATAATGATATACTGTTCATTAATCATTCTTGTTTTTTATAGCTGTTTTTTCTCTTTTTCTGACTTGATAAGTGACAGTAATCAATAACTAAGGTTTATGATTCTCTTCTTAAAATAGATACTGAAAATAAAAAAAAATTGGTCTCATAGCTGTATGCATGGTATATTATCTTGAAAAATACATCTTTACAAACTTTTTGAGAATGACTGTGCCAACTTACATTCATGTTTTAAAGTTAGTTTCACTCAATTCTCCAGTATTTGATGGCCAGCTCTAAAAGCTCCACTTAAGAGGTGGAGGTTTATGCTAAATTCAACATTACTTCTAATATCTTCCCCAATCCATCCTGACTATATAGTTATAAAACCTAACTACAAAATGATAAAAATATAAAACATTAGAGAAAATGATTGTTCATTCACATACATAGTGCAGCAAACTGCACTTGATTTCTTGCTGTGTATGTATTCAAATATTTATAATATCAGTCATGTGGCTTATACTGTTATATCAAAATTCTGTTTACTATATGTTATAACAAATCCATAAATTACCAAATATTCTATAAATTCTTTGTATTAGTTATAAACCTTGTTTAATGCATTTAACTGCTCTTATCAGATTTTAACAATACTGATAGATTTTTTAACATTATTTTTTGTCCTTTCAACACTATCTCTTGCCTTTCACATTTGCAATGACTTTAAGAGAATATGACCAGAAGTCACAAATTCTGAGTTTAAATTATATAAAGTTTTAAAAATAATTAACATTTTCTAAAATGTTCTCACTGTGTATGAAAGTACCCTTCACTCTTCTCAAGCTCATCATTTTATATTCTGTTAGTAATATTTGTTTTTCTTGAACATATGTTTTGAATATTTGAATTTCTGTTTTGCAGTAAGTTGAGTAATCATCCTTCACATTTTTTTCTTAAGATTTGAGATCATGAAGATAACTGGGCATCTTTATTTCCTATTTACAGTCCAGAAAGATAGCTTAATTGCCCCCTTCTCAGGGACTCTCATTAAGCATTTTAATAGTTCAATCATATGTGGCGCTCAGTGGTAAATGTTCTCATATGCTTTTTTAAAAAGAATTATTTAGATTTTTATTATTATTATTTTTAGTCAGTCTGGAGCTTGAGCTCAGGCCCTGGGCTCCATTCCTGAGATTCTTTTTCTCAAGGGTACAGCTGTACCATTTGAGCCAAAGTGCCACTTCTGGTTTTTTCTGTGTATGTGGCACTGAGGAATTGAACCCAGGGCTTCATGCATGCAAGGCAAGCATTCTACCAGTAGGCCAAACTGCCAGGTCTCTCATATGCTTTTAATAGTGTATGATTATTGTAACTCACATTGCAAAGTTTACAACTTGCAATTTACTTTTTACAGCGCATGTATATATGTTAGTTAGAATGATGTCAGGCATTCTTATTTCTTATCATTTCCATGTAAGTCACATTAACCATGTTCCCAGGGGCTAGATTATCAAGAGACTTTCAGAGTTCCAGAACCATGTGAAGGGAACCAACAGCCAACACATTTGCTGTTATTTTTAGAACGAGTCGGATTTAAATTTGGGGGCTTTCAACTACCCGTTACCCATTAGCTGTAAATTCTCAATGCCTAATTATAAAAACGCAGCCATTTAAATGAGCCAGCTGCTCGTTGATGAGGAGCATGAATTGCCAAGTTTATGAATGAACGAATGAAATGAGACTCAGCAGCGAGACTAAGAAGATCTCACCCCCTTCAATAACCCAAGGCATCTATCCGTGCCCTGGACAGCTTCCAATTTTACAGCATTGTCCACCCCCCAGCATTCTCATAAGATTTGCCACAGACAAAAGGACACATGGGTACATGGATAGCGTCCATCTTTTTCAAAAGCGAGGCGGTATTGCACCTTTCCATTTGGGTACGTTGGTGCTCCCATTACGCCCCGTTTTAAAATGATCTCGGGAGCGCTTCTGCGACTTAAGCAGAAGTAAAATACCGTGTTTTCCCGGAGGAAAGGCATCTCTTGGCCATGTGTGCACATTCACATGCCACGTTCCAAAGAAGCAGCTCCTGCTTCAAGGGGGTTTTATGAAAAATAAGTACAAATTCGTGGGAACACTCCATCTCCAAAGCCAGATGGACACGGGGTGTGGCTCTCCGCAGGTGAGACGTGTGTTATCCAGAGCCCGCAGGCGAGGGGCAGGGGTAAACGCGGACGCTTGGGCTGCCCGGGCCACACCACTTCCTCCGGCCCATCCTCACTGCGCACGCGCGCGCCCGCTGGTCCCGCCGGCGCAATCCCCGCCCCCCGCCCTTACACCTGCCAGGTCATAAACCCCCCTACTGGCTCCGGGAGGCTCCGGCTTGTCTCTGATTGGTCAGAGCCTACGAGGGCGCATCCAATCATCACCTTCTCCTGCTGGACCTCGCCCCCGTTCTTCCCGCCCTTCGCCGTGACCCACCTTCTTTGTGACTGGTGCTCATACAGGTCACTCAGAGCGGCGGGGGGGGGGGGCGGGGGGGTTCCGAGGTGTGCCGAGCGGGGTGGGGGGAGGGGCGGGGCAGGGGGAGGGGCTCAGGTGTCCTCGGCGCGGCGGCGGCAGTGGCGGCAGCGGCGGGGACCCAGACTGGGGAGGGGGCGGACGAGGTGGAGGCTACGCTGGCGACGTCGGCAGCGTGAGATTTTTGCGCGTGAGCGGCGCGGGCGCTGGGCCTGGCTCGCCCCCGAGCTCTCCTGGCGGGGGAGCGGCTGGTCGACGCCGGCTGTGGGAGCAGCCGGGGAAGAGGGAGGCTTCAGAGTCAGCGGCCGCGTCCAAGGCGTCCCCGGCCATGGAGGAGGCCCCGCCGCTGTCCGAGCTGCCGCTCTGCGACAGCCTCATCATCTGGGTGAGTGCGTGGGGACCCCGAGGCTCGGGGCGGGGAGCCGGAGCTCACCTGACCCGCGACCCGGGGCCGGGAGCCGGGGCGGGAGGAGGAGGGGGGGTGTCCCGGAGGCGGAGGACGCGCGTGCGGAGGTGTGAGCGGGGGGCCGGGGAGCGCCTGGGGTGGTGGGGACCGGGTCCCCGCCGGGTGGAGCCTGGCTCTCGTCCGTCGCAGCTGTGGCGGGAGCCAGGCGTCCAGCGTCCATCCCGTTCCCGGTCTCTCACTGACCCCTTTCTGCCCCTACCTAACCCTTGAATTGTCCGGACTGCGGTCTCTCCCCATCCATCTGTGATAGACCCTTTCCATAGGGGAGACCTTTGCGTCCCCCCCTCCTCTCACCCCCAGACAGACACCTCGTCAGGAGGTGGCCTCTGGTTTTGTAGATCTGTGCACCTGTCTTCCTGGGTGGAGAAACTGTCTTGGGATGAGAATTCCTTTTCCTTATTGCTGCCATCCCCTACTCCCTCCAATAGCGTTTTTTTTTTTTTTTTTTTTTTTTGTCTTGTTTTTGTTGTTGTTGGTTTCTGTAAAGGACTTGGGAAATCTTAGTCGCAGAGAGTTGTGTTATGTGTGCTGGATTTGAACAGGCAGGCTGTGTCCCATGATTTTTCATATTTAGGGTTTGTGTTTGGTTGGTTTGGTTCCGCACTTCCCCCCTTCTCCCCCCAGTGAGTTAAATATCCGAGGGTCTGGCGTCCAGGTGTGGTTCCTAACTAGCACTGGGCAAGAAGGGTGCTCGATGGCCCAAAAGGTTCCTGATGCTTACCCTCAAACCAGTTGTGTGTAGGAGAGTGTGTGCACAATGGAATGTAAACGGACTGGATTCGGAGCATTTGATCGTCGATGAAGGTTCTCTAGCAATCTTCCCTACGCCGATCATTCCAAAGAATGAGAAATCTGGGAGTGTGTGAAGTCTATTGGAAATGACTGCAACTTAAAAGCAATTTTTACATTTTGAAAGACAGTAGCTAAGTGGAATCTAGGGTTTCTGAGTCAAAAGCAATTAGCAGTTAATTTATATTTTCATTTAAAATAGGTACTGGTGTTTAGAAGCTGTATTTAACACTGTCAGGAAACAAGGCAACATTTCTTTTAATGATCTGTTTTGTTAAACAAGTGGATAATTAGAGAGTGTACCCTAGTCTGTTCTACTGTGCTCTAAACATCATCTGACTGAAATGGCCAACTTAGTCTTTATGATGTCATTGATCTAATTGTGAGGTGGTAGAGTACAGGATTTCCTTGAAATGTGTTGTGCTATTAATAAAAAATCTTATATGATGTTATGCTTTCTTTTAGCCAATTTTTACTGACTTTGATGGCTGCATATATGAATTTCATATATGCAATTTTGGGTTGCATGAATCAGTTTTAGTAGGAGTGCCATAGGTTTTACAATTACAAGGGAAGGCAAACTTCTATGAAATCTGGAAAAAAAATCCAAATAAGAAACATAGATGACAGAGAAAAATGAGTTATTTTGTTTATGCAGTCTTCTCCCAGGTTGTTGTATGGAGGAAATGGAATGACAGAACCAACCATAGCCTCCACTCATGCCCTGTTGCCAAACATGCCTTTTCTCATACCACCACCCAGCTTGGTGAATAAGCTCTTGTTAATCCCTCCTACCTAACTGTGGCCAGAACTTTTTACTAGAGACTGTTGCTGCGTTTCTCCTGGTCTTTCCCTTCTGGTCTTTTGCTCAGGCTTTTAAGATTCCATACCTTCTAGCTCTCTATCATAAGTCCCCCTTTCTGTATTTACATCTTTCAGTTGGCTTCTTTTTCTTTACATGCCTCATTTTATGAAAGAACAAAGAGCCAACCCCCTGTCTACTCCTTAAAACCACTTGGGTTTTTCCCTTTCCCTCCCAGTGAAGTTTAAGTATTTACCCATTATCTGTCTTACAGTTTTACTTATCTCCTCAGCTAATCTCATTTTTTTCCCTCTAAGGCTTTCATTTCATTAGCAGATAGCCAGATCCAGTAAGCAATTCAAATATTACTTGGTATATCCTTCCTGAAATAGTTTTCTGTCATTGTTTCTTTGCATCTTTTGGTTTTTCTTTCCTTTCTATGACTATTTTCAGTGAATTTCACTGTCTCCTCTGTCTTCTTTATCTTCCTCCTAGTCTTCCTCTCAACATTCTCTTCTTCACTTCTCTCTCCTTTCCTAAGCCACTGTATTGTTTCTCCACTTTATTTTCACTCAATACATGTCATTGCTACCATGCTTTTTTAAAAAAAATTGCACACACCTTGCAGTTTTAACATCTTTCCAGCAAATACTCATCTAATTTTTTACAGTGGCTGGTAGTTTCTCACCATTCAGGTCTGGAGTCTGATTGTTGCCTTTCAGATCAGAGACTCTGTGACAACCCTTCCTGAAAGAATGACCTGTTACTTACTTCTATGGAAATTTAACATGTTATATATTTATTGCAGCCATATCCATAACACTTAACATCTTTTCCAGTGTACTGTTTGGCATCAGGTCCCTTGTCTGACCTGTTGTTGCTCTATCCGTAAGAAGGATACTGACTAGAATCCCCAGAATAGCAATGCATCAAAGGGGTAGTAGTAAAATATAATTGTCTTGGCTCTGACCTTAAAGACCAGTATTTCACCATTAAGTATAATATAGGTATAGATTTGTATATATATGAGGTGAATTTTTAATCTAATCATAGAGGAATGATGAATTCCAAGAAGTAGAATGGGTAAATTGGGTTTTCCCAGCACAGAGAAAAGCCACTAGCAGTACTGGCTATTTCTTGAAACAATGTAGTGGACTCACAATATACTATATCATTTTGCTTACTGAGATGTAGTGGGTTATATAATTTAAAGTTATGTTGACACCACATCACAAATGTGTGTGTGCATGTGTGTGCATGAGCGAGAGAGAGAAATAGAAAGAGATATTTAGGAAAATTATTAATGACTGAATTATTTATGAAGGTCTTAAACCTCAAAACAGCTCTTTCTGAAGGGAAGAGTTAGAGGAGAATATAGAGTCAGTCCAAGATTTGAGTTTTTATTGGCTATCACTTATGAAAACCACCTTCTTAATTTCTACAACATTTACATTGAGGCAGTTAACTGTTTCTACATCATAGAAGAGTGTTGTTATTTTCCGGGATGGTGTGATTAGTAATGGACATTCATGGAAGTTGTTTTTGTCCATTTTAGGCCACTCATTAAAAAGTCATTTGCCTTTTCAGAAAGAGTAGTATGAAATTTTCTTTTATCCCTGACTCCACTGCCATAGCCTCACTTCCCTCATTGAGCTTTATAACTGAGAGCTCTACGAAGGAAGGGGATAGTTTAGTCGAATGAAATTATGTATTTTTACCAACTTTACTTTGCAGCTACTTTATGAGTTTAAAAAAGACACTTTGGTACCCATGTCAATAAAGGGTAGAAAAATTGACCTTTATCTAAAGCGTAATGGACAAAGGGGCAACGCCTCAGTGTATACTTTCATCTAGCTTTGCCTTATATTCTTTGCATCGGAAATTGCTCTTTTAAAATCACTAATCAGATGTTTTGTAAAAAGTTAATGATATAACTTTTAAGTTATACATCGAGTTAATGTGTAAGTAGGAAGTGTTGGAAAATGGGAGCTACAATGTTTACTTTTCCTTTTGAACATGCCCTAAGCCCTGGAGATTAATATTCTCTGTGTGTGTGTCAGACTCTCTCTCTCCCTCTCTCCCTCTCTCCCTCTCTCCCTCTCTTCCTCTCTTCCTCCCTCCCTCCCTCCCTCCCTCCCTCCCTCCCTCCCTCCCTCCCCCCCCCCCCCTCTCTCTCTCTCTCTCTCTCTCTCTCTCTCTCTCTCTCTCTCTCTCTGTCAATCCATGTCAATCTATGTCTGTCTCTGATTCTGTTTGTTAACTCTCTGACATTAGGACTTCGGTGCTGAGCCTTTGGGGCTCAAGGCTAGCACTCTGCCATTCAAACCACAACTTCACTTCTGCCTTTTTGGAGGTTAATTAGGGATAAGAGTCTAATAGACTTACTTACCTGAGCTAACTTCAAACTGTGCTCCTCAGATCTCAGCTTTGAGCATCTAGAATTGTAGGCATTAACTACTGGCTCCAGACTCCACTTCTCATCTTAATGTGTAGATAAATGTTTACAAATAGAGATTTTAAGTGTTCAGTACATCTAGCCAAACTAAATAGATGGATGGACCCTGACTCCGCATACCTTAAGTTAATGTTGGACAGTTTGCAGAAGTCCTATGAGTGGTATTAGACTCCGCATTTCTTTTTCTTCCATATACTTTTTACTGTAATTAATAGAAGGGTTACATTATATTCACCAGATAGAAGGCGTATTACTTCACAAACATTGATATCCTTTCTCATGTCTTGGTCCCTATTCCCCCCCCCACCCCTCATTTTGTTTTCCCCCCTTCCCTATCCTATTTCAAATAACCAAATACATATATATATATATATATATATATATATACAGTATATCAGATAACAAGGTGAAATACTGTAACAATATGAGATAGCCAGGGGATAGCAAAAGAAATGAGAGATAACATAGTACATTAGGGACAACAATCACTCATTATATGACTTTTGTTTCTATATAATGGAGGTCCTTTCATTTAGCATCACACTATATGGCCTTATGTATCTAGGTTTTGGTCTATTGTAAATCTCTGCTAGGAGAGCCCAAGGTTTCTACTGATTATGACAAATGAGGGAAACCATTGAGCCTATGTTCTTTTGAGACTCTGCGTTTCTAACCTTTACTTTCCTACCAAAGGATATGAATAAAATTTTAGCATAACAATACTGTAATCTCAATGTTCTTTTTCTGATATTCTCTTAAAAGTGAACAAATGAGAAAATTACACACATAGCTTTGTACTTTTCAGCATTGCTTCATGTAGGGCATTAGTGTGATTTACTGTAGGCATGACTTTATGAAATATTGTTTTCTTTATATAAATAAATACTGCACAGCTATATGAACATTAGTGTTTGCAGTGTCTGCATTTCAACAAAAGACAGATTTTAGCTGTTTTCTGTTTATGCTGCAGTGCAGCCCTGAGGGGTTAATGAAGAAATAAGGTCATTTGCTTTATGTCATTTTAGCTGCAGACATTCAAGACTGCCTCACCTTGTCAAAATGTCAAACAGCTGACTAATGGAGTTACCATGGCACAAGTTCTTCATCAAATGTGAGTAGTGATCAGACGCTTCTGAAAATAATTGTAAATGCAATGCTATAGGAGAAACTTAGACTTGTGTTATTTTAGGATATTGAAATTTTTCCTTTTCAGTAATCTGTGGTCCTATGGCATTCTTGCAAGTACAGAATAAAACCATTTACTGCGATACTGTTCCTTGTTTGTTCATAGAGGTCCACCTTAACTAAATAAATTATCAGGGTTTTTATTTATTTAAGAGATCTTACTTTAAATTTGTTGTTTACATGTTCACAAATCATAATAACTATAAAAAATAAGGTTTAAAGGAATGATATTTTTGTAAGATTTCTCATGGTCATTGTAATGTATCCATGCACTGACATTGTTATCTTAGAGATTATTCAAGCATCAAATACCAGGTTTAAGCTGGGCACCAGTGGTTCATGTCTATATATTGTAGCTACTCGGTAGGCTGAAATATCTCAATTTGAAGCCAGCCTGGAGCAGAAAAGTTCCTGAGAGTTTTTATCTCCAATAAACTACTCAAAACAATCCAGAAATGGTGCTGTGGTTAAGTGTTAAAGAGCCAGCCTTGAGCATAGAAAAGTTTAGGGGCAGTGCCTAGACCTCAGGACAGATAAAACAAACAGAAACCAAAATCAGATTTGAAAAAACGGCCACATTAACAAAAATCTATTTCTCAAATAGTAATTTCTAACCCACCAATAATGAAATGGTGAATGATTTTATGAAATATGAAATCAGAGGCAGGGCAGCAGCCTGGTTCAGTTTGGACTTGAACCATTTTATATAATTATATAAAAATCTCCAAATCCTGCAATAGAGCAAAACCTTGATACAAAAGGCCATATAGTAGGACGCTAAATGAAAGGATATCTAGGATATAGAAACATAAGCTATATAATGAATGATTGTTGTTCTTAAGGTACTATGTTATCTCTCATCTCTTTTGCTGTCTCTTGGTTATCTCATATTGTTACAGTATCTCACTTTGTTACCTGATATATCTGTATATATTTGTATTTGGTTATTTGAAATTGGATGGGGAACGGGGGAAAACAAGATGAGGGGTGGGGGTGGGGGGGAGGGAAATGGGGACCAAGACATGTGAAAAGGTATCAATGTATGGGAATTAATGCACCATCTATCTGGCAAATATCATGTAACCCTTCTATTAATTACAATAAAAATATATGAAAAAAAGAAAAAATCTCCAAATCCAGCATTTTTTAATAGGTGAGATGGATTAGGATTGCAGTCTACAATGTAAAGTATTCTTTTATTAGTACAAACAGGGCCACTTCTGTGTCCATCGTGCTAATAAGCCATGATGACTGCATATGAGCTTACCTTGAGAACAGAATTCTATTCTGTTTCATTGTTTTACAGTCAGACTATTTACTTGTTACTATTCTTATGTAAAAGATATCTATAACTGACATTCAAAACCCTATAGGTTAGCAAAAACTCTGTGACATTCCTAGAAAAATAGTTGAAAGTGGTAGTGAAATTCTGGTTATTTGTTATTTCAAACTGATCTAATTTAAATGTACAGATTTTAGAGATAACTCAAAAAATTAACACCATAGAAGACAAACAGAATGTTACCTTTTATTGAAGGGAAGAAGAGCTTAAATTCTAAAACATTTTATTTCCTTGCTTTCTTTAAGAAAATATTTCTTTAAGTATTTCTTAAAGTTTTATTAAATCCTGATTGATTTTAAAATTATATATTTTGGCTGGGTACTCATGCCTGTAATGCTAGCTACTTGAGAGGCTGAGATTGAAGCCAGCCAGGGTAGGAAAGTCCATGAGACTCTTCTCTCCAATTAACACTCCAAAAAGTTGGAAGTGGAGCTGTGGCTCAAGTGGTAGAGCACAACAGCCTTGAACTAAAAAACTCAGGTACAATGTTCATACCCTGACTTCAAACCCTACGAGCAGCACAAGCAAACAAACAAATAAATAAATTACATACTTGGTCAGAGTCAAGTATTGTCAATCTGTTACTTTCTTGATGATTTGGGGAAATCATCCTTGCATTTTGTTGTTAGATTTGGAACCTTGCCTCTTTTCAGTGCAAAGTGGTTGGTATACAGTAATTCTGGTATATGTTCCTTTGGTTCAGCAGTAACACTGAAGATGTCATTTCTGTAGGTACTGATCATAGCTTTATCCTGTAAGACAATAGAACAGAGCAAATTTTACTATGATGTCATATGTCTTGTTATTTCTACCACTGTCCTTGATGTGTTTGAGAGTATTTTGTAGATGCTATTTGAATACTATTTTTCATTAATAACTCAATTTCTATACACCTTTTGGAATCTACCTATAATCCTTGTTCTGCTCATTTTTTCTCTTTAGTATTCTAATTTTCCATAGGGAAAAAAATCCACCAATTCGAAAGCTTTTCTCATTAAAACAAGTGAACAGTGTTCTAAAATTGCATCTAAATCAGTCACTGTCTCTTTCTGTCTCCCCACTCTTTCCCCTTCTCCGTTCATTGGCCTGTTTTCATATGGTCTTAGACACCTCAGTTTCCTTATTGTTCACGGGCCACTTTGAATTTCTCTTTTTCAGTCTCTTTCTAATTTTGGAGCTTTTCAGAAGTCTATATTCTGGATACTGAGACTTAAATAGTACATTTTCCCATAATTAGATCAGAGTTTCATAATTCTGTTTAAAAGGCCAATTTTACCATGTTTTTGAACATCTCAAAGCACTTTATATGTTTCTGTTGATAACAAATGCTTCACATCAAATCACATCAAAAGTCGTCACTGAAGAAGAAAAAGAAGAGCAAAAGTTTGGAATCATTCTTAGTTTATCTGAGACAGATAGGCGTCTAAATGACAAAATTTTGAAAAAGTGTTTTCTGAGTTTTAAGACTTTAGACTTGGAGAGTTATGGAGTTATTGATAGGATTCTTTATTTTAAAATTATCTTTAGTTTGAACATATAATATGTTCCTCTCTTTTTAAAATGTGTGGAGAAGCTCTTATTATGCACATGGGAAATAACTTTTCCTAAGACTGCACTAGTTTCCTAGGGGTGCTGTCACAAAGTGAATAACTGGCTTCAAACAATAAAATTAGTTGTCTCATGAGTCTGGAGACTAGAAGACTTAAGAGAGGTATTGAAGAGGCCAATCTCACTCCAAAGCTTCCAGGATAAAATACTTGAGCACAAAGCTCCTTTGACAAATGTGACTCATTAGTTAATTTTAGGTATATGCATACCTAGTTAGCAGTCACATCACTTTTACATTAAGCTGAATTGTTTCAGTAATTTTAGCATCAGAGAAAAACTAAACACAGTTGCAAATGACAAATGAAAAATTTTGGTTACTGTAGCCATAGTGATATTAGAATGATTTTTAGAAAAGCTGAGCATTGTGTTGTAGTTCCCACTTACAGTTTTAGGTTTAAGAAATCACTTTGGAAAAGAACCTCTTTTTTTTTTTTTTTTTTTTTTACCAGTCCTGGGCTTGAGCTCAGGGCCTGAGCACTGTCCTTGGACTTTCTCAAGTTCTATCACTTGAGCCTCAACACCACTTCCGGCTTTTTCTGTGTATGTGGAACTGAGGAATCGAACCTGGGGGAAAAGAACCTCTTTTTAATTTTCGGTGGCTTATTGATAAAGTAAAAGTTTAGATAAGACTTTAAGGATAATCTTAAAGATTGACTAACTTAGAACATTTGTCACAGGCTTCTTTATTTGAGCTCTTCATTTCTTTTCTCTGAGTCAGAATAATAAAGCTGAGGGCTGGTGGCTCACACCTGTAATCCTGGCTACTCAGAAGGCTGAGATCTGAGAATCATGTTTCAAAGCCAGCCCGCGCATGAAAATCTGTGAGACTCTTCTCCTCCAGTTAACCACCAGAAAACCAGAAGTGGTGTTGTGATTCAATTGGTAGAGTGCTAGCCTTGAGCTGGGACAATGCCCAGGCCCACAGTTCAAGCCCCATGACCAATTAAAAAAATTAGTCATTTTCTGCTAAATGAAAGGACCCTCCAGGATATAGAAACAAAAGCCTTATAATGAGTGATTGCTGTCCTTAATATACTATGTTATCTCTCATCTCTTTTGCTGTTCCTTGGTTATCTCATATTGTTACAGTATCTTACCTTGTTATCTGATATATTGTATAAATGTTTATTTGGTTATTTGAAATAGGATAGGGAAGGGGGAAAAACAAGATGAGGGGTTGGGGGTGGGGGAAGGGAAATGGGGGCCAAGACATGAAAAGGGTATCAATGTTTGTAAAGTAATGCACCTTCTATCTGGTGAATATAATGTAACCCTTTTATTAATTACAATAAAATATATGAAAAAATTAGTCATTCTCATATTAATCCCCCTCAACCTCAAGACTTTTCTTAGAGCAGGCATCCAAATCTATTAATACAGCTTTTTATATATAGTCAAATGTTTTTCTTCAAAACTTCATGAAATACAGTTATCCTCTGTTGTATTTGATTTTAGTACCCTGTGTATTGTAGGTATGTTTATTTGAATTAGGGAAGGGAGAACACAATCGTGAGACAGAGGATAAAGAACCAATGCAATAGCGATACTCTCAGGACAATATGTTGGAAATGAACTTTACAACTTGAGGAAAGTGATTCAGGGGGAGTAAAAGTGGGAGAAAAATGTGGAGGAGGTAATAATGTTCTACAGGAAATGTACTCTTTACCTTACGTTTGTAACTGTAACCCCTCTATATCACCTTGACAATAAAATTCAGTTAAACTAGTTAATAAAAAATTAAACAATGTTTTTATACATCAGTTATTTGTCTTTAGCATTAAGAATAGGACTTTGCTTTTAATTAAAATTCAGAAGTATTATTATTATTATTTATTATTATTATTTGCCGGTGCTGGGGCTTGAACTCAAGGCCTGGGCATTGTTCCTGCACTGCTTTTGCTTAAGGCTAGCACTCTACCACTTGAGCCACAGTACAACTTTCAGCTTTCTCTGAGTAGTTTTATTGGAAATAAGAGTTTCATAGACTTTCCTGCCCAGATTGGCTTTGAACCACAGTTCTCAGATGTCAGCCCCCTGAATAGCTAGGGTTACAAGATTACAGCCACCAGTGCCCAGCAGAGGCATTATTATTATTATTATTATTATTATTATTATTATTATTTTATTATTTGCCAGTCCTGGGCTTGAGCTCAGGGCCTGAGCACTGTCCTTGGATTTTCTCAAGGCTAGAGCTCTACCAGTTGAGACTCAGCATCACTTCTGGCTTTTTGCTATGTATGTGATACCGAGGAATCAAACCCGGATCTTCATGCATGCTAGGCAAGCACTCTACCACTGGGCCAAACTCCCAGCCGCAGAGGCATTATTTTTAAGGGCTTATTTTTGTGGATTTCTCAGTGAAAATAATTCCACTTATGTATAATCAGATTTGTTTGGGTCTTTTCCATGTACTAATACCACATGGGCATATTACTTAGACTCTCACCTTCTTTCTACTTAATAGGAATATTAAAGGTAGTAATGTACCTTTTGCCAAGTTTCTATAATATGTGAATGAAATAATATGGAAAGACATTTAGGAGAATGTTCGATACTAGTAAATATTCAATAAGAGTCTTTCTGGGTTTGAACTCAGGCCTATCCCCAGTCCATTTTTCCTTTAGTTGTCTTTCAGACAAGGTCTTGAATTTTTCTACCTGGGATTGCCCAGTACTGAAACAAAGTTGAGATTACAGAGATGATTAGATGCCTTGAACCATAATCTTATTAGTCTTCACCTTCCAAGGGGCTGGGGTTACAGGTGTACTGCCATGCCTGATTTTCTTTTCAGTCCTTCAAGGTTGGTACTTTTAGATTTTTCCTGCTAACAGGCTACCTAGTATTAAATCAGTAAATAATGGTAAAATTGAAGGTATTAATGATATAAAGAACTTGGTATGGGACATTAACTCATCAGAATCACAAAAGAAGTTAGTGGACTTATTTGAATATTTTCTGCTCTTATTTAGGATAGACCTTAAGCCATGTGTAACTTTCTTGATTCAAGTTGATATTCCTCATGTAATAAGAACATTTTAATAGTTGGCATTCCTGTTTTTGTTTTAGTGATGTAGCTTGGTTTGATGAATCTTGGTTAAGCCGAGTTAAAGAAGATGTGGGTGACAACTGGAGAATAAAGGTACACATAGTGAATGGGGATAAAAAAGTAGTCCCAAGATTAGCATTTTGTGCAACTAAACCATTTTAACAAAAATTGCAATGTGCTATTGTATATATATATATATATAGTATAAATTTTGAAATGTATATATTCAGTGTGAGTTTTGGCATGTATGTGTAGTATGTATAATATGGATTTTGACATGCAAATGAGTAGATATAGAACATTTTCATTAACAAACACATGGTTAGTCTTTCAGACAAGGGTGTGTTAATGAATGAGCATGTACCATAGATTTTACTTTTAGAATTCTTTTAATGTCCTGCAGTCCTACATTTATGGCTAATTTGTTAATAAACCTGTGTATATATTTTAAATCAGTTTTAAAGTATATTCTGTCAGTTACAAAGGAGTGAGGCCTTAGATCTCTAACCATTATATTGTTTTTTAAATCCATTTATTTCTTGATAAATTTTTTACTTAATGTATTTTGAATTTTTAATAATCTGTATATTGCACACTGTTTTTCTTTATCTTTGTTGAAGAACTTACTATAATTTTTTGTTATTTTTATTAAGGAAAGCTTTTATTCATCTTGGTATAAATTTCTCTTGTTGTTAGTATGAAATTGATTGTTTTAATTCTGTTTGTTCATACTAGGCTAGTAACTTAAAGAAGGTTCTCCAACGAATAATGAGTTATTACCATGAGGTATGAAAAATATGTCTTAACATAAAAATAAGAAATGCTTTGAATATTTATATTGATGTAAAATTACTTGAATTTTTGTTTATAACATTTTTTGGAATATAATTTCCAGTTAAGGTATATTATTGCCATTTTTAATGCACTCAACTTTAGATAAAATGCTAGGCTTGAAACTATAGTATACTGGATTTGTAAACAAAAAATGTTACTAGATTGTTTTCTTAAATATAATATCTAATTTTTTTACTTGTGAGCTTTTCAGCAGAATTTGCTATTAGAAAATTGTTTTTGGTCAGTTGTGGGACTTGAACTCTGGACCTAGGCACTATCCCTGAGCTCTTCAAGCTCAAGACCAGCACCCTACCTCTTGAGCTATATAGCACAGCTTCTACTTTTCTGGTGGTTAATTGGAGCTGAGTCTTATGGACTGTCTTTGAACACAGATCTAAGCCTACTAGTAGCTAGGATTGCAGGCATGAGCCACCAGCACCCAGCTATTAGGAAATTTTTATTTCTTGTTTGTCTTTAAAGATACAATTAAAATAAGAATTTCTTGGAAAACAATTTGCTACTCTGAAAATTTTCAATTATTTGTATGCACTGAACCTTCAGTGCCAATAAACTTTTTTTTTTTTTTTTTTTTTTTGCCAGTCCTGGGCTTGAGCTCAGGGCCTGAGCACTATCCTTGGACCTTCTCAAGGCTAGAAGCTCTACCACTGGAGCCTCAGCACCATTTCCGGCTTTTTTTTTTCTATGTATGTGGTACCGAGGAATTGAACCCCGTCTTCGTGCATTCTAGGCAAGCACTCTACCACTAGGCCAAACTCCCGGCCCCCCAATAAACTTTTTAATAAGCTTAACTAAAAGGAAAAAATAAGGGCAGGAAACATTTATTGGATTTATTGTTCATTTGAAAAAATATTAATTGGTCACATTACAACTATTTGTTTATCAAATACAGAATATTGTAGGTATCATTTGGTTTAGTATAAACTTGTATTCAGTGGAAAAGCACAAGTTTCATTGCAGCAGATTCAGTGCTTCTTAAAACAGTTCACCTCCTCTCTAATAGTGATACATCAGAAGTAAAGATAATTGCTGTTAAATTGGCTGTTCAGAATATTGAGAGATAACCTAGGCATTATGAGTTACATTTAAGCAGTGTAATGGTTTGTCATCTGTTAATTTATCTGAGTTATTTCATGAGTCTGGTTTTAGTTCATTTTCCTTTTAATAATTAAACATGATGAATTTCTTATAGCCAACATAAATGATTTCTTCTTATTTTGATACACAGTTTTTGGGGCAGCAAATATCTGAAGAACTTATCCCTGATTTAAACAGAATAACTGAATGTTCAGATTCTGTGGAGCTTGGGAGGTTGCTCCAGCTTATTTTAGGTTGTGCAGTCAACTGTGAAAAGAAGCAAGGTGGGTGAATTTGAATCGAGGATTTTGGTGTACTAAAAACAACCTACATTGCTAGCTAGTGTATTTAATGATCACATTTTCAAGGTAGTGTTAAACTTTGCTATTATAGTTTGGTAGAAAGAACCTTAAAATGTAAGCCAAAACAGAATTTTAACCTTCCTTTGCCATTAGAAAGGTACACATCTTGGGGCCAGGAGTTTTGCCTAGTGGTAGAATGCTTGCCTTGCATGCATGAAGACCTGTATTCAATTCCTCAGTACCACATACATAGAAAAAAGCCGAAAGTGGTGCTGAGACTCAAGTGGTAGAGCTTTAACCTTGAGAAAGTTCAAGGACAGTGCTCAGGACTAGCAAAAAAAAAAAAAGAAAAAAAAGAGAGGTACACATTTTGAGTTGTCTTGAGTACCCTGTTTTTACCTGTATTCTGGAAATGAGTGGCTACAGTAATTGTACCAAGTCTAATGAGTTTACTAAATCCAGTGCTTAGGACTTGGTAGATAGTTAATAAATTATATTTATTTGTCCCACGAATTATTGGTTTTATAATGTAGGTCCTTGATTCCAATTTCTGTAAATTAGCATTCAGCTACTAATCCCATGTTCTTTAGATAACATTCCGTTATTTTTACACAAATAATCTGTCCACAGAATCTTCTTTATAAGTGTTCTAGTGATATGCGTGAAATTGTCACAATTCATCAGTCTTTTTAAAGATAGTGATACGTACCTTGCGCAGTGCAAAGCCAACATTTTTGGTTCATGTAATTATGAACTGAGCCAATGAAGATCATATGCCCAAGGGGCTCTTGTCAACCTGGGTGAAGAGAGCAAAACTGAGGATGCTTTCTTTAGAAGAGAATTTAGTAGTCTAAATTTTTTAAAGTACTGGAAACCAGGATCTTAGAATACAGATTTGACGTTATATAATTAATGAAAGAATACAAGAAAGGGTCAATTCAGTAAGAACAAACATAGAAAGAAAATGTAATATGGAATTCATTGCAGTTTATCAGTTTGAAAAAAGGATAAGGTTTGGTTAGATACCAGAAAATTTTCATCTTATTGCATCTCTTTTCAGTAGCTTTTTTCTCTCTAAGGCGAGTAGAGGAGATAAAACTCTAAATATTTCATCACAATTTAACATAATTCATATATAAATCAAGTTACTTTGTTAAAATTGTAATTCTTTCTCTTTGAACGATGTTTAGCTTCTACCTGATTACTGATTATCTATTAACTTATTTTTGCTTCAGTTTGCTTAACTATAGCAAGGCTTGAACTCACAGCCTGGGCACTGTCGCTGGAGTTTCTCAAGGATAGTGCTCTACCACTTGAGCCACAGCACCACTTGCGGCTTTTTCTATGTATGTGGTAGCTAGGACCCAGGGCTTCACACATGCTAAGCAAGCACTCTATCACTAGGCCATGCTCTCAGGCCCTCTATCTTTCATTCTACGCTTTCTTCCAAAATTATACTGTAAGCCACCATTGACATTTTAAGATACTTTTACATGAAAGTTATTATTTTGTCGCATCTACCAAGTCTCTTTGGTCCTCATATTTTAAAACGGTAATTCTGTTCTTGGATGTATAAATAAAAAATACACAGTAATATGAAGAATTTCATTTTCACTGTTTACAAAATCAGAATTATAAGTATTAATGGATACACTTTTGTAAATATGTGTATAGGCTTGAAACTTTAGATATGAATCCAGTTTTATAGTGCTTGCGTAGCATGCATGAGGTGTGGCTTCCATCCTCAGCTCCACAAAATAACCAAAGGAAAGAAAAGAATGACACTCTTAGTGATTTAGTTAAAAATCTTAATAAAAGAAAGCATATCTAGGATGTAAAACTGCTGATGTAGTTTTGTATTTGCAGTGAAAATTGCTTTTACAAATGAAGTGAATGTTCTAGCTTATTAACAATACTTAAAGAGGAAGATTATTTTTATGACAGTTTCTACAGACTTGATGTATTTCATTATCTAGAAACTCCATTTAAAGGAAATTATTTTATCAGCATGCATTCTCTAGTTCTTTTTCTCCAGATTAGCACTTACTGGTCAGATATATACCAGGGTCATTGTCCTTTAATGTGACATCACACATTGTTTAGAGGAGTTTTCCAGAAGAATCATTAAGGTAGTAAAGTATTAGAAAATAATAGCTCCTTAAATTTGAGGACGAATTACTTCAGTTAGAGAACAAAATCTGATAATGTAAAAAAATGCTCCCCCCCCTTTAAGGTTTTCGTTTCCTGTTAGGATAAATCACCTTGGCATTGCCTGCTTGTTATTTGGGTGGTGAAACTTTGGACACTGAGCAGGTGTTCACAGGAAGCTGTGTAAACTGAAACTTTATGTGGCTACAGTTAATTATTGTCAGATCATTTTAAGATTACATTTTCTTCATTGTTAGCCTCTTTATAATTAGATGGCTTCTTCTTTAGGTAAAGCATTTAAAATGTTAAAATACTTTCTGTATTGCTTGTTTGCAATGCTTGGAAAATAATACATTTGCTTAAAAGACTTAGAATTTATTTAGAGTGAGCAATTAGGACATGAAAAAGGTTCTTTTTCAGATGTAATTTTCTTTTAATCACAGAACATATTAAAAATATAATGACATTGGAGGAGTCGGTTCAACATGTGGTCATGACTGCTATTCAAGAGGTAAGTTACATCATCTCCATATGTTAGGAACCCAAAACCACATTACAGAAACCTTTTCACATAAATTTTAAATTAAAAAAAAATTTTTTTAATGTGTCCTTTGCATTGGACCTACTAGGGACTCTTCCTTTTTCTCTACCTTTCACCCCACCAAAATATCTTAAAATACCCCTTTAAGCACAATTTTAATACCTCTAATTCTAAAAGCTAATTGATATGAAATGTTATCCATTTATTTTAAACAACTTCAATGAATCAATAAAAGCAAAATAGACTAACTTTTGTGCAGATGGAAATTTTTATTTTTTCTTCTAATTAGGGCAGTAATCTTTTCCTAAGTCTAATATGTGTATGTATATAAGTACATTATAAATATAATTTATATTTTATAATTATAAATAAAATTGTTAAAGTAAACATTTTACTTAAGTATAATATTACAAAATCATCCTAAATGTTGATATTTTATTTTCCTAGTTGATGAGTAAAGAAATAGTGAATTCGCCTACGAGTGATGGAGAATTAGAGCAACAGGTAAGTGAGATGGTTAAACACAGTGATACCCCTCTTCCATTTAATGTTTATAAGGCTTCCATAGGAAAACATATACAACAATATCTCTTCCGTAATACTCTTTGCTAGAAGGTTCCACCTGAATACTATTCTACATTCCTTTATTAATGCAAGTAATTATGATCTTTTGATCATGTTCCAAGAATTGACTGACATTGGGCATTTCTTCTGACTTGTAGGTTACACAGTAATCCAGGCTACAGTAAACTTGTAGGTAATCTAAAGTAATTCTGCTTTTACATCACAGTTTTCATACTATATTACAACTTTTGCCACAGTTCGTATCCTTTTGTCTGATATAGCAGCTTTAAGACTCGTGAACATGGGGAAATATCATCCCCTGTGTTTAACTAAAGCTGGGTTATAGGGAAAAGAAGAAGAAACACAAATTCATCTTTAGGCATTTTACTTGATTTTTAGACCATTTACTTGTGAATGTTACAGTCATCTCAAGAAGCATTTAAATATTTGGATAAAAATTATGTGTAAATATAAAAATACAGAATTCTTCCAAATTTTTTGATGTTGAAAAAATATTTCGTAGGTGTTGGCACTTTATTTGTATGGCACCTAGCCTTAAATAATATTAATGAGACTAAATGCTGCTCTCACATAAGCATCACAATTAAGACTCATTTGTTTACAGGTAAATTTTAAAAACTTCTGGTATCACTGTATGTGTATTATGAGAGTTAATTCAGCTTGATTTATAAGACGTTTCATATTTCAGCTTAAAAGAGCTTTAGAAGAACTTCAGGAAGCACTGGCAGAAAAAGAAGAACTGAAGCAAAGGTGCCAAGAACTAGATATGCAGGTATGGAAAAAGAGTTCCTTGGAGATTGTGTCTCATTACATGGAAAAGGCATTAAAAAGATTTCTTATAAGCTTCAATATTCAAAGATGAATTTCATAAGTATTTTTCTCTTGAGAATTGAAAAAAAGCTAGCCTAACATTCCTTTCAGAAAATCATTATACTAATTAGACATTAGATGATATCAGCTATGTAGATAAGGGCTTATCTTTTATAAAGTAAGATTGAAGAATTAAAGAATTTACCTCATAGTTGTTTATGAATACTAAATATGTTAACTTATGCAAGTGCTTAATAGTGCTTGTATCTCCCCATATAAAAAGTGCATACACTTTCTGTCTCATTTACCTGTGTGTATGCATATGTAGCCTTTTGTATTGTTTTGCCCATATGTACATGTGTGTGAATGGATCTGTATGTAATTCTTCTATTTATAACCACTGTATGGTTAAGTAGGTAGACTACTAAATAGGTGCTATACATTGAGAACCGAGTCACACTCTCTCTGGTAGTGTGTATTTAGAATAATTACTTAATTTCTTGATAAGCTACTTTCCATATATATGGGAAGTATCTTACACATGCTAAGTAGGTAGTCTACTGCTGAGCCATTCCTACAGCTTTTTTTCTCCACTCATTTTCTTCCTGGGTCTTATTTTCTTCCTGGGTCCATGCCTAGAACACAGTTTTCCTATTTTATGGTTCGAACGATAGCGGGGATGACAGGCATGTGCCACCATGCCCTGCTTCTCTTGCTGTGGTACTGTCTCAGTCTTTCTTCCCAGCTATCCTGGAACTGCTACTTTCCTTACCTAAGCCTGTTGCTGGCTGGGATGACAGGTGCATGCCACCACTCACACCTATGGTTTGAGAATCTACCAAATTTTTGCCAGCTATCTTCCCAGTCTCAGCCTCCTAGGTAGGGTTACAGATGTGAAGTAGCCACACAACCACTTTCCTCTTTGTAATAAGCCATGATAATATTTATGACCTAGGGCACTTTTAAAGAATATGTGTGTGTGTGTGTGTGACACACACACACACACATATATACATATTCTCACATTTTATGTTTTTATGCATATAGGTATGTGAATACTTAGCACCTGACTCAGAAGGGCTATGTGGACCTTTGCATTTGTCTGTGCAAATGCATGATGAATGTCCTGTAGTAAATTTAGAAAAGTGTAGAAAGGTTGTTACCTTCTTAATATGCCGTATATAAGGTATAATTATTTCGTATTAAATGACTGAAAATTATAAGGGGAAGGAACAGATTGCAATAGCATTATCCTTGCTAGATGAAGTAAATATTTTTTTTTTTTTTTTGGTCACTTGTGGGGCTTGGACTCTGGGCCTGGGTGCTGTCTCTGAGCTCTTCATCTCAAGGCTACTACCACCTTACCACTTACAGTTTTCTAGAGGTTAATTGGAGCTAAGAATCTCACTGACTTTAGTGCCGGGGGCTGGCTTTGAACCTTGATCCTTAGATCTCAGCCTCCTGAGTATCTAGGATTACAAGCATGAGCCACTGCTCCAGGCAGAAGTAAATCTTTTAAGATGATAAGGCTGGGTAACATTTCTAGCTCTTCAAGTTTTTCTGTTTAGCAATAGTGACTGACTAGTTTAGCATAACAGTAGAATCCAGATTTCCTAACTTAATCACTAAAAAAACAAGCTGGCCTTTGTATTTAAGCAAGCATGTCAAGTGTAGGGGAATTTTGTCTTCCCTCTTGCATTTGTAAGCCAATTGTACATTGTAACACAAACATACACACAAAGCACATATTTTGAAATAGGATCATGCTTACCTGTAGAATGTATTAGTAAAGAATGAAGGACTGACCTATTGAGGTCAGTCTCTTAGATTTCAGTATAGTTTTTGAAGAAAATGTTATTCTGTAAAGATCACAAAATTCTGCCTTAAAAGAAGTGCTTGAATAAGAAATAGAGGGACAAAGGGTCAACAAGTGCAGCAGTGAACTATACCACTTGTGGGTGGGGATGGGATGGAAAAACTGGAGAGAGTGAGGGAAGGGATTATCTAAAAAGAATATGAAACTGTAATCCTTCTGTACATCAACTTTATAAGAAAAATGCAAAAAGTAAAAAAAGTTTTCGTTAAGAGTACGTGATCTTGTGGTTTACAATGAAAACTTTAGAAATTCTTAATTCAGAGGGACAGAAGTAGGTGTGGATTGAAACTAAAAATATATCACCATGGCAACTGGTTAAATTAGATATGTAGGATGCCCTTCCCCTCACATTCTATTTCTTGTGTCTGGCCTGGGTCCAGGGAATTTGAATGTTTAACAATCCTGTATCCTTATGTCTGGGAACTAATGTGGCAGGCAAAAAGGTATGGATGAGCAGACACATCCTTTCCGACTGGTTCACAAACATTTTGTACCAGTGACTTGTACTCACTGCTGGCAGGAATAACTGAGGCTTTTGTTATTCCTTCACAACTGTCCTCATCCAGGCTAGAATTCTCATGGAATAATGCATGTGCCATGTATATTTTCCCAAATGTGACTTTATAATTCCACCCTGACCAGGACATCTTTGTATCAGTAGTAAATATAAAGACATCTTGTTGAACATGTTAGCAGCATTGATTGAATGGAGGCTGGCACATTTTCAAAAGGAGTTTAACACTGAAGGATGATGAACATGCTGTTGCCAATGCTTGGCACACAGTGAATAAAGACATGTTATGTATACTTGGTTTAAGCTCTGGCTTCTGGCTTTACCTAGTGATGATGAACACAAAAGTGACTGAAGGATTCTGTATGTCAAGTGAGAAGAAATTATCTCACCTCCCTCTTATGCAGACTATATACCTTAAGAAGAAGTAGGTAGAGAAGCTTTGTAGGTTGTTTGGTTTTTTTTTCTCTCCCAGTTCTAGGGATTGGTTCTAGGGACCCCAGGGGCTTGCAGGGGCCTATTATGCTACTGAGTTACAACTACAGCCTTCCCAATTTTTTTCTTTACATTAATAGTGGAACTCCAGTGTTTACTTACTGACAGATGGGAAAAGAGTCCCAATGATTTAGAGTCAAGGTGACTACAGAAATAGTGACAATATAAATGTTACCACTGCAGGAAAGGAGCCTACAAATAATGTGCTGAAAATGTCTTCTGGGCTTCGTGAAAGAAAACAAAACAAAAAAACAGTGCTGAGCTCAAGGCCAGGACTGGCAAAAAAAAAAAAAAAAAAAAGAAAGAAAGAAAAGCAGTATATATTTGGTATATTTGTAGCAAGAAGAAATGTCCATTTATAAAATCAGAAACATCAAGCAAAAGTTGTTATTAATGGGGTAGATGATACTGGAGGAAACCTTTTAGAAAGCCACCCTCACCTTATCTTGGTGGACCACTCTCCTGGTCCCTTAGTTACTTCCCACGCTTTGTCTCACCTAAAACAAACACACACTAAAGTAAAACAGTATGCAATAATCTTTTGACCAGAACATGGGAGGCGCAGCTGTACTTTTTGCTGCTGTTTCAGGGTTTTCGTGGCTGTGTGATGCCACTGTGCAGTCTGGTCACCCTGAATGCATTGTATTCTCATGGCTTGCGTGAGAATAAGTATAGGAAAACAATGGTTTAGTGAGGCAGAATAATGGCAATGCCAGACCAGACTGTCCACAGGAGTAGCCGAAGCAGTGACACCTTTTCTCTTCGATGCTTCAGGGCACCCAGCTTTATTTCATGTACACAATTACTTAAAACAGCATACTAAGACTATTTGTATATGCTACTAACCCTTTTGGTCCTTAGTATCTCTAAAAAGGGATACTGAACCTGTTCTTTGTGCCGCATCCCCACCCTGGAGTGTTCTTCTGTGAAATCGCACTTAATATGAAATTTACATTTCTATCTAAGGATCTTAGGGCAGAAATTCATACAGGTTTTGGTATCTGATTCCCTTAGAATTATACATGACAGACATGCTTTGTATTTAGGAACAGAAAGTTAGTTTACATTGTTTAGGACTGTTTCTGTTTGTCTTTGTTTTTCTCATTTGGATGTGTTAAGTAAGTTGGAGAACAGTATAATTTTTAGAGTTAATTTGACTCATGAATAAAGTGACTCTAAACTAGAAATAGCTCAGGTTTTCCATTGGGGAAACAAAAAGCCATATAATGTGTGATTGTTATTCTTACTGTACTATGTTAATTCTCATCTCTTTTGCTGTCCCTTGATTATTTCATATTGTTACAGTATCTTACCTTGTTATCTGATATAGTGTATATATGTTTATTTGGTTATTTGAAATAGGATAGGGAAGAGGGGAAAACAAGATGAGGGGTCAGGGTAGGGGGAGGGAAATGGGGACCAAAACATGGGAAAGGGTATCATGTGTGTGAAGTCATGTACCTTCTATCTGCAAATATAATGTAACCCTTCTGTTAATTACAATAAAAATATATGTAAAAAATGAAGCAGAAAAAAAGTAAAGCTAAGAAAGTATGTGATTCCTCTCCCATTTATCTTAACCCCACCCTTCCCTTCCATGGTCGTAATTTTGTGTTTTATGACTTCATTTTCCCCTCTTCCTCTCTTCATTCTTCTACCTCCTTCCCCTTGACTCCACCCTCCTCTTTCCACTATTTGTTTTCTGGTATTTGTTTGGTTGAGCATTGAGTTAACTTTTCTAAGGAATTATATCCTTTGATTTTTAAGTTTGCTAACTACTGGAGATTGATTGAGCTTAAGTTTTTCTTTGATACTGACATTTGCAAGTAATAACATCTTAAGTTAACTTCTGATTTGCAAATTATTCAAAGTTTTAAAGTTTTTAAGGCCTAACTGATTTTGTCTGCTCCAAGATCTTTCTGGCAGGTCTCCATTTTAATTTCCTTAAACAGACACTAGTCTAAAGTGGTTTAAGTGCAATGGCTGGATTTAAGTTTTGTTTAAATAATTGTGCCAGCATATATTTTCTTTATATAACTCTGTGAACTTAATTACAGCCACTGAAAATATAAGTAGCAAACTTATCAAACAATATAATCGATGTCATTATAGATTAATATTCAAAACCTAAGCTCTTAGT
This sequence comes from Megascapheus bottae, assembly GCF_031878675.1. Taxonomy (NCBI): domain Eukaryota; kingdom Metazoa; phylum Chordata; class Mammalia; order Rodentia; family Geomyidae; genus Megascapheus; species Megascapheus bottae. The sequence continues at coordinate 44,878,344 of NC_143514.1, read as the reverse complement.
AAAATTATGTAATCTTGTCTTAGGAAAGTTCTGTCTATAGCTGTGAAGTTTTAAAGATTTTTTAAATGAAAAAGGAACCATCAAAAGAGCAAAACATGCTTTTTAAAACGTATTTCTTATTATTGTAAAGGTGATGTACATAGGGGTTACAGTTATGTAAGTCAGGTAATGAGTACATTTCTTTTGAAATAGTGTCACCTCTCATTTTTCTCCCAGTTTTTTGTCTTCAATCCCCCTTCCCCACAAATTGTATTGTTCATTTTCAACATAGTGTCTAGTGATTATCACTGCTGCCTTTCTCACTCAGTCCCACTCTTCGTGGGTTCCCCCTTACCCTGCAGATAAACTTGCATACATGACAAAAGGTACAGAAATCAAAAAGAAGAAAACAAAGCCCCATAAACAAAATAACAAAACACATCTTGTTGGGCCGGGAGTATAGCCTAGCAGTAGAGTGCTTGCCTAGCATGCAGGAAGCCCTGGGTTCGATTCCTTGGTGCCACACACAAAAAAAAGCTGGAAGTGGTACTGTGGCACAAGTGGCAGAGAGCTAATCTTGAGCAAAAGTGCTCCAAGAATTAAAAAAAAAAAAAGGGCTCAAGAACAGTGCCCAGGCCTTGAGTTTAAGCCCCAGGACTGGCAGAAATTAAAAAGAAAAAATTTTGTTTCCATTTCCTAGAATTCATTTTAATAAACATTTTATCTGTGCATAAGAACATAGCTATTGAGCCTTAGTGATCCTTTCCTAATAATAGCCTTCTCTGGTCTCACGGTGTGAATGTTTAGATTCCTGCATGAGTTATCATGTCCAAATATCATTTTTTTTGTCTTTTACCAGCTAGTATGTTTAGTTGCAGATTTGTAGGCCCATTCTAGTTACAACAAATGAAGGAAACTATGCAACCTCTGTTTCTTTGGGTCTGGCTGACTTCACTTAATACAATTTTTTTTTTTACAAATCTTTCCATTTTCTTACGAATGGTATAATATTACTGTGTCTTACAGAAACACAGAATTTCATTGTATGTGTATGGCACATTTTCTTCTGAGGGGCTTCTGGGTTGATTCCTTATCTTGGCTAATAACATACTTATTTTAAAAGTGTGATTTGGTAATTGGGGGAAAGTGAAAGGAGTGCTATTGTCCAAAAAAAAAAGGAAGAAAGAAAAGAAATATACTTATCTGACTTATGAAATGCTAGCCCCTTGTATAATATCTGAATAATAGCAACAAAATTACATTTAAAAAAATTTTAAGTCTGACTTTAAAAATGCATTTAAGTGCAAACATTGATGTAGTTCTTCATTTGTATGTGTTTTATCCATAAACTGTTGCTGGTAGTAAATGGAAACAATTTAGCTTTTTGTCATGGACTCATTAATTAAATGTACTTATCCCTGAAAATTTGATGTGTAATGGGTAATTTTCTACTGTGAACTAAAATAATAGATTTGGCTGAGCAGGTGAACAGTACTTTGAAAATTGTACCTAGATGTAGGAAAGAAATTAATTCTACGTATTTACCCAGTTTGTAAAGACATAGAAATACTTTCTTCCCAAAACTAAGTAGGAGACCTTAATCCTAAAATATTCTTGCCCCATTCTCTTCACATAGGTACGATTTGCTTTCTTTTATAGTTGACTTGAACCTTCCGAACTCAGAGTACCAGAGTTGGTAGATCCCTTGAAACTACTGTTTTCATGACCTACACAAAATTAGAATGATTGCATTTGTGTATTTTTTAGGTGACTGCGCTTCAAGATGAGAAGAATTCACTAGTGTCTGAGAACGAGATGATGAATGAAAAGCTTGACCAGTTGGATGGCTCATTTGATGATCCAAATACAATGGTTGCAAAAAAGTATTTTCATGCACAGTTACAACTAGAACAATTACAGGAAGAAAACTATAGGTAACACTTTAATGGAAATTATTTTATAAAATATAATATACTTGTTTAATAAATGCGTGGTATATAACTGGCTCCTGCCTCACACAGTTTATTAGTTCAGATGCACCAGGGCTTGGTGTGCATAAAATTCAAACAATTCAAAGGTAATGGCAATCTAGTAAAAAGATGGCAGGAAGTCCAGGTGTAGTGGCTCACATTTGTAATTCCAGCTACTCAGGAAGTAGAGATTAGAAGTATTACAATTTGAGGCCAACCAGAAGAAGGTAAAGAATAGCCTCCTTAAGCAAAGAGTGATGGTGAAATGTACCAGGAATCCCAGCTATGCAGGAAGTAGTGGGTTGAAATAATCTCAGGCAAGCCCTTGGCCAAAAATATGAGATCTTACCTAAAAAGTACCTGAAGCAGGGTTGTGGGAATGCCTCAAGTGATAGAGTACCAGTCTAGCAAGCATGAAACACTGAATTTGATTTTTCAATACTGCAAAAAAAAGACGATTTTCACTTTATTTTTTTATTCCTTTCATAGTTACATAGTTCTTATGTTTAATGAACATTAGTGGTCTCTTGCATGTTTAACCAGCAAGCCTTATGCCCATAAGCCTTGAGTGGAAATATTTTAATTGTACCCAAACACACACGCACACATATACATAGTGATATATATATATATATATATATATATATATATATATATGAGAGAAAGGGAGAGAGAGAGAGGGAGAGGGAGAGAGGGAACTCTTTTATGCCTTTCCAGTTGTTTTACAGTTTTTTAGTTTTCTCTATTTTCTGTTCATTTGGATTTGCAATTTTTTTCTGAATCATTTTGCTGAACAAGAGGAGACATACTTATGTGACTGTTTTATATTTCATTGCATATTTCCTAAAGACAATTATTATTTCTCACAAATCACACTGTGGTGATAGAATTAAGAAATTTGTCACTGATAACATATTTAAACCACAGATCCTATTCAAATTCAGTTGCCTTTTTTTTTCCCTGCTTCAGAATTTGACTTAGGAATGCATCATATTCAGTAATAGTAGAGTCTTACTCAATATAGTGCAAATCCACTATCTTTATTGTTTATCCTACCTATTTCAAAATGAAAAGGGCAAAGATATCTTAATTATTTTAGTTTTTTTCTTCTTTTGAATGTGAGGCTAAATAGGAAAACGGGATTGAAATTATACTATAAATGCTCATTTACCTTTTCTGTTTCAGGCTGGAAGCTGCAAAAGATGATTACCGAGTTCACTGTGAAGAACTTGAAAAACAGCTGATTGAATTTCAACATAGAAATGATGAGCTGACAAGCCTTGCTGAAGAAACAAGAGCCCTTAAAGATGAAATAGATGTGCTTAGGTATGGCTTGTCTGAATGTGATTTTGTTGCTTCTAAGTTATTACCAGTCTTTGTACTCTCTATTTTAATCAGGGATTCTTATATTCTTGTATATCAGATATTGAACAGTTTTATCCAGGCTCCTACTTGTTACATCTTTTATGCTTATTATTGAGTGTTGAAGGTATCGACACTCAATTCTGGTTAGAACAGTTTCACATTAGAACCCAAGTGATTTTTTTCCTGTAAAATTGTGTAAGTGTTGCATTTATCATCCTTGTACATTGTTTATATCTTGTGAAATAGTTACCTTGAGGAAAATGAATTCTCACAATTGATATATTTTGACATATGATAAAATAGAGGTAGATAAAATTGAGAATTTTAAGATTTCAGGAAAGATTGTCTTTGGCAGTATAAAATTTGTGTTTAGTTTTTGCTTGTGAAATACTACTCAAGGAACAAACTAACCACATACTCCTTATATTTTCTGTTTACTTTCACTTATCTTTGCTTCAGTACGGCTAGGATAAAAATGTTGTGTATCAATTAAAGAAGGTTTGGACAAATGGGGCTATAGTAAACTGCAGAGCAAAGGACAGAGCTAGCAAACTGACTAGGAAGCCCACAGAGTGGGAGAAGATCTTCACTAGCTATAGAAGAGACAAAGGCTTCATTTCTAAAATATATGTACAGCTAAAAAAATTGAATCTCTCCAAAACAAATCTACAAAGAAGCAACCATCTCATTAAAAGATGGGCTAAAGACTTACAGACTTCTTTGAAGAGGAAATAAGAATCGCCTATAGGCACATGAAGAAATGTTCAACATCTCTGGCCATACAAGAAATGCACATCAAAACAGCTTTGCGATTCCACCTCATCCCAGTTAGAATGACCATGATCAAGAAATCTAATACAGATGCTGGTGGGGATGTGGCCAGGAAGGATCACTACTACACTGTTGGTGGGAGTGTAAACTTGTTCAGTCACTATGGAAAGCACTATGGCCATTCCTCAAAAGCCTAAACATAGAGCTCCCCTATGACCCAGCAATTCCACTCCTTGGCATTTACCCAAACATCCAGAAACAAGGACATACAAAAGCCACTAGCACCACAGTGTTCATTGCAGCACTATTTACCATAGCAAAGATATGGAACCAACCCAGATGCCCCTCAGTAGATGATTGGATCAACAAGATGTGGTATTTATACACAATGGAATTCTATGTTGCTGTCAGAAAGCATGACATCACCCCATTTGTTAGGAAATGGAAAAGACTTGGAAAATATCATATTAAGTGTAGTAAGGAACATAGGCTCAATGATTTCCCTCATTTGTAATAATTAGCGCACATCTAGGACTCTCCTAGCAGAGGATAACAATAGCTCAAAACCTAGGTATATATGGTCATATAGGATGAGACTAAATGAAAGAATCTCTAGGATAAGGAAACAAGAGGTTTATCTTATGTGATTGTTGTTCTTAATGTACTATCTTCTTTCTCTTCTCTTTGCCCTTTGGTTAATCTCATACTGTTAGTGTATCTGACTTTGTTACCTGGTTTATTGATACATAAATATGGTCATTTGTTTATTTGAAATAGGAAAGGGAGGGGAAGAAAACAAAATTATTGGGAGGAGTGGGAGAGGAAATGGAGACAAAACCATGACTTCAAGCCCCAGAACTGGCAAAAAAAAATGTGTATATACTGGTTTTTGCAAAGTAATTTTTAATCGTCATGATTATAGGGCTACTTCTGATAAAGCAAGTAAATTGGAATCAACAGTGGAGATATATCGTCAGAAGCTACAAGATCTAAATGACCTTCGCAAGCAGGTGAAAACACTACAGGAAACAAACATGATGTACATGCATAATACTGTTAGCTTAGAAGAAGAATTAAAGAAGGCAAATGCAGCACGAACACAACTAGAAACATACAAAAGGCAGGTAAGAAAATATAGTAATTTTTAACTGATAAATTTAAAGTTCAATGTGGTACTTCATGTAATCATTAAAGAATGATATTTTAGGGGCCGGGAGTTTAGCCTAGTGGTAGAGCTTGCCTTGCATGCACAAAGACCCGGGTTCGATTCCTCAGTCCACATACATAGAAAAAAGCCGGAAGTGGTGTTGTGGCTCATGTGGTAGAGCTCTAGCCTTGAGAAAAGTCCAAGGACAGTGCTCAGGCCCTGAGTTCAAGCTCCACAACTGGCTAAAACAAAGAAAAATAATGATATTTTAGCATTCATAAGCAAATGGAAAGCCTTGGAAAAAGTTATACTAAGTAAAGTAAGCTAGACCCAAGAGAAAAAACATAGGTTGCATGGTTTCCCTCATTTGTGGTAGCTTGAATGTGATTATAAATCTAAGTATACATGTGGGTGGTTAACAGCAGGTGACACATGAATTAACTGAGTGTGATGGACTCTATGGAGAGCAACAGTAGTCTAATTCTTAAACTAGACTGTATCAAAGCCCACCAAAATAAGTACTAGAAATCGATACGTGCAAGAAGGTAACAGGAAGGCCCAGGGGGGGAGGAATAGAATAAAGTGAGAAAGGAGAGGGAATGCATGCAAGAATTCATTGTATATACCACAGAGTTGAAAATATAAGGGAAGCTAGGCACCAGTGACTCAAGCCTGTAATCCTAGCTACTCAGGAGGCTGAGATCTGAGGATCTAGGTTCGGAGCTAGCCGGCGCACAAAAGTCCTTGAAATTCTTTATCTGCAATTAACTACCAGAAAATCAAAATGGTGCTTGGCTCAAGTGATAGAGTGCTAGCCTTGAGCTGAAGAGCTCAGGAACAGTGCCCACTCCCAGTTTAAGCCCCACAACTGACCAAAAATAAATAAAAGGAAAATAATAAGGGAGAAAGTGGGTTGAAGGAGGAGTGAAGATACTGAAGTGATGACACAGATCAAGATGCTTTGTACACATAAACAAGTTTCTTCAAAGGCAAAAAAAAAAAAATGTCAGTGCATAACCTAAGATTAAGGTAAGTCAGAGAGAAGGGATAGGTTTGGAGGGATGGGTAAGAATGTTGGAAGGGATGACATTAATCAAGATGCACTATAAACTGCTTTGCTGAATGGCAACTCCTTTATACAACTACTTAAAGATAGTGAAGGTATTTTTTAAAAGAATGATATATAATTGGAAGCATTGTATATAATAAGTTATGAGCTTGTTCTGATGAACTTCTTCCTTAATTTTAAGGACTGAATAGAATTTTGATTTACCTGAGTCTTTAACATTTCTTAATAGACTTGGTTCATTAGTGTTTATGGAAATTAGAGTTAAATATATGGTATAGACTGGACTATATCAAATATATATATATATATATTTTTTTTTTTTTTGCCAGTCCTGGGCTTGAGCTCAGGGTTTGAGCACTGTCCTTGGACTTTCTCAAGGCTAGAGCTCTACCACTTGAGCCTCAGCACCACTTCCAGCTTTTTGCTATGTATGTGGGGTACCGAGGAATTGAACCCGGGTCTTCGTGCATGCTAGGCAAGCACTCTACCACTAGGCCAAACTCCCGGCCCCTCAAATATATTTTGTTTCACTATTTTTCGGTGAACCAAATGAAACCATTTGAAAAGCATAATTTTTAAAGTTATTGGTGTAATTATTGGTTGAGCATTTCCCATTTTATATTAATTCCTTTAACAGACAGTTCAAAGATTAGGAATGTTTTTTTTCTTCCAAAGGCTGTTTGGATATTTCTACAATTTTTGTAGGTCATATAAAATTATCAATACAGGTAACTAAGCCTTTTTTGTGTGTGGGGGGGGGGTCATGGGGCTTGAACTCTGGCCTGGGCGCTGCCCCAGCTCAAGGCTACCACCCTATCCTGGAGCCACAGTCCCGCTTCCCGTTTTCTAGAGATTTATTGGAGATAAGAGTCTCTTGGCTTTGTATTGCCCAAGCTGGCTTTGAACCTTAATCCTCAGATCTCAGACTCCTAAGTAGCTAGGATTACAGGCATGAGCCACTGTGCCCAGTTGTAGTTAAGTCTTTTTAGCCAATGAGAAGCATCTATGTCTGTCCTTTCTTTTACCAAACTGGTTTGAGGGCTTTGTATAGCCTGAGGGCTAGATATTCTCCCAAGACTAGTGTTGTTTTCTAAACACTTTTAAATACAGTATAAATTTTAGTATGAACATTTTATTTCCAGTCAGTTGTTTCATTCACTTAAGGTCTGTGGTTATTACATACTCCTGACTTTTGCTTTTTTTTTTTTTCTGACCAAAGGTTCAGGACCTTCACACCAAACTTTCCTCTGAATCCAAAAGGGCAGACACACTAGCATTTGAAATGAAGCGGCTTGAAGAAAAACATGAAGCTTTGCTTAAGGAAAAAGAGGTAATCAAAAAGATTTATTTAGTGAGGGACAGTTCATTCTTTAATGGTAATGGTATCTACCAGTTACTTTCCTGAAATTGAAATTGAAGTCAAATAGTTGGCATAAAATGAAATTTTAGGAAATTACTGTGACCTCATTCCATTTCTAAATACCTTTTATTTTTGATTGGCATGTGTGAATGATATGTAATAATGAGTTACACTGTGGTATTTTAGCACAAACATACAATGTGCATGAATCAAATCATTACTGTTTTTCCAGTCCACACCCTTTCCTATTGAATGCTATTCTATGGTTTAGTTAATTTTCAGTGTACACAAAGGAGAGAGAACATGCAATACTTGTCTTTCTGATTTAATACCCTCTAGTACCATCCATTTTATTGCAAATGATAGGATTTCATTCAACTTTGTGTTTCAGAAATTTTCTGTGTGTGTGATTGTGTATACATTTTTCAGTTTTTAAAATCAGTTCATTTGTTGATGGATAAAGAAAGCAGATTTCTAATGAAACCTTAACCAAGATTTTAACTTTTAGTTTACTTATTTTACTTATAGAGTTTCTAAATTAATAAAGACTAAGTTTTCAATGGCTTTTATTGTATTTATGGGAGAGGAATTTTGTAGCTACTCGTGTCTACCTGTAGTTATTTGTTTAAATAGTTCAGCCTAGAGCATTTATCATCTACAACCTAAAGAACTCTTGATCAGTTACCAGTTTACCTTTACATTACCTTAATGAATTTACAGGGTTTGTAAACATAATATTTTAAATATGATTTTTGCTAGCCCTTAAATATGATTTTATATTTATAAATTTTATAGATTCTTGGAACATAACTTGAGTATGAGCCTTTTGATTACAAAACAGGTTTTTTATAAGTGTAGGCTGTAAAATAGTAATATGAAATACTGTTATGATATCCTTGGGAAATGGTATTTTCCTGAAATTAACTTTCAGGATGATCAGAACCATTTCTTTCAGTAGAACTTTACAGTAATAATAAAACAAGTAACTGGTTTGCATTGCTTGCATGTCAGCCCTTATTTTAGATATTTGACTTCCTCTCATGTATTAATCAAAACATCTTTTCAATGTCTTTTTATATTAGTGTTCAATTTTGATAATAAACTAATACAAAAAATATACAACTTGCCCAGGATAATGGAGCTAAGAAGCAATGATGAATTCCAACTCTGATCCATGTGCCCTCAAAGTTGATGCTCTGAATCTATCATGAAAGTTAATCCTTTGATTCAGAGATTATTACTTTGCTGAAGAAATCAAAACTATGTCTGATGGTGGTACACACACACAGGCACACATCTTAAAACTGAAACATTTTATATTAAATGATTATTAAACTCAGTTGTTGTAAGCCCAAAGTGTTAGCAATGACTTAAGTCAGCATTTGTTTTCCAGAGGCTGATAGAGCAGCGTGACACTCTGAAGGAGACAAATGAGGAGCTTCGATGTTCACAAGCACAGCAAGACCACCTGAACCAAACTGGTGAGTTCATTTTTTTTTAAAGATTTAAAAGCAATAATTGGCTTGCTGAAACACTAATCTATTATTTGTTCTTTAGATTCATCTGCTACAAAAAGTTACGAGAATCTTGCTGCTGAAATTATGCCAGTGGAATATAGGTAAATTTGTTTCAACTGATTCAGTCTGTATTCAGTATTAGAATTGTCATTTGTTTCTTTTGTTTCAAGTAACATATGTAAACCTTTCATTTTTGGAGTTGGTTTGACACTATAAAAACTAATGCCAAAAAGTTAGTAGCTTGCTCAAGATAATAGCTAAGAGAGGTAAAAGGACATAGAGGAAGAGATACTCAGAAAGAAAGAGGATTGAGCAGAAATTTAACAGAATATGAAGTTTAAATGTTCCTTTTAATCCACCTTCTAGCTTGGCCTTTCATGCAGTTTACTTCTAGACATTTAACTAATCTACTGTTTTATAATTTTCTTTTTCTTTTTCTTTTTATAGGAATAGTTTTATTTATTCAGTGTACTCTATATTTTTTTGTTGTTGGTCCTGGAGTTTGAAATCAGGGCCTGAGTGCTGTCCCTCAGCTTTTTTGCGTAAGGCTGTTCCCTTTTTGCTTTAGCCATAGCTTCACTTCTGGCTTTTTGGTCATTAATATAAGAGTCTCACAGACTTTCCTGCTCCACTGGCTTCTAACTTCAATTCTCAGATTTCATCCTCTCCTGGGTAGCTAGAATTGAAGTTGTGAGCCACCAGCACCTGGATACTTTTCAGTTTATTGCAGTGTAACTGATCACTTACAAATGTTCAGCTCAGTAATTATAATTTTACTTGTATAGTTGGCTTTATCATGTGTGATACAACTCCCAGCTTCCTTGCATTCTTTTTTTTTTTTTTTCTTGCCAGTCCTGGGGCTTGAACTCAGGGCCTGGGCACTGTCCTTGGGCTTTCTCAAGGATCACTCTACCACTTGAGTCATAGCACTGCTCCCAGCTTTTTATGTTTATGTGGTATGGAGGAATCAAACCCAGGGCTTTATGCATGCTATAGGTAAGCACTTCTACCACTAGGTCATGCTCTATGCCCTTCATTGCATTCTTAACTAGAGAGTGACATGTACTTTTTGATTTTTTTTCCAAGTCCTGGGCATTACCTCAGAGCCTCAACATTGTTCTTGGGTTTTCTCAAGGCTAGAGTTCTACCACTTGAGCCACAGCACCACTTCTGGCTTTTTCTGTTTATGTGGTACCGAGGAATCGATCCCTGAGCCTTGTGCATGCTAGGCCAAATTCCCAGCCCATGATTTTTTAAATCTCTAGTGTTTTTAATATTTAATATTTTAATATGCAGTTTTGATGGACTGGCCTTTTCAGCTCATTTTTATATGCCTGGAAATGACAAATTAACATGAATGTCTGTTTAAATTTTCTAAATCAGACTTAACATTAATTTAAAAAGTTAAAAAATTTTTCAGGAGCAAAATTCCATAAATTCACTAGATGGCATTCTAAAGTTTACACCATGGTAGGTGGTAAGGTCACATAGTGTGTTATAAAAATAAACTAGCTATATGCAGTTCACATAGCACAATACTGATTTAACTTTAGATTAGGTTTTACCTATATCATTTAAAGTTATAAAATCATCTGAAAATGAAAAGCATTATAACAGCAAACCTCTGATGAAGTGCATGATAAATATGGAAGCTACTGAGCTTTCTTAGTGAGGAGTCAATCATCGTGTTAAAATTAATTTTAAAAAGAGCCCTGTTAACTTGTATTGTAGAATTATGGTGCTGTCATTTAGGAGCTGGAATTGGTTGAAATCATTTGCTTTGGGACAATATTGTTTGGGAGTCTCCTCAAGTTATCATTTTACTGTTTAATATCAAGCAGAAATTTGCATTTTAATGCCCTAATTGCATTTTAATTATGTGTATATAGGAACTGAACTGGCGGTATAGCTCAAGTAATAAGAGTACTAGCCATGAGTAAAAAGCCAAGTGAGGGCACCGTGTCATAAGTTCAAGACCCAGGGTTAGCATATACATAAAAAATGGATACAAATTTTAATAATTTCTCCTCCTCCCCAAAGCTGAAGACTTTTTTGCTTATTGTTGTAAAAATATATTTTAATATTTTATACAAATTAATTTTTACATTTACTGCTTTTCACTTATATCGTTTGAGAAAATACCTTGAGTAGTTTATAAGATTCTAAACTCATATTATCTAGAGATATAATAATTTAATTACATATAGTGTAGTCCCTGTTGAGGTATAGACTGTCAGTGTACGTAATTTTTGCTTGTTTTGTTAATGTTTTTAAATGCTGGCTATTAGCAGTATGACAAAGCCAAGCACCAGTGGCTCACACCTGTAATCCTAGCTACTCAGGAGGCTGAGAACTGAGGATCCAGGTTCAAAGCCAGCCTGGGCACAAATGTCTGTGAGACTCTTACATCCAATTAACTACCAAAAACCAGAAGTGACTCAAGGGGTAGAGTGATAGCCTTGAGCTGAAGAGTTCAGGGACAACGCCCCGGCTCATGATTTCAAGCCCCTTGAACAACATGTAAAAAAACCAAAAGACAGGACTTTCCCATTTGAAAAAGCAGGTACTAACATTTTTTTATTAAAAAATGTTTTCAATATCAGGGAAGTGTTTATTCGTCTTCAGCATGAAAATAAGATGCTTCGCTTACAGCAGGAAGGGACTGAGAATGAACGCATTGAAGAACTGCAGGAACAGCTAGAGCAGAAACATCGCAAGATGAATGAACTGGAAACTGAGCAAAGGTAACTGCTTTTCTGGTCATCATAAGTCATGTGATTTAGTTACCTCTCTGTGAAATCATGTCCCATGCAAGTGCTAATTATCTTTGCATTATCTAGAAGTAGTTTGGCAGATGTAGGAATGGGTAGATTGGTGGTATTCTCTTAGCACTGTGTTACTTTGTTAAAGAAGCAAGTGATTTATTTTAATCATATTATTAGAAAATAAATAGAAGCTTCAGTAATTTTATTAGATAGATTCATAATTGACAGAAAATGAGTAAGTCACTGCCTCTGTAGTAGAGGACATAGGTAAGGCAGATTGTGAAGTCACTTTTGAATGCTACTCTGTATTAACTCATTAACTGGCAGTGGGAGAACTCCTCAGACTCATTCTCATTGTCCTCAACTGTAAATGTCCTAACCTTATCTTGTACACTTAACTGCTGCCAGTGTCATGCTTCAATTTAGTATGATACTTAAAACAATAATTATATGGAACTTAACTGTGTACCAAGTACTTTTAAAAGCATATTTTTGTAAGATTCACTCTTAACTTTATGAAGTGTAGTAACTATGATTATATCTTTTTTGTGGATAAGGAAGCTTGTAAGTTCTAGATTCTACATTTGAATCCTCTATCAATCTGATTTCCTGAGTCTCTGCTTTTAACTGGGATAGACTTCCATAAGGATGTTTTAAATTATTTATCAAATTTTCTTGGATATTCAGCTGTGGGTAAAAGCAGGTTTACATTTTTATTACATTTTAATTTTATTAAGTGACCATTGACTTACTATTTTGTTTACATTAAAAATACTGATTTTTGAGCTTTTAGATGTAAAAGTAATTGATGTAATAATAAATATATAAGTACATGATTATCATTTTAAGATAACTATAGTAGTGAGGTGTTCTAATGAGCAGGAGTATGTTCTAATGAGCAGTTGTATCAGTCAAATCTACATGTAGCATCTGTGTGTATGTGTATGATGAAGGGAGAAGAAATAACTTTTGCTAAATTCTTGTGAATAACTCAAGCAGAGTTTTAAATAGCATTTTGCTTAGTTAAAGTTTATGGTAGTTTTAATGTCAATTTGTTTAGTTTATATCAACGACACAAGAAATGGTGACCTTTCTGTTCTCTCAAAACACTGAAATTGAAACAAACAAAAGAAAGAAACCTAGCTTTTACTTGTTAAAAACACAAATGAAAGAAAATTGACCTGTTTTCTAATTTTTCTGCCAGTGAGAATGTAGTGTAGATAGTGTGTTTGCCTTTGGATATCAATTTTTTCAAGAGAGAAATTTTAAAAGTCTTAATTTTTTTTTGTTTAGAAGAAATCTATCATACCTACCCACAAGTAATTGTTATACACTTGTTGTTACTACTGTAGGTACCTGAAATTACATGATTACACTTTTATAGAACCCTAACTTCTTTGATATTAAATATAAATAAATGCATCATGATTCATTTAACAATAGGCTGAGCAAAGAGCGCATCCGAGAATTGCAGCAGCAGATTGAAGACCTCCAAAAATCTTTACAGGAACATGGCTCCAAGTCTGAAGGAGAAACTGTAAGTAATACAAAACATAATAACTCTGCTGCATATAGATTCTCCATAATAGTCCCTTGTGCTGAAATTAATATTGCATTTGAAATTGCAACCTATATCCTTGAGGGTACTCTTAAAATACCGTATATATCTGCATAACAGATGCACTGATTTTTTGCCACTTGAACCCTGTAGGTCGATTATATGCATTCTATGGTGATTTCTATCTCTCCTTTTTAGTTACACACACCTAAGTCTATGATACTACTTGGTTGAAAGTATGGCACAGTGAGGCCTTTACAACTTTGCATGGGCTCCAATAGATCTCTAGGAAATAAGTCCAAATGAAAATAATCAACTATCAAAAGCCATCTAATGGGAAAATAAGTTATTATTATGATGAAAAGATAATTCCAGTAATGAATCACACTGACTTGTGAGAGACAGAATATCAGTGCGGTCATAAAGAGATCAACCCTTAGTTCATCCCTCCTTCCACACTCACAGTTCTGACAGACCCTATGAGGGCAGACATTTAGAACAAATCTAGTATAAAGTCTCTATATCTTAGCATTTTCTATAGTTTGATCTCAAAATGTAGGTAGGAAAGGAAATACTATTGAGAAGGAAGGGTGTATTTATTTTAAAATAACAAGAAAGGTGGGGCTGGGTATGTGTTGAGAAATATCAATTCCCATTAGGGTAGAGTATTAGAAGGTAATGGGGAGGAACTTGCCAGATATGTAGAGATGAAGCTACAGATTGAAAGGGTTGTATTTCCTTTCTGCCTTTTGTATACTTTATATGATTTTCTCTTTTTTCCCTGGGGGCTTGGAACATAGAAATCGTCTCATGCATGGCGACATCTCATATGTGCATATATACGGTATTGTACTCTCTAATATGAATATTTTTAAGACATCTATTTGGAAAATTATATTTTTAGATTGCAGTGTTTGGTTTTGAATTTCTTCATCATTTACTTTAATAATTGCTCAAATTATATTTTTAGACAATGTATTTTAAGCCTAGAATGTGCACACTTAATGCAAAAGAACTTCATTGCAATCTAAAGTACTGGTTTTTTGTTTCTGTTTTTGAATTTGTTCTTGACTTTTGTTCTTCTTACACGAAGTGTCATTATAGCAGCCCAGGTTGGCTGTATACTCATCATATAGCCTAGGCTGGTCTTGAACTTGTAGGCATCCTGCTTCAGCCTCCTGAGTAACTAGGATTATAGGCATACAATCAGATAAAGTGCTTCCTTTCAAAACAGGACATTTTACATTTTAAATATGGTTTTTAACAAAATACAGTTTTTTGATGCTACTATTAAAATACTTACACACAATAAATAATTTATTATAAAGGTAAAACTTAAAGTTTGTAATGATTTTGAATAAATGATTCTTTAGATACTTCTAGTGTTTGATACTCCTCAATATATCACATTCAGCTTGCAATTGCTATTCAAACCCAAATTTAATTTGAATTACATTAAAAAAGTGAGACATTTCTTTTTATTGCTGAACTCTCATTTCCTATTGCCTTTTTTATTTTATGCTAAAAATGTGCATAAAGTTTATGCTGTTAAAAGTATGCTTTTTACAAAATTTAAAAGCATGTGTAGTTTTACCTAGTTCAAAAGGTTGGTAAAGAGATTTAGATATCTGGAAAATTTGCCTTTGTTAAGATAGTCACCTTACAGCAACTTTTTTTAATTTTGTAGTCCAGCAAACTAAAGCAGAAGTTGGAAGCTCATATGTAAGTAAAACTGATGTTTCATTTCAAATAGGAGAACCAAAACACTTCTCGAATTTGTGTCCTTTTCTGACTTGATAATCTGCCCTCATACTGCATGGTTGCCACTACTGTCACACATGAAAGAAAACATGTTCATGGCTCAGCCTGCCTAGCAACCACCTAGACTTCTGCATTTCACAAACCCTCTGGTAGGAAAGTATAATTTCCATTTCATAGGGGAGGAAACAACAGAAAAGTGGCTTTCTTCAGTTCCATAGATGTTACTGGGTGGAAACCAGTTTTCATCCTTAGGTCTGTTTCACTCCAAGCTCCATGCTCTTTCCAATACGTAGGGAAAAACTAACAGAGGTCCATGAAGAATTACAGAAGAAACAAGAGCTCATTGAAGATCTTCAGCCAGATATAAACCAAAATGGTAGGTATTTGTAAAAACTCAATCAGACTCTTCTAAAAATCTTTCCTTTCTAGTTGAAGGGTACAGAAATGATGTATAGATCTTTGTATAATGTGTAGATACATATGTTGCAAATGGAAACCATGCTAGTTTTTATGCTAAGCTCATTATGATATGTCATCTGAAAGCAAACAAATATAAATCTAACAAAGTCAACTGATTGGTATATAGGAGTATCAAACATTATAATTTATTCTAGAATTAATATTATGGAAATTTGAATAAAATAATTTCAAACTAGAGTTAAGGGAACTTAAAAAATAAATAGAAATATGCTCTGTGTTCAATCATGGTAATGTATACATTGGAAGTTGTATTTGCTTATTCAAACTTGATAGAACAGTAGCTAAATTAGAGTATAGGTAATGAGTGATTGAAGGTATGGTGCTTGGTAGCTCAAAAGTTTTTATAAAAATTCACTGTAGATTAAAAATAAAGTTTCTCCTTAAGTTCTCATCAGTCTTTGGAAAATATGTTTTATACATACAGTATTGTTTGAGAATGGAATATGCTAAGTGGGAAATAATTGTTTATGTTTAATTTTTACTACTAGTCCAAAAGATCAGTGAACTTGAAGCTGCTCTTCAGAAGAAAGATGAAGATATGAAAGCAATGGAGGAACGATACAAAATGTACTTGGAGAAAGCAAGGAATGTGAGTGACTTACTTCACACAACTCAAGCCTCTGTGCCTGTATTTCAGTTTGTTCTTTCTGACTGTCCTGCTATTCTTAGAGACACCTGAGGGCAGGCCTCACTGTCAGCTGAAATAAACACATTACTGGTGGGGCATCTTCAACTCAATGAAAGAAATTTACTAGAATGCCTGGCAAGGTGGCTCACACTGTAACCCTAGCTACTCAGGAGGCTAAATCTGAGGTTCAAAGCCAGCCTGAGCACAAAAGACCTTGAGATTTGTTATCTCCATTTAATTACCAGAAAAAGGGAAGTGGGACTGTGGCTCTAGGGGTAGGATGTTAGCCTTGGGCAATGCCCAGGCCCAGGGGTAGTGAGCTGAAGAGCTCAGAGACAGTGCAAAAAAAAAAAAAATTTACTAGAGAAGGGGACTACTGTAACTGTATGGAGTTTTTATTCACTCTTGGCAAAATACTACAATTCTTATTTACTAGAGTCTTAGCTAGAGTAAAAGTAGCTAGAATATTAGTAAAATCTTTCTGAAAATTTAGCCTTTTAAACTTGATTGAAGTTTATTATACTCTTTTTTTTTTTTAAGACCTGGTCTCATATGTAACTGAGGCTAGTGTTGTACCCTTTACATTAGGCAGTTAAATACTATTCTGCTGTTCACCGGACTAAATTTTTCTTATTCCTTATTTCATATTTTTTACTAAATATCCATAGGTATTATTTTACTTTTATGGTTACAATTTATAAGTATTTACTTAGAGAATGTTAATGTAAGTTCTTTTCCATTCATGGAATTAAAGGATTTTATGATGCAGTTTTAATATATTAGTAATATATCTTGTTCATAGTTAAGTTTGCTTACATTCCAGTTTTTACTCCTAAAAATAAGCTATAGGCTTATAAAGCTTTGCTTTATTCTGGTTAGGAACTTTGTTTCTTAGGAATGAATTATGACATTCTTAAGGCAGTATAACTTGGAGCTTGGTGCTGGTGGCTCATGTCTGTAATCCTAGCTACTCAAGAAGCTGAACCTGCTGGGCAGGCAGGAAACTTTTTAATTTAATTTAATTTAATTATTGTATTTAATAGAAGGGTTACATTATATTCGTCAGATATAAGGTGCATTACTTCACAAACATTGATATTCTTTCTCATGTTTTTCTCATCTTGTTTTCCCCCTTCCCTGTCCTGTTTCAAATAACCAAATAAACGTGCATACAGTATACCAGATAACAAGGTAAAATACTGTAACGATATGAGATAACTAAGGGACAGCAAAAGAGATGAGAGATAACATAGTACATTAAGAACAACAATCACTCATTATATGGTGATGTCATTCTTTCTGACAGCATAGAATTCCATTATGTATAAATACCACATCTTGTTGATCCACTCATCAACTGAGGGACATCTGGGTTGGTTTCATGTCTTTGCTATGGTAAATAGTGTTGCAATGAACATCATTGTGCTAGTGGATTTAGTATGCCCTTGTTTCTGGACAATTGGGTAAATGCCAAGTAGTGGAATTGCTGGCTCATAGGGGAGCTCTATGTTTAGTCTTTTGAGGAACTGCCATACTGCTTTCCATAGTGGTTGAATGAGTTTACACTCCCACCAACAGTGTAGTAGTGATCCCTTCTGGCCACATCCTCTCCAGCATCTGTTGTTGTTAGATTTCTTGATCCTGGCCATTCTAACTGGAGTGAGGTGGAATCTTAGAATTGTTTTGATTTGCATTCTTTTATGGCCAGATATGTCAAGCATTTCTTCATGTGTCTATAGGCCATTGTTATTTCTTCTTCAGAAAAGACTCTCTTTAAGTTATTGGCCCATCTTTTAATGGGATGGTTGTTTCTTTGGAGATTGGTTTGGGAGTGATTCAGTTGTTTTAGCTGTTGATATATTTTAGATATGAGGCCTTTGTCCGTTGTATGGTTAGTGAAGATCTTCTCCCACTGTGTAGGCTTTCTAGTTAATTTGCTAGCTATGTCCTTTGCCATATAGAAGCTCTGCAATTTAGTGCAGTCCCACTTATCCAGACTTTCTTTGATTTGTTGTGTTTCTGGGTCCTGAAGATCTTCTCCCACTGTGTAGGCTTTCTAGTTAATTTTCTAGCTATGTCCTTTGCCATACAGAAGCTCTGCAGTTTAATTCAGTCCCACTTATCCAGACTTTCTTTGATTTGTTGTGTTTCTGGGTCCTTATTAAGAAAGTTTTGACCTGTGCCAACGAGACCTAGTGTATCTCCTATTCCTTCTTGTAAAGTTTTCAGTGTGTCCGAGTCTTTGATCCTTTTGGAGTTAATCCTAGTGTAGGGTGACAAAGAAGGATCTAACTTTAAATTTTCTGCAGGTGCTTAACCAGTTCTGCTAGCACCACTTGTTGAAGAGGCTATCTTTCTTCCATTCTTCTGGAAAGCAACTCCTTTTGCAGTAGCCTTAAAGAAAATAAAGTACCTAGGAATTAACTAAGAATGTAATGACCTTCTTGATGAAAACTTTAAAACCCTGAAAAAGGAAATTAAAGCAGAACTGAGGAAATGGAAAAACCTCCCATGCCCCTGGATTGGAATAATTAACATCGTGAAAATGGCAGTCTTGCCAACGGCTGTCTAAAAATTCAATGCAATACCCATCAATATCCCAATGTCATTCTTTAAAGAAATAAAAGAGGTAATCCAAAATTTCATATGGAATAATAAAAGACCCCGTGTAGCAAAAACAATTCTCAGCAGAAAGAACAGTGCAGGAGGAATTACAGTACCAAACTTTAGACTATTACAGATCTATAATAACCAAAACAGCTTGGTACTGGCACAAGAACAGGTCTGAGGACCAATGAAATAAAACTGAGGACCCAAATATTAACCCGCAGACCTTTGGCCACCTAATCTTTGAGAAGGGAGCCAAAAAAGAATAGAAGTTTATCTAAGTCTTTACACAACATTCTTACCAAACATCTCGTTTTAACCAACTTTTAATATTTTATCTATATGTGACATAGCCTTCTTCTGTCTACAAGTAGAATCACCAGTGTAGGTTAGCCTGATAGGGGATTATATATTATATAGTAAAGTGGTAATGACAGTAAACAGTGAGTTATTGCTAAGAATTTCTCTATGCCTTAAACTCTACAGTCAGCAAGTACTGTAATTTTCTTATTCTCCATTCAGAAAAACATAAAAGAGTTGCTTTAAGATCTCAAAGCCTGAGCGACAGAAGGGCTAAGTAACTATCCAAAAACTGAGCCTTTAAGAAACATTTTTGTGGGGAATACGGTTCTTTCTGTTTTTGTCATGAGTTTTTATGCCATTTCTTGACTATAGTAAATTCGTTTATTACAATTAAATTATAAACTACATTTCATTTCAACAGGTAATAAAAACTTTAGATCCCAAGTTAAATCCAGCATCAGCTGAAATAATGCTACTTAGAAAACAATTAGCGGAGAAGGAAAGAAGAATTGAGATCCTGGAGGTAAAACTTTTACCTGCTTTTTTCCTTTGTTTTTCCTTTTGTCATATGTGTACCATTAATGATTGGGCATCATAAAAAGTTAGAAGTGTTGGTGTATATTTATTACAGACTGTTTCAATAATGTGCTGGGTTGAAGTAACACAAGGTATCTATGCCCTTTTTATTTGCTCTGTAATGGTCAGTCATATGGCTATATTGCCTTTCTGTAGAGTCCTGCTACCATGCTTCTATTAAAATTATGCAGAAGTGATTTCATTCAGAAAAGGAGAGAAAAGTAGTTGCTTGCTCCCTCAAAAAAGTACTGGCTGCCTTCAGCTATCTGGGTTTATTTTTCTTTTTTTTCATCTAAGCCTAAAAATCTTTAGTTGGGATGTTTTAGGAGAAGAAAATGATCATGTATCTCAGTAATTTCCTCATGAACTGAAGTAGCAATCATGATTATTATATAGAATTCTAGCAATAACAGCCCAATGTTTTTATCTCAGCAACTAAAGTCACAGTTGTGTGAAGTTACAGTAATAAATAGTGGCATCACCTCATTTTTGCTATACTGTTTTTATAAGCTCTGGTAAGTATGTCAGTATGAAGTTGTATATTCTGAAATATTTGTAATTTTGTATGTTCTAGTTTCTTTTGCAAACCATTTTTACAAAACTGCTATTTTTTTATACAGTGATAATTATTGGGGCTGCTCCTGAAGCTAATATATTCTGGCCTAGATATGATCATAAATAGAATTTAAATAGCTAGGAGTAGGGGCCAGGAGTTGGCCTAGTGGTAGAGTGTTTGCCTAGCATGCACGAAGACCCGGGTTCGATTCCTCGGTACCCCATAAGTAGCAAAAAGCCAGAAGTGGTGCTGTGCCTCAAGTGGTAGAGCCCTAGCCTTGAGAAAAGCCAGGGACTGTGCTCAGGCCCTGAGCCCAAGCCCAGGACTAGCAAAATAAATAAATAAATAGATAGATAGATAGGAATAATCCATTTTGAAGAAGCATGTTGTGTTCATGTATCTTTTTCTGGTACTATTCTTGAACAAGGGTATATGGACTGTAGTGGAAATATTTCATAACAGCTTTTACACCATCTCTTTTGTATATCTAGAATATATCCAGAGTATATACAGACTGATGTGTGCATGTTCAGAACATGTCTGAAAGGCACTGGAATGGATTGTCTGTCTAAAAATGATTATCTGTGTGAAAAAAATGCTATTCTTCCAGTTCCAAGTCAAATGTCTTTTCCTCTATAAAACATTCTGTGTATTGTTTATATAACAACAAATCTAATTCCCCACTGAGCCAGTGTTCTTAATTCTTAAACTCTTGGATTCATCACAGAGAAATGGGTTTTATTTTTATTTATTTTTGGCACATGTTTGAAGTATCTTGAAGACAAAGCTGTATCTTCAGCATTAAATATCATATGAATCGGAGAGTATTGGCAACATCTTAAAGTCCTCGTCTTCTCTGGTCCTCAGTCTATACTTATATAAAATTATAAGTCAACTGATAGCTCTGAAATATCAGTTGTTTGTTTGCTCCACTACAGATCTTTGAAGTAGGTCCCCCAAAATTATGATGATAAAATGTTTTATCTTGACTGTAAAGTTTTGAGAAAAAAAAAGCCCAGTTATGTTTACAGTATGTAGGTGTTTAGTTTCTGTGTGTTTATCTCTTCACACATGAGAAAGAGAAATACAATGTAGATAGCAAAGAGCCTTCTTCCTGCCAGCCCTCAAAGGTTGCCTGTACCTGAAAGTTGTGCCAACCAACTCAGTCAGTGGAATTACAAAATTAGCTGTGTTCAAGTAACTAAGAAAAGTCTATCAGTATCCATACTGTTACATAAATATTTCTATAGGTTTAGGATACAGACCATCAAGAACTGAAAGAAATATTTATGCTAAGAATGTAAATGATTTTATTGCATTGTATTTTTTTAAAACTTTATTAACTCTTTAGTTTTGACTCCTACATAACTCTTTAGTTTTGATACTGAAATGAAGATACAGAGAGTCACATTTAAAGAATGTGTGTGTATGTATTTTAGTCAGTTTTATGAAACTGTTGATAAATACAGGGATTACTTGTACATTTTATGCAATCATGGGACTTGAACTCTAGGCCTGGGCACTGAGCTCAAGGCTACCGCCTTACCCCTTAAGCCACATCACCACAATAGTTGCACTTTTTAATCTAAAGATTGTGATTTGGCTTGCATTTTGATTACTTCATGTGCCTCACATATGCATATTTCCTGTTCCACAGTAATAAAACTGGATAAATGCTTCCATTTTATGAAGCATGTAGGCATTTATGGTGTTTTAATGATTCTCATATTTTTCCCCAGAGTGAATGTAAAGTAGCAAAATTTCGTGATTATGAGGAAAAACTCATTGTTTCTGCCTGGTACAATAAGGTAAGTTTAAATTTAACCAATGCTTTAATATCTAGAACATTGTTGATCAAACTTTTTTGACCGGAAACAATAGATAATTTTATGCCATAAACTAGAACAAATGTGTTTATACAATTGAAACAAAAGTTATTTCTGACAGTGTGCACTGCATATTCTGTTTCTTTAAATGTTAATCATAATTGATTAAATTGATTTCATGACTTTTCTGTCTTTAACACATATAAGCACAGACATAACAGTATTTTTTTATTTTATTTTTAAAATGTTTTTTTGTACTGAAGAGCTTTGAGTCTTTTATTATTTCATTGTATATGAATAATTGTACATAGCATTTTAAGATTTAGTTGACTGTAGTGATACACAGAGGGGGTTATAGTTAAATTTATCAGGTAGTGGGTACATTACTTCTTGAACATTGCTAACCCTTCCCATGTTTTTCTTCCACTTTCCCTCCCCCATCCCTTCCCACTCATCTTGCATATCTCTGCATGGTTGGTGTGATAGCTGTAATAAAATTTTGTTTTAAATTTCTTCCTATTTCTGTAATTAACCCTAATTCTAACATGCTATTTCAAGCTACTAATAGTCATAATTTTAAGTTTAGTGAAAAGAAACTGAGTTTTGTGCTGCCTTACTGCAATTGACATGTACAGATTAGTCAGCATTTAGATTTTGACTTTTTTTCATATATTTTTATTGTAATTAATAGAAGGGTTACATTATATTCGCCAGATAGAAGGTGCATTAATTCACATACATTAATACCCTTTCTTATGTCTTGGTATCCATTTCCCTCCCCCCCACTCCCATCCCTCATCTTGTTTTCCCCCCTTCCCTATCCAATTTCAAATAACCAAATACAAATATATCCAATATATCAGATAACAAAGTGAGATACTGTAACAATATGAGATAACAAGGGACAGCAAAAGAGATGAGAGATAATATAGTACATTAAGGACAACAATCACTCATTATATGGCTTTTGTTTCTATATCCTAGAGGTCCTTTCATTTAGCGTCATACTATATGGCCTTATGTATCTAGGTTTTGCTCTATTGCAAATCTGCTATGAGAGCCCAAGGTTTCTACTGATTATGACAAATGAGGGAAACCATTGAGCCTATGTTCCTTTGAGTCTGGCTTACTTCACTTAATATGATTTTTTCTAAGTGTTTCCATTTCCTAACAAACGGGGCAATATCATTCTTTCTGACAGCAGCATATAATTCCATTGTGTACAAATACCATATCTTGTTGATCCACTCATCAACTGAGGGACATCTGGGTTGGTTCCTTATCTTTGCTATGGTAAATAGTGCTGCAATGAACATTGTTGTGCTGGTGGATTTAGTATGTCCTTGTTTCTGGATGATTGGGTAAATGCCTAGTAGTGGAATTGCTGGGTCATAGGGGAGCTCTATGTTTAGTCTTTTGAGGAACTGCCATACTGCTTTCCATAGTGGTTGAATGAGTTTATACTCCCACCAACAATGTAGTAGTGATCCTTCCTGGCCACATCCCCTCCAGCATCTGTTGTTATTAGTTTTCTTGATCCTGGCCATTCTAACTGGAGTGAGGTGGAATCTTAGAGTTGTTTTGATTTGCATTTCTTTTATGACCAGAGATGTCGAGCATTTCTCCATGTGTCCATAGGCCATTCTTATTTCTTCTTTAGAGAAGACTCTAAGTCTTTGGCCCATCTTTTAATGGGATGGTTGTTACTTTGGAGATTAGTTTTGGAGTGAGTCAATTTTTTGAGCTGTTGATATATTTTAGATATGAGGCCTTTGTCCGTTGTATGGTTGGTGAAGATCTCCCATTCTGTAGGCTTCCTAATTAATTTACTAGCTATGTCCTTTGCAGTTTAATGCAGTCCCACTTATCCAGCCTTTCTCTGATTTGTTGTGATTCTTGGTCCTTATTAAGAAAGTTTTGACCTGTGCCAAGGAGGCCTAGAGTATCTTCTATTCCTTCTTGTAAAGTTTTCAGTGTGTCAGTTTGCCAGTCCTGGGGCTTGAGCTCAGGGCTTGAGCACTTTCCTTAGTCTTTTTCTCAAGGCTAGAGCTCTACCCATTAAGCCACAGCACTATTTTCAGCTTTTTTTTTTTTTCTGCATATGTAGTACCAAGAAATCAAACTCAGATCTTCATGCATGCTAGGCAAGCAGTCTACCACTAGGCCAAACTCCTAACCTTCAAGTGTTTTATTCTCGTTTCTAGAGTTATTTTGCGGATTGAATGTAAAAAAGTTCTTTGCAGACTATCTGTTTAGTCCTGTTACCTACGTATATGTGTTTTTGTTGTTGCACAGAGTCTAGCATTCCAGAAACTGGGGATGGAGTCTCGGCTTGTGAGCGGGGGTGGTGCCTGCAAAGACTCCAGTGCATGTGCTCCTGCCCGGTCCTTCCTTGCACAGCAGCGGCACATCACCCACACCCGAAGAAATCTCTCTGCTAAAGTTCCTGCCACGACTTCTGATTAAACAGCAAAGGAAACCTTAAACCAACAGAAGTGCCCTTAAAATGTTTTGTACCTTTCAACAACAACAACAAAAAAAAACCCACAAAAGATTAAGACGCTTGACACCAGCTATTTTACAATCAAAATGCATCAAATTATTTTTGCCAGCTCACTTCAAGAACAAGGTTTAGACTTAGCTGTCTCTTTAGGGGGAATACATTTGAATAATTGGGATTTAATTAGGCTCATGTCTCAAAGATTTGTCTTTCTAGAGTATTTTTAATGTTTTCATCTGTATCAGTAAGTTAATTTGCACCTTCTAATCTGTAATACGTAGTTTTTCAATGTGTCTAGATACTCATTTTATGCTTTTGTCCATATAAAAAATAGGCTTGTGATAGGCACCTGGAAAATGATAAATCTTTTGATTTTTTTATATATAAGGTTTTACTTCTAGACAGAAGTAAAAGCACTGTATCCATTATGGATATATTTTTCCATGCTGTGGAAGGAATGCTCAGATTTGACTGTTGCATTGGCTTAGCCATAGTGAAAAAGACTGACACGTCACCATTCTCCTATGTCCCTATTGTACACAAGGATTTCTGGAGAGCTTGAAATGTTAAGAATGGGAAATAACCTGACATTTCTAAGAGGTGCCTTTCTGATGGGAAACAAATTGAAATTGTATGAAATATTTTGGTTATTCCTCTTAAGCATAAAACCATCATGGATTCTGCTTTAAAAAATGAATCATGATATATTCATTTTGTGTCTTCATTGACAAGAGATGTTGCAGTGACAAAACACCTTAGTGTCAGTTTAATTTTTCTTTGCTTGCTAAGGAGTATGTCCTGGGCTGAATTTGTAGTATTCATTTCTACCCAAAGTTTGTATTTTCAAAGCTGTTACTTTCTAATTTAGGGTATCATCTTTAAAAGTCACAATATTGGAATGCTAGTGAAGTTGTTTTAAATCTCTGTTGTTCAGTATTATATCCATAGCAACACGTGGCAAGTTAAGTGAAAAATGTCACTTAGTAGTTCTATCAGTAACATCCTTAAAACTCAGCAGCCACCTATGGCAAGTGGCCACTGCATTGAACAGTTCAGATACAAAGCATGTTCATTGGACACTAAATCCTTTTTTATAAACTGGAAACATTCTTTCATTTTGGATGAAAAAAAAATCAAAGAAGTGCTAGAACTATAGCAGATAAAAAGAGAAACTGATCTGTGACATAATTAGTATCTTCCATTTGTATGGTTGAATACTATATATTGTATCAACCATAGTTAATCTTTCCAGTGCTGGGCCTACTGGAAATTACATCTAATCTAAAGATAACTTTCAGTGGAGGAACAGATATAAAATGTTTCTGGATATGTCAGCTGTATGATCTTCGTTACAAACACTTTGTTGTTACAGTATGAAGGAAGCTATACATACCATATATAAGGTTTAGTAAGATGTTATTACAACAACTGGCAAATCAGATCGGCTGTTGTCCTGTGGTCTAGATTTTATCTTAGCCTTTCTTTTCATATGGGAGTGTTGTTTGCCGTGTTACCATTTAGATAATATGGTTTAAAATTTTTGCCACCCAATTTCCTTTTATTCTCTGAAAACTTAAAAATTTCATACTTCATTTGGGGCTTTGAGATTTAGGAACATCTACTTGGATGTTTTATCGGGGGTTACTTCTGTTGACTCTCTCTGTAGGTGTTGATGGTTATTTTTTTTTCCATCTCTGCAATTTTGTTGTTGGTTTGAATTTTTTGTATTTTCTTGTAGTGTCTGCTTGCCTGTGACTTTTAGTGAAATAAGACAGTAAAAATATTCTTAGCATGCTTCTTAAAATTTTCTAACTATTATAGCATTTGGGTATTTTTTGGTTAATAAAGATATCTGCACTGTTGGTGTTTCTATTTACTACTAACAAGCTCCTCAAGCTTCCCATTAGTGAAATTTATTGTAATGAACCAACTTCCATAAGTTAGTATTTTCCAGTTTGATTGCTCATCAATTTTTAGTTATACTTGGAATTTCTAAATCATGTAATTTTTGAGTAATAGCATGAGATTAAATTCCTTTTTTCTTAATAGAGGAAAAGCAAGTCTAATTTTTCATTTTCCTAGTTGATAAGTAGAATTAAAAATGTTTAATATGAGTATTTATACAAAACTAATGTAAAGTTCTGTATTACTATAATTAGTCAGAAATTCAGGAACTGATCAGAAGTGAGATTCTTTTCCACATCTGGTTAATAATGAAATTGACACCCTGTGGGTGGTAACACATTATAAATATACATCATGAACTATGTGATTCACAAACCTGTGTTGTTAGAGAGGCTTAAATTGAATGCCCTTGATGAAAATAAAGTCAGGTCACAGACCAATTTGGAAATGTTCTTTAATTCTGAGCATTTGCTCTATGAAGTCATTTCTCTTTCTCTTTTTAAAGTGTAAGTATAGGAGAGTGATGTTTATGCTGAGATTAACTTAATGTACCAAGAAATATTGGAAGTTTATTTTTTCAGTGACTAAGGCTATGATTTAGTATAGTGAAGAATGTCTTGTCTAGAAATATTAAATTGATTTTCTCTCATAAGCGTCAGCACTTTGGTAAATGGAGTGCTCACCTGAATGCTGTGTAATGCTTCCATGCTACACTTGTTCCTGTGTAGCATGCATCTGCGCTGTACAATGAGGGCAGCTTGTACTCTATAACACACTGTCTTTATTTGGTTCTCACTGTGCATATTTAATGAAAAACATTCCGTGTAAAAGTGTGTGAATGTGGTTGTTTGCATACATTATTACTGTGAATCTGTACATGGCAAAATTAAAAGGAATTTGGAAATTATAAAGCACAAACCATGTAAGCACTCATGCAGTCATTAAACTGGAGATAGCGTACATGTAATGTTCAGTTTGTAAAAGGTTCTTCCTATTTTGTATGGCAAAGGATTTGACACTTGAAAAATAGAAGCTATACTTGATTTATTTTTGTAAGTATTTAGAATATTATTTTAAATAATGATTGTCCAATATAATAGTTGTGAAATGTTTTAAGTAAATAAACTTTCTGCTTCTGTGTCTTTCAGTTGTGATTTGTTCTAGGGGGCATGCATACACATCTATATGGTGGAATAAAGAGAGAAGACATTTAGATTTGTGAAGAAAATAATTGGATTAATCAGAGTTTGTTTTGCTTTTTAATTTTTTTTTGGGGGGGTGTGTTTCTGAAGCTGTGGTTTGAATTCTGGACCTTGTGCACTTACTCAGCTTTTTCACTCACAGCTAGTACCACTTGAACTATTCTTCCATTTTCAATGTGCTACTAGGTGGAGACTTTCCAGGATTTGTCTGACTGGGCTAGACTTCAAATCATCATTCTTAGATCTCAGCCACCTGAGTAGCTGGGATCACAGCTACACGGGCACTTGTGTTTCTTTAAAATGTATGAATGTAAGATGTATAAGAATAATGTTTGGTGTGTCCTCTGTCTCTCCAGTTACACAACTAGCATGTAGGCTTCTTTCGTTAGGGTGTATTCCAGAACATAGATCTGCTGTTTAATCCCTTACTACCAATTCTCCCATTCCTCCTTTACTAATAAACCCCAGTTTACTTTTCAAACTTCTTTATGACTAAGGGATAGTGCCATTTTCTCAAGTTGTGGGATTGTGAATGGTTGTTGTAGGTGTATTGACTGGCTTCCGGTGCTTCCCATATGTAATGCTCAATACTCAGGAGGTCATGTGATCTGAGGATCACAGCTCACAGCCAGCTTGAGCAGAAAACTGGGAGATATTTACCTCCCATAAATTAGCAAAAGTGCTACAAGTGGAGCTGTGGTTCATTGGTAGAGCACTAGCCTTGAGCAAAAGCACAGGAACTGAACCCAAGACTGGTAACTCCCCTCCCCCTCCCCCAAAAACATTCATTCACCCTTGGCTTCCTAGTCTGACTTAGCATGTACATGAGGCAATCAGATACAATAAAAAAGCATTCTTTAAGCAGATCACCTATGAATTTCCAGGACCTAACTGTATTAGCATCTGTGAGTTGTATTCATGGGTTTCACTCTGATGTTTCCAAATATGCATACAATGAATTTTTTTTAGTAGTTTTATGAAAGTTGCCATTTAGCAAGACAGACAAGTATCTCCTGTTCTCCTTTGCAGAAATTAGCCCATAGACAAGAAACGTAAAATCTTTTCTGTTTCAAGGTGGGAACCAGAGGAGAAGGGTTGAAAAAGAGGTAGTAAAGAGGTGAATGTGATCAGAGTACTCTACACACATGTGAAAATATAAATAACTACAAAACCTATTGAAGTTCCAAGAAGGCCAAGGTCAGGGAGTGGTGGAAGAACATGGGGAGGGGGAGAGGAGTGCCATCTGATTTCTCTTGTTTAGACTCCTTTTAGTGAAAGCTATTTAAGAATTCTTTTTTCCATTACCCTTATATCTTGAGATCCCTACAGAATTATTGAAATGGGTATTGCAAATTGACTTCTAGAAAGAGAGTGAAGAGTCCATGTTCTTAGGACAGGGCTTGGAAAAATTGAATTCTGGCTGTTAAAGACTACTCAGGATTTGCTCACTACAGGTAGAACCTCAGGGTCCCCCCATACATCATATAATTTCAATACCCAACCTACACCAAATGTCTCAAAAACAAATGTATTTGTTTTGTGTCTACTTGACAAAGAATTCCTAAGGGAACAATAAGGTGGCTGTTAATCAATGCATATTTAAATGGTTTATCCACTTAAAATGGTGTTTCTTCTGACATTCTACCACTTTTGAGATGTTCCAAAATTAAAGATGACTGACTTGCTGCAGTACACTGGACAGTGAAGACAACAGGATATCTCTTACAGAAGATTATACTGGGCAGTTTTGACCTTGACATCTAGCTTGAAGGTGCTGTCTGAATATCTGCTTTCAAAGAAATCCGGAGCCAAATATGGTTTACTAAGGCCCTGGAACATGGACTCAAATTACCCAGAATAAAAAGCTCAGAACTAGAACAATTCAGTTTAGCATTTGCATTATACTCTGATATTCTTTTCATGTCTATGTGGAGTTAAAAGGCTGCCTGTACATGAGTGTCTTACACTATTTCTAAGATTTGCGAAATTTTCTGCTATAATTTCATTGAATAGATTTCCTGTGCTTTTAGTTTGCATTTCAGCTCCTTCTGCCCTAGGAGTTCTTAGGTTTGGTTTTTTAATTTTATCTCAATGTTCCAGTAAGCAGTCATAGCTAATACTTTTGTTATTGTTTGACAGCAATTAGCTTCCCATTTTTGATATTTTTTCTGCTTGATTTGCTTGCTATTTTGTTAACTATGATTTTTGATTAATTGACTTATTTCTAACATTTTTTTCACATAATTTTCATTTTCTTGCTGAATTTTTCAGCCATGTTGCCGATTTTCTTAGTATAAAATTAACTTCACTTACCTGCTTATTTGTAGCCTCTCTGAGGTCATTGATCACTTTAAAACTAGACCTTTGAGTCCTTATCTGACATTACAGCTACTTTGGAATTGGTTTCTGAGTTGTGAATTTTTGGAAAAATGGAATTTCCTTGCTTCATCACATTAAATGTATTTTTATGTTATTTTCATATCTTTAGGTAAGCTTAAAAATAATATTGTTCATTGTTATAAAGATGATGTACAGAGGGGTTTACCATTTCATAAGACAGGCAGTGAGTACATTTTTTTCTTATTGAACAGTGCCACCCTTTCCTTCAGTCTCTGCTGCCCATAAGTTTTATAGTTCATTTTTAGCACAGTGTGTACTGAGTACTGCTGTTGCATTTCTTCATCCTTTTCCCTCCATTTTTATGCTTCACATAAAGTGGAACGAGTGGACATCCTTTCCTAGTTCTTGATTTTAGAGAAAATGGTTTTAGTTTTTCATCATTTAGGATGAAGTTGGCTCTTGGTTTGTCATATATAGATTTTATTATTTTGAAGTATGTTCCTTCTATTTCTGTCTTCTCCATAGCTTTTAGCATGAATGGATATTGGATTTCTTTTTGAAGTGTTTTTGGTTTTTTTGCATCTATTGAGATAATCATGAAGTTCTTGTCTTTGGCTCTATTAATGTGATATATTGCATTAATTGGTCTATGTATATTAAACAAAACTTACATCTCAGATAAAAACCTCTTGATTATATGTGATTTTTATTTTTATTAGTTGATGAATTCTGTTTGCTAGTATTTCTTTTCTTTTTGATTGGTTGTGGGGCTTGAACTTGGGGCCTGCTTGCTGTCCGTGAGCTGTTTTTGCTCTACTAGTTCTCTACCACTTTGAGCCACAACTCCACTTATGTTTTCACTTGTTTGTTTTTTGGCCTTTGGGTTTTTTTGAGTGGTTAATTGGAGATAATAGGCTCATGCTCACTTTTCTTCCAGCCTGGCTTTGAACCAATCTCAGATCTCAGCCTCCTGAGTAGCTGGGCTTGCAGGTGTGAGCCCTTGGCCCCCAGCTACTGGCTGGTATCTTATTGAAGCTATTCACATCTGTGTTCAGCAGACAGGTTGGCTTATGGTTCTCCTTTTTTCACTGAATCCTCCTGTTTGGGGATGAGAGTGAAGCTGGGTTCATAAAATATATTTGGGACTTGATCTTTTTAGTTTTTATTTTTCATATATTTTTATTGTAATTAATAGAAGGGTTACATTATATTCACCAGGTAAAAGGTACATTACTTCACAAACATTGATACCCTTTCTCATGTCTTGGTTCCCATTTCCCTCCCCACACCCCCCATCTTGTTTCCCCCCTTCCCTATCCTATCTCAAATAACCAAATAAACATATATACAATATATCAGATAACAAGGTGAAATACAGTAACACTATGAGATTAATCTTTTTAGTTTTATTTTACGGAAAAGTTGGATTCGGTTGTGAATCCAATGGGTCTGGGTTTTTCCGTGTTTACTTGATCACTCCCTCAATCACGTTGCATGGTATGGGCCTGTTAAAGTAGTTTATATCTTCTTGATTCAGTTTAGGCAGTTTGTATGTCTTTAGAAATAGATCCATATCTACTAGATTTCCCATCATATATAGGGTTTTTTAAAATAGGTTTTTAAAGTATTTCATAATCTTTTGGATTTCTTGGATGCATATTTAATGTTTCCTTTGGCATCTCTAACTTTGTTTTTATTTCTTACCTTTTCTTCGTCAGTTTAGCTAGTGGTCTGTCAATTTTAGAGGTCCTGCTGAGACTCTTCTCTGGGTTATAGGATCCTAGAGACTGTTCCTGGGCTTAGTGGCCCCACCGAATCCATTCCACTCTGATGTTAAGGAGCACGCCAAAACCTCGGGTCTGGAAGAGATTTTTTGGGGTTAGAGGTCCTGCTGCACCCGGCCTTCGGAGACCTGTGGAGCCTTGGTTTATAAACCATACCAGCGACCTTGTGGAGTCGCTTTGTCTCTGAAAATGGCAGTTCCTCGTGCACATTCCTGTGGCTGCTCTATCCAGTTCACCGAGATTCAGCTTCTGGATTACAGGTATGTTGTTGCTGTCTATTGGTGTGGTTCACTTGCTGGAGCAGGTAGGGAGGGGGTGGGAATGGGGGAGAAGGAAAGGGAAGAAAAGAAATTTGGGATGCAGCACAGCTGTGTGGGCACCTACTTTGGTTTCTCTGTGTTTCCTCTCTTGTAGATGCTTGAATTTGACTCTTCTTGGTTGGTGACAAACTCTTGAGCATTTCTAGTTTGTTTGGTGTGGTCTCTTGAAACAGAGCTCTAGGCTGGGTTCCCTGTGTGTCTGTTTGATCACAGGAAGCTCAGGTTAATCACTGACTCTATTCTTCCCTCTTTTAAGTGAGATTTTGTTTAGTTGTAGGAACAACAAATATTGCCAGGCACCACTGATTCATATCCGTAACCTAGCTACATGGAAGGCTAAGATCTGAGAATCACAGTTTTCAGGCAGGCCATGAAGGAGAGTCCATGAGAGTTTTATCTGCAGTTAATCACCAAAAAAGCTGACAGTAGAGTTATGGCTCAAGTTAGTGTTAGCCTTCAGTAACATAAAAGCTCAGAGACAGCACCTGTGCTCTAAATTCAAGCCCCAGAACTAATACACACACACACACACACACACACACACACACACACACACACACACACACACACAGTAACATAAAAGCTCAGAGACAGCACCTGTGCTCTAAATTCAAGCCCCAGAACTAATACACACACACACACACACACACACACACACACACACACACACACACACACACCCCACAACTCACCTTCAAGGTTTTCATTAAAAGGATTGTTTTTTTTTTTTATATAATAAGATTAAAACTCAGCATCCTAGCTGGGCACCAGTGGTTCATGCCTGTAATCCTAGCTACTCAGGAGGCTGAGACCTGAGGATAGCGGTTCAAAGCCAGCCCAGGCAGAAAAATCCATGAGACACTTTTTCAATTGTTGGAATAATATATAAAGGGGTTACAGTTACATTCATCAGGTAGCAGGTGCATTACTTCTTGTACATTGATACCCCTTCTCATGTTTTTGTCCCCATTTCTCTCCCCTACCCCCTCCCAATCATCTTGTTTTCCCCTTCCCTTCCCTATTTCAAATAAACAAGTAAACATATATATATATATATTCTCTGCTTAATAATCACCCTTAAAATGTATATACAATATACCAGGTAACAAAGTCAAATATAGTAACCACATGAGATTCTTTAGGGGAAAAAAAGAGAAAAGAAATAACATAGTATATTAAGAACATCAATGAGACTCTGTATCTCCAACTAACCACACATAAACCAGGAGTGATACTGTGGCTCAAGTGGTAGAATGATGACCTTGTGCTCAAGAGCTCAGAGAGAGCACCCAGGCCCAGAGTTCAAGCCCATGACTGACGAAACAAAACAAACAAAAAAACCCCTCAGCATCCTGTGCTTGTTATACACACACTACCACAAGAGCAAACAGGGTTATTTTTCAGGTAGGATCTTAGTTACTTTTTCCCAGATGGGCTCTAGAGTATGATTCTATACCTATGTTACCTGCTTAGCTTTGATTACAAATGTATTCTATCATTACTGTTCCCAGTTCTTATTTGTATTTCCTTATACTAACAAAGGAGATACTGATCCTTTCTCTAATCATTAACAATTGGGTTTCCATAGGGTTTGTAAGAGTTATTTGTAAATAAAGTATACAATAGAGAATGTATAATATGATTCTCAAAAGCAAAGCACCAGCTGGATGTCAGTTAACACATATCTATGATCCTTGTTATTCAGGAGGCAGAGATCTGTGGATCTTAGTTTGAAGGAAGCTCAGGCAGGAACGTCTGTGAGACTTATTTTCAAGTAACTACCAAAAAGTTGGAAGTGGGACTATGACTCTAGTTGAGCTATTTTTGAGCCAAAAAAAGAAAGGGGGGCATGGAATAGGAGATAGCTCCCTGGTTCTGAGTTCTACCCCAGTAGCAGTACAATTTTGGCGGGGGGGGGGCAGTCCTGGGGCTTCAACTCAGGGCCTGAGCACTGTCCTTGGGCTTTCCCTGAAGCTTGTGCTCTACCATTTGAGCTAGAACACTACTTCTGGCTTTTTCTATGTATGTGGTACCAAGGAATTGACCCCGAGTATTTGTGTATTTTAGGCAAGCACTCATCACTAGGCCAAACACCCGACCCCATGGTACAATTTTTTTTTTAATTTTTCAAAAGGGGAAATGTCAGTGAGTTCAGTCACTATGGACTGCTGTTTTATAACCTGTACACATGCAACTGTTTTAAACAGATGTGAAAATAAAATGCCTATGATAGGAAACATTTGCAATATGAAACAAAAAAGATATTCTGTAGCCATCACTTGATTTCAAGGATGTTTCTTCTTTTATATGAATTTCTATAAGAATTCCTCTCATCATGGTTGCAATGTATCATTCTTATGTAAAGCATAGAAGGATATCTTCCTAGCGTTTCAGCATTTCATGGATCTGTAGGCAGAACCTAGAAAGTCATTATAGTATTAGAAATACAAAGACTAAACATTGTGCTGTAGGATAAAACATAAAACTGTTGTGAAAAAGCACTGGAAGGGATATTTGCACCCTGTATTAGTGGTTACCAGAAGTAACTAGAAATAGGCACAGGCACAGTGCCTGTGTGCATCCAATCATCCAAAGTAATGTTTAATGAACCCCAGGAGACAAAAGCAGAGGTGTTTTCCCCCCTTTTTTCTGTTTATTTTTTTTCTTTTGGTTCTGTTTCTGTTGTTTGGTTCTATGACTTTGGGAGTGTAAGGGGAGGCATAGAAGTGGAAAGACAAACACAGCAATGCTACTCCCTAGAAACTATGTTGAAAATGACCTCTACAGCTTGTGAGAGGGAATGAAAGGTAAAAACTGGGAGAGAATGAGGGAGGAAGTGACATTGTCAAAAAAAAAGATATGTACTCCTTGCCTAAATTTGTAACTGTAGCCCCTCTGTATGTCACCTTTATAATCACATTTTTTTAAAAAGAAGTGATTAGTGCGAGGTGAGCAAAGGTGACCTAAAAGCAGCTGAAGAAAGGCAAAGAGGATAAAACCAGGAACAGACCAGACACGCCAGGGTAATACAGCATAACACAGTGTGGCTGTGATGTTTGCCTAGCTAAGTTTCATCAGCAGAAAATGATGCTGCTCAACAAACTAAGTTATAGCTGATTAAGTTTAAGAGAAACATATTGTCTGCTCCCCAGAGTGTAGTGTCCATGTAGTAATTTTTCAAGATATGGTGATAGGTAGAACACCAGTGGCAGCTTTTGATGAATCTGTTGGACCTGGAATCTGAGCTTTGGTAAGTTTATCCCACGTGGGGTGACATTGGGACATATGTGCCAACAGGACAGATAGCTTTCTTTTTCTGAAATTCACTCTCATAACCACAGAGATGAAAGCTTATTATATTCATAGTTCAGTAAATCTTTACTGAACTGAGATTATCTTCTAAAATCAGAGCCATCTATCCTGTGGTTAGATCTTATAATATGCAAAGACATTTTGCTATTGATTTCATATATATATGAATATATATATGAATATATATACGAATATATATACATATATATACATATACATATATATATATATATATATATATACAGAGAGAGAAAGAGAGAGAGTGCGCCACTTATAACTACCTGGCTAAGAGACGTTTCCTGTGTCCATTTTTCTTTTCTGCCAGTTGAAAGCCACATGCATTTGTGAACTAGATATTAAAAAGGAGTCAAGGAGTGTTTAGTTTGTCACAACTCAATCTCATGAAGGCACTGGCTTTTGGGGCCTAATGCCCTAATAATATGTAGTTAGCTCTTTTCCCCTGCTATGTCTCTATTTCCTTACTGAAAACCAGGTCTATTTCTATATGAATAGGCAGGCTTTACTAAAGAAATGTAGGAATTTACAGACTCTCTTAAGATGATGGGAGCCCAAACTTGTTTGTGAGGAAAATGTAGGATTTGTGTCTCTTTTCCCTATTTTTGAAAATAGACTGAAGGAATGAAATCTCTAGGTGGGTTAAAGGATGGCTTGTGAAGTAGGACTGATGAGAAACAATGGCTGATTGAGGGAATGCTGTCTTCAACTATAGCAAGATACAGATTCACCAGTCAGGGCCATCTGGTGACATTTCAACAAAAGCAGAGAACTATAGGAGGTAGGAATGGTGAGGAGCTCTGATGCCTCACTCCTGTTTATCACAACTCATGCAGAAAGCATTTCCCCTTCTTAAACTGTCCACTCTCCAGGAATGCTCTGGGTTGAAGGTGCCTGAGATAGCCCATGCTTTGGGGTCCCTACGCAATGCTGTAAAACTGGTAAAGATCATGGCCCCCACAGAAGGAAACATAGGCAAATCTTGACACTACTCCCCCGACTCACCCATGAAGAAAGGGAGGAGGTTCACTAGCTTCCATTCCCAGATCAGTTCCTCATAGTCTGTGCTCCTATCTACACCCCTAGTAACTGCGGCCTAGAACCTTTCCCTTCCGTGTAGGGCAACTTTGAATGATAGACTAGAAGTCCTGCTAGAAGAATTCATCTCCTCAGCATACTGGAGGGCTGAGAGAGGAGACATACCAGCATTCAGGGGCAAAGGAGGTGAACGTCAGCTCTGCTGCTCAAGAAGTGTGAACCATAGCAATTTTACTACAGGGTTGGACTTGTCCTTTATTTTTTCCTTCTCCTTTCTCCTACTTCTAAGATAGAAAACACCAAACCTAGTACCACTCCTGGGATAATTTTAGATGAAATATTCAAGCAAAGGAACCTTTCCCCAGGTACATGCCAAGATTCCCAAATCACCAGTGAGTCTCTCGCCAACTCCTCTACTTCAGGCAACCCATCACTGAGGCTGGTCCTTCATTACATCTGCTGTGTTCTCCTAGGGACTAAGGCATTTGCTCAGAGTCATAGGAAGCAGGTAGAGTTGTTGGTGTAAGTAGGTTTCTCTTGATACCAAAGTCATGGCTCCTAGCCTCTGTCGTGTATAATCTGTTAGATTGCTCAGTGTCCAGGGTGCTTATTAGGAGTGATGTTAAAAATCTATGATACACGAAGTCTCTGGAGGTATGTTGGATCATTGGAGTTAAATGAGTGGCTATAAAAAATGTAAACAGCTTGGAGAAGCTCAATGTAGTAAGTAAACAATAAATGCAAAAGCAGCATTTATGGCTCCTGAGTGCCAGTTTCCAAAGAATGTCCTCTGGGTTTGTTCTTCTGGTTCTATGGCTGTTCTAAAGGAAAACAAATCCAGAGGGAAATGGGTTAATGGCTATCTAAAACCGCCCAGACAACCTCCCCTGCCACACAAACAGGAAGTTTATTGAAAATCCCCAGACAAATAAACTGGGAACTATGGGTTAAAGTTAGAATCATGTGGTTAAAATTTTGCAGACTAACATATAATTCTGCTTCTGTAATTGGTTCACTTGCTTATGCACCCATTTTTCTTAACCTTTAAAAGGACAGGTTTATTTATATAGTTATAGTAGAGCCATTGGCCAGAATAATTATGGAATGTAACCTTATTGGCTACCTGTGTGTGGCTATATGTGGCTACTTGTGGGTTTTTGTCTTCATAAACTCACCTGCTTTTTGAGTTTGGAGCTGCTCACTCCCAAGTTGAGTGAGCACTGGCAAGTCAGTGCAATAAATTTCAGATTTCTTTTTACCATCAGTCAGAGTTTGTGACTTTATTGGGATCCCAACCCACTTCAAGAAGATAATAGACAGATGATGACAGGCTGACCAAGATAAACAGAAAGGATCATTTCCAGAAAGGGAAGTAATGGTAATTGTGCATTTTGGAAAGAGGACAGTAGGTGGCAGTGGAGAGCCCTTTACGAATAGAGCTAAGGATGGCCTTGATCAGAATTTAGTGGAGTCATGGAACCAACCCAGATGCCCTTCAATAGATGATTTGGTCATGAAGATGTGGTATTTATACACAATGGAATTCTATGCTGCTATCAGAAAGAATTACATCACCCCATTTGTAAGGAAACAGAAAAACTTGGAAAAAAATCATATTAAGTGAAGTAAGCCAGACTCAAAGGAACATAGACTCCGTGGTTTCCCTCATCTGTAATAATTAGTACACATCTAGAACTCTCCTAGCAGAAGATTACAATAGCTCAAACCTAGATACATAAGGCCTTATAGGATGAGGTTAAATTAATGGACCTCCAGGACCTGGAAACAAGAGCTTAATTATTAGTAACTGTAGTTCTTAAGGTACTATGTTTTTTTTTTCTCTTCTCTTGTATTGCCCTTTGGTTAATCTCATATTGTTACAGTATCTGCCTTTGTTACTTGCCATATATATATATATATATATATATATATATATATATATGAAATAGGAGGGGAAAAACTATGAGAGGAGGGGATAGGGGAAGGGAAATGGGGACAAAAACACGAGAAGGGGTATCAATGTGTGAGAAGTAATGCACCTTTTATCTGGCGAATATAACTGTAACCCCTCTATACATTAAAATAAAAAAAAATCGAAAAAAAAGGATTTAGCGTTGTGAGTATAACTCAATGGGTAAAACACTTACCAAGCAAGCTCAAAGCACAGGTTTAATCCCCATTATCATAAGCCGGGTGGGGGTGGGGTGGGGATTTGTTTATGATGAAGGTGGAAGAGTTGCAGGGAGATTCCTTTTATGATCTAATAAAGCAAGTCATGTGGAGGAACAGACAGCTCTAGTTTTAGATCCCAACTCTTGTCACTTGGAAGTTCAGAAAGTCCATGCAACCTTAATTTCCCTCAACTTCACAGTCAATAAGATGGAAACCACAAT
This sequence comes from Megascapheus bottae, assembly GCF_031878675.1. Classification (NCBI taxonomy): domain Eukaryota; kingdom Metazoa; phylum Chordata; class Mammalia; order Rodentia; family Geomyidae; genus Megascapheus; species Megascapheus bottae. Next base: position 44,839,297 of record NC_143514.1, on the reverse strand, counting down.
ATCTCTGAAAACTAAAACACAATCTAATAGTCTACAACACAAAATTCATTGCTTAAGAAACATGTATTCCTCTATCTCAGTTTTCAGTTGTTCATATTGCATACATTGTGCTGGTATTTTTTTTTAAGAAAAAAGTTTCCCTTCTGGGGCTGTAAATACCATCTAGAAATTTCTTGTGGACACATGTTAGGAACATCTGCATGAATGTGACATTAGTCCAGCTGTTCTAAAAAAAACCCTTGCAAATGTTAGCATTGTATAACCTTAAGACTGTGAAGACAGTCTTAACTAAGAGTGGCAAGTCTGTCTATTCCAGACATATGATCTACCAGGCAAAGAAATGGGATTTTATGAAAAAAATCACAGAGAACTGCTACTTGCTATGTGTGCACAATACCAATGCCTCAATAAATACACATGTAAAAACATTAATAAAAAATGAAAATACATAAATTCTAACATAGCCTAATCATATTTGACCTAGGAATCTTCTTCCTTACTCTACTCCCCCTAAACAATAATACATAAATGAAAACATGGACTAGACTAATACCAGTATAACTAATGTCAGTATAACTAGACATATCAATATCGCATTTGAGTGACTCCTTTGGACAGAAGTATATATCACTTTTCAAGTTCAGGGTTTGTTTTGTCTTGGTGAATGCAAAGATAACCAAGTATAGAACCGTGGGAGGGCCTAGTTATCTTCTGCAGGTGGGATCCAGTCAGTATCCAATGTTACTTCTCCAGGCACACTCATAGGGGTTCTAGTTCCCATTCTCGGCACCTCGTGGATAACAACATGCATTTAGGGCAAAAATTTGTGGTCTGTCAAGTGTGGCTGCTTCCATCAGCCAATCACTCTGTCCATCTCAGTCTGTATTTTTTCTGAGAGAGAAGAGATGGTCATATTACTTCAAAGTCATCACCACTGTTACACTTTCGTACTCCTCTCATTTCTGTTGACCTTTAATAGTTTTTAGTGGTTTCATTATAGTATTTTCATACATAATTATATTGTGCTTTGATCATTTCTCCCCTCTTACCTTCTCCTCTTCCCTTTCTTTCTTTCTTCCACTGTGCCTCCTCCAAACAGCACCTCTTCTACAATCATTATAATGAAACTATTATCATTAAGTCTAGCTTCTTCATATGAGTAAAAAGAATGCGATAGGTTAGTGTTCTGATTGTGCCTTATACCAATATGACCTCGAATTCTGTAACTGTTTCTGCAAATGATATAATTCCATTCTTCTTTACAGGTGTACATGCACACCCACTACATTTTCTTTATCTGTTCATCAATTGTTGGGCACATAGGTTGATGCTTGTCTATTGTGAATAGTGAGATAGTGAGCATGAATGTGCAGATCTATCTGTATCAACTTATGTTCCTTTGTATATGTAGCCAAGAGTGGTATAACTGGATCCTGTGGTAGTGCTAGTTTTAGTTTGTTGAGAAACCTCCATATTGATATTCATAGTGGATGAACAAATGAAGAGCTCTACTGTCAGTGTATAATGACTCATTTCCCCCATATCACTGCCAGCATTTCATTTTCTTAATGATTGGTTGCTATACTGATGGACTGAGATAGAATCTCATTATCCTTTTGATTTGTATTTCCTCTATGTCTCAAAATGTTTATTTCTCCAATAGTACCCCTCCTGCTTAAATGATCTTGTTCTTGCTTGTCCTGAGTGTTTAGTAACTTACTGGCAAGTAGACTTTATTTTGAGTGTTATTTTTATTCATGTCACCATTTTTTCTCCCCGATGACTGGGTCAAATGGGAGTTTTAATTTTTTGAAGAACATTCATACTGATTTCCATAGTGGAAATTAACAATGAATAAGGGTTCCTCCTCTTCTGCACCTTTGATAGCATTTGTTGCATTTTTCCTTTCTGGTTTAGACTGCAAATCTGCTTACCATTGGATCTAGGCCTATTTTTTTTTTCTGACTCTCTCTCTCTCTCTCTCTCTCTCTCTCTCTCTCTCTCTCTCTCTCTCTCTTCCCTCTCTCCGTTTCTTCTTAGATCACTTGAGGAAATTTTTCTCTGTTCCTATTCTACTAGCAAATACCCCTGCATAGTTTTTTTCTAAGAAGACTATTCACAGCTGAAACCTCAGTGCATGTTTTCTTCTTTCTATGTCTCAGCCCTGTCTCTGTGGTTACCTGCATTTTGCGTGGCTGGGCTCACTGCCTGCTGAAGCAGCCCTTTTCTTCTGTTCGGTTCCCCAAAGCTATCCACATTTTGTGCCACCCCTTCTAAATATGGTCCTGTTTACTACTGAAGCCTTAATGTATTCCTCCATCAAAGATCAGTGGCACATTGACAATTCACAGGCACCTCCCTAGAGAGGTCAGCATAGGTGAAAGTCATCTTAATTTCATCTCATCATATTGTTTTAGGAAGGTTGTATCTGTGTAGTCGAAGCTGGCCTTAAATTCAACATCTTCCTTGCTTCAACCTCTCAAGTGTCTGCCACCATGCCTAGCTTTTACCAGTTTTAAAGTGTACAGTTAAATGTTATTTTACCTACCTTCTAAATTTGTAACCCTATATCCCTTAACACTGCATATTCCTTCCTACCAGTCTAGAGGATCACTAGAGGATCACTCATTTCAACCGAATACTAATCGTATTTTTGCTTTGCTTTTGGCTTATTTAACTTAGCACAATGTTCTCGACATTAATCTATTTATTGAATGAATGAGAGTTTCATTCCCCTTCATATATTTTGCCCATGCTGATTTTCTCTTCACAATCCATGATCATTTGGGCTGATATGATCCTTGGCAATTTAAATCTTGTCACTAAGAACACAGGTTTAACTTGTACCACTTTAATCCTTTCATACTATGAAGTGTATGTTTCAGAAGCCAAATGGAGGGTTGGGAATTTGGCTTAGTGGTTGTTTAACATGGAAAATGTTCTGAGTTCGATTCCTCAGTACCACATAAACAGAGAAAGCAAAAAGTGGCATTGTGGCCCAAGAGGTAGAGCACTAGCCTTGAGCCAAAGAAGCCAAAGAGCTCAGGTCCTTAGTTCAAGCCCCAGGACTGGCAAAGAAAAAAAAAGAAGCACCCAAATGTATATTCATCTCATTTTCTTTTAAATTTAAAATCTTGGGCAAAAGCACATTTTTACAAAATGACTCAAGGTGCATGTACACAAATTCTACAGTCATATGAAGCATATATTTATGCATCAATATAAAAAAGTATATCAGGACATGATAAGTTGTACAGGACTCTAAGCATTCACACATAGTGAGACCAAAAGAGGATACTCTTTAGGTGAGGAACACAAAAGCACAATGTCTATGTGTAGGGAGCAATGAGAGGATTTAGATGTCTCTCGTTTGTATAGTGGGTGGATCCTCCCAGAAGAAAGTGTACTTAAGGATATTTGCATAAATTAACCCCCTGACAGTTATGCAGAAGATAAACTTAGTCCCAGCTGAAGAAAAAAGAAGTTAAATACGTTTGTGTATATATATACATACATACATATAGGCATATTTAAAGATTCTGTCCAGTGACTGGGGGTCTCCAGGACCAGTTTATAATAACTGCTTTTTCTTTTGTTAAATTTTTTCTTTTATTTTTTTATTTTTATTTATTTTTTTTTGCCAGTCCTGGGCTTGCGCTCAGTGCCTGAGCACTGTCCTTGGACTTTCTCAAGTCTAGAGCTCTACCACTTGAGCCTCAGCACCACCTCCGGCTTTTTTCTATATGTGGTACCAAGGAATCGAACCTGGGTCTTCATGCATGCTAGGCAAGCACTTTAACTACTAGGCCAAACTCCCGGCCCCCTAACTGCTTTTTCTTAACCATATGAATAAGCTATTGTTTCCATTTCATTGCATGGTTCATAAGTTTTGGTCGGAACTCTAGAATTTTACAGGATATGTACAAACTAGAAATGAGACACTGCACACAAACGTAAGAGCTATTATTTTTATTGCTTCATGTTTAGAGAATTACTAGACTAATTCTGAAAAAGTCTGTTTTTTTTTTTGTCACAAGCCATCACTGGATTCTCTGCTCAAGCATACTGTTCCATGGATTTGGGTCCATTTTTCTCACATCATTGAACTCTTTTGTCATGCAGCCTCTCCTACAGTGCAGTGTGTAGGTTGGATTAGACCATTTAATCTACAACAGAAAAAAAGCTATTGCTCTAGCTCATCCTGCACTTCCTACTTAACCTTCAAGGTCATCTAGAGAGATGAGAGCATTTTGAGTCTTTTTCTGGGTGTGCATGAATGTGTGTGTCCTTCCAGGTTCTTAAAAATATGTTGAAGCTTTGGAAGCTTCAGTGGGCATCTCAGGCAGCATCAAGAGCAAGTGCACACAGCTCTGAGACATAGGAGAGGTCCTTTGGTAAAACTGGATTTCCCTGAAGGGCCAAATCTGACTCATTGTTTCCTTTTCACTATGTTAACTTGAGTTGTTTCATCAGCCTACAGGCAAATACATGTCTATGCAAGGAAGCAGGAAGAAGGCACACTGTAGCTCAATTTTATGATGTGATTATGGTTCACAAACCACTTTGAGTCTATTATATCCCCTAATTCTTGTAAAAATAAAAACGGACAAAAAACTTTGTTAAATCAAGGAATCATGATTCTCCTATCACCTCAGAAATGTAAATATAAATCACAGAGAATAAAAGTGATTTGCACAAAGCTAACAGGGAGACAATAGCAGTGGGGAAAATTAGACTCTATATAATTTGGCCCAGTTCCTCTTATTTTTCTTCTGACCCAGCTTCATTTTCTCCCTTTACATCTGATTGGGCACACACCATTTTTTTTTCTTGATCTCCTTTCAACTTCCTTTCTCACAGCATCATGTTCTGGGGATGGCGCAGATGTTGTGGCTGACGGGGGAAAGGGTGAGGCCTGGTCTGAAATTCAGGCTCAGTTTCTCATTATTTGGAGGTTTGAATGTAAATTTTTGCACAAGGGAAGTAAAGAAAATAAACAGCTCAGACCGGGCTAATTGTTCTCCAAGGCAAACTCGCTTTCCTGAAACAAACAAACAAAAAAACACATCATGATGAACCATCTTTACAGCTGCTATTGCAATCTTCAGAGACTTAGCAGACATTTAGTTTACTGCCTTTTTTTTAGGATTCTTTTTCATATATTTTTATTGTAAATAATAGAAGGGTTACATTATATTCACCAGCTAGAAGGTACATTATTTCACATACATTGATACCCTTTCTCATGTCATGGTCCCCATTTTCCTCCCCCCCTACCCCAAGGAGTTTATTTTTAAAAATGATCACTCAAAGAGAATTTTTTTTTTTTGCCAGTCCTGGGCTTGAGCTCAGGGCCTGAGCACTGTCCTTGGACTTTCTCAAGGCTAGAACTCTACCACTTGATCCACAGCACCACTTCTGGCTTTTTTTCTATGTTTGTGGTACCAAGGAATCGAACCCAGGTCTTTGTGCATGCTAGGCAAGCACTTTAACCACTAGGCCAAACTCCCGGCCCTCAAAGAGAATTTTAAAGTCTGACTTTGGGAAAGTAATAACAGATGCAACTTGGAACTAGAGAGAAGGTCTTCTTTTTCCTGGTAGAGCATCAAAGACTTGCAGAGGCCACTGCCAGCCCTAGGGACTTAACTCCTTTCATGGAGTGATGTTTCCTTTTCTGCCCATCTCTAGATCCCTCTCATTCAGGCTTCATGCTCTCAAAACAGTGAATCTCACATTGATTTCTATTTTGCAGAATGTAGATGCATATCTATTCCAGGCAAAATGTTCTGTGAGGTTCTCCGTGGCAGAAGAAAAACTGTCACAGAATAATGTTGTCCTTTGGAAAAATGGCTTGACACAATTCAAACTAATAAGGAGCCAAACTACCTAAAGTTTCACCCTTGGTTAATGCTTAGAACTAGAAATGCTAAAATGTGAACTCTCTCTCTCTCATATATATGCATATATATATCCTTATATATATATATATATATAATTACTTTTAGTTTACTGCCTCATCATTTTCTTTGGTGTTCAGTATTTGATATGAGTGACTAAATCTGAGTCTTGAGAACTCCCAGACTCAGGTCTCTGACTTAGAAATCTGGTTAAACATTGTGCTTCATCATGCTTCTCTCCATAGAAATTGCTCATAGCTTTTCTCAACTAGAGATGTGATTCCATTACAGGCTTGAATATGGAGCCTGCTTTTTTCAACTCATACCCATAACTGTCTTCATCACACCCTACTCTGTAATATGTGCAGGTATGGACAGAAGGAAAGAAATTCTGCTTAGCTTGGTCAACTTCTCAATCATGTAGTTGGACAAGTTAAGCAGCTTGCTTGCCTTGGCATGTCCATGTTTAATATATGGATAATTTGTATATTGCTTGGGCTATAGCTCTGTCATTTCCCTTGGACTACTTGACTGCCTATTCACTCTTACTGCACCTTAAAGTTTGAATTTATTACATTTTTATTTCTACTGGCAAATAGTTCACAGTGAACAAATAGTTCACAGTGCCTTGAGACTTAATGTAAACTTTGGATTCAGACCTTTCAGTGATTCTAGGACAAGAAATGTGTTGGGAGAGGAGAGGCTTGAACTCTGGGCCTGGGTGCTGTCCCTGAGTTCTTTAGCTCAAGGCTAGTACTCTACCTCTTTGAGCCACAGCTCCTTCTGGTTTTCTGATGGTTCAATGGAAATAAGAGTCTCACAGACTTTTGAGCCCTGACTGGTTTTGAACCATGATTTTCAGATTTCAGCCTCTTGAGGAGCTAGGAGGCTGCCAGGCCAGACAAATGCATTTTGCACCCTGATATGAATATAAGATTTTGTAGAACAGAGGCAGAAATTATGATTTGTATCACAGATATCCCCTCAGATCATGTGATAAAGATGAAGCATGAATCTGTGCTACTGCTGGGAAGCGGTGGGAATTTTAGGTGCTGGGCCTAAGTTTGCCACTGGAGCCTGTCCTTCAGCATATCGAGGAATATATATTAAGGGCTGTCACTTAGGCCCAGAATGACAGGTCTAAGGTCCCATGGAGTAAAACCACTGAAATCATGAGCCCAAATGCCTTTTCTCCTGTTAAATTATTGACCTCAGGATTTTTGTTGTTATGGTGAAGGAAGAAGACTAGAAAAGTATAGTCTACAGGACACTTGTGCCCTCTCCCTGCCGCTAACTACTTAGTTGAATTACAGAATAGTAAAATCAGATAACTGGCCTAGGTTTTGAATACATTCTCCTAAAGTATTTATAACCAAGTAATTTTATTTAGAAATGGATAGCTAGCCTATTTTATCATGAAGCTATATGTTACTTCCATGGAAGCCATGAGGAGGACATAAATGAGGAACAATCATCTCAATGTACATCAGTAGCACTGCATCTGCCCTGGGTCTGGTGACCTTTTCAAAGAGAAAAGAAGTTTTTCTCTTGAGCTACTCACGAGGCTGAGATCTAATGATTGCAGTTCAAATCCAGCCTGGGCACAGAAATCTGAGAGACTCTTCAATTAACTATCAGAAAACCAGAAGTGGTGCTGTGGTTCAAGTGGTAGAGTGCTAGCATTGAGCTGAAGAGCTCAGGGACAACTGCCAGGCCCAGAGTACAAGCCCCATGACTGACCAAAAAGAAAAAAAAGTTTCTCTGTATACCTTATTTTATGGGGAGGCTACCCTTAGAAAGTTCAAGAAAACATGTTGAAATGTAGTTGAATGTTAAAAATAAGAATGTGGTAGAAAATCCAGGCAGCAGTGTTGACTATTTATTAATGCATGGGATTTTTTAAGAGTCAATTACTGATCAATAAAACAGGTTTTATCCTTTCTTGACAATGTCTCAGGCAACTGTTTTTTCCTCTCTGAACTTAATTCTTTTCCATCAGCAAGAGAGATGACAGCAAAAAAAAAAAAGAAAAGAAAGAAAGAAAGCAAGCAAGCTCTATTTTCCCCCTTGCCCCGAGTAATGTCATTTGAGGTATGATTTCACAGCTAAGCCCCTAACCCCATCAAATGTAGAGTTTTCTCCTTCCCTTGAACTGAACCTGGAATTCTGACTTGAACTGGCTGTAAGAGGACAGTAGAAGTCACAAAGTAACAGTTTCACGATTGGACATCAGAAGTCCTTGGGAACAGCCAGGCTGGCTTGCTAAAGGATGAAAGGAAATGGGAAAAGAATATCACATGTCCATCTTAGATCATCCTAGGAGAGCTCAGTGACAGGACAGGCAGGATCAGTAAAGCCATCTATCTGACATCCATGATTGGGAGAAATAATGCATGCTTACTAAGTAATACTATTTGGGACTGTGCATAATGCAGCAATATAGTGTCAACACAGATAGGATGAACTCCATGACTTAAAAAGGAGCCTTAAAAAGGTAGACAAGTCTAGAACTGTCATGGAGAGAGAGAGAACTAAAGTAGGAGTATAAAAACACATGGGGCCGAGAGTTTGGCCCAGTGGTAGAGTGCTTGCCAAGCATGCATGAAGACCCTGGTTCAATTCCTCTGTACCATATACATAGAAAAAGCCAGAAGTGGTGCTGTGGCTTAAGTGGTAGAGCTTAGCCTTGAGAAGGCCCAAGGACAGTGCTCAGTCCCTGAGTTCAAGCCCCAGGACTGTCAAAAAAAACCAAACTAAGTGGAGACATATGTACTCTGGTCTACCAATTCATGACATTGGATGAAAACAACTTTGTCTTATCAAGTCAGCTTATATGAAGAAAGAAGACAACCAACCTTTCTGTCATTATGAACAACAGGGTACCCAGAGGAAAGTGTGAGATAATCTGAGGCAAGCGAATCTGAAATTGTTTCTATGAAGATTCCCCTCACCACAAATGCAAGAGACATAAGGTAAAAGCATTTCTAGGATTTCAGTATTTCACCATCTGATGTAAACATCAAGAGTAGTAGCAGTATTTGAAATATAAATGTCTGAAATGTTAGGCTGAAATACAAACCTTGAAATTGTTGCCAACATAAAACTGGCGCAAGTTTACATCTTCTATCAGCCTTCTGATTAGAATGAGTTGTGCAATAGGAACACAGAGGTGACTCAAAAAAAGATGAGGAAAGGCAAAAGAGCATATAAATAGCCAGGGCAGCCACACACAGGGTCAAACTCCATAGGGTCAGACTATAGTTCCTCCCTCCCCTTGTCATGAGTCATACAGTGAGGGCTTTGGATATGCTGTAGTTATCACAAAGAGACAGTGTCAGGTAGAAAATAAGCTGTAACTTTGGGCACATTTGGTTAATATGGAGTCTTAATAATGTTACATAAATTATATTAGTTTATTTTCCACATTTGCTTACCTCAATTTCCTTATCTCTACAGAGTTCTTTTGTAATTTGAACTTTGTAGGGTTACATAGCTCCACATAGTTCAACAGGCAGCTTTGATTTGGTTTCTATTTCATTGACTATTATATTCTTCATGTTTGACTTCTTATCACATAATAATTGCTCAGTAAATAGTTACAGAAGTAACGACTGCAGAAACTAATTGAAAAAAAATCTATGCTATATATCTAGCTTAGTGTCAAGAGTAGGCAAAGACATTTTGTTATTTATTTTACAATGTTATAGCTAATAATATTCTTTTGAAAATGATGGCTCAAAAGCATAATAGAGATTTCACTGTTTTCACTTACCACTATTTCAATGTCCACTCAAGATGCATGCACTATATAATTAGTAAAAAGGTAATAGAATGTTGGGAATATGAAAATAGAGTAAGAAGGGCTAGGAATGTGGCTAGCATGCATGAAGCCCTGGGTTGCATTCCTCAGTACCACATACACAGAAAAAGCCAGGAGTGGCACTGTGGTTCACGTGGTAGATTGCTAGCCTTGAGCAAAAGAAGCTCAGGGACAATGCCCAGGCCCTGAGTCCAATGCTCAGGAGTAGAAAGAAAAGAAGGAAAAAAGAAAGAAAAAGAAAGAAAAAAAAGAAAGAAAAGAAAACAGAATAAGAAAAACACAAATCAAATGTCGGTTTGAACACATTCATTTAGCGGCAGTGTTTAGACGCACTGCCTAACGTCCTAAAGGTACAGAATGCTCCTCTTCTCATAGTCTCTCCAATACCTCATTAGAAATCCATTTAAATCATTTAAATCTGATGAATTTAGAGGCTGAAAGCATGACTCAGTACAGTGTTAGCCACTGACAAATGTGTCAGGTATCAAGTTTGCGTCCTGGCCTCGAATCTAATTCTTTTTTTAAAAAATATACGTAAAAGCTATAAAATTCTCTATGAACAGCAATCAGGGTTTAGATTTTTGTTTCAAGTGCTATGGAGAACAAACCACGAGGGAAAAAGAATCTCCATGAGAGGAAAGAGGAAGCAATGTTGGGCTCCGACTACAGCAAGATGGAAGGGTCATCAGATGACCCACAGGTTAAGTGGAGGACCAGAGGAGAAGAGTAGGGGCAGATGTGGGTGGGGCTCTACTGTCTCCTGTTCCTCACAACTCACCAATTCCAAAAGGTAGAAAGGATTCCCTCTTCTTAAACTGTCCGTTCTCCAGAAAATGCTCTGGGTTGAAGGTGTCTGGAGTGGCCCACTCTTTGGGGTCCCTGTGCAGTGCCGTCAGATTGGTAAGGATCATGGTCCCCTGGAGAAGGAAGCACACAGTTAGATGTCTTGGAACTCGCATGCGTAGCGGGGCAGTGGTCCTCAGGCTCTGTTGTCCAGGCCTGCTCATATCCTGAGTTCCTCACATTCACTTGCTGTCAGCTGAGCCCAACACCACAAACTCTCCCCTTTGTATACGACCATGAAGAAGGTTGGATTGCAAGTTCCTGCTGGAATTTTAGCAGCTCAGTCAGACTGTTCTTACTGCTCTGACTGTTCTACAGTACAGCGACAGGTTAGGATAGGTGTGAGAGTGGATTGGAAAGCATCCATCGGGGAAGAACGTGCCAGGTGGGCAGTCCACATGTTATCAAAATCAGTTGTGCTGCTTGTGACATAAGAGCCATTGCGATTAGACAATGCATACTTCTCAACTGCTTCTCCCAGGCTTGAGGATGCTGTACCCAGTACCACCACAAGTTTAACAAAAGAAATAGGTGAAAGAAACAGCTATCATTGTAAACTGCCTGGGGCGAGCAGAATCAGGCTTTTCCACAGTGCCCCAGTAAGGCAGTCCTTTTTTATATTACTCTAGATTCCATCAACGAGATCCTTCCCCTCAACAGTTCAGGTCCACTGTTCAGCTAGGCACATGTAAGAACTTCCAGTGACGTCCTCATCCTCTACTTCACATGCTGAGGACAGAGTTCTATGAATGATGGTTAATTATGTCACCTTCCCTTCCATTCTGCAATTTCTTCCCTCTACACTGAATGGAAAAAGAAGTCTCTTTACCTGAATCACCATTCTTCCCACTGTCCTAGTTTACACTATGGTTGGATTAACAAAAAACAACCATCATTATTAATCTGAATGTCCACATGTTTAATGTCTTTTCATCACTACAGAGATCCAGTAATGTGTACTTAGATGAAATTCAGAAATGAAGAAATTCAGGCTGTGAGAGGTTGTGTCATGTCCTCAGAGTCACAGTGTGATGAAGCGGTCAGACTGAGCCATCACTGGAAATACATCCAGTATCAAAGCCATGGATTCTAGCCTGCATTTCATATAGTCGACTAGATTTCTCAGTATCCTGGATGGGTATTAAAACAGAAGCAAATTTTTTTCAGTAGGAGTTTTGTAGAGGAGAGGGAGATTGCTCAAACTAAATAAATGGCAAATATAAACAAGAGAAAACAAACAGCACCTAAGGAATTGCTCCCTGAGCCTCTATCCTGAGAGGCTCAATGAGTAAGGTGACAGGAAGTACAGGAGGGGCTTTCCTAGCTCTGCAGTTGTGGTCACCAAGCAGTCTGCTGGCTTTGATCTTCTGCTTTTAGGTCTGGAGACTGTCCCAAAGAAGAACAACATTCAGCGAGTGTTAAACAACTAGACCCACACAGTCTGACACAAAGAAGGAAAGAAAATGCAATTTCAGATGTTTGGAGAAGGAAACTAGAGGACCTATGATCTCTACAGAGCTCCAGAGCACATGAGAGGACCTATGAGAGCTCTCTGTGGAAATCCTATGAGTTGTATCTGTTGGTGACCTGTGAAGATAGGAAATATTCCCATTCATACTGTTATTGAAAGGAATATAAAGTCTTTAGTTTCCCTTTAGCATGGTTTGGCTAAGGAATGGAATAAGATGGATCATCATGGGTTAGATCATAGTAGCATCTAATCTTGATCAGGATTGGGTGCAGATCAACTGACTGAACATTTACCTATCAAGTGCAAGGTCCTGGGCTCTCCAGTATTAATTATAAGGAGGAAAAATAACAACACACACAGAATCTTCAGGGAATTTAATAGGGAACAATGCAGAAAACTGGAAAGGAAATTCATTTTAGACAAGTTTTTTGGAGAAAGGACTAAGAACTCTTTTTATCTGCCAAGAGCCAGTTCACATTTTATGTTTGATGGAACTAATGTGCATGTTGTTGTGAAACAATGCCCCTATAGTTTATTTCACGACTGACTCTGCGTTTGCTTTGGCAGGGTCAGACCAATGATTCTGTGGGCCACTGGGCTAGACAGTCTCCATCCTTGGATTGTGGAGGATAGACAGGTCTGGTTCCATATCTTTATTCCTTTCAATTTGAGGTGGAGATCTCTCATACAAGCTTAATTTTCCTGTGCCTCAAATTCCTGTTCAATAAGTTTAGAATCATAATCTTTGTAAAAATTAAGTACTGAATTTATATGAGGCTAAGAGTCTACAGTGCAAAATGATTACTTCAGGAGTATATGGTCCTTTATCACCATGTCCAATTAATTATTATCACAGAGGTTAAATCAGTTCCTTTGTGAGAAGGAAGTTCTCCCAGTTCCTTTGTGAGAAGGAAGTTCTCCACCCTGGGGCTGCTCCTTAGAGCAGGAAAATTTCCCGTGGTGACTTTACAGTAGAATGCCTGCCATCAAGGTGCCCTCAGACCAACAGGTCTCCAGTGCAGAATTTCCTACACAAAAATTGGCAGTACTCTAGTTCTGAGAGATTCTCTGTCAAAGAGAACTGTTTCATATGGCAAAGTTGGACAGGGAATGGTTGCCTGCTGTGTGCTTAAGGACAGTCAAGATACACATTAGCATAGTAATAATGCTAAGAAGTCACATAGAAAAAAAAAAACTAAAGAGAAAATGAAAAAAAGAGACAAGGAACAACTCCAGTCTTCCTCTAAGCATGTCTGGCCCAGGAATATCCCATGTCCATTTCCCATAATAGCCAGTTAAACACAAGGCACATAAACCGCATGCATATTAGACACAATCATCACTCTCCTCATTTCGGTGCTTTCTTGGAGTGCCAGATGCATGTCACTTGTCAATTGCAGGTCCTTTTTGATGAACCCACACAGAATTAGGATGGGACCTGGGAGTGCATAGTTACCTTTGGCAGGTGGTAGCTGGATAATGTGGTATCAGATGTCACCTCCCTGGGCAGACTCCAGGGGATTATGTTTCCCATTCTCTGCACCTCGTGGATGACAGCATATGTATAGGGCAGGGACTCTCGGTCTGCCAAACTCGGCTGCTTCCCTTGGCCAACCACTCTGTCAATCTCAGTCTGGACTTTTTCTGGAAGAGAAAAGCAAGTTCTATTACTTTCACAATTTTATCCCTTCTCCTGAAGATAATGGAGTGGTCTTCAAGATCTCACTCATGGTATTTCAAAAAGTGACCAGATGGAAAAGAAATCAAATGATCCCTTTATCCATTCATAGGTTTATTTAGCAAAGTGGCTAACTTTCCTTAAGCAAAGGAATGAAATAACAAGGATCCGCATGGCTGAGCTTGTAGTAATAGCTTATCTTGTTTGAGCTGCCGTACCAAAGTGCCTTGTAGCAGGTGGCTTGCAAGCAGCACAAACAGCACATCTCTTTGTAATTCTGGAGCTTGTAAAGTCCCTGCAGAGTGCACCAGCAGATGTGGTGTCTGATGAGGACCCGGAAGTCTGGCTCACAGATGGCCCCCTTCTGCCCTATCCTCATGTGTTGCAAGGAACAAAGCAGCTCTCTGATACCAAGTCAGTAAGTGCACTAGTTCCCTCCTGTGAGAATTAATCCTATTCCAAAGACACCACCTCCTCAGGCCCTCACAGTTAGAAGTAAATTTCAGCATTCAACACTGATAGAGAAGAAAACAAACTTTTAAAAAGCAATCAGTGAAATCAAAGAGAAACATAAATGAGCACCTGAGTCAAAGGGAATGCAAATAGACACTGGAATGGTAGGCATGAAAGAGGAATTTTAAAAAACGAGATGAAATTCTTTTTTTTTTAATGGGCCATGAGGCTTAAACTCTGGGTCTGGACATTGTCCCTGAGCTCCTCAGCTAAAGGCTACCATCTACCCCCGTGAGGGTTGGGGATAGGGAAAATGGGAGAAAAACATAGGAAGGGGTAACAATGTTCAAGAAATAATGTACTCATTACCTTCTGAATGTAATTGTAACCCCTCTATACATCACCCTGATAATAAAATAAAAAAAACTGAATAAGAAAAAAAGAAGTAAGAATAAGAAAGAAAAAATTTTTTTCTTGAGTAATTAGAGTCTAAAAGTCACTGTATGATAGAGAGGAAGAAGAGGGGAGAGGGAAGGGGGAAGGAAAGGAAGTAGGATACGGGCAAAAATCAAACTGGACACCACTAGTGGACAAGCTGATGTTTTTATCCTTAGCTACTTGGGAAGCTAAGAATGGAAAGAACACACTTCAAGATCTGACCAGAGAGAAAATTTTGAGTTCCCGTCTTAATGAAGGGAAACTGGGCACGATAGGTTACTGTGATCCCAATAATTATGGAAAGCCTAAAATAATCAAATTATAGGAAATGGAGCCTTATGCTTAAATAACCAGTGAAAAGCAGAATCAGAAGTGTGGTTTAGTGCTCATTTAGCAATCATGGCAGTCTCTAGTTCAAACTCAAGTATTGTTTGAAAAACAGATGGCAAAAAGTCAGAAGTGACATGATTACACAACAGAAGTACAAAAGCAAAGAAAAAGGAAAAGAGTAATGATCCATTAAAAAAAAACAGGCAAAATTACATGGAAATACTTAATCAGTGTGGTTTAGGAAGTCTCTATTGATGGACACTGGTAGATCATTCGTGCAATCCTAGTGACTCAAGGCTGAGAAGTGGAGGATTGTGGTTCAAAGCCAGCCTGGGCAGATTAGTGCATGAGACTCCATTTTCATTTAACTAGCAAAAAGCCCTGTGTGGCCCAGGTGGTAGAGCAGCAGTTGTATGGAAAACAAGCCAGAAAGAGTGAGACCCTGAGTCACAGCCCATTACAGACAAAAAAGGAAAGAAAGGAAAACAGAAATAAATAAATAAAATAAAATAAAGGAGGGAAGGAAGGAAAGAAGAAAAAAAACTAAATCTCTATTCCAAAGTAATTGGTCAACAGATGGAAGAAAAGAAATAAAGGGAAATAACAAAAATAAAGAGTTTTAAATAATAAAAGAGGATGAATTTCTAATCCTCTGTCTATGCCACTAATGGGAGCTCAGAAGTAAAGTGTCATAGGCAAAATTTATCTTTAGTATATGGGAAGCTCTCTGATCTTTTCCATTCTATTTTTAGCTTAGGGCAAAAATAGTTGGTATGGATAAACTAAATTAACACATGCCTCATTAATAACTTGTCTGATGCATTTGGAAAAATATTACAATTATTTTTCCCCTCCCACCTCCACCTGCTCAAAATGCTCTAGAATCTAGAAGCAGACATATGTTGGGAATGTCTGTTCTCTTGGAAAGGATGATAGTCTGTGGGGAAGATATAAAAATACAATGCCATTTGCATAGCATGGGGTGCATAAGGGAGTCTGGAGAAAAAGTAAGAATTCCTAGCTAGCAACTTGCTGGGGAGTGATAAAGTGTCTTAGGGAGGTAATATTTGAGCAGATTCTTCTAAAAGGGATATGGATTTACAACATGGAGGTTTGAAATAAAATCTTACCAAAATCAGTAGGTAGGATATGGGAAGATGATGTTCATTAGAAAGATAAAAGGGGACATGATTAGGTCTGTCCCAGGAAAATGGCTCCTCCTCTTGTTTTCTCCCCATGTGAAACCCCAAGTAGACTCATCCCTCTCTGTTCTCCATGCAAGACTGCACCTGCCCTTAGGAGTTCCAGCATCTGAAACCCAGGCATCTGGTGTACTTGGGGGCAGTGGAAAGTTCCTCAGGCCCTTAGGTCCTTTCCTCATCCACTCCAGTTACAACTCCTTCTTACTCTCCCCTACATAATCTCTCTGCACCATACATTCTCTCTCTTGGGTGCAGGCTGGCGGTTCAATTCTCCTAACAAACTCTCTTCTCCCTGAACCCCCATGGAGGTCTCCTTTCTCCAACCCTTACAGACATATCAGAGGGTACCATGTACCCTTCTCCTAAGAGGATGGAACAACATCCAGGAGGAAGCGGCAAGATGATACTAAAATGGAAAGAAAAGCATGACTCACTTTTTGTGTGAATGTGTAATTCTTCATGGCAATCTATTTACAAAGTGAATTTGTTTCTCACTTGCCTCTTTGACTTTGGGGTTCTTGCAGGTAGGGAATCTAATAGTCCTAGATGCACAACTAGTCATCATCCTCACATCATCTGAAGGACACACCCAATATCAAGTGCACATCATCTCACAGCTATTTTACCTACGTCCCCATGCTACCTGGCTAGCCTCTGGTCCCATCGGAGCCATGTTTCATGAGCTCCATTCTTTGCTGGTCTAGGTACACTAGTTACATGCTCACCTTGGATTTCTGGGTTTAGAGCCATGTACAGCATACCCCATCGTAGTGTCGTAGAAGTTGTCTCTGTTCCAGCTAGGAAGAGATCCAGGGTACTGCAGATGAGATTTTCCTCATGGAAACTTGTAGTAGTCTTGTCTGGGTGCTGCAAAGTATAGCATGCATGGGTTTATTCAGAGCATTGGTATTTCCCACAATACACAAAGGCTTTACCCTACGGGAAGAATTTAGAACAAATGGTGTGCAGGAGAAAATAGTTTTTATTCCTTGGGAAGGGGCAATGTGCTGTGGGCTGACAGACAGCTTGAGTGGATGAGAACTAAACCAATTCTTAAGTTTGTAATTTGAGAGAAAATATCATTAGAGTGGGTGGAAAATGGGATGTGAATGAAACACAGTGTCAGGCATGTCTGTTAGTAGGTGTGTGACCTTGAGTGAGGCAGTTCACACTTCTCTGTTTTAGTCTTGTAAAACAAGAATAACACTCATCCCTGAACAGTATATTATGCATTATGTGAGATGGAAAAACACATAGAAAATAATCAATAAATGTGTGTGTTGATACCCATAGTGAGAAAGATGAAATATAACCATTCTACCTCCTCATTCACCTTTCCCAGTTGTAACTTCTCTGTTTTCCCTCTTCATTTTTTAGGATTTTCCATCATCTTCACCACCTTCTTCTAGGAGGCTCACCTTGTCAACACTGTTCTTAATGTGAGTGAGCCCTCACCCTACACTGTATGAGAAGGAGAGCGTCCTCCTCTGGGAGGAAATGGTACTTCTATTCATGTTAGTCACATAAAGGAAGAGAAAAAAAATGAAAGAAATTCACCACCTTGCATCTGGAAGGAGGAACTCATTATCTGAGCAGTTAATAACTATGGAATAAATTTAGTATGTATATTGGCCAGGGAACCCCTGAGTGCAAAGACAACCACTCACATTGGCTGTTCTCTGGCTTTTTGCTTGTGATGTTGAAAAGTATATGCTATAGGTGCTATGGAGTAAACTAAAGTCCCACTGAAATTCCAGCTCAACTTCATTCATAGTCTAAAGTGTGGGATGAGAGAAGGCATAGATAGCTGGCCTCGGGCTGAAGTGATAATAAAAACAAGAGCACTTTGCTATTTTTCCTTGTGTATAGCTTCTTCAGATGTTAGAGCTAAAACATGGGGAATGAAAAGGCAACATTTGACATTCTCAGGGCAAGATGTCAAAAAGATTCACTTATTTCTATTTGTCTTCACAATCCAGAGTTTATACTATCTTAAACTTCTGAAATACTATACATACATTTACTCAGTTGTGGCAGGCTAAAATAATGACTGAGAAAATGTCCACATTTCAACCCTGGAACTTGTGAATATTACTCTGTGTGCATATTACTTTAGTCAAAAGAGACTATGCATGTATGATGGGTTTCAGGATTTTGAGATGAGAATATCATCCTTATAGGAGAGCAACAAGAAGGTCAAATCTAGTTAGGAAAGATGGAAAAAGAAAAATAGAGATCAAAGAGGAGAGAAAATATTGTGCTCCTTATCATAGAAATCTAAAAATGAGCCACAGGCAAGGAAAAAGTTTCTGGAGTCTGGGAAAATCACGGACAAATTCATCAAAGAGCTTCCAAAATGAGCCATAAGTCCAATGCCTAGCTTTAAGCCAAGGGAATTTCATCTGTGCTATATTATTCCAGCATGCTGGTGGTAACTTGTTGCAGCAGCAAGTGGAAACTGAAATCCTAGCAGTAGTAGTAGCTGTTGCTATTGTTGTTCCTCCTCTGCCTCTCCTTTTTTTCCCTTCTTTTTGTGATGGTCCTATGGCTTGAACTAGGGGTCTGAGCATTGTCCCTGGGCTTTTTTGCCCGAGGCTAGCACTCTACACTTGAGCCACAATTTGACTACTGGCCCTTTAAAAAAATGGCTACTTGAAGATAAGAATCTCATAGATTTTCCTGCCTAGTCTGGCTTTGAACAGTGATCCTTAGATCTCAGCCTCCCAAGTACCTAGGATTGCAGGTGTAAGCTTGTATCATCTGGATACCCCTGGAAAGTACTAGTGCCCACCTTTGCTATTTCATTGAGATAAGCATCAATGAAGTCTCTTGGTTCATCAGGATTCCAGGTCTTCTTGTGTTTTTCAATTTCACGAGAAATAAACAATTTTAGCTCCTCCCAGTTGCTGAAGACTTTATGGTGTTTTCCAGGAATGAATTTCATTATCGATGGAAATATATTATATAACTAGTCGAGAAAGATAAAATCATCATAGAGACAAAATAGTACCACTTTCCTACTTTCAAAGATAGTCTTTTCCTTCCACTCCTTTCTAATCTTTTTACTCTAGTTTAAGATCATATATCAGCATATAAAACTTTGCCATTCTCACCCTCTACTATGATTATTTTCATGCATGTCCCTGATGGAATTCCTAACACCATTGAATCCCTTCTTCCAATAACTTCCCATAGGAATCATTCGACAGAACACCTCAAGACTTCGGTCCTTGACTCCCAATCTACCATGCCTTTCCATTATGTTCAAGTATGATATCATTCTTTACTCCTGTACACCACCAACTGTTACCCTGGGCGTTCCGGCCACAGAAGCTTTCTATCTTTGCAGCTTGTTTTTTTTTTGACTCCAAAGCAATGTTCCACTAATGGCATTGTACAAATGTGCCACGGCTTGTTGCTCCATTTGAGCTGTTTTTCGGGTTTTGATGTTCTGAATAAAGATGAGATAAATGTTCTTGGCCCATTGTTCAAGTGGACACATGCACTCACTTGTCCTGGTTATGTATTGGACATAAAAGTTTTCTGAAGATTTCAAACTGGTTGCCCTACTTACATGACCACCAATACTTGATAGTATCAATCTTGTGATTTCATAAGTTACAGCACTTGGAGATTAAATCTTTATACAACTCAATGCTTTGCACTCTAAAATGTTGAGTCTGTGAAAATATTAATTCAGTTTCTTGGTCTTTTTTTCTGGAATTTGGGAGACACTTCTAGAGAGAAAATTTCCCAAGTGCTTAGGCCATGTTTGTAGGCTTGCTTCTTTTACTACTTCTGTTTCTGAAACGTAAGTGTTCATTAGTTTGGGAGTGTAGTTTTTTTAATCCTGGTGTCCTCAGTAGAAAATTTGGCCTCAAATCACTCAGTCTATAATTACGGAATCATTTTATCACTCTCATGAGGAAACAATGGTCTTCCCCTTTGGAAGCTGCACACATATGTAGAGAGTATGCAGCCATGAACCACTATGATCCAATATGTATCAAACATAGCCAATCTTATTTCATCAATGTTCAGGTGACTTATGACTGCCTTACACCCTTGCATTTTGGAATCAATTATAGACATATAAAATGCAATTATGCAGACAATAATATTTAGTGAGATTCCTTACTTGAAATCATTAATAAAACCTAATGAAATATTTTTTTAAAGAATCAGAATGTTTTTTTTTTCCTCAAGGTTATTTTGTATTTCTGGTTCTTCACTTCTGGCTCTGGTAGTCTCCAGTTCAACACCTCCACTTGTTGTTCTGCTATAAGAGAGCATTTAGGAGGAAGGGAGATTCAGTCGATGCCCACATGACTTCTGGCGGTGTATTGCCACGTGGCTGGGATGCACAGGGTAACAGATGATGGCAGGAGTGAAGAGAGATGTCAGCCTTGAATGTAATGGAAAGTCACTGAGGACTAGAGGTCAAGGACTGAAGCCCTGATGTTGTTCTATTGAATGATTCCTCTGGGAAGTTATAGGGTAGGAAAACTAATGAAAATTATAGCAGAGAATGAGACTTGAAAATTATAGCAGAGGATGAGACCTGGCAAAGCTTTATTTGGTGATATATGATTTCAAGCTAAGAAGATGCCTCTGAAGGAGGTGGAGGCGGGTCTGTTAGGAGGACTTGGAGGGGACAGGCTCAAAGGCCACTGCACTAGGGTTGTTCATTTTAAAACATCAGACAAGTAAAACGTCAGACTTTACCTGAGTGTTGGGAATGGTTTTTTGTATATAGCAAATGTTTCATCTTATTAAAAAGTACTATAGATGGATTTTGTGTAAAATTGTCTCAAATTTAAGTGAATTGATTTTAACTTCAAAAAAGTTAAAAAAAGAAGAACCTATCAGAGAGTCAGTCCCAGTATTCCTATCCAACATCCGGAAAGACAAACTCCTTACCAGGGCTATTACTGATGCCTCCAAATATATGATCTCATCCAGTAACTTCAGCATCTTCTGAAACTGACCATCTTGGTACTCAAAACGATCTCCAAATACAACAGAGCAAATGATATTGGAAACTGCGTTGTTGATTTTGAACTGAGGATTAAAGGGCTGCCCTGATTGTGGGAGGAAGAAGAGATCAGCCTTTCTATTTTGTTCTATTTTCTTTAAAATCTAGTGAAGACATACAGAGAGCTACAGAAGAAGTTGTGGTCATGACATTTGAAACAGTGTCTGACATAATACATGTTCGGCGAATGCCAGGAAAGTCAAAGTGATGATCATGGTTAAATTCATTGGCATGTTTAATGCTTTTTTTAAATGTACTTAAATTGTAGCACTCTTTCAGAAAGTTTGAGTTTAGTTGTTTACTATTTTATCTCAAGACACAATATTGTGTGCAGGACAAGGTGTTAGATGACTTTTCAGCATTTGCTCAGTGAACAACAAATGGGCCACTAGCTTGTGTATCTGTCCCAAGAAAATGCCCACCTTTCTCATTTTCTATGTCCTCCACAAGGTACTGGGCTTCCTCCTGAATGCGCTGCTCCAGGCTCTTTCTTCCTAAACCAAAGTTCTTTAATGTTGTCAGGGTGAATCTTCTCTGTTCCTTCCAAATCTGGCCATTGGCCATGATCAGTCCTGGGAAGTGAAAGTTAACAGTATATTGTTACAATTACTCATTTAAATATTTTGCAAATGGACAAGAAAGTGTCATATTCTATAATCGTGTGTATGAAAGCAGGAGAGACAGTAAAGCATATGAAAAATTGAGAGAAATACTGCAGCTGATATAATGATCAATGTTTCAATGGCTTGAAGTATTAGGCAATCACTGTCAGCACTTTTCATGTCCCATGTAACTGAGAACACAAAACTCTATAGGTATCTATTGGTATCCTCAGCCTGGCATTAGGGGTAGAAAAACTGAAGAACAGGGGATAACATCTGCAAGATCACACAGTTGCAAACAACTAACCAGATGCTCAAATGCAAATCTTGCTGATTCTGAACCCATGATATGTGAAGTATCAGACAAGACCAATACTACTATGAAGTCAAAGAAAGACTTTTCCCAGTCCTTTAATGATCACTTTAAGTATCTAGGACAATCTGGAAGGTTGAAGATAGACTGTGTTTCCAGGCCTTCGTTACATAACATAAGAACCTAGAGGGAAAAGAGCAGCAAAGGGAGACAGACCTGTATCTGGAAGAGAAGCCATCTAGAAAGGGAAAAAAAGGAGAGAGCTCATATTCTATCCTATCCTCTGAGTTATAACTGGATGATGGTGTTACTTCATATCCAGATGTCCAAACTGAGGTTTTATGATTTCTCCCAAATCTCTATGCAGGCGATCTTGCCAGTCCTGTGAGGAGTGCTTAGTTAGGAAACATGTCCAGTCACTTTCCTTCAACAGCTGGTATTTCACAATGGGGCTGGCTTCTAAGAAGTTTGGAAATTATAGGCATGGAAGCACTCTTGCTTGACCATAAAAACTTCAAGCACGGTTGATAGTGGTTAAGAAACTTACCATTGTTACCAAAGATACGCTCTCTGATTGCTGTGACATGGCGGTTCCTGAAGTTCTGGTCCGAGTGGAGAAATATTTCTTTGATTAAGACCTTTCCAGTGATAAGAACTGCATTCAAGTTACCAAAATTCAGGCTTAAAATGTTTCCATAATTCTTCACAAACTGAAAAAGAGTACAGTAGTCAAAATTGAGTATATACATCTACATGTGTCCAGAAAGGCATATATACGGAAAGATCTTCTACTGTGATGCACGTGCTTATATGTGTGGAAAGGATGCAACTTAGTCCGATGCATTTCTGATGTTTTTTTGCTCCTTTCCACAAACACTAAATTTGCTTCTATGTTGGCAGCTTACTTGTAATATATTTATTTGCATATTTGACTGGTAGGAGTGGAGTGTGTGTACACCATGTGTTCATAGAATAAGGCATAAAGATATATGAGTATGTGGAATAAACAGGGTCTTGAACATGAAGCATCCCAGAGTATTGATAACAGAAAATACAATGATACAACAAATCGGACAGAAAAAGAAGCTAAAAGTCTGATTGTCCAACTATGAGTTAGCAAGACTAACTTCTTTTTTGCTATGCTTCTTTACTTTGTTGTTGGTAGTGGTTAAGACATTGGTTGTTCCTTTTTTGCATGATCCTGGAATTGAACAAAAAGTCTTACATGCTGGGAATCTGAGGTTCTTAGTAAATCAAAATGTCTATGTTGCTAAGGGAAGAACTTGCTAGGGTGAAAGGTGGCAAACAGGTATGGAGAAGTCTCCGTAGTTCAATTAGGTAAACTAGTTGCAAAGGAAATGAATGAAAGCTAAAGTAAAGTAGCCAAAGTAACAAAACTATCATTTGGGAACAGGAGTTTGTCAGGAATTAAGTAAGATTTGAAGAAAAAGGCATGATTTTGAGATGGCCCTAGAACCTCAAAATTTGTGTCCATTAAGAGTGTGAATGTGGGAGTAGAGGAGGGTGAGATGAGATTGGAAAAGGGGACAGAGAATAGATAAGCATGTCCTGGAATATGCAGAAGTGTAAAAATTTGTGCAGATATGGATTGAAGGATAGCATATGATCAGTATTCATAGTTCTTTTAGCCTGTCTGTCTAAAAGACAGCTCTGAGTAGACCCTCTCGCTGCTTTGGTGCTTCTGGATTATGCTTAGTTTCTGCCATGCATAGTATCAAACAAAAGGGCTCAGTTCTTCCAGATATCCATGGTCCTTTTCCCATTCACTCATACCTCCATCTTGCTCTTAGAACCCCACACTGCAGGGCCCATCAGAGCAGAATAAACGAGTCCCCTGCAAACACCATGCTTCACTCACAAAGCCTGAACTTACTGCTTCCTTGTTGACTCAGAGTCCTCTGTTAATTTCAGCTCTAGCACATACTGTCCTATCTCGCTAGTAAACACAAAGTCAAGAAGCAAGTCTCCTTTCTAAGAAATCTCAGTTGTATAGCCATACAAATCTAGTAGAATTTTTAATTCATTTTGGGGAATGCCTGGACGAACTTTTAAGGCTTTGCATACAGGATTTCTTGATATTTTAGGAATGCAATAAAGATTATTTGGAAACAGCTGAAAATCTCAGATTAAGTGACCTGACTCCTCATGGACAATGAATATAACCTAGAATGGCAGATTATACTAGGGAAGGATTCAGTAGTCTTGACTGAATTTCAGACTCCCATCTTTACTAGCTGTCATCTGGTTAGTGTATTTTGATATTAACAGAACCGAGTAAGCATAGAGAAGTGAAATGACCAATTATATTACATGGATGTAGTGACCTAGAGATAGCTGAGATTTACTAAGGCAGAGCACACTTCTTAATGTACAATAATAGAAAGTTGCTTAAAATTTCTAATAAGCCAAAAGTAGCTTGGTGCTGTTGGCTCATACCTGTAATTTAGCTACATGAAATGCTTCTCTTCAATTACAGAAAAAGCTGCAAATGCACTGTGTATGGCTCAAGTGGTAAAGTGCTAACCTGTGAGCAAGAGAAGCTTAGGGAGAGTGTCCTACGTCCAGGTCTAGGACTGGGGAAAAATAGAAATTCATAAAAATTAATAAAAAACAAAAATAGAAAAGCAAAAAATACATAAGCATACATATTCAAATGTTCTTTTGCACTTAAAATTACACATTATATTAAATATTTTTTGTATAACATGTTCTTTTTTCCTATAAATAGGAGACTAGCAATCCATACATAAAGTTGAATAAAAAGTTATAAATGCGATTTCATGAGTCATTATTGGAAATTTTGAAATACACCGAAAGATCCTAACAAAGCCCTGGTCTCTCTGTGTGTGTGCATGCATGTGTATACATGTGTCTGTGCATGTGATCACATGAGTATTTATTTACTGATGGCAGAAAGCACAATGAAAAATTGTTAAACATAACTTCAAAATGCCTTTCTGTGTACATATTTATTCTTAAGACCAATACTGATGTCCAATAAAAAAGAAATCAAGGGAGATAAAAATAAACCATTACAACAGTGGCCTTTAACAACTGACGAGTGACAGAGTCCTTTGATAATTCAGTATATAGCTAAGAAACGCTGTATCATAAACAGAATTATGCAAGATTGTGTGCATGCCCTTGGAAGTCAGACTCATCTTACCAAAAAGCATATTTGAATAAATGTCACAGACTTGGAATTCTAGCATAGGAGATATTTTTGGCAACTGTTTTTGTAAAAAGTGCCAAGAGTCAGTGATTCATTCCTGTAATTCTACTGTAGCTACTGAGAAGGCTGAGACCTGGAAGACTGCAATTTGAGGTAACCAGAACAGGAAATTCTTCAAGATTCTCTGTCAATTAACCTGCAAAAAAAAATTGGATGTGGGAGCAAGAAAGCGCAGCAGTGTCAGGCCCTGAGATTACTCCCCACTACCACCGACCTCCCCTACAAAAAATCCTTCCAATAAATAATTATAGAAGCACTTGAAATAACAATAGGAATTTAGGGCAAAGAAATAAAAGATGAACACTTGAACCAGAGGAAAATTTAGGAGATAAACTAATATGAGATAAATAATAAGTCCACCAAAGAGCTTGATAATAGTAGTACTGTCATAAGAATTTCTGAAAGTGAGAACAGTTTAATGGAAAGTACCTGATCTGAATAGCACAGAAAAAAATGGATTGGAAACAAAGGGCTTGTGACCCCACGAGGACATCTTATACTTGTGCCATCCGAGTCTAAGAGTTCCAAAAAACAGAGAAGAATCTGATGAATGAATGGGTGAAACTCAGCCAGCTGGCAAAGTACAAATGTTCAGACTGAAGATTTCTCCCAGCATGTACTTTGAGCACTATTAAAATCTATTACAATAAAAGCCGTGAGAACTGAAGAAAAAACAAGAAAATTTCTGAAGAGCAGACAGAGAGGAAAATCTCATTATTCATGAAAATTAATCATATAAATCACAGCTAATATTTAATCAGAAACCATGAAGGGCAGAAAGAAGTAGTACAAAATGTTCAAATGGTGAATGTGTCAGTGTTGAATGCAAGATTGTCAAGCTACTTTCCTAAACTTAGTGAAGATATGCCACACAAATGAGGTAAAAAAAAGACATCCTTAGTTCAAAGAGAATTAAGATATTTTTCCCTCAGAATTTCTTTACTAGATGAATCTCTAAAGTTCTTTAGATCAGAAAAGAAAGTATAAACTTGGAGCAAGCTGAAATAGAGCAATGGAGAAAATAATAACTGAGCAAATATAATAGGCAATTCTTCCCCTGCTGAGTTTTCAAATTTAAAGCAACTCGAAATCAAGTATCTCACTGAAGTCAATACTGCTAATGTGATTCTCAGTGCATACAGAAAGACATATTTTAATACAATTATTGAGATAATAAAGGGTTCTAAATATTTATAATGTATCTATAGTTCACTTGAAGTGAACTTGCGAAAGTTTCACATGCCATTGTAATATTTAGAGCAGTAACAAGAAAATTGATATAAAAAGTTGTATTCCAAGTATCATGGACAAATGGAATTAGTTTTTAAATGGCAAGGTAGCCTGTGAGAAAATGATAAAGGGGAAGTAAAGGGAAAGAACAGAGAACAGTAGAATTATGAACTTGCATATCAATAAGCACATTACATAGTAATTTAAATTAGTCCTTACATATCAATAAGCACATTTAATAACATTATTCATATTCTTCAATTAAAGGACAAAGATGAGAGCAGTACTTTATATTCTTAAAAATGTAGGTTAGTATTAGCTGGGACCAACACATTGTTCAGGTTGAACTACTTATTCCTCTGTGATGTTACTTTCTTCCTATTTTTGCTGTTTCCCCTAATCAGAGATTTTTAGATCTAAATTGTATGCACTTAAGGACTATGTGCATGTATCTATATATACATTCTGACTGAAGATGCATGTCCATCAACTAAGTGAATGTTGCATAGGTGATAGCTTGCAAAGCTTCATTTTCACTGGTACAGCAGCTATGTGTCAATGTAATTGCTCCTATGTCCCATGTGCATCTCTCCAAGCTCTACACAAGATAATGTCATAGACCATTTTACCTCTGTGGCTGCTGGCATTATCAGACTTCATTCTCCCTATTCTCCCTCCCTACTCCCTCAATACCCTGCAGTAAACCACAGCCTTTATGATTTTGTTTCTTCAATTTTGATTGCCTGAGGCTTGATTGGTCCAGTTCTAACAGACTTGGTAGCTATGGTAGGTGCAGGGGGTGGCTTTTCTTCTACTTTTTCCTGCAGACACCCAGAGGGTTGGTCAGTGTTTCAGGAGTTTTACTTGAATCACTGCCCATTGTTTCTTTACCTTCCTTGCATTCCTTGGATATGGTTATGATGTGTCTGCCTTGGAAGTGAAGTAGAGATAACTGGTGCTGGGTAGAAGAGCCTTATTTTTTATTGTGGCAGCTTGCTATTTTTAGAACATGATAATTGGATTGAACACAATCAAAGTACAGTAGTAAATGATCTCCCCTTCCTGAATGAGTGAGCAAATGATTAAATATTAATGTCAGCATCCTTGAACATAGCCAAATGTGCATTGTCTGGCAACTTTGACATCTCCTGTGTGGAGCTCTCATCATGCAAACGTAACAGATTTGGTAAAATTTTGTTAGGTTGAGTCCTGCTTGCCTTCATTCAGTCATCTTTGTATGAATCCAGTGGTTGTGGGTATGGTTTTAGTTTTGTTGTCTGGGTTTGTTTTTTTTTTCCTTCTTGCTCCTACGCCTTCATTTTCAAATGGTTTATAGCTGATAGAGTGAGTTATTAGAACTGTACCACTAATGGAAGGAAATCCTATCTAAGAAAGTGCATTTCTTTACAGAGCTGTGTCATACCATCCTCTGGACCTTCTGCTGGAAAAATAGAATCAAGTCTCAGTAATGCCTTTTTAATTGTATCCTCTAGTATTATGGACGTAGGACAGTAGTGTATCATTCCTCTGTGAATATAAAATACCTTGTACCTGCTTTATGATACGTACTAGTGACTGTGTTTTATCAGAGCTGTTTTAAAGATGTTACTCAAGAATGTTTTCTTTCCAGATGATGATTGAGAAGCTAATAAAAAACAATGGTGCCAGGTACCACAACAGTAACAGAACTTTGCATTTTTCTGGGGTTTTGTTTTTTCTCTTTTTCTTTGTATTAATGGAGTGTGCTGGATGTCTAATTTTGTTCAGATGACTGCAGAACCTGGAAAAGCTGTTGCTGCTATCGATGCATAACATACTGCTATTATTGATCTTTTTATATAAATATATATACATATAAATAATTTGAATTTTTGGAAACTTTAGCTGTGTTGTCAACTTTGGAAAAAAGTATCCCAGTTTACCACGTTGAGTTGGCATTATACAGAAATTAATAGCCATATTGGTCTAGGAATGTTAAACTTAATTTTTTTTCATTTGTACAGGGGTAAACACACTGTATTAAATATGTAAGATCTTATCTATGTGGGTTTGATTACATAAACTAATAAAGTATTCTCTAAATAATAAAAAAAGTAAGTTAGTAGCTCTACAAAGGAGCTACTTAATATATCAGTTTCTAAGTACAATGCATCTTGACCAATTTCACTCCTTAGATGAGGACAATTTTAAAGAATGACAAAAGTGTATTATGTCTAGAATTATTCATTTTAAATCTGATGCTGTGATCTACAGCTAAAGAATGAAGACATGGCAGGGAATTCGGCCTAGAGGTAGAATGCTTGCCTAGCATGCACAAAGACCCAGGTTTGATTCCTTGGTACCACATACATAGAAAAAAGCTGGAAGTGGTGCTGTGGCTCAAGTGGTAGAGCTCTAGCCTTGAGAAAGCCCAAGGATAGTGCTCAGGCCCTGAGCTCAAGCCCAGGACTGACAAGAAAAAAAAAAGAACAAAGACATATCATTCATATACAAACCAGAAAAGCTTGGCACGCTTATATTTGTTACATCTGGGTAAAGAAAATTACCAGGGAAAAATTAAAGGGTTGATTTTTTTCAAAAGGAATGGCCCATCTTAAGTGTATACTATCCACCAAAGAGAGGATTTTAAAACATATAAAGGAAAAGCTATCCGAACTGAAAGGAAGAAGAACTGAATGGAGAAACTGATCATCTCACAGCAGAGTTGAGAATTTCAAAATATCCTTTTCAGAAACAGACTAAGAAGTGGACAAGTGCATAGAAGAACTTGCTATTATCCAAGGAGGTAAAATTAACATCTGCAGAATACTCCACTCACAAAGAGTACATTTTTAAAGCTATATATAATATTTATCAAGATAAATTCTTTTTCCTTTTTGCCAGTCCTGGGCCTTGAACTCAGGGCCTGGGCACTGTCCCTAAGCTGTCCTTAGCTGTCCTCTACCACGTGAGCTACAGAATGACTTCTGACTTTTTTGGAGACAAATTAGAGATAAAAGTCTTACAGAATGTCCTGCCTGGGCTGATTTTGAACTGCGATCCTCAGATCACAGCTTCCTGAATAGCTAGGATTACAGGTGTGAGCCACCAAATTGACCTTGTTACATTTCAAACAATTGAAATAGTATGCAATATATTTTCAAATCCGAATGAAAGCATACTGGATGGCACTGTGGTAGCACACATCTGTAATCTCAGCATTCACTAGGCGGAGGCAGAAAGACTGCGTCTTTGAGGACAGCCTAGGCTATGTATTAATGAGAAAGAGAGGTGGGGAGGGAGAGAGGGAGGGAGACAGAGAGACAGAGAGAGACGGAGAGACAGACAGAGAGAGAGAGATCATAAACTGGAAACTGGAAATCATTAATGCAAGTATAACAAGAAAATAAGACTTTAATAAAAGCACAAATTTAGGGCTTACAACTTGTGGCTTGTTTAACAATTTGCTACTAAGTCTATCACGTATACCACCATTGAGTGCTTCTGTCTTTGGGTGTAAATATTGTCCCTGTGTTCTGGAATCAATAAGCGTTTAAAACACCCCAGGCACCGGTAGGAACAGAGGAAGCTATTACTAGCCGTGCCCCAAGCCTAAGCCATTCTCCTGTGGACACTCCACTGTTTTGTTTACTGCCCTTAGTCACCAGCTGGGTGTGGTCATCTGTCTCTCTGAGCCGCCCTTGCTGGGTTGCAGGGAAAGTCAGCCAAGGCCTCTTGGGATGCTTCAGAATGCCAAGTCCTGAGAGATGGGAAGCGTTGGCTGGAGATGTTTAAGGAGGTGGACAGAGGCTGGGCCTGGGGGGTAGGGGAGTCTCGGGATGGTGAGGAAGGTGAAACACCCCTTGTACGCAGTAAAAATGACTAAGAACGTTGTCTCCGCTCACAACTGGCTTTCCGACAGCCCCTTTAGTGAGAGAGCACCGTGGGCTGAGGTCCCCGGGGTTCAGTTCCTGGAGGGGGGCGGAGCAGGCGGAGGGGGTGTGGCTATATTTGCATAGGGGGCGGAGCCTCAGAAGAAAAACGTAACAGTTACGCGAATCCTAAGGTAACTCAATCACATTTCAGCGCCGGTGAGCGAGATAACGGGAAGCAACGTGAACAGGAGTGAAGACGTCGCGTGCGATTTATACTAAAGTCATTGCCAGCACTGGGAAGGGCACACAGTCCGATGGCAGTGTCAGGGGGGGAAAGACTTATGGGATTGCCAGCCTGAACCCCCGGGGCCACCCGTCCTCCCAGGCCCGCTCCCCGAAGTCCCTTGACCTGCAGGGCAAGACAGGCCGCCCTGGCCAGCTCCTACCTTCTGAACCTGGACGTGCGACTGCTCTAGGTCTATCAGGAACAGATTGCCCACGAAGGGCAGGCGCCTGGGCCCTGGCGGGAAGTTTTTCGGTCGCCGGTTCTTGAAGAAGTCAGCGAGGAAAAGAAAGAGGACAGCTCCCAGCAGGAGAGTCCGCAGATGCAGCGTCGCCCAGAAGGCGGCCACCAGCGAGCCCAGGCTCCCGATCATGGTTGGGAAGTCTGGCGGGCCCCTCTGGGTCCCTGCTATTAAGACAGCCAGCCTCGCCCCTCCAGCAAGCCACGCCCCCGCCTCGGCGCCACGCCCCCGCCTCGGCGCCACGCCCCCTCCCCGCCACGCCCCCTCTCCGCCCCGCCTCTCTCTCCCAGCAGAGACCCACACTGAGCCTGCTGAAGGAGGGAGAAGGAAGGAAGGAAGAAAGGAAGGGGGAAGAGGGGGAGAAGAGGAGAGAAGGGGTTAGAGGGAGAGCGAGGAGGGGAGGGGGAGGAAGGAGGAGGAGGCCCATAGCTAAGACGGCTTGTTTTGATTCACTTGACAGTCCATCTTTCTCTTGGATACTCTTGATTTCCATGGTCTCGGCTATTTAAGTTACATGTCTGTAATCTTAGCTACTCAGGAGATTGAGATCTGAGGATCATGGTTCAAAGCCAGCCCAGGCAGAAAAGTCTGTGTGACAAACTACTCAGAAAGAGCCAGAAGTGGAGCTGTGGTTCAGGTGGTAGGGTGCTAGCTAGCCTTAAGCACAAAGATGCTCAGGGACAGTGTCCAGGTCCTGAGTTCAAGCCCCAGGATTGGCAAAAAGAAAGAGAGAGAGGGAGAGGGAGGGAGTGTGGGAGAGAAGGAGAGGAAGAGGGGAGAAGAGAAGAAGGAAAGAAAGGAAGAAAGGAAAGTAAGTACAGGAACACTTATCACATAGTAATAACCAGTATTCTGATTATTCCTCCTCTCCCCTCCCCTTCTTTCCTCTTCCCCTCTTGAATTTATTTTGTATCTTGTAGTCTAGATAATGTTTTTAGTATAAGAATTGGGGAATAAAGTTTACTTTTCCCTTGCATCATCCTAAGTCCCATGTCAGGTTGTCACATGATCACATTTTATCCTTAAAAGCAAATAATAGTGCTCACATTTTTTTTTTTTTGTCGGTCATGGGACTTGGACTCTAGGCTTGGGTGCTGTTCCTGAGCTCTTTAGCTCAAGGCGATTGCCCTACCCCTTGAACCACAGTGCCACTTCTAGTTTTCTGGTGCTTAATTGGAAATTAGAGTCTCATGTACTTTTGAACTGGGCCAGCTTTGAACCATGATCCTCAGATCTCAGCCTCCTGAGTAGCTAGGGTTAAAGGTATGAGCCACCAGCACCTATCTTCATGCTCACATTTTAGAGGAGGAAATATAAAGCTGTATGTTTGAACGTATTTCAGGAAGTTTCAGAGGAGGATGAGGGGCCACCAAGCCTGTTACCTCCAAGCCCTTGTCTCTAACACTTTCTACACTGACCTTTTGGGTGCTTTAGCCCAAATGCTGGCTCACCTCAAACTTGACTGGGCTCAACGTGAGATGACAAGAATAGAGTTCTGCTGTTTCCTGTTCTGTTAGAACAGCTTCCTCATCTACAAAGCCATCCATGCTATTGGGTTCCTGGAATCCCCTCCTTTCTGCTCTGTGAATGTATAGAATATTAGAGCAAGTCTCTCTGCTGGACTTACCCTGGTCCATGCAGTCCAATGATGCCTACTCATGGAACGTGCTTTAGACTCATGTACTGTGTGTGTCCTGCTTTCTTTCTTACCCCTTCTGCCTTCAGCCTGAGTTTAGATTTACACTGCAGCATGCCTGACTGTGCAGCTCTATAGACATGTGGTGGAGAGAAGACTCAGTTTTTGATCAGTTGTCTTTGTTCCCATCCATATCTCATCCACAATGCCACAGGTCTTGTCACGTTACTGGCAGGAAGGAAGGCATTAGAGCTGTTAAAATAAATGAGGAATCAGAATTTACAAAAGTGCATTAAAACCCGCTTATGTGATGCTTGGATGCAAAGAATCCTCATGTTTTATTGCATTAAGAAAAGAAAGGACATTTGATATGGCTGAAAATGTTATTACTTCCAGTCATGTAGTTGCTACATTTTCTGCTTCATTGTAGTGTTTCTGTGCTGGGTTTTGAGTCCACGGACAATATCAATGTTCTGGTCTAATTTGTTCTTAGTGAATCCATTTTGTAGCTTATTTGGAGTATAAATCTTAATGTATAATGACTCTGTATTTTGTTTGTGCAAGCAAATAACCGTTATCTGGCACAACTTCAAGACATGGAATAATAAATGCTTTAATTGTGCTAACAAAGAGTATCAGTGGACACCAATTTTGCACTACTCTCTACCTCCCCCTGCACCCCGCACCCCAGAAAACATGATGCTAAATTTTGAGGCTATTGTTTGTGAGACAAGTTCTCACTATTTAGCCCAGACAAGTCTTATCATCCTCCCGTGTGCTAGGATTACAGGTATACACCACCATGCCTGGCCCACTTGTTTTCAGTTCCCATATTCGATAATATATGACATAGATGGGCAAGTTTGTAATAGAAATACATACATACATACATACATACATACATATATAAAGAGACAATGCTTGGGTTTGCTGTTTTTGTGCCTAATAGGCATATTTAGTACTCAAAAAAAATCATTGGTAGTTGTGCTAAAAATCAGTGATACATGGAGAGTTCTTGGATTATGTTGGATACCAGGTATATAAATTTATCAGAGAAGACTCCAAATAATGTCACTCCTTACTGACATATAAAAGAGATACGCCCAAGACTGTAGCATGACAAATTGCGCCACTGGGCCTGTTAGAAAGCACTTCGTACTCTCTGCTTAGGAAATCATCAAAAGAAGGCATCTGTCTTCCCCAGACTCAGCTCAGTGGAATGATTTGCAGTTGACATTTCCCACTTGTAGAGTCTTATTTAGTTAGTAATTAAGTTAGTTTGCTAGTGCCTTACTGGGTAAATGGCCACCTGCACGGAACCCTGGCATTTGAATTGATGCTTTGCTTTACTCCTCCCATTGTGTGTGTATTATAAATGCTTTTATGATTTGATTAGCATATATTAATAAAATGAATGTACTTCCTTGGAATAATCCCACACATGGATTGCCTTTTCTTTGTTTTTTTTTGGTCGGTCATGGGGCTCAGGACCTGGCATTGTCCTAGAGCTATCATACTCCAGGCTAGTGCTCTACCATTTTGAACCACAATGCTACTTCTAGTTTTCTGGTGGTTAATTGGAGATAAGAGTTGCATGGACTTTCTTGCCTGGGGTGGCTTTGAACCGCCTCCTGAGTAGCTAAGACATGAGCCACCTGTGCCTGGCTTTATAATTTTTTTTTGCCATTCCTGGGGCTTGAACTCAGAGCCTGAGCACTGACCTTGGACTTTCTCAAGGCCAAAGCTCACCACTTGAGCCAGTATAATTGATCATTTCCAAGTATATATTTTTTGTGTGTTTTACCATTCAGTATGCTTTACATGTAGATTTATAGGCACATTCTAGCTACAACACATGAGGGAAACCATGTAATTCTATGTTCCTTTGGGTCAGGCTTACCTGGCTTAATGTAATTTTTAAATATATTTTTCCATTTCCTTATGAATGGTACAGTATCATTCTTTCTGATGGAAGAACAGAATTCCATTTTCACTGCTTCTGTCTGGGTGCTCACAGCCAGGACTCACATCTACTTTTCACTTCCCATCATAGCTGAGGTAGGCCACCACATCCAGCTTCCTTTCTTCCTTTCTTTCTTTCTTTTTTTTTTTTTTTGTGTGGGTCAGGGGGCTTGAACTCAGTGTAGGCACTGTCCTTGAACTCTTCAGCTCAAGGCTACCACCATACCCTTGAGCCAAGCCTCACTTCCCATTTCCTACAGCTTAATTGGAGATTAGAGTCTCAGGCCCTTTTGTGCTGGCTTTCAACCTTGATTCTCAGATCCAGGCCTCCTGAGTAGCTAGGATTGCAGCTGTAAGCCACCTCACCCAGCTTCCCCATCTGTGGAGACACAGAACCTCAAACATTTTTCCCCAGGCTGACACGGTACAGAATCCTCCTGCTCTCAGACTCCTGCCTAGCTCAGGATATCATGCATGCACCACTGCTCCAACCTATATAATTCAGAAGCGGTTTTGCAATCGTTTCTCTACAGGCTGGCCTTGAAATACAATTCCTCAATCTCAGTCTCCCAAGTAGTAAAGATATGCTAGTTTGGATTTTACAACTCTTTCCTCATTTCCAAATCATCGACTTAATACACTCTTTTACGTGTGACATGTCATTTGAGTATTTTATAAATGTGTGTATCTATACACATACACACATGTGTATGTGTTAGTAATGAAAACTGTTGTCATAAAGAAATGGCAGTTTCAAGGCCACAATGTCAATTGTAATCAGAGGACTTCAGTAAGCTAAAGCCAATGAAACTGATGTAGCTTGCCAATCTATTGATGCTCAAGAAATACTGACATTATGTGAAGATACAAATGTGTTCAATCTATATGACTAACCTAGTTCACTTCAACAGTTCTACTGCACCCTTAAAAGCAGAATGGTCACCCATTAGTTAAAACATTTGTAATAGGCATGTGGCTGATCATGTAAAATCATGGTAAGGGTAGAGTAAACCAGGAGTAGAAAAACCACCCAGAGGCCTTCATGTGGAAACACAGACATATAACAATTTCAATCAATTGCTCATCAAACTCTTACTTGAACATTCTTGTTGGTTCATCAAATGTTGGAGGAGGAAAATGAAAAGAAATGGAAAACAATATCCTTTGGCATAACTTTATGGCTTAACTCAATGGTTTTATTCTTAGAAGCTCACTTGCTCTATTTTCTAGAGCTTTACCCTGTAACGAGTAACAAGAAAACAATCACAGCTCACATCTCCCATTTGTCTTCTTTTCACTGGTCAAGAAGGAATAATTCTTCCAGGTTGGCTTGCCTTGATTCACATGGCTAATGTAGGCTAGCCCCAGTCAACTCCCTTGACTTTCTACCTATCCTTCTCTGTGATCTAAGGCTGTTGATTCCCCTTTTCTCTGAATTCCAAGCAACAGGAAGATAAACTCCCTTTACATCAGATTAGGCAGAGATGGCATCAGAACACGCACCATTCCTTCTTGGTCTCCTTTCAACTTCCTTCTCCCATGGCCTCATGCTGTAGGAATGGCACAGATGTGGTAGTGAACTGAAGAAAAGGTCAGGTCCAAAATGAACTCAGGCTTGGCTTCCCAGTCTTTGGAGGTTTGACTGTAAATTTTTATGCAAGGGAGATAAGAAAATAAACAGCTCAGAGTGAGTTAATTGTTCTTTCAGACAAGCTGGCTTCAGCAAGTCATAAACAGAAGAAATTACTTTCCAGTTGCTTTGGTGCTTCTATCAGGACTGATTCACCACAGATACAGCAGACATGAGGTGTGGTTAATATACACAGGGACATATCACTAGAATTCAAAGATTTCTTGATCTGATGCCAGATACAAGCGGAGTTACAATAAATGAGATATTGCATCTGAAACTTTGGCTGTAGTACAATTTGAAGTTTTGTCCACATATAGCTAGTACTAGTTCCTACCTCTTCTGTGGGCTTTATGATGAGAGCAAGTGGTGTAACAGGAATAAAAGTGACAAGGAAAGGCAGGAGATTAGAAGAATCAGCCTAGGCCCAGCCAGACTATGCAGGTAAGGGTCAAATTCCATGAGGTTAAATTCCAGTTCCTCCCTAGGTTAGCCTGAGAGTCACTATCAGCAAATTAAAGTATAGTTTAAATTCCATATAAGCGAAGTGCCAAGTATTTCAAGGCATGTGGTAGTTTTATTGCAAGGTAACTATGTCAGGGGGAAGTCAAGTGGTATGTATGGATACAATTGGTTAATATGGAGTCTTATCTATGTTACATCAATTTTATTGCTTTACTTTCTATTTTTTCATACCTCAATTTCCTGATCTCTAAAGTGGTTTTCATCATGTGAACCTTGTTGGGCTGCCTAATTCTACCTACTCCAGCAAAGGAGCTTTGATTTAATTTAATGCCTCATGTCTGACTTCTTGTCACATAATAGTTGTTCAGTAAATACTTACAGAATTAATGTGGAAATTATTTGAAACAGCCTCTACCATATGTCTAGCTGAGTTTAGGGCATAGGCAAGAGCAATTTAAATTTTTATTTAACAATATTGTAGCTAACTAACAATACTCTTTTACAAAGTGGATGGCTCACAAACATAATAGAAATTTCTGTGTTCATCCTCCATTATTTTAACTTCCATCCAATATGTACATATTATATAAATATTAAAAAGGTAACAGAACAAGAAAAACATAAATACTAGTTCAATAAGTGAGTACAGGTTTGGCCTGAGTCAGGATCAGTTAGAGGCAACATTTATAGACACTGCCTAATATTTTAATCATACATAGTATGTCCTATCCTTGTAGTTTTTTCCAGTGTCTTGTTAAGAAACCACTGGAGCTGAGCGCAGTGGCTCATACCTGTAATCCTAGCTACTCAGGAGGCTGAGATCTGAGGATTAAGGTTCAAATCCAGCCAGGGGAACAAAAGGACCTGAGACTCTTATCTCCAATTAACCTCTAGAAAAATGGGAAGTGGGGCTTGGCTCAAGGGTAGGGTGGTAGTCTTGAGCTGAAGAGCTCAGGGACAGTGCCCAGGCTGAATTTAAGCTCCATGAGCCTCCAAAATACTTTGGAAATTACCTAAATGTGATAAATGCAGGGCTTGGAGGTATGGCTCAGTTTGTAGAGCACCAGCCAATGAGCAGAAGTGTCAGGTGCACATGTCCACATTGACAAGGAAAGAAGAATCCTTTTTCAACTTTATTCCTAACATCAACAACCAAGAAAACAGCTTAAATGTCCAACACTAAAAATAGATCATCAAACAGTGGCACATTCATGCAAGTCTGTGGAGGAAAGAACAGCAATTAGAGATGACCCTGAAAACAAGCTGCAGAGCTAGAAGATGCCTGAGGGAGGTGGAGATGGGTATATTGGGAAGGCTTGGAGAGGAGGGGCTCAAAGGCAATGACACTAGTGTGGTTCATTGTAACAGACCAGCTGAGGAGCATACGGGCATATCAAGTAAAATGTATAGTTTACACGAGTATTGGGAAGGCTTTTTCTTGTATACAGTAAATGTTTCATCTTATTTATAAAAATACCTTAAAAGGATTTCACATAAAATGGTGTAACTAAGTGGGTGGATGTTAATTTAAAGAAATAATTTCAAAAGAAGCTTAAAAACAATCTGAGCAGCAGCCCTGGTTTTCTTATCCAACACATGGGGAGACATAATCCTTACCATGACCTGATGCCTCCAAATTCATGGCCTCATCCAGTAACCTCAGCATCTCCTGAAACTGACCATTCTGATACTCAAAACGCTGTGAATGGCATTGGAAACTGCGTTCTTCATTTTGAAGTGAAGATCAGATCATGGGAGAGGGGAGCAGTGTGTCTTTCCAGATCACTGTTTTGATTCTGTTCCCTATCGAATCTAGTGAAGAGGTGTTCAGAAGTGACTCTGGTCATGACACTCTAAGCAGTATCTGACGTACCACACAGTCCATACCAGGAAAGCTGAAGTGTTGCCCCTGGTTGAATTTCCTGTGGGGTTCTGGTACATAATTCTAGCATTTCTTCAGAAGGATTGTGTTTAGATGGTTACTATTTTATCTTCAATGCACAGCACTGAGCCCAGGAACAGTTCTTAAGCAGTTAATAAATACTTAATGAGTAAATGGAGCACAACCTCCTGCACTGGTTACACAAAATTCTCAGCTCTCTTATTTTCTATGTCTTCAAGAAAGTTCTGGGCCTTGCTCTAAGCTCTTCTTTCCTTAACCAAAGTTCTTTTTTTTTTAAATTTATTTTCTAAAGTTCTTTAATATTGTCCGGGCGAATTTTCTTTGCTCCTTCTAAAACTGGCCATTGGACATAATTGGTTCTGGGAAATTAAATTGTTCACTATAGTATTTTATTTATATATTCCTTTGCAAAGATATACTATTGTATATCGTATGCAAGCAGAAGGAACATTAGGGCATATGAAAACTACTCAGAGAAATGTTGCCCGAGCTGGCAAAATGGCTGACGTGGCTGGTCACATGCAATATCAAGCAGCTCTCATGAGTTATGTAACAGAGTGAGTACTCAGGCACTCACAAAAACTCAGCAGGTGTATTGCATTCTGCTACCCCATGTCAGAGTGATGGGAAAACTAAAGAACAGAGGATAAAAATAAAGTGAAATTTACAAGATTACACAATATTCTGCTAAGAAGATGCTTAAATGCCAGTCTCTATGATTTGAAACCCATGCTTTGATAGTAGTCACATAATTATAAGAAGTCATTTATGTAAAACTAAATATCAGCCATGTGATTATTATGGATATCCAAGGCCAGGCTGCTCAAGAAGGCTAAGATTTTATAGAAGACATCTTATCTGTGGAGGTCTCACGTGATCATGTAAAAAAGCAGGAAGGGCACATCCATTTTTTCAAGGAAAAAGTTTGGAAGGAGAAGAGACAACACATTGCATCAACCAAGGTAAATTGGGTGATGGGTTTACTTCCTTGTAAGGATCCAGACTTAGTTCCTATGGAACAACTGATTTCTCCCCAATCTCTATAGTTTGCCAATCTGCAGAGGGGCATTTTCAGTCAGGAAATGTGGGCATCCATTTTTCATTAACAGCTGGCATTTCATAATGAGCTGTTTTCTAAGAAGCTTGGAAATTATTAGCAAAGAGGCACTGTGATTTGTGTCAAGCACATTTTATAGTGGTCAAGAAACTTACCATTCTTTTTTTTAACTAAAGACTTTTTTTGACTATTGTAATAGGGAGTTTACCCAGTTTTGTTCCAAGTAAGTAAAGATTTCCGTGATTAAGGGCATTCCAATGACAAGAACTGGATACACAAGACCAAGGTGCAGGCTAAAAATGTTCTCCTATTTATTCACCAGCTGAAAAATAGCCCAGTTGTCAAAGTTGAGTTTGCACGTGTGTGTGTGTGTGTGTGTGTGTGTGTGTGTGTGTGTGTGTGTGTGTCCAGACATGGCAGGTATATGTTGTAGCTAAAGGTCTTGTACTGAGGGCAGTCTGTGTGGTCATTTGTGTGTGTGGAAGGGTTCACATTAATCGGATGTATTTCTGAGTTTTTCTCTTCCTTTTCACTAAAACAAAGTTGAATTTGTATCAATATTAAAAGTTTCCTTTTGATATATTCTTCATATTTTCAACCAATATGAATGGAGTAAGTATCCACCATATGTCTGTAGAAGAAAGTACGTGGATAGAAGGGAACGGGATGTGCAAGTCACAAATGAGAAGCATAATAGAATTTACCGATGTAAAGAATAAAGTCAATTGGTTCAACAAAGGAGTTGAGGTGTGTGTCTTCAAATGTGTTATAGCAAGCGTGGCTTCAATTTTAATTTTGGAATGCTGTAATGTAGCAATGGAATATATCTGACTGATGTAGGTGGAGCATGAACTCAATGAACCCTAAAGTAGAATGGTCTTTATATGGTAAGATAAGTTCCTTTCTGGCAATACTATAGATACTTACTAGACCTACAAAAATTGACTCCTGGGCCCTTTCCTACCAATTCTATGGCCATGTGATCTTGAAAAAGGAACATTTCTGTCTTATTCTAAGTTTGCTTAGTTAGGTATCAAGACTTTTTCTCTGCAATTATTAAGCACTATGTTACTTTCAGGTTGCATAAGGCTGTATGCTTTCAAATGAAGCCTGTAATTGAGAGGTAATGCACTTCACAGCAACAAAGCTCCCCTGCGTCACCATATCCTGCTCTTTTTTTTCTACAGCTAGTGCTGATGGGGGAAGGTTTTAGAGGGAAGCACATGGTACCTGTGGGGCTGCAGCTTTTGAAATCCACTCTTCCCGATATTACTTGGCTTTGAACATACTTGTTCCCTTGATGGCACAGCTCTCTATTAAGTTTTCTTCTGATGGTTGCAGTAGACACGAGGTGAAACTTGTCTATAGAAGGCATAGAGGGACATATTTCTGGCATTAAGACATTTTTATGGAATTGATGGGCAGAACCAAGAAATAAGCACAGCTATAGCAATTGAAAGATACAGCTGAGTCTTTGTGCTGTGATGCAAAGAAAACTTGAGACTATTGTAAACAGGAAGATTGGGAAAGTTGCCATATGTAACACTTCCCTCCAAAAAGTAACTTGTGCAAGGTAGGGGAAAGCGACTTGGGAACAAAAGGTTGAGAGTGAAAGAGGCCTATCACCTGAATTGGTCCAGACATACCCACAGCAGTGGAAAAATACCAGCCCTTCAATCCCATGCCGAACTAGAAAAACTTCCAGTTCTTCTCTGACTGAGGTTTAGTGTCATCAGCAGCAAATGACACTGCCTCTGAAAACTGAAACTGAGTTTTCAGTTCATAAGTAAATCCTCATGCATCTTACCCCATGATTTCTAAACAGCACTTTGTTGTTTAAAGTAGACAGCATGTTTTAGAGATGTAAGAGAATGATGAGAGTGTTTAAAAGAGCAAGGCTGACTTAAAAACATTTTTTAAGGGCCAGGGAGTTTGGCCTAGTGCCTAGCATGCACAAAGACCTGGGTTTGATTCTTCAGTACCACATACATAGGAAAAAAAAAAAAGCCAGAAGTGGTGTTGAGGCTCAAGTGGTAGAGCTCTAGCCTTGAGAAAACCCAAGGACAGTGCTCCGGCCCTGAGCCCAAGCCAGGACTGGCAAAAAAAACCAAAACCAAAAACATTTAAAAATAAAAGTGATGTACAGAGAGGTTATAGTTCTTCAACTCAGGTACTCAGGTAAAAAGTACATTTCTTTTTTGACAGTGTCACCCATCTTTCTTAAAATGAGCTTTCTTCAGTCTCCTCTTCAATTCTCTGTTTTTCTCATACACCTTAGTTAATTCATCTTTTCTCTCTCATTCTTTAAAGTCTAGGAACTTTGTATTTGTTCTCCTTCTTTCTGTCCCACAGTTGATAATTGTGATTTATCTTCAAATTTACTGCTAGTTTAAATGTATTTTAAGCTTCTTACTTAGAACAATGTAAGTTTTAGTTTATTATATTCTCAACTGTAAAATTTCTAGTTATTGGGATTTGGAAATGATTTCTGTTTGTTATGAGTTTTGCATTCCATGGAAATCATTCCCATCATTCCTATCAATTCTGTAGCCATGATTTCCTTAGGTTCTATGAATACACATATTTGCAGCTTTGTTTTAGTTAATCCAATAAAGAATTTTTTCAGGGACAGTTTCTAGTAACTTCCTTTTCTTAACACTATTTATGGGTTATGGTTTCCTGTTTCTTTTAACTATTTTTCAGATTGAAGTAGAAAATTTTAAAAAGGAAAATCTTATTCAAGGAAGTAATGTAACCATTCAAAAAACATCTAAAATAAATATAATAGCACATCAAATATTTAAAGAGATGATGCAAAGATTAGAAAGCATCTAAAAGAAACATCAAAGTGAGTACATAAAATATTTACAAAGATGATGAAAAGACTAGAATTCACAAAGTAAAACTGAATAATTTACACATAAAAATTATCTTTATCCTTACGATAGTGTCAATACAATTTCTAAATGTGAAACCATTATCTTTGACATTTTTATGGTAATGTTTAATACATTTTTTAAAAAGTGAAATTACTTAGTAAGAGGAAGGCAAGATAGGAAGACCAAGGCACAAGGATAAAAGTGTCATCCCAAAGTGGGACTGCATTAAACTGCAGAGCTTT
The DNA here is from genome assembly GCF_031878675.1 of Megascapheus bottae. NCBI lineage: Eukaryota > Metazoa > Chordata > Mammalia > Rodentia > Geomyidae > Megascapheus > Megascapheus bottae. The sequence goes on along the minus strand of NC_143514.1, from coordinate 44,796,580 downwards.
TGTATGGCAAAGGACATAGCTAGTAAACTAATTAGGAAGCCTACAGAGTGGGAGAAGATCTTCACCAACCATACAACAGACAAAGGCCTCATATCTAAAATATATCAACAGCTCAAAATATTGAATCAATCCAAAACTAATCTCCAAAGTAACAACCATCCCATTAAAAGATGGGCCAAAGACTTAAAGAGAGTCTTCTCTGAAGAAGAAACAAAAATGGCCTATAGACACATGAAGAAATGCTCAACATCTCCAGTCATAAAAGAAATGGAAATCAAAACAACTCTAAGATTCGACCTCACTCCAGTTAGAATGGCCAGGATCAAGAAAACTAATAACAACAGATGCTGGAGGGGATGTGGCCAGGAGGGATCACTACTACACTGTTGGTGGGAGTGCAAACTCGTTTAACCACTATGGAAAGCAGCGTGGCAGTTCCTCAAAAGACTAAACATAGAGCTCCTCTATGACCCAGCAATTCCACTACTTGGCATTTACCCAATCATCCAGAAACAAAGACATACTAAATCCACTAGCACAACAATGTTCATTGCAGCATTATTCACCATAGCAAAGATATGGAACCAACCTAGATGTCCCTCAGTTGATGAGTGGATCAACAAGATGTGGTATTTGTACACAATGGAATTCTATGCTGCTGTCAGAAAGAATGACATTGCCCCATTTGTTAGGAAATGGAAAGACTTAGAAAAAATCATATTAAGTGAAGTAAGCCAGACTCAAAGGAACTTAGGCTCAATGGTTTCCCTCATTTGTCATAATCAGTAGAAACCTTGGGCTCTCCTAGCAGAGATTTGCAATAGAGCAAAACCTTGATACAAAAGGCCATATAGTAGGACGCTAAATGAAAGGATCTCTAGGATATAGAAACATAAACCATATAATGAATGATTGTTGTCCTTAACGAACTATGTTATCTCTCATCTCTTTTGCTATCCCTTGATTATCTCATACTGTTACAGTATCTTACTTTGTTATCTGATATATTGGATATATTTGTATTTGGTTATTTGAAATTGGATAGGGAACGAGGGGAAACAAGATGAAGGGTGGGGGTGGGGATGAGGGGAATGGGTACCAAGACATGTGAAAGGGTATCAATATATGTGAATTAATGCACCTTCTATCTGGCAAATATCATGTAACCCTTCTATTAATTACAATAAAAATATATGAAAAAAAAGTGTCATTCCAAAAGTATCCATACAGTGAGGCAAGGTTTACACTCGAACCATCAAGCTCCTGACCTCTTGTTGCTCTAACTCTCTAGCGTACTGTGGTTTCCCCTTAGGTATGATCTTCTTTAGGGCTTATTTTATAATCTTTAGGATACAAGATCTGGGTTTAGGCATCATGGTGTAAGTCAAATGATATTTACAACGTCTGCCAGATGTTAATCTGACAAGACCTGTGTGCAATGGCATTTGTATAGTTTAAAAGCTAAAAACAGATTTGAATTTGACCTGGGGAATATCAATGACTATTTAGTGAATGAACACTCACTCATAAAGCACTATTATTCTGTGAAAAAGTGCATTCTATTAGACAGGAAACAGCACAGCACCCAAAGAATGCAGGTATGTGGAGTGGTCTGAGAGCTACGGAGATGCAATGGCTTGAGATTGCCCCCTTGTGGTAATAGTATGAAACTAGCAAAGCAAGCCCCCTCCTTTAGTTGTTGGGAGAACAAGGTTACACCAGAAGGCATATTTCCTTCTGAAGGCTATGTCTTAGATCAAAGGACATTGGCAAGACTTTGCCCATTCTGAAGTATTTACTGAAAAAACTATTTTCCAGAATGACTCCAGGATAAGTTGAAAGTTCCTTAGGCAGTATAAGATTCCTAGCCTCTTTGTGATGTGGGAACAGCTGGCATTTCTATCCATGTATCTATCTGACTATTGGTATCTCTATTGCCTGCACAGGTGATGTACACTTATTGCGTTGTCTATAATTTTGTGATCTGGAACCCCTGGCATCTCTTTACCTTAGAAAAAAATCTAACTTCTGAAAACCCTACTAAAACTTCTGTTTGCGCAAGAGTATGACTTCATTTAAATTTAAGAGTTTTGTTTTTGGCTTTGCATCTCTCATACCTGTTCTTTAAAAAAACTTCCTTGAAATTATGAAAAGCAATGTTCTTTATAGTAAAAATATATTTTTACAATATTGGGTATTAAACTCAACCTTATGCTTTCTAGACAAGAGTTCCACCATTTGAGCCCCTCTCAAGTCCTTTTGCTTTTTTAAATAGGGTCTCATGCTCTCTTTGCCTAGGAATATAATCCTCCTGCTTTTGCCTCCTCAATAGCTAAGACCACAGATAGGCACCATTACACTCTGTTTGTTTGTTTATTTAATTGTTGGTCCTGGGTCTTGGACTCTGGGCCTCGGTGCTGTCCTTGAGCTCTTCAGCTCAAGGCTACCACCCTACCCCTTGAGCCACAGCCCCACATTGGGTTTTCTAGTCATTAATTGGAGATAACAGTCTCATAGACTTTTATGCATGGGCTGGCTTTGAACTGCGATCCTCAGATCTTAGCTTCCTGAGTAACTAGGATTTCAGGTGTGAGCCTCAGGCACCCAGTTCAGTTCATTTCTGAGATAAGCCTCACTGACTTTTTCTTGGTTTGGTTTCAAACAAAGATATCCCTCTGTCTCTGCCTCCCACACAACTTGGATTGAAGGCATGTACCACCATACCTATGCACAATATTCTTAACTGAATTTCATTTTAAGAGTTAAAAAAATGGAAAACAGCTAAACAGGCCCCCTGTTTCCCACTTTGACCATGAAAACATTCTCTTTAGTGCTTTCTTGGCTCTCTTTTTTCCTTTTGTCTCATTTTCTAAAAACTTATGATGGCTGGAACCCTAAAAGACAACATCCACAGTCCAGTATTTTACATGGACCCCTCTGGTAGCCATTCATCATCTTCCAGAGAAACTTCAAATGTTCCCCTTTTCCTACACATACCCACAACACAGATTTCTTTAGATATTCATATTCCCATCACCAGAGTTTCTGTTATAAAGCCTACAACAATTATAAATAAAAAATAGGACAACACTTCAATACTTTATTAACAATATAAAGAGGCACTTACTGCACCAATAGTCATATTTTGGTGAGAATCATTGCTGTATGTACTTGATGGTTTTGAGAATCATAGATTGACACTGTGTGGTACTTTATTTGTGTGCCTCATTTTAACTAATGTTACAGCATTACTGCTGTTCTCAGAGCCTTTCCTGTCAATCCCTCAGAGAGCCTGAGCCCTCGTTGGTGCACACAAAAATTCACTTTGGGAAGTACTGACTTAAGGACTGAATTCAAGCTCTCTAGCTAGTGTTTATCGCTCTTCAAAAGGTAGCCAGTGTACACTTCTGTTGGCTCTCTGAGCATCTTCTCTATTCTTGACACACTGGGTCACAGTGTGGTCAAGAAGTGGTCCATATTTTCCAACATCTGTGCTTATACATATACACAGACATATGCACAGAGTGTCACTGACACTCTTCAAGTGCTGTGGAGTTCTAGTCATCTTTCAAAAGCTTGGGTGCAAAAGCCATGTGTCTTAGAGCTTTCCCAAATCCTATATCCAGAACTGGTTGCTACCTCACTATGTAGTTCTTGGCTAATATCTTTATAGTCCCTTCAATTATACCTCTAGCTTCTTATAATGTTTTGTGTCATTCATCCACATGCTTGCTAGACTTGAGAGAAGAAGCTACACGTCCTTGTTCACTTATCTATTTCATGGCAAGCGTTTAAAGAGTTGTTGTAGAGCGAAAGAGTAATTATTATTAATGCTTCAGACTTCCATGTTATCCAGACTCAGTCACCAGGAATAAACTGTTAACTTTCTGTCACTAGAGGGCACAAGCACTCATCTTTGCAAAGGAGCACTTGGTGCTCTCTGTCTGAGGATAATTTTTCTCTCTTTCTAGGAATCGTCTTGCTAGGGAGCTTTCTCAATTGTTCCAGTCACCAGGAGAGATTCTGCTGCATGCTTTAGTCTCCCTCAGCCTGGGCTACTGTCTGCTCTACCATTTTCGAGGTAGAGCAAGTATTGCACTAACTTTGGAAACTTGGGTATTTGTTGTTGTTGTTTATAATTGTTTATGCTCTATCCCTTGGCCTGACTAGACTTCCGGCAATGAGAAAGGGACATTGTCTAGTTTAATGACCTAACTAGGACATTAAGACTCTTAGTGAATTGTGCCAAAAATTCCAAAATTTAGTGGTTTAGGATAATAGCCAAATGACTGCTAATTCTTTGGGTCAGGCAAGCGTGGGGAAAATGTTTACCTCAGGGCGATGACCCTGTGCTTCATGTCGCGCTTCTGCATCTCGAGTCTCCCAATGGCTCCTCTGTCCGTGTGGCTCCTCACCGTTCAGGGGTGTGACAGCACTTTCTCTCTATGGAGGCTGGCTTTCTAGAATGGAAATAGGAGCTCAAATGTCTTTCTAGGACACAACTCCAGATGGCAAAGTGTTACTTTGGCCTCATTCTTCTACTCAGAGCAAGTGGCCCATCCAGGCTGGAGAGGAGAGGAGCTAGCTGTTTCTTCTCGAAGAAAGGCATGGGAAAATCATACTGAAGTGAGAATGGGAAGCTGACTCTGGTGGCTGGGCTTTTGAAAACAAAGCAAAACAAACAGAAAAAACCAAATCGGCTTCATACCAACCAAGAAAGCTGAGACATGGCAAGGGTAGCTAGCTTACCCAGCTGCTAAGCTGAAAAGTTAATATCTGACCCCAAATAGTTGAGAGCCGCCATGTATGTGTTTTTACCATGTCTGCTACTTTCCTGCTCATATTTATTTCTCTCAGCTGCTTTTCTGAGTATATGTTTGTGGGCATGGTTCTCACATGACTTTGAAGGCCCAGAAAAATGCAACTCCCCTAGCAGTTTAACAGTCTTTTCATACCATTTCTCTTAATGTCCATAACATTAGGAAAATAAAATAAACAGAACAAAACCATAACAACAACTACCACCATAACAACAACAATAACAAAAAGAAAAAATAGAACCTTTGTGTATATCCAATAACTGGGCTTTGGTCCTTATGTCTTTATCTTGGGCCACACAGCATTAAGATCTAACATATTGTAGTTAATCAGCCAGTACTAAGTAAATGGCCTTGGGAATGAGCCTACTTCAATGCTCACCAAGTCGTCCTCATCTGTATGTGCACTGGAAAATGTATGGTCATTCTAACAAAGTTCCCAGGGTCTCACCCTTATTAGTCACCAAGTTTCCTTTGGGCTTCCCTTCTGACCTTGTTCTTTCACCATTTTGTATCCAACTCACTTCCATTGCCTAGCTTAGTATCCTAACTTGGTTTCCCTTTAAAATGTGAATTATGACATTCTTAATTTTCACCCTGGTTGCCTTCTAAGGAATACCTAGCCTTGGGTTTCTTTCTCTGCTATGCCAGCCATAGCTTTCACTGCCCCATTGTAATCTTCATTCAAAGAGGAGCAAGGTCTGTTTTGCTCAACATGGACTAGCCAATCCAAACTTCTGTGACTATTACACAGCTGGAACTGAACCGATGTCTACATCGAGATCATCTTGGTCCCTAGTGAGGCCCTAACTCCCAGATCGATTGACAGAAGAATGTAATGAAGTTCTGTGGGGCTGCCTTTGTACCAGGGAGGAGCATGAGGGCAGGCTTTCTCAGAAGGGCTTTCCATAAGCCAATAAACTAAATAATCCCACAGGAGACATGCCTAACACAGCCATAATGAACCCTGTGTCAGAGGGGGCCAACTGTTTGCCAATTCTCAATGCATATGGTGTTCTTTTCTTTTGCTAAACTTCCCTGGAGCTCCTTTGCTTATTTAGCTTTCCTTAATAACCAGCAGATGGCTTCTGTCTGGGCAGGCATCAGCTGGTGCTTAACAGTGGCAGATTCGAGAGGAGGCATGGGACTTGTTAGGGGTGCAGAATCCAGCTGCCCACGTGCACGATGCCAGGTGAAGTTATCAGGCGTTACCTAATTGCTGTGGGTGGCAGTGCAGACAGCCAAGTGGGGTGCAGTGGGGCCTTCTTCCTGGAATGGGAAGAGAAGGAGAAGCCGAGAAGGCCATGGCAGTGGTGTCAGAACCCACAGGAATCATCTCTCCAAAGCGCTCCGTGCTTCACCTGAGGCAGGAGGAATAGGTGTTTGCAATTAGTGGACAGGGAACATGGGCTGGGATGGATCCACCATTGGTTTAGGTATTCATCCATTCAACAACTTTGATGGTACACCAGGCAGGATTTGATGCACACAGATCCTTGAGATACAGCCATGAAAAGACAAGGATATGCTTTAAAAAAATATTTGTTTTATTTTCTTTAAACTTTTATATTAATGCTTTGATCAAATCATACTTATATTCATGTAGAAGGCACAATGTGATATCTTTATATATATAGAGAGAGAATTGCATAAAAATGATCAAATGCATAATACAATGGAATAGCCAAACAAGTAGTTCACTTGGTTTTAGAGAAAGAAGTTCATGTAGATAGTCAATAAACATTGAAGGGTGTTTTTTTAGCCACTGGAAGAGAATGAAATGCAAAGTCCTTCAAGGAGAAAGAATAAAAGAAGGAAAAGAAGACTTGAGAAGATCCAGGGAAGCTCTCCTCTGGCCCTGCCTGCTGTTCTTCCTGGAGTGAGAATGCCAGGGATGTAACAGGTCACAGGCTAAAAAAAAATAAAATATCAACCCATTAATGGTGTCAGAGTTCAGGCAAATTAGCAACAGCTATGTATTCTACTGAAGTTTCTTAAGCCTCTCCTCTCTGGGCTAGACAACATTGTAGTTCAATGGCTCTAGTAATAAATAAGGCAGACTGCATTATTATCCTGGAAGAATACAATGACAAAAAGAGTAAGAAAGGAATCTGTGAAGTCTTTAAAGTGATGATAATTATGAGGAAAGATGATTGAGTAAGTGGATAGAAAGAGAGCACAGTGTGTGTGTGTGTGTGTGTGTGTGTGTGTGTGTGTGTGTGTATTCACACATACATGCTGCAGGGGTGGGGAAGGGTAAGTCTGGCTGAAATCAGTCTCTTTGAGGAAATAACAGCTGAAAGTCATGTGAAAGTCTTGGGAAAAACATTCCAGATGGAAGTAGGCACTGTAGCACTTCTACAGGAGAAACATTTGGTATGTAAGAGAAATAGCAAGGCCAACGTGGGCAGACTGTGGTTGGAGGCAAAAGTGGAAGGAGTTGAGCCTGGAATTTAGTCAGGGGACTCTTGGGCAGAGTTAGAACCACAGCAGAGAGTGTGGAATTCATGTTGGAAGTGGTGGGAAGGTATCGGAAGGCTTAGGAAAAGGCCCATTACCACCGTCAGTAGTTCCACGCGTGAGGGACAGCTCTCACTGTCTTCATGTAGCCACGTGAAAGGACTGCTCATCTCAGCCTGATTTTAAGTTACCATGCCTAATGAATTTGAGGAGTGATGTGTCACTCTGGAGTGAAAGCTAGGTAGTTGTGGAATTGCTCAGCAGCCTCAGTGAGAGCAATCACTGCACTAACACGTGCAATGTGCGTTCAAGGTATCACACAAACACTGTAGTAAGCACTGATATTTGGGGGATTGTTATTATAGAACAAGGAAGTCTGTTCTGACACATACAAATTTAATTTGTCCTATATATTTAATATGACTAAGGTTATTATGACATGCAATTATCTATCATCTACCTCTTCTCATGTTTTGGTTCCCCTTTCCCTGTCCCCACCCCACCCAATCACTTATATGCTCTTTGTAGTGTCTTTATGCCACACCTTTACTGTATGTTTGAAAATAACTTCAAATGAAAGTTTAAAGTTTCAGAAAAAGAAAAAAAGCAAATGTCTACAGAACTAGTGAGTTAGTCCATAAGGCAGCTATCCAGATAGAGTTGATATTGAATATTCTTTCTGAGTGTACAATGTACAGTTTCTAAAGTCTAATTCATTCTGATGTTAATGACTACACCTGCTGTTTGGCAGCTTATAGTCATCATTTGAATGACAGCTGTTTTAAGTGCTTCTTGAAAAGAACTTGGAGCCTTGGTGCTACCCCCATGCTTTTATTCTACACAAGGCTGGCACTCTACCACTTGAGGCACAGCTCCACTTCTGGCTTAAACAATAAGAATCATACTTACAAGAATGAAGCAGTTTAAAGCATGCTGTGAACTGGCTAACTTCCTCTCAAGGAAGAACTACAGTGTCTGGCCTTTCCCCTGAAATCTGAACAAGTAAATAGTGTGTCACTGAAGTGACATTTGATGACATCTGAAACCAGGTCACAAGAACCACACTACCCTCTTCAGGACACTAAAAGGACCCACATAAGAACATAACATGGAGAAGCCCTCAGAGTCACGGCCACCTAATCTTTGATTAGGGAGCTAAAAAAATAGAATGGAAGAAAGATAGCCTCTTCAACAAGTGGTGCTGGCAGAACTGGTTAAGCACCTGCAGAAAACTAAAGTTGGATCATTCTTTGTCACGCTGCACCAGGATTAACTCCAAATGGATCAAAGACCTCAAGGTAAAAGCCAACACACTGAAAACTACAAGAAGGAATAGGAGATACACTAGGTCTCCCTGGCACAGGTCAAAACTTTCTTAATAAGGACCAAGAAACACAACAAATCAGAGGAGGTCTGGATAAATGGGACTGCATTAAATTGCAGAGCTTCTGTATGGCAAAGGACATAGCTAGCAAATTAACTAGAAAGCCTACAGAATGGGAGAAGATCTTCACCAACCATACAACGGACAAAGGCCTCATATCTAAAATATATCAACAGCTCAAAGAATTGAATCACTCCAAAACTAATCTCCAAAGAAACAACCATCCCATTAAAAGATGGGCCAAAGACTTAGAGTCTTCTCTAAAGAAGAAATAAGAATGGCCTATAGACACATGGAGAAATGCTCGACATCTCTGGCTATAAAAGAAATGCCAATGAAAACAACTCTAAGATTCTACCTCACTCCAGTTAGAATGGCCATGATTATGAAATCTAATAACAGCAGATGCTGGAGGGGATGTGGCCATTATGAAATCTAATAACAGCAGATGCTGGAGGGGATGTGGCCAGGAGGGATCACTACTACACTGTTGGTGGGAGTGCAAACTTGTTCAACCACTGTGGAAAGCAGTATGGTGAAAGACTAAACATAGAGATGCCTAATCTTTCCCTATATGCCATTGTGCTTCATACTAGTTGGCTGAAGGGGCATGGGAGATCTCACCCTGGAGCCTCCTGTGCCTGGCAACTTCCAGAATTTTTGATCTGCAAAACTGTGAGAGAATATCAAGTAGTTGTTTTCTTTTAAATCACACTTTTTGATTGATTGGGTCCACAGAATTTGAAGAACTGATTCCCAAAGCCATGAACAGGCACTGGAGCAGGAAGAAAGGATCTGCAGAGCAGAATGGCAGCAAAAGGAGCTTTGGTTCCCACTATAGAACCTTGAGAGAGCTGGGACCAGGACCATAGGGTGTAGAGGAAGGTTAGGATGAATGGGAAAGAATTGTATTCTTTTTATTTTCAGGTGGTAGCCAATCGTTTGGATTCAGTCAGTTAACCCTTTCTTCATTCTGGCAAGAAATTGGGGAGGATTATAAAACCGGAAAGACTGAGATCCTGACCACACCTGGCCATGAAGAAGCAGCTTCATACTGAAACCAGGAAGATTTAGCAAACGAACTCTGTGTGTGTGTGTGTGTGTGTGTGTGTGTGTGTGTGTGTGTGTGTACCCACAAATCTTTTGATCATTTTGCAATCTTTAAACCATTTCTTAGCCATGATGAATAATTAAGGAAAATTTCATGTCTGTCTATCTGTCTTCTCTCCCTCTTTCTCTGGTGCTCCTTCCCTAGAGCACAGGCTGTCAGTTTAAAAAGGCAAACTGAATATTCAATACAAGGAAAACACCCACATAATGGTACGTCATCTTAAAATTTTAGAGCTCTAGACCATGAGCGTGACCTAGTGGTAAGAGTGCTTGCCTCATATGCACAAAGCCGTGGGTGTGATTTCTTGATATCACATACATAGAAAAAAAAAACAGAAGTGGTGATGTGGTTCAAGAGGTAAAGCTCAAGCCTTGAGAATGCCCAAGGATAGTGCCCAGGCCCTGAATTCAAAGCCCTAGGACTGGCAAAAAAAATTAGAGCTCCAGAGTGAGAAAATAATCTTCATGTACTCCACGGGGAATATAAGATTCAAATATAATGATGGTATCCCTTTCTGGATGCTGGAAAAAGCATGGTGCAATGCCATGAATACTGTCTTACACATTGCAAGCAGGACACAAAAGAATGGAAAGGACCACAGATGTCCGGGCTCCTCATAAGACAGTAAGGTCCCTCTACTCTGAATAGTTATCTGTTTATGACTGTGATTGCTAAAGTAGCAACTGAACTTATGGAAGATGCACAAATTAGAATTGAATATCCAGTATTTCCCAACAACCACCAGGACTACTTCCATTGTGCCCTACTCGATTACCACCACTAGAGGTCAGTGTACTCCATGATCTTCCTGTGCCCCCAGCTTTTTTCAGTGTATCCACTCATTTCATAAACCGTCCAGTTAATAAATGTGACTGTTCTACAACTTTATCAGTTGGGGTTGGCTATAGTTGATAACTGTGATAACTCCACAAAAGTCTAAAGCTTCAAGAATTTTTGAAATAAATCAAGGCCCAAAGTTTTACTGTACAAGCAAGAATTGGCATTTCCATTGCTCTTAAACTTAGTTTATTCTTGATCTTGAAAAATCAACCTAAAAACCAGTCACATTCAATGACAGCAAGAGAAAGTTGACATTCCTAAATCTGCAAATGCATTTAAACAGCTAACATAAATCCTAACAAGCCACATGCTAAACTGCTACTCTCAGGGAGATTTTACTTTAAGGAAACTTCAATAAATAGAGTATCTAAAGCTATGAATATGTTTTGCTCTTTTTTGGAGGGAGACTGATTTTGGGTCAGGGTAGCTAAGGATAGACTTACTAAACTCATGATCCTATCTCACCATATGAGCCTCATCTGTCTCACATCTTTTAAACATACTCTTCCCTTGTGATTAAAGTCATATAATTCTACCCAGTTCACTTAATCACTTTTTGCTAAGCAATAAAGGTAATACAGGTTATATTTAACTCAAGTTTTATAATTTTCCTAAGTTATTCAAATATAAATACCATTTACTCTATGGTAGAGTCTGTCTCTTGATCTACTTATCCAAGTTTGAATAGAAATTTGTAATATTTTCATGGACTTTGTTGAGTTATAAGAGTAATAAGTATTTAGAATAAAATATTATAAATGTATAATATATAGCTAGAAATAGCATTTTTGAGATTCCAGATTTTTATGTTGGTTTGTAAAAGGAAATGTTTCTATTTGTTATTTGTAACTGACCATTGTGTCCAATAGTTATGCTTTTCTTCTTTTTTTTTCATTGTGATTGAACTATGCTTTTGTCAAAGATAAATCTTTCCACTTCCACCCATTTCCTGACTCACTGTGGGTGGACTTCATCATCAGTGAAATCCTTCCTGTCTTCAATGGCTTATTTGTAGGGTCCTTCCAGCCTCTCCCCTGGAATAGTAACCCCCAGTCATCTTTAGTCTATGATCTTGATGATCATATTCGTTTTTCCTCCTTTAATTATCAATGTATCACTGGACCTTCGGATGTGCTCTGACTCCTCATTGACCCTCCCTCTACATTTTCTCTTACCCCTGGGTTCCCTCCCCATAGTGTGACACTAACTGCTGTCCTGCTCGTTGGTTGCCTGCCATTCTTACTCACTGAAGAACTTAGCATCCAGCTCACTTCCCCATCATTATCTTCCTTAATAACTTTAATACTACAAAGATGACCAATTCTCTATCTCTGCACAGTCACTTAGTTCCTGCTCTCCTTCCTGTCAATGGCTCCTCCTCTTCCCTCAACCATACTTTCCCATATCATTACTCATGTACAAGTAGGCTCTGAAGGTCTCTATTTCCAGTATCATATTTGCCTGTCTTTCCAGTGTTTCAGATGATTCCTTCAAATTCCTCTTCTCTGTTTCCTCAAATATATATATGATATATATTTATGTATACTTATACATATGCTTACTGACTTTACATGCTTACTTCTCAGCTAGCTGAGATTCTGTGACATTTCTAAGGATTCTCCTCACTTTTCCTGTCCACTGAGCTCTGTCCTGAAGGCTACTTCTCCAAACTGTTCTCCTATCCTTTGCAGGGATTTCCTTTCACCACTCAGGTCCCTTCCCCTCTGTATAATTAATTTCCCCTCAATACTGAATAATTTCCCTAAAGTGTACACATGTCTTCATATTACTGAACATGGGAAAGAACACCTTCCAATTCCATGTCCCTAACTGCTGTGCTCCTCGTATAGTGCAACACTTCAAAGATATTTCTTTTTTGTTTAGCCTTAGCCCCAAATTCTCCACTGGAATATAAGTGCCTTAAAGTTAAGAACGTCTTATTTTGGGGTTTTCTAAAATCAGATCTTGAGACAATGATTTGTATACCCACATTTTATGTGGAAGTGTTGAGAACAAAACCAGGAAGTGGAAAGTGATAGAAAATAGAAAAGACGATCAATAGAGTCTGCATTACTAGGCTAGCTAGCACAGCGATGGCTGGAACTAATTCAGATGGAGAAACTCTGGGAAATGTTAGAAAATGGGTGCTGTATGATGACTCCATCCAACAGTATAGAGAGTGCATGGATAATGTTCTGGGTTGGATTCTCTTAGTCTTTGGCTGGGGCATGCTATAGGAAGATCTCAGTTAGTTCTAAGACTCATGTGAATGTAGAGATGCAGTGATAGGGCACATAGAAAGGTCTAAGGCTCTAGTTGTCTCTGGCATTCAATGTCAGAAGCAGATTCTACCCAAAGACCAGAGCAAAACCGGAAGTTAATAAGAGCTTCAATATTTTTGGAATGACTATTTCAGCCAAACAATCAGCAGTAGGCGATGGTGAGCTTGGTCTTGTGGCATTACTAGGTATATTACTAGGGGGAATTCTGATCATCTTGAAGTTTAATGATTCTATATTAGAGGAGAAATTGTGAAGCCGTGGGTGAATTTCCATGTGCTTGGTGTGTGACAGAGTTGATTTACTGTGGAAGAGTTGTGACGGTCAAGGTCAGAGGCTACTGTCTGACACATGCCATGGATCCTTCCTTGTCCTCATCTGTCCCAGGGGTGGTGTGGTGGCAGGTAGAACTGATACTGACTAGGCTTGATTCTCAACCTGGCAGTGATGTAAATCCAGCCAAGTCTTCCTATGATGTTAACTCAACCTTCCATTACAGCACATTTCCCCATCCTCCACTGGGCATTCTTTATTTACATCCATCATGGAGACATTCAAGCAAAGCATGCTCTTGTCTGGATACCTTTCAAATGTTTGTTATGTCATTTAACTGTACGTTTGTGGGGTGTCAGTCAATGGACTTGAACTTTGGGCCTGGACACTGTCCTGGAGCTCTTCAGTTCAAGGCTACCACCCCACCCTTGAGCCAAGCCCCACTTCCCATTTTCTAGAGGTTAATTGGAGATAAGAGTCTCAGGTCCTTTTGTGCCTGGGCTATCTTTGAACCTTGATCCTCAGATCTCAGTCTCCTGAGTAGTCAGGATTACAGGTGTGAGCCACTGAACCTGGCTTTAACTGTACCTTTATAACAATTCTACGCTATACGTGTGTCTCAGTCCCACCATTCCTCACTTTAAAATGCAGAAACTGAAGAAGAGGAGATCATGTTGCTGGTAAATGACAGAACTAGGGGCCAAACACAGACTTGTTAGAGTCCCACGATGGTGTGCTTTCTGCTTTGAGTCCTGCTGTTGTGTAGTGTTAAAGCTAATACAATCATAAAACCTGCAAAGAGGTGCTAGTGAAATCTAAGTAGGATTTACTAAGAAAAATGCAAGCAAGGCTGGTTACAACCACTGGCCTAAAGGCTAATGGCTCATGTCTGTAATCCTAGCTATGCAGAAAGCTGAGTTCTGAGAATCGTGGTTTGAAGTCAGCACAGGCAGAAAATTCCATGAGACTCTTATCTCCAATTAACCACCAGAAAATGGGAAGTAGTCCTGTGACTCAGAGGGTAGAGCTCTTGAACAGCACCCAAACCCCTAGTTCAAGCCCCATGACTGCCAAAAAAACCAAAACAAATAAAACAAAAATCAAACAAGCTGGGATTCTGTAGTAAGTGTGTTTTTCCAAGGCTGAACAGCAATGAAGGAAGACCAACCTGACCTTCACACACCAATTAATTTGTCCAGATTTATGTTTCTGAGAGTAATAGGTAACTGGCAGACATTTCCATCCATATCACCAAACCAAACATCTCTGAATGATTGTTATCATTTTCTGGGTTGTTAGTTATCCACCACAAAGTCATACCCTCCATGCCTCACCTAGGGGGTGGGTTAAAAGGTACAAGTTTAAGGATTAAAGAAATCTGAGTTCTTCAAGTTTAACTGTTCCTCAAGCCACTTACTTTACAACAAATATTCAAGCTTCTTCTTTTTTTCCTCCCCTTAAAATATGACATTGGCTTCCATCTTTGACTGAGCTAGGCTTTGAGCAAATGCAGTTTATAGTTCAGGCTGAGAACTCCAGATACAAAAGCTTACATGAGTTTTAAGAATGAGCTGAGATAACCACAAAAGAAAGCTCTTGCTGAAAGATCCACACAACCCAGAACAAATCTCCAAGCCATGTACTCACAGGGGTTTATGCAAACCTCTTAAAGAAAGTTTACACACACATACATCCAATTTCCTCTTTGCAAAGGGGCTGTTTCTTTCCAAGGAGTCAGTGTTTAACAGAGCTTGGCAAAGCAAGAGCATGTCAGCTGGAAGAAGATGGGGTTTTAAAACTCACCCCATTCTTTAAAGGAGAAAATAACCCCTAAGCTGTATTAACATGGCTGCCACAAGCAGCAGTGTGTGTGGGGGGTGGTGGTGGGGAATCTGTTATCATGGCAGTTGGATGGGCTGGCCTTTCCTTCCCGGGCCCAGACAGTCTCCGCTTGCCTGCACCTGCCTTGTTATCTGCCTCCTGCAGACAGTTCTTGCTTTGTGCTTGCCGTCTCTGAGTGTGGGTCTGTGAGCAAAGCTGGACTTTCTGGAGTCTAATTTTGAGTGGGAGGAAATGCACACTCAGCAAAGCCTCTGTATCCTGTGCCTGAGTTATGGGACAAAGTCATTCTGTGCTTCTCACATGAGAACTAAAAGGCATGCCCTGGGTGTGTATATGGTGCATTTATGCTTTTTTATACATGAAACAGTGCTTTTTTTTTTTTTGCCAGTACTGGGCTTGAGCTCAGGGCCTGAGCACTGTCCTTGGACTTTCTTAAGGCTAGAGCTCTACCACTTGAACCTCAGCACCACTTCCGGCTTTTTTCTACGTATGTGGTACCGAGGAATCGAACCCGGGTCTTCATGCATGCTAGGCAAGCACTTTAACAACTAGGCCAAACTCCCGGCCAGAAACAGTGCTTTTTAAAATTGAAAGTAAAAAAAATGACTTAATAGTTTTTCCTATAAATGTGCAATCTAGTCATTCATGTCTAGAGATCAAGACCAAGGACTGATTTTTTTTTTCAAAATATATAAAAAGTCAAGGTTGGGAATGTGACTTAGTGGTAGAGTGCTTGCCTAGCATGTATAAGGCCCTGGGTTCTAATTCTTTGTGCTACATAAGCAATAAAAATAGAAAAAGTCAAACCACTGGACAATCTACCAGCCTTGTCAGGTGTGTGTGTGTGTGTGTGTGTGTGTGTGTGTGTGTGTGTGTGTGAGAGAGAGAGAGAGAGAGAGAGAGAGAGAGAGAGAGAGAGAAAAGGGGGGGTATTCTTTAAAAGGTTCCATGGATATAGGAACACAAAGCTCCCACTACAAGAATAATTCCCCTAGTCTCTCCTAAACAAATAAAATATGAACTGAAAGTGAAGACGATCACTCCATGCTGAGATCTCCATCTGCACATGAAAACATTAAAAAATAAAATGGAGACAAGTCAGAAATAGCTTATTTGAAGGCAATATTGTAGCTCTCAATAAAACATTTGTGGTGTCTGACCTCTGTGCTCCTTTTAAAGCTAAGTTTATTTTTATTTTCTAAGATCTCTGAGGCTATCAAAGACAAGCTGGAACTCTTCAATTGGAATCAGATAAAATATTTGGAATTCTTTTATAACATAGTATTTCTACATTATTCCTGTCTTCTCTTCCGTTTTTCTTGTATCTTATATCCAGTCTCCATTTCTTACCTCTTACCTGTTTGATAGCTCCTCCTTTACTCCCTGTTTCCTTTCTTGGCTCCATGGTCCCCACACATAAGTAACAGCAGAAGCCAGCTGTGAGAGTTTGGGGAGGAGAGGAGAAGGAGGTATCTAGCTTAAACAGGGCATCTGCTTCCTGACCCTCTCCAGGATATTTCTCCCAGCAGGGAATGTTGACTTCCTTCTTCCATTTGTCACCCTTGCCTGGGGTTCCATGGAGAAAATTTACTTACAGGATGGAGCTTCAGAACTCGAAGCCAGGAGAAGGTCCTTTCTAGCATCAAGACTTCTGTTGTCTTAATGGAGACAATTCTGTGTGGTTGTAGTCTGGGCTGTTGAGGACATGTTCCTAAAGTTCTGAAGCCATCGGAAAACATTTAATTAGGGAACCCTGGTGCTCTGTAATTTTCTAAATGAGGGATAAGGCAATCTCAATTTATGGATGAGTCAGATGGCTCTCTCGGTTGTTAAGGATGAGAAGGGAAGCCCAACCATGCTCATTTTTATTTTTGCTTTTTTTTTTCATTCTTGGCTTGTTAAAGAGTGGCCTGTTACCATGGAGGAAGCAAACTACAATGTCACCATTGTATGAGTTGAGTACTGTAGGGGGTCGCAACGATTTGATTGATATTCATTTATATTCTGTTTTTCACTTCACTGGCAGAGTTCAATACTCCTATAAGCCAATTTCTCTCACTGGCCACTGGATGGCGAGGGAACCCAGGCTATGGTGCTTTCCCTGGGACCCAGAGTAGGGGGACGGGGGGAAGGGAGAGGCAGGTTGCTAGGGAGCCTAAGGCGGTCCCAGGGGACATGTCCAGAGGATGGCCCCAGCTCTGGCTCCAGTTGTTCTCTCTGTGTGTGTGTGTGTGTGTGTGTGTGTGTGTGTGTGTGTGTGTGTGAGTGTGTGTGTGTTTCCCTGACTGCATGGACTCTCAGGGCTGCAAAACAAGATCAACACCCCAGTCAGGCATCCTTCTGCACCTGCAGGGTGGAGGGAGTCTAGGGCGAGGGTAGGGGGTTACTGTCAGGAAAGAAACTGCCTGGGGACCTGACACCTGTCTGCCCAGCGGTAGAAGAGCCAGCCCTGTCTTTCTGAAGGGCTTTTGTCTAGAAGAGGAAGTAGGCTCATTACATGTGGCTGGGACAGCAAAAATGGGACCTATAAGTGATTATTTACCAAATGGAGAGATTCTTGTCTAGCCTGGGGAGAATTCTGCTGGCCTGGGAGGCAATAGCAGGAGAGGTGGGTGGAGCGGAGGCCAGAGCCTTGATGAGAGAAGCCTCTTCACCTCTCATCTGGAAAATGGACATCATGATACCTACTCAGGATTGTGAGATGGAACCGTAGTGCCATCTTGTCTAGCTTTGTTGCGAGCTAGCTAACCTTGGGAATGAATTCGGTGACAGGCCTGGTGTTATGTTTCACCCGCCATGTCTCAGGCTCTAAGTATCTCCAGGAGGTGAACTCTGTATCTCTATTTTACACACCAGCCAAGTAGGACTCTGTTACCTAAAGTCTCAAGGCTACGAGGGTGCCATGCACAAATCCTCCGCCCAGGGCCCTGTCTTCAGCATCACCTCTGCCAGGACACGATTCTGGCCGCCTGTGTGGCCGCAGGGTCATGGTCCCCAGGCCCCTGGGCCTGGCATGCTGTTGGCAGCTTTATCGATCACACACAAGGACGCAGGGGTATGCACATATGTCCTTCTGGCAAGGGCCCGCACATTTCCTGATGTCGGCGGGAGAGGGATCAACAGAGGGGCAAGTGGAAGCCAGAGCCACATCAATCCCCCTGTTCACCCCCTCCCCGCCCTGCCCTCAAAGCAGGGCAGCAGGAAGGTGCAGCTGGCCAGGCCCCACAGTGGAGCTGCCAGGCCAGCCCAGTCATCTTGCCGCTGGATTCTGCACAGCTTTCCTTCCCTATTCTTTCTCATTTTTTTGACACTTGTGATTATTACCAATCCTGGTGGCTCTGACGCAGGGGAGCGCAGTGGTTACCATGGCATGCTTAATAGCGAGAGCAGATGTTTGGCAGGCAAACTCCATGCATTCTAAATACACAAGGCGAAAGTCGGTGGAGGGCGTAATTGATTTGCTGACTGCTATGGGAAGCGAGCCCGGAGTCCAGTGCTGGGCCGCAGCACCTTACCACATCCTCTCCTTAACACCCTGCGCCCTCCCTTCAGGAGCTGACCCAGGAGGGGTTCCCCCGGCCGCCCAGGCCAGCTTTGTCCACCTGCTCTCTCCTCTTCTGCCCTAGAGGACACCTGCCCCTCTCAAACAGGCTGTGTATACTCAGTCTCCAGTCTGGGCCTGGGCCCAAGCTGTTTCCACTGGCTGGGGCATCCTGCGTTCTTTGTTTCAGGGCCATATCCCTGCGCCCGGGCAGCCTTCGCGATGTCTGAGTGGGTAGAAGCCTTCTTTCCCTGCTCTATTCATGGAACTTCCAGGGATTATAGTCTTCCCAACAAAATGGGTGTTTCTAGGAGGGGGAACTCTGATATTTGTGAGGGAAAAATAAGACATTTATAAGGAACATTACAATTTTGGGAAATCAGACTTCCACTCTTTTTTATTTTTATTTTTGTCAGTCCTGGGGCTTGAACTCAGGGCCTGAGCACTGTCCTTGGGCTTTCTCAAGGCTAGAGTTCAACCACTGGGGCCCCAGCACCACTTCCAGCTTTTTCTGTGTATGTGGTACCCAGAAATCGAACTGCAGGACTTTGTGCATGCTAGGCAAGCAGTCAGTCAGTAGGTCACACTCCTGGCCAGCTCTTTGCCATCCTTCTTTCTTTTTTCTTTTTCTGTGCTGGTTCTGGGGCTTGAACTCAAATCTGGGCACTGTCCCTGAACTTCTTTTGCTCAAGGCTACCACTTTACCACTTGAGTCATAGCTCCATTTCTGGCCTTTTCTGAATGGTTTATTGGAGATTAGAGTCTCACAGACTCTCAAACTTGTGGTAGCTTTGAACCTCTATGGTAGGATCTCAATAGCTCAATAGCACATTTTCTTTCAAAATGCCTCACAAGTATTAACACCAAGAAGCCATGTCTTTCCTCCAAATGGCACTATTCCTATTTACTGACCATCTACAGCTCTCTTTGAGTCTGAAGCTGTCTAAAAATATGGCATACTGCCTTCATTGATCTCTATCTTCTCCAGTCCTGTCAATGTCATCCTGTCTGGCTTACCCTTCCCAGCATCAAGGATCACTTCCACTCATAATGCTTTCCCTGTCATGGCCACTCCCATGTCCACTCACCTCTGCAATATGCTGCTCTTCATTCTTCCAGCCTTCTCAGATGAAGCCAGGGGCAGCAGTGATGAGCCCAAGTTTTGACCTCAAGCCTAGATCCATGTCCCCAGTCTACCCCTGATAGATGATCACTTTGTCCATTTAAATGGCCACTTCCCAGTTCTTTGAGTAATGCAGGATGGTCACACCTAGCCATGTGGTGACTGGATGGAGTGAATGAGGTGTGGTGATGGTGATGGTTGACCTTGATTGTCAGCTTGAGGAGAAGGAGAAAGATGTCCTGAATGTAGGCAGCTCTTTCCTATAGGCTGAGGTTCAGGATCGAATAAAACGGGAAAGAAGAAGCCCTCTTATACATATTAGCCACAACAGATCGCAAGCTCTGAAAGCATGTGCCAGTACATTCTAGTCCCTTCCCAAGAATCTAATACTCCCTTGATTCCGTGCTGAAGTGTGTGAACTGCAGGCTCTTGCTGGTGGGCTGTGGTAGAGTTGATCTGCTACTCTGTCCTCATGTACACCATGGCTTCTCTGTCTCCAGGCATAAGGGACAGTCCTAGGTCCCTGTAATCTACAGAGATGGAGTCTAGATCTAGATTTTTTTCCAGGAATTTGTGACATAAGGGACACCCAGTTTTTTGGCGTCATAGCTGAAGAATATCAAGTTAGTCTCTCTTATTTCCTGTTGGTGCAATTGTCTCTTCTTTGGTTTATTGGTAAAAATCAATTGCATTGATTTCTGAAAGTTGAACCAGCCTTGAATTCCCAGGTCAGTCTCACTTGGTGTCCTATTTGTTAATGTTCTACTGAACATGAGAAGTTATTTCTTCTATCTAACTGTACCTTGCACTTCGGCATAGTAGGTTTTCATTACCTCTTTTCTGAGGAAATGAAGACTCTCCATTTTCCTCATTTCAAAGGTTCTGTACAGTAGAAAGTCTATTTTCCCACTTCTGGACTTGATATAGCAATTTTAAAAGGATGTAAGAAATGCAGAATTTAAGGCTTCTCCCTCTTTAACTTCTTTTTACCTTTGTTCTTTCTCCATCTTTCTTTTTCTTTTCTCTTTTTCCTTCCTTCCTTCCTTCTCTCTTTTCTTCCTCCTTCCCTTCCTTCCTTTCCTTCCCTCCCTCCCTCCCTCTTTCCTTCCTTCCTTCTTTCCTTCCTTGTTTTAGCCACAATATGATGTGATGGGAACAATCTGATACCATGTGTCTGGACAGGTGGATCATTCTCCTTGGTTAAGAAGCTTCTAGAGCACTGCTTCCCAATGGGAACTGGAAAACTCTAATCAAATTCTAACCAGAGCCTAGAAAGATGATGGTTCCTTTTGATTGACAAAAAGTCATGAGTCAGCTGCAAAGGAAAATGCCTGGCTGATAATATTTGTGCACAGAAGCAATTCCATCAATGTAGGGAGTGCATTGCAGGAGGCACGATTGGCAGGGCAGGGAGGACAGAATATTAATGAAGCTGTCAGAGGGACAGCACTGCTCCAGCTATGGGCAGCAGAGGGCGCTGTTGCCTCCTAATCTTTACATAAAGTGGCAGGAAGATAATAGCCAGAGCTTGGGAGAAAAAGCTGGCCTCTTCTTAGCTGTCCTAGAGATCTGTGATGTACTTAGGAAAAGTGCATTTGACACTTTCTTTGACTTCATTAGGGACATTCAGAAGGACAGACGATGGCTAGTTTTAATGTAGGAGCTCGCTCTGCCCAAGATTCGCTATGAGCCAGACACTGCTCTACATGCACTTCATGTATATTAATGCATTAAGTTTCACAAGAGCAGTAGGAGGTAAGCAATAAAATTACTTACGTCCATTTTGGAGACAAAGAAATAGGAACCAAGGCTCAAGTGACATCGCAGTGACATATAGCTGGTTACTGGCAGAGTTGGGATTTGAACCTAAGCTGTACATTGCTGACAGCTTCTACATGTAGTGTTGATCTCATTAAATCTAACAAAGAGTTCTGTGATCAGCAAATAACACAGAAAGCATGGGAGGGCAGGATGCAATTCCAAGTCTTCTGCTTTGGCCTGCAGTGATACTTACCACTACATGTTTCCTGTGTATGTCCTTTCTCTCCCATGCCAGACTGTGGGGAGAAGTGGAGCCTAGTCTCAGCAAGTACAGATACCCTAAGCCTCTTTGACCTCTCCTCTTCTTGAGCCTTAGGCATGATTGAGATTTTAGAAGCCTCGTGCCCTTGACCTTGCCTCTCCTTGAACTGGGGAAATGTGCTTTTAGAAGGAAAAAACCTGAAGTACAGAAGAAACAGAAGGACAAGGTTCACTTCTGAATAGAAGTGGGAGAAGACAAATACCCTCTGGGGTTTCCTTTTGGTAGGACAGATATTTAAGTCATGTGCTCTCAATGATATAACATTTGATGAAGCGATCCATTCAAATAAGCCTGAAATCTGTTAATAAATCTTGATCTGAGGGTGGAGGGCTATGGCCAACCTAGAGAAAGGAGTCTAAAGCATGGTTTTCCACCTCAGTCCTCTTGTTGGGTAATAGGTACTGCCTGTTGGTTTAGGTAATGCCTGTTGTAAGCAACTCTCCTGCAGGGTGTAATTGATCCTTGGTTACTTCTCAGATGCCAGGGACATGTTGCCCTTGAGGTCTGTCTACAATGTATACCCTTCACTGCTGGGGATGCTGTCACTGAGACAGCTACTTGCTCCTGGCTCACGATGAAGATCGTGGTGGTAGTAATAAGTATTCTATCGCTTATGATCATCCTATGGATTTGATATTGGTAACCCCATTTTTATTGAAGAGAGAACTGACTGAGGTCCCAGCAGAGCAGGGAGCTTAAGCTTCAATCCTAGGCATTCTTCCCTCCATAATTACGTCACCTACTCTCTACAAGTTGATATAGATAGCAAGACTTGGCAAATGGGTCCCTACTGGCATGGGTCCATAGTCTGTTTACTCCATCCCTGGTGAAGGAAATTAACTGTATCACTAAGCCCACCAATTAGTTCAGATAGCTATTTCTGTGGCAAGACTTTCTCAATGAAAGCGTGAGTTGACACATTCTGACACAGCTCCTTATCTTGTTGCAGGCCAGCATAGAAAATAAATTACCAGATAATATTTTCACAAAGCTTATTGCTAACAAACTTGGCACCCTCTGTGTTCTTTAATGATCCTTTAGGCGTGCCTCTCCAAGCCTTGGGAGACTTTCTTCTGTGAGTGACATCACATATATTATCATCTTGCAGTTGAGGGAACTGAGCCTCAGAGAGTTAAGTTATTTGCTCTCACCATTAAGATAATAAGTTAGGAATCCAGAACATATTCTTCCCATTAGGCCTTTGTCTGCATTCTGATTCTATACAGAGGTGGCTTTCTTCTGTGTAGCTCCATGTAAGGGTAAGGACTTGACAATATATGACCCCTATTTCATGAGGATCATCTTTATAATAGCATAACATAGTGAATAAAAGAATTAAACCACTATCATTTGTCCAGCGTACTTCCCATTTAAAAAAAAAAAAACAGAGGGGCTGGGAGCATGGCCTAATGGCAGAGTGCCTAGCATGCATGAAGCCTTGGGTTCAATTCCCTGGTACCACATGCACATAAAAAGCTGGAAGTGGCTCTGTGGCTCAAGTAGCAGAGCACTAGTCTGGAGCAAAAAGTGTCCTAGCACAATTCCCAGGCCTTGAGTTCAAGCCCTAGGACTGGCCAAAAATGCCCCCAAAACAAAACAAAACAACAAAAAGCCCCCCACAGTATTCTTTTGAATATCTAGGGTTGTAGAAAGAGTGTAAGTTTGGATGCAGTGGTAGCCCTCTTACTTAGAAATGATGCGATGTTACATAAGTTTTTAACCCTGTCTGGTTCTCAGTTCCTTTGCCTGTCAGGTAGGTGTCATCACATGCACCTGTTGGGTTCTTGTAATTATGCAGGCTTTTGATATATATATATATATATATATATATATATATATATATATATATATTGTGTGTGTGTGTGTGTGTGTGTGTGTGTGTGTGTATCTACAAGCTGTCAGTGCCAGGGGGAGTGCTCACTCAGTGTGTGACTGCTTTCTTCTGTCTAGCTAGTACATATTTTTCAATCTCTAAAATTGCCTTATAACATGGTAACTAATAACAGTGGAAGCCAATCTTTATCACTAACACACAATCCATCTGGGAGAAAGCTAGCTCTCCTTAAATCAAGACTAATCAAGGGAGCCTCACGACCCAACTCCGTCCTGCCATGAGCTCGTAGGAACAGATGGAAAATGGGTTGGGCAGATGGAAAAAACTCCATTTTCCAACAGGAATTATTTATTTGTGAAGTTGGAACCACTTGGAATGAATATTTTGAATTAGGAGGATGAAATATTGTAAGATTCACAACAGGGCCATGAAATTAACTAATGTGCTGCGACTACCAGCATTGTTGTGAGGCTGGGAGAAGGAATAATAACGGGGCTTTCAGAAATGGCCCAAACATATAAATTATCTACTTCCCTATGTCAATGACTCCCCTGAAGCTCTTCCACTGTTGGTATTATCCTTTTGTGCCCAAGACATTTCTTTTTCTAAGAAAGATAGTTTCCATGTGTGTTCCTTTGTCTTCAGGATCTTTGTGATCCAGTTCTTACAGGACAAGGATATTATAAAATACATAGCTGCGGTTATGAAACCTTAGTGTTAGGCACTATATGGTGCATCTATGTCTTTTATTCCACCTTTATCACAATACTGAAAAGTAGGTACTTTAAGAAAATGAAGTTTAATGAAATGAAGTGATTTGACCCAATTGACATAAGTAATATTTCATTTTTTCTTACCTGTGTTCTTGGGTATCTAGCCTATTTCTCTGGATGACCCTGGATTAATTAGAACATCCATCTGATTGTAGAGTTTTAGCACAATATCCAGGGGCCTTCAAGATCAATTCTTCTTCGTTTGACCTTGTCTCCTTTCTTTTCACCTAGAACATCACATGTGCATGTAGCTACAGCTGACAGCTCCCAGAACAGGGTAGATCATGTTGCAGAAGCTTTGCTCCTCTTGTGGGTTTCACCTGGAAAGTTCATTTCTGCCCACTAAATACTCCACCCCCTCTCTTCCA
The DNA here is from genome assembly GCF_031878675.1 of Megascapheus bottae. NCBI lineage: Eukaryota > Metazoa > Chordata > Mammalia > Rodentia > Geomyidae > Megascapheus > Megascapheus bottae. The sequence continues at coordinate 44,771,852 of NC_143514.1, read as the reverse complement.
GGCTAGGTGGGTGATTTTCTTTTATCAAGATGTGATTCAGTCTTACTCTAGGAAGGCTTCTCTAACAATGGTTTTGTTCCTGACATTAGAAACCTCAGAAACATATTTCTCTCATTTCCCATCTGACATGGCACTGAGGTACACTGCTCTCCACAGCTTCCATATCAAAGGTCTCCAACATCCCATGAGCTCTGCCTTACTCATTGCTATGAGGCAGGTACCCAGCATAGTGTGAGCATAGTAGGTGATTGACGGAATGGGTAGATGGGTAAGAATGACCAGTGCTTTCTTCCTTCTAAAGTATCCATGTAGTTTGTCTATATTATTTGAAGTGGACTCAGATTAGCCAACAACCAAGCTATGTGGCTAGGAATTAACCACTTATTTATTACACTAGGATCTCAGAAAAGGGTGGAGGGGAGCATGACATTGGCTGGGTCAGAGTGGGAAAGACTGAATCAGGAGCTTGTAAAGATCCAGGAAGAAAATTTATCACCAGATTTGTTCTGGATGTTCTAGAAAACACACATTAGACAGTGATACTTGGGTAAGAGCATTACCAAGCCAGAATGAATACACCTTTTAAAATCTGCCCTCCACCATTTACTGAGGGCTGATACCTAGAACATATTTGGAAAATCCTAAATTGCAGAAGCAGAACATACAGGCTGACCTCCTGTTGTGTGTCCCCTCACATAAGAGCCCCAAATAGGCATGAGAAGGAAGTTGTACTCAGTACATTGCATGTATCTCTGTGCTCTCACAGGGTGTGGAGTCATCAGAGGCTTTGGAAATGGGTATGTACTTATGCAAATTATGAGTCCTTTGCTCCTTTTTCTAGCCTCACTTCCTCATAAAGTAGAAATAATTTTCACATCTAGGCATTGGCATATGCAATCACTGGAATTACAGAGCCTCCCCCCAGCACGAGTACCCTGCTGAGTCATCTGCCTCTTGACTTAGATTCACAGAAGTCTGGTATCAGGTCAGGGAACCAAATCCTCAAATGTAGGTGTCACGTGGGACCAGAGGTCCTTGAAGCCTGTCTTTCTGGTTCTTGGAAATGGGAAGATCTACTCCTGGAAGCCGAATACTAAGACAGGATGTGATTGGATTGCCAGATTTAGTAAGGGATGGCCACCAAGAACTATACAGAAGAAAGGTAAGACCCATCTCTGTCCCTAACTCCTCTTGACCCAGAAGCAAAGCCACAAAACTTCTGCGAACCCTCATTTTCTCACTTGAACCCTCATTTTCTCACTCTTCTCATGTTCCACCCTAGGTCTGAAGCACATGTGGAAACACACCCTAGATGAGATCTAGAATAATGAAACTGACCTGGTCAGAAAGCCAGTCCCTTCAGGAGACATTGCCAATGGTGAGTACCCATTGTGCCTTCTTGCTTCTTCATTCTTTCTCCTACATGCTGAACATAAGGGCAGGTAATGCAAGGCTGAGTAAAGAGTAACTGTTGTTAAGAGTAACTAATGTCAGCTTTATTGGGAGCATTTGAGATGGCTTGGTTGGGATCGGGTTACTATTTTTCATGCAGAGAAAGTAAAAAGTATAGGATGAAAATCAGGGTTTGAGTTATGGAGAATTTTGTATCGTAAGAGACATTATTTAGTGTTGGCAGAAAACATTAGAATTCAACCATTAAGGATGAGAGAAAAAGAAGCTGGCACTTGTTGCTTCTGCCTGTAATCCCAGCTATCCATAAGGCTGAGATCTGAGCATCACAGTTTGAAGCCAGCCTGGGCAGGAAAGTTCATGAGACACTTCTCTTCAATGAACACACTCAAAGAAAAATCAGATGTGGAACTGTTGCTCAAGTGGTCGAGTGTTAGCTTTGAGTGCAGAAGCTTAGGGATAATGCTCAGGTCTAGAGTTTAAGCTCCAGGACAAGGAGGGTGGGAGGGAGAGGAAGAGGGAATGAGAGAGGGAGGGAGAGAGGGTGAGGGAGATTGCAAGAAGAGAGAATTGCATGTACAAATGCAAAAAGCTACAAATATATGTTAGGTCTTTTGGAAAGCAGTGGGCTGTTCATGTGGCTGTAATAAAGATGGAGAAATGTTGTACAAATGAAGTAGGAGGAGCTGAGAGAAAGTAATGAAAGGAGATGCTGATTTCTGGAACAGGTTAGCCAGGCGGCATTTGGTCAAGTTTGGTGGGTGCTGACAGTTCTTCAGTCAGCATGCAGTTTTGTGACACTTGTATTCAGTGATTCACCAGTGGTTATTTGTTATTTAATGATTCAACAGGGTTGTTATCTCCTATAAATCACACCCAACTCAAATGGTCCTGACATATTGGTAGCTCATAATCCAAGACCAAGTATATGACTTATAAGTGTTGAAGAATCCGTTGGTGTTTTAGGTGGTTTGGAAGGCTTGAAATGTTGGAAATTTACATACAATAGTGTTTCCTATGATATCTTGCATAGATCTCATTCTCAGGGATACTAAAAATATTATTTGAAAAATAAAAAGCACAGTGGTTAAAAATACACTGGAGACATTTCTTTCACTCATTGTGATCTTATTTTCCCAGGTATAAGAAAGTGCAACCATTATTATCTATTACCATTATTTATCTATTTGCTATTGTGGGTTGTATTGAGGACTAGTACAAAAGATCTATTGGCGTTCTATCCTTCTGGGAATGCAGGACACAAATTCAGTTGGCATTGGAATCTTTACAGTAGTGCTGCAGTTGACATAAAGTCCTCGTGGTGAGTCCTCATGTGATATGTGAGTGTTGGGCATAGAGATATGAGGAGAGTATCATGGTGAGACCCAATCATTCATCTGTAGAACACCACAGATTGCCAGCAAAATGAAGCTAAGGCAGTGGCTTGGAGTGGGTTTTCCTTCTCAGCCTTTGAAAGGAACCAACTCTGCAGATACCTTGATTTTGGGCTTCTACTTTCCAGACTGTGAGAAGATAAATTTCAGTTTGTTCCAAGTACTCAGCTTGCAGCACTTTGTTACAATCACCTTAGAAAATGACTACATTCGCTTATATTACGTTGTCTAAATTACTTTCTTCTGTTACACACTCCCTTTTTCAAACTATCGCTCATGGCAGGAAAGGTCAGGCACCTGGTAGGGGCGGGAAGGGAAAGGTGCTATAGTCATGGGTAGAATCACCAAAGTTTAAATTCTGTCTGACCACAGGGGAGGTGGGTACTTATTTTAGGACAAAAATAAGAATCTGAGAGGACAAGATGACAAGTAGTGAGATCCACATCCCTGAAGGTATTTAAACACAGGGAGGCTAACAGAAACTCTGCTCCAGGCAAGTTCTATCAGAATGCTGAGAGACAGCTTTGCCTGTTATCTTCCAGGAGCTGGCCCATAGACCAGTCAGTATTTTGGAATTCGGGTGAGACAAAACCTGGGAACATGTGTCCCTTGTGTAAGCGTTGGAGACTGTGGGAGAGTGGCATGCGTGTTTTGAGCAAGGGCTCAGTACCAAGTGCCAGTTGCTCTTCACTAGATAAGTCTCACTCGGCCTTTGTCAGAGCTCAATCTGCTTGTGAATTTGTCTGGAATCCATTCCCAGCAGCACCATCTGTTCCCGATTGTTCTACCATCTGACCATTTACCCTTTGTCAACCTCCCTTCCCCGTCCCCTGGGGACCCTCACTGCCAGTTGGAGCCCACCCATTGTCCAACCTGGAAAAACTGAGTCTAATGAGAAAACAGAACAGGAGTGAGAGGAGGAGAGACACGTGCCAACGGTGGTGGCGTTTCAGGCCAAGATGTATCTGGGGAGATCCCAAGCCTTCACACAGAACCTGAGGAGAGAGCGTGTAGCCAACTCAGAGCCATATTGTGCCCCAGGAAGCCTGATGGCTCCACAAATAATATTGACTCCTTTTGTTTGGAAACTTTTGTGGAGGCTTCCCACTTCCCTACAAACCACGTTTCAAAGCTGGGCCTCCCCCCAATCCACTTTGCCTTTTGCAGGGTCGGTCCTGTGGCCAACTGTGCCAGCAGATGAGGGCCCCTTCATGCTAATGAGGGAGCTAGGGCTGGCATTCCTGAGGCACCCAGGCTCTCCTCCCCTCCAAAACTGCCTTTGTTGCTAAGGAGCCTTGGAACTGTGGCTGAAAGGCTCTTACAAGAGAAGGAGTGAAGACAGGGAGAGAAGAAAGGCATACATTTGTTCTCTGAGCTTTACAGTTTCCTGGCCAGCTCGAAAAGCAGTCCAATTTCTGATCCCAATTAGAATATCAAATCCCCTTGTTATTGTTTCTGTTAATGATCTTGGGAAATTCCTCTGAAGAGTCAGCGAGCACTTAGCAAATGCTTTGGACTGAGCCCCATTGTGCTTCTGGTCCTATAAACGTACCACACTGAGGCAGCCTGAACATAGCCTTTATTCCAGCCCCCGGGGTGGTGATGGAGTTGGTGGCAGAGAGCAGCTGGGGTTTCAAGATGTTCCTGTGAGGGCTCTGTCCAACAGGCATTCCCTAGGAACCTACTCTGGGAAGAATTTGGCTCTGTGATGAAGAGACAAAAATGATGTTCGTGGTCTCCAATTTGGATTTACCGGCAGACTTCCTAGAGAGACAAAGCATACATACCCAAAAAAGAATTCTGTATGTTATTTGCTGTCACTGAGCTCCATAGGGCATTGTCTGGATAGGGAATTGTTCCTCACTGGTTCTAATCCTGGCACAGTTACTGTTAGATCACAAACAAATACATAAAGTGCCTCAGGTTTCTCACCTGTAGGAGGGACACAGTCAATTAGTTGGTTTACGAAGAGCCAGTGCGAGCAGGAAAATGAAGAACAGGGATGAGAACAAGCTTTATTCTCCATTGGTTTGTGGCCATTGTCCATGAGCCATATATTAGCTTGGGATGTATGTGTCTCTACTTGGGAAATGATCTGTTCAATATAATAAAGTGAAATACTGTGTAAGAATAAAATGCACTAGTTCCATCTCTTGGACCATATCTGTGTGCCAGGTGGCGTGCATTCTTGTCCCATTTAATATGCTGTGGTGAAGTATGTAGGATCACACAGCTGAGAGACAGTCTGCCCACTGGTGAGATCCTGCTTTTGACATTCTGAAGCCTCATCGTCTTTAAACGCTCAAAGCCCAAGACTCGCAGAGAGATGAGGTAACACAGTTGACTCCAAGCAAGCCTCACTACATAGAAACACACCCAGAATGTTCTGCTGGAGAAGGCTTCTCAAGATGCAGGATGCCAGGTTTTACTACTCAGCATTTATTAGAAGCTCACACTGCCCCCGCCACAGGAAAAATGCAAAATGCTACTGAGGGAGGGAAGGGAGAGGAAGGGAGGGAGACAGACAGACAGACACATACACAAATGATGTTAATGCACAGAAGTAGGACTTGTAAACCCTATGATTATTTCATCAGCAGTGTTGAAAAATATCAAACAATACAATGCTAATAATAAGCTTTATTGTAATAGAAAAGCAAAGTAAATAATTGAGTTCTTACAATAGTATCAAAGAAAAGTGGTATCTTTTCTGATCAGTGAGAATTGCGCATGGGCAAGCCTCACAGTCAGATCCACAGCCAGGCCATAGATCTCAGTTGTGTGGCTGTTAGCTCTGACAATGCTAGGCCACTACACTCAAGCTGGGTTAAGTGTGTGTCTGGGTTCAAAGGGAGCAAAGAGTGACATGTGTCCTCACAGCCTGGCCTGGTTATCACAGCTCCTTTAAGTACCGCAGAGCTGACTCCAAGACCAGATTTTTCCCTTTGCAGAATCTCTGCAAAGCCTGGTCAATTTTCCGAGGGCTGAGGGATAGGTTGTAAATGAGATTGTAGTTGTGAATTAGGCGTTTGGCTCGTCCCTTCTCCAGAACTCCTGTGAGTAGATGGGGTGGGTGGAAGGTTTGTTAAAGAGAAAGGAGAGAATTAATACATAGGTATGTATTATATATTATTATATTATGATGTAATAGATTACCATATAATATTATAATATATATTACCATATGGTATATATAGATTGATAGATAGATATCAGCTCAAGTGACTTTGAAGTGGACACTATACCAAATTTTGAAACTTTAAGAATCTTAAAATTCAAATGACACTTTCCAAAGTATTTTTTGTCCTGGATGTGCATCTGAGATTTTAGGAGGGATTTCTTGTGTAACTTGGGGAGAGACAGAAAGAGATGAACTCCAATAAAAACCACAGATAAGATTCTAAATCAATTTAATTTTTTTTGTCAATTGTGGGACTTGAACTCTGGGCCTGGCCCATGTCCCTGAGCTCTTGAACTCAATGTTACCACCCTACCCCTTGAGCCACAGGTCACTTCCGGTTTTCTGGTGGTTAATTGGAGATAAGAGTCTCATGGACTTTTTAGTGCCTGGCCTGGCCTTGAGCCTTGATCCTTAGATCTCAGCCTCCTGAGTAGCTAGGATTACAGGCATGAGCCACTGTACACGGCTAATTTTGGTCTTTTAGCCACACTGCCCTTTAAAAATTATTAAGTTTAGTAGTTGTACAAAGGGATGACTATTCAATGATATACTGTGATCATTCTCCACCCTCTCTTCCAATCTCCCCTCCGACTTTTCCTAGTTTCACAGTCTCATATGCACTGGATATGATGATTTCACTCTTCTCCACATCCTCTCTTCATTTGTCTAACCCCTTCCTTTTGATTCCTGTCGACCCCTTCCTCAAGGATCAACGTCCTGGTATTCATGCTGTTGGACTGTGAGTTAGTTTTTCTAAGGAGTTACACCCTTGGAATTTCCCCCTGCATAAACCAGACTTTAGTTAATGTTTGTGTACACTTGCGTACAACTGCATATGAGCCACCCAGTGTTTAAAGCCAAATTTGGAAAATGTGGGGTGCTCGATAAAAGCATCTCAACCTGTTCTAGTTTCTTTTTATCTTGTGATAGTATACAAATATGTTCTTATATGTGCAGGTTGAAGCAATGCATTTGAAGTGCATTTCTAGACAGGCATTTACTATGCTGTCTTTTAACTTGCTAACTTGCTTCCCTTCTCAAGGATCAAAGTGTGAACGCATGTCATAGAGCTAGAGATATAGAGAAGCTCAGGATGCAGGATATCCACACATTACACAGGACAATATCAATGCCAGGTTCTATTCCATAGGAAGGTTAAGGAGGTATGACAGTTGTTGAGATAAGTTTTAAATATATGTCTAAGTATCATCAAAGATGACTAACTCATTCATAAGCCTGCATTATGAGCTTAGATATATCAGATACATGATTTGGGACTATAAAGAACTTACCAAATGAATCTGCTATCTCTAGAATTCTCTGACCCACTGAGAAACTAAATATTAATTAGAAAACAACTTTAATAGTAATAATAACACATTACTTGATAAGATTTACTATACTTCTCCAAGCTTTTGGCAGTATTAACTCATTTACTCTTCCCCAAAGGAGTAAATCTATTTCACAAAGGGAGGAACTGAGACCTAATGTCTCCACATTATTTGATTGAGCTTCCTCATATGGTGTTGCATTGGGAATGAGGGGGTAAAAGAGATGGATTCAAATGTGTTTCATAATGTTTCCTCATCTGTTTCTTGACTTGTGAAGACCTCTGTTGTCAATAAAAAGCTTTCAAATATCAATATCTTTTCTAGAAATGAAAGATCACTTGTGCTCTTTTTACCTCCCGTTATTTATAGAGAATGTGATTGTAAAGTTATTTTTTCCAAACACCTACAGGTAATGCCTCAGTCATTTTATAGAGGACCGTTATTAGTGTAGAGCTGGGCAGTGGTAGGTACGTGTCAGCCAGGCTTGACCTACCATGCTGGAGAGTTGTGCTTCCTGTGAAGAGAGTGGTAAGCAGATTCTCTGTGGTGGGAATTCTTCTAGACGTAACAGTAAACTACCTATTCAATTACATTTTTATTTTATTCTATTCTCATTTTTTATTTGTTGACTTATCCATTAGACTATACATCATTTTTCCTGAATCAACCTGATTGGTTATTTACATAGACTATACACAGCTTGGAAAGTCTCTGAATGGAGTGGTTGCTTTTAGATTTTCTTCTCTTTAAACATTTCCTTATGTCTTTACTCTGAAAAGAGAAGTCGATGGCTAGGATGTAACTTTCTGATTACACATTTTAGGAAATTGTTCAAAGTTTTTTGAGCCTCATTTTAGCTTTTATAAAGGGGTAATAAAATGTTTTGAAAAAAAACAATAAAATAACTAGCTCTTAGTACAGTGGTCAGTACTTTTAAGTATTCATTAATGCCAAGAATCACCAAAGACAATTATACTAATTAAATCAAGAACACTTTTTCAGTATATATGTGTATATTGAAATAGCTATTATATGACATTTAGTTTATATTTTAAGGTTAAAAGTTTTAATCTGGAAAGGCCTCTGGTATTATTATTTTTTCCCTGTAATCTTTGTCATTGGTAGAGGTTGTTAATAGGAGACCTTCACTGAAATGTGGATCTGTCCAAATTACTCCGCCACTGGGGGTATCCCAAAATAGACACCCAAAATATCCCTTGCAATCTGTCTTAATGTTGAATAGTCTGTCCTCTTGCAGCCAGAACCAAAACACAAGAGTTGGTAAGAACCACTTTAACATCCACTTCATGTTTACAGTTTACAGAGAACTTCCAAATATTTTATCTCATCTGATCCTTTGTCAACTCCAGCAGGCATGCTTTGTTATTCCCAGTCCAAATTTACAGGTGAAACGCAGAGAAGTTAAGTGACTAGCTTTCAGAACTCTACAACTAGTGGAGTCTGGGACTTGTCCTTTAAATCTGCTGTTAAAAAAATAAGCGAAGTAATATGTTCTTTCTAGTATGTCACTAGAACTGGCTTTAGTGAGACATCAGAGAGAAGAAGGATGAGATTACGGATTCCTTTCCTACTTCTGTCATAATTTATGGCTTTGACCTCAAGTTTCCTCCTCTGTAAACAAGGGTCCTAATCCCTCCAGCAAGAGTTGTGAGAACTTGGTGACGAAGTGCATGGAAAGTACAGGCCCAAGTAAAGAATATCCTTCCAGACCTCCTACCACCTTGAACTTTAAAATACTTTGTAGCTAGCCTTTGGTGCCCTGGGCCACTTCCAAGTGCACTATTTGCTCAGAAATTTATCCCAACCACCCTTCTTTCTTTAGCAAACATGAGCAAGTTATTCAGAGTCATTATTTCTTCTCCTCAAGGCTATTTTCTTGACAAACCCATTAAAGAATAAGCTCAGTAGGTTCCCAGAAACAGTGATTTGATGATGGATAGTCTGCTTCATCCTTCTGGATGAAGAACACCCTGGCCTACATAGTTTCTTGCACATAATAAAGCACAGTGATTCATCTGTGAGGAAAGGAAGTGTCATCCACTCCACATCTAGAAGGAAGCCTTCATGGTCTGTGAAATGCTGTGGCTAATAAACCCACCAAATGACCTCAGTTAATCCTCTTTCCTCACTAAAGACAGTTGTCCATGTTGCCAAATCTGGCTGACACATTCTTTGGCTGTTGAGGAGCTAATGAATTTCATAGAAACAGAAAAAAAAATACAACAGGCATAAACAGTGAAGAGGCCATGAGAAAGGCATTTCAAATCTGTTGGAATCTGTCTCCAAAGTCAACAAAACTTCATTTTTCCTCAGAACTGTTTTTTTCCTATGAGAAAGGTCCCACTCTTTGGGAATTCTCTTAGCAACTGAGTTTCTAATTTTATGATCCATCATCCATCAATCTCACTGGACATTTTTTTTTTAGGAAATAAGTTCTCTGTCTACTGAGACGTTTGTTTGTATTTTTTTGTGTTTTACTTGTAATTTCATCACTCCTCTCCTACATATGGGGCATAAGAGTTAGCAGTTCTTAAAGTCTGAATAAATACCTAGACTCTGTTGTTCAGACCTGTTGTTCAAATCTTCTTGATTTCAGAATCTTCTCTAAATATTCTAGCCCGTCCTTAGGTAGATTCTGGGTAGAGGAGAATCTTCCATCTAAGCTCTCAAGATTCACAGATAGGGTGAATTTTACCCCACTGTAAATCATGATCTAATGTTAACTTATGAGACTTGTCACATACCTCAATTGCTAATCTCTATCCTGTAATCTTTGCAGAACATTGTCTCAGACATTCTAACTCCAAATTCTTTCAAACATTCCTCCACCTCTCTCTCTGTCTGTCTCTGACTCTGTCCTCTGTCTCTCTGTGTCTCTGTCTCTGTCTCTCTGTCTCTCTCTCTCTCACTCTCTTTCTCTCTCACTCTCTCTCTCTCCCTTAGTCCTTGGCTTGTATTCAGGGCCTGGGTACTGTCTTTGAGCTCAGGGCCTGGGCACTGTCTTTGAGCTTTTTCAAGGTTAGCACTCTGCTACTTGAGCCATAGCATCAGTTCTAGCTTTTCTGCGTATCTGGTACTGAGGAATTGAACTCAGGGCTTCATGCGTGCTAGATGAGCACTCTACCACCAGGCCACACACCTGGACCCGACACCTTATCTCTAAGCTTCAGATCACCTTCTTCCCCTAGAGACCTCTCTGGTACAACTGCTCACATCACACGGAGAGCTTCCTTCCATCTCTTTTCCTTTTGGTTCTTAATATTTTTCAATGGATATAAAATTATACATATTTATAGTGTATGTACCCTTGATATGTACACTTGAAATATATATGTATATATATATGTGTGTGTGTATGGGTGTGTGTGTGTGTGTGTGTATGTGTGTGTGTGTAACTAGGGGAGATATGTCTATCTCTCCTAACATTTATTATTTCTTTTAGGGAAACGTTTAAAATCGTTTCTATTCGTTTTTTGAAATACGTATTGTTATCTATAATCACTCCACTGGGCAACTGTGCATAAACTTTTCTGCCATGTCTGTCGGTCTGCTGTCATTCTTTTAGAGACACTCACTTGTGTTCATTTATGACACTTTACTCTGTGCCATTTTCTTTCCTTTTTAACTGTTCTTTCAATCTCTGTATCTTACTTAAGAGTAAGAAGTTTCAACCAGAGACTATGTCTTATCCTTTCTAGTTTTCTTCTTGGTCTGTCCTTTTACATTGTGCTAGGCTCATAAAACTGTTTTATTAAAAACTTTTATATTTCAGCCAGATTACTCTTTTACATACAATTTTGGGATTATTTTCCCTTTTCTTCTTTGGTAAAATTATTAAAAATCCTGGGGCTGGGAGTTTGGCCTAGTGGTAGAATGTTTGCCTAACATGCACAAGGATCTGAGTTCTCTTCCTTAATACCACATACATAGAAAAAGCCAGAAATGGTGCTGTGGCACAAGTGGTAGAGCCCTAGCCTTGAGAAAGTCCAAGGACAATGCCCAGGCCCTGAGTTCAAGCCCCAGGACTGGCCAAAATAAAAAAAGAAAAAAATATAAAAAATCCTTGGTATGGTAGTTATATTTTGTGTGGTTGAAAATTAAATTGCTTTGGGAACAATAACTAAAAGATCAAAACAAAAGAAAAGGAAAATTAAGATAAAAACAAACACATAAAGAAAATGAAGGCATTACTCTTGTCATGGGGTTGTTTTAGAGAGTCTAAGGTTTGCATCACCTCCTCCTGAGGCACTCTGTGCAAATCAGCTTAACAGTTTTCATCCCTGTGCTTTTGAATTCATTCCCTCTTCTTTACTACTGGAGTTTTGAGCCAGTTCCAGAGACTTTCTTTCTCAGGGGCACTGCAATAGCCTCCTTTTTGCTTCCCTTTCTCTCTTCTTCATCCTGTGTTTCTTTCTGAATGACATTTAGCAAACCATGCCTGGTTTGATAGTCTTTGACACTCTTTGAATTAAGTTACATTTGCAATTCTCTGATCTGGCATCGAAATCATTTCAGTCTGTGTCCCCTTTTATGTTATATCCTTATCATTTAGTATTCTTTTGAATAGTCCCTTTGCTTCCAAAGTTGAGCTCCCTACCGAAGCTTCATGCATAACAGTTTGCTTTGCCAATCTTTCTCCTTTGCCAAAATAGGCTCTCCACTTCTTTGTGCCTAACTGCACTTACTGATTAATAATCAAGTTAGCATTAGCAGAACCTTCCTTGGTCCTAAGAAAGGTTTCTCCTTCCTTTGAATCTCCACAAAGCATGTTCTAATGGCAATTACCATCTTGTAGTCTGGGATTTGTTTAAACATGACCATTCATTCATATGCCTGTTCCCTATTCACCTCCAAATATTTGTTGAACAGAACTGTGTAGATACTGGGCATAAAAAGAGTGATACAGTGTACTTGTGAAATGGTAATAAGACTTCCAATTTAAAAATCCAATACATCAAACATGTTAATGGATGTTTGAGACTCCTGAGGGGCAAGATGAAGGCTCTCGGAAAACTCCCAGGGGAGTGCTTGATTCTAATATGCAAGATACTTAGGTATTAATTAACAGGTAAACAAGTTGTTGGGGTGGGAGGTAGCTAGGAAGATGGAAGGGTTAGGGCTAGGAAAGGCACAGTCATGTGAGGAGAGGGAAGTGGCTCATTCTAACTTGGTGGACTCATCCCGATGATAACAAGAGTAGAAGAAGAAATGGATCATGTGTTTTGGGACTAGATTCTGCCTGGTTAAAGACTCTGTGGTTCATTCTGGCATGACTAAGGGGGGGGGGAAGAAAATATTTTAATTTGGAAAATTATAAGATTGGATTATGGATTAGGTTTGGGTAGTGGAATGAAGGAAACATCAGAGATAGGAAGTTACTGTCAGCCACGCAGTGGGGGATTCTATCTGATTCCTATCTTTGTATTTCTTGATTGTGCTGAGCACAATGCCAACCATGTGGATCGTCTATAAAATGCATTATCCATAGGAAAGGAAACAAGGACTAACACGTGAATAGAAAGGCATACTGGCAATGAAATGTTTACTTCACCTGTATTTTGGGGATCACACAGGTAGAGGGCATTTTCCAGCTTTCGGAACCTGTCTATCCACAGCTCACTTTCTTCAGGCTTGTTTCTCATGGCTGGACTCATGGGAGGCTGGGAGGCTGGCCTGATCTTCAAAGAGCTCAGAGGATCTTGTGGGTCTGAAGTCTTAGCAAGAGGACTTTCTGGCTGCTGTTTCCCTTCTGGAGTTTTCTACCAAAATAACACAAGTATGTCACTGGCAACAATTCACAATCTAGAGTTTCTCCAGACTCTTGGCCAAAGATGAGGCCACACAACTGGGAAGATTTATTGCAAGGCCTGGTTTTGGAAAGTAAAGATGCATTTCAAATTCTCAATATCATAGGACCATAGCTGCCAAGTTTTTCCTGGATGCAAACTTGGTTAAGATTTTATTAAGAGAAAGGTGATGTCATTACTTTGATTCGGATTTTCTTTTTCTAACTTGCATGAGCAAAGGAGTGGAAATGGTTGAGCCTTTTCCTGAGGTTTTCTTCTAAGGATTCTAAGTATTGGGGATTATAGGGGATGGGCTTTCCTGCAAACTTTAGACCATCTGTATAACCAGAACTAGGTTTAGCAACATACTTATGCCATCTTAGTCATGTGGGTCTATTCTAAAGAATGTTAAAGCATAGATAGCATGCTGGAATATTCATTTAACAAAGGAAGTACAGAGGCCCCAAAAGTTAAAGTAATGTGTTAAGACTGCAAAGATGTAAGAGTAGACTCAAGATGACATGCAGGGCAGAGAGGTGATGGCTGCTTTACATAGGTCTCCTCATCCATGCCTGGTGCAAAAGGAAAATAAATTAGAGAAGTTATGTCAGGAGCAGCATGTGGAAAGAGTGAGGGTTTGTTGTCTGCTCTGCCATGTTCTACTTGCATAGTTCAAACCTGGGCATCTAATGCAAAATGAGCAAATAAATAAACCCAAGAATTTTGGTTATTTATATGGAAGAGAAAGACAGAAAGGGAGACCAATAGATATCATTCTTTGTGAGACACTGAAACTCACGTGGATTGTCTACCTGAGTACTAGAAATAAATAAAAGTTAGAGTGAGAGAACATGAAGCTGACAGCAGAAAAAAAGAAAAGTGATGGAATGTCCTGACAGTGTTCAAGGCCCTGGTTTTAGTTCACTGTTAATTTAATTCTGTCTGTACTTAATGGAGTACACTTCATTATCTTTTCAGTAAATTAAGCTACTAGACTTGAATTTGCTCATTGTGATCTAAATGTTCCTTATAAAATGATTCCTCTAGCTTTTGTATGCCATTTGTATTCCCATATACTTGGGAATGTTTCTGTCTTTCCAATTCTGTACAATTGTCTCACATTTCCCACACATATAATGGCCCTCTATTCTGATGGTAATTGGGGTGCTGGGGCCCAGTGGTTCATGCCTGTTATGTCAGATACCATGGTAAAACAGATCAGGAGAATTGGCATTCAAGAGCAGCGAGGGCAAAACATTAGTAAGATCCTTATCTTAACCAATAAGTCAGTCAGTGATGGTATACTCCTATGGTCCCAGCTACATGAGGGGTGTAGGTTGGAGGTACAAGTTGGAGGATCATAGTCTGAGCCTGGCCTGAGCAAAGGTGTAGCTGAACAATGACAACAGCAAATGTTGGAGGAGTGGCTTAAGATCAACTTTCTTATTGTGTGTAATGTCTGTAATGCCTTCACCATCAAAGAGAGAGGGAGGAAAAGACAGGGGAGGAAGAGGAAAAGGAAGAGGAGGAGGAGAAAGAGAAGGAGGAGGAAGAGGAGGAGGAGGAGGAGGATGAAGAGGAAGAGGGATTACAACAAGAAGCCATAGTTCTGAATTGGGTCACATATATGGATAAAGCAGGTGCAGGAAAACATGAATTCTTTTTGTCTGAAATAGAAGAGTACACAGAATTGTACCTGTGTGGACAATAAGCACATTTATTTGTCTTTGCTTTAAGACAAATCAATTTGTGGAAAAGCGAAAAAGTTTTCATTTGGAAGAATAGTGATCTTATGTATTTCTGGAGATTTGGGTCATTGTAGAAAGCTGATAAAGCTTCAGTAGAGCTGTCCAGATTAACACACATTTGTGAACATTCTGATAGATGATTTTAGTGAGATCAGAGATGACTGTGACTCTCAGAAGCAGATTCTAAGCCATTTTATATTTCTTTGGATAGTCCAGTGCTGCCCAAGATTTGCAAGGCTGTGACTAAGCCTCAAGCAAGTACTCAAGTAATAGCTCCACACATATCAGGAGCTGTGAGAAGCTCTTGCTTGGCATAAATGAACATTTAGGTTCTTCTTGCTTATTTATCTTATCTCCTTCCAGTCTTGCTTTACATTCTTCTCTTCAGCCACACACAACCATTAAAAGAAAAAAAATGATTTTTTTATGGCTTTATCTCCTTATAATGCTGCCATATCTGTTATAAAAGCCCTTTTGCCACCTATACCTTCTTGAGGTTGGGTTTCTAGCCAGTCTCCAAAACTTGTGCCACATGTCTGTAAAGTGTTCCCTGAACACCACCTAAGAAAGGCAGTTACATTGCTGTGTCTTCACCCATTTGTTGTGTCTTCACTGCATTTGCTGGGGTCTTCTTCCACCAGAGTTTTGGAGACTATAGGCATGTGAGTGCTATTGATACATCTATTCTCAAGATGTAGCAAGTGGCCTGCAGGCAGTAGGATCTCAGTGAAAAAATGAATGAATGATTTTAGCTGAGATCATAGGAACATTGGTTTTCTCAACCCTCTGCTTCGATTTTCCTTTTTAAAATTGGGGCAATGAATGCTACCTATACAAGAATACAAGAAGAATTAATTATTGCTGAGATGCAATAAAATCCTCAAAGAAGAGGCAAAATAAAAGAGCAAACAATTTTTTTTTATAATTTTATTCACAACAGGCTTAACATGCACGGAGAAAAGCATGTGCTGCTGTTTCTTGCATAGCAAGAGGCTTGCCAAAATGGATACTGTTTTCTAAAATATTTCAACGTGTGAAGCGCTTGAGAGGCCTCCTGTCATTTTAAGATGAATTATGTTCTAATCTGGGCATTTAAAACACAACAACAATAGAAAAACTCAGGCTGTTTCTCAGTTCTACAATGTTTCCTGGCTCAGTGTTGAGAATATTAAAATGGATTTGAAAATTGCCAAATATTTCCTTTCTTCCTCCTCCTCCTCCTCCTCCTCCTCCTCCTCCTCCTCCTCCTCTTTCTTCTTTTTAAATTACAGAGTGGGTTACATTTTAAAATGTGATGCCTGGGGAAAGGTCATCTTCAGTTTTTGGAAGCTGAAGTTAAGATGTTAAATGAGTCTCATAACCACAATTTTTGTGGCAGTCAGTGTATCAGTCATCAGCTTGGGAAGAACAGGTGTGTACATTATACAAGAACAATTTCTTGTGGCATGTGGCCATCCCAACATTGTGAGAAGGCAAGAAGTATCTGTATGCCATCTAGGATAAAAGTTAATCTATATGCTAAGAATTCTTGTGTCTCTCTCTTCTGTGTCTGGTAATTGTCTTAAATGGAGCAGAGGACTTGGAAATAAAAAAGTCCCCAGGGAAGAGCTCCACTAAGCAACAGAGAAGGTAAAGTCAAGGGCCGGTGGGGACCTTTGTCCAGCTCTTTATACCCAACTACCTACCACATGCTCAGTTCTGCTTTGAGGTATCTCATGGACTCCATGTTTCCTAGGAGTGGCAGGGGAATCCTTTGCAATCTTCCCTAAACAAGAAAAAAATAGAAATGGAAGGGTTTAGTTCTTTGTTTAGCACATGTAGGCAAAAGAGCCATCGATGAAGACAAAACACAGAGACTGTCATGTTAGGTGATGGGGATAAGTGCTGAATAAAACCTGGTTCCCACTCTTGTGAATCTCAGACCAATCAGACCAGGAAAGCACATGCTAAATGGCTTCTCAGAGTTTTATGTAACTACACACTACCATGAACACTGTAAAAGAAAAGTTGTGAAAGAAGGAAACGAAGTTTACATTTATTTTAGGGCAGGGGAAGGAGGGCTAGGAGAATTTGGAACAGCTTCTCTCAGGAAGTGATAGAAACAGAAGACTTGACTTGCAGGGTGAGGAGCCCACATCTAACCAAAGGCCAAGATGATGGTGGATATGTGAGAATCAGGCCCAGCCTATGCATTCCTCTGCTGGTGCCTTCAGCGGAAGAGGTACTGTGTGGAAGACGTTCAACCAGTATCTCCTGCTTCCCCCTGCCATTCTGTCCGGGTGCTCCTAGCTATAGCCTGCTGCCTTCAGGAATAACACAGATTTCCTTGAATGCAGGCATATACCACCACAACAACCTACTGCAGCCCTCGCTGGGTCTGAGTGTGAGCTATTTCTTTCATTAGCTGCATGACACTGAACACGCCATTCAGCTTATTTGTGCCTCAGTTTCTTCTATGAAATGGGGATAGACAATGCCTACAGATTCTTCTCAGGAATCAATGGACTAGACGATCTAAAGCAAGAGCCTGGATTCTCAAAGTGTTCAACGACTATGCAAGTATACTGTTATTTAGTTAAAGGTATTTTCACCAATAAATTCCCATCTCAAACCTAAAACACTTTTTCTTAAGGTGGGCTTTTTAGTATTAATTATGAATCATTTTTGTAGAGTGAGTATGGCATCCCATACATGTGGAATAAATGTGGCCTCCTGTATCTGACTCAGATGCACACAGGGTAACTCTAATTAGGTATTTAATGAGGATCATGATGACAACTGGTTTGGGAAGTAGGTACCTCCCAGGAAGATCTTACTTGACAGGTTGAAAATTTGTCAAAGTAACCCTGTCATTACCTAGTAGTCCTGGCCTCTGCTCATTATTTCACCCATGATGTGTAGAGAGAGCTTCCTATTTTTTTTCTTTTTGCAGGGGAAAAAGGTTTCTAATTGTAGGGGTGGGCACTTAGAGTAAATCTAAGAGTTGTATGCAAAATAGGGCCAGCAGTCAGACCCATCAGAACATTATACCATGAGTTTTCACTTTACCAGCTATAAACCTTCAGATCATTTCTTTCCATCAGTGAAATTATACCACCATTAAAACTACGAAATATTTACTATAAGGAAGAGATA
Organism: Megascapheus bottae; assembly: GCF_031878675.1. Lineage (NCBI taxonomy): Eukaryota > Metazoa > Chordata > Mammalia > Rodentia > Geomyidae > Megascapheus > Megascapheus bottae. The sequence goes on along the minus strand of NC_143514.1, from coordinate 44,753,846 downwards.
CAAACAAAGGCTATTATTTGTGGTGGCATTATATGACCATAAGCAAACCTAGTTAACTCAAAGAAGTAATACCACCAAAACCCAAACTTTTTTTTTTCTTGGAAACTGATTAGAGCACTATCCTTTTAAGGACAGGTTCTAGAACCTAGACTTTGTCCCTGTTCAAGTTCCCATCTACCATCTATCATTTTCAAAGTTCCAATAGAAGAAAATACATACTACTCTACTTCGATTTCTTTTAAGCTTCTACTTCTTCCTAATAGTTAATAGAAAATATAAAAGTAATGGTTTGCATGTGTAAACATTGTTTGGGAGTCTTGAGGCACAGCTTCTTTTTTTAAACAAGCAGGAAGGATAAATAATAACCATCTGTCTAGTCTGCCAGTTGAAGACTTGTATAGGAAGAAATAAGCCAAATATGTTTCTAGAGGTTTCCAGGTGTGGAAAGGGCCAGGTTTTACAAGGCTTCCAGTGGATTTGTACAGTCACATAGCCAGCCCTTCTGTCTGCTTTCACTAATGACTTGGAAATCAGTGGTCTCCGGTGTTGGCTGTACTTTAGAGCCACTCAGGGAGCTTTAAAAATGACCACTGCTCAGCTTCATACCATGCCAATTAAGTCAAAATCTCAGGTGAGGGGAACTCAGCACAGTACTTTTCAAAGAAATCCCTCAGTGATTTTAAAGTGCAGCCAGAGAAGAGGACAACTGCCTGAAATAAAGGTTTTCTGGCATGTTAGCCCTTCTGAATGGAGCTTTTGTGTGAAGGAAATTAAGTTAGATATTTCCCATGTAATGTAAAGCATAATTGACCCTGTGATGTAGAAATTATGTCCATTTGACAGATGAAGTTCAAGCAGTAAAATTTTAGTTATTTGTTTTCTTGAGACAACAGCCTTAGTGTGGGTATATATTTCAGGGCACACTTTTTTCCCTTTTTCTTTGTTATTCAGTTATGGAGCTTGAACTCAGGACCTGGGCACTGTCCCTGAGCTTTCTTTGCTCAAGGCTAGCACTCTGTCACTGAGCCATGGTGATGCCACTGGCTTTTTGGATGTTAATTGGAGATGAGTCTTACAGTTTTCCTGCCCAGGCTGTCTTTGAACTGTAATCCTCAGATATTAGCCTCCTGAGTAGCTAGGATTATAGGTGTGAGCAACCAGCACCTTGCCCAGGGCATATTTTTAAGTGCTTACTAGATGCCAGCTAGTACTATAGACGCTGCTAGAGCCAGAATTACTCCAGTTGCTGACTTAGAAATTGCACTCAAGACCTCTACAGCAGCTATGCTTAGTTAGAATACTGAGCAACACCAGAGGAACAAGTGAGCCATGAAAATACCTGGGGAAAGAACACTTAAGAAAAAGTGTTACAGCCAAGACAAAGGCCTGAATGCAGCGGGTGTATCTGCATTAACTGAGAGGAGAGTGTAGCTGAGGTGAAAGGAAAAAGAAAAGGAACAGTGTTAAATATCCACAAAGCTAAAAGACCTTTAGACAATACCAGGGATTGAAGATGAAGCCCATTGTTTTATTTCTTCTGTGGTCATTCCATCTTTGGTCATTTCCTGTTTGCTGTCTTCTCTGGTGATAGTATGTTTTGCTCTTTGAGGACCACTCCTTACCTGTCCCAGACCCCATTGTTTGGTAGGGTCTGATTTCTAAGTTCACCTCTAAGATGGGTCTGATCTTATTATTTTATGCCTCTTACCCAATCCCAATCCCAAAGGTCATGTCCAACTCAAGTTGATCCTCCTAGGTAGAGAAGAGTGATTTGCAACTTGTGCAGTGAATTTCCTTCCTTGACGAGACATCACCAGTGCTGTGAAGCTGTAACCATGATGACTAACCTATCTCTTTTGGAGTGGTAGAACGAGTTCCTGGAGCCACCAGGTTTGGTATCATGTAATGCCCATAGTCAGTGCCAGAACTTGGTAAAGCCAAACAGAGGTCCAGAAAGAAAGCACATACTTGACGATGACATTTGAATGGCAAGATCAAGCCAGGCCAGTGGTATTGGTTGTGCCAGACTTGTCATCTAAATGATCCCCAATCCTCTATTGTCTAAGCCAATTCAGTTGGCTTTTCTATCCCTTCACTGTATGGAGTTTTATAGTAATTAGTCTGAATTAAAAAAAATAAATGGAGGCCGATGATTTGTCATTCTTCTTTGTTTTCTATAGTGTTATATCTTCATGAAATCTTTGTCTAGGAAACTCTTCAATGACTTTAAAATTTCCCAGCATCAGTAGCCACACAGAAGAAAAGTGATATAAAGACACAGCAATTATCTGTACAGCACTGGAGAAGGACTGATGTTATAACCGTTTCGGCATTCTCAACAAGAGCCATATGTGAGTCGTCAAAGAATCACAGACACTCCATCACTGGTTGCAGCACTGACCATGTGGAGATCTATGTGAGCTACCTTGCAAACCCCCTTGACATTCAGAACCAGCTGTGTGGCATTTTTATAAAATGGTTTCTTCATTTACTTGGCAGTTTCTTGGAGATCCTAGACCAAGTCTGTAGGGCACTCGTGCCTAGAGCCTATTGAAGCTTGCCTCCATGTAGTGTGATATCTTCAGCCTTCAAGACGTACTGCGTCCAGCACATTTTCCCCCTGGTGATGGATTGAATTGTGTGCCCCTTCCCTAGTGATGTAGTCAAGACCCATTTACTGGTACCTGTGAACTTGCCTTTATTTGGAAACAGTCTGTACAGATGTAATCAAGTTACGATGAAGTCATTCTACGTGGACTTTAAATCCAGTGACTGATAGATATTCTTTTTTTATCAGTTCTGGGGCTTGCACTCAGGGCCTGAGCACTGTCCTTGGGCTTTTTCCTCAAGGCTAGCACTCTGCCACTTGAGCCACAGCAGCACCATTTCTGGCTTTTTCTATGTGTGTGGTACGAAGGAATCAAACCTGAGTCTTTGTGCATGCTAGACAAGCAGTCTACCACTAGGCCAAACTCCTGGCATGACTGATATTTTTTTATAAGAGAAAAGAAGAGCTACCATAGACAAAGGTACAATAGACAGAGGAAACACAAAAGAAGGCCCTGAGAAGGCACAGGCAAACACTGGAGTTATCCAGTGACAAGCCAACAGAGAGACCTGGGGCTCCTAGAATCTGGAAGAGGCAAGAAGATTCTACATGGGGTATTGATACTGGAGTTCAACACGAATGACACTCTGATTTCAATCTTTTACCTTCTAGAACTACCTTCTCGGCAAGAGAGGAAACTTTTCATATAAGCTACCATTGTTGCACTTTTGTTACAGCCACCCTGGGAGATTAACACATTCAACCTCTACATTTTTAGCATTACAGTAATGATATAAGCAAATCCTTTGCAATGAATTTCCCATTTGAAATACGCAATAAGGTCACTACTTTTCTACATGGATATAGACTGCTGTATCCATTATCCAACACACACATGGCATACACACACACACACAAACAAACATAAACACACACACACACACACACTTCCTCAGTACCTTGGATTTTGATTCAAAGTAGTTGATAGATATAGTAAACAGAAAAACTACAACAGCAGATTAAAATCAATGCATATTTTTTCACCTGTCATATTTAAAACTTGCTAATTGCTAAATATTTTGCCCAATTTATCTTTATAGCTTCATTTAATAATATGTCTTGGAAATTTTCCTGTTGCAGCCCTGTTATGTTATTTTGCAAGTGCATTGTTTTATAAGTTAGTTGTACAGTGATTTAATTAAATTATCCTTGAAGGGTCTTTTCATTGTTTTCACTTTTAAAAACATAAAAAAATACCCTGATATATAAGTGGAGATTCCTTTATTTAGGATGCTTCACATCCTCATATTGATAATTGAAAATCATGGACATTCTGGAATTGATTTTTGTCTATATCAATTAGAGTTGTCCTGATCAACTGTCATCTGGGCTTAGTCACTCATTAGTCATTGTAAGAATGAGACCTGCAAAACAGAGTATCTAAAATTCAAAAAAATTATGATAGTGGAAGATTTGCTATGATAATTTTCCTTGGGACAAGGGCTGTGTTTTTCTGGATAACACTGAAAATGTGAGCATCTATTGGAGTAGCAGACTTGATATATTTTAGTTGAATAAACGATATATGATTTTATACAAAATCATGTATAGTCAAATAAAAGTTTTCAACCTGGTTTATTAAACCTATTCTTATTTAAGAAGAGTGTTTAGGATAACAGGGTATTTGTTTTACCTAGTAAAAATAATTAACTAGCATATTAAAAATCATCTCAAACTTACATACAAGATGCAATATTGACTATTAAAAATTAAAGGAACTAATTTCACTGATGTTGCTTTTAAAAGATGCTTTTTCATACCTATCTATACAATCTAGGGCTAGGGGATAAAAGAGAAAATTACTTGCCCTTGTTAAAAAATGTAGGGCAAATATCCATGTAATATTGACATGGTTCAAAACAATTAGCCTGCCAATGGTTTCATGAAAGATGTCTGGTCATAAAAATAAGCCAACAGGTTGAACGCCAGTGGCTCACACCTGTAATCCAGCTACTCAGGATCATGGTTCAAAGCCAGCCCAGGCACAAAAGTCCATGAGACTCTTATCTCCAATAAACCACTAGAAAACTAGAAGTGGTGGTGTAACTCAAAGTGGTAGAGTAGTAGCTCTTCAGCCCAAGGCTGAATTCAAGGCCTGGAATTCAAGTCCCATGACTGTCAAAAAAAGCCAATAGAAAATAACAGGATATATTTTATGATAAGAACAGTGATATTAATTATGGATATGTATTATGCAGAGCTTATGTGTAACTTATCCTAAGAATTATCTTTATATAGCAGTAATCTAAAAGAACTGTAAAAATACTTTCAATGTGATGTGTTATATTTACCAAGTCTACATAAATTAAAAGTAATATGTACAAAAAACCTGATACCCTCAACATATATGCACATATGTGCATTTCTCTATATATCAACATAAATATAGACACATACCTATGTTGATGATGCTTTTGGTGATTATCAGGAGAATAAACTAAAACAAAACAAAAACAAAAACCAAACCAGAACCACTGAAATTCTGATAATATCAACTTATTTGGTTAAATATGCTGCTTTTATCTTCAAGGGCTGCCACTGGAGAATTCCTCTAGATAAAATAAAACTTGGCAAGTTATGTCTTTTACGATCCAACTGGCCTAGAATTATCTCCATAAAGCAATTATCACTCCAGTTTTCTTTCACTGGCAAGTCATTTGCACTTTTGGAAAGAATGAGAAGAAACTCAACAAGTAAACCACTCATGCTAAGCATCTCAGTACAGAGAGCTGCTGGGAAATGGAAGGTCTCTCAAGAGTAACAGAATAGTGGACCTCACCTGCAGGCGAATCAGGCAAATCTGAAGAAGCTTGGCTCAGCATCTCAACAAACTTCTGCCATCTGTGTAAGGAAAAGATTTATAGGCTTAATAATAAATATGGTTAGCCTGAAAGAAGATGTAGAGAAGCTTTAAGTGAAGCCTGCTTGGGAGAGATATTGAAAGAGCTTTCTGATACCTGTGTCATTTAAGTTTTAATTCAGGAGGGAGAAACTACCTTAGAAGGGCTATAGAAAATTTGGTACTCTGAAAATTATTGCAAGGAAATTAAAAAAATACAGTGTCAAGGATCAGTGCAGTTGTTCACATTTGTCACCCTACGACTTGGGAGGCAGAAGCAGGGGATAATACATTTGAAGATAGCCTCAGCTACATGGAAAGATCTTGTCTTAAAAAAATAAACAGAGAAAAAAACATAGAACTAGGGTAGAGCTCTGGGAGATTGTTTTGCTTAGCAAGTGCAAGGCTCTAAGTTCTATCCACAGTAACACACGCACTAGTGGATTGGATAGTGAGGTCTGCTGTCAGCTTAGAGTCCTCCCTCAGTGTCTGTGGTCCAGAGATCAAGAGCTACAGGGAAACCTGGTTGGTTCTCATTGACCTAAACATGAAGTTTGTGACTGTTCAATGTCAGGTGAATTCTGGCCATGGGAAAAATGAAGTCTAGACAGTTTCTGGAGTTATTACAGCGGAAGGAAACAAAGTAAAAACATAAACTCTTTGTACCATCACCCCTCCGTTTCCCTTTTCACCTCTCTACTGCAATTGCATCCTTGAATCACGGAAGTTTTATCAGCTTTCACAAGTGTGGGAAGAACAGCAGCACAGAGAAGAACAAAGAAGGGGGCAGATAAAGTGCCAAATGCAAACAGATAATGTATGAAGAATTGCCCAAGAAAAAACTGCATTGGGTAACATGCCTGCGACTGACAATGAAGTAGCCATTGCAAACTGAAATGTACTTCAGCAAAACTGATAGTGAAAATCATTTAGATGTTCTTATCTAGCATCCATCTTCTGTTTACATGCTTTCTGGGGATCATAACCATCCATTGTGTTTGGGGATACCGTACTATAGTTGAAGTCCCATACTTTGCTCCAGGCCGTTGTATGACCCTCTGGATCTAATCTCCATCTGTCAATTTTTCCATTCCTTCTTTTCGCCTTCCACTGTCTCTTTCTCAAAAAGTAGCATTAATTTTTGGTTCTGCTCCTTCCTAAAGTTTTAATTCTGCCCTGATAATCTCAGTTATTTCATAGCCTTTAAAATATTTGCTTATGTATGTATTAGCAAAAGACAGCTTCTTTTATTAACAACCTAACTGGAAGTGACAAGAGCTTTGATTTCTGTTTTGCCCATCAGAAGTTCACCAAAACTAGAGACTAGGTTGAGGCTGGACTCTGGTGGCTCAGGTTTGTAACCCTACCTACTCAGGAGGCTGAGATCAGAGGATCATGGTTCAAAGTCAGCCTAGGAGAGAAAGTCTGTGAGACCTGGCCCTCCAATTAACCATCAAAAACTCAGAAGGATAACTGTGGCTTAAGTGATGGAGCATTAGCCTCGAGCAAAAATACTGACCAAGAGTGTGATTCCCAAGCTTAAAGCTCTATACTTAGCCTTACTGATGAATTCATGTATAGGTTACGTATTGGTTTAGATCCTGTACATCACTATCTTCTTTTAAGACATATAATTTTGCCTACCTCATGGAGCAGATAGAAGGCTTAAGGTTAATACTAATAAAGCACTTAGAGCATAACTTGAAATAAAGCAAGCTCTGTAAATATTGACAATACATAACGGCAATAAGACCTTTGTTACTTTTATTATTGTTATTGTTAATAATTATTATTTGAATGTGTAAGAGAAAAGTTAGGTTGGATATCTCAGGCCCAGCCGATGAACACTGGAAATCTCTAATAGCTATTTTCTAATACTTTTTCTTATTCCTTTAAGAAGGTAATTGCTGAATCAGACACCTTGGTTCCTTTATCTCCAAAAACCCTCTATTTGTTCCTGGGCTTAGCAAACCAGTCCTTTTCAACCTGATTGCACCCTCAATAATGGGCCAGATTTGTGTGGTTAGTCGTACTTGGGGCTGTGTCAATTGCTCCATTGTATACATCAAGCTTCCACCGTAGCTTCATTATTTGTCCTCCTCCCTCAACACAATTTGGCTTGGATGCATGTGTTTTAAACCATTTAATTTTGCCAATACAATTTTAAAGTATTAGTTTACCTCCTGTTTCTCCCTCTTTCTTTCTGCCCTCCTTAATTATCATTTATGACAAAGTCACACAGAAAACATTAAATGTGAATTCTGACTTCATGTTCCTGGCCAAGAACAGTGATAATCATTCTCACCCAACACAACCTGAACTCATTTTATGTAACAGTGATTCAGAGGAGAAATTTGAAAACGTAATCACATCCTTCTCAAAATCGCCTTACCCTGGCAGTCATATGCTAATGCTTCTTCTAATTGGTAGGGAAATGGCAAAAAAAAGAACAAGAAAAAGAAAAAAGAAAAAAGTCAAAATCTTGATTTTTTTTAATAAAAAAAGCAACAACTCTGTGAGAAGGCTCACAATATTTGCTCCTGTAGTCAGCTCTTTCAATCTGACAGTTTAAGAAGGAAATGCAACTCATTTTATTTAGCTAGATGGAGCTAATCCCACATCACCATAATCCCCCCTGATGCTTTATTGACTCTAAAGGACATTTAATCAGGAAGCAGCTCAATGCTAGAATCCTGCTAATTATCAGGCAGCCACATTCCAAATGGGCTCCCAATTGAACAGCAGATTAATGGACAATCTGTACTAAAATAATGATTTGCTCACTCAGCTCCTGAAAATTCTGCCCAAATTGCATCTTTAATCTCTTTAAGGATATAGGTTTGCATACAAAGTCCTTAACTGATTGAATTTAATTCAACAGAACAAGCATTAACCTCTGCCTGTTTAAAGATGAAGGAGGTTTACTTCATAAACACAATTCTTTAGTTCTTATGATTTTGATGTCCTTAAATGTTCCAAGGTAAAAGATAGGTGAGTGGAATAATATCCAAAGGTCAAAGACAAGTGATAAAAGATATCTATGAGTTTCTGTAATTTGCACAAAAATGGTTAGAAAATGAAGAAGATTCCTTCCTTTCCTTCCTCCTGTATTCTCTCCTGGTTTTATATTCCTGATTCCTGAAATATTAGATCTGGACTTGAATTTTTAATCAGCATCAAGTAGCTATTGAGTCTCTGCTATGGACCAGGTAGACTGTGACCCATAATGCTTGCTTTTCTTTCCTTGCATTGGAGCCATTTTGTGACTCTCACTCAATTTCAGTTTTTTGGATTTCTGCTCAGCTTTTGGCTCACTTTCCTTCTCTTCCATTTTGACCATTTCTTGCATTTTCATCCAAACACCTTCGAGGTTTGAGGAAAGGTAAAGCCCAAATGCACCGTTGGTCAAGTAGAAATTCACTGGGTAGGCTCAAACTCCTGGCCTCCATATTCATTTATTCCTTTATCCATTAATCGATAAGACTCCATAATTCTTAATTCCACTTATTGTTTTGTGTATTTGTCTTGTGACTATGTTATATGCCCTATGTTCTTACATATTGTTTCTCTTCCTAACTTGAACATAAACGTCAAAGGGAAAGGGCTTTGTTTTATTCATATCTATATTCACAGTGTCCAGAGTAGTGCTTAGTAGATAATGGGCACTCAGTATAGGTTGGCTAAATGGCTGTATAAATAAATTCATTAAATACTTTGAGTGTATTTGTGTGTGAAACACTGACTGGATGATGGGAATCTAGAATGAGGAAGGAATATGATTTTTACCAGTATTGTGGCCATCACTATGCAGATATTAAGGGGATAAATCATACAAATGCATAATTGCAAGCAGTGGAGTTAGGAAACCAAATGATCTTTTTTTTTTCTAGTCCTGGGCTTGAGCTCAGGGCCTGAGCACTGTCCTTGGACTTTCTCAAGGCTAGAGCTCTACCACTTGAGCCTCAGCACCTATCCCGGCTTTTTTCTATGTATGTGGTACCAAGGAATCGAACCCGGGTCTTCATGCATGCTAGGCAAGCACTTTAACCACTAGGCCAAACTCCCGGCCAACCAAATGATTATTCTAAGAGTGTTTGGTACAGGGAAAACTTGATTTTAAGAAGCTGGTTAGGGAATGCCTCCTTCAGTCTGACAATGAGCAGTCTGACTGAGAAATACTCAGATTTTGGCATCTCTGAAAGTATCAAAATACTTCGGTGTCCCCTGATTTAGTTCTAGCATATAGATATTCATTGTAAGAAAATTTATAATGGCAGGCACATTTCTAGACATTTAAAACAAGATCTTGCTTGCCCTGTGGTACTAGAGTGTATTTTCTAATAAGGAGAGATGTATGACAATAAATATAAGAAATCAGCAAATTACATCATTTATAAGTCTAGATGTGTATCAGAAGAAAACAAAAGGAAAACAGACTAAAAGAAGTGCCATATTATGGGACTACACAGGCCAGAGACTGCAGTGACAAAGACATTTGCCCAAAAACTTGGGGAAAGCAAGGAAATTGGCATGAGAATGTCTGTTCAAAAAGCATTCCTGGAAGAGGAAACATTCAAAGGATGATGTTGAGGAGGAAGCATGCCTAGTCTGCTTGACATGACAAGGTTCAAAATATGACTGGAACAAAGTGGGCAAAAGGAAGCCCTAGAGAGAGCCAGATAAATAATTGGGTAGCAGATTATAGGGAAATCTTCAGAAGGATTTTTTTGTTCTTTCTCCCTCTCAGTGAAAAAAGGCATTCCTGCAATATCAGAAGGAGAGCAATAATGTAAATTGTTTTGGTTTTAAATGAATTATTAGAGTTGCGGACTTGAGCATCAGCTAGAGAGAAGGGTAGAGTCAGGGTGAAAGGGCTGCTGTAATATTCTGGTAGCTTGGATGAAGTATATAGTTAAGTAAGACTAGAGGGAATAAGACAAAATTCTTCTATGTCAGGATTTTATTTAAATTCGAAATACTATCTATTTTTCCCCTGAGAATTCTTTGATCATTGATTATAAACATGTATGTTTATCCCTATAATACTTGGACATTTCCAAGATTAAAAATATCTTGATTTTGGGGCCAGGAGTTTGGCCTAGTGGTAGAGTGATTGCCTAGCATGCATGAAGACCTGGGTTCAATTCCTTGGTACCACATATGTAGAAAAAAGCTGGAAGTGGTACTGTGGCTCAAGTGGTAGAGCTCTAGCCTTGAGAAAAGTCCAAGGATAGTGCTCAGGCCCTGAGTTCAATCCCCATGACTGGCAAAAAAAAAAAAAACTATCTTGATTTTTATAGGGCAAAACCTAGATACTTAAGGCTATATAAATAGGATGCAGCTAAATGAAAGGACCTCCAGGTCGTGGAAACAAGAGGCATATAATGTGTGATTGTTGTTCTTAATGTACTATGTTATTTCTCATCTCTTTTGTTGTCCCTTGGTCATTCTCATATTGTTACAGTATCTTACCTTGTTATCTGGTATATTATATATATATATGTTTACTGGAAATAGGACAGGGAAGTGGGGAAACAAGATGAGGGATGGGGTGAGGGAGGGAAATGGGGACAAAAACATGAGAAGGGGTATCAATGTTTGTGAAGCAATGCACCTTCTATCTGGTGAATACAATGTAACCCTTCAATTAATTACAATAAAAAAGTGAAAAAAATCTTGATTTTTGGATCTTCTGTAATCAGAGGACATATAATCACCCTTTGGTTACAATTCCAAGAATCTCTAGAATACCAAAATCCATAATACTAAGTCCCTTATATAAAATATTAGAGCATTTGCATATAACCTATCTTGTATATTATTTTGTTAATAATTTCTAAACCAGTTTTAATACCTAATGCAGTACAGATACTATTGAATGGTTGTTTGACTGTAATTTTCCATTATTTGGGGACTAATAAAAGTAAAAGAAGTCTATACATGTTTAGTACAAATATTATTTTTACTTTGAGCATTTTTGATTCATGGTTGTTGAATCCTTGGAGCTGGAATCCGTTCATACAGAGAGCTTTAGGGAAAGCTTATAAAGCATCACATGTCTTTTCTCCATGATTTTCCTTTTAGCTTGCCTATGTCTTTATATTTAAAATGGGTTATTATAGATGATATTCAGTTGTTCTTTCTAAATTAAAGTATGAAAATCTCTCAGACCATTAATACTTAATGTAATTGTTGATATAGTTGAGGTTAAATCTACCATCTCAATACTCCTTTTTTCTTTGTTCCATCTATTTCTTTTTTTTTAAGTGAGGGGTTCTTTTGATTGTAGTTATGCTCCCATTTTATCTTCTTTGTTAGCATTTAACATATTATATTTCTAAAACACAGTGACACTATTCCAACTACAGGGCAAAAATTTCATATTGCTGCTGCTGGAGGCTCACACCTACAATCCTAGCTACTCAGAAAGCTGAAATCTAGAGGATCACAGTTCAAAGCTATCTGGAGCAGAAAGTATGAGATACTCTACTTCCACAAACTGAGTAAGGTTGAGAACTTACACAAACCCTGATAAGGTCAGAGAAAAAACTCAACTTACCTTATTTCCCCTTGGAAACCCAAATCTTGGTAGTTAAGCAATGCTTCCAGCAGGTTCAAAGTTATATATAATCCATGCTTTCCACATATAGCTCTGACCTAAATATAAGAAAGGATTTGAGCTTAGTAGGATAGAATTGGTATTTTATTTTCCTTCCATAATTAGAGCCTTTAGTACTTTATCAAAGAATTAATGTTCAGGAGTACATTCTACCACTATTGGATATTTTCCAATAGCAAATTTTTATTTGGTTGTACAGGGGTGTAGTTTGCTATTCAGAAGAAATTGGGCTTTCAATAGTTGATTTTACTTTTTTTTCCAGTAATGATACAGGTTGTACTGGCCTAGAAATTATATTATACTATAGGTAAACTGCAAAACATTTTTTAGCATCTACTTGGATTTACAAAACAAGTGTTAATGTTATTTTTTTCTATTTTTATTGTAATGTATAGAAGGATTACAGTTATATTCGCCAGATATTAGGTGCATTATTTCTCACACATTGATACCCCTTCTCATGTTTTTGTCCCCATTTCCTTGCCCCGCCCCCTCCCAATCATCTTGTTTTCCCCCTTCCCTTTCATATTTGTTATTATCTATATTTTATATACAGGACTACCAAGGCATAGATTAAATATTTCCTTAGTGCTCTACAGTTAATAATTATATAATTTAGCATAAAATCATATGCTCAATTTGTTGATTGAATGAATTAAGTGTTGTTGTAATTTCTCAAATCCTTAAACATTTTAACAGTTCAGCTCAGTTTTCAGGATGCTGGGTGGGTGATACTTAGATTCAAATATGCTACACTTTTAAGGACTGTGATAGCATATGTTGTGTGTTTATAATAACAGAAAAAAGAAAGTGGAATTGAATAGACTTTCTTTTGAACATCACATCAACTGCTTGTGACACATGAACTTACTTAAACCTTCCTGTTTCCAATTACTTCACTTATTAAGTGAGACAAATACTTTCTAGTTCCCAGGATTTTGTGACAATCACGTGATAGAAATAATCACTTAGAATGGTACCTGGCTTTTACTATGTATTTGACTATTCTTTGAAATGAATAAATGAGGACAAGAGTAAAAAAAGGGAATGGGAAGGGGAGAGGACAAAGGAATGGAGAGAGAGGGAAGTATGACCTAGTAAACAAGAGAGATAGCAAAGAGAAAAGAAGAAAGTGTCTTCATGGAGGAATGATGATTGCATAAGAAGATGTCTACTAAATTGTGGTTTGGATATGAAGTATGCCACCAAAAGGTGTTCATGGGTTAAAGGCTTGGTTGCAACCTGAAGAAAGTGATTGGTTTCTGAGAGTGATGGAAGAATCTATTTATGAGTTTATAGATGAATGGGCTATAGGCAGATGGAGCTTTGTAGAAGGAATCATGTCACTGAGCCAGTAAGGTCTATCTTTTTTCATATTTTTATTGTAATTAATAGAGGGGTTACAGTTATATTTGCCAGATAGAAGGTGAATTACTTCACACACATTAATACCCATTCTCATGTTTTTGTCCCCATTTCCCTCCCTTCACCCTCCCCTCATCTTGTTTTCCCCCTTTCTCTTTCCTATTTCAAATAAACAAATAAACATATATACAATATACCAGATAATAAGGTAAGATACTGTAACAATATGAGAATAACCAAGGGACAACAAAAGAGATGAGAAATAAAATAGTACATTAAGAACAACAATCACACATTATCCATATCCTGGAGATCCTTTCATTTAGCCTCATCCTATAGGGCCTATATATTAGGTTTTGAGCTATTGTAATCCTCTGCTAAGAGAGTCCAAGGTTTGTACTAATTACAAGTGAGAGAAACCATTGAGCATATGTTCCTTTGGGTCTGGCTTACTTCAGGGTCTATCTTGTCCCCAGGCTGGTCCACTGGTTCTCTATGTACCCAGCCACCATGATGTGAACAGTTCAGCACTTTTCCACCATCCTCCCTCTACCTTCATGCTCTGTCCCAGCACAGACCCATGCAAATGGAGCCAAACCACTGTGAACAGAAACCCCCGAACCAGCAAGCCAAAATAAATCCTTTCTCTCTTTAGTTGTTTTAGTAACGTGTTTTGCCACAGAGACAAAAAGCTGAATAACTCATAAATAGCCCAAACTAGAATACTAGTAAGTGTTATTATTTGGGAGGGAGTTTAGTATAGCGAGTACAGATCTTTTAGTTGATTTCTTGGAGAGAATAAAGATCTTAGTGGAAGTGAGCCTTTTCTACTGATGCAAACCAAATTAATCTAAACACAAACACAAATAAGCACTACTTTGAGGTTATCACAGAACCCCCCATTCTATCCTAATTAGCCTAGGACCCGGTAGTGGCTACAGTGCTAGAGTTCATTATTGACATTATTCAAAGTAGCCAATCCTGAGCTTGTTTCACCAGGAAACTATAAGAAAGGCTCTTGACCACTCTTCCCTCTCATCCCTCAGCCTCCTGGCTGACTCATGTGCTTCCGCTTGAAGCACTGCATTGGTGAGGCATGCTTTCTATTAGGAACCATGAAAGTCAACGTTTGTCATTCTTATTGTAGCTAATAATAAAAAAACCCCAAAGATCATACATTTTGAAATGGTGTCCAGGGTAGGAGAATAGTTCAGTAGCAGAGCATTTGTTTAGTATGTACAGTGTCCCTGAGTTTAAGCCCTAGTACAAAACAAAGTATCAAAATAATCCCAGTAGACAAAAATCTTAATTTACATATCTTTATGGAAGGAAAGGCATAAAATCTAGAGATCTAAACCTTGTATATGGTATTTATTAGGTGCAGTAGAATTTATAGTTTATAAAAGAAAAATCAAACATTGTTTTGGAAAACAAAAAAGGGACGAAAAGGTCTATGACCAGAAGCATAAAGAGTTGGGAAAAATTTAGGCTGAGGAAAACCAAGTGTAAAGATGAGAGAAAAAGACCATGGTGTTATTTCAAAAGACATGCATTTGACTTTAACTACTCTTCTGTTTTAGACCCCCCCTTTTTTTTTTGCTGGGCAGTAATTTTCTGTGGCTTGTTGAGTTTCTTTACAAAACAGTGGTTTACCCAGGTCTGAAATTGTGCTTCTTGTCTTATCACCATTGCGTAACTGAATCATGAAAATGAAGAACTAACAATCATATACATGGATGAATGAGGTGCTGTGAGGGCACCCACATCAATGGACAGTGAAATGTGTTTGGGTTCAGGTTGGCAAAAAACAAAAGTAGAAAATGGACACATTATGTCATTTTAATCTATGAATAAGAATTGAATTATCCACAAGCATAGAACATATTGCTTTGTTTTATACAAAGAGGTTATTCTAAAAATAGATCATTTACTTCTGGCAAGACTGAGTTTTGCTCTAGGCTAAAATGAATAACAGATTAGAAACAGTATATCAGGATACCTTAGAAGCAGACTGATTGATAGCTGCTATTAATTGTCTGCTGCCAGCCTTAAAGGAGCCACCAAAACACCTACCACGAAATCCTCACAGTTCAGTGGTATTCAGGACTATTGTTAAAAAAAAATCTTCAATGCATGAATATTCATAACCATGACCCTTACTAAAAATGTTTAATTTTCTTCTGTTGCATAATAGTTATAGTCAGCAGTATGTAAAATGTCTATTTTATTTTACAAATGACATATGAAATGACTGTTCATTTCCTCAAAATGCTGCTTGAAAGCTTCTGCATGCTCTTTCAGATTCCTCTCTCCCCATGGATTGTTCCACTTGGGTTTTACCCATCACATTCTATTAACATTCACTTCTATGTCCCTAGGAACTTCCTTGCGCTTCCATTTGATAAATACTTTCCAGTCCTCACCATAGATGGTCTCTTGCCGCATGAGTTGAGATGATAGCACCTTGTTATTTCTCTAAAGTTTGGCCTACTTTGCCATTCCCAGGTTTCTGTTTCATGAGATAAGCTTCTCTTTACGTGCTTACTCAATAATGAGTGACTTCTTCATCCAGTTTTACTTTCCATTACACTGGTGTATAGTCTAAACTGCTCCCATCATATCCATTACACATAGAAGAGTCATAACATCATTATGCAACTTCAATCTCTCTATCCAGATGGCTCTAAAACTATAATGGAAAAGGTAAACTTTGGAAGCCATGATCAGTTCCATTGAATGTAGGGCCCACATTCTATTAGTTACAACAATCTACTTTTCTGTTTCCTTAATGTTATTGTCTTGGCTTAAAACCTCGGTATCTCCTACAGAATTACTCAAACAGCCTTCAAAAAAGTTTTCTTTGCTGTTAGTTTTGCCTATCTCTAACCTATTCTTCAAATTATTATTATTATTATTATTATTATTATTATTATGTCAGTTGTGGGACTTGAACTCTGGGCCTGGGCATTGTCCCTGAGCTCTTTAGTTCAAGGTCATTGTCCTATCCCTTGAGACACAGTGCCACTTCCGGTTTTATGGTGGTTAATCGGAGATAAGAGTGTCATGGACTTTTTAGTGCCCTGGCTGGCTTTGAACCATGATCCTTGATCTCAGCCTCCTGAGTAGCTAGGCTTACAGGCGTGAGCCATTGCACCTGGCTCAAATTCTTTTAGAATGTTCCTTTTCAAAGCTCAAATACGACTGTGAAATTTACTTGTTTAATATGCTTCAATGGTTGCTTTGGCCCTTAAAATAAACTTCGTACTTTTTAGAAAAATCCTTCACCTACTGGGTTTTATTATGCATTTTGACTTGGACTTGAGCAGAGACCTGTCTGACCTCCTTGGCCTTCTTCATCCTTATGCTGGGCAGATTCCCAGAGGCCCAGCCTCGTTCCCGTCATAAAATTCACCCGGCTCCTGTTCATTGCCAAATGCATCTGTTTTCTAATATACTATATTTGAACCAACTGAATTTGCTTCTATACTATTCGATGTTTTATTTTTATCTCTCTTTTGAGACAGGGGCTCATTATGTAGAGCAGGCCTTTGATCTGGCGATCTTCCTTCCATCTTACCCTCCTGGGTGCTGGGATTAGAGACAGGTACCATCATGCTTACTTCTAATCTGTTTTCTCCTTTTGATGAATGTCTAAAATTCCATTGATTTGAATGACAAAACCTGAAAGGTTGTGCTTGAAGACACTTGTTTATTTGTGAAGTACAGGTGGTCTGTGAACTGTTTGAAATTGTTTCTGTGTGTGTGTGTGTGTGTGTGTGTGTGTGTGTGTGTGTGCATATTTCGTGGGGAGAGAGTGCACAGCTTTTAAGGAATAATCACAAAAATTCATGAGTCCCCTCTATTCCAAGTGGGGGAGATGTAGTAAGGACTGTTGGTCCAAAAGGAACAGAACATAGCTTTCCTCCCAAGTCCTGTGTCTAGGAGTGAGGACGTTGAGGCGTGGCTGCTGCTTCTTCCTGTATCCATTGTCCCTTAGGTCACAATTTGCCTCACATTCTGGGGAATCAAAATTCTATTTCACATGCCTCTTAGAACTGTTTTTTTTTTTTTTTACTTGGAGTGAGTTCCAGATGTCTTATGAGACACCAGATGCCCCAGGAAAGTCAGAGCAGCTTTAAGGAAAATGTGTCTCATTCCTTGGCTCTCTAAACATAAAGGTTAGGTTTCAGGGACAGCTGTGGGGGAAGAGCCCTGAAGGTCTGAAGGATAGCCAGTGCTCCATGTGTCATTGCTCAACGGTGGGAAAAATCCTCTTTCCTCGGGCTATTTGTGAAGGGAGCCTCTCACTGAATTGATTTAAATGTATATTGCAGGAAAGGAAATTGCATTTATTTAGGGTCTTGTACACTGAGAGGCATACTATATACTTTCCCGTGTTTGTTGCATTTAGTCTTCAGAGTAGATGTGGGACGTAGCTAGTGGGAATCTAGCTTCACTAGGTAAAAACTGAGGTTCAGAAAGATTATATGAATGTATTTAAATTTTCTTCATGTTCCATCCATTTGAAAACTTTCAGACATCACCCATAATATTATATAGTTTCTAATCTAATAATGAACTGCTGCTTCTTGGTTTATTTCTGCCAGTCTTCTCATGCCACTTACAAGGTGAAGACTCCCCTGCAGTATTCTGCCTCTTTCAACTACAACATGCTTGCATGTGTAATACACAAACATACACGCATGTTCATATACACTAAAGGCTTGTTGATATAGATGAACCCTAAATATAAGTGAAAGCTGCTTTGATCTAGAATAAGAACCTGCCTGTAGTACATTGTAGCTTAGATTTCTTAATAAATGCTACCATTTGAAAAAATTCCTTGACTCCTTCAATTCTAACCCCCATACAACTAAAATGAAAGAAAGGTATGTTCCAATGTGTCTGGTGGAAACTCTTTTTTTCCTCTTGTATTTTCCAATTCTCTAGCATTCTAACTATAGCCTATACTCTATGGAAGCTTTCAGACCACTTCTAGCTAACAGAATTCCAATCCTGGCTCCTATTTTGCGGAAATATTCTATACTCCAACACTGCTACTTATTTTCTGCAGCCCTTAGGTGATTCGATTGGCCTTTATAAGCTTGAATTCTATTTCATTTATTTTGTCAATAAAACAATGCTTACCTGGATTTCATGATTTGTAAGAAATTAGCTTTGTCAGTGCTAAATAAGCATATAAATAAAGCATTTAGCAAAGTGGTAAGAATTCAGTGGAGTGATGGTGATAAAGTATTATCACCCCAGTTCTAGTAACAGTGGTTGATAGTGATTTCACATGTATCTAAGGTAGCCTCATGATTGGGTTTTGTTTGGATACAGAATTTCTGAATTAATACTGCTCTGGATCTTCTTCTACAAATCTCATTCATATTGTTAATTACCACTCCAAATCAGCATGCAATCCTCTATCAGCAATAAATTACATCAGTCCCTAAAATAATGTCTTCCTAAAGAATGAGACACTGCATGCTGATCTCGCTGGAACCTGGGAAAGGATTGAGAAATGAATTTGGCCTTGTTACTCATTTGTGAAATATTCTTTGGATCCTATCAGCATTTTCTATTATTTAACATCAAAACAGCCCAAATGTAAGTGATTCCTGGGCTAATTCTGCACATTTCGTAATTCCTTCTCTGTCTCATTTTTCTCTCTCAAGTAAAGAACATAAACAAATGTGAGATAGAACCAGCAGAACACAGAGCAGAACCGTGATTACTATTATAGACTATATGTTCGGAAGTAGCCTCTGGAAACTGAACAAATCTGAAATTGAATGACGTTACCTTGGGCAGCGGGAGGCAGCCAGAGAATGAACAATCTTCTTTTCGGAAACTCAGGTGGAGGTTTGTGATGTTGGGTCTGCCGTTGGCTGTCTTTAATGCCATCTTCAAAATCTCCAACAGACTCTTGTTTATTTCAGTCTGCAATCTGGAGTGTTGAGGTGGGGCACTGAGGAGGGTACATGAGAAAAACTATGAAAAGATGGTTTACTTTGAGCAGGGGCACGCAGCTCCCATGCACTGTCTCAGCTCTGCTCTCTACTGGGGATCCCCAAGATCCTACCTATCAACATTTTCTCAGTTTCAGTAACCCATGCAGGTGCATGCGTGTGGAGATGTCACATCTTTTCAGAGGGAGCACTTCAGCCTCTTCTCACGAGGGGCCAGCCAACTGGACTACACTAGATGAGAATTAATCCATCTCCCTAGCTTTTTTGTCCCAGTTGAGACAACAAAGCAAGGATTAGACCAGCCTATTTAATATTACTCTTCTTAAACACTAATCATGATCAGCAGCAAAAATAAGATGTTTAAAATGTGCATTGTCGCAAGCCAAACCAAGCCTAACAAAGATCTGCCAGTTTTCCTAATCCAAGGAGTTTGCCCAGGAGGAGATCCTGAACCAGGGTATATCCTGGACTGTCTTTGACTATACTCTCTATATCTGGAAAAATCCAGAAATGTTTTGGGACTAGGTATTTATTTATAGCCCACTATGCAAATAATAACAAAATATGCTGTTATTTTTTTAAAGTTACAGAAATCTATCATTCAGAATACATCAGAGGGAGTGAACTGCTACTTTATACAGACCAGCGTATTTATAGAAATTGGACTCCTGCAAAGCCAGGCACTTTGTTAATTAATGCACTATTCAGGACAATGCCACTCCCTGTGCTCTGTCAGGAGAGCCCTTAGTGGGGTAGCTCAGATGCACTCCTGCAACAGGCTTTCTGTGAGACTTGCCAGCTGCAGGAAATCGATTCCACACATGCGTATCCACTCAGTACTCAGTGTACTGAGCCAGGGCCAACCTCATGATTTCCTATCCCCAGGAACTTGCAAGAGAAAAGAGAAGACACATTCTGATTTAAATCTACAACACAGATACCTGATTGACAGAGTTGGGACCTGTGTCCTCGCAACAAAGAGAGACTAGTAATAGCTACCCTTCCTTTCTACAAGAATGATGTGGTCTCCTTAGCTGGGGAACTTCATGAACAAGGAGAGGATGTTGAAACATAATATATGAGCATAATATCTATTCAGGTGTCTCTGCAATCAAGTCACATAAACTAACTGAGGGAAGACAGCAATTCTAGTCAACAAATATTTATTGAGCATCTCATATTAAAATATAAATATATATGATATATCAACACACATATATAACATATATGAACATTTCTAGGGCTTGTTGATCCCAACAGGACAGTTTCTATACTTGAGTATCCATATGGAAATATCATTTCCTTTGGATTATGAGCCTTGGAGGGAGGGAACTGGGCCTTGCCAACCTTGGAATTTATTGTGCCCAGAAGAGTGAGCTCTTACAATTAGCTGCTATTCAGGGAGTCAGCAATTGAATGAAGGATCACTGTCAAAGAGGAAACCTGTAGAAAGGAATCAACTGTAACACCTGGCTCAGGGGCATCTGGCCAAGAAAGTTCTAGAATAAAGCAATTGACTCCAATGCTGTGGCTCTTAACCATGACATCACATTGTTAATGAGGTCTTCTGGAAGAATAGTTTAAAAATAATAAAGAAATATGTATAGTATTTTCTATGTACCAGCTCTATTTTCTGTGTGCTTATTAACTCGTCATTCCTACAAATCAATGAAGTAAATCTTTCATATTTCTACTCCCCAGCGGGAGAATCACTGACAGGATAAGTACATGACAAGGGCACCCAGGCATTCAAGGGCAGAGACAGAAGTTGAGTTCAGTTTCCTGGCAAGGAAACTAATGCTTCTCACTGCTGCATTTCTCACTGTTCTCGGAGAATGTGGAGTGTATCATACTTTATTGTGATTCATCTCTGATGATATTTCTCACATCCTATTTTTATTTGCATCCATTTCATTCCCTTAAGATTATACAAAGAGATTTTTAAATTCCTGTACCTCAAACTCTGCTTTTAACTGTAACCCAGGACCCTCACTTACTGACTGAATCTATTTCAGGAATCACACTTTATAGATGAGCCTTGCATCTACATACAATCATGTCTCATTCCATAATGAGGGTTTTCATTTTCACACAATCACCTCATAAAGAGACACATGCTTGGTGTTAAGAAACATATGCACATATGCAACTGCTACAAATAACTTTCTGTGCTGGCCTGCATATGAGAAAGTGTGTGTGTGTGTGTGTGTGTGTGTGTGTGTGTGTGTGTGTCTGTGTGTCTGTGTGTGAGAGAGAGAGAGAGACAGAGAGAGAGAGAGAGAGACAGAGAGAGAGAGACAGAGACAGAGACAGAGACAGAGAGACATAGAGACACAGAGAGAGACAGAGACAGAGAGAGACAGAGAGACAGAGGAACAGAGAGAGAGGGGGGGGAGAGAGAGGGGGGGGAGAGAGAGAGGAAGAAAAATAGTATGTACAAACCAATTGTTGGTGAAGACAAAGTGATTCTCTACTGGCTAAGATGTTGGAGTGGATGCCTATAAGAGCCCACCAACTCTAGTTAAGTAGAATGAACGGTGTTTCAAATGTTGCAACTTTCTTCTCAGTATAATGGTATTAGGAGGTAAGACGCCCTCTGTGAAGTGATAAGCTCACAAGGCTAGATCCCTCATGAATGGAATTTCCCAGTGCCTTTATAAGAAAAGGCCAGAGAACTCTCTCATCAAGTTACACCATGTCAGGATACATAAAAATACTCATTAGATCCTCACTAGATACTCATTAAAACCTACTGGCACTTTGTTCTTGGACTTTCAGCCTTCAGAACTGAGATAAATAAACATCTGTTCTTGATAATCCAGCCAGTCTCAGGTGCTTTGTCACAGCAGCCTGAGCTGTGTGGAGCAGTATGCCTATTGAAAGGGAGAATACCTTTGGCTATAATTACTCTGCCTCTGAGTTTTCTTCAGGTTGCAGGCCGTTACTGTTTTGTTTGGCTGTAAGTCATCTGAAGTTGCATCCTTTAAAAAGCAGAGTAGTTTTTCATAATTTACCTGAAAATTAAATATAAAATAGAATCATCCTTATTTAATTTACTTTGAAGAGAAAGGGATCTAAGGAAATGAAGTATTTTTGGTAAGTTTTTACTACTAGAAGTTTTAAAAATCAATCTAAAATTTAGCATTTTTTGATAATATAGTACTTTCTTTAAACCATGACTTTTTATTTTTATCCCTTCTGGGCAAAAGGTAAAGCTGTACCTCCTGGTTAACCACCTGGTGGGTAGGCAGGGCCATATGACTAGTTCTGGTCAATACGTTGTGAGCAAAAGTGACAAGTGCCACTTTGAATGGAGGCTCAAACTATTGGTTGGAGATTTCTGTAGCATTCTTTCCCCTTCTGCCATCAGGTCTATCCCCTTCCCCCACTACTCCCACGGCTGTTTCATACCCAAAGGAGTACGTGGCTAATTTAATGGAAAATCCACTGAAATCCGGGGTTATTTCTTATTACAAACATAATTCACCCTCTTGTCAGTCCATTCCTTCTCATATTTCTAATGTGTTCATCATATATGCTTATATCTAGATACATTTTGCAGGAGTTCTGGTGGGTGGCCAACTTGAGGGTAGTGAAGGAATGGAAGTGAAAGAAAGAAGCTAGAGTCTGTGATACTCATAAGGCCTCAGGCCAGATGGTGACACTGAACTGAAGGTTCACACAGGCTGTAGGATACATTGCCATTTTATTCCTAAGAACTTCTCATAAAGAGACAACACATTCCATTTATTCTATTAGGACAGGCTAGAAAAAAGAAAATGAAAATTTATTAAACTATCCCTTAAATGCCACCCATAGGATCAATAGTTTCCATTTACCATGGCATTAAACCTTGAGATGGCATGAAACTAGTGTTAAGCTAGGATTCTAGATCAGAACATTTAGATATTAGGGATATTAAAGCCAAAGTGAGCACCATGTCTACAAACTAATTAGACTTAGAGTCCAGGCCTTCCTTTTTGGAAATTGTTCTCTCTGTAGTCATGCTATGTATACACATGATTTGCTCAATGCTATTATTTCTTCCTATATTAGGGAGTTTTCCTATGGCTCGGGGAATTTAGTGGTGCTTATATCATATGATATTCAACTCACTTTCAAAGATTAACAGTTTACAAAGTCCTCTGGCCTTGGCAATGGATAAATTATATCTATAGCCTGTGTCTGCCATTATTCCCTGCGTGACCCTGACAGTCTCCAGGCCTCACTT
This sequence comes from Megascapheus bottae, assembly GCF_031878675.1. Taxonomy (NCBI): domain Eukaryota; kingdom Metazoa; phylum Chordata; class Mammalia; order Rodentia; family Geomyidae; genus Megascapheus; species Megascapheus bottae. The sequence continues at coordinate 44,730,209 of NC_143514.1, read as the reverse complement.
TCTTAGGGTACCATGGTGGTGGTAAATCGTATTTCAAAGATACTCCTCTCCTCTAAGAAACTGGAACATCATACAGGTGATCTTAGTCAAGCTCTCTATTCTTTTTATGAACCCACCTACCAATTCGGCCTCCTGAGTGAATTTAAGTAGATACATTATGTGAAGTCTATACCCATTTTCACAAAGTTAAGAAAAGACACTGTTGGGACAGGAAAGCACTTTAAAAAAGATATTCAAAAGAATGTGAGTGTGTGTGGCACATGTTTAGAATGCCAGCTGCTGGAAGATAGAGTTTGGGAGGGTGGTGGTTTGAGGATATTCTGGGCAAAAACTTGAGACCTTATCTCAACAAAAAAGCTGGACATGGTCAAAAGATCGTGGCCTAGGTTAAAATTGTGAGACTCTACCTGAAAAATAACTAAAGCAAAAGAGGACTTGAGGAATGGTTCAAATGGTAGCAAGTATAAGGCCCAACTGCAGTATCACCAAAAATAAAATGTATAAAAAGGATATTAAACAGAGCTAAAAGCCTTCAGCGTATTCTCTGTTCCCAATCTATTCTGTCTAGAAGTCTCTGTGTAGGAATATGAGTAAAGGTTATGTTCAAGAAAGAAACTGTAATTCCACTAACATGGTGGGTAAGAAAAGAAAAGACAAAAATGAGTCCACGGTTAAAAGGGCAAGATGGACATACCATTTCAGGAGAGCCTTTCTTGGAGAATCGCTGGAAAAGGAGCTTGACTGTGGGTAACTGCAGAGGAACCTGGTGCCTCATGAGGAGGCGGCTCATCTGTGACTGGAGGAGAAACCCTGAAGAGACGGGGTCCAAAGTCTTCAGCTCCTTCTGAAGGCTGTGTAGCAAGCTGGAGTTCAAAGACTGTGCCTTGAGTTCTCTTCTGATCAGGGCAAGGAGAAAAATATCTTCTCTTTGCATTCCATTTGGCCTCTGGCCAATATCCTAAAGGTAACCATAGAGGGGAAAAAAGAACAGGGCTTTGAAACAAAATAACTTAATATCTAAGCAAGGAAACAGAAGCCACTGGGGCTGATATCAGAGCAAGGTGGTAGCACTTGGAGGTGAGCATTGATCTGGATGATTGATGTCATGTTCAATTGGCCTCAGATATGTTCCATAGAGAAGGAAGGAAGGAAATCTTTTCAAAGTACACACACACACACACACACACACACATACACACACACACACACACACACACACACACTCACACACACACTCTAATACCTCCCATCTATCTATCTTATCAAATAGTACCTTTGATTATACAAGAATTCAGAGGAACCAATCTTAGAGGCTCGTTAGATTGGGGAGTTGAGTACTAGAAAGTGCAGAAACAGGATGGAGTCCACATTCCGAATTGACTGGGAGTGTTGTGACCCTTCTGGAAAACTTTGGAAAGAAGACAGATGGAAATGCACTGTCATAATTGGCTCGTGTCTGTAATTCTAGCCAAAAAAGAGGATGATAACTGAGGATGGAAGGGGGAAGCCAGTGGAATTAAAAAAAAATCCATGAAACTCTTATCTCCAAGAAACCAGCAAAATGTTAAGAGTGAAGGCAAGAGTCTAATCAGTCATGAGCAAATAAGCCAAGGAAGAATAAGAGGTCCAGTGCAGGCACCAAGTGCAAATAGAGGCAGGTGGGAGGAAAATGAAGACTGCAGGTGAGATCTATAGGGTTTTCTCAGGAAGCTTCCTGGAAATCTCCCTAAACATGCAGGGTATGTCTCATCCTTAGACTAGCTCATCTCCTGCTGGGCATGGAGTATTAGAGTCAACAAATGATGCTCATTCATTCACAAAGAGAACAGACAATTCAATATACACACCTCAAGTTGACCGGAACTGCTCCTTGCCATAAGTTCCAAAGATGAATCTTGAAGCTCTCTCTTGGGGAGGCCATGAATATAGGACAAGGCCTGGTCTCCAGTTGGTACAGAATAGCAATGGACATTTGTCTGCCTGGGATTCTTACAAAGACAAATGGAAGCAAGGAAGAGAAGAAAGGATGGGACAAAAAAAAGTATATGAATGAGCCAGCCAGGGTCTCTTGACAAAGCGCATCTCTGAATGAACTTGAGCCCATGCCTATGCAGTCTATGAATCACTGGATCCCCAAAGAAGAAAACTTGTCTCACATCATTTTGAACATTATGCCATTAGCATGTGCTTGACAAGCATGGTAATAGGTACTGTCTCATCTGGGCAAGAAAGCTGTCTGTAACAGACAACAAAAGAAGTAGAACATAAGGTGTTGGTTGGTAAATGTGGGATGATTTTTTAAATGGCTTTGATAATAATGAAGACAGCTATGAGAACACTAAGCCTGTGAAAAGTTTGATATGATTTCTCACGACTTGTCCAACAGAAAAGCTTTTAAAGAGCTCATACTGATACTTGCAAAGGTTGGACCATAAAGGTTTGTGACTCATCAATATTATATCTGTGATCTTTCCTATACTAAAAATGCAAAGTCCAAAAGATGTTGATTATGTCTCATAATAATAATATAGACGTAAGTTTTCAAAACTATTGAAGACATTTTTTGAAAAAAAGTATATTTTAAATATATAGGGGTAAGCAGTGAAATTATGATGTTTTCAGGTCATTTACAATAAATAATTACATTCTGTTCTATTTAAATGCCAATTCATTCTTAGGCTTATGAGGTAATCAGTGGGCCCAGGGATGCCTTGTGTCCTGGTCTTCACCTGTATTCCTAGACCTTTATTATTTAGCTAGATTAGTCTATGTGAGCAGTAGCATACTGAAGAAGTGGTATCTGGGGATATTTTTGAGATTTAAGTTAGCAAAGATGTGATGGCTTGGGATTTTGTTGGGCTTCTCCTCTCTCTCTCTCTCTCTCTCTCTCTCTCTCTCTCTCTCTCTCTCTCTCTCTCTCTCTCTCTCTCTCTCTCTCTCTCTGTGAAACATTGAGACATTTACCCTGTGAAAAGCCTGCTACTAGGTCTTAAGCAGTTGTAATGAGAGGGGTAAAAACTGAGACAGTGAGCCTCAGTCAGCAAGAAACAGAAACCTCTGTCTTTGGACATGTAAGTGAATTTGAATTTGAATGTGGCTCCTTTTAGCCTTGGCCAAGACTTCAGGTGGCTGTCTGCCTTCCTGGGGGTCACCTGGAGTGAATTTTCAAGTGATCTCCGACTAGAATCCTGTGTCTCAGCTGTGCCTAGCATATTTACAAATTTACATGGTATGTTTGGGATGCTTTCTTATGCAGTGGTACAAGATGAAACTAGATTTATTTATTTATTTATTATTTTTGTCAGTCGTGGGGCTTGAATTTTGGGCCTGGGCACTGTTCCTGAGCTCTTCAGCTCAAGGCCACCACCCTACCCCTTGAACCACAGCACTACTTCTGATTTTTTAGTGATTAATTTGAGATAAGAGCCTCAGAGACTGCAGTGCTTGGGCTGGCTTTGACCCCGCAATCCTCAGATCTCAGCCTCCTGAGTAGTTAGGATTACAGGTGTGAACCACCTCACCCAGCTCATTTTATTCTGTTTTTTTTTAATTTATTTTCATGAATTGATCTCTTAACATTTAAGTGCCTTTTTAATTATGTAAAATGTTTATGTATTTCTTAAGCTAAATCAACAAAACAAGATTGGTTCAGAAAAGTATGGTTTCTATTCTTGATCCTTTTTGTCCTATCTGTTCACAATAACCATTCCCCCCCAAAAAATTCTCTTAATTCCTTTATTTTATAAAATAAAGACATAAGTGAATGATGGAAAAATACCTGGTAATAATAATCTATGTGCTTTTTTCTACTTTCCTTGTAGCTAATTAATAATATAGCTTGCTATATTATTTCTGTCTGGTGATATTTATATATATATGTGTATAAATTATTTATTTCCCCTATTTGTAGTTTCATAGTACTCCATCTATAGATCCACTTTGGTTTATTCAATAATCCTCAATCCTTTACTGATGTATATTTAGATTGTTAATATTTTTAATGCAATGGTAATATTTCAGTGAAGTTTTTTCTGCATGATTTCTTGAATAGTTTCCCAGTGTGTCTTTAAGCTAGATTTCTAAAAGTGAGATTTCCATGTCAACAACCAAGTACATATAAAGTGCTGCTAATTATTTTCAAATTTCCTTCCCAAGTGGTTATTTCATTCTAAATTTCTTCCATAAGTAGAGAATCTGTTTTGCCTTAGCATTCCTACCAACTATGTTATAAATTTCCTGGATTTTTCCAGTGATGAATTGTATCTTAAAACGAATTGATTAATATTATTCTTGTTGTGAGCAAGAATCTATCTTCGAATATGTTTAGGAAACATTTGTGTCTGTTCACATTTTCCCATTTTTCTAATAGTTTACTCCCCTGTTATTTATGCATATTTAGAAGTTTCTCTACACTAATAATCTATTTGTATATAGTATGATAGATGGTTTGGAGAAAACTATGCTGATTATAGTAGCTCTGGCAATATACCAATAGTAAAATTAATCTTTTTTTTCTATGCATTTAACTTATAGTTGAGGAAGTTTTCCGTTTTCCTGGTTAATAGAGGAAGGCATTCAGATGTACTTGTAGCATAGTTTCTGCTTTTTACACTCATGTGGGATATGTTTAAGTATGTATTTCATATGTGCATGGTATATGTGGAATAGATCTAAATTAAAGTTTCTAGTACCATAAGTTAAAAAGTCATTTAAAAAGTCTATCTTTTTCTCCGTACCAGTGGCAACTAGCTAATTGGGAGGCTGAGATTTGAGGATTGCAGTTCACAGATAACATGAACAGGAAAATCCAGGGTACTCTATTCCCAATAAACTACTTAAAAAACTGGAAATGGCACTGTGGCACACACACAAACACAAAACAACAACAGCAACATACTTTTTACCATTTGTGTTATAAAAATTATTTTTTCATATACAAGCTACTTTATATCATTGGATATATTTCTGATTTTTTCTTTTTAATTCCAGTTATATTTTATCTGTTTATATGATTAACAATTCTAGTTTAGATGTAGAGATTTTATATCATAACATCTGGTAATGATATCTTACCTATTATCCATACCCTTTTTTCCCTTCCTTCCTTCCTTCCTTCCTTCCTTCCTTCCTTCCTTCCTTCCTTCCTTCCTTCCTTCCTTCCTTCCTTCCTTCCTTCCGTTCACTTTTTGTTGGTCATGGGACTCAAATACTGGGCCTGGGTATTATCCCTGAGATATTCAGATCAAGTCTAGTATTCTACAAATTGAGCCACAGCACAACTGCTCGTTTTCTGGTGGTTAATTGGAGATAAGAGTCTTAAGGACTTTTCTGCCCAGGCTGGCTTTGAACTGTGATCTTCAGATCTCAGCCTCCTGAGTAGCTATGAGTACAGGCATGAACCACCAGCACTTGGCTTATACCACTGCTTTCTTTTCAAGAATTCCTGACTTTTGCTTGTTTCTCCAAATTAATTTGATAATCAATATGACTACTATCAAAACAAAACAAAAATCTAAAAATTCTGTTGGAATCTCATCAAATTTATATATTCCTCTGGGGGGGACTGATATCTTAATTGTGTCAATTCTTGTCTGTTGAATAATATATAATGCTTTTTTATTTTTATCAGTAAATAAGTAGACATTTTTATTATTTTTAGAAGTTGATTTACTTATTTAGTCAATCTAGTTATTTACCTATTTTCTTTTTTTTCATATATTTTTTATTGTAATTAATAGAAGGGTTACATGCTATTTGCCAGATAGATGGTGCATTAATTCACATACATTGATACCCTTTCACATGTCTTGGTCCCTATTTCCCTCCCCCCCACCCCCACCCCTCATCTTGTTTTCCCCCGTTCCCTATCCAATTTCAAATAACCAAATACAAATATATCCGATATATCAGGTAACAAAGTGAGATACTGTAACAATATGAGATAACCAAGGGACAGCAAAAGAGATGAGAAATAACATAGTACGTTAAGAACAACAATCATTCATTATATGGCTTATGTTTCTATATCCTAGAGATCCTTTCATTCAGCGTCCTACTATATGGCCTTTTGTATCAAGGTTTTGCTCTATTGCAAATCTCTGCTAGGAGAGCCCAAGGTTTCTACTGATTATGACAAATGAGGGAAACCATTCTATTATAAGTGGTGTTTCCTTGTGCATTTTATCTTCTAACTAGTTTCTGTTTATGTATATGAAGGCCATCGATGTGAGTTATTGTTATTATAATTTTATAGTTTGTCAAATTTTCTTGTTTTAGTAGTGTTCCCTTGTTTTGAGTTTGTAGGATGTGTAATCTTTTTAGAAGATGACAAAACAGGTTTCCCGTTTCCTTCTTAAGAATGATGTACATAATTTATTTCTTGTGTTGGCTAATACTATCAGCCTAATATTAAAAAAAACAGGGGGATCAACAAGATCTTGACTTCTAGATTGTAATGGGCAACTCATTGATGTTGTTTCCTAATTCAATTATATGTTACCTTTGGGACTAATACACAGAAAGAACAATTTTGTGAACAAAAATGAATAATCCACAATTCTTATTCTAAGGAGGCTTACAGACGTGTCAAGGAAGCCAAGAAAATAGCCTGTTTGAATAGTAGTACCACATCAGGTACAGAGATATGCATGGACTAAGTTGGAAATACAGTAGGAAAGGCACTGACCTCAGTCTGGAGAATCAGACAATAACATTTCTTGGTGGGGTTTATATCTAATTTGAGAGCTCAATAGGAACAAAAGTTAATCAAATAAAGATGGAGGGACAAGAATTTCACCCAAAGGAATTACCATAAACAAAGGATAGAAGGTAAGAGGGAAAAGAGCTCTATTCCTGGAAAGGAAAGATTGGTGATTGGAAAGAAATATAGCAGATAGAGAGCTGGGCCAAGAGGGTGAGTCAACCAGTTTGAATTTTATTTATTTATTTATTTATTTATTTTTTTCCAGTCCTGGGCTTGAGCTCAGGGCCTGAGCACTGTCCTTGGACTTTCTCAAGGCTAGAGCTCTACCACTTGAGCCTCAGCACCATTTCTGGCTTTTTTCTATGCATGTGGTGCCGAGGAATCAAACTCAGGTCTTCATGCATGCTAGGCAAGCACTTTAACCACTAGGCCAAACTCCCGGCCCCGAGTTTGAATTTTATAATAGGGCAATGAGGATTTATCAGTTAATTGGTTTAAGAGTTTTAAGCATGAGAGGCACTACGTGATAAATGGTTTTCAAGTTCTTCCTTAAAGATAGGTATTTATATCCTAGACCACTGGTGTTGAGCTTGCCCAGGGCATTTGCTTTACCCTGTGGGATAGTAGTGGGCTCAAGCAATGACTTAAAAACTGCTCATGTCTTTGAATCTGTTGGTTTGAAGTATTTGAAGAATCCACCTGGCCTCAACCTAAGTTAAACAAAGCAGACTTGAACAGTTTTCAGCCAAATCCAAATGGGATACAGATGTGTAGCTTAGTTCACATCTGGGAGGCACTCATCTGTGGGTGAGAGCACACACAATTATTGTTATAAATGACTGAATTCTGTGTGCATTGTTACATAGAAATATTTACTATCATAGCTGGATAATACAAAAAAGACATTTCAAGGCAGTCTAGTCTTTTTGAAGATTATTAACACATCCAGTGAGTTAGCATTGTGTGCTGACCAGGATAAAATGAACAAAATGAGAGAAAGAAGACAGTTTGAGATGACTGAAGGTGAGATTGGTTGGACACCAAAGTAGAGGAGAGAGAACAGGAATTCTTTGCTCAAGTTTGTTGCAGACACACTGGAAAGAATGGTGAGCATTTTGTGAGATATAGACCCCAGGAAGCAGAACAAGCTAGCAAGAGCAATGCTATGGTGTGAACATGTTAAGTCTGCATGGCAAATGCACAGATAAGTAGGAAGGCTGTCCACATCTGTCTACTCAGCTATTCAATGGGGATCACATCTTGAGTTTCTATCCACCTCACAGGAATAGTGTGAGGGATGAAGAAGAGTTTGCAAATGAATTTGAGGGCTCGGAGTGGTAGAGCACCTGCCTAGCATGCATGAAGCCCAGGGTTCGATTCCTCTGTACCACATACACAGAAAAAGCCAGAAGAGGTGCTGTGGCTCAAGCCAGAAGAGGCTCAAGTGGTAGGATTCTAGCCTTGAGAAAGCCCAAGAACAATTCCTGGGACCTGAGATCAAGCCTGAGGACTAGCAAAAAATAAGAAAAAAAAGAAAAACTGAAAAGTGCACCTATCATCTTCAGTAGTTATTAAAAAGAGAATGCTTACGGTTTTACTTTCATGCTGCCAGTTTAAAAGGCACTCTCTAAATTTACTTTTGAAATTATGCTACAGAATTTATTGCAGTCATAGTCACATATATTTCTCCCTCTCTTTTTTTCTTTTTACAAGAGAAGGCAGAGATAACACTTCTGAGAAACAGTATATATTTTCAGACTTACCTATAAGGAATAAACTTTTGAAGGAAAAGATCCCACAATTGTAGGACAGAAGAACCAAGGTCTCTTCTCGTAAGAACTTGGACAAATCATTTAAGCTCTCTAGATTTTTCATTCTTTTTTTTGTGTGTGTGAAACAAAGCTTTATATGTGTCCAGTCCTAAGAAATCTTGTTCTTGTATACATAAAATGATGGGTACTCATAACTTTTATTATTCCTTTATCTTCTACCAATGATTCTCTTTGGACTTATTCAGTTATTTTTAACTTGCCCTCACTCATGTTAACTCTGTCTTTATCGGCAACTCCTTTTCTTTTTTGGAGCAAATTCAGTGGGTCCAGATTGCCTGTTATGTGCCAAGCAGGAAAGCTTATTTTCATCTATGTGCGAGGGATAAAGATCTAGAAGGAGTTCTGATTGGTTTGCTTCTTTAACTGCGGCAGGATTCCATTTACCACTTAGTCAAGGTGGTAATGAGGGTCTCTGTACCAGGCAACTGTGGCTGCCATCTGGCAGGCCAGCATTACATGCCTGCCTGGCAGACAGAACCAATTAGTCAGTCCCCACACCTCCCACGAAGCCTTCCTGTGTTTGGTAACTGGGAGTCAGCCCTGCAGAGCCTCCTGCAAATCCCTGAGTTCTGAAGGAGGAGGGGCGAACAGTTTCTTCTCTGATATCACAGAGGTAGTGAAGACTCCTGAACAAGGAGACTCAAGAATTGCTCACCCAGGAAATATGGTACCCATCTGATGAATGAAGACAGAATCTAGGCTAGGAACAAGGCAGCCAGGAACATGAGTAGGTGGGACAAGGAACAAATTTCCGTTGTTAGGAGGAGAACTAGGATTAGTTTAAATGCCCATAAATGCTACTTAATGAACTATGTGATAGCCAAACAAAGGAACAGGTGCAGGTTGGTGATTTAGGACTTAGAACTTGGGCTTTCCTGTGTCTTCACTTCTTCCCAGCCTTATGACCTGGGTCTGCTCAATGACCTGTTTGTTTCTTGATATCTTCACCCATGAACTAAAGGTAATAAAAGTTCTTACTTCATTGGGTTCTTGGGAATAGTAAATTAGTTAATACGTGTGAAGAGCTTAGAATAGCGCCTGACTCATAGTAAATGCGTTCTAAGTGTTATCTGAGTATGACTCTCATAGCGTCATTAAAGATACATAGGGTGGAGGTTTTCATGCCAGTGGGAGAATTCTTGACGTGGAATGATTTGGACAGGAAAAGAAGTATATGCACATAATCATTTTCATTCTGTATTTATCCAAGGAGGAAAGAAAAGGGAAGAAG